>NC_135548.1:44381546-45698552 GCF_045843805.1 Urocitellus parryii
TGTGAGACATTTTCTATGTGAGGCTTTAAGAAGAAGAAGAGAATATTCTGTAAAGAAAACCTTGTGATCTGTGCAGTATGAAGTTGAATGGATTCATTCAGAAATCAGAAATTCTATTGAAAGATATTTATTGGCATGAGCCAAATAAAACCTATTTTTAGGCATCCTGGTGAAGACAAGGTTTTATCTTTATGTCTCATTTTCTATGTTTTGTTGTTGTTGTTGTTGTTAGAATGAAATTCATATGTTGCCAGACCATTCTATCAGATGTGTAACTAGATGCCATTTAAATTACCCACTTTTACATGGTAGACAGTTTTTAATGAACACTGCCTGTCTGCACCTTTTTTAAAAACAGGACTGGGATCAGAAGCCCAAATACCAATGGTTAGCTGGAGCATATTTTTCATTTGGCCTATCTGTCAGTATTCCCTGAGGTCATCTGTGCAATCAGCTTCGTTACTCCTGCTCCCTCACTGGATTTCATAGAAACCATATGCTATGTATGAATCAGGGACACCAATCCCACAACATAGCATTCTTGGAATATCCAAAGTCCCACTTTTCACTTCGCCATGCCTGAGATCAGCAGTAATATTTATCAGCAAATGTGAGATTTTCAAAGATCCAATTCTATGTGCTCCTTTCTCATAGAGCCTTAGGCAGGGATATAGCATACATAAATATTAAGTAAAGTCCATAGTTTTTAAAATGTCATCCATTGAATAGTTGACACATGTCTGAGATACTTTTTATTTTGGAGGAGGTATTATTTAATAGGGAATTCCAACAGCTACCTAATAGTGAAATGAGAAGTCTTGCATCCATTTTATTTTGTTTCTGATGATTTTTATGAGTAAGGGTAAGATACTTCCTTGTTCTGATGCAGATGTTGCCCACTTTTGTGAATGGATGCGGGGTGTCACCTACTACTTGCATATCTGCATATTGGGCTTGACACTGCTATCGTACTTGGTAGTTGGCAAAAAGTCAATACTGAAGTTAAGCTCTTGTGTTCTAGCAGCAGAGCTGAAGATCCTTGATGTGCCACCTTCTGCAATCCATGCTGCTCTCTTCATGTTCCTTATTGACTTCCTGGTGATGAGCATCATGGTCTCCTGGTCTTGAGAATGGCCAAGCATTGCTCTGTGAATGTGGAAGATGGGCATGTGGAAGGCTCCAGGGAGGAGGGATCATTGAACATGTACTCGAATCCATGTGCCTGTTGAATGACCTGTTTTTTTTTATTTTTGGGTTTTAAGGGAGACACTGCCCTAAAACACTTCTGTGCAGCTGGGGATGCAGGCTTCTGCTTCACCTTGCAGGAAGCATTAACGAATCCTTTCCAGAAGACATGAGAAGAGAGAAGTGAGCCTCTGGTATCATGCAGGTTCCTTGCATTGCCCATGGGCTAGAAGAGAGAAGAGTTGCTTCATGAGATTTGATCCCCTTTTTCCTGAAAAGTTCCACACAGAGGTGAGTCCCCAGCATGTTTAGAAATCATTTCAGACACCTTTCTGGACGGAATTGAATCAGAGCCCCTGATGATGTGGAAGAGCTAAAGATGGGTTTGCTATGAATTTTCTATTTCATTCATCAGGGCCTGAGTCAAGTCAGTCATTGTGCTGTCAACACATGAGCTGCTGGTCAAATGTGAGGAAGTGGTCTTGCTTTATGAAAACACCACCCTGATTCAGTGAGCCAGAGGCAGCCTGCAGTCCCTGTTTTCCTGTAAAGGCAGATTGCTGTGGATGGCCTCTGGCCTCGTCATGCAGCCCTGCTCAGAGTAGGGGATTGAGGGACCAGGCAGATCCCTAGTTCCTTTTGACCTTTATTGCCATTGGGCCACCCCAGGGTCCTTGGACTCTACCTGGTCTTCTGGCCTGGGTCAGGGGATGTGAGGTTTGGAATCCCCCTCTGTGGCAGGATCCCAGCCCCCCAGCCACTTGAGGTCAGCACATCCTTCCCTAATTGTGTTAGAGTTGGAGACTTCTCCCACCCATCCTCATCCATGCTCATCCCACATTTTGTAGCTTGGCACCTGAGGACCTTTATTCATTGACTTAGTTGTTAGTGATGATGGTTACTAAGACTAAGTGACTCTTTCAAGTCACATCACTTGCATGGTAGGGCTAGAGCATGGATCTTCCTAATTGATTTCATGGGACTCTCTCATGGAAACTGTGACTGCTTCCTAAACACACACTCTACATTTGGAGTGTCAAAATTCTTGCCACTGCCTCCTTGGCAAGTGTATCTTGTCTTCTACGTGGGAATTTCACAAATATTTTCCTTTGGTTTGTGGAGGTCATGCAGAAGGGATTTCATTTGAAATAGCCCAAACAAGAAATACCAGTTGTCTTTTTCGCACATGGATGTGTGTAGTGAACACCCCTTTCTGTGTGCTTGCATGAGTTACTCCTTTGAATTTGTTGAAGAATGGTTGGCTGGGGAGCAAGTTAACGAGAGATGGATATCAATGGTTGTCAAGTATTCTGACGTGAAGAATGTATTGAGGATGTGAAGGCTTTTCTAGCCAGTTCCTATGGCTCAGTCAGGGATCAGTCAGAGGATTCTGTCTGGTAGACTCTTTGGCACAGATGTCAAAGTGGCCTGGTCTTACCCTGTCCAGGACTGAATGCTGAGCTTGAGTGGGAGCTTCTTGTCATTTCAAGCATTTCCATGAGTCTGTCCTCTGTTCTCTTGTATCCAAGTGGTTTCTAATAGGAAAGCAGAACAAAAATTGAAAGTATGGTGATTGATTATTTTTACCAATGTTATTTCAATCCACTTTGTTTAATACGAAATTACCTTTATGCTAGTAAGATTTCATATGTGAGGAAATAATGAAAATATTGGGGTTAGGGGATGAGAATATGCAAATCAAACATTTTTGAGCACCAAGACCCGTTTTTTGTTTTTGTTTTTGTTTTTTTTTTAACTTAAATAATATTAAGTGCCAGAGGACCACCGCTGCCATTCAGCCTCAACAACCTCCAGGTCCAGCCTCCAGGTGGCCCATTTCACCAGGGTGTGTGGGACCACACTGTCCTGGGATGAGAGAACAGTACCCACGGATGTTGACATCTCACAGAGTAGATATTGCCAGTGACAGTAGGGAGCTATTGGCACATGAGGAAGGGAAGAGCTCTCGGGATGGCAAGAGGGGGCCGCTTCGAGACTCATTGGGTATGGCACGAGGCTGCTGGGTGTGGTGTTGGCCTGGGCCCACTGAGTGGGGCAGATCCGTGGTCTGTGTTTCTGTACCCTCCTCTGTAGCCTGTGTTGGCAGCAGATCAGGGAATTGCGATCAGAAGTGCTCCAAGTAACACAGGCACCAGCCCCCAGAGTGTGTGCCTATCCGTTTCCCCACCTGGCCTGACTTAGTGCCTGTCTTGCCTCAGGGCTGAGACCCTACAATCTCTGATGAGGGTGTCTGTGGTCCAGATCCAACCTGCATGGCCAACATGCTCAGACCTTCAGCTGGGTCCTAGGCTGCTGCAACCAAACTCTGTTAACTGGGTGGCCGACAACAGAGGAAGTGTCTTCCGTTGAGCTCCAGAGGCTCAACACAGTAGGTGTTGGGCTGTCCCAGTGCCATAACCCCTCCCAGGTTTCAAGGGGACTGTCTCCCCAACTCTCCCAGCCCTTGCCCACTCTCCTATTGCTGCCCACGATCTGTGGTTCCCATATGGGCATCCCGCCCTGGCTCCAACCTCACATATCCGGTATCCCCCAGTCTCCCTGGTATCTGGGTCCAGACTCTCCTCTTCCTACAAGAATATCAGATATTGGATTTGGTCCCAGTTGATGCTGTGTTCCATCATGTGAGCTCTTAGCTTCATCACTGTGCAAAGACTCTTTTCCCACACAAGTTCGCACGACTTTTGGCTGGCTAAGAATTTTCAGGCGACACTTTTCTAATGAGTACACTTTCCTTCCTTCCGATCTCCCACCAGTGAGCATTCCTCGCACCCTTGTCCTAGTTCCTTTATGGCAGTTTCCCTCCTTATGGCTGAGAGGACCTAGTGACCCCTGAATTCACACGTTCTCCTTAATCACCAACACACTGCAGAATTCTCCAGGGGGCCATATATGCTCCTGGAAGTTGGTGTTGGAAATAGTTCTCCATCCATTAATCACTCCCTCACTCACTAATGTCCTTGTGTCCTTGAGAAAGGCTCTCCCTTTCCTGGTTTTCCTGAATAGAAATCCTCTTGCCTCTTGGGTGAATAGGGTTATGGGTTGTGCAGAGGGTGTTGGTCCACTGAGCATCTTAGAGACTGTCCTTTATGGAGCCTAATGATCCTCACTGGGGAATGAGTCCAGGGTCCTAACTGTGGTTAGTTAGAGAGGGAAAGAAGGACGAGGGAAACTCAGATGTCCCTTCATGGCCCCTGGAGTTAGAGGACTTACCCCTTTGCACCTGGGATCAGGAGACATCATTTTTCGAGGACACGCACACTCAGACGTTAATCTTGAGTGTGGGTTCCTTTCTGGGGTCCAGGGCTGTTGTTAGCCACCAGGAATGACAGTGCTCTCCATGCTGAGTGGAGCCATTTTTGCCAGGAAAGAGAGCCCATGGTCACGCCTTGTGCAAAGCATCCCACGCCAGGGGCTCCCATGCCTACATTCCTGTCCTGAAAGGAAGCCACTCAGAGGCAAGGTGGGTCCAACCACCTCCCATGTGTTCACTCATCACTGTGTTCCAGCAGTCACCCCAGTGAACAGTCCTGATGGGATTGGATGTGGCTCAGAATGTCACCCTCATGAGCTCTACCCTGCCACAGCTGCAGTTCTGCAGTGGGAGAAACTCAAAACCTCAAAACACATGCACATGAAAGAAAAGAGCAAGAGCCAGAGCCCAAACAGGCCAGGTGTGGCAAAGACAGCTGGAGTGCCTAGGTTGGGACTCAGAATTATGTCAGTGGGGTGGCATTGCTGCTGGCACCAGCATGATAACCGAGAGCCAGCCCTGCTCATTTTGGGGAGCAGTGTGTTGGGGAAGGCAGCAGAAATTGAGAGGCAGGATTGAGTTTGGCCCTAGGAGGAGGTTGGGTAAGAGGCCAGTGTGGGTTGGAGAGCCTGGGCAGATAGACAGAGGCCAGGGCACACCCCAAAGCCTGGAGACTGCACTTGATGTCCAGGGTTGTGAAACACCACTTCCCCTCTTACTCACAACTGAGAGCAAGGGGCATTGATGAGTTCAGTTTGTGTGCAGCTGCATCCAAGGTGGCTCGGCTAGGAACCTCTGTTTCCTTGACTCAGGAGGCTGGGAGTCCAGGCTCCACTGAGGCTCGGCTGGGAGGATCGGAGTCTGAGTTTATGCCTGTGTTCCCTGTAGGATCCATGTTGGCTGAGCCTCAGTGTTTTTGTAATGAGAGGATGGGTGACCGTCATGTCTTTATCACAGGACACACTTGCTAAATGGATTTGTTTGCTCTGAGGAGGAAAGAGAGAGGGGGGAGTGGTGCTGGAGACAGGGATGCAGACAGGGGTCATGGACTTGGCATAACTCAGTCTTGGAGGTGATATCCCATCACCTGTACCCACTTCAATTCCCATGAATCCAGAGGCTGAGCCCCCTTGAGGTGAGGGGTGAACCGGTTCTGGGCAGCAGGATGCTGTGGTACCTCGGAGTCTCTGTGAGACCCCAACACTAGACACACTTGGCCCTTTTGAAATCTTAGGAGAAGCCTTGGGAAGTTGTATGGCAGAGGGGAGCAGCCTCTGCATCTCAGTCCCCTCCAACTTGCCATGGTGTAGAGAGGGAACTGCAGCCACGATGGGACGGACATTGGCCATGTCCCTGTGTGGGACACAGGCCTGATTGAGTTAGGGTGCATTCTTTGTCTCTCCCTTTCTTGTGATTATCCCATCTCTACATTTGTGCTTTAGCCACCTGTGAGTCCCATCTCTGGTTTCAGAGAGAACAGAGGGTGTTATGGGCCAATAGACACAATAAACCCTAGAGATTAGATGCTACCCTACTTTCCAGAAAAGACTGGGCACACCATGAGTTGCACAATGATGGGACCAGGGTCCAAAAGCTGCTGAGAGGGAAGGACTGGTTGTGAATGCATTTTTGAAGGCTCCAAGCTGGAACTCTAGTGGCACCAAGCAGGGCAGATGCTGGTGGGGATGTTTGGGTAGTTGTTGGAGAACACCTGTGCACCTGAGATGGGTAGGCATGGAGGAGAAATCGGCAGCCCATAGGGCTGTTGAAAGTGGTCTTATGTGAAAAGAGGCTCAGGTATGGGCACAGGAAATGACATCATTGCCTTGACAATGGATCAAACAGAACATGGAACCCTGGTATCCAGGCACCCACTTCACTGACCAAGCCATCTGAGCTCACTTGGTTGGAGCCACTGGAGGGAGAAGGATGTTCTCCTGTGGTTGCAGACAATGCCGAGCCTCAGGCTCCCAGGAATCTCAGGGGGGCCAACTAGCCCTTTTGTGGATACACTGGGTGAGGCTTCATCTTAGACGCCAGAGCCTCTGGCGATTGTCGCAGAGGAGCTCAAGAGTAACAGTGAGTAGCACAGGGCAGGTGAGCCCAGCAGGCCCTCTAGTCTGATCCCTGATGAATGGCCCAGAACTCCTATTCTGACTCTGTGTGTGTGTGTGTGTGTGTGTGTGTGTGTGTGTGTGTGTGTGTGTTTGTACTGATGGGAACTGTCCCATTGTGCTTTGACTCTAGTGTATTGGCACAAGTCATTTTTCTGTTTGTCACCATTTCCATTTTGAACCCACCATTCTTGGTCCCAACCCAGGGTGAAAATGATCAGAACACGGAGGAGCCCTTCAGGGTTCAGAGCCTTGAACCTTACAGGCAGGACCAGCTTAGGAATGAGCTCCTGCCTGTCATTTGTGGGAGGAACCTACATTTCAGCAGCAACATGGGGTTAATCTCCTGGGATTTCATCCCCACCCAGCAGGTGCTGGATCTCTTGTTCCCAAAACAGCCACCTTCTTCAGTCTTTACTCCTGGTGCCACTCCACATCCTCCAAGGGGACAAGAACCTCAGGTTCTGGATGGATGTTGTAGAATGCCCACAGAGCCAACTGCCAGGCTGGGTGGGGTGCAGTTGCTGGGCTTTGCTGATGTTGTCATCCCCCACAGTTCTTGGAACCTTCTGTGGCAGTGGCATCCAGGACCCCAGCAGCTGTGAGTAGCAGCTTCTCACTGCTTCACTCCAGCGAGCAGGTGGAAGACAGCCGCGTTGTTCACGTCCTCCTAGAGGGACAGAGCCTGAGGGAGACAAAGCGCATCCCGGTAAGCCCGACAGCACGGCTGCCTCCTGGGTGTCCACACAGTGGAAGGCAGGAGATGTCCCTTAAAGCTCTAGTGTGTGGCAGTGGAGAGCTCAACCTCCCTCAAACGTTCATGTCCCCATGAAGGGACATCTGAGTTTCCCTCGTCCTTCTTTCCCTCTCTAACTAACCACAGTTAGGACCCTGGCCTCATTCCCCAGTGAGGATCATTAGGCTCCATAAAGGACAGTCTCTAAGATGCTCAGTGGACCAACACCCTCTGCACAACCCATAACCCTATTCACCCAAGAGGCAAGAGGATTTCTATTCAGGAAAACCAGGAAAGGGAGAGCCTTTCTCAAGGACACAAGGACATTAGTGAGTGAGGGAGTGATTAATGGATGGAGAACTATTTCCAACACCAACTTCCAGGAGCATATATGGCCCCCTGGAGAATTCTGCAGTGTGTTGGTGATTAAGGAGAACGTGTGAATTCAGGGGTCACTAGGTCCTCTCAGCCATAAGGAGGGAAACTGCCATAAAGGAACTAGGACAAGGGTGCGAGGAATGCTCACTGGTGGGAGATCGGAAGGAAGGAAAGTGTACTCATTAGAAAAGTGTCGCCTGAAAATTCTTAGCCAGCCAAAAGTCGTGCGAACTTGTGTGGGAAAAGAGTCTTTGCACAGTGATGAAGCTAAGAGCTCACATGATGGAACACAGCATCAACTGGGACCAAATCCAATATCTGATATTCTTGTAGGAAGAGGAGAGTCTGGACCCAGATACCAGGGAGACTGGGGGATACCGGATATGTGAGGTTGGAGCCAGGGCGGGATGCCCATATGGGAACCACAGATCGTGGGCAGCAATAGGAGAGTGGGCAAGGGCTGGGAGAGTTGGGGAGACAGTCCCCTTGAAACCTGGGAGGGGTTATGGCACTGGGACAGCCCAACACCTACTGTGTTGAGCCTCTGGAGCTCAACGGAAGACACTTCCTCTGTTGTCGGCCACCCAGTTAACAGAGTTGGGTTGCAGCAGCCTAGGACCCAGCTGAAGGTCTGAGCATGTTGGCCATGCAGGTTGGATCTGGACCACAGACACCCTCATCAGAGATTGTAGAGTCTCAGCCCTGAGGCAAGACAGGCACTAAGTCAGGCCAGGTGGGGAAACGGATAGGCACACACTCTGGGGGCTGGTGCCTGTGTTACTTGGAGCACTTCTGATCGCAATTCCCTGATCTGCTGCCAACACAGGCTACAGAGGAGGGTACAGAAACACAGACCACGGATCTGCCCCACTCAGTGGGCCCAGGCCAACACCACACCCAGCAGCCTCGTGCCATACCCAATGAGTCTCGAAGCGGCCCCCTCTTGCCATCCCGAGAGCTCTTCCCTTCCTCATGTGCCAATAGCTCCCTACTGTCACTGGCAATATCTACTCTGTGAGATGTCAACATCCGTGGGTACTGTTCTCTCATCCCAGGACAGTGTGGTCCCACACACCCTGGTGAAATGGGCCACCTGGAGGCTGGACCTGGAGGTTGTTGAGGCTGAATGGCAGCGGTGGTCCTCTGGCACTTAATATTATTTAAGTTAAAAAAAAAACAAAAACAAAAACAAAAAACGGGTCTTGGTGCTCAAAAATGTTTGATTTGCATATTCTCATCCCCTAACCCCAATATTTTCATTATTTCCTCACATATGAAATCTTACTAGCATAAAGGTAATTTCGTATTAAACAAAGTGGATTGAAATAACATTGGTAAAAATAATCAATCACCATACTTTCAATTTTTGTTCTGCTTTCCTATTAGAAACCACTTGGATACAAGAGAACAGAGGACAGACTCATGGAAATGCTTGAAATGACAAGAAGCTCCCACTCAAGCTCAGCATTCAGTCCTGGACAGGGTAAGACCAGGCCACTTTGACATCTGTGCCAAAGAGTCTACCAGACAGAATCCTCTGACTGATCCCTGACTGAGCCATAGGAACTGGCTAGAAAAGCCTTCACATCCTCAATACATTCTTCACGTCAGAATACTTGACAACCATTGATATCCATCTCTCGTTAACTTGCTCCCCAGCCAACCATTCTTCAACAAATTCAAAGGAGTAACTCATGCAAGCACACAGAAAGGGGTGTTCACTACACACATCCATGTGCGAAAAAGACAACTGGTATTTCTTGTTTGGGCTATTTCAAATGAAATCCCTTCTGCATGACCTCCACAAACCAAAGGAAAATATTTGTGAAATTCCCACGTAGAAGACAAGATACACTTGCCAAGGAGGCAGTGGCAAGAATTTTGACACTCCAAATGTAGAGTGTGTGTTTAGGAAGCAGTCACAGTTTCCATGAGAGAGTCCCATGAAATCAATTAGGAAGATCCATGCTCTAGCCCTACCATGCAAGTGATGTGACTTGAAAGAGTCACTTAGTCTTAGTAACCATCATCACTAACAAGTAAGTCAATGAATAAAGGTCCTCAGGTGCCAAGCTACAAAATGCGGGATGAGCATGGATGAGGATGGGTGGGAGAAGTCTCCAACTCTAACACAATTAGGGAAGGATGTGCTGACCTAAAGTGGCTGGGGGGCTGGGATCCTGCCACAGAGGGGGATTCCAAACCTCACATCCCCTGACCCAGGCCAGAAGACCAGGTAGAGTCCAAGGACCCTGGGGTGGCCCAATGGCAATAAAGGTCAAAAGGAACTAGGGATCTGCCTGGTCCCTCAATCCCCTACTCTGAGCAGGGCTGCATGACGAGGCCAGAGGCCATCCACAGCAATCTGCATTTACAGGGAAACAGGGACTGCAGGCTGCCTCTGGCTCACTGAATCAGTGTGGTGTTTTCATAAAGCAAGACCACTTCCTCACATTTGACCAGCAGCTCATGTGTTGACAGCACAATGACTGACTTGACTCAGGCCCTGATGAATGAAATAGAAAATTCATAGCAAACCCATCTTTAGCTCTTCCACATCATCAGGGGCTCTGATTCAATTCCGTCCAGAAAGGTGTCTGAAATGATTTCTAAACATGCTGGGGACTCACCTCTGTGTGGAACTTTTCAGGAAAAAGGGGATCAAATCTCATGAAGCAACTCTTCTCTCTTCTAGCCCATGGGCAATGCAAGGAACCTGCATGATACCAGAGGCTCACTTCTCTCTTCTCATGTCTTCTGGAAAGGATTCGTTAATGCTTCCTGCAAGGTGAAGCAGAAGCCTGCATCCCCAGCTGCACAGAAGTGTTTTAGGGCAGTGTCTCCCTTAAAACCCAAAAATAAAAAAAACAGGTCATTCAACAGGCACATGGATTCGAGTACATGTTCAATGATCCCTCCTCCCTGGAGCCTTCCACATGCCCATCTTCCACATTCACAGAGCAATGCTTGGCCATTCTCAAGACCAGGAGACCATGATGCTCATCACCAGGAAGTCAATAAGGAACATGAAGAGAGCAGCATGGATTGCAGAAGGTGGCACATCAAGGATCTTCAGCTCTGCTGCTAGAACACAAGAGCTTAACTTCAGTATTGACTTTTTGCCAACTACCAAGTACGATAGCAGTGTCAAGCCCAATATGCAGATATGCAAGTAGTAGGTGACACCCCGCATCCATTCACAAAAGTGGGCAACATCTGCATCAGAACAAGGAAGTATCTTACCCTTACTCATAAAAATCATCAGAAACAAAATAAAATGGATGCAAGACTTCTCATTTCACTATTAGGTAGCTGTTGGAATTCCCTATTAAATAATACCTCCTCCAAAATAAAAAGTATCTCAGACATGTGTCAACTATTCAATGGATGACATTTTAAAAACTATGGACTTTACTTAATATTTATGTATGCTATATCCCTGCCTAAGGCTCTATGAGAAAGGAGCACATAGAATTGGATCTTTGAAAATCTCACATTTGCTGATAAATATTACTGCTGATCTCAGGCATGGCGAAGTGAAAAGTGGGACTTTGGATATTCCAAGAATGCTATGTTGTGGGATTGGTGTCCCTGATTCATACATAGCATATGGTTTCTATGAAATCCAGTGAGGGAGCAGGAGTAACGAAGCTGATTGCACAGATGACCTCAGGGAATACTGACAGATAGGCCAAATGAAAAATATGCTCCAGCTAACCATTGGTATTTGGGCTTCTGATCCCAGTCCTGTTTTTAAAAAAGGTGCAGACAGGCAGTGTTCATTAAAAACTGTCTACCATGTAAAAGTGGGTAATTTAAATGGCATCTAGTTACACATCTGATAGAATGGTCTGGCAACATATGAATTTCATTCTAACAACAACAACAACAACAAAACATAGCAAATGAGACATAAAGATAAAACCTTGTCTTCACCAGGATGCCTAAAAATAGGTTTTATTTGGCTCATGCCAATAAATATCTTTCAATAGAATTTCTGATTTCTGAATGAATCCATTCAACTTCATACTGCACAGATCACAAGGTTTTCTTTACAGAATATTCTCTTCTTCTTCTTAAAGCCTCACATAGAAAATGTCTCACAGGACATAGGAGGGGAATGACCCAAAGGATGAGAGAATGGCTGGAACCGTTCTCAAATGTGCCCATGTAGCCTAAAGTTTGAAGGCATCTAATTGTACTCTAAAACAATTATGAACCTATTCGATCCATTATTAATAAATATCACCACTTTACCACTTGAACCAAATCACAGAAAATTGGAAACAGATGATCATTGGCTTTGATACCTTTACTTCTGTTTCATTACTCAGAGTCGATCAACTCTATACTTCAAGTGACACAGATTTATTACAGAATGCCTAAGATCCTAAGGATCTATTTTAGCTCAGCCCATGGTATTGCTTCATTATTTTATTATTTTGTAAGTAATAAAATATAACTTCATGTTGGATGATATATTCAAGCCATGAATATATCATCCAACATTGTTCTTCCCAAAATATTAGCCCAATTTCTGCGCGAGCTCACTTACTGTTCAGGAATTTTACTAATTGTTTGAAGGTTCTAGAGGACCTGTTAGACTCCTAATGGACAAACCATTACAACATACTCCAGAGAACGGACGAGTGCCATAAGAAGAAAATAAGGTCAGCCTACAGCAATGGGCAGCTGCCTGCCCTCGGCTGGGAGGAGCCCTGGCCATGGCACCAGGGCTGCTGGGCAGCAGAAGCCTCCACAGCCCTGCAGGGAGCCTGGAGCACAGCTCTGCCTAACCATGCTCAGCCCTGGACAGATGCACATGAGTTCCCATCACAGGCTCGAGTGTGACAGTCCCAGGTGCATGCCTGTCATGCCAGCCACCAGGGAGGCTGAGGCAAGAGGAACGTTTGAGGTCAGCCTTGGCAACTTAGACCCCGAGGCAAAGGGGAAATACTTTTACAGGGGTCTCTGAGAGTGTAGCTCAGGTAGGTCACTTGCCTCACAGGCTCAAGGTCCTGGGTTCAATCCCCAGAACCCACGTACACACAAAAAGTGAACTTGGAATATTGTTTAAAATGATGGGTCAGGTACACACAAGGACTTCAATATGACCTCTCAGAGGAGCTCAATTTGAGATCAGACTGAACAAAAGACCACCTGGACCATTGACTCAGTGTCTGAAACCCTCTGTGAGCATGGGAAGCACTGCTGGCAAGACACCAGAGGGCCAAAGCACTTGTGCCCCCTGCAGGGGCGTCTCTTGTCTACCGCCAAAGACTGTTCCCCTCCTGGGGCAGCTGAGAGCAAGCTGGGCCTTGGAGCAAGGACTAGTGCTTTAGATATAGACTATGCAAGCAAGGGGCAATGTCTTTAATAAAACTAAAATTAAAAAGTCACATTGAAAAAATTTTAAAAAGAAGAAAATAAGGTCAAGTAGAGGAAGCCCATTTTCACAGGAAAAAATCCCCCAGTGAAAAGCATCAGAATAGATACCAAGAAAAATACCAACAAAAACAGTGTGCTCCCACTATGTATCTACTCAACATGCAAAAGTTAGAAAGCTAGATAATACAATCCTGGCCACAGGTAGAGCTATGCAGAAGAGCCACCTGGCAGTGCTTAGTCAAAGAAGTAAACATGCACACTTTGACCTAGAAATTCCACCTGTGTGTAAACCAGGCGGTGCTTAAGCAGTTTCACAAGGGGACATGCACAGGGAAATTTATCCTCAGGTTCTTATAGAGTTGTCTGTGCTTACAGGGAGTTGATGGTTGTCAAGATGCCCACAGCTGCGAAAGTCAAAAGCTAAAAAAATAATAGATGCCAACCTGGATATATTAATAATCCCGTATCTATGATCACCTTCATAAGGTAGCTTCCCAACTTCTGTGTGGAAGTGAGTTTCTCCTTGGCCCATACACTGTTGTGGAGACCACTAGGAGTTCAGCTTTGTGCAGGATCATCTGACCTGGACTTTTGGCAAGACCTGTACAGCCCTCACACATGCTCAGATGCTACAGGACTTTTCAGACCAGTCCAGACAACAGTAGGCATCCATTCATTGTCTGCACTCTACAGATTCCTAGATGCACGACATTCATTACCATCAAATGCAGAATTTTCATCAAAAACTAATATATATATCATTCCAATCTGAATCAAGAAAATCGGAAATATCCCCAAATCCAAAGAGTGGATCCCCATTGTGATGCTACAAGTTGAAAATTCCACAGCTGACCTCATGGGATGGTTCACAGTCAAAAGACAGCTGCATGAAAAATATTGCATGACCTTCCTGCTATTTGAAAAGTGGCATGTGAAGTACACATGCATGTCTTCCTCAGACATGGGTTCATTTGCAAGACACCTTGTGCAATTGAAAATACTCCAAAAGGGGAGAAATCAGAACCATGTCTCCAAAGTATTTCAGCAGAGACCAACTCCATCTGTCTATCTATCTCTCAGTGAGTGTGTGTGCTCTTGTGTGTGTTTGTGTGTCTTTGTTTGTGTTTGTACCATCACAGCTGATACTTCATTGCCCCCATTGGAAAACTGACTCAGATAATGCCATCTGCCAAACTCCTAAAAACCAAAGTTCTTGCTGATAGAATGAAGCATTCCTTCCTGTTGGTTTGGATGTGTCCTTTAGGAATCACTGCTACATTTAGTATACTCAAATCATCACAGTAGATCAGGTAACAAAAACATATATATTTTAAAATAATAATAATATATTAATGGAAACAACAAATACAGGATAGAGTAACAACTGTGTTACTAAACAAGGTCAAGGACAATGGCAAACTATAGATTCAAACTTTGAAGAAAATAGTAATCAATGTAAATATTCCTGGGCTGCCTCAGCCCCGCCCAGGCACACAGCAACAGAATGGTTTTGCAAGCATCCTCAGGAGGGCAGGAGCCTTCTTTGCAGGACGAGAGGGAGGTTGAGGCTCGATCCACCCATCATTCTTTTGGGAGAGGCTCCTTTTCCTCAGCACAAAGTTGGATTTTTTGTGAGGATTCTTGGCATCAAATACGTTGGCCTCTGCTGGAATCCTCAGCTCTGGGGAGAGAGGGGTGTACAAAAAGAAGGTGGCACTCAGGAGGTGCTCCCTAGGACACGCCAACATCTGAGAGCCTGTGCCAGAAAAGGCCAGAGCCACACACCTGAGAGCTCTCCAATTCAGCACCAATACCAACAAAGACAGCCTCCACAGTCCTCCCTGAGGAAGAACTAGGCAGAGCACTTCAACAGACCTAATGTCTGTTCCTACCGAAGGCTTTGGACTCCAGAATATCTCAGGTCCTCTTGCATCTGCCAAAGCACACCACTAGGGTTTGCATCTGAAATCTCCCACAAAAGGCTCCTGTGCCGAAGATTCAGTCCCCACATGAGCCATCTTCATAGGTGGGTTTGGAGGGAAGCATTGGATGGTGAGTGCTCTGATGTCAACATGAAATTCTCATTCAAGATGAATACACTACTGGGGGGTGGGAGGGACTGGAAGAAAGGTTGAGCATGGTTGGAGTAAGACCTAAACAGGGTTGTGCCCTGGGCAACAGTACCTTGTTCCTGTTGGCTCCACTGAATCCTCATTCTCCAAGGAGAGGTCCTCCCTCTCCATCTTTCTCTCTCTCCCTCTCTGCCAGCCTCGTTCTCTCTCTCCCAGTCTATGCCTTTGTGGCAAGGGCTGAGGAGCTCTCCACTGCCACGCACTAGAGCTTTATGGACAGCCTCAGTGCACAACCAAAGAGAAAGCTATGAAACCCAGAGAAAAAAGGCCTAGGATTCCTCCTCTGAGTTATTTTCCTCAAGTATGGCCACAGTGAGGACAGGCTGACCAGCGCGGATACCACGTTAGAGCCATGCTTCTGCGTTGGTGGAGCCCGCCTCCATGTGAACCAGGCTTCTGAGAATGGAGGCCACATTCCAAATACTGCCCTACTGAGAACAATGGTTCCAAAGACCAGCAAAGGGACTGCTTCCCTCCAACAAGGTGTATGGCCCAGTGGTGCCATGACCCCGAGTGGGGGAATACAACATCTGCTTCTCCTTCCTCTGAACATGTGTTTCCTGTCGCCCTCCTCTAACCTAGAGCCTGTTCTCCATCCCTTCTGGGTTGGATGTGGAGATCTCTGCTATGAATTTCTTAGGCTACCAAGGCCCCAGAGAGACTTCCTCTTCCATAGACTCTACTAACCTAACAGTAGGTTAAGATAGGAGACAAGTGATCCTAGAACTCATAGGGATGGTGGTCTTCAGGGTACATAGGCTGGGATAATGGCTGCTGTGGTGTTTGGCTCACAAAAACCAACCAACCAACCAACCAACGAAAAAGCGCTGGCATTATTATCAGATGAGCTCTGTGGCTACGTGCTCAGGAAGCCCTCATCTGACTTTAGTTAGGGATCACAACCTGGCTATTGTGATCACTCCTTGCCTAGTGGACTCAGGTGCGTAAGACCATGGAATTTATGCAAAAACAGATGATTCAGGCTGTCTCCCAGGCTGTGTTTTCTTCCCAATTTCATCCTGTTACTGCTTGCTAGAATCCTGGCAATGCTCTGCCCAGGCAGTGGTTTTTTGGTCACACAGAAGGCTTTCAATAGTACTGCTTCAGTCCACAAAATGCCAGTTCCCTCTTTAGCCCATGCATTCCCATGTTCCTTTGAAACCACTCCTATCCCAGACCATGAAAACATACTGCTCCTGGAGAGAGGCTTTCCTCCTCACTCCTCAAAGATGTCAGCTTTGGATGCCTGTTCATGTCCAGGGGAGGGCACCTGGTGGGGAGCCGCAATATCCACTGGGGTATACCATTGGACCTCAAGACCTTCCACCAGCAGAAGTGCAGTTGGCTTTTTGCACGAACCCAACACACCTGTTGGAGTGTTCTTGGGGGTCAGAGACTACTCTTTGTTGCTAAGAGTTGACCTGAGTCCACATCCTGACCCTTGCTCTCTGCTATCTGATTGTCTCACTTACTCTGATGGCGAGAGATGATTTGGCCCAGCTCATAATCCTCTGGAGTCTCCTCAGTAAGGAAGTGTAGGTCGAGGGCGCTGCGGATGACGACAGGAGCCCTATCGTGGCAGGTCACCTGGAGCAGCATGGGAGACAGGCCTTCAGGAAATGGGCCTTGAAGTGACTACTCAAGGACAGTGGGCAGGGGCATTCTGGAGGCACCTCCACTCTAAATACAAGGGCAACATCCATGACCCTACTACCCGAGGCTGACCTCCTGCTCATCGTGTGGGCTCTTCCCACAGGCTACTAGCCCAATCCTTGTACATAGGACTTCCTGGGCCTGCCATTGCTCTTTGTGGAGCTGCACTCCTCTCGGAGTGAAAGGACCCCACTACCTGCATACAGATGCAATCTCATCCCACAAGTTGGGAGGAATGGGACAATAGCCTCCAAGATCCCAGGTCTGCCCGAGGATGCAGGCGGCATTGGGAATGGCCTAGGCACAAAACCTAGAGGCTTTGGTCTGGATTGCCAGGGCCAAAAACAGACCCAGGAACATGACCACACACAGGAGAGCTGAAAGATAGCCACGAGAGCTCCTGGCCTCCAGAGGCTCAGTGCTGGCTGGGATGTAGGAGGGCACCTCATCCGGCAAGGGTGGTCATTGGGTTACCTGGACATTTAGTGTGCTTGCTCCACATCCATATCGACTCTGCAGAGAGACTCTCTCAGCTCCTTGTTCAAGGAACATGGAGAACCTCACACTGCTGTCCTCCTCCATAGACGTCAGCATCCCATACAAGGGAACCTGCAACCTAGTTCCTGTCCTATTCTCATCTGTCACCCATACCTGTCCCTGCCCTTCTGGACTGCATGCTGCCACCTGACACACAGACTCCCTCAGACATGGCAGTGGACAAGCTGCTGCACTCGCTCATCTCAGCTCCAGCCCTTCACACTGACCTCTCCCTTCTTGATTCCCATCTATCCTCCTGATCATCCAGAAGCTCCAAATTCAAGAGGGCATGAGTAGTCCATGGTATTGGACCAGTGTCTGCTCCCCACCCAGGTGTAAGCACCACGGGACACCCCTGCTCCCAGGCTTACCAGAACACTCTTGGCCATCTCTGGACTTTGTGTTTCTAAGTGGACACGAATTAAGCAGGTGTCTCCCACCTGCTTGTGGGAAAGCGGCCTGGAGGACTTGCAGGTTGATTCTGAGAACTGTGGGGGATGGAACATCAGCAAACCCAGAAACAGAAAGCCACCCCAGACTGTCAGTTGGCTCTATGGGCTTCCAGCAAATATGTCCAGGTGCTGAGGCTTCTTATTTCCTCAGGCCGGAGTGGAATGGCAGCACATGCACAGCTTGAATAAGGTAGGTGTTTACCTCCTTTCCCTTGACCTGGGGGCGTTTCCTCACCATGAAATATTGTATTCCCAGATTCATGGACAGACACACGAGTGAGTGGTCAGAGACCTTGATTTCTGCAGAGCGAAGTGGAGAGAATTGTTAGGTGGCACTCAAGGATTATACCACAAAACACCCACAACCCCTGAGAGTCTCCGCCAGGCCCATCACACTTTGGTATTTTGGGGCCAAGGCCCACTTTCTCTTGGCTGTCAGTTATCCTGAGCCCACTGTGGATCATGTCTCCCCACTGTCTGATTGTCCTACTTACTCTCATCCTCAGACATCATATACAGCAGCTCAAAGTTGTCCACATCCTCATGCTGCAACAAATTTTGGTCCAAGGCCCTGCGGATGAGGCTTGTCACCGTCTCCTGAAAGGTCACCTGGATCAGGGTGGGACAAATGTCATCAGAGAATGGCTTTTAGAAGAGCTACCCAGAAGACTGTGGTCAAACATTCAGGAGAAATCTCAGCTACATATACAAGGGCACAATCTTGTTATCCTGCTACCTGAGTGTGTCCTCCATATACCACCTGGGTTCTTGCAATGTGCTACTAGAACAATCCTGGTACAAATATCTGCCCGTACCTGCCATCTCCCCTCCCCCTGGGGAGCCACATTCCACTCATGTCAAAGGACCAAACTGCCTATGCACAGACACACTCTCATCTCACTGAGATGAGAGCAATGGGCCAGGGATCTGCGCACCAAGTGTGATCTGGGATGCAGGCTGCCTTTGTGGGTGGAAGAGGCAGATGCACTGAAAATTTGGGTCCTGACTGCCACGACACAAAACAGACTCAGATACAAGAGTGTGCACTTGAGTGCTTCATGATAGCTTTGAGAGGCCCTGGCCTCTGGAAGCTCGGTGCGGGTCTGGTTGTAATGATGTACTTGACTCAGCACTGGCAGTCACTGAACATGTCTCCTCTGCAGCTGGACACCTGCAGCATTAGCGTGTCTACTGCACATCCATAGAAATTCTGCCAAGAACCCCTTTAGCTCCGTATTTACCTACATGCAAAGCCTAACATTCCGAAGCTTTGGCATGACCCCCCAGGTGATCCCGACCCCAAATTCCTACACCTAGTCATGCTAAGGAGGTTCTCTTCCCTGCCACCAGGAACATATCCCCTCCTACACATGTGACAAGTCACTGCCACCTCCTCTGCTCCAACTTCACTCATTGAGAATACCAAGTTCTAGGCACTGCAGCCTGCACCCTGGACATATCTCTGCCTTCATCTGTCCACAGCACTTCCGTCTGCACTTCTGGCCTGCAAAACCCACAATACACAGGCCCACTCACCACTGAAGCTGGGCATGCTGATGCTCTCCCTCCTCAGGTCAAGCCCTTAAGACGGACCTCTCTCTTCTTTATTTCCCACCATAGCCCTGGGGTTGGCTGTGTCTCCTGCCTTCCACTGTGTGAACACCCAGGAGGCAGCCCTGCTGTCGGGCTTACCGGGATGCGCTTTGTCTCCCTCAGGCTCTGTCCCTCTAGGAGGACGTGAACAATGCGGCTGTCTTCCACCTGCTCCCTGGAGTGAAGCAGTGAGGAGCTGCTACTCACAGCTGCTGGGGTCCTGGATGCCACTGCCACAGAAGGTTCCAAGAACTGTGGGGGATGACAACATCAGCAAAGCCCAGCAACTGCACCCCACCCAGCCTGGCAGTTGGCTCTGTGGGCATTCTACAACATCCATCCAGAACCTGAGGTTCTTGTCCCCTTGGAGGATGTGGAGTGGCACCAGGAGTAAAGACTGAAGAAGGTGGCTGTTTTGGGAACAAGAGATCCAGCACCTGCTGGGTGGGGATGAAATCCCAGGAGATTAACCCCATGTTGCTGCTGAAATGTAGGTTCCTCCCACAAATGACAGGCAGGAGCTCATTCCTAAGCTGGTCCTGCCTGTAAGGTTCAAGGCTCTGAACCCTGAAGGGCTCCTCCGTGTTCTGATCATTTTCACCCTGGGTTGGGACCAAGAATGGTGGGTTCAAAATGGAAATGGTGACAAACAGAAAAATGACTTGTGCCAATACACTAGAGTCAAAGCACAATGGGACAGTTCCCATCAGTACAAACACACACACACACACACACACACACACACACACACACACACACACACAGAGTCAGAATAGGAGTCCTGGGCCATTCATCAGGGATCAGACTAGAGGGCCTGCTGGGCTCACCTGCCCTGTGCTACTCACTGTTACTCTTGAGCTCCTCTGCGACAATCGCCAGAGGCTCTGGCGTCTAAGATGAAGCCTCACCCAGTGTATCCACAAAAGGGCTAGTTGGCCCCCCTGAGATTCCTGGGAGCCTGAGGCTCGGCATTGTCTGCAACCACAGGAGAACATCCTTCTCCCTCCAGTGGCTCCAACCAAGTGAGCTCGGATGGCTTGGTCAGTGAAGTGGGTGCCTGGATACCAGGGTTCCATGTTCTGTTTGATCCATTGTCAAGGCAATGATGTCATTTCCTGTGCCCATACCTGAGCCTCTTTTCACATAAGACCACTTTCAACAGCCCTATGGGCTGCCGATTTCTCCTCCATGCCTACCCATCTCAGGTGCGCAGGTGTTCACCAACAACTACCCAAACATCCCCACCAGCATCTGCCCTGCTTGGTGCCACTAGAGTTCCAGCTTGGAGCCTTCAAAAATGCATTCACAACCAGTCCTTCCCTCTCAGCAGCTTTTGGACCCTGGTCCCATCATTGTGCAACTCATGGTGTGCCCAGTCTTTTCTGGAAAGTAGGGTAGCATCTAATCTCTAGGGTTTATTGTGTCTATTGGCCCATAACACCCTCTGTTCTCTCTGAAACCAGAGATGGGACTCACAGGTGGCTAAAGCACGAATGTAGAGATGGGATAATCACAAGAAAGGGAGAGACAAAGAATGCACCCTAACTCAATCAGGCCTGTGTCCCACACAGGGACATGGCCAATGTCCGTCCCATCGTGGCTGCAGTTCCCTCTCTACACCATGGCAAGTTGGAGGGGACTGAGATGCAGAGGCTGCTCCCCTCTGCCATACAACTTCCCAAGGCTTCTCCTAAGATTTCAAAAGGGCCAAGTGTGTCTAGTGTTGGGGTCTCACAGAGACTCCGAGGTACCACAGCATCCTGCTGCCCAGAACCGGTTCACCCCTCACCTCAAGGGGGCTCAGCCTCTGGATTCATGGGAATTGAAGTGGGTACAGGTGATGGGATATCACCTCCAAGACTGAGTTATGCCAAGTCCATGACCCCTGTCTGCATCCCTGTCTCCAGCACCACTCCCCCCTCTCTCTTTCCTCCTCAGAGCAAACAAATCCATTTAGCAAGTGTGTCCTGTGATAAAGACATGACGGTCACCCATCCTCTCATTACAAAAACACTGAGGCTCAGCCAACATGGATCCTACAGGGAACACAGGCATAAACTCAGACTCCGATCCTCCCAGCCGAGCCTCAGTGGAGCCTGGACTCCCAGCCTCCTGAGTCAAGGAAACAGAGGTTCCTAGCCGAGCCACCTTGGATGCAGCCGCACACAAACTGAACTCATCAATGCCCCTTGCTCTCAGTTGTGAGTAAGAGGGGAAGTGGTGTTTCACAACCCTGGACATCAAGTGCAGTCTCCAGGCTTTGGGGTGTGCCCTGGCCTCTGTCTATCTGCCCAGGCTCTCCAACCCACACTGGCCTCTTACCCAACCTCCTCCTAGGGCCAAACTCAATCCTGCCTCTCAATTTCTGCTGCCTTCCCCAACACACTGCTCCCCAAAATGAGCAGGGCTGGCTCTCGGTTATCATGCTGGTGCCAGCAGCAATGCCACCCCACTGACATAATTCTGAGTCCCAACCTAGGCACTCCAGCTGTCTTTGCCACACCTGGCCTGTTTGGGCTCTGGCTCTTGCTCTTTTCTTTCATGTGCATGTGTTTTGAGGTTTTGAGTTTCTCCCACTGCAGAACTGCAGCTGTGGCAGGGTAGAGCTCATGAGGGTGACATTCTGAGCCACATCCAATCCCATCAGGACTGTTCACTGGGGTGACTGCTGGAACACAGTGATGAGTGAACACATGGGAGGTGGTTGGACCCACCTTGCCTCTGAGTGGCTTCCTTTCAGGACAGGAATGTAGGCATGGGAGCCCCTGGCGTGGGATGCTTTGCACAAGGCGTGACCATGGGCTCTCTTTCCTGGCAAAAATGGCTCCACTCAGCATGGAGAGCACTGTCATTCCTGGTGGCTAACAACAGCCCTGGACCCCAGAAAGGAACCCACACTCAAGATTAACGTCTGAGTGTGCGTGTCCTCGAGGAAATGAGGTCTCCTGATCCCAGGTGCAAAGGGGTAAGTCCTCTAACTCCAGGGGCCATGAAGGGACATCTGAGTTTCCCTTGTCCTTCTTTCCCTCTCTAACTAACCACAGTTAGGACCCTGGCCTCATTCCCCAGTGAGGATCATTAGGCTCCATAAAGGACAGTCTCTAAGATGCTCAGTGGACCAACACCCTCTGCACAACCCATAACCCTATTCACCCAAGAGGCAAGAGGATTTCTATTCAGGAAAACCAGGAAAGGGAGAGCCTTTCTCAAGGACACAAGGACATTAGTGAGTGAGGGAGTGATTAATGGATGGAGAACTATTTCCAACACCAACTTCCAGGAGCATATATGGCCCCCTGGAGAATTCTGCAGTGTGTTGGTGATTAAGGAGAACGTGTGAATTCAGGGGTCACTAGGTCCTCTCAGCCATAAGGAGGGAAACTGCCATAAAGGAACTAGGACAAGGGTGCGAGGAATGCTCACTGGTGGGAGATCGGAAGGAAGGAAAGTGTACTCATTAGAAAAGTGTCGCCTGAAAATTCTTAGCCAGCCAAAAGTCGTGCGAACTTGTGTGGGAAAAGAGTCTTTGCACAGTGATGAAGCTAAGAGCTCACATGATGGAACACAGCATCAACTGGGACCAAATCCAATATCTGATATTCTTGTAGGAAGAGGAGAGTCTGGACCCAGATACCAGGGAGACTGGGGGATACCGGATATGTGAGGTTGGAGCCAGGGCGGGATGCCCATATGGGAACCACAGATCGTGGGCAGCAATAGGAGAGTGGGCAAGGGCTGGGAGAGTTGGGGAGACAGTCCCCTTGAAACCTGGGAGGGGTTATGGCACTGGGACAGCCCAACACCTACTGTGTTGAGCCTCTGGAGCTCAACGGAAGACACTTCCTCTGTTGTCGGCCACCCAGTTAACAGAGTTTGGTTGCAGCAGCCTAGGACCCAGCTGAAGGTCTGAGCATGTTGGCCATGCAGGTTGGATCTGGACCACAGACACCCTCATCAGAGATTGTAGGGTCTCAGCCCTGAGGCAAGACAGGCACTAAGTCAGGCCAGGTGGGGAAACGGATAGGCACACACTCTGGGGGCTGGTGCCTGTGTTACTGGGAGCACTTCTGATCGCAATTCCCTGATCTGCTGCCAACACAGGCTACAGAGGAGGGTACAGAAACACAGACCACGGATCTGCCCCACTCAGTGGGCCCAGGCCAACACCACACCAAGCAGCCTCGTGCCATACCCAATGAGTCTCGAAGCGGCCCCCTCTTCCCATCCTGAGAGCTCTTCCCTTCCTCATGTGCCAATAGCTCCCTACTGTCACTGGCAATATCTACTCTGTGAGATGTCAACATCCGTGGGTACTGTTCTCTCATCCCAGGACAGTGTGGTCCCACACACCCTGGTGAAATGGGCCACCTGGAGGCTGGACCTGGAGGTTGTTGAGGCTGAATGGCAGCGGTGGTCCTCTGGCACTTAATATTATTTAAGTTAAAAAAAAAACAAAAACAAAAACAAAAAACGGGTCTTGGTGCTCAAAAATGTTTGATTTGCATATTCTCATCCCCTAACCCCAATATTTTCATTATTTCCTCACATATGAAATCTTACTAGCATAAAGGTAATTTCGTATTAAACAAAGTGGATTGAAATAACATTGGTAAAAATAATCAATCACCATACTTTCAATTTTTGTTCTGCTTTCCTATTAGAAACCACTTGGATACAAGAGAACAGAGGACAGACTCATGGAAATGCTTGAAATGACAAGAAGCTCCCACTCAAGCTCAGCATTCAGTCCTGGACAGGGTAAGACCAGGCCACTTTGACATCTGTGCCAAAGAGTCTACCAGACAGAATCCTCTGACTGATCCCTGACTGAGCCATAGGAACTGGCTAGAAAAGCCTTCACATCCTCAATACATTCTTCACGTCAGAATACTTGACAACCATTGATATCCATCTCTCGTTAACTTGCTCCCCAGCCAACCATTCTTCAACAAATTCAAAGGAGTAACTCATGCAAGCACACAGAAAGGGGTGTTCACTACACACATCCATGTGCGAAAAAGACAACTGGTATTTCTTGTTTGGGCTATTTCAAATGAAATCCCTTCTGCATGACCTCCACAAACCAAAGGAAAATATTTGTGAAATTCCCACGTAGAAGACAAGATACACTTGCCAAGGAGGCAGTGGCAAGAATTTTGACACTCCAAATGTAGAGTGTGTGTTTAGGAAGCAGTCACAGTTTCCATGAGAGAGTCCCATGAAATCAATTAGGAAGATCCATGCTCTAGCCCTACCATGCAAGTGATGTGACTTGAAAGAGTCACTTAGTCTTAGTAACCATCATCACTAACAACTAAGTCAATGAATAAAGGTCCTCAGGTGCCAAGCTACAAAATGTGGGATGAGCATGGATGAGGATGGGTGGGAGAAGTCTCCAACTCTAACACAATTAGGGAAGGATGTGCTGACCTCAAGTGGCT
This sequence comes from Urocitellus parryii, assembly GCF_045843805.1. NCBI lineage: Eukaryota > Metazoa > Chordata > Mammalia > Rodentia > Sciuridae > Urocitellus > Urocitellus parryii. The sequence continues at coordinate 44,406,427 of NC_135548.1, forward strand.
GGGGGGCTGGGATCCTGCCACAGAGGGGGATTCCAAACCTCACATCCCCTGACCCAGGCCAGAAGACCAGGTAGAGTCCAAGGACCCTGGGGTGGCCCAATGGCAATAAAGGTCAAAAGGAACTAGGGATCTGCCTGGTCCCTCAATCCCCTACTCTGAGCAGGGCTGCATGACGAGGCCAGAGGCCATCCACAGCAATCTGCCTTTACAGGAAAACAGGGACTGCAGGCTGCCTCTGGCTCACTGAATCAGGGTGGTGTTTTCATAAAGCAAGACCACTTCCTCACATTTGACCAGCAGCTCATGTGTTGACAGCACAATGACTGACTTGACTCAGGCCCTGATGAATGAAATAGAAAATTCATAGCAAACCCATCTTTAGCTCTTCCACATCATCAGGGGCTCTGATTCAATTCCGTCCAGAAAGGTGTCTGAAATGATTTCTAAACATGCTGGGGACTCACCTCTGTGTGGAACTTTTCAGGAAAAAGGGGATCAAATCTCATGAAGCAACTCTTCTCTCTTCTAGCCCATGGGCAATGCAAGGAACCTGCATGATACCAGAGGCTCACTTCTCTCTTCTCATGTCTTCTGGAAAGGATTCGTTAATGCTTCCTGCAAGGTGAAGCAGAAGCCTGCATCCCCAGCTGCACAGAAGTGTTTTAGGGCAGTGTCTCCCTTAAAACCCAAAAATAAAAAAACAGGTCATTCAACAGGCACATGGATTCGAGTACATGTTCAATGATCCCTCCTCCCTGGAGCCTTCCACATGCCCATCTTCCACATTCACAGAGCAATGCTTGGCCATTCTCAAGACCAGGAGACCATGTTGCTCCTCACCAGGAAGTCAATAAGGAACATGAAGAGAGCAGCATGGATTGCAGAAGGTGGCACATCAAGGATCTTCAGCTCTGCTGCTAGAACACAAGAGCTTAACTTCAGTATTGACTTTTTGCCAACTACCAAGTACGATAGCAGTGTCAAGCCCAATATGCAGATATGCAAGTAGTAGGTGACACCCCGCATCCATTCACAAAAGTGGGCAACATCTGCATCAGAACAAGGAAGTATCTTACCCTTACTCATAAAAATCATCAGAAACAAAATAAAATGGATGCAAGACTTCTCATTTCACTATTAGGTAGCTGTTGGAATTCCCTATTAAATAATACCTCCTCCAAAATAAAAAGTATCTCAGACATGTGTCAACTATTCAATGGATGACATTTTAAAAACTATGGACTTTACTTAATATTTATGTATGCTATATCCCTGCCTAAGGCTCTATGAGAAAGGAGCACATAGAATTGGATCTTTGAAAATCTCACATTTGCTGATAAATATTACTGCTGATCTCAGGCATGGCGAAGTGAAAAGTGGGACTTTGGATATTCCAAGAATGCTATGTTGTGGGATTGGTGTCCCTGATTCATACATAGCATATGGTTTCTATGAAATCCAGTGAGGGAGCAGGAGTAACGAAGCTGATTGCACAGATGACCTCAGGGAATACTGACAGATAGGCCAAATGAAAAATATGCTCCAGCTAACCATTGGTATTTGGGCTTCTGATCCCAGTCCTGTTTTTAAAAAAGGTGCAGACAGGCAGTGTTCATTAAAAACTGTCTACCATGTAAAAGTGGGTAATTTAAATGGCATCTAGTTACACATCTGATAGAATGGTCTGGCAACATATGAATTTCATTCTAACAACAACAACAACAACAAAACATAGAAAATGAGACATAAAGATAAAACCTTGTCTTCACCAGGATGCCTAAAAATAGGTTTTATTTGGCTCATGCCAATAAATATCTTTCAATAGAATTTCTGATTTCTGAATGAATCCATTCAACTTCATACTGCACAGATCACAAGGTTATCTTTACAGAATATTCTCTTCTTCTTCTTAAAGCCTCACATAGAAAATGTCTCACAGGACATAGGAGGGGAATGACCCAAAGGATGAGAGAATGGCTGGAACCGTTCTCAAATGTGCCCATGTAGCCTAAAGTTTGAAGGCATCTAATTGTACTCTAAAACAATTATGAACCTATTCGATCCATTATTAATAAATATCACCACTTTACCACTTGAACCAAATCACAGAAAATTGGAAACAGATGATCATTGGCTTTGATACCTTTACTTCTGTTTCATTACTCAGAGTCGATCAACTGTATACTTCAAGTGACACAGATTTATTACAGAATGCCTAAGATCCTAAGGATCTATTTTAGCTCAGCCCATGGTATTGCTTCATTATTTTATTATTTTGTAAGTAATAAAATATAACTTCATGTTGGATGACATATTCAAGCCATGAATATATCATCCAACATTGTTCTTCCCAAAATATTAGCCCAATTTCTGCGCGCGCTCACTTACTGTTCAGGAATTTTACTAATTGTTTGAAGGTTCTAGAGGACCTGTTAGACTCCTAATGGACAAACCATACAACATACTCCAGAGAACGGACGAGTGCCATAAGAAGAAAATAAGGTCAGCCTACTGCAATGGGCAGCTGCCTGCCCTCGGCTGGGAGGAGCCCTGGCCATGGCACCAGGGCTGCTGGGCAGCAGAAGCCTCCACAGCCCTGCAGGGAGCCTGGAGCACAGCTCTGCCTAACCATGCTCAGCCCTGGACAGATGCACATGAGTTCCCATCACAGGCTCGAGTGTGACAGTCCCAGGTGCATGCCTGTCATGCCAGCCACCAGGGAGGCTGAGGCAAGAGGAACGTTTGAGGTCAGCCTTGGCAACTTAGACCCCGAGGCAAAGGGGAAATACTTTTACAAGGGTCTCTGAGGGTGTAGCTCAGGTAGGTCACTTGCCTCACAGGCTCAAGGCCCTGGGTTCAATCCCCAGAACCCACGTACACACAAAAAGTGAACTTGGAATATTGTTTAAAATGATGGATCAGGTACACACAAGGACTTCAATATGACCTCTCAGAGGAGCTCAATTTGAGATCAGACTGAACAAAAGACCACCTGGACCATTGACTCAGTGTCTGAAACCCTCTGTGAGCATGAGAAGCACTGCTGGCAAGACACCAGAGGGCCAAAGCACTTGTGCCCCCTGCAGGGGCGTCTCTTGTCTACCGCCAAAGACTGTTCCCCTCCTGGGGCAGCTGAGAGCAAGCTGGGCCTTGGAGCAAGGACTAGTGCTTTAGATATAGACTATGCAAGCAAGGGGCAATGTCTTTAATAAAACTAAAATTAAAAAGTCACATTGAAAAAATTTTAAAAAGAAGAAAATAAGGTCAAGTAGAGGAAGCCCATTTTCACAGGAAAAAATCCCCCAGTGAAAAGCATCAGAATAGATACCAAGAAAAATACCAACACAAACAGTGTGCTCCCACTATGTATCTACTCAACCTGCAAAAGTTAGAAAGCTAGATAACACAATCCTGGCCACAGGTAGAGCTATGCAGAAGAGCCACCTGGCAGTGCTTAGTCAAAGAAGTAAACATGCACACTTTGACCTAGAAATTCCACCTGTGTGTAAACCAGGCGGTGCTAAAGCAGCTTCACAAGAGGACATGCACAGGGAAATTTATCCTCAGGTTCTTATAGAGTTGTCTGTGCTTACAGGGAGTTCATGGTTGTCAAGATGCCCACAGCTGCGAAAGTCAAAAGCTAAAAAAATAATAGATGCCAACCTGGATATATTAATAATCCCGTATCTATGATCACCTTCATAAGGTAGCTTCCCAACTTCTGTGTGGAAGTGAGTTTCTCCTTGGCCCTTACACTGTTGTGGAGACCACTAGGAGTTCAGCTTTGTGCAGGATCATCTGACCTGAACTTTTGGCAAGACCTGTACAGCCCTCACACATGCTCAGATGCTACAGGACTTTTCAGACCAGTCCAGACAACAGTAGGCATCCATTCATTGTCTGCACTCTACAGATTCCTAGATGCACGACATTCATTACCATCAAATGCAGAATTTTCATCAAAAACTAATATATATATCATTCCAATCTGAATCAAGAAAATCGGAAATATCCCCAAATCCAAAGAGTGGATCCCCATTGTGATGCTACAAGTTGAAAATTCCACAGCTGACCTCATGGGATGGTTCACAGTTAAAAGACAGCTGCATGAAAAATATTGCATGACCTTCCTGCTATTTGAAAAGTGGCATGTGAAGTACACATGCATGTCTTCCTCAGACATGGGTTCATTTGCAAGACACCTTGTGCAATTGAAAATACTCCAAAAGGGGAGAAATCAGAACCATGTCTCCAAAGTATTTCAGCAGAGACCAACTCAATCTGTCTATCTATCTCTCAGTGAGTGTGTGTGCTCTTGTGTGTGTTTGTGTGTCTTTGTTTGTGTTTGTACCATCATAGCTGATACTTCATTGCCCCCATTGGAAAACTGACTCAGATAATGCCATCTGCCAAACTCCTAAAAACCAAAGTTCTTGCTGATAGAATGAAACATTCCTTCCTGTTGGTTTGGATGTGTCCTTTAGGAATCACTGCTACATTTAGTATACTCAAATCATCACAGTAGATCAGGTAACAAAAACATATATATTTTAAAATAATAATAATATATTAATGGAAACAACAAATACAGGATAGAGTAACAACTGTGTTACTAAACAAGGTCAAGGACAATGGCAAACTATAGATTCAAACTTTGAAGAAAATAGTAATCAATGTAAATATTCCTGGGCTGCCTCAGCCCCGCCCAGGCACACAGCAACAGAATGGTTTTGCAAGCATCCTCAGGAGGGCAGGAGCCTTCTTTGCAGGACGAGAGGGAGGTTGAGGCTCGATCCACCCATCATTCTTTTTGGGAGAGGCTCCTTTTCCTCAGCACAAAGTTGGATTTTTTGTGAGGATTCTTGGCATAAAGTACGTTGGCCTCTGCTGGAATCCTCAGCTCTGGGGAGAGAGGGGTGTACAAAAAGAAGGTGGCACTCAGGAGGTGCTCCCTAGGACACGCCAACATCTGAGAGCCTGTGCCAGAAAAGGCCAGAGCCACACACCTGAGAGCTCTCCAATTCAGCACCAATACCAACAAAGACAGCCTCCACAGTCCTCCCTGAGGAAGAACTAGGCAGAGCACTTCAACAGACCTAATGTCTGTTCCTACCGAAGGCTTTGGACTCCAGAATATCTCAGGTCCTCTTGCATCTGCCAAAGCACACCACTAGGGTTTGCATCTGAAATCTCCCACAAAAGGCTCCTGTGCCGAAGATTCAGTCCCCACATGAGCCATCTTCATAGGTGGGTTTGGAGGGAAGCATTGGATGGTGAGTGCTCTGATGTCAACATGAAATTCTCATTCAAGATGAATACACTACTGGGGGGTGGGAGGGACTGGAAGAAAGGTTGAGCATGGTTGGAGTAAGACCTAAACAGGGTTGTGCCCTGGGCAACAGTACCTTGTTCCTGTTGGCTCCACTGAATCCTCATTCTCCAAGGAGAGGTCCTCCCTCTCCATCTTTCTCTCTCTCCCTCTCTGCCAGCCTCGATCTCTCTCTCCCAGTCTATGCCTTTGTGGCAAGGGCTGAGGAGCTCTCCACTGCCACACACTAGAGCTTTATGGACAGCCTCAGTGCACAACCAAAGAGAAAGCTATGTAACCCAGAGAAAAAAGGCCTAGGATTCCTCCTCTGAGTTATTTTCCTCAAGTATGGCCACAGTGAGGACAGGCTGACCAGCACGGATACCACGTTAGAGCCATGCTTCTGCATTGGTGGAGCCCGCCTCCATGTGAACCAGGCTTCTGAGAATGGAGGCCACATTCCAAATACTGCCCTACTGAGAACAATGGTTCCAAAGACCAGCAAAGGGACTGCTTCCCTCCAACATGGTGTATGGCCCAGTGGTGCCATGACCCCGAGTGGGGGAATACAACAGCCACTTCTCCTTCCTCTGAACATGTGTTTCCTGTCGCCCTCCTCTAACCTAGAGCCTGTTCTCCATCCCTTCTGGGTTGGATGTGGAGATCTCTGCTATGAATTTCTTAGGCTACCAAGGCCCCAGAGAGACTTCCTCTTCCATAGACTCTACTAACCTAACAGTAGGTTAAGATAGGAGACAAGTGATCCTAGAACTCATAGGGATGGTGGTCTTCAGGGTACATAGGCTGGGATAATGGCTGCTGTGGTGTTTGGCTCACAAAAACCAACCAACCAACCAACGAAAAAGCGCTGGCATTATTATCAGATGAGCTCTGTGGCTACGTGCTCAGGAAGCCCTCATCTGACTTTAGTTAGGGATCACAACCTGGCTATTGTGATCACTCCTTGCCTAGTGGACTCAGGTGCGTAAGACCATGGAATTTATGCAAAAACAGATGATTCAGGCTGTCTCCCAGGCTGTGTTTTCTTCCCAATTTCATCCTGTTACTGCTTGCTAGAATCCTGGCAATGCTCTGCCCAGGCAGTGGTTTTTTGGTCACACAGAAGGCTTTCAATAGTACTGCTTCAGTCCACAAAATGCCAGTTCCCTCTTTAGCCCATGCATTCCCATGTTCCTTTGAAACCACTCCTTTCCCAGACCATGAAAACATACTGCTCCTGGAGAGAGGCTTTCCTCCTCACTCCTCAAAGATGTCAGCTTTGGATGCCTGTTCATGTCCAGGGGAGGGCACCTGGTGGGGAGCCGCAATATCCACCGGGGTATACCATTGGACCTCAAGACCTTCCACCAGCAGAAGTGCAGTTGGCTTTGTGCACGAACCCAACACACCTTTTGGAGTGTTCTTGGGGGTCAGAGACTACTCTTTGTTGCTAAGAGTTGACCTGAGTCCACATCCTGACCCTTGCTCTCTGCTATCTGATTGTCTCACTTACTCTGACAGCGAGAGATGATTTGGCCCAGCTCATAATCCTCTGGATTCTCCTCAGTAAGGAAGTGTAGGTCGAGGGCGCTGCGGATGACGACAGGAGCCCTATCGTGGCAGGTCACCTGGAGCAGCATGGGAGACAGGCCTTCAGGAAATGGGCCTTGAAGTGACTACTCAAGGACCGTGGGCAGGGGCATTCTGGAGGCACCTCCACTCTAAATACAAGGGCAACATCCATGACCCTACTACCCGAGGCTGACCTCCTGCTCATCGTGTGGGCTCTTCCCACAGGCTACTAGCCCAATCCTTGTACATAGGACTTCCTGGGCCTGCCATTGCTCTTTGTGGAGCTGCACTCCTCTCGGAGTGAAAGGACCCCACTACCTGCATACAGATGCAATCTCATCCCACAAGTTGGGAGGAATGGGACAATAGCCTCCAAGATCCCAGGTCTGCCCGAGGATGCAGGCGGCATTGGGAATGGCCTAGGCACAAAACCTAGAGGCTTTGGTCTGGATTGCCAGGGCCAAAAACAGACCCAGGAACATGACCACACACAGGAGAGCTGAAAGATAGCCACGAGAGCTCCTGGCCTCCAGAGGCTCAGTGCTGGCTGGGATGTAGGAGGGCACCTCATCCGGCAAGGGTGGTCATTGGGTTACCTGGACATTTAGTGTGCTTGCTCCACATCCATATCGACTCTGCAGAGAGACTCTCTCAGCTCCTTGTTCAAGGAACATGGAGAACCTCACACTGCTGTCCTCCTCCATAGACGTCAGCATCCCATACAAGGGAACCTGCAACCTAGTTCCTGTCCTATTCTCATCTGTCACCCATACCTGTCCCTGCCCTTCTGGACTGCATGCTGCCACCTGACACACAGACTCCCTCAGACATGGCAGTGGACAAGCTGCTGCACTCGCTCATCTCAGCTCCAGCCCTTCACACTGACCTCTCCCTTCTTGATTCCCATCTATCCTCCTGATCATCCAGAAGCTCCAAATTCAAGAGGGCATGAGTAGTCCATGGTATTGGACCAGTGTCTGCTCCCCACCCAGGTGTCAGCACCACGGGACACCCCTGCTCCCAGGCTTACCAGAACACTCTTGGCCATCTCTGGACTTTGTGTTTCTAAGTGGACACGAATTAAGCAGGTGTCTCCCACCTGCTTGTGGGAAAGCGGCCTGGAGGACTTGCAGGTTGATTCTGAGAACTGTGGGGGATGGAACATCAGCAAACCCAGAAACAGAAAGCCACCCCAGACTGTCAGTTGGCTCTATGGGCTTCCAGCAAATATGTCCAGGTGCTGAGGCTTCTTATTTCCTCAGGTCGGAGTGGAATGGCAGCACATGCACAGCTTGAATAAGGTAGGTGTTTACCTCCTTTCCCTTGACCTGGGGGCGTTTCCTCACGATGAAATATTGTATTCCCAGATTCATGGACAGACACACGAGTGAGTGGTCAGAGACCTTGATTTCTGCAGAGCGAAGTGGAGAGAATTGTTAGGTGGCACTCAAGGATTATACCACAAAACACCCACAACCCCTGAGAGTCTCTGCCAGGCCCATCACACTTTGGTATTTTGGGGCCAAGGCCCACTTTCTCTTGGCTGTCAGTTATCCTGAGCCCACTGTGGATCATGTCTCCCCACTGTCTGATTGTCCTACTTACTCTCATCCTCAGACATCATATACAGCAGCTCAAAGTTGTCCACATCCTCATGCTGCAACAAATTTTGGTCCAAGGCCCTGCGGATGAGGCTTGTCACCGTCTCCTGAAATGTGACCTGGATCAGGGTGGGACAAATGTCATCAGAGAATGGCTTTTAGAAGAGCTACCCAGAAGACTGTGGTCAAACATTCAGGAGAAATCTCAGCTACATATACAAGGGCACAATCTTGTTATCCTGCTACCTGAGTGTGTCCTCCATATACCACCTGGGTTCTTGCAATGTGCTACTAGAACAATCCTGGTACAAATATCTGCCTGTACCTGCCATCTCCCCTCCCCCTGGGGAGCCACATTCCACTCATGTCAAAGGACCAAACTGCCTATGCACAGACACACTCTCATCTCACTGAGATGAGAGCAATGGGCCAGGGATCTGCGCACCAAGTGTGATCTGGGATGCAGGCTGCCTTTGTGGGTGGAAGAGGCAGATGCACTGAAAATTTGGGTCCTGACTGCCACGACACAAAACAGACTCAGATACAAGAGTGTGCACTTGAGTGCTTCATGATAGCTTTGAGAGGCCCTGGCCTCTGGAAGCTCGGTGCGGGTCTGGTTGTCATGATGTACTTGACTCAGCACTGGCAGTCACTGAACATGTCTCCTCTGCAGCTGGACACCTGCAGCATTAGCGTGTCTACTGCACATCCATAGAAATTCTGCCAAGAACCCCTTTAGCTCCGTATTTACCTACATGCAAAGCCTAACATTCCGAAGCTTTGGCATGACCCCCCAGGTGATCCCGACCCCAAAATCCTACACCTAGTCATGCTAAGGAGGATCTCTTCCCTGCCACCAGGAACATATCCCCTCCTACACTTGTGACAAGTCACTGCCACCTCCTCTGCTCCAACTTCACTCATTGAGAATACCAAGTTCTAGGCACTGCAGCCTGCACCCTGGACATATCTCTGCCTTCATCTGTCCACAGCACTTCCGTCTGCACTTCTGGCCTGCAAAACCCACAATGCACAGGCCCACTCACCACTGAAGCTGGGCATGCTGATGCTCTCCCTCCTCAGGTCAAGGCCTTAAGACGGACCTCTCTCTTCTTTATTTCCCACCATAGCCCTGGGGTTGGCTGTGTCTCCTGCCTTCCACTGTGTGAACACCCAGGAGGCAGCCCTGCTGTCGGGCTTACCGGGATGCGCTTTGTCTCCCTCAGGCTCTGTCCCTCTAGGAGGACGTGAACAATGCGGCTGTCTTCCACCTGCTCGCTGGAGTGAAGCAGTGAGGAGCTGCTACTCACAGCTGCTGGGGTCCTGGATGCCACTGCCACAGAAGGTTCCAAGAACTGTGGGGGATGACAACATCAGCAAAGCCCAGCAACTGCACCCCACCCAGCCTGGCAGTTGGCTCTGTGGGCATTCTACAACATCCATCCAGAACCTGAGGTTCTTGTCCCCTTGGATGATGTGGAGTGGCACCAGGAGTAAAGACTGAAGAAGGTGGCTGTTTTGGGAACAAGAGATCCAGCACCTGCTGGGTGGGGATGAAATCCCAGGAGATTAACCCCATGTTGCTGCTGAAATGTAGGTTCCTCCCACAAATGACAGGCAGGAGCTCATTCCTAAGCTGGTGCTGCCTGTAAGGTTCAAGGCTCTGAACCCTGAAGGGCTCCTCCGTGTTCTGATCATTTTCACCCTGGGTTGGGACCAAGAATGGTGGGTTCAAAATGGAAATGGTGACAAACAGAAAAATGACTTGTGCCAATACACTAGAGTCAAAGCACAATGGGACAGTTCCCATCAGTACAAACACACACACACACACACACACACACACACACACACACACACAGAGTCAGAATAGGAGTTCTGGGCCATTCATCAGGGATCAGACTAGAGGGCCTGCTGGGCTCACCTGCCCTGTGCTACTCACTGTTACTCTTGAGCTCCTCTGCGACAATCGCCAGAGGCTCTGGCGTCTAAGATGAAGCCTCACCCAGTGTATCCACAAAAGGGCTAGTTGGCCCCCCTGAGATTCCTGGGAGCCTGAGGCTCGGCATTGTCTGCAACCACAGGAGAACATCCTTCTCCCTCCAGTGGCTCCAACCAAGTGAGCTCGGATGGCTTGGTCAGTGAAGTGGGTGCCTGGATACCAGGGTTCCATGTTCTGTTTGATCCATTGTCAAGGCAATGATGTCATTTCCTGTGCCCATACCTGAGCCTCTTTTCACATAAGACCACTTTCAACAGCCCTATGGGCTGCCGATTTCTCCTCCATGCCTACCCATCTCAGGTGCGCAGGTGTTCACCAACAACTACCCAAACATCCCCACCAGCATCTGCCCTGCTTGGTGCCACTAGAGTTCCAGCTTGGAGCCTTCAAAAATGCATTCACAACCAGTCCTTCCCTCTCAGCAGCTTTTGGACCCTGGTCCCATCATTGTGCAACTCATGGTGTGCCCAGTCTTTTCTGGAAAGTAGGGTAGCATCTAATCTCTAGGGTTTATTGTGTCTATTGGCCCATAACACCCTCTGTTCTCTCTGAAACCAGAGATGGGACTCACAGGTGGCTAAAGCACGAATGTAGAGATGGGATAATCACAAGAAAGGGAGAGACAAAGAATGCACCCTAACTCAATCAGGCCTGTGTCCCACACAGGGACATGGCCAATGTCCGTCCCATCGTGGCTGCAGTTCCCTCTCTACACCATGGCAAGTTGGAGGGGACTGAGATGCAGAGGCTGCTCCCCTCTGCCATACAACTTCCCAAGGCTTCTCCTAAGATTTCAAAAGGGCCAAGTGTGTCTAGTGTTGGGGTCTCACAGAGACTCCGAGGTACCACAGCATCCTGCTGCCCAGAACCGGTTCACCCCTCACCTCAAGGGGGCTCAGCCTCTGGATTCATGGGAATTGAAGTGGGTACAGGTGATGGGATATCACCTCCAAGACTGAGTTATGCCAAGTCCATGACCCCTGTCTGCATCCCTGTCTCCGGCACCACTCCCCCCTCTCTCTTTCCTCCTCAGAGCAAACAAATCCATTTAGCAAGTGTGTCCTGTGATAAAGACATGACGGTCACCCATCCTCTCATTACAAAAACACTGAGGCTCAGCCAACATGGATCCTACAGGGAACACAGGCATAAACTCAGACTCCGATCCTCCCAGCCGAGCCTCAGTGGAGCCTGGACTCCCAGCCTCCTGAGTCAAGGAAACAGAGGTTCCTAGCCGAGCCACCTTGGATGCAGCCGCACACAAACTGAACTCATCAATGCCCCTTGCTCTCAGTTGTGAGTAAGAGGGGAAGTGGTGTTTCACAACCCTGGACATCAAGTGCAGTCTCCAGGCTTTGGGGTGTGCCCTGGCCTCTGTCTATCTGCCCAGGCTCTCCAACCCACACTGGCCTCTTACCCAACCTCCTCCTAGGGCCAAACTCAATCCTGCCTCTCAATTTCTGCTGCCTTCCCCAACACACTGCTCCCCAAAATGAGCAGGGCTGGCTCTCGGTTATCATGCTGGTGCCAGCAGCAATGCCACCCCACTGACATAATTCTGAGTCCCAACCTAGGCACTCCAGCTGTCTTTGCCACACCTGGCCTGTTTGGGCTCTGGCTCTTGCTCTTTTCTTTCATGTGCATGTGTTTTGAGGTTTTGAGTTTCTCCCACTGCAGAACTGCAGCTGTGGCAGGGTAGAGCTCATGAGGGTGACATTCTGAGCCACATCCAATCCCATCAGGACTGTTCACTGGGGTGACTGCTGGAACACAGTGATGAGTGAACACATGGGAGGTGGTTGGACCCACCTTGCCTCTGAGTGGCTTCCTTTCAGGACAGGAATGTAGGCATGGGAGCCCCTGGCCTGGGATGCTTTGCACAAGGCGTGACCATGGGCTCTCTTTCCTGGCAAAAATGGCTCCACTCAGCATGGAGAGCACTGTCATTCCTGGTGGCTAACAACAGCCCTGGACCCCAGAAAGGAACCCACACTCAAGATTAACGTCTGAGTGTGCGTGTCCTCGAGGAAATGAGGTCTCCTGATCCCAGGTGCAAAGGGGTAAGTCCTCTAACTCCAGGGGCCATGAAGGGACATCTGAGTTTCCCTCGTCCTTCTTTCCCTCTCTAACTAACCACAGTTAGGACCCTGGCCTCATTCCCCAGTGAGGATCATTAGGCTCCATAAAGGACAGTCTCTAAGATGCTCAGTGGACCAACACCCTCTGCACAACCCATAACCCTATTCACCCAAGAGGCAAGAGGATTTCTATTCAGGAAAACCAGGAAAGGGAGAGCCTTTCTCAAGGACACAAGGACATTAGTGAGTGAGGGAGTGATTAATGGATGGAGAACTATTTCCAACACCAACTTCCAGGAGCATATATGGCCCCCTGGAGAATTCTGCAGTGTGTTGGTGATTAAGGAGAACGTGTGAATTCAGGGGTCACTAGGTCCTCTCAGCCATAAGGAGGGAAACTGCCATAAAGGAACTAGGACAAGGGTGCGAGGAATGCTCACTGGTGGGAGATCGGAAGGAAGGAAAGTGTACTCATTAGAAAAGTGTCGCCTGAAAATTCTTAGCCAGCCAAAAGTCGTGCGAACTTGTGTGGGAAAAGAGTCTTTGCACAGTGATGAAGCTAAGAGCTCACATGATGGAACACAGCATCAACTGGGACCAAATCCAATATCTGATATTCTTGTAGGAAGAGGAGAGTCTGGACCCAGATACCAGGGAGACTGGGGGATACCGGATATGTGAGGTTGGAGCCAGGGCGGGATGCCCATATGGGAACCACAGATCGTGGGCAGCAATAGGAGAGTGGGCAAGGGCTGGGAGAGTTGGGGAGACAGTCCCCTTGAAACCTGGGAGGGGTTATGGCACTGGGACAGCCCAACACCTACTGTGTTGAGCCTCTGGAGCTCAACGGAAGACACTTCCTCTGTTGTCGGCCACCCAGTTAACAGAGTTGGGTTGCAGCAGCCTAGGACCCAGCTGAAGGTCTGAGCATGTTGGCCATGCAGGTTGGATCTGGACCACAGACACCCTCATCAGAGATTGTAGGGTCTCAGCCCTGAGGCAAGACAGGCACTAAGTCAGGCCAGGTGGGGAAACGGATAGGCACACACTCTGGGGCCTGGTGCCTGTGTTACTGGGAGCACTTCTGATCGCAATTCCCTGATCTGCTGCCAACACAGGCTACAGAGGAGGGTACAGAAACACAGACCACGGATCTGCCCCACTCAGTGGGCCCAGGCCAACACCACACCCAGCAGCCTCGTGCCATACCCAATGAGTCTTGAAGCGGCCCCCTCTTCCCATCCTGAGAGCTCTTCCCTTCCTCATGTGCCAATAGCTCCCTACTGTCACTGGCAATATCTACTCTGTGAGATGTCAACATCCGTGGGTACTGTTCTCTCATCCCAGGACAGTGTGGTCCCACACACCCTGGTGAAATGGGCCACCTGGAGGCTGGACCTGGAGGTTGTTGAGGCTGAATGGCAGCGGTGGTCCTCTGGCACTTAATATTATTTAAGTTAAAAAAAAAAAACAAAAACAAAAACAAAAAACGGGTCTTGGTGCTCAAAAATGTTTGATTTGCATATTCTCATCCCCTAACCCCAATATTTTCATTATTTCCTCACATATGAAGTCTTACTAGCATAAAGGTAATTTCGTATTAAACAAAGTGGATTGAAATAACATTGGTAAAAATAATCAATCACCATACTTTCAATTTTTGTTCTGCTTTCCTATTAGAAACCACTTGGATACAAGAGAACAGAGGACAGACTCATGGAAATGCTTGAAATGACAAGAAGCTCCCACTCAAGCTCAGCATTCAGTCCTGGACAGGGTAAGACCAGGCCACTTTGACATCTGTGCCAAAGAGTCTACCAGACAGAATCCTCTGACTGATCCCTGACTGAGCCATAGGAACTGGCTAGAAAAGCCTTCACATCCTCAATACATTCTTCACGTCAGAATACTTGACAACCATTGATATCCATCTCTCGTTAACTTGCTCCCCAGCCAACCATTCTTCAACAAATTCAAAGGAGTAACTCATGCAAGCACACAGAAAGGGGTGTTCACTACACACATCCATGTGCGAAAAAGACAACTGGTATTTCTTGTTTGGGCTATTTCAAATGAAATCCCTTCTGCATGACCTCCACAAACCAAAGGAAAATATTTGTGAAATTCCCACGTAGAAGACAAGATACACTTGCCAAGGAGGCAGTGGCAAGAATTTTGACACTCCAAATGTAGAGTGTGTGTTTAGGAAGCAGTCACAGTTTCCATGAGAGAGTCCCATGAAATCAATTAGGAAGATCCATGCTCTAGCCCTACCATGCAAGTGATGTGACTTGAAAGAGTCACTTAGTCTTAGTAACCATCATCACTAACAACTAAGTCAATGAATAAAGGTCCTCAGGTGCCAAGCTACAAAATGTGGGATGAGCATGGATGAGGATGGGTGGGAGAAGTCTCCAACTCTAACACAATTAGGGAAGGATGTGCTGACCTCAAGTGGCTGGGGGGCTGGGATCCTGCCACAGAGGGGGATTCCAAACCTCACATCCCCTGACCCAGGCCAGAAGACCAGGTAGAGTCCAAGGACCCTGGGGTGGCCCAATGGCAATAAAGGTCAAAAGGAACTAGGGATCTGCCTGGTCCCTCAATCCCCTACTCTGAGCAGGGCTGCATGACGAGGCCAGAGGCCATCCACAGCAATCTGCCTTTACAGGAAAACAGGGACTGCAGGCTGCCTCTGGCTCACTGAATCAGGGTGGTGTTTTCATAAAGCAAGACCACTTCCTCACATTTGACCAGCAGCTCATGTGTTGACAGCACAATGACTGACTTGACTCAGGCCCTGATGAATGAAATAGAAAATTCATAGCAAACCCATCTTTAGCTCTTCCACATCATCAGGGGCTCTGATTCAATTCCGTCCAGAAAGGTGTCTGAAATGATTTCTAAACATGCTGGGGACTCACCTCTGTGTGGAACTTTTCAGGAAAAAGGGGATCAAATCTCATGAAGCAACTCTTCTCTCTTCTAGCCCATGGGCAATGCAAGGAACCTGCATGATACCAGAGGCTCACTTCTCTCTTCTCATGTCTTCTGGAAAGGATTCGTTAATGCTTCCTGCAAGGTGAAGCAGAAGCCTGCATCCCCAGCTGCACAGAAGTGTTTTAGGGCAGTGTCTCCCTTAAAACCCAAAAATAAAAAAAACAGGTCATTCAACAGGCACATGGATTCGAGTACATGTTCAATGATCCCTCCTCCCTGGAGCCTTCCACATGCCCATCTTCCACATTCACAGAGCAATGCTTGGCCATTCTCAAGACCAGGAGACCATGATGCTCCTCACCAGGAAGTCAATAAGGAACATGAAGAGAGCAGCATGGATTGCAGAAGGTGGCACATCAAGGATCTTCAGCTCTGCTGCTAGAACACAAGAGCTTAACTTCAGTATTGACTTTTTGCCAACTACCAAGTACGATAGCAGTGTCAAGCCCAATATGCAGATATGCAAGTAGTAGGTGACACCCCGCATCCATTCACAAAAGTGGGCAACATCTGCATCAGAACAAGGAAGTATCTTACCCTTACTCATAAAAATCATCAGAAACAAAATAAAATGGATGCAAGACTTCTCATTTCACTATTAGGTAGCTGTTGGAATTCCCTATTAAATAATACCTCCTCCAAAATAAAAAGTATCTCAGACATGTGTCAACTATTCAATGGATGACATTTTAAAAACTATGGACTTTACTTAATATTTATGTATGCTATATCCCTGCCTAAGGCTCTATGAGAAAGGAGCACATAGAATTGGATCTTTGAAAATCTCACATTTGCTGATAAATATTACTGCTGATCTCAGGCATGGCGAAGTGAAAAGTGGGACTTTGGATATTCCAAGAATGCTATGTTGTGGGATTGGTGTCCCTGATTCATACATAGCATATGGTTTCTATGAAATCCAGTGAGGGAGCAGGAGTAACGAAGCTGATTGCACAGATGACCTCAGGGAATACTGACAGATAGGCCAAATGAAAAATATGCTCCAGTTAACCATTGATATTTGGGCTTCTGATCCCAGTCCTGTTTTTAAAAAAGGTGCAGACAGGCAGTGTTCATTAAAAACTGTCTACCATGTAAAAGTGGGTAATTTAAATGGCATCTAGTTACACATCTGATAGAATGGTCTGGCAACATATGAATTTCATTCTAACAACAACAACAACAACAAAACATAGAAAATGAGACATAAAGATAAAACCTTGTCTTCACCAGGATGCCTAAAAATAGGTTTTATTTGGCTCATGCCAATAAATATCTTTCAATAGAATTTCTGATTTCTGAATGAATCCATTCAACTTCATACTGCACAGATCACAAGGTTTTCTTTACAGAATATTCTCTTCTTCTTCTTAAAGCCTCACATAGAAAATGTCTCACAGGACATAGGAGGGGAATGACCCAAAGGATGAGAGAATGGCTGGAACCGTTCTCAAATGTGCCCATGTAGCCTAAAGTTTGAAGGCATCTAATTGTACTCTAAAACAATTATGAACCTATTCGATCCATTATTAATAAATATCACCACTTTACCACTTGAACCAAATCACAGAAAATTGGAAACAGATGATCATTGGCTTTGATACCTTTACTTCTGTTTCATTACTCAGAGTCGATCAACTCTATACTTCAAGTGACACAGATTTATTACAGAATGCCTAAGATCCTAAGGATCTATTTTAGCTCAGCCCATGGTATTGCTTCATTATTTTATTATTTTGTAAGTAATAAAATATAACTTCATGTTGGATGACATATTCAAGCCATGAATATATCATCCAACATTGTTCTTCCCAAAATATTAGCCCAATTTCTGCGCGCGCTCACTTACTGTTCAGGAATTTTACTAATTGTTTGAAGGTTCTAGAGGACCTGTTAGACTCCTAATGGACAAACCATACAACATACTCCAGAGAACGGACGAGTGCCATAAGAAGAAAATAAGGTCAGCCTACAGCAATGGGCAGCTGCCTGCCCTCGGCTGGGAGGAGCCCTGGCCATGGCACCAGGGCTGCTGGGCAGCAGAAGCCTCCACAGCCCTGCAGGGAGCCTGGAGCACAGCTCTGCCTAACCATGCTCAGCCCTGGACAGATGCACATGAGTTCCCATCACAGGCTCGAGTGTGACAGTCCCAGGTGCATGCCTGTCATGCCAGCCACCAGGGAGGCTGAGGCAAGAGGAACGTTTGAGGTCAGCCTTGGCAACTTAGACCCCGAGGCAAAGGGGAAATACTTTTACAGGGGTCTCTGAGGGTGTAGCTCAGGTAGGTCACTTGCCTCACAGGCTCAAGGCCCTGGGTTCAATCCCCAGAACCCACGTACACACAAAAAGTGAACTTGGAATATTGTTTAAAATGATGGATCAGGTACACACAAGGACTTCAATATGACCTCTCAGAGGAGCTCAATTTGAGATCAGACTGAACAAAAGACCACCTGGACCATTGACTCAGTGTCTGAAACCCTCTGTGAGCATGAGAAGCACTGCTGGCAAGACACCAGAGGGCCAAAGAACTTGTGCCCCCTGCAGGGGCGTCTCTTGTCTACCGCCAAAGACTGTTCCCCTCCTGGGGCAGCTGAGAGCAAGCTGGGCCTTGGAGCAAGGACTAGTGCTTTAGATATAGACTATGCAAGCAAGGGGCAATGTCTTTAATAAAACTAAAATTAAAAAGTCACATTGAAAAAATTTTAAAAAGAAGAAAATAAGGTCAAGTAGAGGAAGCCCATATTCACAGGAAAAAATCCCCCAGTGAAAAGCATCAGAATAGATACCAAGAAAAATACCAACACAAACAGTGTGCTCCCACTATGTATCTACTCAACCTGCAAAAGTTAGAAAGCTAGATAACACAATCCTGGCCACAGGTAGAGCTATGCAGAAGAGCCACCTGGCAGTGCTTAGTCAAAGAAGTAAACATGCACACTTTGACCTAGAAATTCCACCTGTGTGTAAACCAGGCAGTGCTTAAGCAGCTTCACAAGGGGACATGCACAGGGAAATTTATCCTCAGGTTCTTATAGAGTTGTCTGTGCTTACAGGGAGTTGATGATTGTCAAGATGCCCACAGCTGCGAAAGTCAAAAGCTAAAAAAATAATAGGTGCCAACCTGGATATATTAATAATCCCGTATCTATGATCACCTTCATAAGGTAGCTTCCCAACTTCTGTGTGGAAGTGAGTTTCTCCTTGGCCCTTACACTGTTGTGGAGACCACTAGGAGTTCAGCTTTGTGCAGGATCATCTGACCTGGACTTTTGGCAAGACCTGTACAGCCCTCACACATGCTCAGATGCTACAGGACTTTTCAGACCAGTCCAGACAACAGTAGGCATCCATTCATTGTCTGCACTCTACAGATTCCTAGATGCACGACATTCATTACCATCAAATGCAGAATTTTCATCAAAAACTAATATATATATCATTCCAATCTGAATCAAGAAAATCGGAAATATCCCCAAATCCAAAGAGTGGATCCCCATTGTGATGCTACAAGTTGAAAATTCCACAGCTGACCTCATGGGATGGTTCACAGTTAAAAGACAGCTGCATGAAAAATATTGCATGACCTTCCTGCTATTTGAAAAGTGGCATGTGAAGTACACATGCATGTCTTCCTCAGACATGGGTTCATTTGCAAGACACCTTGTGCAATTGAAAATACTCCAAAAGGGGAGAAATCAGAACCATGTCTCCAAAGTATTTCAGCAGAGACCAACTCCATCTGTCTATCTATCTCTCAGTGAGTGTGTGTGCTCTTGTGTGTGTTTGTGTGTCTTTGTTTGTGTTTGTACCATCATAGCTGATACTTCATTGCCCCCATTGGAAAACTGACTCAGATAATGCCATCTGCCAAACTCCTAAAAACCAAAGTTCTTGCTGACAGAATGAAACATTCCTTCCTGTTGGTTTGGATGTGTCCTTTAGGAATCACTGCTACATTTAGTATACTCAAATCATCACAGTAGATCAGGTAACAAAAACATATATATTTTAAAATAATAATAATATATTAATGGAAACAACAAATACAGGATAGAGTAACAACTGTGTTACTAAACAAGGTCAAGGACAATGGCAAACTATAGATTCAAACTTTGAAGAAAATAGTAATCAATGTAAATATTCCTGGGCTGCCTCAGCCCCGCCCAGGCACACAGCAACAGAATGGTTTTGCAAGCATCCTCAGGAGGGCAGGAGCCTTCTTTGCAGGACGAGAGGGAGGTTGAGGCTCGATCCACCCATCATTCTTTTGGGAGAGGCTCCTTTTCCTCAGCACAAAGTTGGATTTTTTGTGAGGATTCTTGGCATAAAGTACGTTGGCCTCTGCTGGAATCCTCAGCTCTGGGGAGAGAGGGGTGTACAAAAAGAAGGTGGCACTCAGGAGGTGCTCCCTAGGACACGCCAACATCTGAGAGCCTGTGCCAGAAAAGGCCAGAGCCACACACCTGAGAGCTCTCCAATTCAGCACCAATACCAACAAAGACAGCCTCCACAGTCCTCCCTGAGGAAGAACTAGGCAGAGCACTTCAACAGACCTAATGTCTGTTCCTACCGAAGGCTTTGGACTCCAGAATATCTCAGGTCCTCTTGCATCTGCCAAAGCACACCACTAGGGTTTGCATCTGAAATCTCCCACAAAAGGCTCCTGTGCCGAAGATTCAGTCCCCACATGAGCCATCTTCATAGGTGGGTTTGGAGGGAAGCATTGGATGGTGAGTGCTCTGATGTCAACATGAAATTCTCATTCAAGATGAATACACTACTGGGGGGTGGGAGGGACTGGAAGAAAGGTTGAGCATGGTTGGAGTAAGACCTAAACAGGGTTGTGCCCTGGGCAACAGTACCTTGTTCCTGTTGGCTCCACTGGATCCTCATTCTCCAAGGAGAGGTCCTCCCTCTCCATCTTTCTCTCTCTCCCTCTCTACCAGCCTCGATCTCTCTCTCCCAGTCTATGCCTTTGTGGCAAGGGCTGAGGAGCTCTCCACTGCCACACACTAGAGCTTTATGGACAGCCTCAGTGCACAACCAAAGAGAAAGCTATGTAACCCAGAGAAAAAAGGCCTAGGATTCCTCCTCTGAGTTATTTTCCTCAAGTATGGCCACAGTGAGGACAGGCTGACCAGCACGGATACCACGTTAGAGCCATGCTTCTGCATTGGTGGAGCCCGCCTCCATGTGAACCAGGCTTCTGAGAATGGAGGCCACATTCCAAATACTGCCCTACTGAGAACAATGGTTCCAAAGACCAGCAAAGGGACTGCTTCCCTCCAACATGGTGTATGGCCCAGTGGTGCCATGACCCCGAGTCGGGGAATACAACAGCCGCTTCTCCTTCCTCTGAACATGTGTTTCCTGTCGCCCTCCTCTAACCTAGAGCCTGTTCTCCATCCCTTCTGGGTTGGATGTGGAGATCTCTGCTATGAATTTCTTAGGCTACCAAGGCCCCAGACAGACTTCCTCTTCCATAGACTCTACTAACCTAACAGTAGGTTAAGATAGGAGACAAGTGATCCTAGAACTCATAGGGATGGTGGTCTTCAGGGTACATAGGCTGGGATAATGGCTGCTGTGGTGTTTGGCTCACAAAAACCAACCAACCAACCAACGAAAAAGCGCTGGCATTATTATCAGATGAGCTCTGTGGCTACGTGCTCAGGAAGCCCTCATCTGACTTTAGTTAGGGATCACAACCTGGCTATTGTGATCACTCCTTGCCTAGTGGACTCAGGTGCGTAAGACCATGGAATTTATGCAAAAACAGATGATTCAGGCTGTCTCCCAGGCTGTGTTTTCTTCCCAATTTCATCCTGTTACTGCTTGCTAGAATCCTGGCAATGCTCTGCCCAGGCAGTGGTTTTTTGGTCACACAGAAGGCTTTCAATAGTACTGCTTCAGTCCACAAAATGCCAGTTCCCTCTTTAGCCCATGCATTCCCATGTTCCTTTGAAACCACTCCTATCCCAGACCATGAAAACATACTGCTCCTGGAGAGAGGCTTTCCTCCTCACTCCTCAAAGATGTCAGCTTTGGATGCCTGTTCATGTCCAGGGGAGGGCACCTGGTGGGGAGCCGCAATATCCACCGGGGTATACCATTGGACCTCAAGACCTTCCACCAGCAGAAGTGCAGTTGGCTTTGTGCACGAACCCAACACACCTGTTGGAGTGTTCTTGGGGGTCAGAGACTACTCTTTGTTGCTAAGAGTTGACCTGAGTCCACATCCTGACCCTTGCTCTCTGCTATCTGATTGTCTCACTTACTCTGATGGCGAGAGATGATTTGGCCCAGCTCATAATCCTCTGGAGTCTCCTCAGTAAGGAAGTGTAGGTCGAGGGCGCTGCGGATGACGACAGGAGCCCTATCGTGGCAGGTCACCTGGAGCAGCATGGGAGACAGGCCTTCAGGAAATGGGCCTTGAAGTGACTACTCAAGGACAGTGGGCAGGGGCATTCTGGAGGCACCTCCACTCTAAATACAAGGGCAACATCCATGACCCTACTACCCGAGGCTGACCTCCTGCTCATCGTGTGGGCTCTTCCCACGGGCTACTAGCCCAATCCTTGTACATAGGACTTCCTGGGCCTGCCATTGCTCTTTGTGGAGCTGCACTCCTCTCGGAGTGAAAGGACCCCACTACCTGCATACAGATGCAATCTCATCCCACAAGTTGGGAGGAATGGGACAATAGCCTCCAAGATCCCAGGTCTGCCCGAGGATGCAGGCGGCATTGGGAATGGCCTAGGCACAAAACCTAGAGGATTTGGTCTGGATTGCCAGGGCCAAAAACAGACCCAGGAACATGACCACACACAGGAGAGCTGAAAGATAGCCACGAGAGCTCCTGGCCTCCAGAGGCTCAGTGCTGGCTGGGATGTAGGAGGCCACCTCATCCGGCAAGGGTGGTCATTGGGTTACCTGGACATTTAGTGTGCTTGCTCCACATCCATATCGACTCTGCAGAGAGACTCTCTCAGCTCCTTGTTCAAGGAACATGGAGAACCTCACACTGCTGTCCTCCTCCATAGACGTCAGCATCCCATACAAGGGAACCTGCAACCTAGTTCCTGTCCTATTCTCATCTGTCACCCATACCTGTCCCTGCCCTTCTGGACTGCATGCTGCCACCTGACACACAGACTCCCTCAGACATGGCAGTGGACAAGCTGCTGCACTCGCTCATCTCAGCTCCAGCCCTTCACACTGACCTCTCCCTTCTTGATTCCCATCTATCCTCCTGATCATCCAGAAGCTCCAAATTCAAGAGGGCATGAGTAGTCCATGGTATTGGACCAGTGTCTGCTCCCCACCCAGGTGTAAGCACCACGGGACACCCCTGCTCCCAGGCTTACCAGAACACTCTTGGCCATCTCTGGACTTTGTGTTTCTAAGTGGACACGAATTAAGCAGGTGTCTCCCACCTGCTTGTGGGAAAGCGGCCTGGAGGACTTGCAGGTTGATTCTGAGAACTGTGGGGGATGGAACATCAGCAAACCCAGAAACAGAAAGCCACCCCAGACTGTCAGTTGGCTCTATGGGCTTCCAGCAAATATGTCCAGGTGCTGAGGCTTCTTATTTCCTCAGGTCGGAGTGGAATGGCAGCACATGCAGAGCTTGAATAAGGTAGGTGTTTACCTCCTTTCCCTTGACCTGGGG
The DNA here is from genome assembly GCF_045843805.1 of Urocitellus parryii. Classification (NCBI taxonomy): domain Eukaryota; kingdom Metazoa; phylum Chordata; class Mammalia; order Rodentia; family Sciuridae; genus Urocitellus; species Urocitellus parryii. Next base: position 44,429,662 of record NC_135548.1, read on the forward strand.
GCGTTTCCTCACCATGAAATATTGTATTCCCAGATTCATGGACAGACACACGAGTGAGTGGTCAGAGACCTTGATTTCTGCAGAGCGAAGTGGAGAGAATTGTTAGGTGGCACTCAAGGATTATACCACAAAACACCCACAACCCCTGAGAGTCTCCGCCAGGCCCATCACACTTTGGTATTTTGGGGCCAAGGCCCACTTTCTCTTGGCTGTCAGTTATCCTGAGCCCACTGTGGATCATGTCTCCCCACTGTCTGATTGTCCTACTTACTCTCATCCTCAGACATCATATACAGCAGCTCAAAGTTGTCCACATCCTCATGCTGCAACAAATTTTGGTCCAAGGCCCTGCGGATGAGGCTTGTCACCGTCTCCTGAAAGGTCACCTGGATCAGGGTGGGACAAATGTCATCAGAGAATGGCTTTTAGAACAGCTACCCAGAATACTGTGGTCAAACATTCAGGAGAAATCTCAGCTACATATACAAGGGCACAATCTTGTTATCCTGCTACCTGAGTGTGTCCTCCATATACCACCTGGGTTCTTGCAATGTGCTACTAGAACAATCCTGGTACAAATATCTGCCTGTACCTGCCATCTCCCCTCCCCCTGGGGAGCCACATTCCACTCATGTCAAAGGACCAAACTGCCTATGCACAGACACACTCTCATCTCACTGAGATGAGAGCAATGGGCCAGGGATCTGCGCACCAAGTGTGATCTGGGATGCAGGCTGCCTTTGTGGGTGGAAGAGGCAGATGCACTGAAAACTTGGGTCCTGACTGCCACGACACAAAACAGACTCAGATACAAGAGTGTGCACTTGAGTGCTTCATGATAGCTTTGAGAGGCCCTGGCCTCTGGAAGCTCGGTGCGGGTCTGGTTGTAATGATGTACTTGACTCAGCACTGGCAGTCACTGAACATGTCTCCTCTGCAGCTGGACACCTGCAGCATTAGCGTGTCTACTGCACATCCATAGAAATTCTGCCAAGAACCCCTTTAGCTCCGTATTTACCTACATGCAAAGCCTAACATTCCGAAGCTTTGGCATGACCCCCCAGGTGATCCCGACCCCAAATTCCTACACCTAGTCATGCTAAGGAGGTTCTCTTCCCTGCCACCAGGAACACATCCCCTCCTACACATGTGACAAGTCACTGCCACCTCCTCTGCTCCAACTTCACTCATTGAGAATACCAAGTTCTAGGCACTGCAGCCTGCACCCTGGACATATCTCTGCCTTCATCTGTCCACAGCACTTCCGTCTGCACTTCTGGCCTGCAAAACCCACAATACACAGGCCCACTCACCACTGAAGCTGGGCATGCTGATGCTCTCCCTCCTCAGGTCAAGCCCTTAAGACGGACCTCTCTCTTCTTTATTTCCCACCATAGCCCTGGGGTTGGCTGTGTCTCCTGCCTTCCACTGTGTGGACACCCAGGAGGCAGCCCTGCTGTCGGGCTTACCGGGATGCGCTTTGTCTCCCTCAGGCTCTGTCCCTCTAGGAGGACGTGAACAACGCGGCTGTCTTCCACCTGCTCGCTGGAGTGAAGCAGTGAGGAGCTGCTACTCACAGCTGCTGGGGTCCTGGATGCCACTGCCACCGAAGGTTCCAAGAACTGTGGGGGATGACAACATCAGCAAAGCCCAGCAACTGCACCCCACCCAGCCTGGCAGTTGGCTCTGTGGGCATTCTACAACATCCATCCAGAACCTGAGGTTCTTGTCCCCTTGGAGGATGTGGAGTGGCACCAGGAGTAAAGACTGAAGAAGGTGGCTGTTTTGGGAACAAGAGATCCAGCACCTGCTGGGTGGGGATGAAATCCCAGGAGATTAACCCCATGTTGCTGCTGAAATGTAGGTTCCTCCCACAAATGACAGGCAGGAGCTCATTCCTAAGCTGGTCCTGCCTGTAAGGTTCAAGGCTCTGAACCCTGAAGGGCTCCTCCGTGTTCTGATCATTTTCACCCTGGGTTGGGACCAAGAATGGTGGGTTCAAAATGGAAATGGTGACAAACAGAAAAATGACTTGTGCCAATAAAGTAGAGTCAAAGCACAATGGGACAGTTCCCATCAGTACAAACACACACACACACACACACACACACACACACACACACACACACACACAGAGTCAGAATAGGAGTCCTGGGCCATTCATCAGGGATCAGACTAGAGGGCCTGCTGGGCTCACCTGCCCTGTGCTACTCACTGTTACTCTTGAGCTCCTCTGCGACAATCGCCAGAGGCTCTGGCGTCTAAGATGAAGCCTCACCCAGTGTATCCACAAAAGGGCTAGTTGGCCCCCCTGAGATTCCTGGGAGCCTGAGGCTCGGCATTGTCTGCAACCACAGGAGAACATCCTTCTGCCTCCAGTGGCTCCAACCAAGTGAGCTCGGATGGCTTGGTCAGTGAAGTGGGTGCCTGGATACCAGGGTTCCATGTTCTGGTTGATCCATTTTCAAGGCAATGATGTCATTTCCTGTGCCCATACCTGAGCCTCTTTTCACATAAGACCACTTTCAACAGCCCTATGGGCTGCCGATTTCTCCTCCATGCCTACCCATCTCAGGTGCGCAGGTGTTCACCAACAACTACCCAAACATCCCCACCAGCATCTGCCCTGCTTGGTGCCACTAGAGTTCCAGCTTGGAGCCTTCAAAAATGCATTCACAACCAGTCCTTCCCTCTCAGCAGCTTTTGGACCCTGGTCCCATCATTGTGCAACTCATGGTGTGCCCAGTCTTTTCTGGAAAGTAGGGTAGCATCTAATCTCTAGGGTTTATTGTGTCTATTGGCCCATAACACCCTCTGTTCTCTCTGAAACCAGAGATGGGACTCACAGGTGGCTAAAGCACAAATGTAGAGATGGGATAATCACAAGAAAGGGAGAGACAAAGAATGCACCCTAACTCAATCAGGCCTGTGTCCCACACAGGGACATGGCCAATGTCCGTCCCATCGTGGCTGCAGTTCCCTCTCTACACCATGGCAAGTTGGAGGGGACTGAGATGCAGAGGCTGCTCCCCTCTGCCATACAACTTCCCAAGGCTTCTCCTAAGATTTCAAAAGGGCCAAGTGTGTCTAGTGTTGGGGTCTCACAGAGACTCCGAGGTACCACAGCATCCTGCTGCCCAGAACCGGTTCACCCCTCACCTCAAGGGGGCTCAGCCTCTGGATTCATGGGAATTGAAGTGGGTACAGGTGATGGGATATCACCTCCAAGACTGAGTTATGCCAAGTCCATGACCCCTGTCTGCATCCCTGTCTCCAGCACCACTCCCCCCTCTCTCTTTCCTCCTCAGAGCAAACAAATCCATTTAGCAAGTGTGTCCTGTGATAAAGACATGACGGTCACCCATCCTCTCATTACAAAAACACTGAGGCTCAGCCAACATGGATCCTACAGGGAACACAGGCATAAACTCAGACTCCGATCCTCCCAGCCGAGCCTCAGTGGAGCCTGGACTCCCAGCCTCCTGAGTCAAGGAAACAGAGGTTCCTAGCCGAGCCACCTTGGATGCAGCCGCACACAAACTGAACTCATCAATGCCCCTTGCTCTCAGTTGTGAGTAAGAGGGGAAGTGGTGTTTCACAACCCTGGACATCAAGTGCAGTCTCCAGGCTTTGGGGTGTGCCCTGGCCTCTGTCTATCTGCCCAGGCTCTCCAACCCACACTGGCCTCTTACCCAACCTCCTCCTAGGGCCAAACTCAATCCTGCCTCTCAATTTCTGCTGCCTTCCCCAACACACTGCTCCCCAAAATGAGCAGGGCTGGCTCTCGGTTATCATGCTGGTGCCAGCAGCAATGCCACCCCACTGACATAATTCTGAGTCCCAACCTAGGCACTCCAGCTGTCTTTGCCACACCTGGCCTGTTTGGGCTCTGGCTCTTGCTCTTTTCTTTCATGTGCATGTGTTTTGAGGTTTTGAGTTTCTCCCACTGCAGAACTGCAGCTGTGGCAGGGTAGAGCTCATGAGGGTGACATTCTGAGCCACATCCAATCCCATCAGGACTGTTCACTGGGGTGACTGCTGGAACACAGTGATGAGTGAACACATGGGAGGTGGTTGGACCCACCTTGCCTCTGAGTGGCTTCCTTTCAGGACAGGAATGTAGGCATGGGAGCCCCTGGCGTGGGATGCTTTGCACAAGGCGTGACCATGGGCTCTCTTTCCTGGCAAAAATGGCTCCACTCAGCATGGAGAGCACTGTCATTCCTGGTGGCTAACAACAGCCCTGGACCCCAGAAAGGAACCCACACTCAAGATTAACGTCTGAGTGTGCGTGTCCTCGAGGAAATGATGTCTCCTGATCCCAGGTGCAAAGGGGTAAGTCCTCTAACTCCAGGGGCCATGAAGGGACATCTGAGTTTCCCTCGTCCTTCTTTCCCTCTCTAACTAACCACAGTTAGGACCCTGGCCTCATTCCCCAGTGAGGATCATTAGGCTCCATAAAGGACAGTCTCTAAGATGCTCAGTGGACCAACAACCTCTGCACAACCCATAACCCTATTCACCCAAGAGGCAAGAGGATTTCTATTCAGGAAAACCAGGAAAGGGAGAGCCTTTCTCAAGGACACAAGGACATTAGTGAGTGAGGGAGTGATTAATGGATGGAGAACTATTTCCAACACCAACTTCCAGGAGCATATATGGCCCCCTGGAGAATTCTGCAGTGTGTTGGTGATTAAGGAGAACGTGTGAATTCAGGGGTCACTAGGTCCTCTCAGCCATAAGGAGGGAAACTGCCATAAAGGAACTAGGACAAGGGTGCGAGGAATGCTCACTGGTGGGAGATCGGAAGGAAGGAAAGTGTACTCATTAGAAAAGTGTCGCCTGAAAATTCTTAGCCAGCCAAAAGTCGTGCGAACTTGTGTGGGAAAAGAGTCTTTGCACAGTGATGAAGCTAAGAGCTCACATGATGGAACACAGCATCAACTGGGACCAAATCCAATATCTGATATTCTTGTAGGAAGAGGAGAGTCTGGACCCAGATACCAGGGAGACTGGGGGATACCGGATATGTGAGGTTGGAGCCAGGGCGGGATGCCCATATGGGAACCACAGATCGTGGGCAGCAATAGGAGAGTGGGCAAGGGCTGGGAGAGTTGGGGAGACAGTCCCCTTGAAACCTGGGAGGGGTTATGGCACTGGGACAGCCCAACACCTACTGTGTTGAGCCTCTGGAGCTCAACGGAAGACACTTCCTCTGTTGTCGGCCACCCAGTTAACAGAGTTTGGTTGCAGCAGCCTAGGACCCAGCTGAAGGTCTGAGCATGTTGGCCATGCAGGTTGGATCTGGACCACAGACACCCTCATCAGAGATTGTAGGGTCTCAGCCCTGAGGCAAGACAGGCACTAAGTCAGGCCAGGTGGGGAAACGGATAGGCACACACTCTGGGGCCTGGTGCCTGTGTTACTGGGAGCACTTCTGATCGCAATTCCCTGATCTGCTGCCAACACAGGCTACAGAGGAGGGTACAGAAACACAGACCACGGATCTGCCCCACTCAGTGGGCCCAGGCCAACACCACACCCAGCAGCCTCGTGCCATACCCAATGAGTCTTGAAGCGGCCCCCTCTTCCCATCCTGAGAGCTCTTCCCTTCCTCATGTGCCAATATCTCCCTACTGTCACTGGCAATATCTACTCTGTGAGATGTCAACATCCGTGGGTACTGTTCTCTCATCCCAGGACAGTGTGGTCCCACACACCCTGGTGAAATGGGCCACCTGGAGGCTGGACCTGGAGGTTGTTGAGGCTGAATGGCAGCGGTGGTCCTCTGGCACTTAATATTATTTAAGTTAAACAAAAACAAAAACAAAAACAAAAAACGGGTCTTGGTGCTCAAAAATGTTTGATTTGCATATTCTCATCCCCTAACCCCAATATTTTCATTATTTCCTCACATATGAAATCTTACTAGCATAAAGGTAATTTCGTATTAAACAAAGTGGATTGAAATAACATTGGTAAAAATAATCAATCACCATACTTTCAATTTTTGTTCTGCTTTCCTATTAGAAACCACTTGGATACAAGAGAACAGAGGACAGACTCATGGAAATGCTTGAAATGACAAGAAGCTCCCACTCAAGCTCAGCATTCAGTCCTGGACAGGGTAAGACCAGGCCACTTTGACATCTGTGCCAAAGAGTCTACCAGACAGATTCCTCTGACTGATCCCTGACTGAGCCATAGGAACTGGCTAGAAAAGCCTTCACATCCTCAATACATTCTTCACGTCAGAATACTTGACAACCATTGATATCCATCTCTCGTTAACTTGCTCCCCAGCCAACCATTCTTCAACAAATTCAAAGGAGTAACTCATGCAAGCACACAGAAAGGGGTGTTCACTACACACATCCATGTGCGAAAAAGACAACTGGTATTTCTTGTTTGGGCTATTTCAAATGAAATCCCTTCTGCATGACCTCCACAAACCAAAGGAAAATATTTGTGAAATTCCCACGTAGAAGACAAGATACACTTGCCAAGGAGGCAGTGGCAAGAATTTTGACACTCCAAATGTAGAGTGTGTGTTTCGGAAGCAGTCACAGTTTCCATGAGAGAGTCCCATGAAATCAATTAGGAAGATCCATGCTCTAGCCCTACCATGCAAGTGATGTGACTTGAAAGAGTCACTTAGTCTTAGTAACCATCATCACTAACAACTAAGTCAATGAATAAAGGTCCTCAGGTGCCAAGCTACAAAATGTGGGATGAGCATGGATGAGGATGGGTGGGAGAAGTCTCCAACTCTAACACAATTAGGGAAGGATGTGCTGACCTCAAGTGGCTGGGGGGCTGGGATCCTGCCACAGAGGGGGATTCCAAACTTCACATCCCCTGACCCAGGCCAGAAGACCAGGTAGTGTCCAAGGACCCTGGGGTGGCCCAATGGCAATAAAGGTCAAAAGGAACTAGGGATCTGCCTGGTCCCTCAATCCCCTACTCTGAGCAGGGCTGCATGACGAGGCCAGAGGCCATCCACAGCAATCTGCCTTTACAGGAAAACAGGGACTGCAGGCTGCCTCTGGCTCACTGAATCAGGGTGGTGTTTTCATAAAGCAAGACCACTTCCTCACATTTGACCAGCAGCTCATGTGTTGACAGCACAATGACTGACTTGACTCAGGCCCTGATGAATGAAATAGAAAATTCATAGCAAACCCATCTTTAGCTCTTCCACATCATCAGGGGCTCTGATTCAATTCCGTCCAGAAAGGTGTCTGAAATGATTTCTAAACATGCTGGGGACTCACCTCTGTGTGGAACTTTTCAGGAAAAAGGGGATCAAATCTCATGAAGCAACTCTTCTCTCTTCTAGCCCATGGGCAATGCAAGGAACCTGCATGATACCAGAGGCTCACTTCTCTCTTCTCATGTCTTCTGGAAAGGATTCGTTAATGCTTCCTGCAATGTGAAGCAGAAGCCTGCATCCCCAGCTGCACAGAAGTGTTTTAGGGCAGTGTCTCCCTTAATACCCAAAAATAAAAAAAAACAGGTCATTCAACAGGCACATGGATTCGAGTACATGTTCAATGATCCCTCCTCCCTGGAGCCTTCCACATGCCCATCTTCCACATTCACAGAGCAATGCTTGGCCATTCTCAAGACCAGGAGACCATGATGCTCCTCACCAGGAAGTCAATAAGGAACATGAAGAGAGCAGCATGGATTGCAGAAGGTGGCACATCAAGGATCTTCAGCTCTGCTGCTAGAACACAAGAGCTTAACTTCAGTATTGACTTTTTGCCAACTACCAAGTACGATAGCAGTGTCAAGCCCAATATGCAGATATGCAAGTAGTAGGTGACACCCCGCATCCATTCACAAAAGTGGGCAACATCTGCATCAGAACAAGGAAGTATCTTACCCTTACTCATAAAAATCATCAGAAACAAAATAAAATGGATGCAAGACTTCTCATTTCACTATTAGGTAGCTGTTGGAATTCCCTATTAAATAATACCTCCTCCAAAATAAAAAGTATCTCAGACATGTGTCAACTATTCAATGGATGACATTTTAAAAACTATGGACTTTACTTAATATTTATGTATGCTATATCCCTGCCTAAGGCTCTATGAGAAAGGAGCACATAGAATTGGATCTTTGAAAATCTCACATTTGCTGATAAATATTACTGCTGATCTCAGGCATGGCGAAGTGAAAAGTGGGACTTTGGATATTCCAAGAATGCTATGTTGTGGGATTGGTGTCCCTGATTCATACATAGCATATGGTTTCTATGAAATCCAGTGAGGGAGCAGGAGTAACGAAGCTGATTGCACAGATGACCTCAGGGAATACTGACAGATAGGCCAAATGAAAAATATGCTCCAGCTAACCATTGGTATTTGGGCTTCTGATCCCAGTCCTGTTTTTAAAAAAGGTGCAGACAGGCAGTGTTCATTAAAAACTGTCTACCATGTAAAAGTGGGTAATTTAAATGGCATCTAGTTACACATCTGATAGAATGGTCTGGCAACATATGAATTTCATTCTAACAACAACAACAACAACAAAACATAGAAAATGAGACATAAAGATAAAACCTTGTCTTCACCAGGATGCCTAAAAATAGGTTTTATTTGGCTCATGCCAATAAATATCTTTCAATAGAATTTCTGATTTCTGAATGAATCCATTCAACTTCATACTGCACAGATCACAAGGTTTTCTTTACAGAATATTCTCTTCTTCTTCTTAAAGCCTCACATAGAAAATGTCTCACAGGACATAGGAGGGGAATGACCCAAAGGATGAGAGAATGGCTGGAACCGTTCTCAAATGTGCCCATGTAGCCTAAAGTTTGAAGGCATCTAATTGTACTCTAAAACAATTATGAACCTATTCGATCCATTATTAATAAATATCACCACTTTACCACTTGAACCAAATCACAGAAAATTGGAAACAGATGATCATTGGCTTTGATACCTTTACTTCTGTTTCATTACTCAGAGTCGATCAACTCTATACTTCAAGTGACACAGATTTATTACAGAATGCCTAAGATCCTAAGGATCTATTTTAGCTCAGCCCATGGTATTGCTTCATTATTTTATTATTTTGTAAGTAATAAAATATAACTTCATGTTGGATGATATATTCAAGCCATGAATATATCATCCAACATTGTTCTTCCCAAAATATTAGCCCAATTTCTGTGCGCGCTCACTTACTGTTCAGGAATTTTACTAATTGTTTGAAGGTTCTAGAGGACCTGTTAGACTCCTAATGGACAAACCATACAACATACTCCAGAGAACGGACGAGTGCCATAAGAAGAAAATAAGGTCAGCCTACAGCAATGGGCAGCTGCCTGCCCTCGGCTGGGAGGAGCCCTGGCCATGGCACCAGGGCTGCTGGGCAGCAGAAGCCTCCACAGCCCTGCAGGGAGCCTGGAGCACAGCTCTGCCTAACCATGCTCAGCCCTGGACAGATGCACATGAGTTCCCATCACAGGCTCGAGTGTGACAGTCCCAGGTGCATGCCTGTCATGCCAGCCACCAGGGAGGCTGAGGCAAGAGGAACGTTTGAGGTCAGCCTTGGCAACTTAGACCCCAAGGCAAAGGGGAAATACTTTTACAGGGGTCTCTGAGGGTGTAGCTCAGGTAGGTCACTTGCCTCACAGGCTCAAGGCCCTGGGTTCAATCCCCAGAACCCACGTACACACAAAAAGTGAACTTGGAATATTGTTTAAAATGATGGATCAGGTACACACAAGGACTTCAATATGACCTCTCAGAGGAGCTCAATTTGAGATCAGACTGAACAAAAGACCACCTGGACCATTGACTCAGTGTCTGAAACCCTCTGTGAGCATGGGAAGCACTGCTGGCAAGACACCAGAGGGCCAAAGCACTTGTGCCCCCTGCAGGGGTGTCTCTTGTCTACCGCCAAAGACTGTTCCCCTCCTGGGGCAGCTGAGAGCAAGCTGGGCCTTGGAGCAAGGACTAGTGCTTTAGATATAGACTATGCAAGCAAGGGGCAATGTCTTTAATAAAACTAAAATTAAAAAGTCACATTGAAAAAATTTTAAAAAGAAGAAAATAAGGTCAAGTAGAGGAAGCCCATTTTCACAGGAAAAAATCCCCCAGTGAAAAGCATCAGAATAGATACCAAGAAAAATACCAACAAACACATTGTGCTCCCACTATGTATCTACTCAACATGCAAAAGTTAGAAAGCTAGATAATACAATCCTGGCCACAGGTAGAGCTATGCAGAAGAGCCACCTGGCAGTGCTTAGTCAAAGAAGTAAACATGCACACTTTGACCTAGAAATTCCACCTGTGTGTAAACCAGGCGGTGCTTAAGCAGTTTCACAAGGGGACATGCACAGGGAAATTTATCCTCAGGTTTTTATAGAGTTGTCTGTGCTTACAGGGAGTTGATGGTTGTCAAGATGCCCACAGCTGCGAAAGTCAAAAGCTAAAAAAATAATAGATGCCAACCTGGATATATTAATAATCCCGTATCTATGATCACCTTCATAAGGTAGCTTCCCAACTTCTGTGTGGAAGTGTGTTTCTCCTTGGCCCTTACACTGTTGTGGAGACCACTAGGAGTTCAGCTTTGTGCAGGATCATCTGACCTGGACTTTTGGCAAGACCTGTACAGCCCTCACACATGCTCAGATGCTACAGGACTTTTCAGACCAGTCCAGACAACAGTAGGCATCCATTCATTGTCTGCACTCTACAGATTCCTAGATGCACGACATTCATTACCATCAAATGCAGAATTTTCATCAAAAACTAATATATATATCATTCCAATCTGAATCAAGAAAATCGGAAATATCCCCAAATCCAAAGAGTGGATCCCCATTGTGATGCTACAAGTTGAAAATTCCACAGCTGACCTCATGGGATGGTTCACAGTCAAAAGACAGCTGCATGAAAAATATTGCATGACCTTCCTGCTATGTGAAAAGTGGCATGTGAAGTACACATGCATGTCTTCCTCAGACATGGGTTCATTTGCAAGACACCTTGTGCAATTGAAAATACTCCAAAAGGGGAGAAATCAGAACCATGTCTCCAAAGTATTTCAGCAGAGACCAACTCCATCTGTCTATCTATCTCTCAGTGAGTGTGTGTGCTCTTGTGTGTGTTTGTGTGTCTTTGTTTGTGTTTGTACCATCATAGCTGATACTTCATTGCCCCCATTGGAAAACTGACTCAGATAATGCCATCTGCCAAACTCCTAAAAACCAAAGTTCTTGCTGACAGAATGAAACATTCCTTCCTGTTGGTTTGGATGTGTCCTTTAGGAATCACTGCTACATTTAGTATACTCAAATCATCACAGTAGATCAGGTAACAAAAACATATATATTTTAAAATAATAATAATATATTAATGGAAACAACAAATACAGGATAGAGTAACAACTGTGTTACTAAACAAGGTCAAGGACAATGGCAAACTATAGATTCAAACTTTGAAGAAAATAGTAATCAATGTAAATATTCCTGGGCTGCCTCAGCCCCGCCCAGGCACACAGCAACAGAATGGTTTTGCAAGCATCCTCAGGAGGGCAGGAGCCTTCTTTGCAGGACGAGAGGGAGGTTGAGGCTCGATCCACCCATCATTCTTTTGGGAGAGGCTCCTTTTCCTCAGCACAAAGTTGGATTTTTTGTGAGGATTCTTGGCATCAAATACGTTGGCCTCTGCTGGAATCCTCAGCTCTGGGGAGAGAGGGGTGTACAAAAAGAAGGTGGCACTCAGGAGGTGCTCCCTAGGACACGCCAACATCTGAGAGCCTGTGCCAGAAAAGGCCAGAGCCACACACCTGAGAGCTCTCCAATTCAGCACCAATACCAACAAAGACAGCCTCCACAGTCCTCCCTGAGGAAGAACTAGGCAGAGCACTTCAACAGACCTAATGTCTGTTCCTACCGAAGGCTTTGGACTCCAGAATATCTCAGGTCCTCTTGCATCTGCCAAAGCACACCACTAGGGTTTGCATCTGAAATCTCCCACAAAAGGCTCCTGTGCCGAAGATTCAGTCCACACATGAGCCATCTTCATAGGTGGGTTTGGAGGGAAGCATTGGATGGTGAGTGCTCTGATGTCAACATGAAATTCTCATTCAAGATGAATACACTACTGGGGGGTGGGAGGGACTGGAAGAAAGGTTGAGCATGGTTGGAGTAAGACCTAAACAGGGTTGTGCCCTGGGCAACAGTACCTTGTTCCTGTTGGCTCCACTGAATCCTCATTCTCCAAGGAGAGGTCCTCCCTCTCCATCTTTCTCTCTCTCCCTCTCTGCCAGCCTCGTTCTCTCTCTCCCAGTCTATGCCTTTGTGGCAAGGGCTGAGGAGCTCTCCACTGCCACACACTAGAGCTTTATGGACAGCCTCAGTGCACAACCAAAGAGAAAGCTATGAAACCCAGAGAAAAAAGGCCTAGGATTCCTCCTCTGAGTTATTTTCCTCAAGTATGGCCACAGTGAGGACAGGCTGACCAGCACGGATACCACGTTAGAGCCATGCTTCTGCGTTGGTGGAGCCCGCCTCCATGTGAACCAGGCTTCTGAGAATGGAGGCCACATTCCAAATACTGCCCTACTGAGAACAATGGTTCCAAAGACCAGCAAAGGGACTGCTTCCCTCCAACATGGCGTATGGCCCAGTGGTGCCATGACCCCGAGTGGGGGAATACAACAGCCGCTTCTCCTTCCTCTGAACATGTGTTTCCTGTCGCCCTCCTCTAACCTAGAGCCTGTTCTCCATCCCTTCTGGGTTGGATGTGGAGATCTCTGCTATGAATTTCTTAGGCTACCAAGGCCCCAGACAGACTTCCTCTTCCATAGACTCTACTAACCTAACAGTAGGTTAAGATAGGAGACAAGTGATCCTAGAACTCATAGGGATGGTGGTCTTCAGGGTACATAGGCTGGGATAATGGCTGCTGTGGTGTTTGGCTCACAAAAACCAACCAACCAACCAACGAAAAAGCGCTGGCATTATTATCAGATGAGCTCTGTGGCTACGTGCTCAGGAAGCCCTCATCTGACTTTAGTTAGGGATCACAACCTGGCTATTGTGATCACTCCTTGCCTAGTGGACTCAGGTGCGTAAGACCATGGAATTTATGCAAAAACAGATGATTCAGGCTGTCTCCCAGGCTGTGTTTTCTTCCCAATTTCATCCTGTTACTGCTTGCTAGAATCCTGGCAATGCTCTGCCCAGGCAGTGGTTTTTGGTCACACAGAAGGCTTTCAATAGTACTGCTTCAGTCCACAAAATGCCAGTTCCCTCTTTAGCCCATGCATTCCCATGTTCCTTTGAAACCACTCCTATCCCAGACCATGAAAACATACTGCTCCTGGAGAGAGGCTTTCCTCCTCACTCCTCAAAGATGTCAGCTTTGGATGCCTGTTCATGTCCAGGGGAGGGCACCTGGTGGGGAGCCGCAATATCCACCGGGGTATACCATTGGACCTCAAGACCTTCCACCAGCAGAAGTGCAGTTGGCTTTGTGCACGAACCCAACACACCTGTTGGAGTGTTCTTGGGGGTCAGAGACTACTCTTTGTTGCTAAGAGTTGACCTGAGTCCACATCCTGACCCTTGCTCTCTGCTATCTGATTGTCTCACTTACTCTGACGGCGAGAGATGATTTGGCCCAGCTCATAATCCTCTGGATTCTCCTCAGTAAGGAAGTGTAGGTCGAGGGCGCTGCGGATGAAGACAGGAGCCCTATCGTGGCAGGTCACCTGGAGCAGCATGGGAGACAGGCCTTCAGGAAATGGGCCTTGAAGTGACTACTCAAGGACAGTGGGCAGGGGCATTCTGGAGGCACCTCCACTCTAAATACAAGGGCAACATCCATGACCCTACTACCCGAGGCTGACCTCCTGCTCATCGTGTGGGCTCTTCCCACAGGCTACTAGCCCAATCCTTGTACATAGGACTTCCTGGGCCTGCCATTGCTCTTTGTGGAGCTGCACTCCTCTCGGAGTGAAAGGACCCCACTACCTGCATACAGATGCAATCTCATCCCACAAGTTGGGAGGAATGGGACAATAGCCTCCAAGATCCCAGGTCTGCCCGAGGATGCAGGCGGCATTGGGAATGGCCTAGGCACAAAACCTAGAGGCTTTGGTCTGGATTGCCAGGGCCAAAAACAGACCCAGGAACATGACCACACACAGGAGAGCTGAAAGATAGCCACGAGAGCTCCTGGCCTCCAGAGGCTCAGTGCTGGCTGGGATGTAGGAGGGCACCTCATCCGGCAAGGGTGGTCATTGGGTTACCTGGACATTTAGTGTGCTTGCTCCACATCCATATCGACTCTGCAGAGAGACTCTCTCAGCTCCTTGTTCAAGGAACATGGAGAACCTCACACTGCTGTCCTCCTCCATAGACGTCAGCATCCCATACAAGGGAACCTGCAACCTAGTTCCTGTCCTATTCTCATCTGTCACCCATACCTGTCCCTGCCCTTCTGGACTGCATGCTGCCACCTGACACACAGACTCCCTCAGACATGGCAGTGGACAAGCTGCTGCACTCGCTCATCTCAGCTCCAGCCCTTCACACTGACCTCTCCCTTCTTGATTCCCATCTATCCTCCTGATCATCCAGAAGCTCCAAATTCAAGAGGGCATGAGTAGTCCATGGTATTGGACCAGTGTCTGCTCCCCACCCAGGTGTAAGCACCACGGGACACCCCTGCTCCCAGGCTTACCAGAACACTCTTGGCCATCTCTGGACTTTGTGTTTCTAAGTGGACACGAATTAAGCAGGTGTCTCCCACCTGCTTGTGGGAAAGCGGCCTGGAGGACTTGCAGGTTGATTCTGAGAACTGTGGGGGATGGAACATCAGCAAACCCAGAAACAGAAAGCCACCCCAGACTGTCAGTTGGCTCTATGGGCTTCCAGCAAATATGTCCAGGTGCTGAGGCTTCTTATTTCCTCAGGTCGGAGTGGAATGGCAGCACATGCACAGCTTGAATAAGGTAGGTGTTTACCTCCTTTCCCTTGACCTGGGGGCATTTCCTCACGATGAAATATTGTATTCCCAGATTCATGGACAGACACACGAGTGAGTGGTCAGAGACCTTGATTTCTGCAGAGCGAAGTGGAGAGAATTGTTAGGTGGCACTCAAGGATTATACCACAAAACACCCACAACCCCTGAGAGTCTCCGCCAGGCCCATCACACTTTGGTATTTTGGGGCCAAGGCCCACTTTCTCTTGGCTGTCAGTTATCCTGAGCCCACTGTGGATCATGTCTCCCCACTGTCTGATTGTCCTACTTACTCTCATCCTCAGACATCATATACAGCAGCTCAAAGTTGTCCACATCCTCATGCTGCAACAAATTTTGGTCCAAGGCCCTGCGGATGAGGCTTGTCACCGTCTCCTGAAAGGTCACCTGGATCAGGGTGGGACAAATGTCATCAGAGAATGGCTTTTAGAAGAGCTACCCAGAAGACTGTGGTCAAACATTCAGGAGAAATCTCAGCTACATATACAAGGGCACAATCTTGTTATCCTGCTACCTGAGTGTGTCCTCCATATACCACCTGGGTTCTTGCAATGTGCTACTAGAACAATCCTGGTACAAATATCTGCCTGTACCTGCCATCTCCCCTCCCCCTGGGGAGCCACATTCCACTCATGTCAAAGGACCAAACTGCCTATGCACAGACACACTCTCATCTCACTGAGATGAGAGCAATGGGCCAGGGATCTGCGCACCAAGTGTGATCTGGGATGCAGGCTGCCTTTGTGGGTGCAAGAGGCAGATGCACTGAAAATTTGGGTCCTGACTGCCACGACACAAAACAGACTCAGATACAAGAGTGTGCACTTGAGTGCTTCATGATAGCTTTGAGAGGCCCTGGCCTCTGGAAGCTCGGTGCGGGTCTGGTTGTCATGATGTACTTGACTCAGCACTGGCAGTCACTGAACATGTCTCCTCTGCAGCTGGACACCTGCAGCATTAGCGTGTCTACTGCACATCCATAGAAATTCTGCCAAGAACCCCTTTAGCTCCGTATTTACATACATGCAAAGCCTAACATTCCGAAGCTTTGGCATGACCCCCCAGGTGATCCCGACCCCAAATTCCTACACCTAGTCATGCTAAGGAGGTTCTCTTCCCTGCCACCAGGAACACATCCCCTCCTACACATGTGACAAGTCACTGCCACCTCCTCTGCTCCAACTTCACTCATTGAGAATACCAAGTTCTAGGCACTGCAGCCTGCACCCTGGACATATCTCTGCCTTCATCTGTCCACAGCACTTCCGTCTGCACTTCTGGCCTGCAAAACCCACAATGCACAGGCCCACTCACCACTGAAGCTGGGCATGCTGATGCTCTCCCTCCTCAGGTCAAGCCCTTAAGACGGACCTCTCTCTTCTTTATTTCCCACCATAGCCCTGGGGTTGGCTGTGTCTCCTGCCTTCCACTGTGTGAACACCCAGGAGGCAGCCCTGCTGTTGGGCTTACTGGGATGCGCTTTGTCTCCCTCAGGCTCTGTCCCTCTAGGAGGACGTGAACAATGCGGCTGTCTTCCACCTGCTCGCTGGAGTGAAGCAGTGAGGAGCTGCTACTCACAGCTGCTGGGGTCCTGGATGCCACTGCCACAGAAGGTTCCAAGAACTGTGGGGGATGACAACATCAGCAAAGCCCAGCAACTGCACCCCACCCAGCCTGGCAGTTGGCTCTGTGGGCATTCTACAACATCCATCCAGAACCTGAGGTTCTTGTCCCCTTGGAGGATGTGGAGTGGCACCAGGAGTAAAGACTGAAGAAGGTGGCTGTTTTGGGAACAAGAGATCCAGCACCTGCTGGGTGGGGATGAAATCCCAGGAGATTAACCCCATGTTGCTGCTGAAATGTAGGTTCCTCCCACAAATGACAGGCAGGAGATCATTCCTAAGCTGGTCCTGCCTGTAAGGTTCAAGGCTGTGAACCCTGAAGGGCTCCTCCGTGTTCTGATCATTTTCACCCTGGGTTGGGACCAAGAATGGTGGGTTCAAAATGGAAATGGTGACAAACAGAAAAATGGCTTGTGCCAATACACTAGAGTCAAAGCACAATGGGACAGTTCCCATCAGTACAAACACACACACACACACACACACACACACACACACACACACACACACAGAGTCAGAATAGGAGTTCTGGGCCATTCATCAGGGATCAGACTAGAGGGCCTGCTGGGCTCACCTGCCCTGTGCTACTCACTGTTACTCTTGAGCTCCTCTGCGACAATCGCCAGAGGCTCTGGCGTCTAAGATGAAGCCTCACCCAGTGTATCCACAAAAGGGCTAGTTGGCCCCCCTGAGATTCCTGGGAGCCTGAGGCTCGGCATTGTCTGCAACCACAGGAGAACATCCTTCTCCCTCCAGTGGCTCCAACCAAGTGAGCTCGGATGGCTTGGTCAGTGAAGTGGGTGCCTGGATACCAGGGTTCCATGTTCTGTTTGATCCATTGTCAAGGCAATGATGTCATTTCCTGTGCCCATACCTGAGCCTCTTTTCACATAAGACCACTTTCAACAGCCCTATGGGCTGCCGATTTCTCCTCCATGCCTACCCATCTCAGGTGCGCAGGTGTTCACCAACAACTACCCAAACATCCCCACCAGCATCTGCCCTGCTTGGTGCCACTAGAGTTCCAGCTTGGAGCCTTCAAAAATGCATTCACAACCAGTCCTTCCCTCTCAGCAGCTTTTGGACCCTGGTCCCATCATTGTGCAACTCATGGTGTGCCCAGTCTTTTCTGGAAAGTAGGGTAGCATCTAATCTCTAGGGTTTATTGTGTCTATTGGCCCATAACACCCTCTGTTCTCTCTGAAACCAGAGATGGGACTCACAGGTGGCTAAAGCACGAATGTAGAGATGGGATAATCACAAGAAAGGGAGAGACAAAGAATGCACCCTAACTCAATCAGGCCTGTGTCCCACACAGGGACATGGCCAATGTCCGTCCCATCGTGGCTGCAGTTCCCTCTCTACACCATGGCAAGTTGGAGGGGACTGAGATGCAGAGGCTGCTCCCCTCTGCCATACAACTTCCCAAGGCTTCTCCTAAGATTTCAAAAGGGCCAAGTGTGTCTAGTGTTGGGGTCTCACAGAGACTCCGAGGTACCACAGCATCCTGCTGCCCAGAACCGGTTCACCCCTCACCTCAAGGGGGCTCAGCCTCTGGATTCATGGGAATTGAAGTGGGTACAGGTGATGGGATATCACCTCCAAGACTGAGTTATGCCAAGTCCATGACCCCTGTCTGCATCCCTGTCTCCAGCACCACTCCCCCCTCTCTCTTTCCTCCTCAGAGCAAACAAATCCATTTAGCAAGTGTGTCCTGTGATAAAGACATGACGGTCACCCATCCTCTCATTACAAAAACACTGAGGCTCAGCCAACATGGATCCTACAGGGAACACAGGCATAAACTCAGACTCCGATCCTCCCAGCCGAGCCTCAGTGGAGCCTGGACTCCCAGCCTCCTGAGTCAAGGAAACAGAGGTTCCTAGCCGAGCCACCTTGGATGCAGCCGCACACAAACTGAACTCATCAATGCCCCTTGCTCTCAGTTGTGAGTAAGAGGGGAAGTGGTGTTTCACAACCCTGGACATCAAGTGCAGTCTCCAGGCTTTGGGGTGTGCCCTGGCCTCTGTCTATCTGCCCAGGCTCTCCAACCCACACTGGCCTCTTACCCAACCTCCTCCTAGGGCCAAACTCAATCCTGCCTCTCAATTTCTGCTGCCTTCCCCAACACACTGCTCCCCAAAATGAGCAGGGCTGGCTCTCGGTTATCATGCTGGTGCCAGCAGCAATGCCACCCCACTGACATAATTCTGAGTCCCAACCTAGGCACTCCAGCTGTCTTTGCCACACCTGGCCTGTTTGGGCTCTGGCTCTTGCTCTTTTCTTTCATGTGCATGTGTTTTGAGGTTTTGAGTTTCTCCCACTGCAGAACTGCAGCTGTGGCAGGGTAGAGCTCATGAGGGTGACATTCTGAGCCACATCCAATCCCATCAGGACTGTTCACTGGGGTGACTGCTGGAACACAGTGATGAGTGAACACATGGGAGGTGGTTGGACCCACCTTGCCTCTGAGTGGCTTCCTTTCAGGACAGGAATGTAGGCATGGGAGCCCCTGGCGTGGGATGCTTTGCACAAGGCGTGACCATGGGCTCTCTTTCCTGGCAAAAATGGCTCCACTCAGCATGGAGAGCACTGTCATTCCTGGTGGCTAACAACAGCCCTGGACCCCAGAAAGGAACCCACACTCAAGATTAACGTCTGAGTGTGCGTGTCCTCGAGGAAATGAGGTCTCCTGATCCCAGGTGCAAAGGGGTAAGTCCTCTAACTCCAGGGGCCATGAAGGGACATCTGAGTTTCCCTCGTCCTTCTTTCCCTCTCTAACTAACCACAGTTAGGACCCTGGCCTCATTCCCCAGTGAGGATCATTAGGCTCCATAAAGGACAGTCTCTAAGATGCTCAGTGGACCAACACCCTCTGCACAACCCATAACCCTATTCACCCAAGAGGCAAGAGGATTTCTATTCAGGAAAACCAGGAAAGGGAGAGCCTTTCTCAAGGACACAAGGACATTAGTGAGTGAGGGAGTGATTAATGGATGGAGAACTATTTCCAACACCAACTTCCAGGAGCATATATGGCCCCCTGGAGAATTCTGCAGTGTGTTGGTGATTAAGGAGAACGTGTGAATTCAGGGGTCACTAGGTCCTCTCAGCCATAAGGAGGGAAACTGCCATAAAGGAACTAGGACAAGGGTGCGAGGAATGCTCACTGGTGGGAGATCGGAAGGAAGGAAAGTGTACTCATTAGAAAAGTGTCGCCTGAAAATTCTTAGCCAGCCAAAAGTCGTGCGAACTTGTGTGGGAAAAGAGTCTTTGCACAGTGATGAAGCTAAGAGCTCACATGATGGAACACAGCATCAACTGGGACCAAATCCAATATCTGATATTCTTGTAGGAAGAGGAGAGTCTGGACCCAGATACCAGGGAGACTGGGGGATACCGGATATGTGAGGTTGGAGCCAGGGCGGGATGCCCATATGGGAACCACAGATCGTGGGCAGCAATAGGAGAGTGGGCAAGGGCTGGGAGAGTTGGGGAGACAGTCCCCTTGCAACCTGGGAGGGGTTATGGCACTGGGACAGCCCAACACCTACTGTGTTGAGCCTCTGGAGCTCAACGGAAGACACTTCCTCTGTTGTCGGCCACCCAGTTAACAGAGTTGGGTTGCAGCAGCCTAGGACCCAGCTGAAGGTCTGAGCATGTTGGCCATGCAGGTTGGATCTGGACCACAGACACCCTCATCAGAGATTGTAGGGTCTCAGCCCTGAGGCAAGACAGGCACTAAGTCAGGCCAGGTGGGGAAACGGATAGGCACACACTCTGGGGCCTGGTGCCTGTGTTACTGGGAGCACTTCTGATCGCAATTCCCTGATCTGCTGCCAACACAGGCTACAGAGGAGGGTACAGAAACACAGACCACGGATCTGCCCCACTCAGTGGGCCCAGGCCAACACCACACCCAGCAGCCTCCTGCCATACCCAATGAGTCTCGAAGCGGCCCCCTCTTGCCATCCTGAGAGCTCTTCCCTTCCTCATGTGCCAATAGCTCCCTACTGTCACTGGCAATATCTACTCTGTGAGATGTCAACATCCGTGGGTACTGTTCTCTCATCCCAGGACAGTGTGGTCCCACACACCCTGGTGAAATGGGCCACCTGGAGGCTGGACCTGGAGGTTGTTGAGGCTGAATGGCAGCAGTGGTCCTCTGGCACTTAATATTATTTAAGTTAAAAAAAAAACAAAAACAAAAACAAAAAACGGGTCTTGGTGCTCAAAAATGTTTGATTTGCATATTCTCATCCCCTAACCCCAATATTTTCATTATTTCCTCACATATGAAATCTTACTAGCATAAAGGTAATTTCGTATTAAACAAAGTGGATTGAAATAACATTGGTAAAAATAATCAATCACCATACTTTCAATTTTTGTTCTGCTTTCCTATTAGAAACCACTTGGATACAAGAGAACAGAGGACAGACTCATGGAAATGCTTGAAATGACAAGAAGCTCCCACTCAAGCTCAGCATTCAGTCCTGGACAGGGTAAGACCAGGCCACTTTGACATCTGTGCCAAAGAGTCTACCAGACAGAATCCTCTGACTGATCCCTGACTGAGCCATAGGAACTGGCTAGAAAAGCCTTCACATCCTCAATACATTCTTCACGTCAGAATACTTGACAACCATTGATATCCATCTCTCGTTAACTTGCTCCCCAGCCAACCATTCTTCAACAAATTCAAAGGAGTAACTCATGCAAGCACACAGAAAGGGGTGTTCACTACACACATCCATGTGCGAAAAAGACAACTGGTATTTCTTGTTTGGGCTATTTCAAATGAAATCCCTTCTGCATGACCTCCACAAACCAAAGGAAAATATTTGTGAAATTCCCACGTAGAAGACAAGATACACTTGCCAAGGAGGCAGTGGCAAGAATTTTGACACTCCAAATGTAGAGTGTGTGTTTAGGAAGCAGTCACAGTTTCCATGAGAGAGTCCCATGAAATCAATTAGGAAGATCCATGCTCTAGCCCTACCATGCAAGTGATGTGACTTGAAAGAGTCACTTAGTCTTAGTAACCATCATCACTAACAACTAAGTCAATGAATAAAGGTCCTCAGGTGCCAAGCTACAAAATGTGCAATGAGCATGGATGAGGATGGGTGGGAGAAGTCTCCAACTCTAACACAATTAGGGAAGGATGTGCTGACCTCAAGTGGCTGGGGGGCTGGGATCCTGCCACAGAGGGGGATTCCAAACCTCACATCCCCTGACCCAGGCCAGAAGACCAGGTAGAGTCCAAGGACCCTGGGGTGGCCCAATGGCAATAAAGGTCAAAAGGAACTAGGGATCTGCCTGGTCCCTCAATCCCCTACTCTGAGCAGGGCTGCATGACGAGGCCAGAGGCCATCCACAGCAATCTGCCTTTACAGGAAAACAGGGACTGCAGGCTGCCTCTGGCTCACTGAATCAGGGTGGTGTTTTCATAAAGCAAGACCACTTCCTCACATTTGACCAGCAGCTCATGTGTTGACAGCACAATGACTGACTTGACTCAGGCCCTGATGAATGAAATAGAAAATTCATAGCAAACCCATCTTTAGCTCTTCCACATCATCAGGGGCTCTGATTCAATTCCGTCCAGAAAGGTGTCTGAAATGATTTCTAAACATGCTGGGGACTCACCTCTGTGTGGAACTTTTCAGGAAAAAGGGGATCAAATCTCATGAAGCAACTCTTCTCTCTTCTAGCCCATGGGCAATGCAAGGAACCTGCATGATACCAGAGGCTCACTTCTCTCTTCTCATGTCTTCTGGAAAGGATTCGTTAATGCTTCCTGCAAGGTGAAGCAGAAGCCTGCATCCCCAGCTGCACAGAAGTGTTTTAGGGCAGTGTCTCCCTTAAAACCCAAAAATAAAAAAACAGGTCATTCAACAGGCACATGGATTCGAGTACATGTTCAATGATCCCTCCTCCCTGGAGCCTTCCACATGCCCATCTTCCACATTCACAGAGCAATGCTTGGCCATTCTCAAGACCAGGAGACCATGATGCTCCTCACCAGGAAGTCAATAAGGAACATGAAGAGAGCAGCATGGATTGCAGAAGGTGGCACATCAAGGATCTTCAGCTCTGCTGCTAGAACACAAGAGCTTAACTTCAGTATTGACTTTTTGCCAACTACCAAGTACGATAGCAGTGTCAAGCCCAATATGCAGATATGCAAGTAGTAGGTGACACCCCGCATCCATTCACAAAAGTGGGCAACATCTGCATCAGAACAAGGAAGTATCTTACCCTTACTCATAAAAATCATCAGAAACAAAATAAAATGGATGCAAGACTTCTCATTTCACTATTAGGTAGCTGTTGGAATTCCCTATTAAATAATACCTCCTCCAAAATAAAAAGTATCTCAGACATGTGTCAACTATTCAATGGATGACATTTTAAAAACTATGGACTTTACTTAATATTTATGTATGCTATATCCCTGCCTAAGGCTCTATGAGAAAGGAGCACATAGAATTGGATCTTTGAAAATCTCACATTTGCTGATAAATATTACTGCTGATCTCAGGCATGGCGAAGTGAAAAGTGGGACTTTGGATATTCCAAGAATGCTATGTTGTGGGATTGGTGTCCCTGATTCATACATAGCATATGGTTTCTATGAAATCCAGTGAGGGAGCAGGAGTAACGAAGCTGATTGCACAGATGACCTCAGGGAATACTGACAGATAGGCCAAATGAAAAATATGCTCCAGCTAACCATTGATATTTGGGCTTCTGATCCCAGTCCTGTTTTTAAAAAAGGTGCAGACAGGCAGTGTTCATTAAAAACTGTCTACCATGTAAAAGTGGGTAATTTAAATGGCATCTAGTTACACATCTGATAGAATGGTCTGGCAACATATGAATTTCATTCTAACAACAACAACAACAACAAAACATAGAAAATGAGACATAAAGATAAAACCTTGTCTTCACCAGGATGCCTAAAAATAGGTTTTATTTGGCTCATGCCAATAAATATCTTTCAATAGAATTTCTGATTTCTGAATGAATCCATTCAACTTCATACTGCACAGATCACAAGGTTTTCTTTACAGAATATTCTCTTCTTCTTCTTAAAGCCTCACATAGAAAATGTCTCACAGGACATAGGAGGGGAATGACCCAAAGGATGAGAGAATGGCTGGAACCGTTCTCAAATGTGCCCATGTAGCCTAAAGTTTGAAGGCATCTAATTGTACTCTAAAACAATTATGAACCTATTCGATCCATTATTAATAAATATCACCACTTTACCACTTGAACCAAATCACAGAAAATTGGAAACAGATGATCATTGGCTTTGATACCTTTACTTCTGTTTCATTACTCAGAGTCGATCAACTCTATACTTCAAGTGACACAGATTTATTACAGAATGCCTAAGATCCTAAGGATCTATTTTAGCTCAGCCCATGGTATTGCTTCATTATTTTATTATTTTGTAAGTAATAAAATATAACTTCATGTTGGATGACATATTCAAGCCATGAATATATCATCCAACATTGTTCTTCCCAAAATATTAGCCCAATTTCTGCGCGCGCTCACTTACTGTTCAGGAATTTTACTAATTGTTTGAAGGTTCTAGAGGACCTGTTAGACTCCTAATGGACAAACCATACAACATACTCCAGAGAACGGACGAGTGCCATAAGAAGAAAATAAGGTCAGCCTACAGCAATGGGCAGCTGCCTGCCCTCGGCTGGGAGGAGCCCTGGCCATGGCACCAGGGCTGCTGGGCAGCAGAAGCCTCCACAGCCCTGCAGGGAGCCTGGAGCACAGCTCTGCCTAACCATGCTCAGCCCTGGACAGATGCACATGAGTTCCCATCACAGGCTCGAGTGTGACAGTCCCAGGTGCATGCCTGTCATGCCAGCCACCAGGGAGGCTGAGGCAAGAGGAACGTTTGAGGTCAGCCTTGGCAACTTAGACGCCGAGGCAAAGGGGAAATACTTTTACAGGGGTCTCTGAGGGTGTAGCTCAGGTAGGTCACTTGCCTCACAGGCTCAAGGCCCTGGGTTCAATCCCCAGAACCCACGTACACACAAAAAGTGAACTTGGAATATTGTTTAAAATGATGGGTCAGGTACACACAAGGACTTCAATATGACCTCTCAGAGGAGCTCAATTTGAGATCAGACTGAACAAAAGACCACCTGGACCATTGACTCAGTGTCTGAAACCCTCTGTGAGCATGAGAAGCACTGCTGGCAAGACATCAGAGGGCCAAAGCACTTGTGCCCCCTGCAGGGGCGTCTCTTGTCTACCGCCAAAGACTATTCCCCTCCTGGGGCAGCTGAGAGCAAGCTGGGCCTTGGAGCAAGGACTAGTGCTTTAGATATAGACTATGCAAGCAAGGGGCAATGTCTTTAATAAAACTAAAATTAAAAAGTCACATTGAAAAAATTTTAAAAAGAAGAAAATAAGGTCAAGTAGAGGAAGCCCATTTTCACAGGAAAAAATCCCCCAGTGAAAAGCATCAGAATAGATACCAAGAAAAATACCAACACAAACAGTGTGCTCCCACTATGTATCTACTCAACCTGCAAAAGTTAGAAAGCTAGATAACACAATCCTGGCCACAGGTAGAGCTATGCAGAAGAGCCACCTGGCAGTGCTTAGTCAAAGAAGTAAACATGCACACTTTGACCTAGAAATTCCACCTGTGTGTAAACCAGGCGGTGCTTAAGCAGCTTCACAAGAGGACATGCACAGGGAAATTTATCCTCAGGTTCTTATAGAGTTGTCTGTGCTTACAGGGAGTTCATGGTTGTCAAGATGCCCACAGCTGCGAAAGTCAAAAGCTAAAAAAATAATAGATGCCAACCTGGATATATTAATAATCCCGTATCTATGATCACCTTCATAAGGTAGCTTCCCAACTTCTGTGTGGAAGTGAGTTTCTCCTTGGCCCTTACACTGTTGTGGAGACCACTAGGAGTTCAGCTTTGTGCAGTATCATCTGACCTGGACTTTTGGCAAGACCTGTACAGCCCTCACACATGCTCAGATGCTACAGGACTTTTCAGACCAGTCCAGACAACAGTAGGCATCCATTCATTGTCTGCACTCTACAGATTCCTAGATGCACGACATTCATTACCATCAAATGCAGAATTTTCATCAAAAACTAATATATATATCATTCCAATCTGAATCAAGAAAATCGGAAATATCCCCAAATCCAAAGAGTGGATCCCCATTGTGATGCTACAAGTTGAAAATTCCACAGCTGACCTCATGGGATGGTTCACAGTTAAAAGACAGCTGCATGAAAAATATTGCATGACCTTCCTGCTATGTGAAAAGTGGCATGTGAAGTACACATGCATGTCTTCCTCAGACATGGGTTCATTTGCAAGACACCTTGTGCAATTGAAAATACTCCAAAAGGGGAGAAATCAGAACCATGTCTCCAAAGTATTTCAGCAGAGACCAACTCCATCTGTCTATCTATCTCTCAGTGAGTGTGTGTGCTCTTGTGTGTGTTTGTGTGTCTTTGTTTGTGTTTGTACCATCACAGCTGATACTTCATTGCCCCCATTGGAAAACTGACTCAGATAATGCCATCTGCCAAACTCCTAAAAACCAAAGTTCTTGCTGATAGAATGAAACATTCCTTCCTGTTGGTTTGGATGTGTCCTTTAGGAATCACTGCTACATTTAGTATACTCAAATCATCACAGTAGATCAGGTAACAAAAACATATATATTTTAAAATAATAATAATATATTAATGGAAACAACAAATACAGGATAGAGTAAAAACTGTGTTACTAAACAAGGTCAAGGACAATGGCAAACTATAGATTCAAACTTTGAAGAAAATAGTAATCAATGTAAATATTTCTGGGCTGCCTCAGCCCCGCCCAGGCACACAGCAACAGAATGGTTTTGCAAGCATCCTCAGGAGGGCAGGAGCCTTCTTTGCAGGACGAGAGGGAGGTTGAGGCTCGATCCACCCATCATTCTTTTGGGAGAGGCTCCTTTTCCTCAGCACAAAGTTGGATTTTTTGTGAGGATTCTTGGCATCAAATACGTTGGCCTCTGCTGGAATCCTCAGCTCTGGGGAGAGAGGGGTGTACAAAAAGAAGGTGGCACTCAGGAGGTGCTCCCTAGGACACGCCAACATCTGAGAGACTGTGCCAGAAAAGGCCAGAGCCACACACCTGAGAGCTCTCCAATTCAGCACCAATACCAACAAAGACAGCCTCCACAGTCCTCCCTGAGGAAGAACTAGGCAGAGCACTTCAACAGACCTAATGTCTGTTCCTACCGAAGGCTTTGGACTCCAGAATATCTCAGGTCCTCTTGCATCTGCCAAAGCACACCACTAGGGTTTGCATCTGAAATCTCCCACAAAAGGCTCCTGTGCCGAAGATTCAGTCCCCATATGAGCCATCTTCATAGGTGGGTTTGGAGGGAAGCATTGGATGGTGAGTGCTCTGATGTCAACATGAAATTCTCATTCAAGATGAATACACTACTGGGGGGTGGGAGGGACTGGAAGAAAGGTTGAGCATGGTTGGAGTAAGACCTAAACAGGGTTGTGCCCTGGGCAACAGTACCTTGTTCCTGTTGGCTCCACTGAATCCTCATTCTCCAAGGAGAGGTCCTCCCTCTCCATCTTTCTCTCTCTCCCTCTCTGCCAGCCTCGATCTCTCTCTCCCAGTCTATGCCTTTGTGGCAAGGGCTGAGGAGCTCTCCACTGCCACACACTAGAGCTTTATGGACAGCCTCAGTGCACAACCAAAGAGAAAGCTATGTAACCCAGAGAAAAAAGGCCTAGGATTCCTCCTCTGAGTTATTTTCCTCAAGTATGGCCACAGTGAGGACAGGCTGACCAGCACGGATACCACGTTAGAGCCATGCTTCTGCATTGGTGGAGCCCGCCTCCATGTGAACCAGGCTTCTGAGAATGGAGGCCACATTCCAAATACTGCCCTACTGAGAACAATGGTTCCAAAGACCAGCAAAGGGACTGCTTCCCTCCAACATGGTGTATGGCCCAGTGGTGCCATGACCCCGAGTGGGGGAATACAACAGCCGCTTCTCCTTCCTCTGAACATGTGTTTCCTGTCGCCCTCCTCTAACCTAGAGCCTGTTCTCCATCCCTTCGGGGTTGGATGTGGAGATCTCTGCTATGAATTTCTTAGGCTACCAAGGCCCCAGAGAGACTTCCTCTTCCATAGACTCTACTAACCTAACAGTAGGTTAAGATAGGAGACAAGTGATCCTAGAACTCATAGGGATGGTGGTCTTCAGGGTACATAGGCTGGGATAATGGCTGCTGTGGTGTTTGGCTCACAAAAACCAACCAACCAACCAATGAAAAAGCGCTGGCATTATTATCAGATGAGCTCTGTGGCTACGTGCTCAGGAAGCCCTCATCTGACTTTAGTTAGGGATCACAACCTGGCTATTGTGATCACTCCTTGCCTAGTGGACTCAGGTGCGTAAGACCATGGAATTTATGCAAAAACAGATGATTCAGGCTGTCTCCCAGGCTGTGTTTTCTTCCCAATTTCATCCTGTTACTGCTTGCTAGATTCCTGGCAATGCTCTGCCCAGGCAGTGGTTTTTTGGTCACACAGAAGGCTTTCAATAGTACTGCTTCAGTCCACAAAATGCCAGTTCCCTCTTTAGCCCATGCATTCCCATGTTCCTTTGAAACCACTCCTATCCCAGACCATGAAAACATACTGCTCCTGGAGAGAGGCTTTCCTCCTCACTCCTCAAAGATGTCAGCTTTGGATGCCTGTTCATGTCCAGGGGAGGGCACCTGGTGGGGAGCCGCAATATCCACCGGGGTATACCATTGGACCTCAAGACCTTCCACCAGCAGAAGTGCAGTTGGCTTTGTGCACGAACCCAACACACCTGTTGGAGTGTTCTTGGGGGTCAGAGACTACTCTTTGTTGCTAAGAGTTGACCTGAGTCCACATCCTGACCCTTGCTCTCTGCTATCTGATTGTCTCACTTACTCTGATGGCGAGAGATGATTTGGCCCAGCTCATAATCCTCTGGATTCTCCTCAGTAAGGAAGTGTAGGTCGAGGGCGCTGCGGATGAAGACAGGAGCCCTATCGTGGCAGGTCACCTGGAGCAGCATGGGAGACAGGCCTTCAGGAAATGGGCCTTGAAGTGACTACTCAAGGACAGTGGGCAGGGGCATTCTGGAGGCACCTCCACTCTAAATACAAGGGCAACATCCATGACCCTACTACCCGAGGCTGACCTCCTGCTCATCGTGTGGGCTCTTCCCACAGGCTACTAGCCCAATCCTTGTACATAGGACTTCCTGGGCCTGCCATTGCTCTTTGTGGAGCTGCACTCCTCTCGGAGTGAAAGGACCCCACTACCTGCATACAGATGCAATCTCATCCCACAAGTTGGGAGGAATGGGACAATAGCCTCCAAGATCCCAGGTCTGCCCCAGGATGCAGGCGGCACTGGGAATGGCCTAGGCACAAAACCTAGAGGCTTTGGTCTGGATTGCCAGGGCCAAAAACAGACCCAGGAACATGACCACACACAGGAGAGCTGAAAGATAGCCACGAGAGCTCCTGGCCTCCAGAGGCTCAGTGCTGGCTGGGATGTAGGAGGCCACCTCATCCGGCAAGGGTGGTCATTGGGTTACCTGGACATTTAGTGTGCTTGCTCCACATCCATATCGACTCTGCAGAGAGACTCTCTCAGCTCCTTGTTCAAGGAACATGGAGAACCTCACACTGCTGTCCTCCTCCATAGACGTCAGCATCCCATACAAGGGAACCTGCAACCTAGTTCCTGTCCTATTCTCATCTGTCACCCATACCTGTCCCTGCCCTTCTGGACTGCATGCTGCCACCTGACACACAGACTCCCTCAGACATGGCAGTGGACAAGCTGCTGCACTCGCTCATCTCAGCTCCAGCCCTTCACACTGACCTCTCCCTTCTTGATTCCCATCTATCCTCCTGATCATCCAGAAGCTCCAAATTCAAGAGGGCATGAGTAGTCCATGGTATTGGACCAGTGTCTGCTCCCCACCCAGGTGTAAGCACCACGGGACACCCCTGCTCCCAGGCTTACCAGAACACTCTTGGCCATCTCTGGACTTTGTGTTTCTAAGTGGACACGAATTAAGCAGGTGTCTCCCACCTGCTTGTGGGAAAGCGGCCTGGAGGACTTGCAGGTTGATTCTGAGAACTGTGGGGGATGGAACATCAGCAAACCCAGAAACAGAAAGCCACCCCAGACTGTCAGTTGGCTCTATGGGCTTCCAGCAAATATGTCCAGGTGCTGAGGCTTCTTATTTCCTCAGGTCGGAGTGGAATGGCAGCACATGCACAGCTTGAATAAGGTAGGTGTTTACCTCCTTTCCCTTGACCTGGGGGCGTTTCCTCACGATGAAATATTGTATTCCCAGATTCATGGACAGACACACGAGTGAGTGGTCAGAGACCTTGATTTCTGCAGAGCGAAGTGGAGAGAATTGTTAGGTGGCACTCAAGGATTATACCACAAAACACCCACAACCCCTGAGAGTCTCCGCCAGGCCCATCACACTTTGGTATTTTGGGGCCAAGGCCCACTTTCTCTTGGCTGTCAGTTATCCTGAGCCCACTGTGGATCATGTCTCCCCACTGTCTGATTGTCCTACTTACTCTCATCCTCAGACATCATATACAGCAGCTCAAAGTTGTCCACATCCTCATGCTGCAACAAATTTTGGTCCAAGGCCCTGCGGATGAGGCTTGTCACCGTCTCCTGAAAGGTCACCTGGATCAGGGTGGGACAAATGTCATCAGAGAATGGCTTTTAGAAGAGCTACCCAGAAGACTGTGGTCAAACATTCAGGAGAAATCTCAGCTACATATACAAGGGCACAATCTTGTTATCCTGCTACCTGAGTGTGTCCTCCATATACCACCTGGGTTCTTGCAATGTGCTACTAGAACAATCTTGGTACAAATATCTGCCTGTACCTGCCATCTCCCCTCCCCCTGGGGAGCCACATTCCACTCATGTCAAAGGACCAAACTGCCTATGCACAGACACACTCTCATCTCACTGAGATGAGAGCAATGGGCCAGGGATCTGCGCACCAAGTGTGATCTGGGATGCAGGCTGCCTTTGTGGGTGGAAGAGGCAGATGCACTGAAAATTTGGGTCCTGACTGCCACGACACAAAACAGACTCAGATACAAGAGTGTGCACTTGAGTGCTTCATGATAGCTTTGAGAGGCCCTGGCCTCTGGAAGCTCGGTGCGGGTCTGGTTGTAATGATGTACTTGACTCAGCACTGGCAGTCACTGAACATGTCTCCTCTGCAGCTGGACACCTGCAGCATTAGCGTGTCTACTGCACATCCATAGAAATTCTGCCAAGAACCCCTTTAGCTCCGTATTTACATACATGCAAAGCCTAACATTCCGAAGCTTTGGCATGACCCCCCAGGTGATCCCGACCCCAAATTCCTACACCTAGTCATGCTAAGGAGGTTCTCTTCCCTGCCACCAGGAACACATCCCCTCCTACACATGTGACAAGTCACTGCCACCTCCTCTGCTCCAACTTCACTCATTGAGAATACCAAGTTCTAGGCACTGCAGCCTGCACCCTGGACATATCTCTGCCTTCATCTGTCCACAGCACTTCCGTCTGCACTTCTGGCCTGCAAAACCCACAATACACAGGCCCACTCACCACTGAAGCTGGGCATGCTGATGCTCTCCCTCCTCAGGTCAAGCCCTTAAGACGGACCTCTCTCTTCTTTATTTCCCACCATAGCCCTGGGGTTGGCTGTGTCTCCTGCCTTCCACTGTGTGGACACCCAGGAGGCAGCCCTGCTGTCGGGCTTACCGGGATGCGCTTTGTCTCCCTCAGGCTCTGTCCCTCTAGGAGGACGTGAACAACGCGGCTGTCTTCCACCTGCTCGCTGGAGTGAAGCAGTGAGGAGCTGCTACTCACAGCTGCTGGGGTCCTGGATGCCACTGCCACCGAAGGTTCCAAGAACTGTGGGGGATGACAACATCAGCAAAGCCCAGCAACTGCACCCCACCCAGCCTGGCAGTTGGCTCTGTGGGCATTCTACAACATCCATCCAGAACCTGAGGTTCTTGTCCCCTTGGAGGATGTGGAGTGGCACCAGGAGTAAAGACTGAAGAAGGTGGCTGTTTTGGGAACAAGAGATCCAGCACCTGCTGGGTGGGGATGAAATCCCAGGAGATTAACCCCATGTTGCTGCTGAAATGTAGGTTCCTCCCACAAATGACAGGCAGGAGCTCATTCCTAAGCTGGTCCTGCCTGTAAGGTTCAAGGCTCTGAACCCTGAAGGGCTCCTCCGTGTTCTGATCATTTTCACCCTGGGTTGGGACCAAGAATGGTGGGTTCAAAATGGAATTGGTGACAAACAGAAAAATGACTTGTGCCAATACACTAGAGTCAAAGCACAATGGGACAGTTCCCATCAGTACAAACACACACACACACACACACACACACACACACACACACACACACAGAGTCAGAATAGGAGTCCTGGGCCATTCATCAGGGATCAGACTAGAGGGCCTGCTGGGCTCACCTGCCCTGTGCTACTCACTGTTACTCTTGAGCTCCTCTGCGACAATCGCCAGAGGCTCTGGCGTCTAAGATGAAGCCTCACCCAGTGTATCCACAAAAGGGCTAGTTGGCCCCCCTGAGATTCCTGGGAGCCTGAGGCTCGGCATTGTCTGCAACCACAGGAGAACATCCTTCTCCCTCCAGTGGCTCCAACCAAGTGAGCTCGGATGGCTTGGTCAGTGAAGTGGGTGCCTGGATACCAGGGTTCCATGTTCTGTTTGATCCATTGTCAAGGCAATGATGTCATTTCCTGTGCCCATACCTGAGCCTCTTTTCACATAAGACCACTTTCAACAGCCCTATGGGCTGCCGATTTCTCCTCCATGCCTACCCATCTCAGGTGCGCAGGTGTTCACCAACAACTACCCAAACATCCCCACCAGCATCTGCCCTGCTTGGTGCCACTAGAGTTCCAGCTTGGAGCCTTCAAAAATGCATTCACAACCAGTCCTTCCCTCTCAGCAGCTTTTGGACCCTGGTCCCATCATTGTGCAACTCATGGTGTGCCCAGTCTTTTCTGGAAAGTAGGGTAGCATCTAATCTCTAGGGTTTATTGTGTCTATTGGCCCATAACACCCTCTGTTCTCTCTGAAACCAGAGATGGGACTCACAGGTGGCTAAAGCACAAATGTAGAGATGGGATAATCACAAGAAAGGGAGAGACAAAGAATGCACCCTAACTCAATCAGGCCTGTGTCCCACACAGGGACATGGCCAATGTCCGTCCCATCGTGGCTGCAGTTCCCTCTCTACACCATGGCAAGTTGGAGGGGACTGAGATGCAGAGGCTGCTCCCCTCTGCCATACAACTTCCCAAGGCTTCTCCTAAGATTTCAAAAGGGCCAAGTGTGTCTAGTGTTGGGGTCTCACAGAGACTCCGAGGTACCACAGCATCCTGCTGCCCAGAACCGGTTCACCCCTCACCTCAAGGGGGCTCAGCCTCTGGATTCATGGGAATTGAAGTGGGTACAGGTGATGGGATATCACCTCCAAGACTGAGTTATGCCAAGTCCATGACCCCTGTCTGCATCCCTGTCTCCAGCACCACTCCCCCCTCTCTCTTTCCTCCTCAGAGCAAACAAATCCATTTAGCAAGTGTGTCCTGTGATAAAGACATGACGGTCACCCATCCTCTCATTACAAAAACACTGAGGCTCAGCCAACATGGATCCTACAGGGAACACAGGCATAAACTCAGACTCCGATCCTCCCAGCCGAGCCTCAGTGGAGCCTGGACTCCCAGCCTCCTGAGTCAAGGAAACAGAGGTTCCTAGCCGAGCCACCTTGGATGCAGCCGCACACAAACTGAACTCATCAATGCCCCTTGCTCTCAGTTGTGAGTAAGAGGGGAAGTGGTGTTTCACAACCCTGGACATCAAGTGCAGTCTCCAGGCTTTGGGGTGTGCCCTGGCCTCTGTCTATCTGCCCAGGCTCTCCAACCCACACTGGCCTCTTACCCAACCTCCTCCTAGGGCCAAACTCAATCCTGCCTCTCAATTTCTGCTGCCTTCCCCAACACACTGCTCCCCAAAATGAGCAGGGCTGGCTCTCGGTTATCATGCTGGTGCCAGCAGCAATGCCACCCCACTGACATAATTCTGAGTCCCAACCTAGGCACTCCAGCTGTCTTTGCCACACCTGGCCTGTTTGGGCTCTGGCTCTTGCTCTTTTCTTTCATGTGCATGTGTTTTGAGGTTTTGAGTTTCTCCCACTGCAGAACTGCAGCTGTGGCAGGGTAGAGCTCATGAGGGTGACATTCTGAGCCACATCCAATCCCATCAGGACTGTTCACTGGGGTGACTGCTGGAACACAGTGATGAGTGAACACATGGGAGGTGGTTGGACCCACCTTGCCTCTGAGTGGCTTCCTTTCAGGACAGGAATGTAGGCATGGGAGCCCCTGGCGTGGGATGCTTTGCACAAGGCGTGACCATGGGCTCTCTTTCCTGGCAAAAATGGCTCCACTCAGCATGGAGAGCACTGTCATTCCTGGTGGCTAACAACAGCCCTGGACCCCAGAAAGGAACCCACACTCAAGATTAACGTCTGAGTGTGCGTGTCCTCGAGGAAATGAGGTCTCCTGATCCCAGGTGCAAAGGGGTAAGTCCTCTAACTCCAGGGGCCATGAAGGGACATCTGAGTTTCCCTCGTCCTTCTTTCCCTCTCTAACTAACCACAGTTAGGACCCTGGCCTCATTCCCCAGTGAGGATCATTAGGCTCCATAAAGGACAGTCTCTAAGATGCTCAGTGGACCAACACCCTCTGCACAACCCATAACCCTATTCACCCAAGAGGCAAGAGGATTTCTATTCAGGAAAACCAGGAAAGGGAGAGCCTTTCTCAAGGACACAAGGACATTAGTGAGTGAGGGAGTGATTAATGGATGGAGAACTATTTCCAACACCAACTTCCAGGAGCATATATGGCCCCCTGGAGAATTCTGCAGTGTGTTGGTGATTAAGGAGAACGTGTGAATTCAGGGGTCACTAGGTCCTCTCAGCCATAAGGAGGGAAACTGCCATAAAGGAACTAGGACAAGGGTGCGAGGAATGCTCACTGGTGGGAGATCGGAAGGAAGGAAAGTGTACTCATTAGAAAAGTGTCGCCTGAAAATTCTTAGCCAGCCAAAAGTCGTGCGAACTTGTGTGGGAAAAGAGTCTTTGCACAGTGATGAAGCTAAGAGCTCACATGATGGAACACAGCATCAACTGGGACCAAATCCAATATCTGATATTCTTGTAGGAAGAGGAGAGTCTGGACCCAGATACCAGGGAGACTGGGGGATACCGGATACGTGAGGTTGGAGCCAGGGCGGGATGCCCATATGGGAACCACAGATCGTGGGCAGCAATAGGAGAGTGGGCAAAGGCTGGGAGAGTTGGGGAGACAGTCCCCTTGAAACCTGGGAGGGGTTATGGCACTGGGACAGCCCAACACCTACTGTGTTGAGCCTCTGGAGCTCAACGGAAGACACTTCCTCTGTTGTCGGCCACCCAGTTAACAGAGTTGGGTTGCAGCAGCCTAGGACCCAGCTGAAGGTCTGAGCATGTTGGCCATGCAGGTTGGATCTGGACCACAGACACCCTCATCAGAGATTGTAGGGTCTCAGCCCTGAGGCAAGACAGGCACTAAGTCAGGCCAGGTGGGGAAACGGATAGGCACACACTCTGGGGCCTGGTGCCTGTGTTACTGGGAGCACTTCTGATCGCAATTCCCTGATCTGCTGCCAACACAGGCTACAGAGGAGGGTACAGAAACACAGACCACGGATCTGCCCCACTCAGTGGGCCCAGGCCAACACCACACCCAGCAGCCTCCTGCCATACCCAATGAGTCTCGAAGCGGCCCCCTCTTGCCATCCTGAGAGCTCTTCCCTTCCTCATGTGCCAATAGCTCCCTACTGTCACTGGCAATATCTACTCTGTGAGATGTCAACATCCGTGGGTACTGTTCTCTCATCCCAGGACAGTGTGGTCCCACACACCCTGGTGAAATGGGCCACCTGGAGGCTGGACCTGGAGGTTGTTGAGGCTGAATGGCAGCAGTGGTCCTCTGGCACTTAATATTATTTAAGTTAAAAAAAAAACAAAAACAAAAACAAAAAACGGGTCTTGGTGCTCAAAAATGTTTGATTTGCATATTCTCATCCCCTAACCCCAATATTTTCATTATTTCCTCACATATGAAATCTTACTAGCATAAAGGTAATTTCGTATTAAACAAAGTGGATTGAAATAACATTGGTAAAAATAATCAATCACCATACTTTCAATTTTTGTTCTGCTTTCCTATTAGAAACCACTTGGATACAAGAGAACAGAGGACAGACTCATGGAAATGCTTGAAATGACAAGAAGCTCCCACTCAAGCTCAGCATTCAGTCCTGGACAGGGTAAGACCAGGCCACTTTGACATCTGTGCCAAAGAGTCTACCAGACAGAATCCTCTGACTGATCCCTGACTGAGCCATAGGAACTGGCTAGAAAAGCCTTCACATCCTCAATACATTCTTCACGTCAGAATACTTGACAACCATTGATATCCATCTCTCGTTAACTTGCTCCCCAGCCAACCATTCTTCAACAAATTCAAAGGAGTAACTCATGCAAGCACACAGAAAGGGGTGTTCACTACACACATCCATGTGCGAAAAAGACAACTGGTATTTCTTGTTTGGGCTATTTCAAATGAAATCCCTTCTGCATGACCTCCACAAACCAAAGGAAAATATTTGTGAAATTCCCACGTAGAAGACAAGATACACTTGCCAAGGAGGCAGTGGCAAGAATTTTGACACTCCAAATGTAGAGTGTGTGTTTAGGAAGCAGTCACAGTTTCCATGAGAGAGTCCCATGAAATCAATTAGGAAGATCCATGCTCTAGCCCTACCATGCAAGTGATGTGACTTGAAAGAGTCACTTAGTCTTAGTAACCATCATCACTAACAACTAAGTCAATGAATAAAGGTCCTCAGGTGCCAAGCTACAAAATGTGGGATGAGCATGGATGAGGATGGGTGGGAGAAGTCTCCAACTCTAACACAATTAGGGAAGGATGTGCTGACCTCAAGTGGCTGGGGGGCTGGGATCCTGCCACAGAGGGGGATTCCAAACCTCACATCCCCTGACCCAGGCCAGAAGACCAGGTAGAGTCCAAGGACCCTGGGGTGGCCCAATGGCAATAAAGGTCAAAAGGAACTAGGGATCTGCCTGGTCCCTCAATCCCCTACTCTGAGCAGGGCTGCATGACGAGGCCAGAGGCCATCCACAGCAATCTGCCTTTACAGGAAAACAGGGACTGCAGGCTGCCTCTGGCTCACTGAATCAGGGTGGTGTTTTCATAAAGCAAGACCACTTCCTCACATTTGACCAGCAGCTCATGTGTTGACAGCACAATGACTGACTTGACTCAGGCCCTGATGAATGAAATAGAAAATTCATAGCAAACCCATCTTTAGCTCTTCCACATCATCAGGGGCTCTGATTCAATTCCGTCCAGAAAGGTGTCTGAAATGATTTCTAAACATGCTGGGGACTCACCTCTGTGTGGAACTTTTCAGGAAAAAGGGGATCAAATCTCATGAAGCAACTCTTCTCTCTTCTAGCCCATGGGCAATGCAAGGAACCTGCATGATACCAGAGGCTCACTTCTCTCTTCTCATGTCTTCTGGAAAGGATTCGTTAATGCTTCCTGCAAGGTGAAGCAGAAGCCTGCATCCCCAGCTGCACAGAAGTGTTTTAGGGCAGTGTCTCCCTTAAAACCCAAAAATAAAAAAACAGGTCATTCAACAGGCACATGGATTCGAGTACATGTTCAATGATCCCTCCTCCCTGGAGCCTTCCACATGCCCATCTTCCACATTCACAGAGCAATGCTTGGCCATTCTCAAGACCAGGAGACCATGATGCTCCTCACCAGGAAGTCAATAAGGAACATGAAGAGAGCAGCATGGATTGCAGAAGGTGGCACATCAAGGATCTTCAGCTCTGCTGCTAGAACACAAGAGCTTAACTTCAGTATTGACTTTTTGCCAACTACCAAGTACGATAGCAGTGTCAAGCCCAATATGCAGATATGCAAGTAGTAGGTGACACCCCGCATCCATTCACAAAAGTGGGCAACATCTGCATCAGAACAAGGAAGTATCTTACCCTTACTCATAAAAATCATCAGAAACAAAATAAAATGGATGCAAGACTTCTCATTTCACTATTAGGTAGCTGTTGGAATTCCCTATTAAATAATACCTCCTCCAAAATAAAAAGTATCTCAGACATGTGTCAACTATTCAATGGATGACATTTTAAAAACTATGGACTTTACTTAATATTTATGTATGCTATATCCCTGCCTAAGGCTCTATGAGAAAGGAGCACATAGAATTGGATCTTTGAAAATCTCACATTTGCTGATAAATATTACTGCTGATCTCAGGCATGGCGAAGTGAAAAGTGGGACTTTGGATATTCCAAGAATGCTATGTTGTGGGATTGGTGTCCCTGATTCATACATAGCATATGGTTTCTATGAAATCCAGTGAGGGAGCAGGAGTAACGAAGCTGATTGCACAGATGACCTCAGGGAATACTGACAGATAGGCCAAATGAAAAATATGCTCCAGCTAACCATTGATATTTGGGCTTCTGATCCCAGTCCTGTTTTTAAAAAAGGTGCAGACAGGCAGTGTTCATTAAAAACTGTCTACCATGTAAAAGTGGGTAATTTAAATGGCATCTAGTTACACATCTGATAGAATGGTCTGGCAACATATGAATTTCATTCTAACAACAACAACAACAACAAAACATAGAAAATGAGACATAAAGATAAAACCTTGTCTTCACCAGGATGCCTAAAAATAGGTTTTATTTGGCTCATGCCAATAAATATCTTTCAATAGAATTTCTGATTTCTGAATGAATCCATTCAACTTCATACTGCACAGATCACAAGGTTTTCTTTACAGAATATTCTCTTCTTCTTCTTAAAGCCTCACATAGAAAATGTCTCACAGGACATAGGAGGGGAATGACCCAAAGGATGAGAGAATGGCTGGAACCGTTCTCAAATGTGCCCATGTAGCCTAAAGTTTGAAGGCATCTAATTGTACTCTAAAACAATTATGAACCTATTCGATCCATTATTAATAAATATCACCACTTTACCACTTGAACCAAATCACAGAAAATTGGAAACAGATGATCATTGGCTTTGATACCTTTACTTCTGTTTCATTACTCAGAGTCGATCAACTCTATACTTCAAGTGACACAGATTTATTACAGAATGCCTAAGATCCTAAGGATCTATTTTAGCTCAGCCCATGGTATTGCTTCATTATTTTATTATTTTGTAAGTAATAAAATATAACTTCATGTTGGATGACATATTCAAGCCATGAATATATCATCCAACATTGTTCTTCCCAAAATATTAGCCCAATTTCTGCGCGCGCTCACTTACTGTTCAGGAATTTTACTAATTGTTTGAAGGTTCTAGAGGACCTGTTAGACTCCTAATGGACAAACCATACAACATACTCCAGAGAACGGACGAGTGCCATAAGAAGAAAATAAGGTCAGCCTACAGCAATGGGCAGCTGCCTGCCCTCGGCTGGGAGGAGCCCTGGCCATGGCACCAGGGCTGCTGGGCAGCAGAAGCCTCCACAGCCCTGCAGGGAGCCTGGAGCACAGCTCTGCCTAACCATGCTCAGCCCTGGACAGATGCACATGAGTTCCCATCACAGGCTCGAGTGTGACAGTCCCAGGTGCATGCCTGTCATGCCAGCCACCAGGGAGGCTGAGGCAAGAGGAACGTTTGAGGTCAGCCTTGGCAACTTAGACCCCGAGGCAAAGGGGAAATACTTTTACAGGGGTCTCTGAGGGTGTAGCTCAGGTAGGTCACTTGCCTCACAGGCTCAAGGCCCTGGGTTCAATCCCCAGAACCCACGTACACACAAAAAGTGAACTTGGAATATTGTTTAAAATGATGGATCAGGTACACACAAGGACTTCAATATGACCTCTCAGAGGAGCTCAATTTGAGATCAGACTGAACAAAAGACCACCTGGACCATTGACTCAGTGTCTGAAACCCTCTGTGAGCATGAGAAGCACTGCTGGCAAGACACCAGAGGGCCAAAGCACTTGTGCCCCCTGCAGGGGCGTCTCTTGTCTACCGCCAAAGACTGTTCCCCTCCTGGGGCAGCTGAGAGCAAGCTGGGCCTTGGAGCAAGGACTAGTGCTTTAGATATAGACTATGCAAGCAAGGGGCAATGTCTTTAATAAAACTAAAATTAAAAAGTCACATTGAAAAAATTTTAAAAAGAAGAAAATAAGGTCAAGTAGAGGAAGCCCATTTTCACAGGAAAAAATCCCCCAGTGAAAAGCATCAGAATAGATACCAAGAAAAATACCAACACAAACAGTGTGCTCCCACTATGTATCTACTCAACCTGCAAAAGTTAGAAAGCTAGATAACACAATCCTGGCCACAGGTAGAGCTATGCAGAAGAGCCACCTGGCAGTGCTTAGTCAAAGAAGTAAACATGCACACTTTGACCTAGAAATTCCACCTGTGTGTAAACCAGGCGGTGCTTAAGCAGCTTCACAAGGGGACATGCACAGGGAAATTTATCCTCAGGTTCTTATAGAGTTGTCTGTGCTTACAGGGAGTTGATGATTGTCAAGATGCCCACAGCTGCGAAAGTCAAAAGCTAAAAAAATAATAGGTGCCAACCTGGATATATTAATAATCCCGTATCTATGATCACCTTCATAAGGTAGCTTCCCAACTTCTGTGTGGAAGTGAGTTTCTCCTTGGCCCTTACACTGTTGTGGAGACCACTAGGAGTTCAGCTTTGTGCAGGATCATCTGACCTGGACTTTTGGCAAGACCTGTACAGCCCTCACACATGCTCAGATGCTACAGGACTTTTCAGACCAGTCCAAACAACAGTAGGCATCCATTCATTGTCTGCACTCTACAGATTCCTAGATGCACGACATTCATTACCATCAAATGCAGAATTTTCATCAAAAACTAATATATATATCATTCCAATCTGAATCAAGAAAATCGGAAATATCCCCAAATCCAAAGAGTGGATCCCCATTGTGATGCTACAAGTTGAAAATTCCACAGCTGACCTCATGGGATGGTTCACAGTTAAAAGACAGCTGCATGAAAAATATTGCATGACCTTCCTGCTATTTGAAAAGTGGCATGTGAAGTACACATGCATGTCTTCCTCAGACATGGGTTCATTTGCAAGACACCTTGTGCAATTGAAAATACTCCAAAAGGGGAGAAATCAGAACCATGTCTCCAAAGTATTTCAGCAGAGACCAACTCCATCTGTCTATCTATCTCTCAGTGAGTGTGTGTGCTCTTGTGTGTGTTTGTGTGTCTTTGTTTGTGTTTGTACCATCATAGCTGATACTTCATTGCCCCCATTGGAAAACTGACTCAGATAATGCCATCTGCCAAACTCCTAAAAACCAAAGTTCTTGCTGACAGAATGAAACATTCCTTCCTGTTGGTTTGGATGTGTCCTTTAGGAATCACTGCTACATTTAGTATACTCAAATCATCACAGTAGATCAGGTAACAAAAACATATATATTTTAAAATAATAATAATATATTAATGGAAACAACAAATACAGGATAGAGTAACAACTGTGTTACTAAACAAGGTCAAGGACAATGGCAAACTATAGATTCAAACTTTGAAGAAAATAGTAATCAATGTAAATATTCCTGGGCTGCCTCAGCCCCGCCCAGGCACACAGCAACAGAATGGTTTTGCAAGCATCCTCAGGAGGGCAGGAGCCTTCTTTGCAGGACGAGAGGGAGGTTGAGGCTCGATCCACCCATCATTCTTTTGGGAGAGGCTCCTTTTCCTCAGCACAAAGTTGGATTTTTTGTGAGGATTCTTGGCATAAAGTACGTTGGCCTCTGCTGGAATCCTCAGCTCTGGGGAGAGAGGGGTGTACAAAAAGAAGGTGGCACTCAGGAGGTGCTCCCTAGGACACGCCAACATCTGAGAGCCTGTGCCAGAAAAGGCCAGAGCCACACACCTGAGAGCTCTCCAATTCAGCACCAATACCAACAAAGACAGCCTCCACAGTCCTCCCTGAGGAAGAACTAGGCAGAGCACTTCAACAGACCTAATGTCTGTTCCTACCGAAGGCTTTGGACTCCAGAATATCTCAGGTCCTCTTGCATCTGCCAAAGCACACCACTAGGGTTTGCATCTGAAATCTCCCACAAAAGGCTCCTGTGCCGAAGATTCAGTCCCCACATGAGCCATCTTCATAGGTGGGTTTGGAGGGAAGCATTGGATGGTGAGTGCTCTGATGTCAACATGAAATTCTCATTCAAGATGAATACACTACTGGGGGGTGGGAGGGACTGGAAGAAAGGTTGAGCATGGTTGGAGTAAGACCTAAACAGGGTTGTGCCCTGGGCAACAGTACCTTGTTCCTGTTGGCTCCACTGAATCCTCATTCTCCAAGGAGAGGTCCTCCCTCTCCATCTTTCTCTCTCTCCCTCTCTGCCAGCCTCGATCTCTCTCTCCCAGTCTATGCCTTTGTGGCAAGGGCTGAGGAGCTCTCCACTGCCACACACTAGAGCTTTATGGACAGCCTCAGTGCACAACCAAAGAGAAAGCTATGTAACCCAGAGAAAAAAGGCCTAGGATTCCTCCTCTGAGTTATTTTCCTCAAGTATGGCCACAGTGAGGACAGGCTGACCAGCACGGATACCACGTTAGAGCCATGCTTCTGCATTGGTGGAGCCCGCCTCCATGTGAACCAGGCTTCTGAGAATGGAGGCCACATTCCAAATACTGCCCTACTGAGAACAATGGTTCCAAAGACCAGCAAAGGGACTGCTTCCCTCCAACATGGTGTATGGCCCAGTGGTGCCATGACCCCGAGTGGGGGAATACAACAGCCGCTTCTCCTTCCTCTGAACATGTGTTTCCTGTCGCCCTCCTCTAACCTAGAGCCTGTTCTCCATCCCTTCTGGGTTGGATGTGGAGATCTCTGCTATGAATTTCTTAGGCTACCAAGGCCCCAGACAGACTTCCTCTTCCATAGACTCTACTAACCTAACAGTAGGTTAAGATAGGAGACAAGTGATCCTAGAACTCATAGGGATGGTGGTCTTCAGGGTACATAGGCTGGGATAATGGCTGCTGTGGTGTTTGGCTCACAAAAACCAACCAACCAACCAATGAAAAAGCACTGGCATTATTATCAGATGAGCTCTGTGGCTACGTGCTCAGGAAGCCCTCATCTGACTTTAGTTACGGATCACAACCTGGCTATTGTGATCACTCCTTGCCTAGTGGACTCAGGTGCATAAGACCATGGAATTTATGCAAAAACAGATGATTCAGGCTGTCTCCCAGGCTGTGTTTTCTTCCCAATTTCATCCTGTTACTGCTTGCTAGAATCCTGGCAATGCTCTGCCCAGGCAGTAGTTTTTTGGTCACACAGAAGGCTTTCAATAGTACTGCTTCAGTCCACAAAATGCCAGTTCCCTCTTTAGCCCATGCATTCCCATGTTCCTTTGAAACCACTCCTATC
Source organism: Urocitellus parryii (assembly GCF_045843805.1). Classification (NCBI taxonomy): domain Eukaryota; kingdom Metazoa; phylum Chordata; class Mammalia; order Rodentia; family Sciuridae; genus Urocitellus; species Urocitellus parryii. The sequence continues at coordinate 44,473,035 of NC_135548.1, forward strand.
CCAGACCATGAAAACATACTGCTCCTGGAGAGAGGCTTTCCTCCTCACTCCTCAAAGATGTCAGCTTTGGATGCCTGTTCATGTCCAGGGGAGGGCACCTGGTGGGGAGCCGCAATATCCACCGGGGTATACCATTGGACCTCAAGACCTTCCACCAGCAGAAGTGCAGTTGGCTTTTTGCACGAACCCAACACACCTGTTGGAGTGTTCTTGGGGGTCAGAGACTACTCTTTGTTGCTAAGAGTTGACCTGAGTCCACATCCTGACCCTTGCTCTCTGCTATCTGATTGTCTCACTTACTCTGATGGCGAGAGATGATTTGGCCCAGCTCATAATCCTCTGGAGTCTCCTCAGTAAGGAAGTGTAGGTCGAGGGCGCTGCGGATGACGACAGGAGCCCTATCGTGGCAGGTCACCTGGAGCAGCATGGGAGACAGGCCTTCAGGAAATGGGCCTTGAAGTGACTACTCAAGGACAGTGGGCAGGGGCATTCTGGAGGCACCTCCACTCTAAATACAAGGGCAACATCCATGACCCTACTACCCGAGGCTGACCTCCTGCTCATCGTGTGGGCTCTTCCCACAGGCTACTAGCCCAATCCTTGTACATAGGACTTCCTGGGCCTGCCATTGCTCTTTGTGGAGCTGCACTCCTCTCGGAGTGAAAGGACCCCACTACCTGCATACAGATGCAATCTCATCCCACAAGTTGGGAGGAATGGGACAATAGCCTCCAAGATCCCAGGTCTGCCCGAGGATGCAGGCGGCATTGGGAATGGCCTAGGCACAAAACCTAGAGGCTTTGGTCTGGATTGCCAGGGCCAAAAACAGACCCAGGAACATGACCACACACAGGAGAGCTGAAAGATAGCCACGAGAGCTCCTGGCCTCCAGAGGCTCAGTGCTGGCTGGGATGTAGGAGGCCACCTCATCCGGCAAGGGTGGTCATTGGGTTACCTGGACATTTAGTGTGCTTGCTCCACATCCATATCGACTCTGCAGAGAGACTCTCTCAGCTCCTTGTTCAAGGAACATGGAGAACCTCACACTGTTGTCCTCCTCCATAGACGTCAGCATCCCATACAAGGGAACCTGCAACCTAGTTCCTGTCCTATTCTCATCTGTCACCCATACCTGTCCCTGCCCTTCTGGACTGCATGCTGCCACCTGACACACAGACTCCCTCAGACATGGCAGTGGACAAGCTGCTGCACTCGCTCATCTCAGCTCCAGCCCTTCACACTGACCTCTCCCTTCTTGATTCCCATCTATCCTCCTGATCATCCAGAAGCTCCAAATTCAAGAGGGCATGAGTAGTCCATGGTATTGGACCAGTGTCTGCTCCCCACCCAGGTGTAAGCACCACGGGACACCCCTGCTCCCAGGCTTACCAGAACACTCTTGGCCATCTCTGGACTTTGTGTTTCTAAGTGGACACGAATTAAGCAGGTGTCTCCCACCTGCTTGTGGGAAAGCGGCCTGGAGGACTTGCAGGTTGATTCTGAGAACTGTGGGGGATGGAACATCAGCAAACCCAGAAACAGAAAGCCACCCCAGACTGTCAGTTGGCTCTATGGGCTTCCAGCAAATATGTCCAGGTGCTGAGGCTTCTTATTTCCTCAGGTCGGAGTGGAATGGCAGCACATGCACAGCTTGAATAAGGTAGGTGTTTACCTCCTTTCCCTTGACCTGGGGGCGTTTCCTCACGATGAAATATTGTATTCCCAGATTCATGGACAGACACACGAGTGAGTGGTCAGAGACCTTGATTTCTGCAGAGCGAAGTGGAGAGAATTGTTAGGTGGCACTCAAGGATTATACCACAAAACACCCACAACCCCTGAGAGTCTCCGCCAGGCCCATCACACTTTGGTATTTTGGGGCCAAGGCCCACTTTCTCTTGGCTGTCAGTTATCCTGAGCCCACTGTGGATCATGTCTCCCCACTGTCTGATTGTCCTACTTACTCTCATCCTCAGACATCATATACAGCAGCTCAAAGTTGTCCACATCCTCATGCTGCAACAAATTTTGGTCCAAGGCCCTGCGGATGAGGCTTGTCACCGTCTCCTGAAAGGTCACCTGGATCAGGGTGGGACAAATGTCATCAGAGAATGGCTTTTAGAAGAGCTACCCAGAAGACTGTGGTCAAACATTCAGGAGAAATCTCAGCTACATATACAAGGGCACAATCTTGTTATCCTGCTACCTGAGTGTGTCCTCCATATACCACCTGGGTTCTTGCAATGTGCTACTAGAACAATCCTGGTACAAATATCTGCCTGTACCTGCCATCTCCCCTCCCCCTGGGGAGCCACATTCCACTCATGTCAAAGGACCAAACTGCCTATGCACAGACACACTCTCATCTCACTGAGATGAGAGCAATGGGCCAGGGATCTGCGCACCAAGTGTGATCTGGGATGCAGGCTGCCTTTGTGGGTGGAAGAGGCAGATGCACTGAAAATTTGGGTCCTGACTGCCACGACACAAAACAGACTCAGATACAAGAGTGTGCACTTGAGTGCTTCATGATAGCTTTGAGAGGCCCTGGCCTCTGGAAGCTCGGTGCGGGTCTGGTTGTAATGATGTACTTGACTCAGCACTGGCAGTCACTGAACATGTCTCCTCTGCAGCTGGACACCTGCAGCATTAGCGTGTCTACTGCACATCCATAGAAATTCTGCCAAGAACCCCTTTAGCTCCGCATTTACATACATGCAAAGCCTAACATTCCGAAGCTTTGGCATGACCCCCCAGGTGATCCCGACCCCAAATTCCTACACCTAGTCATGCTAAGGAGGTTCTCTTCCCTGCCACCAGGAACACATCCCCTCCTACACATGTGACAAGTCACTGCCACCTCCTCTGCTCCAACTTCACTCATTGAGAATACCAAGTTCTAGGCACTGCAGCCTGCACCCTGGACATATCTCTGCCTTCATCTGTCCACAGCACTTCCGTCTGCACTTCTGGCCTGCAAAACCCACAATACACAGGCCCACTCACCACTGAAGCTGGGCATGCTGATGCTCTCCCTCCTCAGGTCAAGCCCTAAGACGGACCTCTCTCTTCTTTATTTCCCACCATAGCCCTGGGGTTGGCTGTGTCTCCTGCCTTCCACTGTGTGGACACCCAGGAGGCAGCCCTGCTGTCGGGCTTACCGGGATGCGCTTTGTCTCCCTCAGGCTCTGTCCCTCTAGGAGGACGTGAACAACACGGCTGTCTTCCACCTGCTCGCTGGAGTGAAGCAGTGAAGAGCTGCTACTCACAGCTGCTGGGGTCCTGGATGCCACTGCCACAGAAGGTTCCAAGAACTGTGGGGGATGACAACATCAGCAAAGCCCAGCAACTGCACCCCACCCAGCCTGGCAGTTGGCTCTGTGGGCATTCTACAACATCCATCCAGAACCTGAGGTTCTTGTCCCCTTGGAGGATGTGGAGTGGCACCAGGAGTAAAGACTGAAGAAGGTGGCTGTTTTGGGAACAAGAGATATAGCACCTGCTGGGTGGGGATGAAATCCCAGGACATTAACCCCATGTTGCTGCAGAAATGTAGGTTCCTCCCACAAATGACAGGCAGGAGCTCATTCCTAAGCTGGTCCTGCCTGTAAGGTTCAAGGCTCTGAACCCTGAAGGGCTCCTCCGTGTTCTGATCATTTTCACCCTGGGTTGGGACCAAGAATGGTGGGTTCAAAATGGAAATGGTGACAAACAGAAAAATGACTTGTGCCAATACACTAGAGTCAAAGCACAATGGGACAGTTCCCATCAGTACAAACACACACACACACACACACACACACACACACACACACACACACACAGAGTCAGAATAGGAGTCCTGGGCCATTCATCAGGGATCAGACTAGAGGGCCTGCTGGGCTCACCTGCCCTGTGCTACTCACTGTTACTCTTGAGCTCCTCTGCGACAATCGCCAGAGGCTCTGGCGTCTAAGATGAAGCCTCACCCAGTGTATCCACAAAAGGGCTAGTTGGCCCCCCTGAGATTCCTGGGAGCCTGAGGCTCGGCATTGTCTGCAACCACAGGAGAACATCCTTCTCCCTCCAGTGGCTCCAACCAAGTGAGCTCGGATGGCTTGGTCAGTGAAGTGGGTGCCTGGATACCAGGGTTCCATGTTCTGTTTGATCCATTGTCAAGGCAATGATGTCATTTCCTGTGCCCATACCTGAGCCTCTTTTCACATAAGACCACTTTCAACAGCCCTATGGGCTGCCGATTTCTCCTCCATGCCTACCCATCTCAGGTGCGCAGGTGTTCACCAACAACTACCCAAACATCCCCACCAGCATCTGCCCTGCTTGGTGCCACTAGAGTTCCAGCTTGGAGCCTTCAAAAATGCATTCACAACCAGTCCTTCCCTCTCAGCAGCTTTTGGACCCTGGTCCCATCATTGTGCAACTCATGGTGTGCCCAGTCTTTTCTGGAAAGTAGGGTAGCATCTAATCTCTAGGGTTTATTGTGTCTATTGGCCCATAACACCCTCTGTTCTCTCTGAAACCAGAGATGGGACTCACAGGTGGCTAAAGCACGAATGTAGAGATGGGATAATCACAAGAAAGGGAGAGACAAAGAATGCACCCTAACTCAATCAGGCCTGTGTCCCACACAGGGACATGGCCAATGTCCGTCCCATCGTGGCTGCAGTTCCCTCTCTACACCATGGCAAGTTGGAGGGGACTGAGATGCAGAGGCTGCTCCCCTCTGCCATACAACTTCCCAAGGCTTCTCCTAAGATTTCAAAAGGGCCAAGTGTGTCTAGTGTTGGGGTCTCACAGAGACTCCGAGGTACCACAGCATCCTGCTGCCCAGAACCGGTTCACCCCTCACCTCAAGGGGGCTCAGCCTCTGGATTCATGGGAATTGAAGTGGGTACAGGTGATGGGATATCACCTCCAAGACTGAGTTATGCCAAGTCCATGACCCCTGTCTGCATCCCTGTCTCCAGCACCACTCCCCCCTCTCTCTTTCCTCCTCAGAGCAAACAAATCCATTTAGCAAGTGTGTCCTGTGATAAAGACATGACGGTCACCCATCCTCTCATTACAAAAACACTGAGGCTCAGCCAACATGGATCCTACAGGGAACACAGGCATAAACTCAGACTCCGATCCTCCCAGCCGAGCCTCAGTGGAGCCTGGACTCCCAGCCTCCTGAGTCAAGGAAACAGAGGTTCCTAGCCGAGCCACCTTGGATGCAGCCGCACACAAACTGAACTCATCAATGCTCTCAGTTGTGAGTAAGAGGGGAAGTGGTGTTTCACAACCCTGGACATCAAGTGCAGTCTCCAGGCTTTGGGGTGTGCCCTGGCCTCTGTCTATCTGCCCAGGCTCTCCAACCCACACTGGCCTCTTACCCAACCTCCTCCTAGGGCCAAACTCAATCCTGCCTCTCAATTTCTGCTGCCTTCCCCAACACACTGCTCCCCAAAATGAGCAGGGCTGGCTCTCGGTTATCATGCTGGTGCCAGCAGCAATGCCACCCCACTGACATAATTCTGAGTCCCAACCTAGGCACTCCAGCTGTCTTTGCCACACCTGGCCTGTTTGGGCTCTGGCTCTTGCTCTTTTCTTTCATGTGCATGTGTTTTGAGGTTTTGAGTTTCTCCCACTGCAGAACTGCAGCTGTGGCAGGGTAGAGCTCATGAGGGTGACATTCTGAGCCACATCCAATCCCATCAGGACTGTTCACTGGGGTGACTGCTGGAACACAGTGATGAGTGAACACATGGGAGGTGGTTGGACCCACCTTGCCTCTGAGTGGCTTCCTTTCAGGACAGGAATGTAGGCATGGGAGCCCCTGGCGTGGGATGCTTTGCACAAGGCGTGACCATGGGCTCTCTTTCCTGGCAAAAATGGCTCCACTCAGCATGGAGAGCACTGTCATTCCTGGTGGCTAACAACAGCCCTGGACCCCAGAAAGGAACCCACACTCAAGATTAACGTCTGAGTGTGCGTGTCCTCGAGGAAATGAGGTCTCCTGATCCCAGGTGCAAAGGGGTAAGTCCTCTAACTCCAGGGGCCATGAAGGGACATCTGAGTTTCCCTCGTCCTTCTTTCCCTCTCTAACTAACCACAGTTAGGACCCTGGCCTCATTCCCCAGTGAGGATCATTAGGCTCCATAAAGGACAGTCTCTAAGATGCTCAGTGGACCAACACCCTCTGCACAACCCATAACCCTATTCACCCAAGAGGCAAGAGGATTTCTATTCAGGAAAACCAGGAAAGGGAGAGCCTTTCTCAAGGACACAAGGACATTAGTGAGTGAGGGAGTGATTAATGGATGGAGAACTATTTCCAACACCAACTTCCAGGAGCATATATGGCCCCCTGGAGAATTCTGCAGTGTGTTGGTGATTAAGGAGAACGTGTGAATTCAGGGGTCACTAGGTCCTCTCAGCCATAAGGAGGGAAACTGCCATAAAGGAACTAGGACAAGGGTGCGAGGAATGCTCACTGGTGGGAGATCGGAAGGAAGGAAAGTGTACTCATTAGAAAAGTGTCGCCTGAAAATTCTTAGCCAGCCAAAAGTCGTGCGAACTTGTGTGGGAAAAGAGTCTTTGCACAGTGATGAAGCTAAGAGCTCACATGATGGAACACAGCATCAACTGGGACCAAATCCAATATCTGATATTCTTGTAGGAAGAGGAGAGTCTGGACCCAGATACCAGGGAGACTGGGGGATACCGGATATGTGAGGTTGGAGCCAGGGCGGGATGCCCATATGGGAACCACAGATCGTGGGCAGCAATAGGAGAGTGGGCAAGGGCTGGGAGAGTTGGGGAGACAGTCCCCTTGAAACCTGGGAGGGGTTATGGCACTGGGACAGCCCAACACCTACTGTGTTGAGCCTCTGGAGCTCAACGGAAGACACTTCCTCTGTTGTCGGCCACCCAGTTAACAGAGTTGGGTTGCAGCAGCCTAGGACCCAGCTGAAGGTCTGAGCATGTTGGCCATGCAGGTTGGATCTGGACCACAGACACCCTCATCAGAGATTGTAGGGTCTCAGCCCTGAGGCAAGACAGGCACTAAGTCAGGCCAGGTGGGGAAACGGATAGGCACACACTCTGGGGCCTGGTGCCTGTGTTACTGGGAGCACTTCTGATCGCAATTCCCTGATCTGCTGCCAACACAGGCTACAGAGGAGGGTACAGAAACACAGACCACGGATCTGCCCCACTCAGTGGGCCCAGGCCAACACCACACCCAGCAGCTTCGTGCCATACCCAATGAGTCTTGAAGCGGCCCCCTCCTCCCATCCTGAGAGCTCTTCCCTTCCTCATGTGCCAATAGCTCCCTACTGTCACTGGCAATATCTACTCTGTGAGATGTCAACATCCGTGGGTACTGTTCTCTCATCCCAGGACAGTGTGGTCCCACACACCCTGGTGAAATGGGCCACCTGGAGGCTGGACCTGGAGGTTGTTGAGGCTGAATGGCAGCGGTGGTCCTCTGGCACTTAATATTATTTAAGTTAAACAAAAACAAAAACAAAAACAAAAAACGGGTCTTGGTGCTCAAAAATGTTTGATTTGCATATTCTCATCCCCTAACCCCAATATTTTCATTATTTCCTCACATATGAAATCTTACTAGCATAAAGGTAATTTCGTATTAAACAAAGTGGATTGAAATAACATTGGTAAAAATAATCAATCACCATACTTTCAATTTTTGTTCTGCTTTCCTATTAGAAACCACTTGGATACAAGAGAACAGAGGACAGACTCATGGAAATGCTTGAAATGACAAGAAGCTCCCACTCAAGCTCAGCATTCAGTCCTGGACAGGGTAAGACCAGGCCACTTTGACATCTGTGCCAAAGAGTCTACCAGACAGAATCCTCTGACTGATCCCTGACTGAGCCATAGGAACTGGCTAGAAAAGCCTTCACATCCTCAATACATTCTTCACGTCAGAATACTTGACAACCATTGATATCCATCTCTCGTTAACTTGCTCCCCAGCCAACCATTCTTCAACAAATTCAAAGGAGTAACTCATGCAAGCACACAGAAAGGGGTGTTCACTACACACATCCATGTGCGAAAAAGACAACTGGTATTTCTTGTTTGGGCTATTTCAAATGAAATCCCTTCTGCATGACCTCCACAAACCAAAGGAAAATATTTGTGAAATTCCCACGTAGAAGACAAGATACACTTGCCAAGGAGGCAGTGGCAAGAATTTTGACACTCCAAATGTAGAGTGTGTGTTTCGGAAGCAGTCACAGTTTCCATGAGAGAGTCCCATGAAATCAATTAGGAAGATCCATGCTCTAGCCCTACCATGCAAGTGATGTGACTTGAAAGAGTCACTTAGTCTTAGTAACCATCATCACTAACAACTAAGTCAATGAATAAAGGTCCTCAGGTGCCAAGCTACAAAATGTGGGATGAGCATGGATGAGGATGGGTGGGAGAAGTCTCCAACTCTAACACAATTAGGGAAGGATGTGCTGACCTCAAGTGGCTGGGGGGCTGGGATCCTGCCACAGAGGGGGATTCCAAACCTCACATCCCCTGACCCAGGCCAGAAGACCAGGTAGAGTCCAAGGACCCTGGGGTGGCCCAATGGCAATAAAGGTCAAAAGGAACTAGGGATCTGCCTGGTCCCTCAATCCCCTACTCTGAGCAGGGCTGCATGACGAGGCCAGAGGCCATCCACAGCAATCTGCCTTTACAGGAAAACAGGGACTGCAGGCTGCCTCTGGCTCACTGAATCAGGGTGGTGTTTTCATAAAGCAAGACCACTTCCTCACATTTGACCAGCAGCTCATGTGTTGACAGCACAATGACTGACTTGACTCAGGCCCTGATGAATGAAATAGAAAATTCATAGCAAACCCATCTTTAGCTCTTCCACATCATCAGGGGCTCTGATTCAATTCCGTCCAGAAAGGTGTCTGAAATGATTTCTAAACATGCTGGGGACTCACCTCTGTGTGGAACTTTTCAGGAAAAAGGGGATCAAATCTCATGAAGCAACTCTTCTCTCTTCTAGCCCATGGGCAATGCAAGGAACCTGCATGATACCAGAGGCTCACTTCTCTCTTCTCATGTCTTCTGGAAAGGATTCGTTAATGCTTCCTGCAAGGTGAAGCAGAAGCCTGCATCCCCAGCTGCACAGAAGTGTTTTAGGGCAGTGTCTCCCTTAAAACCCAAAAATAAAAAAAACAGGTCATTCAACAGGCACATGGATTCGAGTACATGTTCAATGATCCCTCCTCCCTGGAGCCTTCCACATGCCCATCTTCCACATTCACAGAGCAATGCTTGGCCATTCTCAAGACCAGGAGACCATGATGCTCATCACCAGGAAGTCAATAAGGAACATGAAGAGAGCAGCATGGATTGCAGAAGGTGGCACATCAAGGATCTTCAGCTCTGCTGCTAGAACACAAGAGCTTAACTTCAGTATTGACTTTTTGCCAACTACCAAGTACGATAGCAGTGTCAAGCCCAATATGCAGATATGCAAGTAGTAGGTGACACCCCGCATCCATTCACAAAAGTGGGCAACATCTGCATCAGAACAAGGAAGTATCTTACCCTTACTCATAAAAATCATCAGAAACAAAATAAAATGGATGCAAGACTTCTCATTTCACTATTAGGTAGCTGTTGGAATTCCCTATTAAATAATACCTCCTCCAAAATAAAAAGTATCTCAGACATGTGTCAACTATTCAATGGATGACATTTTAAAAACTATGGACTTTACTTAATATTTATGTATGCTATATCCCTGCCTAAGGCTCTATGAGAAAGGAGCACATAGAATTGGATCTTTGAAAATCTCACATTTGCTGATAAATATTACTGCTGATCTCAGGCATGGCGAAGTGAAAAGTGGGACTTTGGATATTCCAAGAATGCTATGTTGTGGGATTGGTGTCCCTGATTCATACATAGCATATGGTTTCTATGAAATCCAGTGAGGGAGCAGGAGTAACGAAGCTGATTGCACAGATGACCTCAGGGAATACTGACAGATAGGCCAAATGAAAAATATGCTCCAGCTAACCATTGGTATTTGGGCTTCTGATCCCAGTCCTGTTTTTAAAAAAGGTGCAGACAGGCAGTGTTCATTAAAAACTGTCTACCATGTAAAAGTGGGTAATTTAAATGGCATCTAGTTACACATCTGATAGAATGGTCTGGCAACATATGAATTTCATTCTAACAACAACAACAACAACAAAACATAGAAAATGAGACATAAAGATAAAACCTTGTCTTCACCAGGATGCCTAAAAATAGGTTTTATTTGGCTCATGCCAATAAATATCTTTCAATAGAATTTCTGATTTCTGAATGAATCCATTCAACTTCATACTGCACAGATCACAAGGTTTTCTTTACAGAATATTCTCTTCTTCTTCTTAAAGCCTCACATAGAAAATGTCTCACAGGACATAGGAGGGGAATGACCCAAAGGATGAGAGAATGGCTGGAACCGTTCTCAAATGTGCCCATGTAGCCTAAAGTTTGAAGGCATCTAATTGTACTCTAAAACAATTATGAACCTATTCGATCCATTATTAATAAATATCACCACTTTACCACTTGAACCAAATCACAGAAAATTGGAAACAGATGATCATTGGCTTTGATACCTTTACTTCTGTTTCATTACTCAGAGTCGATCAACTCTATACTTCAAGTGACACAGATTTATTACAGAATGCCTAAGATCCTAAGGATCTATTTTAGCTCAGCCCATGGTATTGCTTCATTATTTTATTATTTTGTAAGTAATAAAATATAACTTCATGTTGGATGATATATTCAAGCCATGAATATATCATCCAACATTGTTCTTCCCAAAATATTAGCCCAATTTCTGCGCGCGCTCACTTACTGTTCAGGAATTTTACTAATTGTTTGAAGGTTCTAGAGGACCTGTTAGACTCCTAATGGACAAACCATACAACATACTCCAGAGAACGGACGAGTGCCATAAGAAGAAAATAAGGTCAGCCTACAGCAATGGGCAGCTGCCTGCCCTCGGCTGGGAGGAGCCCTGGCCATGGCACCAGGGCTGCTGGGCAGCAGAAGCCTCCACAGCCCTGCAGGGAGCCTGGAGCACAGCTCTGCCTAACCATGCTCAGCCCTGGACAGATGCACATGAGTTCCCATCACAGGCTCGAGTGTGACAGTCCCAGGTGCATGCCTGTCATGCCAGCCACCAGGGAGGCTGAGGCAAGAGGAACGTTTGAGGTCAGCCTTGGCAACTTAGACCCCAAGGCAAAGGGGAAATACTTTTACAGGGGTCTCTGAGGGTGTAGCTCAGGTAGGTCACTTGCCTCACAGGCTCAAGGCCCTGGGTTCAATCCCCAGAACCCACGTACACACAAAAAGTGAACTTGGAATATTGTTTAAAATGATGGATCAGGTACACACAAGGACTTCAATATGACCTCTCAGAGGAGCTCAATTTGAGATCAGACTGAACAAAAGACCACCTGGACCATTGACTCAGTGTCTGAAACCCTCTGTGAGCATGGGAAGCACTGCTGGCAAGACACCAGAGGGCCAAAGCACTTGTGCCCCCTGCAGGGGCGTCTCTTGTCTACCGCCAAAGACTGTTCCCCTCCTGGGGCAGCTGAGAGCAAGCTGGGCCTTGGAGCAAGGACTAGTGCTTTAGATATAGACTATGCAAGCAAGGGGCAATGTCTTTAATAAAACTAAAATTAAAAAGTCACATTGAAAAAATTTTAAAAAGAAGAAAATAAGGTCAAGTAGAGGAAGCCCATTTTCACAGGAAAAAATCCCCCAGTGAAAAGCATCAGAATAGATACCAAGAAAAATACCAACAAACACATTGTGCTCCCACTATGTATCTACTCAACATGCAAAAGTTAGAAAGCTAGATAATACAATCCTGGCCACAGGTAGAGCTATGCAGAAGAGCCACCTGGCAGTGCTTAGTCAAAGAAGTAAACATGCACACTTTGACCTAGAAATTCCACCTGTGTGTAAACCAGGCGGTGCTTAAGCAGTTTCACAAGGGGACATGCACAGGGAAATTTATCCTCAGGTTCTTATAGAGTTGTCTGTGCTTACAGGGAGTTGATGGTTGTCAAGATGCCCACAGCTGCGAAAGTCAAAAGCTAAAAAAATAATAGATGCCAACCTGGATATATTAATAATCCCGTATCTATGATCACCTTCATAAGGTAGCTTCCCAACTTCTGTGTGGAAGTGTGTTTCTCCTTGGCCCTTACACTGTTGTGGAGACCACTAGGAGTTCAGCTTTGTGCAGGATCATCTGACCTGGACTTTTGGCAAGACCTGTACAGCCCTCACACATGCTCAGATGCTACAGGACTTTTCAGACCAGTCCAGACAACAGTAGGCATCCATTCATTGTCTGCACTCTACAGATTCCTAGATGCACGACATTCATTACCATCAAATGCAGAATTTTCATCAAAAACTAATATATATATCATTCCAATCTGAATCAAGAAAATCGGAAATATCCCCAAATCCAAAGAGTGGATCCCCATTGTGATGCTACAAGTTGAAAATTCCACAGCTGACCTCATGGGATGGTTCACAGTCAAAAGACAGCTGCATGAAAAATATTACATGACCTTCCTGCTATGTGAAAAGTGGCATGTGAAGTACACATGCATGTCTTCCTCAGACATGGGTTCATTTGCAAGACACCTTGTGCAATTGAAAATACTCCAAAAGGGGAGAAATCAGAACCATGTCTCCAAAGTATTTCAGCAGAGACCAACTCCATCTGTCTATCTATCTCTCAGTGAGTGTGTGTGCTCTTGTGTGTGTTTGTGTGTCTTTGTTTGTGTTTGTACCATCATAGCTGATACTTCATTGCCCCCATTGGAAAACTGACTCAGATAATGCCATCTGCCAAACTCCTAAAAACCAAAGTTCTTGCTGACAGAATGAAACATTCCTTCCTGTTGGTTTGGATGTGTCCTTTAGGAATCACTGCTACATTTAGTATACTCAAATCATCACAGTAGATCAGGTAACAAAAACATATATATTTTAAAATAATAATAATATATTAATGGAAACAACAAATACAGGATAGAGTAACAACTGTGTTACTAAACAAGGTCAAGGACAATGGCAAACTATAGATTCAAACTTTGAAGAAAATAGTAATCAATGTAAATATTCCTGGGCTGCCTCAGCCCCGCCCAGGCACACAGCAACAGAATGGTTTTGCAAGCATCCTCAGGAGGGCAGGAGCCTTCTTTGCAGGACGAGAGGGAGGTTGAGGCTCGATCCACCCATCATTCTTTTGGGAGAGGCTCCTTTTCCTCAGCACAAAGTTGGATTTTTTGTGAGGATTCTTGGCATCAAATACGTTGGCCTCTGCTGGAATCCTCAGCTCTGGGGAGAGAGGGGTGTACAAAAAGAAGGTGGCACTCAGGAGGTGCTCCCTAGGACACGCCAACATCTGAGAGCCTGTGCCAGAAAAGGCCAGAGCCACACACCTGAGAGCTCTCCAATTCAGCACCAATACCAACAAAGACAGCCTCCACAGTCCTCCCTGAGGAAAAACTAGGCAGAGCACTTCAACAGACCTAATGTCTGTTCCTACCGAAGGCTTTGGACTCCAGAATATCTCAGGTCCTCTTGCATCTGCCAAAGCACACCACTAGGGTTTGCATCTGAAATCTCCCACAAAAGGCTCCTGTGCCGAAGATTCAGTCCCCACATGAGCCATCTTCATAGGTGGGTTTGGAGGGAAGCATTGGATGGTGAGTGCTCTGATGTCAACATGAAATTCTCATTCAAGATGAATACACTACTGGGGGGTGGGAGGGACTGGAAGAAAGGTTGAGCATGGTTGGAGTAAGACCTAAACAGGGTTGTGCCCTGGGCAACAGTACCTTGTTCCTGTTGGCTCCACTGAATCCTCATTCTCCAAGGAGAGGTCCTCCCTCTCCATCTTTCTCTCTCTCCCTCTCTGCCAGCCTCGTTCTCTCTCTCCCAGTCTATGCCTTTGTGGCAAGGGCTGAGGAGCTCTCCACTGCCACACACTAGAGCTTTATGGACAGCCTCAGTGCACAACCAAAGAGAAAGCTATGAAACCCAGAGAAAAAAGGCCTAGGATTCCTCCTCTGAGTTATTTTCCTCAAGTATGGCCACAGTGAGGACAGGCTGACCAGCACGGATACCACGTTAGAGCCATGCTTCTGCGTTGGTGGAGCCCGCCTCCATGTGAACCAGGCTTCTGAGAATGGAGGCCACATTCCAAATACTGCCCTACTGAGAACAATGGTTCCAAAGACCAGCAAAGGGACTGCTTCCCTCCAACATGGCGTATGGCCCAGTGGTGCCATGACCCCGAGTGGGGGAATACAACAGCCGCTTCTCCTTCCTCTGAACATGTGTTTCCTGTCGCCCTCCTCTAACCTAGAGCCTGTTCTCCATCCCTTCTGGGTTGGATGTGGAGATCTCTGCTATGAATTTCTTAGGCTACCAAGGCCCCAGACAGACTTCCTCTTCCATAGACTCTACTAACCTAACAGTAGGTTAAGATAGGAGACAAGTGATCCTAGAACTCATAGGGATGGTGGTCTTCAGGGTACATAGGCAGGGATAATGGCTGCTGTGGTGTTTGGCTCACAAAAACCAACCAACCAACCAACGAAAAAGCGCTGGCATTATTATCAGATGAGCTCTGTGGCTACGTGCTCAGGAAGCCCTCATCTGACTTTAGTTAGGGATCACAACCTGGCTATTGTGATCACTCCTTGCCTAGTGGACTCAGGTGCGTAAGACCATGGAATTTATGCAAAAACAGATGATTCAGGCTGTCTCCCAGGCTGTGTTTTCTTCCCAATTTCACCCTGTTACTGCTTGCTAGAATCCTGGCAATGCTCTGCCCAGGCAGTGGTTTTTTGGTCACACAGAAGGCTTTCAATAGTACTGCTTCAGTCCACAAAATGCCAGTTCCCTCTTTAGCCCATGCATTCCCATGTTCCTTTGAAACCACTCCTATCCCAGACCATGAAAACATACTGCTCCTGGAGAGAGGCTTTCCTCCTCACTCCTCAAAGATGTCAGCTTTGGATGCCTGTTCATGTCCAGGGGAGGGCACCTGGTGGGGAGCCGCAATATCCACCGGGGTATACCATTGGACCTCAAGACCTTCCACCAGCAGAAGTGCAGTTGGCTTTGTGCACGAACCCAACACACCTGTTGGAGTGTTCTTGGGGGTCAGAGACTACTCTTTGTTGCTAAGAGTTGACCTGAGTCCACATCCTGACCCTTGCTCTCTGCTATCTGATTGTCTCACTTACTCTGACGGCGAGAGATGATTTGGCCCAGCTCATAATCCTCTGGATTCTCCTCAGTAAGGAAGTGTAGGTCGAGGGCGCTGCGGATGACGACAGGAGCCCTATCGTGGCAGGTCACCTGGAGCAGCATGGGAGACAGGCCTTCAGGAAATGGGCCTTGAAGTGACTACTCAAGGACAGTGGGCAGGGGCATTCTGGAGGCACCTCCACTCTAAATACAAGGGCAACATCCATGACCCTACTACCCGAGGCTGACCTCCTGCTCATCGTGTGGGCTCTTCCCACAGGCTACTAGCCCAATCCTTGTACATAGGACTTCCTGGGCCTGCCATTGCTCTTTGTGGAGCTGCACTCCTCTCGGAGTGAAAGGACCCCACTACCTGCATACAGATGCAATCTCATCCCACAAGTTGGGAGGAATGGGACAATAGCCTCCAAGATCCCAGGTCTGCCCGAGGATGCAGGCGGCATTGGGAATGGCCTAGGCACAAAACCTAGAGGCTTTGGTCTGGATTGCCAGGGCCAAAAACAGACCCAGGAACATGACCACACACAGGAGAGCTGAAAGATAGCCACGAGAGCTCCTGGCCTCCAGAGGCTCAGTGCTGGCTGGGATGTAGGAGGGCACCTCATCCGGCAAGGGTGGTCATTGGGTTACCTGGACATTTAGTGTGCTTGCTCCACATCCATATCGACTCTGCAGAGAGACTCTCTCAGCTCCTTGTTCAAGGAACATGGAGAACCTCACACTGCTGTCCTCCTCCATAGACGTCAGCATCCCATACAAGGGAACCTGCAACCTAGTTCCTGTCCTATTCTCATCTGTCACCCATACCTGTCCCTGCCCTTCTGGACTGCATGCTGCCACCTGACACACAGACTCCCTCAGACATGGCAGTGGACAAGCTGCTGCACTCGCTCATCTCAGCTCCAGCCCTTCACACTGACCTCTCCCTTCTTGATTCCCATCTATCCTCCTGATCATCCAGAAGCTCCAAATTCAAGAGGGCATGAGTAGTCCATGGTATTGGACCAGTGTCTGCTCCCCACCCAGGTGTAAGCACCACGGGACACCCCTGCTCCCAGGCTTACCAGAACACTCTTGGCCATCTCTGGACTTTGTGTTTCTAAGTGGACACGAATTAAGCAGGTGTCTCCCACCTGCTTGTGGGAAAGCGGCCTGGAGGACTTGCAGGTTGATTCTGAGAACTGTGGGGGATGGAACATCAGCAAACCCAGAAACAGAAAGCCACCCCAGACTGTCAGTTGGCTCTATGGGCTTCCAGCAAATATGTCCAGGTGCTGAGGCTTCTTATTTCCTCAGGTCGGAGTGGAATGGCAGCACATGCACAGCTTGAATAAGGTAGGTGTTTACCTCCTTTCCCTTGACCTGGGGGCATTTCCTCACGATGAAATATTGTATTCCCAGATTCATGGACAGACACACGAGTGAGTGGTCAGAGACCTTGATTTCTGCAGAGCGAAGTGGAGAGAATTGTTAGGTGGCACTCAAGGATTATACCACAAAACACCCACAACCCCTGAGAGTCTCCGCCAGGCCCATCACACTTTGGTATTTTGGGGCCAAGGCCCACTTTCTCTTGGCTGTCAGTTATCCTGAGCCCACTCTGGATCATGTCTCCCCACTGTCTGATTGTCCTACTTACTCTCATCCTCAGACATCATATACAGCAGCTCAAAGTTGTCCACATCCTCATGCTGCAACAAATTTTGGTCCAAGGCCCTGCGGATGAGGCTTGTCACCGTCTCCTGAAAGGTCACCTGGATCAGGGTGGGACAAATGTCATCAGAGAATGGCTTTTAGAAGAGCTACCCAGAAGACTGTAGTCAAACATTCAGGAGAAATCTCAGCTACATATACAAGGGCACAATCTTTTTATCCTGCTACCTGAGTGTGTCCTCCATATACCACCTGGGTTCTTGCAATGTGCTACTAGAACAATCCTGGTACAAATATCTGCCTGTACCTGCCATCTCCCCTCCCCCTGGGGAGCCACATTCCACTCATGTCAAAGGACCAAACTGCCTATGCACAGACACACTCTCATCTCACTGAGATGAGAGCAATGGGCCAGGGATCTGCGCACCAAGTGTGATCTGGGATGCAGGCTGCCTTTGTGGGTGCAAGAGGCAGATGCACTGAAAATTTGGGTCCTGACTGCCACGACACAAAACAGACTCAGATACAAGAGTGTGCACTTGAGTGCTTCATGATAGCTTTGAGAGGCCCTGGCCTCTGGAAGCTCGGTGCGGGTCTGGTTGTAATGATGTACTTGACTCAGCACTGGCAGTCACTGAACATGTCTCCTCTGCAGCTGGACACCTGCAGCATTAGCGTGTCTACTGCACATCCATAGAAATTCTGCCAAGAACCCCTTTAGCTCCGTATTTACATACATGCAAAGCCTAACATTCCGAAGCTTTGGCATGACCCCCCAGGTGATCCCGACCCCAAATTCCTACACCTAGTCATGCTAAGGAGGTTCTCTTCCCTGCCACCAGGAACACATCCCCTCCTACACATGTGACAAGTCACTGCCACCTCCTCTGCTCCAACTTCACTCATTGAGAATACCAAGTTCTAGGCACTGCAGCCTGCACCCTGGACATATCTCTGCCTTCATCTGTCCACAGCACTTCCGTCTGCACTTCTGGCCTGCAAAACCCACAATACACAGGCCCACTCACCACTGAAGCTGGGCATGCTGATGCTCTCCCTCCTCAGGTCAAGCCCTTAAGACGGACCTCTCTCTTCTTTATTTCCCACCATAGCCCTGGGGTTGGCTGTGTCTCCTGCCTTCCACTGTGTGGACACCCAGGAGGCAGCCCTGCTGTCGGGCTTACCGGGATGCGCTTTGTCTCCCTCAGGCTCTGTCCCTCTAGGAGGACGTGAACAACGCGGCTGTCTTCCACCTGCTCGCTGGAGTGAAGCAGTGAGGAGCTGCTACTCACAGCTGCTGGGGTCCTGGATGCCACTGCCACAGAAGGTTCCAAGAACTGTGGGGGATGACAACATCAGCAAAGCCCAGCAACTGCACCCCACCCAGCCTGGCAGTTGGCTCTGTGGGCATTCTACAACATCCATCCAGAACCTGAGGTTCTTGTCCCCTTGGAGGATGTGGAGTGGCACCAGGAGTAAAGACTGAAGAAGGTGGCTGTTTTGGGAACAAGAGATCCAGCACCTGCTGGGTGGGGATGAAATCCCAGGAGATTAACCCCATGTTGCTGCTGAAATGTAGGTTCCTCCCACAAATGACAGGCAGGAGCTCATTCCTAAGCTGGTCCTGCCTGTAAGGTTCAAGGCTCTGAACCCTGAAGGGCTCCTCCGTGTTCTGATCATTTTCACCCTGGGTTGGGACCAAGAATGGTGGGTTCAAAATGGAAATGGTGACAAACAGAAAAATGACTTGTGCCAATACACTAGAGTCAAAGCACAATGGGACAGTTCCCATCAGTACAAACACACACACACACACACACACACACACACACACACACACACACACACACACAGAGTCAGAATAGGAGTCCTGGGCCATTCATCAGGGATCAGACTAGAGGGCCTGCTGGGCTCACCTGCCCTGTGCTACTCACTGTTACTCTTGAGCTCCTCTGCGACAATCGCCAGAGGCTCTGGCGTCTAAGATGAAGCCTCACCCAGTGTATCCACAAAAGGGCTAGTTGGCCCCCCTGAGATTCCTGGGAGCCTGAGGCTCGGCATTGTCTGCAACCACAGGAGAACATCCTTCTCCCTCCAGTGGCTCCAACCAAGTGAGCTCGGATGGCTTGGTCAGTGAAGTGGGTGCCTGGATACCAGGGTTCCATGTTCTGTTTGATCCATTGTCAAGGCAATGATGTCATTTCCTGTGCCCATACCTGAGCCTCTTTTCACATAAGACCACTTTCAACAGCCCTATGGGCTGCCGATTTCTCCTCCATGCCTACCCATCTCAGGTGCGCAGGTGTTCACCAACAACTACCCAAACATCCCCACCAGCATCTGCCCTGCTTGGTGCCACTAGAGTTCCAGCTTGGAGCCTTCAAAAATGCATTCACAACCAGTCCTTCCCTCTCAGCAGCTTTTGGACCCTGGTCCCATCATTGTGCAACTCATGGTGTGCCCAGTCTTTTCTGGAAAGTAGGGTAGCATCTAATCTCTAGGGTTTATTGTGTCTATTGGCCCATAACACCCTCTGTTCTCTCTGAAACCAGAGATGGGACTCACAGGTGGCTAAAGCACGAATGTAGAGATGGGATAATCACAAGAAAGGGAGAGACAAAGAATGCACCCTAACTCAATCAGGCCTGTGTCCCACACAGGGACATGGCCAATGTCCGTCCCATCGTGGCTGCAGTTCCCTCTCTACACCATGGCAAGTTGGAGGGGACTGAGATGCAGAGGCTGCTCCCCTCTGCCATACAACTTCCCAAGGCTTCTCCTAAGATTTCAAAAGGGCCAAGTGTGTCTAGTGTTGGGGTCTCACAGAGACTCCGAGGTACCACAGCATCCTGCTGCCCAGAACCGGTTCACCCCTCACCTCAAGGGGGCTCAGCCTCTGGATTCATGGGAATTGAAGTGGGTACAGGTGATGGGATATCACCTCCAAGACTGAGTTATGCCAAGTCCATGACCCCTGTCTGCATCCCTGTCTCCAGCACCACTCCCCCCTCTCTCTTTCCTCCTCAGAGCAAACAAATCCATTTAGCAAGTGTGTCCTGTGATAAAGACATGACGGTCACCCATCCTCTCATTACAAAAACACTGAGGCTCAGCCAACATGGATCCTACAGGGAACACAGGCATAAACTCAGACTCCGATCCTCCCAGCCGAGCCTCAGTGGAGCCTGGACTCCCAGCCTCCTGAGTCAAGGAAACAGAGGTTCCTAGCCGAGCCACCTTGGATGCAGCCGCACACAAACTGAACTCATCAATGCTCTCAGTTGTGAGTAAGAGGGGAAGTGGTGTTTCACAACCCTGGACATCAAGTGCAGTCTCCAGGCTTTGGGGTGTGCCCTGGCCTCTGTCTATCTGCCCAGGCTCTCCAACCCACACTGGCCTCTTACCCAACCTCCTCCTAGGGCCAAACTCAATCCTGCCTCTCAATTTCTGCTGCCTTCCCCAACACACTGCTCCCCAAAATGAGCAGGGCTGGCTCTCGGTTATCATGCTGGTGCCAGCAGCAATGCCACCCCACTGACATAATTCTGAGTCCCAACCTAGGCACTCCAGCTGTCTTTGCCACACCTGGCCTGTTTGGGCTCTGGCTCTTGCTCTTTTCTTTCATGTGCATGTGTTTTGAGGTTTTGAGTTTCTCCCACTGCAGAACTGCAGCTGTGGCAGGGTAGAGCTCATGAGGGTGACATTCTGAGCCACATCCAATCCCATCAGGACTGTTCACTGGGGTGACTGCTGGAACACAGTGATGAGTGAACACATGGGAGGTGGTTGGACCCACCTTGCCTCTGAGTGGCTTCCTTTCAGGACAGGAATGTAGGCATGGGAGCCCCTGGCGTGGGATGCTTTGCACAAGGCGTGACCATGGGCTCTCTTTCCTGGCAAAAATGGCTCCACTCAGCATGGAGAGCACTGTCATTCCTGGTGGCTAACAACAGCCCTGGACCCCAGAAAGGAACCCACACTCAAGATTAACGTCTGAGTGTGCGTGTCCTCGAGGAAATGAGGTCTCCTGATCCCAGGTGCAAAGGGGTAAGTCCTCTAACTCCAGGGGCCATGAAGGGACATCTGAGTTTCCCTCGTCCTTCTTTCCCTCTCTAACTAACCACAGTTAGGACCCTGGCCTCATTCCCCAGTGAGGATCATTAGGCTCCATAAAGGACAGTCTCTAAGATGCTCAGTGGACCAACACCCTCTGCACAACCCATAACCCTATTCACCCAAGAGGCAAGAGGATTTCTATTCAGGAAAACCAGGAAAGGGAGAGCCTTTCTCAAGGACACAAGGACATTAGTGAGTGAGGGAGTGATTAATGGATGGAGAACTATTTCCAACACCAACTTCCAGGAGCATATATGGCCCCCTGGAGAATTCTGCAGTGTGTTGGTGATTAAGGAGAACGTGTGAATTCAGGGGTCACTAGGTCCTCTCAGCCATAAGGAGGGAAACTGCCATAAAGGAACTAGGACAAGGGTGCGAGGAATGCTCACTGGTGGGAGATCGGAAGGAAGGAAAGTGTACTCATTAGAAAAGTGTCGCCTGAAAATTCTTAGCCAGCCAAAAGTCGTGCGAACTTGTGTGGGAAAAGAGTCTTTGCACAGTGATGAAGCTAAGAGCTCACATGATGGAACACAGCATCAACTGGGACCAAATCCAATATCTGATATTCTTGTAGGAAGAGGAGAGTCTGGACCCAGATACCAGGGAGACTGGGGGATACCGGATATGTGAGGTTGGAGCCAGGGCGGGATGCCCATATGGGAACCACAGATCGTGGGCAGCAATAGGAGAGTGGGCAAGGGCTGGGAGAGTTGGGGAGACAGTCCCCTTGAAACCTGGGAGGGGTTATGGCACTGGGACAGCCCAACACCTACTGTGTTGAGCCTCTGGAGCTCAACGGAAGACACTTCCTCTGTTGTCGGCCACCCAGTTAACAGAGTTTGGTTGCAGCAGCCTAGGACCCAGCT
The DNA here is from genome assembly GCF_045843805.1 of Urocitellus parryii. NCBI lineage: Eukaryota > Metazoa > Chordata > Mammalia > Rodentia > Sciuridae > Urocitellus > Urocitellus parryii. Next base: position 44,495,009 of record NC_135548.1, read on the forward strand.
GAAGGTCTGAGCATGTTGGCCATGCAGGTTGGATCTGGACCACAGACACCCTCATCAGAGATTGTAGGGTCTCAGCCCTGAGGCAAGACAGGCACTAAGTCAGGCCAGGTGGGGAAACGGATAGGCACACACTCTGGGGGCTGGTGCCTGTGTTACTGGGAGCACTTCTGATCGCAATTCCCTGATCTGCTGCCAACACAGGCTACAGAGGAGCGTACAGAAACACAGACCACGGATCTGCCCCACTCAGTGGGCCCAGGCCAACACCACACCCAGCAGCCTCGTGCCATACCCAATGAGTCTCGAAGCGGCCCCCTCTTCCCATCCTGAGAGCTCTTCCCTTCCTCATGTGCCAATAGCTCCCTACTGTCACTGGCAATATCTACTCTGTGAGATGTCAACATCCGTGGGTACTGTTCTCTCATCCCAGGACAGTGTGGTCCCACACACCCTGGTGAAATGGGCCACCTGGAGGCTGGACCTGGAGGTTGTTGAGGCTGAATGGCAGCGGTGGTCCTCTGGCACTTAATATTATTTAAGTTAAACAAAAACAAAAACAAAAACCAAAAACGGGTCTTGGTGCTCAAAAATGTTTGATTTGCATATTCCCATCCCCTAACCCCAATATTTTCATTATTTCCTCACATATGAAATCTTACTAGCATAAAGGTAATTTCGTATTAAACAAAGTGGATTGAAATAACATTGGTAAAAATAATCAATCACCATACTTTCAATTTTTGTTCTGCTTTCCTATTAGAAACCACTTGGATACAAGAGAACAGAGGACAGACTCATGGAAATGCTTGAAATGACAAGAAGCTCCCACTCAAGCTCAGCATTCAGTCCTGGACAGGGTAAGACCAGGCCACTTTGACATCTGTGCCAAAGAGTCTACCAGACAGATTCCTCTGACTGATCCCTGACTGAGCCATAGGAACTGGCTAGAAAAGCCTTCGCATCCTCAATACATTCTTCACGTCAGAATACTTGACAACCATTGATATCCATCTCTCGTTAACTTGCTCCCCAGCCAACCATTCTTCAACAAATTCAAAGGAGTAACTCATGCAAGCACACAGAAAGGGGTGTTCACTACACACATCCATGTGCGAAAAAGACAACTGGTATTTCTTGTTTGGGCTATTTCAAATGAAATCCCTTCTGCATGACCTCCACAAACCAAAGGAAAATATTTGTGAAATTCCCACGTAGAAGACAAGATACACTTGCCAAGGAGGCAGTGGCAAGAATTTTGACACTCCAAATGTAGAGTGTGTGTTTAGGAAGCAGTCACAGTTTCCATGAGAGAGTCCCATGAAATCAATTAGGAAGATCCATGCTCTAGCCCTACCATGCAAGTGATGTGACTTGAAAGAGTCACTTAGTCTTAGTAACCATCATCACTAACAACTAAGTCAATGAATAAAGGTCCTCAGGTGCCAAGCTACAAAATGTGGGATGAGCATGGATGAGGATGGGTGGGAGAAGTCTCCAACTCTAACACAATTAGGGAAGGATGTGCTGACCTCAATTGGCTGGGGGGCTGGGATCCTGCCACAGAGGGGGATTCCAAACCTCACATCCCCTGACCCAGGCCAGAAGACCAGGTAGAGTCCAAGGACCCTGGGGTGGCCCAATGGCAATAAAGGTCAAAAGGAACTAGGGATCTGCCTGGTCCCTCAATCCCCTACTCTGAGCAGGGCTGCATGACGAGGCCAGAGGCCATCCACAGCAATCTGCCTTTACAGGAAAACAGGGACTGCAGGCTGCCTCTGGCTCACTGAATCAGGGTGGTGTTTTCATAAAGCAAGACCACTTCCTCACATTTGACCAGCAGCTCATGTGTTGACAGCACAATGACTGACTTGACTCAGGCCCTGATGAATGAAATAGAAAATTCATAGCAAACCCATCTTTAGCTCTTCCACATCATCAGGGGCTCTGATTCAATTCCGTCCAGAAAGGTGTCTGAAATGATTTCTAAACATGCTGGGGACTCACCTCTGTGTGGAACTTTTCAGGAAAAAGGGGATCAAATCTCATGAAGCAACTCTTCTCTCTTCTAGCCCATGGGCAATGCAAGGAACCTGCATGATACCAGAGGCTCACTTCTCTCTTCTCATGTCTTCTGGAAAGGATTCGTTAATGCTTCCTGCAAGGTGAAGCAGAAGCCTGCATCCCCAGCTGCACAGAAGTGTTTTAGGGCAGTGTCTCCCCTAAAACCCAAAAATAAAAAAAAACAGGTCATTCAACAGGCACATGGATTCGAGTACATGTTCAATGATCCCTCCTCCCTGGAGCCTTCCACATGCCCATCTTCCACATTCACAGAGCAATGCTTGGCCATTCTCAAGACCAGGAGACCATGATGCTCATCACCAGGAAGTCAATAAGGAACATGAAGAGAGCAGCATGGATTGCAGAAGGTGGCACATCAAGGATCTTCGGCTCTGCTGCTAGAACACAAGAGCTTAACTTCAGTATTGACTTTTTGCCAACTACCAAGTACGATAGCAGTGTCAAGCCCAATATGCAGATATGCAAGTAGTAGGTGACACCCCGCATCCATTCACAAAAGTGGGCAACATCTGCATCAGAACAAGGAAGTATCTTACCCTTACTCATAAAAATCATCAGAAACAAAATAAAATGGATGCAAGACTTCTCATTTCACTATTAGGTAGCTGTTGGAATTCCCTATTAAATAATACCTCCTCCAAAATAAAAAGTATCTCAGACATGTGTCAACTATTCAATGGATGACATTTTAAAAACTATGGACTTTACTTAATATTTATGTAGGCTATATCCCTGCCTAAGGCTCTATGAGAAAGGAGCACATAGAATTGGATCTTTGAAAATCTCACATTTGCTGATAAATATTACTGCTGATCTCAGGCATGGCGAAGTGAAAAGTGGGACTTTGGATATTCCAAGAATGCTATGTTGTGGGATTGGTGTCCCTGATTCATACATAGCATATGGTTTCTATGAAATCCAGTGAGGGAGCAGGAGTAACGAAGCTGATTGCACAGATGACCTCAGGGAATACTGACAGATAGGCCAAATGAAAAATATGCTCCAGCTAACCATTGGTATTTGGGCTTCTGATCCCAGTCCTGTTTTTAAAAAAGGTGCAGACAGGCAGTGTTCATTAAAAACTGTCTACCATGTAAAAGTGGGTAATTTAAATGGCATCTAGTTACACATCTGATAGAATGGTCTGGCAACATATGAATTTCATTCTAACAACAACAACAACAACAAAACATAGAAAATGAGACATAAAGATAAAACCTTGTCTTCACCAGGATGCCTAAAAATAGGTTTTATTTGGCTCATGCAAATAAATATCTTTCAATAGAATTTCTGATTTCTGAATGAATCCATTCAACTTCATACTGCACAGATCACAAGGTTTTCTTTACAGAATATTCTCTTCTTCTTCTTAAAGCCTCACATAGAAAATGTCTCACAGGACATAGGAGCGGAATGAGCCAAAGGATGAGATAATGGCTGGAACCGTTCTCAAATGTGCCCATGTAGCCTAAAGTTTGAAGGCATCTAATTGTACTCTAAAACAATTATGAACCTATTCGATCCATTATTAATAAATATCACCACTTTACCACTTGAACCAAATCACAGAAAATTGGAAACAGATGATCATTGGCTTTGATACCTTTACTTCTGTTTCATTACTCAGAGTCGATCAACTCTATACTTCAAGTGACACAGATTTATTACAGAATGCCTAAGATCCTAAGGATCTATTTTAGCTCAGCCCATGGTATTGCTTCATTATTTTATTATTTTGTAAGTAATAAAAAATAACTTCATGTTGGATGATATATTCAAGCCATGAATATATCATCCAACATTGTTCTTCCCAAAATATTAGTACAATTTCTGCGCGCGCTCACTTACTGTTCAGGAATTTTACTAATTGTTTGAAGGTTCTAGAGGACCTGTTAGACTCCTAATGGACAAACCATACAACATAGTCCAGAGAACGGACGAGTGCCATAAGAAGAAAATAAGGTCAGCCTACAGCAATGGGCAGCTGCCTGCCCTCGGCTGGGAGGAGCCCTGGCCATGGCACCAGGGCTGCTGGGCAGCAGAAGCCTCCACAGCCCTGCAGGGAGCCTGGAGCACAGCTCTGCCTAACCATGCTCAGCCCTGGACAGATGCACATGAGTTCCCATCACAGGCTCGAGTGTGACAGTCCCAGGTGCATGCCTGTCATGCCAGCCACCAGGGAGGCTGAGGCAAGAGGAACGTTTGAGGTCAGCCTTGGCAACTTAGACCCTGAGGCAAAGGGGAAATACGTTTACAGGGGTCTCTGAGGGTGTAGCTCAGGTAGGTCACTTGCCTCACAGGCTCAAGGCCCTGGGTTCAATCCCCAGAACCCACGTACACACAAAAAGTGAACTTGGAATATTGTTTAAAATGATGGGTCAGGTACACACAAGGACTTCAATATGACCTCTCAGAGGAGCTCAATTTGAGATCAGACTGAACAAAAGACCACCTGGACCATTGACTCAGTGTCTGAAACCCTCTGTGAGCATGGGAAGCACTGCTGGCAAGACACCAGAGGGCCAAAGCACTTGTGCCCCCTGCAGGGGCGTCTCTTGTCTACCGCCAAAGACTGTTCCCCTCCTGGGGCAGCTGAGAGCAAGCTGGGCCTTGGAGCAAGGACTAGTGCTTTAGATATAGACTATGCAAGCAAGGGGCAATGTCTTTAATAAAACTAAAATTAAAAAGTCACATTGAAAAAATTTTAAAAAGAAGAAAATAAGGTCAAGTAGAGGAAGCCCATTTTCACAGGAAAAAATCCCCCAGTGAAAAGCATCAGAATAGATACCAAGAAAAATACCAACAAAAACAGTGTGCTCCCACTATGTATCTACTCAACATGCAAAAGTTAGAAAGCTAGATAATACAATCCTGGCCACAGGTAGAGCTATGCAGAAGAGCCACCTGGCAGTGCTTAGTCAAAGAAGTAAACATGCACACTTTGACCTAGAAATTCCACCTGTGTGTAAACCAGGCGGTGCTTAAGCAGTTTCACAAGGGGACATGCACAGGGAAATTTATCCTCAGGTTCTTATAGAGTTGTCTGTGCTTACAGGGAGTTGATGGTTGTCAAGATGCCCACAGCTGCGAAAGTCAAAAGCTAAAAAAATAATAGATGCCAACCTGGATATATTAATAATCCCGTATCTATGATCACCTTCATAAGGTAGCTTCCCAACTTCTGTGTGGAAGTGAGTTTCTCCTTGGCCCTTACACTGTTGTGGAGACCACTAGGAGTTCAGCTTTGTGCAGTATCATCTGACCTGGACTTTTGGCAAGACCTGTACAGCCCTCACACATGCTCAGTTGCTACAGGACTTTTCAGACCAGTCCAGACAACAGTAGGCATCCATTCATTGTCTGCACTCTACAGATTCCTAGATGCACGACATTCATTACCATCAAATGCAGAATTTTCATCAAAAACTAATATATATATCATTCCAATCTGAATCAAGAAAATAGGAAATATCCCCAAATCCAAAGAGTGGATCACCATTGTGATGCTACAAGTTGAAAATTCCACAGCTGACCTCATGGGATGGTTCACAGTCAAAAGACAGCTGCATGAAAAATATTACATGACCTTCCTGCTATGTGAAAAGTGGCATGTGAAGTACACATGCATGTCTTCCTCAGACATGGGTTCATTTGCAAGACACCTTGTGCAATTGAAAATACTCCAAAAGGGGAGAAATCAGAACCATGTCTCCAAAGTATTTCAGCAGAGACCAACTCCATCTGTCTATCTATCTCTCAGTGAGTGTGTGTGCTCTTGTGTGTGTTTGTGTGTCTTTGTTTGTGTTTGTACCATCACAGCTGATACTTCATTGCCCCCATTGGAAAACTGACTCAGATAATGCCATCTGCCAAACTCCTAAAAACCAAGGTTCTTGCTGATAGAATGAAACATTCCTTCCTGTTGGTTTGGATGTGTCCTTTAGGAATCACTGCTACATTTAGTATACTCAAATCATCACAGTAGATCAGGTAACAAAAACATACATATTTTAAAATAATAATAATATATTAATGGAAACAACAAATACAGGATAGAGTAACAACTGTGTTACTAAACAAGGTCAAGGACAATGGCAAACTATAGATTCAAACTTTGAAGAAAATAGTAATCAATGTAAATATTCCTGGGCTGCCTCAGCCCCGCCCAGGCACACAGCAACAGAATGGTTTTGCAAGCATCCTCAGGAGGGCAGGAGCCTTCTTTGCAGGACGAGAGGGAGGTTGAGGCTCGATCCACCCATCATTCTTTTGGGAGAGGCTCCTTTTCCTCAGCACAAAGTTGGATTTTTTGTGAGGATTCTTGGCATCAAATACGTTGGCCTCTGCTGGAATCCTCAGCTCTGGGGAGAGAGGGGTGTACAAAAAGAAGGTGGCACTCAGGAGGTGCTCCCTAGGACACGCCAACATCTGAGAGCCTGTGCCAGAAAAGGCCAGAGCCACACACCTGAGAGCTCTCCAATTCAGCACCAATACCAACAAAGACAGCCTCCACAGTCCTCCCTGAGGAAGAACTAGGCAGAGCACTTCAACAGACCTAATGTCTGTTCCTACCGAAGGCTTTGGACTCCAGAATATCTCAGGTCCTCTTGCATCTGCCAAAGCACACCACTAGGGTTTGCATCTGAAATCTCCCACAAAAGGCTCCTGTGCCGAAGATTCAGTCCCCACATGAGCCATCTTCATAGGTGGGTTTGGAGGGAAGCATTGGATGGTGAGTGCTCTGATGTCAACATGAAATTCTCATTCAAGATGAACACACTACTGGGGGGTGGGAGGGACTGGAAGAAAGGTTGAGCATGGTTGGAGTAAGACCTAAACAGGGTTGTGCCCTGGGCAACAGTACCTTGTTCCTGTTGGCTCCACTGAATCCTCATTCTCCAAGGAGAGGTCCTCCCTCTCCATCTTTCTCTCTCCCTCTCTGCCAGCCTCGTTCTCTCTCTCCCAGTCTATGCCTTTGTGGCAAGGGCTGAGGAGCTCTCCACTGCCACACACTAGAGCTTTATGGACAGCCTCAGTGCACAACCAAAGAGAAAGCTATGAAACCCAGAGAAAAAAGGCCTAGGACTCCTCCTCTGAGTTATTTTCCTCAAGTATGGCCACAGTGAGGACAGGCTGACCAGCGCGGATACCACGTTAGAGCCATGCTTCTGCGTTGGTGGAGCCCGCCTCCATGTGAACCAGGCTTCTGAGAATGGAGGCCACATTCCAAATACTGCCCTACTGAGAACAATGGTTCCAAAGACCAGCAAAGGGACTGCTTCCCTCCAACATGGTGTATGGCCCAGTGGTGCCATGACCCCGAGTGGGGGAATACAACAGCCGCTTCTCCTTCCTCTGAACATGTGTTTCCTGTCGCCCTCCTCTAACCTAGAGCCTGTTCTCCATCCCTTCTGGGTTGGATGTGGAGATCTCTGCTATGAATTTCTTAGGCTACCAAGGCCCCAGAGAGACTTCCTCTTCCATAGACTCTACTAACCTAACAGTAGGTTAAGATAGGAGACAAGTGATCCTAGAACTCATAGGGATGGTGGTCTTCAGGGTACATAGGCTGGGATAATGGCTGCTGTGGTGTTTGGCTCACAAAAACCAACCAACCAACCAACGAAAAAGCGCTGGCATTATTATCAGATGAGCTCTGTGGCTACGTGCTCAGGAAGCCCTCATCTGACTTTAGTTAGGGATCACAACCTGGCTATTGTGATCACTCCTTGCCTAGTGGACTCAGCTGCGTAAGACCATGGAATTTATGCAAAAACAGATGATTCAGGCTGTCTCCCAGGCTGTGTTTTCTTCCCAATTTCATCCTGTTACTGCTTGCTAGAATCCTGGCAATGCTCTGCCCAGGCAGTGGTTTTTTGGTCACACAGAAGGCTTTCAATAGTACTGCTTCAGTCCACAAAATGCCAGTTCCCTCTTTAGCCCATGCATTCCCATGTTCCTTTGAAACCACTCCTATCCCAGACCATGAAAACATACTGCTCCTGGAGAGAGGCTTTCCTCCTCACTCCTCAAAGATGTCAGCTTTGGATGCCTGTTCATGTCCAGGGGAGGGCACCTGGTGGGGAGCCGCAATATCCACCGGGGTATACCATTGGACCTCAAGACCTTCCACCAGCAGAAGTGCAGTTGGCTTTGTGCACGAACCCAACACACCTGTTGGAGTGTTCTTGGGGGTCAGAGACTACTCTTTGTTGCTAAGAGTTGACCTGAGTCCACATCCTGACCCTTGCTCTCTGCTATCTGATTGTCTCACTTACTCTGACGGCGAGAGATGATTTGGCCCAGCTCATAATCCTCTGGATTCTCCTCAGTAAGGAAGTGTAGGTCGAGGGCGCTGCGGATGACGACAGGAGCCCTATCGTGGCAGGTCACCTGGAGCAGCATGGGAGACAGGCCTTCAGGAAATGGGCCTTGAAGTGACTACTCAAGGACAGTGGGCAGGGGCATTCTGGAGGCACCTCCACTCTAAATACAAGGGCAACATCCATGACCCTACTACCCGAGGCTGACCTCCTGCTCATCGTGTGGGCTCTTCCCACAGGCTACTAGCCCAATCCTTGTACATAGGACTTCCTGGGCCTGCCATTGCTCTTTGTGGAGCTGCACTCCTCTCGGAGTGAAAGGACCCCACTACCTGCATACAGATGCAATCTCATCCCACAAGTTGGGAGGAATGGGACAATAGCCTCCAAGATCCCAGGTCTGCCCGAGGATGCAGGCGGCATTGGGAATGGCCTAGGCACAAAACCTAGAGGCTTTGGTCTGGATTGCCAGGGCCAAAAACAGACCCAGGAACATGACCACACACAGGAGAGCTGAAAGATAGCCACGAGAGCTCCTGGCCTCCAGAGGCTCAGTGCTGGCTGGGATGTAGGAGGGCACCTCATCCGGCAAGGGTGGTCATTGGGTTACCTGGACATTTAGTGTGCTTGCTCCACATCCATATCGACTCTGCAGAGAGACTCTCTCAGCTCCTTGTTCAAGGAACATGGAGAACCTCACACTGCTGTCCTCCTCCATAGACGTCAGCATCCCATACAAGGGAACCTGCAACCTAGTTCCTGTCCTATTCTCATCTGTCACCCATACCTGTCCCTGCCCTTCTGGACTGCATGCTGCCACCTGACACACAGACTCCCTCAGACATGGCAGTGGACAAGCTGCTGCACTCGCTCATCTCAGCTCCAGCCCTTCACACTGACCTCTGCCTTCTTGATTCCCATCTATCCTCCTGATCATCCAGAAGCTCCAAATTCAAGAGGGCATGAGTAGTCCATGGTATTGGACCAGTGTCTGCTCCCCACCCAGGTGTAAGCACCACGGGACACCCCTGCTCCCAGGCTTACCAGAACACTCTTGGCCATCTCTGGACTTTGTGTTTCTAAGTGGACACGAATTAAGCAGGTGTCTCCCACCTGCTTGTGGGAAAGCGGCCTGGAGGACTTGCAGGTTGATTCTGAGAACTGTGGGGGATGGAACATCAGCAAACCCAGAAACAGAAAGCCACCCCAGACTGTCAGTTGGCTCTATGGGCTTCCAGCAAATATGTCCAGGTGCTGAGGCTTCTTATTTCCTCAGGTCGGAGTGGAATGGCAGCACATGCACAGCTTGAATAAGGTAGGTGTTTACCTCCTTTCCCTTGACCTGGGGGCGTTTCCTCACGATGAAATATTGTATTCCCTGATTCATGGACAGACACACGAGTGAGTGGTCAGAGACCTTGATTTCTGCAGAGCGAAGTGGAGAGAATTGTTAGGTGGCACTCAAGGATTATACCACAAAACACCCACAACCCCTGAGAGTCTCCGCCAGGCCCATCACACTTTGGTATTTTGGGGCCAAGGCCCACTTTCTCTTGGCTGTCAGTTATCCTGAGCCCACTGTGGATCATGTCTCCCCACTGTCTGATTGTCCTACTTACTCTCATCCTCAGACATCATATACAGCAGCTCAAAGTTGTCCACATCCTCATGCTGCAACAAATTTTGGTCCAAGGCCCTGCGGATGAGGCTTGTCACCGTCTCCTGAAAGGTCACCTGGATCAGGGTGGGACAAATGTCATCAGAGAATGGCTTTTAGAAGAGCTACCCAGAAGACTGTGGTCAAACATTCAGGAGAAATCTCAGCTACATATACAAGGGCACAATCTTGTTATCCTGCTACCTGAGTGTGTCCTCCATATACCACCTGGGTTCTTGCAATGTGCTACTAGAACAATCCTGGTACAAATATCTGCCTGTACCTGCCATCTCCCCTCCCCCTGGGGAGCCACATTCCACTCATGTCAAAGGACCAAACTGCCTATGCACAGACACACTCTCATCTCACTGAGATGAGAGCAATGGGCCAGGGATCTGCGCACCAAGTGTGATCTGGGATGCAGGCTGCCTTTGTGGGTGCAAGAGGCAGATGCACTGAAAATTTGGGTCCTGACTGCCACGACACAAAACAGACTCAGATACAAGAGTGTGCACTTGAGTGCTTCATGATAGCTTTGAGAGGCCCTGGCCTCTGGAAGCTCGGTGCGGGTCTGGTTGTCATGATGTACTTGACTCAGCACTGGCAGTCACTGAACATGTCTCCTCTGCAGCTGGACACCTGCAGCATTAGCGTGTCTACTGCACATCCATAGAAATTCTGCCAAGAACCCCTTTAGCTCCGTATTTACATACATGCAAAGCCTAACATTCCGAAGCTTTGGCATGACCCCCCAGGTGATCCCGACCCCAAATTCCTACACCTAGTCATGCTAAGGAGGTTCTCTTCCCTGCCACCAGGAACACAACCCCTCCTACACATGTGACAAGTCACTGCCACCTCCTCTGCTCCAAATTCACTCATTGAGAATACCAAGTTCTAGGCACTGCAGCCTGCACCCTGGACATATCTCTGCCTTCATCTGTCCACAGCACTTCCGTCTGCACTTCTGGCCTGCAAAACCCACAATACACAGGCCCACTCACCACTGAAGCTGGGCATGCTGATGCTCTCCCTCCTCAGGTCAAGCCCTTAAGACGGACCTCTCTCTTCTTTATTTCCCACCATAGCCCTGGGGTTGGCTGTGTCTCCTGCCTTCCACTGTGTGGACACCCAGGAGGCAGCCCTGCTGTCGGGCTTACCGGGATGCACTTTGTCTCCCTCAGGCTCTGTCCCTCTAGGAGGACGTGAACAACGCGGCTGTCTTCCACCTGCTCGCTGGAGTGAAGCAGTGAGGAGCTGCTACTCACAGCTGCTGGGGTCCTGGATGCCACTGCCACAGAAGGTTCCAAGAACTGTGGGGGATGACAACATCAGCAAACTGCACCCCACCCAGCCTGGCAGTTGGCTCTGTGGGCATTCTACAACATCCATCCAGAACCTGAGGTTCTTGTCCCCTTGGAGGATGTGGAGTGGCACCAGGAGTAAAGACTGAAGAAGGTGGCTGTTTTGGGAACAAGAGATCCAGCACCTGCTGGGTGGGGATGAAATCCCAGGAGATTAACCCCATGTTGCTGCTGAAATGTAGGTTCCTCCCACAAATGACAGGCAGGAGCTCATTCCTAAGCTGGTCCTGCCTGTAAGGTTCAAGGCTCTGAACCCTGAAGGGCTCCTCCGTGTTCTGATCATTTTCACCCTGGGTTGGGACCAAGAATGGTGGGTTCAAAATGGAAATGGTGACAAACAGAAAAATGACTTGTGCCAATACACTAGAGTCAAAGCACAATGGGACAGTTCCCATCAGTACAAACACACACACACACACACACACACACACACACACACACACACACACAGAGTCAGAATAGGAGTTCTGGGCCATTCATCAGGGATCAGACTAGAGGGCCTGCTGGGCTCACCTGCCCTGTGCTACTCACTGTTACTCTTGAGCTCCTCTGCGACAATCGCCAGAGGCTCTGGCGTCTAAGATGAAGCCTCACCCAGTGTATCCACAAAAGGGCTAGTTGGCCCCCCTGAGATTCCTGGGAGCCTGAGGCTCGGCATTGTCTGCAACCACAGGAGAACATCCTTCTCCCTCCAGTGGCTCCAACCAAGTGAGCTCGGATGGCTTGGTCAGTGAAGTGGGTGCCTGGATACCAGGGTTCCATGTTCTGTTTGATCCATTGTCAAGGCAATGATGTCATTTCCTGTGCCCATACCTGAGCCTCTTTTCACATAAGACCACTTTCAACAGCCCTATGGGCTGCCGATTTCTCCTCCATGCCTACCCATCTCAGGTGCGCAGGTGTTCACCAACAACTACCCAAACATCCCCACCAGCATCTGCCCTGCTTGGTGCCACTAGAGTTCCAGCTTGGAGCCTTCAAAAATGCATTCACAACCAGTCCTTCCCTCTCAGCAGCTTTTGGACCCTGGTCCCATCATTGTGCAACTCATGGTGTGCCCAGTCTTTTCTGGAAAGTAGGGTAGCATCTAATCTCTAGGGTTTATTGTGTCTATTGGCCCATAACACCCTCTGTTCTCTCTGAAACCAGAGATGGGACTCACAGGTGGCTAAAGCACAAATGTAGAGATGGGATAATCACAAGAAAGGGAGAGACAAAGAATGCACCCTAACTCAATCAGGCCTGTGTCCCACACAGGGACATGGCCAATGTCCGTCCCATCGTGGCTGCAGTTCCCTCTCTACACCATGGCAAGTTGGAGGGGACTGAGATGCAGAGGCTGCTCCCCTCTGCCATACAACTTCCCAAGGCTTCTCCTAAGATTTCAAAAGGGCCAAGTGTGTCTAGTGTTGGGGCCTCACAGAGACTCCGAGGTACCACAGCATCCTGCTGCCCAGAACCGGTTCACCCCTCACCTCAAGGGGGCTCAGCCTCTGGATTCATGGGAATTGAAGTGGGTACAGGTGATGGGATATCACCTCCAAGACTGAGTTATGCCAAGTCCATGACCCCTGTCTGCATCCCTGTCTCCAGCACCACTCCCCCCTCTCTCTTTCCTCCTCAGAGCAAACAAATCCATTTAGCAAGTGTGTCCTGTGATAAAGACATGACGGTCACCCATCCTCTCATTACAAAAACACTGAGGCTCAGCCAACATGGATCCTACAGGGAACACAGGCATAAACTCAGACTCCGATCCTCCCAGCCGAGCCTCAGTGGAGCCTGGACTCCCAGCCTCCTGAGTCAAGGAAACAGAGGTTCCTAGCCGAGCCACCTTGGATGCAGCCGCACACAAACTGAACTCATCAATGCTCTCAGTTGTGAGTAAGAGGGGAAGTGGTGTTTCACAACCCTGGACATCAAGTGCAGTCTCCAGGCTTTGGGGTGTGCCCTGGCCTCTGTCTATCTGTCCAGGCTCTCCAACCCACACTGGCCTCTTACCCAACCTCCTCCTAGGGCCAAACTCAATCCTGCCTCTCAATTTCTGCTGCCTTCCCCAACACACTGCTCCCCAAAATGAGCAGGGCTGGCTCTCGGTTATCATGCTGGTGCCAGCAGCAATGCCACCCCACTGACATAATTCTGAGTCCCAACCTAGGCACTCCAGCTGTCTTTGCCACACCTGGCCTGTTTGGGCTCTGGCTCTTGCTCTTTTCTTTCATGTGCATGTGTTTTGAGGTTTTGAGTTTCTCCCACTGCAGAACTGCAATTGTGGCAGGGTAGAGCTCATGAGGGTGACATTCTGAGCCACATCCAATCCCATCAGGACTGTTCACTGGGGTGACTGCTGGAACACAGTGATGAGTGAACACACGGGAGGTGGTTGGACCCACCTTGCCTCTGAGTGGCTTCCTTTCAGGACAGGAATGTAGGCATGGGAGCCCCTGGCGTGGGATGCTTTGCACAAGGCGTGACCATGGGCTCTCTTTCCTGGCAAAAATGGCTCCACTCAGCATGGAGAGCACTGTCATTCCTGGTGGCTAACAACAGCCCTGGACCCCAGAAAGGAACCCACACTCAAGATTAACGTCTGAGTGTGCGTGTCCTCGAGGAAATGAGGTCTCCTGATCCCAGGTGCAAAGGGGTAAGTCCTCTAACTCCAGGGGCCATGAAGGGACATCTGAGTTTCCCTCGTCCTTCTTTCCCTCTCTAACTAACCACAGTTAGGACCCTGGCCTCATTCCCCAGTGAGGATCATTAGGCTCCATAAAGGACAGTCTCTAAGATGCTCAGTGGACCAACACCCTCTGCACAACCCATAACCCTATTCACCCAAGAGGCAAGAGGATTTCTATTCAGGAAAACCAGGAAAGGGAGAGCCTTTCTCAAGGACACAAGGACATTAGTGAGTGAGGGAGTGATTAATGGATGGAGAACTATTTCCAACACCAACTTCCAGGAGCATATATGGCCCCCTGGAGAATTCTGCAGTGTGTTGGTGATTAAGGAGAACGTGTGAATTCAGGGGTCACTAGGTCCTCTCAGCCATAAGGAGGGAAACTGCCATAAAGGAACTAGGACAAGGGTGCGAGGAATGCTCACTGGTGGGAGATCGGAAGGAAGGAAAGTGTACTCATTAGAAAAGTGTCGCCTGAAAATTCTTAGCCAGCCAAAAGTCGTGCGAACTTGTGTGGGAAAAGAGTCTTTGCACAGTGATGAAGCTAAGAGCTCACATGATGGAACACAGCATCAACTGGGACCAAATCCAATATCTGATATTCTTGTAGGAAGAGGAGAGTCTGGACCCAGATACCAGGGAGACTGGGGGATACCGGATATGTGAGGTTGGAGCCAGGGCGGGATGCCCATATGGGAACCACAGATCGTGGGCAGCAATAGGAGAGTGGGCAAGGGCTGGGAGAGTTGGGGAGACAGTCCCCTTGAAACCTGGGAGGGGTTATGGCACTGGGACAGCCCAACACCTACTGTGTTGAGCCTCTGGAGCTCAACGGAAGACACTTCCTCTGTTGTCGGCCACCCAGTTAACAGAGTTTGGTTGCAGCAGCCTAGGACCCAGCTGAAGGTCTGAGCATGTTGGCCATGCAGGTTGGATCTGGACCACAGACACCCTCATCAGAGATTGTAGGGTCTCAGCCCTGAGGCAAGACAGGCACTAAGTCAGGCCAGGTGGGGAAACGGATAGGCACACACTCTGGGGGCTGGTGCCTGTGTTACTGGGAGCACTTCTGATCGCAATTCCCTGATCTGCTGCCAACACAGGCTACAGAGGAGGGTACAGAAACACAGACCACGGATCTGCCCCACTCAGTCGGCCCAGGCCAACACCACACCCAGCAGCCTCGTGCCATACCCAATGAGTCTCGAAGCGGCCCCCTCTTCCCATCCTGAGAGCTCTTCCCTTCCTCATGTGCCAATAGCTCCCTACTGTCACTGGCAATATCTACTCTGTGAGATGTCAACATCCGTGGGTACTGTTCTCTCATCCCAGCACAGTGTGGTCCCACACACCCTGGTGAAATGGGCCACCTGGAGGCTGGACCTGGAGGTTGTTGAGGCTGAATGGCAGCGGTGGTCCTCTGGCACTTAATATTATTTAAGTTAAACAAAAACAAAAACAAAAAAACGGGTCTTGGTGCTCAAAAATGTTTGATTTGCATATTCTCATCCCCTAACCCCAATATTTTCATTATTTCCTCACATATGAAATCTTACTAGCATAAAGGTAATTTCGTATTAAACAAAGTGGATTGAAATAACATTGGTAAAAATAATCAATCACCATACTTTCAATTTTTGTTCTGCTTTCCTATTAGAAACCACTTGGATACAAGAGAACAGAGGACAGACTCATGGAAATGCTTGAAATGACAAGAAGCTCCCACTCAAGCTCAGCATTCAGTCCTGGACAGGGTAAGACCAGGCCACTTTGACATCTGTGCCAAAGAGTCTACCAGACAGAATCCTCTGACTGATCCCTGACTGAGCCATAGGAACTGGCTAGAAAAGCCTTCACATCCTCAATACATTCTTCACGTCAGAATACTTGACAACCATTGATATCCATCTCTCGTTAACTTGCTCCCCAGCCAACCATTCTTCAACAAATTCAAAGGAGTAACTCATGCAAGCACACAGAAAGGGGTGTTCACTACACACATCCATGTGCGAAAAAGACAACTGGTATTTCTTGTTTGGGCTATTTCAAATGAAATCCCTTCTGCATGACCTCCACAAACCAAAGGAAAATATTTGTGAAATTCCCACGTAGAAGACAAGATACACTTGCCAAGGAGGCAGTGGCAAGAATTTTGACACTCCAAATGTAGAGTGTGTGTTTAGGAAGCAGTCACAGTTTCCATGAGAGAGTCCCATGAAATCAATTAGGAAGATCCATGCTCTAGCCCTACCATGCAAGTGATGTGACTTGAAAGAGTCACTTAGTCTTAGTAACCATCATCACTAACAAGTAAGTCAATGAATAAAGGTCCTCAGGTGCCAAGCTACAAAATGTGGGATGAGCATGGATGAGGATGGGTGGGAGAAGTCTCCAACTCTAACACAATTAGGGAAGGATGTGCTGACCTCAATTGGCTGGGGGGCTGGGATCCTGCCACAGAGGGGGATTCCAAACCTCACATCCCCTGACCCAGGCCAGAAGACCAGGTAGAGTCCAAGGACCCTGGGGTGGCCCAATGGCAATAAAGGTCAAAAGGAACTAGGGATCTGCCTGGTCCCTCAATCCCCTACTCTGAGCAGGGCTGCATGACGAGGCCAGAGGCCATCCACAGCAATCTGCCTTTACAGGAAAACAGGGACTGCAGGCTGCCTCTGGCTCACTGAATCAGGGTGGTGTTTTCATAAAGCAAGACCACTTCCTCACATTTGACCAGCAGCTCATGTGTTGACAGCACAATGACTGACTTGACTCAGGCCCTGATGAATGAAATAGAAAATTCATAGCAAACCCATCTTTAGCTCTTCCACATCATCAGGGGCTCTGATTCAATTCCGTCCAGAAAGGTGTCTGAAATGATTTCTAAACATGCTGGGGACTCACCTCTGTGTGGAACTTTTCAGGAAAAAGGGGATCAAATCTCATGAAGCAACTCTTCTCTCTTCTAGCCCATGGGCAATGCAAGGAACCTGCATGATACCAGAGGCTCACTTCTCTCTTCTCGTGTCTTCTGGAAAGGATTCGTTAATGCTTCCTGCAAGGTGAAGCAGAAGCCTGCATCCCCAGCTGCACAGAAGTGTTTTAGGGCAGTGTCTCCCTTAAAACCCAAAAATAAAAAAACAGGTCATTCAACAGGCACATGGATTCGAGTACATGTTCAATGATCCCTCCTCCCTGGAGCCTTCCACATGCCCATCTTCCACATTCACAGAGCAATGCTTGGCCATTCTCAAGACCAGGAGACCATGATGCTCCTCACCAGGAAGTCAATAAGGAACATGAAGAGAGCAGCATGGATTGCAGAAGGTGGCACATCAAGGATCTTCAGCTCTGCTGCTAGAACACAAGAGCTTAACTTCAGTATTGACTTTTTGCCAACTACCAAGTACGATAGCAGTGTCAAGCCCAATATGCAGATATGCAAGTAGTAGGTGACACCCCGCATCCATTCACAAAAGTGGGCAACATCTGCATCAGAACAAGGAAGTATCTTACCCTTACTCATAAAAATCATCAGAAACAAAATAAAATGGATGCAAGACTTCTCATTTCACTATTAGGTAGCTGTTGGAATTCCCTATTAAATAATACCTCCTCCAAAATAAAAAGTATCTCAGACATGTGTCAACTATTCAATGGATGACATTTTAAAAACTATGGACTTTACTTAATATTTATGTATGCTATATCCCTGCCTAAGGCTCTATGAGAAAGGAGCACATAGAATTGGATCTTTGAAAATCTCACATTTGCTGATAAATATTACTGCTGATCTCAGGCATGGCGAAGTGAAAAGTGGGACTTTGGATATTCCAAGAATGCTATGTTGTGGGATTGGTGTCCCTGATTCATACATAGCATATGGTTTCTATGAAATCCAGTGAGGGAGCAGGAGTAACGAAGCTGATTGCACAGATGACCTCAGGGAATACTGACAGATAGGCCAAATGAAAAATATGCTCCAGCTAACCATTGGTATTTGGGCTTCTGATCCCAGTCCTGTTTTTAAAAAAGGTGCAGACAGGCAGTGTTCATTAAAAACTGTCTACCATGTAAAAGTGGGTAATTTAAATGGCATCTAGTTACACATCTGATAGAATGGTCTGGCAACATATGAATTTCATTCTAACAACAACAACAACAACAAAACATAGAAAATGAGACATAAAGATAAAACCTTGTCTTCACCAGGATGCCTAAAAATAGGTTTTATTTGGCTCATGCCAATAAATATCTTTCAATAGAATTTCTGATTTCTGAATGAATCCATTCAACTTCATACTGCACAGATCACAAGGTTTTCTTTACAGAATATTCTCTTCTTCTTCTTAAAGCCTCACATAGAAAATGTCTCACAGGACATAGGAGGGGAATGACCCAAAGGATGAGAGAATGGCTGGAACCGTTCTCAAATGTGCCCATGTAGCCTAAAGTTTGAAGGCATCTAATTGTACTCTAAAACAATTATGAACCTATTCGATCCATTATTAATAAATATCACCACTTTACCACTTGAACCAAATCACAGAAAATTGGAAACAGATGATCATTGGCTTTGATACCTTTACTTCTGTTTCATTACTCAGAGTCGATCAACTCTATACTTCAAGTGACACAGATTTATTACAGAATGCCTAAGATCCTAAGGATCTATTTTAGCTCAGCCCATGGTATTGCTTCATTATTTTATTATTTTGTAAGTAATAAAAAATAACTTCATGTTGGATGATATATTCAAGCCATGAATATATCATCCAACATTGTTCTTCCCAAAATATTAGCCCAATTTCTGCGCGCGCTCACTTACTGTTCAGGAATTTTACTAATTGTTTGAAGGTTCTAGAGGACCTGTTAGACTCCTAATGGACAAACCATACAACATACTCCAGAGAACGGACGAGTGCCATAAGAAGAAAATAAGGTCAGCCTACAGCAATGGGCAGCTGCCTGCCCTCGGCTGGGAGGAGCCCTGGCCATGGCACCAGGGCTGCTGGGCAGCAGAAGCCTCCACAGCCCTGCAGGGAGCCTGGAGCACAGCTCTGCCTAACCATGCTCAGCCCTGGACAGATGCACATGAGTTCCCATCACAGGCTCGAGTGTGACAGTCCCAGGTGCATGCCTGTCATGCCAGCCACCAGGGAGGCTGAGGCAAGAGGAACGTTTGAGGTCAGCCTTGGCAACTTAGACCCCGAGGCAAAGGGGAAATACTTTTACAGGGGTCTCTGAGGGTGTAGCTCAGGTAGGTCACTTGCCTCACAGGCTCAAGGCCCTGGGTTCAATCCCCAGAACCCACGTACACACAAAAAGTGAACTTGGAATATTGTTTAGAATGATGGATCAGGTACACACAAGGACTTCAATATGACCTCTCAGAGGAGCTCAATTTGAGATCAGACTGAACAAAAGACCACCTGGACCATTGACTCAGTGTCTGAAACCCTCTGTGAGCATGGGAAGCACTGCTGGCAAGACACCAGAGGGCCAAAGCACTTGTGCCCCCTGCAGGGGCGTCTCTTGTCTACCGCCAAAGACTGTTCCCCTCCTGGGGCAGCTGAGAGCAAGCTGGGCCTTGGAGCAAGGACTAGTGCTTTAGATATAGACTATGCAAGCAAGGGGCAATGTCTTTAATAAAACTAAAATTAAAAAGTCACATTGAAAAAATTTTAAAAAGAAGAAAATAAGGTCAAGTAGAGGAAGCCCATTTTCACAGGAAAAAATCCCCCAGTGAAAAGCATCAGAATAGATACCAAGAAAAATACCAACAAACACAGTGTGCTCCCACTATGTATCTACTCAACATGCAAAAGTTAGAAAGCTAGATAATACAATCCTGGCCACAGGTAGAGCTATGCAGAAGAGCCACCTGGCAGTGCTTAGTCAAAGAAGTAAACATGCACACTTTGACCTAGAAATTCCACCTGTGTGTAAACCAGGCGGTGCTTAAGCAGTTTCACAAGGGGACATGCACAGGGAAATTTATCCTCAGGTTCTTATAGAGTTGTCTGTGCTTACAGGGAGTTGATGGTTGTCAAGATGCCCACAGCTGCGAAAGTCAAAAGCTAAAAAAATAATAGATGCCAACCTGGATATATTAATAATCCCGTATCTATGATCACCTTCATAAGGTAGCTTCCCAACTTCTGTGTGGAAGTGAGTTTCTCCTTGGCCCTTACACTGTTGTGGAGACCACTAGGAGTTCAGCTTTGTGCAGGATCATCTGACCTGGACTTTTGGCAAGACCTGTACAGCCCTCACACATGCTCAGATGCTACAGGACTTTTCAGACCAGTCCAGACAACAGTAGGCATCCATTCATTGTCTGCACTCTACAGATTCCTAGATGCACGACATTCATTACCATCAAATGCAGAATTTTCATCAAAAACTAATATATATATATATCATTCCAATCTGAATCAAGAAAATCGGAAATATCCCCAAATCCAAAGAGTGGATCCCCATTGTGATGCTACAAGTTGAAAATTCCACAGCTGACCTCATGGAATGGTTCACAGTCAAAAGACAGCTGCATGAAAAATATTACATGACCTTCCTGCTATGTGAAAAGTGGCATGTGAAGTACACATGCATGTCTTCCTCAGACATGGGTTCATTTGCAAGACACCTTGTGCAATTGAAAATACTCCAAAAGGGGAGAAATCAGAACCATGTCTCCAAAGTATTTCAGCAGAGACCAACTCCATCTGTCTATCTATCTCTCAGTGAGTGTGTGTGCTCTTGTGTGTGTTTGTGTGTCTTTGTTTGTGTTTGTACCATCATAGCTGATACTTCATTGCCCCGATTGGAAAACTGACTCAGATAATGCCATCTGCCAAACTCCTAAAAACCAAAGTTCTTGCTGATAGAATGAAACATTCCTTCCTGTTGGTTTGGATGTGTCCTTTAGGAATCACTGCTACATTTAGTATACTCAAATCATCACAGTAGATCAGGTAACAAAAACATATATATTTTAAAATAATAATAATATATTAATGGAAACAACAAATACAGGATAGAGTAACAACTGTGTTACTAAACAAGGTCAAGGACAATGGCAAACTATAGATTCAAACTTTGAAGAAAATAGTAATCAATGTAAATATTCCTGGGCTGCCTCAGCCCCGCCCAGGCACACAGCAACAGAATGGTTTTGCAAGCATCCTCAGGAGGGCAGGAGCCTTCTTTGCAGGACGAGAGGGAGGTTGAGGCTGGATCCACCCATCATTCTTTTGGGAGAGGCTCCTTTTCCCCAGCACAAAGGTGGATTTTTTGTGAGGATTCTTGGCATCAAATACGTTGGCCTCTGCTGGAATCCTCAGCTCTGGGGAGAGAGGGGTGTACAAAAAGAAGGTGGCACTCAGGAGGTGCTCCCTAGGACACGCCAACATCTGAGAGCCTGTGCCAGAAAAGGCCAGAGCCACACACCTGAGAGCTCTCCAATTCAGCACCAATACCAACAAAGACAGCCTCCACAGTCCTCCCTGAGGAAGAACTAGGCAGAGCACTTCAACAGACCTAATGTCTGTTCCTACCGAAGGCTTTGGACTCCAGAATATCTCAGGTCCTCTTGCATCTGCCAAAGCACACCACTAGGGTTTGCATCTGAAATCTCCCACAAAAGGCTCCTGTGCCGAAGATTCAGTCCCCACATGAGCCATCTTCATAGGTGGGTTTGGAGGGAAGCATTGGATGGTGAGTGCTCTGATGTCAACATGAAATTCTCATTCAAGATGAATACACTACTGGGGGGTGGGATTGACTGGAAGAAAGGTTGAGCATGGTTGGAGTAAGACCTAAACAGGGTTGTGCCCTGGGCAACAGTACATTGTTCCTGTTGGCTCCACTGAATCCTCATTCTCCAAGGAGAGGTCCTCCCTCTCCATCTTTCTCTCTCTCCCTCTCTGCCAGCCTCGTTCTCTCTCTCCCAGTCTATGCCTTTGTGGCAAGGGCTGAGGAGCTCTCCACTGCCACACACTAGAGCTTTATGGACAGCCTCAGTGCACAACCAAAGAGAAAGCTATGAAACCCAGAGAAAAAAGGCCTAGGATTCCTCCTCTGAGTTATTTTCCTCAAGTATGGCCACAGTGAGGACAGGCTGACCAGCACGGATACCACGTTAGAGCCATGCTTCTGCGTTGGTGGAGCCCGCCTCCATGTGAACCAGGCTTCTGAGAATGGAGGCCACATTCCAAATACTGCCCTACTGAGAACAATGGTTCCAAAGACCAGCAAAGGGACTGCTTCCCTCCAACATGGTGTATGGCCCAGTGGTGCCATGACCCCGAGTGGGGGAATACAACAGCCGCTTCTCCTTCCTCTGAACATGTGTTTCCTGTCGCCCTCCTCTAACCTAGAGCCTGTTCTCCATCCCTTCTGGGTTGGATGTGGAGATCTCTGCTATGAATTTCTTAGGCTACCAAGGCCCCAGACAGACTTCCTCTTCCATAGACTCTACTAACCTAACAGTAGGTTAAGATAGGAGACAAGTGATCCTAGAACTCATAGGGATGGTGGTCTTCAGGGTACATAGGCTGGGATAATGGCTGCTGTGGTGTTTGGCTCACAAAAACCAACCAACCAACCAACGAAAAAGCGCTGGCATTATTATCAGATGAGCTCTGTGGCTACGTGCTCAGGAAGCCCTCATCTGACTTTAGTTAGGGATCACAACCTGGCTATTGTGATCACTCCTTGCCTAGTGGACTCAGGTGCGTAAGACCATGGAATTTATGCAAAAACAGATGATTCAGGCTGTCTCCCAGGCTGTGTTTTCTTCCCAATTTCATCCTGTTACTGCTTGCTAGAATCCTGGCAATGCTCTGCCCAGGCAGTGGTTTTTTGGTCACACAGAAGGCTTTCAATAGTACTGCTTCAGTCCACAAAATGCCAGTTCCCTCTTTAGCCCATGCATTCCCATGTTCCTTTGAAACCACTCCTATCCCAGACCATGAAAACATACTGCTCCTGGAGAGAGGCTTTCCTCCTCACTCCTCAAAGATGTCAGCTTTGGATGCCTGTTCATGTCCAGGGGAGGGCACCTGGTGGGGAGCCGCAATATCCACCGGGGTATACCATTGGACCTCAAGACCTTCCACCAGCAGAAGTGCAGTTGGCTTTGTGCACGAACCCAACACACCTGTTGGAGTGTTCTTGGGGGTCAGAGACTACTCTTTGTTGCTAAGAGTTGACCTGAGTCCACATCCTGACCCTTGCTCTCTGCTATCTGATTGTCTCACTTACTCTGACGGCGAGAGATGATTTGGCCCAGCTCATAATCCTCTGGATTCTCCTCAGTAAGGAAGTGTAGGTCGAGGGCGCTGCGGATGACGACAGGAGCCCTATCGTGGCAGGTCACCTGGAGCAGCATGGGAGACAGGCCTTCAGGAAATGGGCCTTGAAGTGACTACTCAAGGACAGTGGGCAGGGGCATTCTGGAGGCACCTCCACTCTAAATACAAGGGCAACATCCATGACCCTACTACCCGAGGCTGACCTCCTGCTCATCGTGTGGGCTCTTCCCACAGGCTACTAGCCCAATCCTTGTACATAGGACTTCCTGGGCCTGCCATTGCTCTTTGTGGAGCTGCACTCCTCTCGGAGTGAAAGGACCCCACTACCTGCATACAGATGCAATCTCATCCCACAAGTTGGGAGGAATGGGACAATAGCCTCCAAGAGCCCAGGTCTGCCCGAGGATGCAGGCGGCATTGGGAATGGCCTAGGCACAAAACCTAGAGGCTTTGGTCTGGATTGCCAGGGCCAAAAACAGACCCAGGAACATGACCACACACAGGAGAGCTGAAAGATAGCCACGAGAGCTCCTGGCCTCCAGAGGCTCAGTGCTGGCTGGGATGTAGGAGGGCACCTCATCCGGCAAGGGTGGTCATTGGGTTACCTGGACATTTAGTGTGCTTGCTCCACATCCATATCGACTCTGCAGAGAGACTCTCTCAGCTCCTTGTTCAAGGAACATGGAGAACCTCACACTGCTGTCCTCCTCCATAGACGTCAGCATCCCATACAAGGGAACCTGCAACCTAGTTCCTGTCCTATTCTCATCTGTCACCCATACCTGTCCCTGCCCTTCTGGACTGCATGCTGCCACCTGACACACAGACTCCCTCAGACATGGCAGTGGACAAGCTGCTGCACTCGCTCATCTCAGCTCCAGCCCTTCACACTGACCTCTCCCTTCTTGATTCCCATCTATCCTCCTGATCATCCAGAAGCTCCAAATTCAAGAGGGCATGAGTAGTCCATGGTATTGGACCAGTGTCTGCTCCCCACCCAGGTGTAAGCACGACGGGACACCCCTGCTCCCAGGCTTACCAGAACACTCTTGGCCATCTCTGGACTTTGTGTTTCTAAGTGGACACGAATTAAGCAGGTGTCTCCCACCTGCTTGTGGGAAAGCGGCCTGGAGGACTTGCAGGTTGATTCTGAGAACTGTGGGGGATGGAACATCAGCAAACCCAGAAACAGAAAGCCACCCCAGACTGTCAGTTGGCTCTATGGGCTTCCAGCAAATATGTCCAGGTGCTGAGGCTTCTTATTTCCTCAGGTCGGAGTGGAATGGCAGCACATGCACAGCTTGAATAAGGTAGGTGTTTACCTCCTTTCCCTTGACCTGGGGGCGTTTCCTCACGATGAAATATTGTATTCCCAGATTCATGGACAGACACACGAGTGAGTGGTCAGAGACCTTGATTTCTGCAGAGCGAAGTGGAGAGAATTGTTAGGTGGCACTCAAGGATTATACCACAAAACACCCACAACCCCTGAGAGTCTCCGCCAGGCCCATCACACTTTGGTATTTTGGGGCCAAGGCCCACTTTCTCTTGGCTGTCAGTTATCCTGAGCCCACTGTGGATCATGTCTCCCCACTGTCTGATTGTCCTACTTACTCTCATCCTCAGACATCATATACAGCAGCTCAAAGTTGTCCACATCCTCATGCTGCAACAAATTTTGGTCCAAGGCCCTGCGGATGAGGCTTGTCACCGTCTCCTGAAAGGTCACCTGGATCAGGGTGGGACAAATGTCATCAGAGAATGGCTTTTAGAAGAGCTACCCAGAAGACTGTGGTCAAACATTCAGGAGAAATCTCAGCTACATATACAAGGGCACAATCTTGTTATCCTGCTACCTGAGTGTGTCCTCCATATACCACCTGGGTTCTTGCAATGTGCTACTAGAACAATCCTGGTACAAATATCTGCCTGTACCTGCCATCTCCCCTCCCCCTGGGGAGCCACATTCCACTCATGTCAAAGGACCAAACTGCCTATGCACAGACACACTCTCATCTCACTGAGATGAGAGCAATGGGCCAGGGATCTGCGCACCAAGTGTGATCTGGGATGCAGGCTGCCTTTGTGGGTGGAAGAGGCAGATGCACTGAAAATTTGGGTCCTGACTGCCACGACACAAAACAGACTCAGATACAAGAGTGTGCACTTGAGTGCTTCATGATAGCTTTGAGAGGCCCTGGCCTCTGGAAGCTCGGTGCGGGTCTGGTTGTCATGATGTACTTGACTCAGCACTGGCAGTCACTGAACATGTCTCCTCTGCAGCTGGACACCTGCAGCATTAGCGTGTCTACTGCACATCCATAGAAATTCTGCCAAGAACCCCTTTAGCTCCGTATTTACATACATGCAAAGCCTAACATTCCGAAGCTTTGGCATGACCCCCCAGGTGATCCCGACCCCAAATTCCTACACCTAGTCATGCTAAGGAGGTTCTCTTCCCTGCCACCAGGAACACATCCCCTCCTACACATGTGACAAGTCACTGCCACCTCCTCTGCTCCAACTTCACTCATTGAGAATACCAAGTTCTAGGCACTGCAGCCTGCACCCTGGACATATCTCTGCCTTCATCTGTCCACAGCACTTCCGTCTGCACTTCTGGCCTGCAAAACCCACAATACACAGGCCCACTCACCACTGAAGCTGGGCATGCTGATGCTCTCCCTCCTCAGGTCAAGCCCTTAAGACGGACCTCTCTCTTCTTTATTTCCCACCATAGCCCTGGGGTTGGCTGTGTCTCCTGCCTTCCACTGTGTGGACACCCAGGAGGCAGCCCTGCTGTCGGGCTTACCGGGATGCGCTTTGTCTCCCTCAGGCTCTGTCCCTCTAGGAGGACGTGAACAACGCGGCTGTCTTCCACCTGCTCGCTGGAGTGAAGCAGTGAGGAGCTGCTACTCACAGCTGCTGGGGTCCTGGATGCCACTGCCACAGAAGGTTCCAAGAACTGTGGGGGATGACAACATCAGCAAAGCCCAGCAACTGCACCCCACCCAGCCTGGCAGTTGGCTCTGTGGGCATTCTACAACATCCATCCAGAACCTGAGGTTCTTGTCCCCTTGGAGGATGTGGAGTGGCACCAGGAGTAAAGACTGAAGAAGGTGGCTGTTTTGGGAACAAGAGATCCAGCACCTGCTGGGTGGGGATGAAATCCCAGGAGATTAACCCCATGTTGCTGCTGAAATGTAGGTTCCTCCCACAAATGACAGGCAGGAGCTCATTCCTAAGCTGGTCCTGCCTGTAAGGTTCAAGGCTCTGAACCCTGAAGGGCTCCTCCGTGTTCTGATCATTTTCACCCTGGGTTGGGACCAAGAATGGTGGGTTCAAAATGGAAATGGTGACAAACAGAAAAATGACTTGTGCCAATACACTCGAGTCAAAGCACAATGGGACAGTTCCCATCAGTACAAACACACACACACACACACACACACACACACACACACACACACACAGTCAGAATAGGAGTCCTGGGCCATTCATCAGGGATCAGACTAGAGGGCCTGCTGGGCTCACCTGCCCTGTGCTACTCACTGTTACTCTTGAGCTCCTCTGCGACAATCGCCAGAGGCTCTGGCGTCTAAGATGAAGCCTCACCCAGTGTATCCACAAAAGGGCTAGTTGGCCCCCCTGAGATTCCTGGGAGCCTGAGGCTCGGCATTGTCTGCAACCACAGGAGAACATCCTTCTCCCTCCAGTGGCTCCAACCAAGTGAGCTCGGATGGCTTGGTCAGTGAAGTGGGTGCCTGGATACCAGGGTTCCATGTTCTGTTTGATCCATTGTCAAGGCAATGATGTCATTTCCTGTGCCCATACCTGAGCCTCTTTTCACATAAGACCACTTTCAACAGCCCTATGGGCTGCCGATTTCTCCTCCATGCCTACCCATCTCAGGTGCGCAGGTGTTCACCAACAACTACCCAAACATCCCCACCAGCATCTGCCCTGCTTGGTGCCACTAGAGTTCCAGCTTGGAGCCTTCAAAAATGCATTCACAACCAGTCCTTCCCTCTCAGCAGCTTTTGGACCCTGGTCCCATCATTGTGCAACTCATGGTGTGCCCAGTCTTTTCTGGAAAGTAGGGTAGCATCTAATCTCTAGGGTTTATTGTGTCTATTGGCCCATAACACCCTCTGTTCTCTCTGAAACCAGAGATGGGACTCACAGGTGGCTAAAGCACAAATGTAGAGATGGGATAATCACAAGAAAGGGAGAGACAAAGAATGCACCCTAACTCAATCAGGCCTGTGTCCCACACAGGGACATGGCCAATGTCCGTCCCATCGTGGCTGCAGTTCCCTCTCTACACCATGGCAAGTTGGAGGGGACTGAGATGCAGAGGCTGCTCCCCTCTGCCATACAACTTCCCAAGGCTTCTCCTAAGATTTCAAAAGGGCCAAGTGTGTCTAGTGTTGGGGTCTCACAGAGACTCCGAGGTACCACAGCATCCTGCTGCCCAGAACCGGTTCACCCCTCACCTCAAGGGGGCTCAGCCTCTGGATTCATGGGAATTGAAGTGGGTACAGGTGATGGGATATCACCTCCAAGACTGAGTTATGCCAAGTCCATGACCCCTGTCTGCATCCCTGTCTCCAGCACCACTCCCCCCTCTCTCTTTCCTCCTCAGAGCAAACAAATCCATTTAGCAAGTGTGTCCTGTGATAAAGACATGACGGTCACCCATCCTCTCATTACAAAAACACTGAGGCTCAGCCAACATGGATCCTACAGGGAACACAGGCATAAACTCAGACTCCGATCCTCCCAGCCGAGCCTCAGTGGAGCCTGGACTCCCAGCCTCCTGAGTCAAGGAAACAGAGGTTCCTAGCCGAGCCACCTTGGATGCAGCCGCACACAAACTGAACTCATCAATGCTCTCAGTTGTGAGTAAGAGGGGAAGTGGTGTTTCACAACCCTGGACATCAAGTGCAGTCTCCAGGCTTTGGGGTGTGCCCTGGCCTCTGTCTATCTGCCCAGGCTCTCCAACCCACACTGGCCTCTTACCCAACCTCCTCCTAGGGCCAAACTCAATCCTGCCTCTCAATTTCTGCTGCCTTCCCCAACACACTGCTCCCCAAAATGAGCAGGGCTGGCTCTCGGTTATCATGCTGGTGCCAGCAGCAATGCCACCCCACTGACATAATTCTGAGTCCCAACCTAGGCACTCCAGCTGTCTTTGCCACACCTGGCCTGTTTGGGCTCTGGCTCTTGCTCTTTTCTTTCATGTGCATGTGTTTTGAGGTTTTGAGTTTCTCCCACTGCAGAACTGCAGCTGTGGCAGGGTAGAGCTCATGAGGGTGACATTCTGAGCCACATCCAATCCCATCAGGACTGTTCACTGGGGTGACTGCTGGAACACAGTGATGAGTGAACACACGGGAGGTGGTTGGACCCACCTTGCCTCTGAGTGGCTTCCTTTCAGGACAGGAATGTAGGCATGGGAGCCCCTGGCGTGGGATGCTTTGCACAAGGCGTGACCATGGGCTCTCTTTCCTGGCAAAAATGGCTCCACTCAGCATGGAGATCACTGTCATTCCTGGTGGCTAACAATAGCCCTGGACCCCAGAAAGGAACCCACACTCAAGATTAACGTCTGAGTGTGCGTGTCCTCGAGGAAATGAGGTCTCCTGATCCCAGGTGCAAAGGGGTAAGTCCTCTAACTCCAGGGGCCATGAAGGGACATCTGAGTTTCCCTCGTCCTTCTTTCCCTCTCTAACTAACCACAGTTAGGACCCTGGCCTCATTCCCCAGTGAGGATCATTAGGCTCCATAAAGGACAGTCTCTAAGATGCTCAGTGGACCAACACCCTCTGCACAACTCATAACCCTATTCACCCAAGAGGCAAGAGGATTTCTATTCAGGAAAACCAGGAAAGGGAGAGCCTTTCTCAAGGACACAAGGACATTAGTGAGTGAGGGAGTGATTAATGGATGGAGAACTATTTCCAACACCAACTTCCAGGAGCATATATGGCCCCCTGGAGAATTCTGCAGTGTGTTGGTGATTAAGGAGAACGTGTGAATTCAGGGGTCACTAGGTCCTCTCAGCCATAAGGAGGGAAACTGCCATAAAGGAACTAGGACAAGGGTGCGAGGAATGCTCACTGGTGGGAGATCGGAAGGAAGGAAAGTGTACTCATTAGAAAAGTGTCGCCTGAAAATTCTTAGCCAGCCAAAAGTCGTGCGAACTTGTGTGGGAAAAGAGTCTTTGCACAGTGATGAAGCTAAGAGCTCACATGATGGAACACAGCATCAACTGGGACCAAATCCAATATCTGATATTCTTGTAGGAAGAGGAGAGTCTGGACCCAGATACCAGGGAGACTGGGGGATACCGGATATGTGAGGTTGGAGCCAGGGCGGGATGCCCATATGGGAACCACAGATCGTGGGCAGCAATAGGAGAGTGGGCAAGGGCTGGGAGAGTTGGGGAGACAGTCCCCTTGAAACCTGGGAGGGGTTATGGCACTGGGACAGCCCAACACCTACTGTGTTGAGCCTCTGGAGCTCAACGGAAGACACTTCCTCTGTTGTCGGCCACCCAGTTAACAGAGTTTGGTTGCAGCAGCCTAGGACCCAGCTGAAGGTCTGAGCATGTTGGCCATGCAGGTTGGATCTGGACCACAGACACCCTCATCAGAGATTGTAGGGTCTCAGCCCTGAGGCAAGACAGGCACTAAGTCAGGCCAGGTGGGGAAACGGATAGGCACACACTCTGGGGGCTGGTGCCTGTGTTACTGGGAGCACTTCTGATCGCAATTCCCTGATCTGCTGCCAACACAGGCTACAGAGGAGGGTACAGAAACACAGACCACGGATCTGCCCCACTCAGTGGGCCCAGGCCAACACCACACCCAGCAGCCTCGTGCCATACCCAATGAGTCTCGAAGCGGCCCCCTCTTCCCATCCTGAGAGCTCTTCCCTTCCTCATGTGCCAATAGCTCCCTACTGTCACTGGCAATATCTACTCTGTGAGATGTCAACATCCGTGGGTACTGTTCTCTCATCCCAGGACAGTGTGGTCCCACACACCCTGGTGAAATGGGCCACCTGGAGGCTGGACCTGGAGGTTGTTGAGGCTGAATGGCAGCGGTGGTCCTCTGGCACTTAATATTATTTAAGTTAAAAAAAAACAAAAACAAAAACAAAAAACGGGGGTAGAGGCAGTGGAGGAGACAGCGGGAGAGATTCTTAATAAAGGTGCTAAGAAAGAATGTAACACAGGAAAATAATTAAATATTTTCACTGTGGAAGAAGAGAACACTAGAGGAATCTTTGGAGAAGACAGGAGAGTTCAGTTGTTTTGAAAAGCAAGGAATCCATGCCCTCCATTGCTGGGGATCTCCAAGTCACTTGCTGATTTTGCTGAGCCAGGTCTGGGTGCCATCCTTAAATGGAAGAGAATATTTACAAAAGAAAATACATTCTTCAGGGGAGTGGGGACATTGCTACCTCGAGGAATTACTTATGAGTTGAAGTCTCAAGCTGTTTTCTCATAAAGACCACAGAACAGAAATATTAAATAAAGAACATGGCGGCGAAGGGACTGCATCACCCCAGGGCGCCGCGTCACTAAGTGGGAGAAAGACGATGCAAAACGGCTGAAGGATATCTTTGGGAAGTTCAAGTGAAATTGAGGTGCTCCAGAATCTAGTGGACAGATTTCCATCGTGCGAAGTTCGGCTCTGAGAGCTCCATTTCCCCGCATGGAGGGTCGCATAGCCTGACAGGCGATCGCCCCGCGGCTGGAGTCTGTGGCGCGCGCCGGGGAGCGGCAGGGTGCCGGAGCGGGGGAACAGAGATACGGATCCGGGGGGGCTCCCGCCAGTGGTACATCGGAGCCCTTAGCGCTGAGTTCCGGCTTTGAAACAGAGGAGAGAAGAGGCCCAGTTTGGCTCCAGACACTGGTCGGACCACAGTGGAGAACAGCAGCCGCCATTTCGGAGAGATGATGTAATCATCCCCGTGTTCTACTGATCTCAGCCCATTCAACTACGAACAGGTGATAACAGGCTGGTATTTGCCTGCTTCTAGCAGACAGATTTTCTGCTCAGGCTCGGGGCGGGGGTTCTTGTGGAGAATACTCCTAGAGGCTCGTGCCTGGCAAGGCGAGCGCCGGGCACTGAGCAGCTGGTTTCGGGTTCCCGGGGCTAACCTGGCCCAGGTCTGAGGAAACTGCGGAGACTGCCGGCGGAGGCCAGCTCCAAGTGGAGCGTGCGCTGAGCTTGGGGCGACTGGGTTCTGACTCCCGGAACAGTTTTGGCCTGGGGCTGGGAAACCCGTGGCGTCGCTCCCTGGAGCCAGCTCCCAGCGGAGAGTGTATCAGATCGGAGAGGCGGGGTTCCGGCTACCTAAGCTGCTTTGGCCCAAGGCTAGGGAACCGGCAGTGACTGCTTCTCAATCAGGGTCCGGCGGGGTGTTGTAGGGACAGAGTGGATCTTCCTCCTGCGCCCAGAGCAGTCCAAGTGACCCGCCGGCGTGGTGCCATGACACCCCAAACGCAGCTGGGGCTGAAGAGAGCAGCCGCCCACGCATAGAATAGGACCAGCGATTCCGCGGCGCAGCAGCCAAGTAACCTCATTTGGAGTAGGGGCTGTGCGGAGCTGCCATCCGAGCAAGCAGGGCAGGCAGACCTGCCGCCAACTGGCAAGACAGGCCAGGTAGCTTGCCAGCGGGGTGGACACGTAACACCGAGGCAGTCGCGTCACACTGGTTGGAGTGGGGGTGGAGCAGGGTCGCCGCCCGGGTCCGGAGGGGGCTCAGCAACCCGTTGGAGAGGTAGTTAGGTACCCCCATTGGGAGTGGGGGCTGTGCAGAACTGCAACCCACCGGCCTAGAGGTCTGCCAGCGCGGTAGACTCGTCACACCAATTGGAGCGGGGGGCCCAGCTGAGCCGCCACCCACATCCAGATCAGGACCAACGATCCCAGGGCGTGGTAGTTAAGTTACCACAATTGGAGAGGGGGCAGAGCAAAGCCACCACCCGTGCCCGCAGCGGGGGCAGACCTGCGACCGATCAGCGGGGTAGACAGACCACCATAATTAGAGGAGGAGCACAGCCAATACCCGCCCTGCAAGGGAGACTTCCCAACTATACAAGAGCAACATAAATAAATAGGGGGTAAATTTCAAAAACACAACAGTGGCACCAAGCAGAAAGAAACGTCAGCAGTATGAAAAGACAAGGAAAGAAAGGACCACAAGCAATGCAGGTCAACTCAACTTTAGAAGAGGTAATAGCTGCAACAGATGGAATGTCAGATAAAGACATCAGGATTTATATGCTTCAGATGATCTGGAGTCTCAAGGAAGACATGAGACAGCAAAATCAGACAATGAAAGATCACATTGACAAACAAATCCAGGAAGTAAAAGATCAATTTCACAGGGAGATAGAGGTAATAAAAAACAAACAAATAGAAATTCTAGAAATGCAGGAAGCTATAAACCAACTTAAAAACTCAATTGAGAATACTACCAGCAGAGTAGATCACTTAGAAGAGAGAACATCAGACAATGAAGACAAAGTATTTCAACTGGAAAAGAACATAGACAGCTCAGCAAGTCTGCTAAGAAACCATGAGCAGAACATCCAAGAATTATGGGATAATATCAAAAGACCAAATTTAAGAGTCATTGGGATACAGGAAGGCACAGAGCTCCAAACCAAAGGAATAAAAAGTCTTTTCAGTGAAATAATACGAGAAAACTTCCCAGACTTGAAGAATGAGACAGAATCCCAAATCCTAGAAGCCTACAGGACGCCGAATGTGCAAAATCTTAAGAGATCCACACCTAGACACATTATAATGAAAATGTCCAACATACAGAATAAGGAGAGAATTTTAAAAGCTGCAAGAGAAAGAAAGCAGATTACATTTAGGGGTAAACCAATCAGGATAACAGCTGATCTCTCAACACAGACTCTGAAAGCTAGAAGATCCTGGAATAACATATTTCAAACACTGAAAGAAAATGGGTTCCAACCAAGAATCGTGTATCCGGCGAAATTAAGCTTCAGATTAGAAGATGAAATTAAAACCTTCCACGATAAACAAAAGTTAAAAGAATTCGCAGCTAGAAAACCATCTCTTCAAAAAATCCTTGGCAAAACATTACAGGAAGAGGAAATGGAAAATAACTTTGAAAACCAACAATGGGAGGTAGGACAGTAAAGGGGGGAAAGTAGTCAAAGAGGATAACAAATCAGGTTTAGTAACATCAATAAACAAATATGGATAGAAGAACAAACCATATCTCAATAATAACCCTAAATGTTAATGGCTTAAACTCACCAATTAAGAGACACAGGCTAGTAGAATGGATCAAAAAACAAGACCCAACAATATGCTGTCTACAGGAGACGCATTTGATAGGAAAAGATATACATAGACTGAAGGTGAAAGGTTGGGAAAAATCATATCACTCATATGGACCGCGGAAACAAGCAGGAGTGTCCATACTCATATCTAATAAAATAGATTTCAAGCCAAAGCTAATCAAAAGGGATATAGAAGGACACTTCATACTGCTCAAGGGAACCATACACCAACAAGACATAACAATCATAAATATATATGCCCCAAATAATGGTGCAGCTGTGTTCATCAAGCAAACTCTTCTCAAGTTCAAGAGTCTAATAGACCAACATACAATAATCATGGGAGACTT
Source organism: Urocitellus parryii (assembly GCF_045843805.1). Taxonomy (NCBI): domain Eukaryota; kingdom Metazoa; phylum Chordata; class Mammalia; order Rodentia; family Sciuridae; genus Urocitellus; species Urocitellus parryii. The sequence goes on from NC_135548.1 coordinate 44,529,112, forward strand.
CAACACACCTCTCTCACCACTGGACAGATCTTCCAAACAAAAGTTAAATAAGGAAACTATAGAACTCAATAACACAATTAACAACCTAGACTTAATTGACATATATAGACTATACCACCCAACATCAAGTAGCTACACTTTTTTCTCAGCAGCACATGGAACCTTCTCAAAAATAGACCATATACTATGTCACAGGGCAACTCTTAGACAATACAAAGGGGTAGAGATAATACCATGCATCTTATCTGATCATAATGGAATGAAACTGAAAATCAATGATAAAAGAAGAAAGGAAAAATCAAGCATCACCTGGAGAATGAACAATAGGTTGCTGAGTGATCAATGGGTTTTAGAAGACATCAAGGAGGAAATTAAAAAATTCCTAGAGTTAAATGAAAACACAGACACAACATATCGGAATCGATGGGACACATTGAAAGCAGTTCTAAGAGGAAAATTCATTGCTTGGAGTTCATTCCTCAAAAAAAGAAAAAACCAACAAATAAATGATCTCATACTTCATCTCAAAATCCTAGAAAAAGAAGAGCAAAACAACAGCAAAAGAAGTAGAAGGCAAGAAATAATTAAAATCAGAGCTGAAATTAATGAAATTGAAACAAAAGAAACAATTGAAAAAATTGACAAAACTAAAAGCTGGTTCTTTGAAAAAATAAATAAAATTGACAGACCCTTAGCCATGCTAACGAAGAGAAGAAGAGAGAGAACCCAAATTACTAGCATACGGGATGAAAAAGGCAATATCACAACAGACACTTCAGAAATACAGAAGATAATCAGAAATTACTTTGAATCCTTATACTCCAATAAAATAGAAGATACTGAAGGCATAGATAAATTCCTTGAGTCCTATGATCTGCCCAGATTGAGCCAGGAGGATATAGACAACCTAAACAGACCAATAACAATAGAGGAAATAGAAGAAACCATCAAAAGACTACCAACTAAGAAAAGCCCAGGACCGGATGGGTATACAGCAGAGTTTTACAAAACCTTTAAAGAGGAACTAACACCAATACTTTTCAAGCTATTTCAGGAAATAGAAAAAGAGGGAGAACTTCCAAATTCATTCTACGAGGCCAACATCACCCTGATTCCGAAACCAGACAAAGACACGTCAAAGAAGGAAAACTACAGACCAATATCTCTAATGAACCTTGACGCAAAAATCCTCAATAAAATTCTGGCGAATCGGATTCAAATACATATCAAAAAAATTATACATCATGATCAAGTAGGATTCATCCCTGGTATGCAAGGCTGGTTTAATATACGGAAATCAATAAATGTTATCCACCACATCAACAGACTTAAAAATAAGAACCATATGATCATCTCAATAGATGCAGAAAAAGCATTCGACAAAGTACAGCATCCCTTTATGTTCAAAACGCTAGAAAAATTAGGGATAACAGGATCATACCTCAACATTGTAAAAGCAATCTATGATAAGCCACAGGCCAGCATCATTCTGAATGGAGAAAAATTGAAGGCATTCCCTCTAAGATCTGGTACAAGACAGGGATGCCCTCTCTCACCACTTCTGTTCAACATAGTCCTCGAAACACTGGCTAGAGCAATTAGACAGACAAAAGAAATTAAAGGCATAAAAATAGGAAAAGAAGAACTTAAATTATCACTATTTGCAGATGATATGATTCTATACCTAGCAGACCCAAAAGGGTCTACAAAGAAGCTATTAGAGCTAATAAATGAATTCAGCAAAGTGGCAGGATATAAGATCAACACGCATAAATCAAAGGCATTCCTGTATATCAGCGACAAATCCTCTGAAACGGAAATGAGGACAACTACTCCATTCACAATATCCCCCCAAAAAATAAAATACTTGGGAATCAACCTAACAAAAGAGGTGAAAGATTTATACAATGAAAATTACAGAACCCTAAAGAAAGACACAGAAGAAGACCTTAGAAGATGGAAAAACATACCCTGCTCATGGATAGGCAGAACTAACATCATGGCGATATTACCAAAAGTTCTCTATAAGTACAATGCAATGCCAATCAAAATCCCAACAGCATATCTTGTAGAAATCGATAAAAGAATCATGAAATTCATATGGAATAATAAAAGACCCAGAATAGCAAAAACAATACTAAGCAGGAAGTGTGAATCAGGCGGTATAGCGATACCAGACTTCAAACTATACTACAGAGCAATAGTAACAAAAACAGCATGGTACTGGTACCAAAACAGGCGGGTGGACCAATGGTACAGAATAGAGGACACAGTAACCAATCCACAAAACTACAACTATCTTATATTTGATAAAGGGGCTAAAAGCATGCAATGGAGGAAGGATAGCATCTTCAACAAATGGTGCTGGGAAAACTGGAAATCCATTTGCACCAAAATGAATCTGAATCCCTATCTCTCGCCGTGCACAAAAGTTAACTCAAAATGGATCAAGGAGCTTGATATTAAATCAGAGACACGGCATCTGATAGAAGAAAAAGTTGGTTATGATCTTCACGCTGTGGGATCGGGCTCCAAATTCCTCAATAGGACACCCATAGCGCTAGAGTTAACAAATAGAATCAACAAATGGGACTTACTCAAACTAAAAAGTTTTTTCTCAGCAAAAGAAACAATAAGAGAGATAAACAGGGAGCCTACATCCTGGGAACAAATCTTTACTCCACACACTTCAGATAGAGCCCTAATAACCAGAATATACAAAGAAATCAAAAAATTAGACAATAAGATAACAAATAACCCAATCAATAAATGGGCCAAGGACCTGAACAGACACTTCTCAGAGGAGGACATACAATCAATCAACAAGTACATGAAAAAATGCTCACCATCGCTAGTAGTCAGAGAAATGCAAATCAAAACTACCCTAAGATACCATCTCACTCCAGTAAGTCTGGCAGCCATTAGGAAGTCAAACAACAATAAGTGCTGGAGAGGATGCGGTGAAAAGGGCACTCTTGTTCATTGCTGGTGGGACTGCAAATTGGTGCAGCCAATTTGGAAAGCAGTATGGAGATTTCTCGGAAAGCTGGGAATGGAACCACCATTTGACCCAGCTATTCCCCTTCTCGGTCTATTCCCTAAAGCCCTAACAAGAGCATGCTACAGGGACACTGCTACATCGATGTTCATAGCAGCTCAATTCACGATAGCAAGACTGTGGAACCAGCCTAGATGCCCTTCAATAGATGAATGGATAAAAAAAATGTGGCATTTATATACAATGGAGTATTATTCTGCATTAAAAAATGACAAAATCATAGAATTTGGAGGGAAATGGATGGCATTAGAGCAGATTATGCTAAGTGAAGCTAGTCAATCTTTAAAAAACAAATACCAAATGACTCCTTTGATATAAGGGGAGTTAACAAGGACAGGAAATTTACATTAAACAGGGATGAGAGGTGGGAGGGAAAGGGAGTGAGAAGGGAAAGTGCATGGAAATGGAAGGCGATCCTCAGGGTTATACAAAATGTCATATAAGAGGAATGGAGGGGTAAGACAAGATAATACAAATGGAAGAAATGATTTACAGTAAAAGGGGTAGAGAGAGAAAAGGGGAGGGGGGGAGGGGAGGGAAGGGGAGGGGAGGGGGGATAGTAGAGAATAGGACAGACAGCAGAATACATCAGACACTAGAAAGGCAATATGTCAATCAATGGAAGGGTAACTGATGTGATACAGCAATTTGTATACGGGGTAAAAGGGGGAGTTCATAATCCACTTGAATCAAACCGTGTAATATGATGTATTAAGAACTATGTAATGTTATGAACGACCAATAAAAAAAAAAAAGAAAAAAAAAAAAGAAATATTAAATAAAAATTTAAAGTAATAAAAAAAAAAAAAAAACGGGTCTTGGTGCTCAAAAATGTTTGATTTGCATATTCTCATCCCCTAACCCCAATATTTTCATTATTTCCTCACATATGAAATCTTACTAGCATAAAGGTAATTTCGTATTAAACAAAGTGGATTGAAATAACATTGGTAAAAATAATCAATCACCATACTTTCAATTTTTGTTCTGCTTTCCTATTAGAAACCACTTGGATACAAGAGAACAGAGGACAGACTCATGGAAATGCTTGAAATGACAAGAAGCTCCCACTCAAGCTCAGCATTCAGTCCTGGACAGGGTAAGACCAGGCCACTTTGACATCTGTGCCAAAGAGTCTACCAGACAGAATCCTCTGACTGATCCCTGACTGAGCCATAGGAACTGGCTAGAAAAGCCTTCACATCCTCAATACATTCTTCACGTCAGAATACTTGACAACCATTGATATCCATCTCTCGTTAACTTGCTCCCCAGCCAACCATTCTTCAACAAATTCAAAGGAGTAACTCATGCAAGCACACAGAAAGGGGTGTTCACTACACACATCCATGTGCGAAAAAGACAACTGGTATTTCTTGTTTGGGCTATTTCAAATGAAATCCCTTCTGCATGACCTCCACAAACCAAAGGAAAATATTTGTGAAATTCCCACGTAGAAGACAAGATACACTTGCCAAGGAGGCAGTGGCAAGAATTTTGACACTCCAAATGTAGAGTGTGTGTTTAGGAAGCAGTCACAGTTTCCATGAGAGAGTCCCATGAAATCAATTAGGAAGATCCATGCTCTAGCCCTACCATGCAAGTGATGTGACTTGAAAGAGTCACTTAGTCTTAGTAACCATCATCACTAACAAGTAAGTCAATGAATAAAGGTCCTCAGGTGCCAAGCTACAAAATGTGGGATGAGCATGGATGAGGATGGGTGGGAGAAGTCTCCAACTCTAACACAATTAGGGAAGGATGTGCTGACCTCAATTGGCTGGGGGGCTGGGATCCTGCCACAGAGGGGGATTCCAAACCTCACATCCCCTGACCCAGGCCAGAAGACCAGGTAGAGTCCAAGGACCCTGGGGTGGCCCAATGGCAATAAAGGTCAAAAGGAACTAGGGATCTGCCTGGTCCCTCAATCCCCTACTCTGAGCAGGGCTGCATGACGAGGCCAGAGGCCATCCACAGCAATCTGCCTTTACAGGAAAACAGGGACTGCAGGCTGCCTCTGGCTCACTGAATCAGGGTGGTGTTTTCATAAAGCAAGACCACTTCCTCACATTTGACCAGCAGCTCATGTGTTGACAGCACAATGACTGACTTGACTCAGGCCCTGATGAATGAAATAGAAAATTCATAGCAAACCCATCTTTAGCTCTTCCACATCATCAGGGGCTCTGATTCAATTCCGTCCAGAAAGGTGTCTGAAATGATTTCTAAACATGCTGGGGACTCACCTCTGTGTGGAACTTTTCAGGAAAAAGGGGATCAAATCTCATGAAGCAACTCTTCTCTCTTCTAGCCCATGGGCAATGCAAGGAACCTGCATGATACCAGAGGCTCACTTCTCTCTTCTCATGTCTTCTGGAAAGGATTCGTTAATGCGTCCTGCAAGGTGAAGCAGAAGCCTGCATCCCCAGCTGCACAGAAGTGTTTTAGGGCAGTGTCTCCCTTAATACCCAAAAATAAAAAAAACAGGTCATTCAACAGGCACATGGATTCGAGTACATGTTCAATGATCCCTCCTCCCTGGAGCCTTCCACATGCCCATCTTCCACATTCACAGAGCAATGCTTGGCCATTCTCAAGACCAGGAGACCATGATGCTCCTCACCAGGAAGTCAATAAGGAACATGAAGAGAGCAGCATGGATTGCAGAAGGTGGCACATCAAGGATCTTCAGCTCTGCTGCTAGAACACAAGAGCTTAACTTCAGTATTGACTTTTTGCCAACTACCAAGTACGATAGCAGTGTCAAGCCCAATATGCAGATATGCAAGTAGTAGGTGACACCCCGCATCCATTCACAAAAGTGGGCAACATCTGCATCAGAACAAGGAAGTATCTTACCCTTACTCATAAAAATCATCAGAAACAAAATAAAATGGATGCAAGACTTCTCATTTCACTATTAGGTAGCTGTTGGAATTCCCTATTAAATAATACCTCCTCCAAAATAAAAAGTATCTCAGACATGTGTCAACTATTCAATGGATGACATTTTAAAAACTATGGACTTTACTTAATATTTATGTATGCTATATCCCTGCCTAAGGCTCTATGAGAAAGGAGCACATAGAATTGGATCTTTGAAAATCTCACATTTGCTGATAAATATTACTGCTGATCTCAGGCATGGCGAAGTGAAAAGTGGGACTTTGGATATTCCAAGAATGCTATGTTGTGGGATTGGTGTCCCTGATTCATACATAGCATATGGTTTCTATGAAATCCAGTGAGGGAGCAGGAGTAACGAAGCTGATTGCACAGATGACCTCAGGGAATACTGACAGATAGGCCAAATGAAAAATATGTTCCAGCCAACCATTGGTATTTGGGCTTCTGATCCCAGTCCTGTTTTTAAAAAAGGTGCAGACAGGCAGTGTTCATTAAAAACTGTCTACCATGTAAAAGTGGGTAATTTAAATGGCATCTAGTTACACATCTGATAGAATGGTCGGGCAACATATGAATTTCATTCTAACAACAACAACAACAACAAAACATAGAAAATGAGACATAAAGATAAAACCTTGTCTTGACCAGGATGCCTAAAAATAGGTTTTATTTGGCTCATGCCAATAAATATCTTTCAATAGAATTTCTGATTTCTGAATGAATCCATTCAACTTCATACTGCACAGATCACAAGGTTTTCTTTACAGAATATTCTCTTCTTCTTCTTAAAGCCTCACATAGAAAATGTCTCACAGGACATAGGAGGGCTAAAGTTTGAAGGCATCTAATTGTACTCTAAAACAATTATGAACCTATTCGATCCATTATTAATAAATATCACCACTTTACCACTTGAACCAAATCACAGAAAATTGGAAACAGATGATCATTGGCTTTGATACCTTTACTTCTGTTTCATTACTCAGAGTCGATCAACTCTATACTTCAAGTGACACAGATTTATTACAGAATGCCTAAGATCCTAAGGATCTATTTTAGCTCAGCCCATGGTATTGCTTCATTATTTTATTATTTTGTAAGTAATAAAATATAACTTCATGTTGGATGATATATTCAAGCCATGAATATATCATCCAACATTGTTCTTCCCAAAATATTAGCCCAATTTCTGCGCGCGCTCACTTACTGTTCAGGAATTTTACTAATTGTTTGAAGGTTCTAGAGGACCTGTTAGACTCCTAATGGACAAACCATACAACATACTCCCGAGAACGGACGAGTGCCATAAGAAGAAAATAAGGTCAGCCTACAGCAATGGGCAGCTGCCTGCCCTCGGCTGGGAGGAGCCCTGGCCATGGCACCAGGGCTGCTGGGCAGCAGAAGCCTCCACAGCCCTGCAGGAAGCCTGGAGCACAGCTATGCCTAACCATGCTCAGCCCTGGACAGATGCACATGAGTTCCCATCACAGGCTCGAGTGTGACAGTCCCAGGTGCATGCCTGTCATGCCAGCCACCAGGGAGGCTGAGGCAAGAGGAACGTTTGAGGTCAGCCTTGGCAACTTAGACCCCGAGGCAAAGGGGAAATACTTTTACAGGGGTCTCTGAGGGTGTAGCTCTGGTAGGTCACTTGCCTCACAGGCTCAAGGCCCTGGGTTCAATCCCCAGAACCCACGTACACACAAAAAGTGAACTTGGAATATTGTTTAAAATGATGGGTCAGGTACACACAAGGACTTCAATATGACCTCTCAGAGGAGCTCAATTTGAGATCAGACTGAACAAAAGACCACCTGGACCATTGACTCAGTGTCTGAAACCCTCTGTGAGCATGGGAAGCACTGCTGGCAAGACACCAGAGGGCCAAAGCACTTGTGCCCCCTGCAGGGGCGTCTCTTGTCTACCGCCAAAGACTGTTCCCCTCCTGGGGCAGCTGAGAGCAAGCTGGGCCTTGGAGCAAGGACTAGTGCTTTAGATATAGACTATGCAAGCAAGGGGCAATGTCTTTAATAAAACTAAAATTAAAAAGTCACATTGAAAAAATTTTAAAAAGAAGAAAATAAGGTCAAGTAGAGGAAGCCCATTTTCACAGGAAAAAATCCCCCAGTGAAAAGCATCAGAATAGATACCAAGAAAAATACCAACAAACACAGTGTGCTCCCACTATGTATCTACTCAACATGCAAAAGTTAGAAAGCTAGATAATACAATCCTGGCCACAGGTAGAGCTATGCAGAAGAGCCACCTGGCAGTGCTTAGTCAAAGAAGTAAACATGCACACTTTGACCTAGAAATTCCACCTGTGTGTAAACCAGGCGGTGCTTAAGCAGTTTCACAAGGGGACATGCACAGGGAAATTTATCCTCAGGTTCTTATAGAGATGTCTGTGCTTACAGGGAGTTGATGGTTGTCAAGATGCCCACAGCTGCGAAAGTCAAAAGCTAAAAAAATAATAGATGCCAACCTGGATATATTAATAATCCCGTATCTATGATCACCTTCATAAGGTAGCTTCCCAACTTCTGTGTGGAAGTGAGTTTCTCCTTGGCCCTTACACTGTTGTGGAGACCACTAGGAGTTCAGCTTTGTGCAGGATCATCTGACCTGGACTTTTGGCAAGACCTGTACAGCCCTCACACATGCTCAGATGCTACAGGACTTTTCAGACCAGTCCAGACAACAGTAGGCATCCATTCATTGTCTGCACTCTACAGATTCCTAGATGCACGACATTCATTACCATCAAATGCAGAATTTTCATCAAAAACTAATATATATATCATTCCAATCTGAATCAAGAAAATCGGAAATATCCCCAAATCCAAAGAGTGGATCCCCATTGTGATGCTACAAGTTGAAAATTCCACAGCTGACCTCATGGGATGGTTCACAGTCAAAAGACAGCTGCATGAAAAATATTACATGACCTTCCTGCTATGTGAAAAGTGGCATGTGAAGTACACATGCATGTCTTCCTCAGACATGGGTTCATTTGCAAGACACCTTGTGCAATTGAAAATACTCCAAAAGGGGAGAAATCAGAACCATGTCTCCAAAGTATTTCAGCAGAGACCAACTCCATCTGTCTATCTGTCTCTCAGTGAGTGTGTGTGCTCTTGTGTGTGTTTGTGTGTCTTTGTTTGTGTTTGTACCATCATAGCTGATACTTCATTGCCCCCATTGGAAAACTGACTCAGATAATGCCATCTGCCAAACTCCTAAAAACCAAAGTTCTTGCTGATAGAATGAAACATTCCTTCCTGTTGGTTTGGATGTGTCCTTTAGGAATCACTGCTACATTTAGTATACTCAAATCATCACAGTAGATCAGGTAACAAAAACATATATATTTTAAAATAATAATAATATATTAATGGAAACAACAAATACAGGATAGAGTAACAACTGTGTTACTAAACAAGGTCAAGGACAATGGCAAACTATAGATTCAAACTTTGAAGAAAATAGTAATCAATGTAAATATTCCTGGGCTGCCTCAGCCCCGCCCAGGCACACAGCAACAGAATGGTTTTGCAAGCATCCTCAGGAGGGCAGGAGCCTTCTTTGCAGGACGAGAGGGAGGTTGAGGCTCGATCCACCCATCATTCTTTTGGGAGAGGCTCCTTTTCCTCAGCAAAAAGTTGGATTTCTTGTGAGGATTCTTGGCATAAATTACGTTGGCCTCTGCTGGAATCCTCAGCTCTGGGGAGAGAGGGGTGTACAAAAAGAAGGTGGCACTCAGGAGGTGCTCCCTAGGACACGCCAACATCTGAGAGCCTGTGCCAGAAAAGGCCAGAGCCACACACCTGAGAGCTCTCCAATTCAGCACCAATACCAACAAAGACAGCCTCCACAGTCCTCCCTGAGGAAGAACTAGGCAGAGCACTTCAACAGACCTAATGTCTGTTCCTACCGAAGGCTTTGGACTCCAGAATATCTCAGGTCCTCTTGCATCTGCCAAAGCACACCACTAGGGTTTGCATCTGAAATCTCCCACAAAAGGTTCCTGTGCCGAAGATTCAGTCCCCACATGAGCCATCTTCATAGGTGGGTTTGGAGGGAAGCACTGGATGGTGAGTGCTCTGATGTCAACATGAAATTCTCATTCAAGATGAATACACTACTGGGGGGTGGGAGGGACTGGAAGAAAGGTTGAGCATGGTTGGAGTAAGACCTAAACAGGGTTGTGCCCTGGGCAACAGTACCTTGTTCCTGTTGGCTCCACTGAATCCTCATTCTCCAAGGAGAGGTCCTCCCTCTCCATCTTTCTCTCTCTCCCTCTCTGCCAGCCTCGTTCTCTCTCTCCCAGTCTATGCCTTTGTGGCAAGGGCTGAGGAGCTCTCCACTGCCACACACTAGAGCTTTATGGACAGCCTCAGTGCACAACCAAAGAGAAAGCTATGAAACCCAGAGAAAAAAGGCCTAGGATTCCTCCTCTGAGTTATTTTCCTCAAGTATGGCCACAGTGAGGACAGGCTGACCAGCACGGATACCACGTTAGAGCCATGCTTCTGCGTTGGTGGAGCCCGCCTCCATGTGAACCAGGCTTCTGAGAATGGAGGCCACATTCCAAATACTGCCCTACTGAGAACAATGGTTCCAAAGACCAGCAAAGGGACTGCTTCCCTCCAACATGGTGTATGGCCCAGTGGTGCCATGACCCCGAGTGGGGGAATACAACAGCCGCTTCTCCTTCCTCTGAACATGTGTTTCCTGTCGCCCTCCTCTAACCTAGAGCCTGTTCTCCATCCCTTCTGGGTTGGATGTGGAGATCTCTGCTATGAATTTCTTAGGCTACCAAGGCCCCAGACAGACTTCCTCTTCCATAGACTCTACTAACCTAACAGTAGGTTAAGATAGGAGACAAGTGATGCTAGAACTCATAGGGATGGTGGTCTTCAGGGTACATAGGCTGGGATAATGGCTGCTGTGGTGTTTGGCTCACAAAAACCAACCAACCAACCAACGAAAAAGCGCTGGCATTATTATCAGATGAGCTCTGTGGCTACGTGCTCAGGAAGCCCTCATCTGACTTTAGTTAGGGATCACAACCTGGCTATTGTGATCACTCCTTGCCTAGTGGACTCAGGTGCGTAAGACCATGGAATTTATGCAAAAACAGATGATTCAGGCTGTCTCCCAGGCTGTGTTTTCTTCCCAATTTCATCCTGTTACTGCTTGCTAGAATCCTGGCAATGCTCTGCCCAGGCAGTGGTTTTTTGGTCACACAGAAGGCTTTCAATAGTACTGCTTCAGTCCACAAAATGCCAGTTCCCTCTTTAGCCCATACATTCCCATGTTCCTTTGAAACCACTCCTATCCCAGACCATGAAAACATACTGCTCCTGGAGAGAGGCTTTCCTCCTCACTCCTCAAAGATGTCAGCTTTGGATGCCTGTTCATGTCCAGGGGAGGGCACCTGGTGGGGAGCCGCAATATCCACCGGGGTATACCATTGGACCTCAAGACCTTCCACCAGCAGAAGTGCAGTTGGCTTTGTGCACGAACCCAACACACCTGTTGGAGTGTTCTTGGGGGTCAGAGACTACTCTTTGTTGCTAAGAGTTGACCTGAGTCCACATCCTGACCCTTGCTCTCTGCTATCTGATTGTCTCACTTACTCTGACGGCGAGAGATGATTTGGCCCAGCTCATAATCCTCTGGAGTCTCCTCAGTAAGGAAGTGTAGGTCGAGGGCGCTGCGGATGACGACAGGAGCCCTATCGTGGCAGGTCACCTGGAGCAGCATGGGAGACAGGCCTTCAGGAAATGGGCCTTGAAGTGACTACTCAAGGACAGTGGGCAGGGGCATTCTGGAGGCACCTCCACTCTAAATACAAGGGCAACATCCATGACCCTACTACCCGAGGCTGACCTCCTGCTCATCGTGTGGGCTCTTCCCACAGGCTACTAGCCCAATCCTTGTACATAGGACTTCCTGGGCCTGCCATTGCTCTTTGTGGAGCTGCACTCCTCTCGGAGTGAAAGGACCCCACTACCTGCATACAGATGCAATCTCATCCCACAAGTTGGGAGGAATGGGAAAATAGCCTCCAAGATCCCAGGTCTGCCCGAGGATGCAGGCGGCATTGGGAATGGCCTAGGCACAAAACCTAGAGGCTTTGGTCTGGATTGCCAGGGCCAAAAACAGACCCAGGAACATGACCACACACAGGAGAGCTGAAAGATAGCCATGAGAGCTCCTGGCCTCCAGAGGCTCAGTGCTGGCTGGGATGTAGGAGGGCACCTCATCCGGCAAGGGTGGTCATTGGGTTACCTGGACATTTAGTGTGCTTGCTCCACATCCATATCGACTCTGCAGAGAGACTCTCTCAGCTCCTTGTTCAAGGAACATGGAGAACCTCACACTGCTGTCCTCCTCCATAGACGTCAGCATCCCATACAAGGGAACCTGCAACCTAGTTCCTGTCCTATTCTCATCTGTCACCCATACCTGTCCCTGCCCTTCTGGACTGCATGCTGCCACCTGACACACAGACTCCCTCAGACATGGCAGTGGACAAGCTGCTGCACTCGCTCATCTCAGCTCCAGCCCTTCACACTGACCTCTCCCTTCTTGATTCCCATCTATCCTCCTGATCATCCAGAAGCTCCAAATTCAAGAGGGCATGAGTAGTCCATGGTATTGGACCAGTGTCTGCTCCCCACCCAGGTGTAAGCACCACGGGACACCCCTGCTCCCAGGCTTACCAGAACACTCTTGGCCATCTCTGGACTTTGTGTTTCTAAGTGGACACGAATTAAGCAGGTGTCTCCCACCTGCTTGTGGGAAAGCGGGCTGGAGGACTTGCAGGTTGATTCTGAGAACTGTGGGGGATGGAACATCAGCAAACCCAGAAACAGAAAGCCACCCCAGACTGTCAGTTGGCTCTATGGGCTTCCAGCAAATATGTCCAGGTGCTGAGGCTTCTTATTTCCTCAGGTCGGAGTGGAATGGCAGCACATGCACAGCTTGAATAAGGTAGGTGTTTACCTCCTTTCCCTTGACCTGGGGGCGTTTCCTCACCATGAAAGATTGTATTCCCAGATTCATGGACAGACACACGAGTGAGTGGTCAGAGACCTTGATTTCTGCAGAGCGAAGTGGAGAGAATTGTTAGGTGGCACTCAAGGATTATACCACAAAACACCCACAACCCCTGAGAGTCTCCGCCAGGCCCATCACACTTTGGTATTTTGGGGCCAAGGCCCACTTTCTCTTGGCTGTCAGTTATCCTGAGCCCACTGTGGATCATGTCTCCCCACTGTCTGATTGTCCTACTTACTCTCATCCTCAGACATCATATACAGCAGCTCAAAGTTGTCCACATCCTCATGCTGCAACAAATTTTGGTCCAAGGCCCTGCGGATGAGGCTTGTCACCGTCTCCTGAAAGGTCACCTGGATCAGGGTGGGACAAATGTCATCAGAGAATGGCTTTTAGAAGAGCTACCCAGAAGACTGTGGTCAAACATTCAGGAGAAATCTCAGCTACATATACAAGGGCACAATCTTGTTATCCTGCTACCTGAGTGTGTCCTCCATATACCACCTGGGTTCTTGCAATGTGCTACTAGAACAATCCTGGTACAAATATCTGCCTGTACCTGCCATCTCCCCTCCCCCTGGGGAGCCACATTCCACTCATGTCAAAGGACCAAACTGCCTATGCACAGACACACTCTCATCTCACTGAGATGAGAGCAATGGGCCAGGGATCTGCGCACCAAGTGTGATCTGGGATGCAGGCTGCCTTTGTGGGTGGAAGAGGCAGATGCACTGAAAATTTGGGTCCTGACTGCCACGACACAAAACAGACTCAGATACAAGAGTGTGCACTTGAGTGCTTCATGATAGCTTTGAGAAGCCCTGGCCTCTGGAAGCTCGGTGCGGGTCTGGTTGTCATGATGTACTTGACTCAGCACTGGCAGTCACTGAACATGTCTCCTCTGCAGCTGGACACCTGCAGCATTAGCGTGTCTACTGCACATCCACAGAAATTCTGCCAAGAACCCCTTTAGCTCCGTATTTACATACATGCAAAGCCTAACATTCCGAAGCTTTGGCATGACCCCCCAGGTGGTCCCGACCCCAAATTCCTACACCTAGTCATGCTAAGGAGGTTCTCTTCCCTGCCACCAGGAACATATCCCCTCCTACACATGTGACAAGTCACTGCCACCTCCTCTGCTCCAACTTCACTCATTGAGAATACCAAGTTCTAGGCACTGCAGCCTGCACCCTGGACATATCTCTGCCTTCATCTGTCCACAGCACTTCCGTCTGCACTTCTGGCCTGCAAAACCCACAATACACAGGCCCACTCACCACTGAAGCTGGGCATGCTGATGCTCTCCCTCCTCAGGTCAAGCCCTTAAGACGGACCTCTCTCTTCTTTATTTCCCACCATAGCCCTGGGGTTGGCTGTGTCTCCTGCCTTCCACTGTGTGGACACCCAGGAGGCAGCCCTGCTGTCGGGCTTACCGGGATGCGCTTTGTCTCCCTCAGGCTCTGTCCCTCTAGGAGGACGTGAACAACGCGGCTGTCTTCCACCTGCTCGCTGGAGTGAAGCAGTGAGGAGCTGCTACTCACAGCTGCTGGGGTCCTGGATGCCACTGCCATAGAAGGTTCCAAGAACTGTGGGGGATGACAACATCAGCAAAGCCCAGCAACTGCACCCCACCCAGCCTGGCAGTTGGCTCTGTGGGCATTCTACAACATCCATCCAGAACCTGACGTTCTTGTCCCCTTGGAGGATGTGGAGTGGCACCAGGAGTAAAGACTGAAGAAGGTGGCTGTTTTGGGAACAAGAGATCCAGCACCTGCTGGGTGGGGATGAAATCCCAGGAGATTAACCCCATGTTGCTGCTGAAATGTAGGTTCCTCCCACAAATGACAGGCAGGAGCTCATTCCTAAGCTGGTCCTGCCTGTAAGGTTCAAGGCTCTGAACCCTGAAGGGCTCCTCCGTGTTCTGATCATTTTCACCCTGGGTTGGGACCAAGAATGGTGGGTTCAAAATGGAATTGGTGACAAACAGAAAAATGACTTGTGCCAATACACTAGAGTCAAAGCACAATGGGACAGTTCCCATCAGTACAAACACACACACACACACACACACACACACACACACACACACACAGAGTCAGAATAGGAGTCCTGGGCCATTCATCAGGGATCAGACTAGAGGGCCTGCTGGGCTCACCTGCCCTGTGCTACTCACTGTTACTCTTGAGCTCCTCTGCGACAATCGCCAGAGGCTCTGGCGTCTAAGATGAAGCCTCACCCAGTGTATCCACAAAAGGGCTAGTTGGCCCCCCTGAGATTCCTGGGAGCCTGAGGCTCGGCATTGTCTGCAACCACAGGAGAACATCCTTCTCCCTCCAGTGGCTCCAACCAAGTGAGCTCGGATGGCTTGGTCAGTGAAGTGGGTGCCTGGATACCAGGGTTCCATGTTCTGTTTGATCCATTGTCAAGGCAATGATGTCATTTCCTGTGCCCATACCTGAGCCTCTTTTCACATAAGACCACTTTCAACAGCCCTATGGGCTGCCGATTTCTCCTCCATGCCTACCCATCTCAGGTGCGCAGGTGTTCACCAACAACTACCCAAACATCCCCACCAGCATCTGCCCTGCTTGGTGCCACTAGAGTTCCAGCTTGGAGCCTTCAAAAATGCATTCACAACCAGTCCTTCCCTCTCAGCAGCTTTTGGACCCTGGTCCCATCATTGTGCAACTCATGGTGTGCCCAGTCTTTTCTGGAAAGTAGGGTAGCATCTAATCTCTAGGGTTTATTGTGTCTATTGGCCCATAACACCCTCTGTTCTCTCTGAAACCAGAGATGGGACTCACAGGTGGCTAAAGCACAAATGTAGAGATGGGATAATCACAAGAAAGGGAGAGACAAAGAATGCACCCTAACTCAATCAGGCCTGTGTCCCACACAGGGACATGGCCAATGTCCGTCCCATCGTGGCTGCAGTTCCCTCTCTACACCATGGCAAGTTGGAGGGGACTGAGATGCAGAGGCTGCTCCCCTCTGCCATACAACTTCCCAAGGCTTCTCCTAAGATTTCAAAAGGGCCAAGTGTGTCTAGTGTTGGGGTCTCACAGAGACTCCGAGGTACCACAGCATCCTGCTGCCCAGAACCGGTTCACCCCTCACCTCAAGGGGGCTCAGCCTCTGGATTCATGGGAATTGAAGTGGGTACAGGTGATGGGATATCACCTCCAAGACTGAGTTATGCCAAGTCCATGACCCCTGTCTGCATCCCTGTCTCCAGCACCACTCCCCCCTCTCTCTTTCCTCCTCAGAGCAAACAAATCCATTTAGCAAGTGTGTCCTGTGATAAAGACATGACGGTCACCCATCCTCTCATTACAAAAACACTGAGGCTCAGCCAACATGGATCCTACAGGGAACACAGGCATAAACTCAGACTCCGATCCTCCCAGCCGAGCCTCAGTGGAGCCTGGACTCCCAGCCTCCTGAGTCAAGGAAACAGAGGTTCCTAGCCGAGCCACCTTGGATGCAGCCGCACACAAACTGAACTCATCAATGCCCCTTGCTCTCAGTTGTGAGTAAGAGGGGAAGTGGTGTTTCACAACCCTGGACATCAAGTGCAGTCTCCAGGCTTTGGGGTGTGCCCTGGCCTCTGTCTATCTGCCCAGGCTCTCCAACCCACACTGGCCTCTTACCCAACCTCCTCCTAGGGCCAAACTCAATCCTGCCTCTCAATTTCTGCTGCCTTCCCCAACACACTGCTCCCCAAAATGAGCAGGGCTGGCTCTCGGTTATCATGCTGGTGCCAGCAGCAATGCCACCCCACTGACATAATTCTGAGTCCCAACCTAGGCACTCCAGCTGTCTTTGCCACACCTGGCCTGTTTGGGCTCTGGCTCTTGCTCTTTTCTTTCATGTGCATGTGTTTTGAGGTTTTGAGTTTCTCCCACTGCAGAACTGCAGCTGTGGCAGGGTAGAGCTCATGAGGGTGACATTCTGAGCCACATCCAATCCCATCAGGACTGTTCACTGGGGTGACTGCTGGAACACAGTGATGAGTGAACACATGGGAGGTGGTTGGACCCACCTTGCCTCTGAGTGGCTTCCTTTCAGGACAGGAATGTAGGCATGGGAGCCCCTGGCGTGGGATGCTTTGCACAAGGCGTGACCATGGGCTCTCTTTCCTGGCAAAAATGGCTCCACTCAGCATGGAGAGCACTGACATTCCTGGTGGCTAACAACAGCCCTGGACCCCAGAAAGGAACCCACACTCAAGATTAACGTCTGAGTGTGCGTGTCCTCGAGGAAATGAGGTCTCCTGATCCCAGGTGCAAAGGGGTAAGTCCTCTAACTCCAGGGGCCATGAAGGGACATCTGAGTTTCCCTCGTCCTTCTTTCCCTCTCTAACTAACCACAGTTAGGACCCTGGCCTCATTCCCCAGTGAGGATCATTAGGCTCCATAAAGGACAGTCTCTAAGATGCTCAGTGGACCAACACCCTCTGCACAACCCATAACCCTATTCACCCAAGAGGCAAGAGGATTTCTATTCAGGAAAACCAGGAAAGGGAGAGCCTTTCTCAAGGACACAAGGACATTAGTGAGTGAGGGAGTGATTAATGGATGGAGAACTATTTCCAACACCAACTTCCAGGAGCATATATGGCCCCCTGGAGAATTCTGCAGTGTGTTGGTGATTAAGGAGAACGTGTGAATTCAGGGGTCACTAGGTCCTCTCAGCCATAAGGAGGGAAACTGCCATAAAGGAACTAGGACAAGGGTGCGAGGAATGCTCACTGGTGGGAGATCGGAAGGAAGGAAAGTGTACTCATTAGAAAAGTGTCGCCTGAAAATTCTTAGCCAGCCAAAAGTCGTGCGAACTTGTGTGGGAAAAGAGTCTTTGCACAGTGATGAAGCTAAGAGCTCACATGATGGAACACAGCATCAACTGGGACCAAATCCAATATCTGATATTCTTGTAGGAAGAGGAGAGTCTGGACCCAGATACCAGGGAGACTGGGGGATACCGGATATGTGAGGTTGGAGCCAGGGCGGGATGCCCATCTGGGAACCACAGATCGTGGGCAGCAATAGGAGAGTGGGCAAGGGCTGGGAGAGTTGGGGAGACAGTCCCCTTGAAACCTGGGAGGGGTTATGGCACTGGGACAGCCCAACACCTACTGTGTTGAGCCTCTGGAGCTCAACGGAAGACACTTCCTCTGTTGTCGGCCACCCAGTTAACAGAGTTTGGTTGCAGCAGCCTAGGACCCAGCTGAAGGTCTGAGCATGTTGGCCATGCAGGTTGGATCTGGACCACAGACACCCTCATCAGAGATTGTAGGGTCTCAGCCCTGAGGCAAGACAGGCACTAAGTCAGGCCAGGTGGGGAAACGGATAGGCACACACTCTGGGGGCTGGTGCCTGTGTTACTGGGAGCACTTCTGATCGCAATTCCCTGATCTGCTGCCAACACAGGCTACAGAGGAGCGTACAGAAACACAGACCACGGATCTGCCCCACTCAGTGGGCCCAGGCCAACACCACACCCAGCAGCCTCGTGCCATACCCAATGAGTCTCGAAGCGGCCCCCTCTTCCCATCCTGAGAGCTCTTCCCTTCCTCATGTGCCAATAGCTCCCTACTGTCACTGGCAATATCTACTCTGTGAGATGTCAACATCCGTGGGTACTGTTCTCTCATCCCAGGACAGTGTGGTCCCACACACCCTGGTGAAATGGGCCACCTGGAGGCTGGACCTGGAGGTTGTTGAGGCTGAATGGCAGCGGTGGTCCTCTGGCACTTAATATTATTTAAGTTAAAAAAAAAAACAAAAACAAAAACAAAAAACGGGTCTTGGTGCTCAAAAATGTTTGATTTGCATATTCTCATCCCCTAACCCCAATATTTTCATTATTTCCTCACATATGAAATCTTACTAGCATAAAGGTAATTTCGTATTAAACAAAGTGGATTGAAATAACATTGGTAAAAATAATCAATCACCATACTTTCAATTTTTGTTCTGCTTTCCTATTAGAAACCACTTGGATACAAGAGAACAGAGGACAGACTCATGGAAATGCTTGAAATGACAAGAAGCTCCCACTCAAGCTCAGCATTCAGTCCTGGACAGGGTAAGACCAGGCCACTTTGACATCTGTGCCAAAGAGTCTACCAGACAGAATCCTCTGACTGATCCCTGACTGAGCCATAGGAACTGGCTAGAAAAGCCTTCACATCCTCAATACATTCTTCACGTCAGAATACTTGACAACCATTGATATCCATCTCTCGTTAACTTGCTCCCCAGCCAACCATTCTTCAACAAATTCAAAGGAGTAACTCATGCAAGCACACAGAAAGGGGTGTTCACTACACACATCCATGTGCGAAAAAGACAACTGGTATTTCTTGTTTGGGCTATTTCAAATGAAATCCCTTCTGCATGACCTCCACAAACCAAAGGAAAATATTTGTGAAATTCCCACGTAGAAGACAAGATACACTTGCCAAGGAGGCAGTGGCAAGAATTTTGACACTCCAAATGTAGAGTGTGTGTTTCGGAAGCAGTCACAGTTTCCATGAGAGAGTCCCATGAAATCAATTAGGAAGATCCATGCTCTAGCCCTACCATGCAAGTGATGTGACTTGAAAGAGTCACTTAGTCTTAGTAACCATCATCACTAACAACTAAGTCAATGAATAAAGGTCCTCAGGTGCCAAGCTACAAAATGTGGGATGAGCATGGATGAGGATGGGTGGGAGAAGTCTCCAACTCTAACACAATTAGGGAAGGATGTGCTGACCTCAATTGGCTGGGGGGGCTGGGATCCTGCCACAGAGGGGGATTCCAAACCTCACATCCCCTGACCCAGGCCAGAAGACCAGGTAGAGTCCAAGGACCCTGGGGTGGCCCAATGGCAATAAAGGTCAAAAGGAACTAGGGATCTGCCTGGTCCCTCAATCCCCTACTCTGAGCAGGGCTGCATGACGAGGCCAGAGGCCATCCACAGCAATCTGCCTTTACAGGAAAACAGGGACTGCAGGCTGCCTCTGGCTCACTGAATCAGGGTGGTGTTTTCATAAAGCAAGACCACTTCCTCACATTTGACCAGCAGCTCATGTGTTGACAGCACAATGACTGACTTGACTCAGGCCCTGATGAATGAAATAGAAAATTCATAGCAAACCCATCTTTAGCTCTTCCACATCATCAGGGGCTCTGATTCAATTCCGTCCAGAAAGGTGTCTGAAATGATTTCTAAACATGCTGGGGACTCACCTCTGTGTGGAACTTTTCAGGAAAAAGGGGATCAAATCTCATGAAGCAACTCTTCTCTCTTCTAGCCCATGGGCAATGCAAGGAACCTGCATGATACCAGAGGCTCACTTCTCTCTTCTCGTGTCTTCTGGAAAGGATTCGTTAATGCTTCCTGCAAGGTGAAGCAGAAGCCTGCATCCCCAGCTGCACAGAAGTGTTTTAGGGCAGTGTCTCCCTTAAAACCCAAAAATAAAAAAAACAGGTCATTCAACAGGCACATGGATTCGAGTACATGTTCAATGATCCCTCCTCCCTGGAGCCTTCCACATGCCCATCTTCCACATTCACAGAGTAATGCTTGGCCATTCTCAAGACCAGGAGACCATGATGCTCATCACCAGGAAGTCAATAAGGAACATGAAGAGAGCAGCATGGATTGCAGAAGGTGGCACATCAAGGATCTTCAGCTCTGCTGCTAGAACACAAGAGCTTAACTTCAGTATTGACTTTTTGCCAACTACCAAGTACGATAGCAGTGTCAAGCCCAATATGCAGATATGCAAGTAGTAGGTGACACCCCGCATCCATTCACAAAAGTGGGCAACATCTGCATCAGAACAAGGAAGTATCTTACCCTTACTCATAAAAATCATCAGAAACAAAATAAAATGGATGCAAGACTTCTCATTTCACTATTAGGTAGCTGTTGGAATTCCCTATTAAATAATACCTCCTCCAAAATAAAAAGTATCTCAGACATGTGTCAACTATTCAATGGATGACATTTTAAAAACTATGGACTTTACTTAATATTTATGTATGCTATATCCCTGCCTAAGGCTCTATGAGAAAGGAGCACATAAAATTGGATCTTTGAAAATCTCACATTTGCTGATAAATATTACTGCTGATCTCAGGCATGGCGAAGTGAAAAGTGGGACTTTGGATATTCCAAGAATGCTATGTTGTGGGATTGGTGTCCCTGATTCATACATAGCATATGGTTTCTATGAAATCCAGTGAGGGAGCAGGAGTAACGAAGCTGATTGCACAGATGACCTCAGGGAATACTGACAGATAGGCCAAATGAAAAATATGCTCCAGCTAACCATTGGTATTTGGGCTTCTGATCCCAGTCCTGTTTTTAAAAAAGGTGCAGACAGGCAGTGTTCATTAAAAACTGTCTACCATGTAAAAGTGGGTAATTTAAATGGCATCTAGTTACACATCTGATAGAATGGTCTGGCAACATATGAATTTCATTCTAACAACAACAACAACAACAAAACATAGAAAATGAGACATAAAGATAAAACCTTGTCTTCACCAGGATGCCTAAAAATAGGTTTTATTTGGCTCATGCCAATAAATATCTTTCAATAGAATTTCTGATTTCTGAA
This sequence comes from Urocitellus parryii, assembly GCF_045843805.1. Taxonomy (NCBI): domain Eukaryota; kingdom Metazoa; phylum Chordata; class Mammalia; order Rodentia; family Sciuridae; genus Urocitellus; species Urocitellus parryii. The sequence continues at coordinate 44,550,759 of NC_135548.1, forward strand.
TGAATCCATTCAACTTCATACTGCACAGATCACAAGGTTTTCTTTACAGAATATTCTCTTCTTCTTCTTAAAGCCTCACATAGAAAATGTCTCACAGGACATAGGAGGGGAATGACCCAAAGGATGAGAGAATGGCTGGAACCGTTCTCAAATGTGCCCATGTAGCCTAAAGTTTGAAGGCATCTAATTGTACTCTAAAACAATTATGAACCTATTCGATCCATTATTAATAAATATCACCACTTTACCACTTGAACCAAATCACAGAAAATTGGAAACAGATGATCATTGGCTTTGATACCTTTACTTCTGTTTCATTACTCAGAGTCGATCAACTCTATACTTCAAGTGACACAGATTTATTACAGAATGCCTAAGATCCTAAGGATCTATTTTAGCTCAGCCCATGGTATTGCTTCATTATTTTATTATTTTGTAAGTAATAAAATATAACTTCATGTTGGATGATATATTCAAGCCATGAATATATCATCCAACATTGTTCTTCCCAAAATATTAGCCCAATTTCTGCACGTGCTCACTTACTGTTCAGGAATTTTACTAATTGTTTGAAGGTTCTAGAGGACCTGTTAGACTCCTAATGGACAAACCATACAACATACTCCAGAGAACGGACGAGTGCCATAAGAAGAAAATAAGGTCAGCCTACAGCAATGGGCAGCTGCCTGCCCTCGGCTGGGAGGAGCCCTGGCCATGGCACCAGGGCTGCTGGGCAGCAGAAGCCTCCACAGCCCTGCAGGGAGCCTGGAGCACAGCTCTGCCTAACCATGCTCAGCCCTGGACAGATGCACATGAGTTCCCATCACAGGCTCGAGTGTGACAGTCCCAGGTGCATGCCTGTCATGCCAGCCACCAGGGAGGCTGAGGCAAGAGGAACGTTTGAGGTCAGCCTTGGCAACTTAGACCCTGAGGCAAAGGGGAAATACGTTTACAGGGGTCTCTGAGGGTGTAGCTCAGGTAGGTCACTTGCCTCACAGGCTCAAGGCCCTGGGTTCAATCCCCAGAACCCACGTACACACAAAAAGTGAACTTGGAATATTGTTTAAAATGATGGGTCAGGTACACACAAGGACTTCAATATGACCTCTCAGAGGAGCTCAATTTGAGATCAGACTGAACAAAAGACCACCTGGACCATTGACTCAGTGTCTGAAACCCTCTGTGAGCATGGGAAGCACTGCTGGCAAGACACCAGAGGGCCAAAGCACTTGTGCCCCCTGCAGGGGCGTCTCTTGTCTACCGCCAAAGACTGTTCCCCTCCTGGGGCAGCTGAGAGCAAGCTGGGCCTTGGAGCAAGGACTAGTGCTTTAGATATAGACTATGCAAGCAAGGGGCAATGTCTTTAATAAAACTAAAATTAAAAAGTCACATTGAAAAAATTTTAAAAAGAAGAAAATAAGGTCAAGTAGAGGAAGCCCATTTTCACAGGAAAAAATCCCCCAGTGAAAAGCATCAGAATAGATACCAAGAAAAATACCAACAAACACAGTGTGCTCCCACTATGTATCTACTCAACATGCAAAAGTTAGAAAGCTAGATAATACAATCCTGGCCACAGGTAGAGCTATGCAGAAGAGCCACCTGGCAGTGCTTAGTCAAAGAAGTAAACATGCACACTTTGACCTAGAAATTCCACCTGTGTGTAAACCAGGCGGTGCTTAAGCAGTTTCACAAGGGGACATGCACAGGGAAATTTATCCTCAGGTTCTTATAGAGTTGTCTGTGCTTACAGGGAGTTGATGGTTGTCAAGATGCCCACAGCTGCGAAAGTCAAAAGCTAAAAAAATAATAGATGCCAACCTGGATATATTAATAATCCCGTATCTATGATCACCTTCATAAGGTAGCTTCCCAACTTCTGTGTGGAAGTGTGTTTCTCCTTGGCACTTACACTGTTGTGGAGACCACTAGGAGTTCAGCTTTGTGCAGGATCATCTGACCTGGACTTTTGGCAAGACCTGTACAGCCCTCACACATGCTCAGATGCTACAGGACTTTTCAGACCAGTCCAGACAACAGTAGGCATCCATTCATTGTCTGCACTCTACAGATTCCTAGATGCACGACATTCATTACCATCAAATGCAGAATTTTCATCAAAAACTAATATATATATATCATTCCAATCTGAATCAAGAAAATCGGAAATATCCCCAAATCCAAAGAGTGGATCCCCATTGTGATGCTACAAGTTGAAAATTCCACAGCTGACCTCATGGGATGGTTCACAGTCAAAAGACAGCTGCATGAAAAAATATTACATGACCTTCCTGCTATGTGAAAAGTGGCATGTGAAGTACACATGCATGTCTTCCTCAGACATGGGTTCATTTGCAAGACACCTTGTGCAATTGAAAATACTCCAAAAGGGGAGAAATCAGAACCATGTCTCCAAAGTATTTCAGCAGAGACCAACTCCATCTGTCTATCTATCTCTCAGTGAGTGTGTGTGCTCTTGTGTGTGTTTGTGTGTCTTTGTTTGTGTTTGTACCATCACAGCTGATACTTCATTGCCCCCATTGGAAAACTGACTCAGATAATGCCATCTGCCAAACTCCTAAAAACCAAAGTTCTTGCTGATAGAATGAAACATTCCTTCCTGTTGGTTTGGATGTGTCCTTTAGGAATCACTGCTACATTTAGTATACTCAAATCATCACAGTAGATCAGGTAACAAAAACATATATATTTTAAAATAATAATAATATATTAATGGAAACAACAAATACAGGATAGAGTAACAACTGTGTTACTAAACAAGGTCAAGGACAATGGCAAACTATAGATTCAAACTTTGAAGAAAATAGTAATCAATGTAAATATTCCTGGGCTGCCTCAGCCCCGCCCAGGCACACAGCAACAGAATGGTTTTGCAAGCATCCTCAGGAGGGCAGGAGCCTTCTTTGCAGGACGAGAGGGAGGTTGAGGCTCGATCCACCCATCATTCTTTTGGGAGAGGCTCCTTTTCCTCAGCACAAAGTTGGATTTTTTGTGAGGATTCTTGGCATCAAATACGTTGGCCTCTGCTGGAATCCTCAGCTCTGGGGAGAGAGGGGTGTACAAAAAGAAGGTGGCACTCAGGAGGTGCTCCCTAGGACACGCCAACATCTGAGAGCCTGTGCCAGAAAAGGCCAGAGCCACACACCTGAGAGCTCTCCAATTCAGCACCAATACCAACAAAGACAGCCTCCACAGTCCTCCCTGAGGAAGAACTAGGCAGAGCACTTCAACAGACCTAATGTCTGTTCCTACTGAAGGCTTTGGACTCCAGAATATCTCAGGTCCTCTTGCATCTGCCAAAGCACACCACTAGGGTTTGCATCTGAAATCTCCCACAAAAGGCTCCTGTGCCGAAGATTCAGTCCCCACATGAGCCATCTTCATAGGTGGGTTTGGAGGGAAGCATTGGATGGTGAGTGCTCTGATGTCAACATGAAATTCTCATTCAAGATGAATACACTACTGGGGGGTGGGAGGGACTGGAAGAAAGGTTGAGCATGGTTGGAGTAAGACCTAAACAGGGTTGTGCCCTGGGCAACAGTACCTTGTTCCTGTTGGCTCCACTGAATCCTCATTCTCCAAGGAGAGGTCCTCCCTCTCCATCTTTCTCTCTCTCCCTCTCTGCCAGCCTCGATCTCTCTCTCCCAGTCTATGCCTTTGTGGCAAGGGCTGAGGAGCTCTCCACTGCCACACACTAGAGCTTTATGGACAGCCTCAGTGCACAACCAAAGAGAAAGCTATGAAACCCAGAGAAAAAAGGCCTAGGATTCCTCCTCTGAGTTATTTTCCTCAAGTATGGCCACAGTGAGGACAGGCTGACCAGCACGGATACCACGTTAGAGCCATGCTTCTGCGTTGGTGGAGCCCGCCTCCATGTGAACCAGGCTTCTGAGAATGGAGGCCACATTCCAAATACTGCCCTACTGAGAACAATGGTTCCAAAGACCAGCAAAGGGACTGCTTCCCTCCAACATGGTGTATGGCCCAGTGGTGCCATGACCCCGAGTGGGGGAATACAACAGCCGCTTCTCCTTCCTCTGAACATGTGTTTCCTGTCGCCCTCCTCTAACCTAGAGCCTGTTCTCCATCCCTTCTGGGTTGGATGTGGAGATCTCTGCTATGAATTTCTTAGGCTACCAAGGCCCCAGACAGACTTCCTCTTCCATAGACTCTACTAACCTAACAGTAGGTTAAGATAGGAGACAAGTGATCCTAGAACTCATAGGGATGGTGGTCTTCAGGGTACATAGGCTGGGATAATGGCTGCTGTGGTGTTTGGCTCACAAAAACCAACCAACCAACCAACGAAAAAGCGCTGGCATTATTATCAGATGAGCTCTGTGGCTACGTGCTCAGGAAGCCCTCATCTGACTTTAGTTAGGGATCACAACCTGGCTATTGTGATCACTCCTTGCCTAGTGGACTCAGGTGCGTAAGACCATGGAATTTATGCAAAAACAGATGATTCAGGCTGTCTCCCAGGCTGTGTTTTCTTCCCAATTTCATCCTGTTACTGCTTGCTAGAATCCTGGCAATGCTCTGCCCAGGCAGTGGTTTTTTGGTCACACAGAAGGCTTTCAATAGTACTGCTTCAGTCCACAAAATGCCAGTTCCCTCTTTAGCCCATGCATTCCCATGTTCCTTTGAAACCACTCCTATCCCAGACCATGAAAACATACTGCTCCTGGAGAGAGGCTTTCCTCCTCACTCCTCAAAGATGTCAGCTTTGGATGCCTGTTCATGTCCAGGGGAGGGCACCTGGTGGGGAGCCGCAATATCCACCGGGGTATACCATTGGACCTCAAGACCTTCCACCAGCAGAAGTGCAGTTGGCTTTGTGCACGAACCCAACACACCTGTTGGAGTGTTCTTGGGGGTCAGAGACTACTCTTTGTTGCTAAGAGTTGACCTGAGTCCACATCCTGACCCTTGCTCTCTGCTATCTGATTGTCTCACTTACTCTGACGGCGAGAGATGATTTGGCCCAGCTCATAATCCTCTGGATTCTCCTCAGTAAGGAAGTGTAGGTCGAGGGCGCTGCGGATGACGACAGGAGCCCTATCGTGGCAGGTCACCTGGAGCAGCATGGGAGACAGGCCTTCAGGAAATGGGCCTTGAAGTGACTACTCAAGGACAGTGGGCAGGGGCATTCTGGAGGCACCTCCATTCTAAATACAAGGGCAACATCCATGACCCTACTACCCGAGGCTGACCTCCTGCTCATCGTGTGGGCTCTTCCCACAGGCTACTAGCCCAATCCTTGTACATAGGACTTCCTGGGCCTGCCATTGCTCTTTGTGGAGCTGCACTCCTCTCGGAGTGAAAGGACCCCACTACCTGCATACAGATGCAATCTCATCCCACAAGTTGGGAGGAATGGGACAATAGCCTCCAAGATCCCAGGTCTGCCCGAGGATGCAGGCGGCATTGGGAATGGCCTAGGCACAAAACCTAGAGGCTTTGGTCTGGATTGCCAGGGCCAAAAACAGACCCAGGAACATGACCACACACAGGAGAGCTGAAAGATAGCCACGAGAGCTCCTAGCCTCCAGAGGCTCAGTGCTGGCTGGGATGTAGGTGGGCACCTCATCCGGCAAGGGTGGTCATTGGGTTACCTGGACATTTAGTGTGCTTGCTCCACATCCATATCGACTCTGCAGAGAGACTCTCTCAGCTCCTTGTTCAAGGAACATGGAGAACCTCACACTGCTGTCCTCCTCCATAGACGTCAGCATCCCATACAAGGGAACCTGCAACCTAGTTCCTGTCCTATTCTCATCTGTCACCCATACCTGTCCCTGCCCTTCTGGACTGCATGCTGCCACCTGACACACAGACTCCCTCAGACATGGCAGTGGACAAGCTGCTGCACTCGCTCATCTCAGCTCCAGCCCTTCACACTGACCTCTCCCTTCTTGATTCCCATCTATCCTCCTGATCATCCAGAAGCTCCAAATTCAAGAGGGCATGAGTAGTCCATGGTATTGGACCAGTGTCTGCTCCCCACCCAGGTGTAAGCACCACGGGACACCCCTGCTCCCAGGCTTACCAGAACACTCTTGGCCATCTCTGGACTTTGTGTTTCTAAGTGGACACGAATTAAGCAGGTGTCTCCCACCTGCTTGTGGGAAAGCGGCCTGGAGGACTTGCAGGTTGATTCTGAGAACTGTGGGGGATGGAACATCAGCAAACCCAGAAACAGAAAGCCACCCCAGACTGTCAGTTGGCTCTATGGGCTTCCAGCAAATATGTCCAGGTGCTGAGGCTTCTTATTTCCTCAGGTCGGAGTGGAATGGCAGCACATGCACAGCTTGAATAAGGTAGGTGTTTACCTCCTTTCCCTTGACCTGGGGGCGTTTCCTCACCATGAAATATTGTATTCCCAGATTCATGGACAGACACACGAGTGAGTGGTCAGAGACCTTGATTTCTGCAGAGCGAAGTGGAGAGAATTGTTAGGTGGCACTCAAGGATTATACCACAAAACACCCACAACCCCTGAGAGTCTCCGCCAGGCCCATCACACTTTGGTATTTTGGGGCCAAGGCCCACTTTCTCTTGGCTGTCAGTTATCCTGAGCCCACTGTGGATCATGTCTCCCCACTGTCTGATTGTCCTACTTACTCTCATCCTCAGACATCATATACAGCAGCTCAAAGTTGTCCACATCCTCATGCTGCAACAAATTTTGGTCCAAGGCCCTGCGGATGAGGCTTGTCACCGTCTCCTGAAAGGTCACCTGGATCAGGGTGGGACAAATGTCATCAGAGAATGGCTTTTAGAAGAGCTACCCAGAAGACTGTGGTCAAACATTCAGGAGAAATCTCAGCTACATATACAAGGGCACAATCTTGTTATCCTGCTACCTGAGTGTGTCCTCCATATACCACCTGGGTTCTTGCAATGTGCTACTAGAACAATCCTGGTACAAATATCTGCCTGTACCTGCCATCTCCCCTCCCCCTGGGGAGCCACATTCCACTCATGTCAAAGGACCAAACTGCCTATGCACAGACACACTCTCATCTCACTGAGATGAGAGCAATGGGCCAGGGATCTGCGCACCAAGTGTGATCTGGGAAGCAGGCTGCCTTTGTGGGTGCAAGAGGCAGATGCACTGAAAATTTGGGTCCTGACTGCCACGACACAAAACAGACTCAGATACAAGAGTGTGCACTTGAGTGCTTCATGATAGCTTTGAGAGGCCCTGGCCTCTGTAAGCTCGGTGCGGGTCTGGTTGTAATGATGTACTTGACTCAGCACTGGCAGTCACTGAACATGTCTCCTCTGCAGCTGGACACCTGCAGCATTAGCGTGTCTACTGCACATCCATAGAAATTCTGCCAAGAACCCCTTTAGCTCCGTATTTACATACATGCAAAGCCTAACATTCCGAAGCTTTGGCATGACCCCCCAGGTGATCCCGACCCCAAATTCCTACACCTAGTCATGCTAAGGAGGTTCTCTTCCCTGCCACCAGGAACACATCCCCTCCTACACATGTGACAAGTCACTGCCACCTCCTCTGCTCCAACTTCACTCATTGAGAATACCAAGTTCTAGGCACTGCAGCCTGCACCCTGGACATATCTCTGCCTTCATCTGTCCACAGCACTTCCGTCTGCACTTCTGGCCTGCAAAACCCACAATACACAGGCCCACTCACCACTGAAGCTGGGCATGCTGATGCTCTCCCTCCTCAGGTCAAGCCCTTAAGACGGACCTCTCTCTTCTTTATTTCCCACCATAGCCCTGGGGTTGGCTGTGTCTCCTGCCTTCCACTGTGTGGACACCCAGGAGGCAGCCCTGCTGTCGGGCTTACCGGGATGCGCTTTGTCTCCCTCAGGCTCTGTCCCTCTAGGAGGACGTGAACAACGCGGCTGTCTTCCACCTGCTTGCTGGAGTGAAGCAGTGAGGAGCTGCTACTCACAGCTGCTGGGGTCCTGGATGCCACTGCCACAGAAGGTTCCAAGAACTGTGGGGGATGACAACATCAGCAAAGCCCAGCAACTGCACCCCACCCAGCCTGGCAGTTGGCTCTGTGGGCATTCTACAACATCCATCCAGAACCTGAGGTTCTTGTCCCCTTGGAGGATGTGGAGTGGCACCAGGAGTAAAGACTGAAGAAGGTGGCTGTTTTGGGAACAAGAGATCCAGCACCTGCTGGGTGGGGATGAAATCCCAGGAGATTAACCCCATGTTGCTGCTGAAATGTAGGTTCCTCCCACAAATGACAGGCAGGAGCTCATTCCTAAGCTGGTCCTGCCTGTAAGGTTCAAGGCTCTGAACCCTGAAGGGCTCCTCCGTGTTCTGATCATTTTCACCCTGGGTTGGGACCAAGAATGGTGGGTTCAAAATGGAATTGGTGACAAACAGAAAAATGACTTGTGCCAATACACTAGAGTCAAAGCACAATGGGACAGTTCCCATCAGTACAAACACACACACACACACACACACACACACACACACACACACACACACAGAGTCAGAATAGGAGTCCTGGGCCATTCATCAGGGATCAGACTAGAGGGCCTGCTGGGCTCACCTGCCCTGTGCTACTCACTGTTACTCTTGAGCTCCTCTGCGACAATCGCCAGAGGCTCTGGCGTCTAAGATGAAGCCTCACCCAGTGTATCCACAAAAGGGCTAGTTGGCCCCCCTGAGATTCCTGGGAGCCTGAGGCTCGGCATTGTCTGCAACCACAGGAGAACATCCTTCTCCCTCCAGTGGCTCCAACCAAGTGAGCTCGGATGGCTTGGTCAGTGAAGTGGGTGCCTGGATACCAGGGTTCCATGTTCTGTTTGATCCATTGTCAAGGCAATGATGTCATTTCCTGTGCCCATACCTGAGCCTCTTTTCACATAAGACCACTTTCAACAGCCCTATGGGCTGCCGATTTCTCCTCCATGCCTACCCATCTCAGGTGCGCAGGTGTTCACCAACAACTACCCAAACATCCCCACCAGCATCTGCCCTGCTTGGTGCCACTAGAGTTCCAGCTTGGAGCCTTCAAAAATGCATTCACAACCAGTCCTTCCCTCTCAGCAGCTTTTGGACCCTGGTCCCATCATTGTGCAACTCATGGTGTGCCCAGTCTTTTCTGGAAAGTAGGGTAGCATCTAATCTCTAGGGTTTATTGTGTCTATTGGCCCATAACACCCTCTGTTCTCTCTGAAACCAGAGATGGGACTCACAGGTGGCTAAAGCACAAATGTAGAGATGGGATAATCACAAGAAAGGGAGAGACAAAGAATGCACCCTAACTCAATCAGGCCTGTGTCCCACACAGGGACATGGCCAATGTCCGTCCCATCGTGGCTGCAGTTCCCTCTCTACACCATGGCAAGTTGGAGGGGACTGAGATGCAGAGGCTGCTCCCCTCTGCCATACAACTTCCCAAGGCTTCTCCTAAGATTTCAAAAGGGCCAAGTGTGTCTAGTGTTGGGGTCTCACAGAGACTCCGAGGTACCACAGCATCCTGCTGCCCAGAACCGGTTCACCCCTCACCTCAAGGGGGCTCAGCCTCTGGATTCATGGGAATTGAAGTGGGTACAGGTGATGGGATATCACCTCCAAGACTGAGTTATGCCAAGTCCATGACCCCTGTCTGCATCCCTGTCTCCAGCACCACTCCCCCCTCTCTCTTTCCTCCTCAGAGCAAACAAATCCATTTAGCAAGTGTGTCCTGTGATAAAGACATGACGGTCACCCATCCTCTCATTACAAAAACACTGAGGCTCAGCCAACATGGATCCTACAGGGAACACAGGCATAAACTCAGACTCCGATCCTCCCAGCCGAGCCTCAGTGGAGCCTGGACTCCCAGCCTCCTGAGTCAAGGAAACAGAGGTTCCTAGCCGAGCCACCTTGGATGCAGCCGCACACAAACTGAACTCATCAATGCCCCTTGCTCTCAGTTGTGAGTAAGAGGGGAAGTGGTGTTTCACAACCCTGGACATCAAGTGCAGTCTCCAGGCTTTGGGGTGTGCCCTGGCCTCTGTCTATCTGCCCAGGCTCTCCAACCCACACTGGCCTCTTACCCAACCTCCTCCTAGGGCCAAACTCAATCCTGCCTCTCAATTTCTGCTGCCTTCCCCAACACACTGCTCCCCAAAATGAGCAGGGCTGGCTCTCGGTTATCATGCTGGTGCCAGCAGCAATGCCACCCCACTGACATAATTCTGAGTCCCAACCTAGGCACTCCAGCTGTCTTTGCCACACCTGGCCTGTTTGGGCTCTGGCTCTTGCTCTTTTCTTTCATGTGCATGTGTTTTGAGGTTTTGAGTTTCTCCCACTGCAGAACTGCAGCTGTGGCAGGGTAGAGCTCATGAGGGTGACATTCTGAGCCACATCCAATCCCATCAGGACTGTTCACTGGGGTGACTGCTGGAACACAGTGATGAGTGAACACATGGGAGGTGGTTGGACCCACCTTGCCTCTGAGTGGCTTCCTTTCAGGACAGGAATGTAGGCATGGGAGCCCCTGGCGTGGGATGCTTTGCACAAGGCGTGACCATGGGCTCTCTTTCCTGGCAAAAATGGCTCCACTCAGCATGGAGAGCACTGTCATTCCTGGTGGCTAACAACAGCCCTGGACCCCAGAAAGGAACCCACACTCAAGATTAACGTCTGAGTGTGCGTGTCCTCGAGGAAATGAGGTCTCCTGATCCCAGGTGCAAAGGGGTAAGTCCTCTAACTCCAGGGGCCATGAAGGGACATCTGAGTTTCCCTCGTCCTTCTTTCCCTCTCTAACTAACCACAGTTAGGACCCTGGCCTCATTCCCCAGTGAGGATCATTAGGCTCCATAAAGGACAGTCTCTAAGATGCTCAGTGGACCAACACCCTCTGCACAACCCATAACCCTATTCACCCAAGAGGCAAGAGGATTTCTATTCAGGAAAACCAGGAAAGGGAGAGCCTTTCTCAAGGACACAAGGACATTAGTGAGTGAGGGAGTGATTAATGGATGGAGAACTATTTCCAACACCAACTTCCAGGAGCATATATGGCCCCCTGGAGAATTCTGCAGTGTGTTGGTGATTAAGGAGAACGTGTGAATTCAGGGGTCACTAGGTCCTCTCAGCCATAAGGAGGGAAACTGCCATAAAGGAACTAGGACAAGGGTGCGAGGAATGCTCACTGGTGGGAGATCGGAAGGAAGGAAAGTGTACTCATTAGAAAAGTGTCGCCTGAAAATTCTTAGCCAGCCAAAAGTCGTGCGAACTTGTGTGGGAAAAGAGTCTTTGCACAGTGATGAAGCTAAGAGCTCACATGATGGAACACAGCATCAACTGGGACCAAATCCAATATCTGATATTCTTGTAGGAAGAGGAGAGTCTGGACCCAGATACCAGGGAGACTGGGGGATACCGGATATGTGAGGTTGGAGCCAGGGCGGGATGCCCATATGGGAACCACAGATCGTGGGCAGCAATAGGAGAGTGGGCAAGGGCTGGGAGAGTTGGGGAGACAGTCCCCTTGAAACCTGGGAGGGGTTATGGCACTGGGACAGCCCAACACCTACTGTGTTGAGCCTCTGGAGCTCAACGGAAGACACTTCCTCTGTTGTCGGCCACCCAGTTAACAGAGTTTGGTTGCAGCAGCCTAGGACCCAGCTGAAGGTCTGAGCATGTTGGCCATGCAGGTTGGATCTGGACCACAGACACCCTCATCAGAGATTGTAGGGTCTCAGCCCTGAGGCAAGACAGGCACTAAGTCAGGCCAGGTGGGGAAACGGATAGGCACACACTCTGGGGGCTGGTGCCTGTGTTACTGGGAGCACTTCTGATCGCAATTCCCTGATCTGCTGCCAACACAGGCTACAGAGGAGCGTACAGAAACACAGACCACGGATCTGCCCCACTCAGTGGGCCCAGGCCAACACCACACCCAGCAGCCTCGTGCCATACCCAATGAGTCTCGAAGCGGCCCCCTCTTCCCATCCTGAGAGCTCTTCCCTTCCTCATGTGCCAATAGCTCCCTACTGTCACTGGCAATATCTACTCTGTGAGATGTCAACATCCGTGGGTACTGTTCTCTCATCCCAGCACAGTGTGGTCCCACACACCCTGGTGAAATGGGCCACCTGGAGGCTGGACCTGGAGGTTGTTGAGGCTGAATGGCAGCGGTGGTCCTCTGGCACTTAATATTATTTAAGTTAAAAAAAAAAAACAAAAACAAAAACAAAAAACGGGTCTTGGTGCTCAAAAATGTTTGATTTGCATATTCTCATCCCCTAACCCCAATATTTTCATTATTTCCTCACATATGAAATCTTACTAGCATAAAGGTAATTTCGTATTAAACAAAGTGGATTGAAATAACATTGGTAAAAATAATCAATCACCATACTTTCAATTTTTGTTCTGCTTTCCTATTAGAAACCACTTGGATACAAGAGAACAGAGGACAGACTCATGGAAATGCTTGAAATGACAAGAAGCTCCCACTCAAGCTCAGCATTCAGTCCTGGACAGGGTAAGACCAGGCCACTTTGACATCTGTGCCAAAGAGTCTACCAGACAGAATCCTCTGACTGATCCCTGACTGAGCCATAGGAACTGGCTAGAAAAGCCTTCACATCCTCAATACATTCTTCACGTCAGAATACTTGACAACCATTGATATCCATCTCTCGTTAACTTGCTCCCCAGCCAACCATTCTTCAACAAATTCAAAGGAGTAACTCATGCAAGCACACAGAAAGGGGTGTTCACTACACACATCCATGTGCGAAAAAGACAACTGGTATTTCTTGTTTGGGCTATTTCAAATGAAATCCCTTCTGCATGACCTCCACAAACCAAAGGAAAATATTTGTGAAATTCCCACGTAGAAGACAAGATACACTTGCCAAGGAGGCAGTGGCAAGAATTTTGACACTCCAAATGTAGAGTGTGTGTTTAGGAAGCAGTCACAGTTTCCATGAGAGAGTCCCATGAAATCAATTAGGAAGATCCATGCTCTAGCCCTACCATGCAAGTGATGTGACTTGAAAGAGTCACTTAGTCTTAGTAACCATCATCACTAACAAGTAAGTCAATGAATAAAGGTCCTCAGGTGCCAAGCTACAAAATGTGGGATGAGCATGGATGAGGATGGGTGGGAGAAGTCTCCAACTCTAACACAATTAGGGAAGGATGTGCTGACCTCAAGTGGCTGGGGGGCTGGGATCCTGCCACAGAGGGGGATTCCAAACCTCACATCCCCTGACCCAGGCCAGAAGACCAGGTAGAGTCCAAGGACCCTGGGGTGGCCCAATGGCAATAAAGGTCAAAAGGAACTAGGGATCTGCCTGGTCCCTCAATCCCCTACTCTGAGCAGGGCTGCATGACGAGGCCAGAGGCCATCCACAGCAATCTGCCTTTACAGGAAAACAGGGACTGCAGGCTGCCTCTGGCTCACTGAATCAGGGTGGTGTTTTCATAAAGCAAGACCACTTCCTCACATTTGACCAGCAGCTCATGTGTTGACAGCACAATGACTGACTTGACTCAGGCCCTGATGAATGAAATAGAAAATTCATAGCAAACCCATCTTTAGCTCTTCCACATCATCAGGGGCTCTGATTCAATTCCGTCCAGAAAGGTGTCTGAAATGATTTCTAAACATGCTGGGGACTCACCTCTGTGTGGAACTTTTCAGGAAAAAGGGGATCAAATCTCATGAAGCAACTCTTCTCTCTTCTAGCCCATGGGCAATGCAAGGAACCTGCATGATACCAGAGGCTCACTTCTCTCTTCTCATGTCTTCTGGAAAGGATTCGTTAATGCTTCCTGCAAGGTGAAGCAGAAGCCTGCATCCCCAGCTGCACAGAAGTGTTTTAGGGCAGTGTCTCCCTTAAAACCCAAAAATAAAAAAAACAGGTCATTCAACAGGCACATGGATTCGAGTACATGTTCAATGATCCCTCCTCCCTGGAGCCTTCCACATGCCCATCTTCCACATTCACAGAGCAATGCTTGGCCATTCTCAAGACCAGGAGACCATGATGCTCATCACCAGGAAGTCAATAAGGAACATGAAGAGAGCAGCATGGATTGCAGAAGGTGGCACATCAAGGATCTTCAGCTCTGCTGCTAGAACACAAGAGCTTAACTTCAGTATTGACTTTTTGCCAACTACCAAGTACGATAGCAGTGTCAAGCCCAATATGCAGATATGCAAGTAGTAGGTGACACCCCGCATCCATTCACAAAAGTGGGCAACATCTGCATCAGAACAAGGAAGTATCTTACCCTTACTCATAAAAATCATCAGAAACAAAATAAAATGGATGCAAGACTTCTCATTTCACTATTAGGTAGCTGTTGGAATTCCCTATTAAATAATACCTCCTCCAAAATAAAAAGTATCTCAGACATGTGTCAACTATTCAATGGATGACATTTTAAAAACTATGGACTTTACTTAATATTTATGTATGCTATATCCCTGCCTAAGGCTCTATGAGAAAGGAGCACATAGAATTGGATCTTTGAAAATCTCACATTTGCTGATAAATATTACTGCTGATCTCAGGCATGGCGAAGTGAAAAGTGGGACTTTGGATATTCCAAGAATGCTATGTTGTGGGATTGGTGTCCCTGATTCATACATAGCATATGGTTTCTATGAAATCCAGTGAGGGAGCAGGAGTAACGAAGCTGATTGCACAGATGACCTCAGGGAATACTGACAGATAGGCCAAATGAAAAATATGCTCCAGCTAACCATTGGTATTTGGGCTTCTGATCCCAGTCCTGTTTTTAAAAAAGGTGCAGACAGGCAGTGTTCATTAAAAACTGTCTACCATGTAAAAGTGGGTAATTTAAATGGCATCTAGTTACACATCTGATAGAATGGTCTGGCAACATATGAATTTCATTCTAACAACAACAACAACAACAAAACATAGAAAATGAGACATAAAGATAAAACCTTGTCTTCACCAGGATGCCTAAAAATAGGTTTTATTTGGCTCATGCCAATAAATATCTTTCAATAGAATTTCTGATTTCTGAATGAATCCATTCAACTTCATACTGCACAGATCACAAGGTTTTCTTTACAGAATATTCTCTTCTTCTTCTTAAAGCCTCACATAGAAAATGTCTCACAGGACATAGGAGGGGAATGACCCAAAGGATGAGAGAATGGCTGGAACCGTTCTCAAATGTGCCCATGTAGCCTAAAGTTTGAAGGCATCTAATTGTACTCTAAAACAATTATGAACCTATTCGATCCATTATTAATAAATATCACCACTTTACCACTTGAACCAAATCACAGAAAATTGGAAACAGATGATCATTGGCTTTGATACCTTTACTTCTGTTTCATTACTCAGAGTCGATCAACTCTATACTTCAAGTGACACAGATTTATTACAGAATGCCTAAGATCCTAAGGATCTATTTTAGCTCAGCCCATGGTATTGCTTCATTATTTTATTATTTTGTAAGTAATAAAATATAACTTCATGTTGGATGATATATTCAAGCCATGAATATATCATCCAACATTGTTCTTCCCAAAATATTAGCCCAATTTCTGCACGTGCTCACTTACTGTTCAGGAATTTTACTAATTGTTTGAAGGTTCTAGAGGACCTGTTAGACTCCTAATGGACAAACCATACAACATACTCCAGAGAACGGACGAGTGCCATAAGAAGAAAATAAGGTCAGCCTACAGCAATGGGCAGCTGCCTGCCCTCGGCTGGGAGGAGCCCTGGCCATGGCACCAGGGCTGCTGGGCAGCAGAAGCCTCCACAGCCCTGCAGGGAGCCTGGAGCACAGCTCTGCCTAACCATGCTCAGCCCTGGACAGATGCACATGAGTTCCCATCACAGGCTCGAGTGTGACAGTCCCAGGTGCATGCCTGTCATGCCAGCCACCAGGGAGGCTGAGGCAAGAGGAACGTTTGAGGTCAGCCTTGGCAACTTAGACCCTGAGGCAAAGGGGAAATACGTTTACAGGGGTCTCTGAGGGTGTAGCTCAGGTAGGTCACTTGCCTCACAGGCTCAAGGCCCTGGGTTCAATCCCCAGAACCCACGTACACACAAAAAGTGAACTTGGAATATTGTTTAAAATGATGGGTCAGGTACACACAAGGACTTCAATATGACCTCTCAGAGGAGCTCAATTTGAGATCAGACTGAACAAAAGACCACCTGGACCATTGACTCAGTGTCTGAAACCCTCTGTGAGCATGGGAAGCACTGCTGGCAAGACACCAGAGGGCCAAAGCACTTGTGCCCCCTGCAGGGGCGTCTCTTGTCTACCGCCAAAGACTGTTCCCCTCCTGGGGCAGCTGAGAGCAAGCTGGGCCTTGGAGCAAGGACTAGTGCTTTAGATATAGACTATGCAAGCAAGGGGCAATGTCTTTAATAAAACTAAAATTAAAAAGTCACATTGAAAAAATTTTAAAAAGAAGAAAATAAGGTCAAGTAGAGGAAGCCCATTTTCACAGGAAAAAATCCCCCAGTGAAAAGCATCAGAATAGATACCAAGAAAAATACCAACAAACACAGTGTGCTCCCACTATGTATCTACTCAACCTGCAAAAGTTAGAAAGCTAGATAATACAATCCTGGCCACAGGTAGAGCTATGCAGAAGAGCCACCTGGCAGTGCTTAGTCAAAGAAGTAAACATGCACACTTTGACCTAGAAATTCCACCTGTGTGTAAACCAGGCGGTGCTTAAGCAGTTTCACAAGGGGACATGCACAGGGAAATTTATCCTCAGGTTCTTATAGAGTTGTCTGTGCTTACAGGGAGTTGATGGTTGTCAAGATGCCCACAGCTGCGAAAGTCAAAAGCTAAAAAAATAATAGATGCCAACCTGGATATATTAATAATCCCGTATCTATGATCACCTTCATAAGGTAGCTTCCCAACTTCTGTGTGGAAGTGTGTTTCTCCTTGGCACTTACACTGTTGTGGAGACCACTAGGAGTTCAGCTTTGTGCAGGATCATCTGACCTGGACTTTTGGCAAGACCTGTACAGCCCTCACACATGCTCAGATGCTACAGGACTTTTCAGACCAGTCCAGACAACAGTAGGCATCCATTCATTGTCTGCACTCTACAGATTCCTAGATGCACGACATTCATTACCATCAAATGCAGAATTTTCATCAAAAACTAATATATATATATCATTCCAATCTGAATCAAGAAAATCGGAAATATCCCCAAATCCAAAGAGTGGATCCCCATTGTGATGCTACAAGTTGAAAATTCCACAGCTGACCTCATGGGATGGTTCACAGTCAAAAGACAGCTGCATGAAAAAATATTACATGACCTTCCTGCTATGTGAAAAGTGGCATGTGAAGTACACATGCATGTCTTCCTCAGACATGGGTTCATTTGCAAGACACCTTGTGCAATTGAAAATACTCCAAAAGGGGAGAAATCAGAACCATGTCTCCAAAGTATTTCAGCAGAGACCAACTCCATCTGTCTATCTATCTCTCAGTGAGTGTGTGTGCTCTTGTGTGTGTTTGTGTGTCTTTGTTTGTGTTTGTACCATCACAGCTGATACTTCATTGCCCCCATTGGAAAACTGACTCAGATAATGCCATCTGCCAAACTCCTAAAAACCAAAGTTCTTGCTGATAGAATGAAACATTCCTTCCTGTTGGTTTGGATGTGTCCTTTAGGAATCACTGCTACATTTAGTATACTCAAATCATCACAGTAGATCAGGTAACAAAAACATATATATTTTAAAATAATAATAATATATTAATGGAAACAACAAATACAGGATAGAGTAACAACTGTGTTACTAAACAAGGTCAAGGACAATGGCAAACTATAGATTCAAACTTTGAAGAAAATAGTAATCAATGTAAATATTCCTGGGCTGCCTCAGCCCCGCCCAGGCACACAGCAACAGAATGGTTTTGCAAGCATCCTCAGGAGGGCAGGAGCCTTCTTTGCAGGACGAGAGGGAGGTTGAGGCTCGATCCACCCATCATTCTTTTGGGAGAGACTCCTTTTCCTCAGCACAAAGTTGGATTTTTTGTGAGGATTCTTGGCATCAAATACGTTGGCCTCTGCTGGAATCCTCAGCTCTGGGGAGAGAGGGGTGTACAAAAAGAAGGTGGCACTCAGGAGGTGCTCCCTAGGACACGCCAACATCTGAGAGCCTGTGCCAGAAAAGGCCAGAGCCACACACCTGAGAGCTCTCCAATTCAGCACCAATACCAACAAAGACAGCCTCCACAGTCCTCCCTGAGGAAGAACTAGGCAGAGCACTTCAACAGACCTAATGTCTGTTCCTACCGAAGGCTTTGGACTCCAGAATATCTCAGGTCCTCTTGCATCTGCCAAAGCACACCACTAGGGTTTGCATCTGAAATCTCCCACAAAAGGCTCCTGTGCCGAAGATTCAGTCCCCACATGAGCCATCTTCATAGGTGGGTTTGGAGGGAAGCATTGGATGGTGAGTGCTCTGATGTCAACATGAAATTCTCATTCAAGATGAATACACTACTGGGGGGTGGGAGGGACTGGAAGAAAGGTTGAGCATGGTTGGAGTAAGACCTAAACAGGGTTGTGCCCTGGGCAACAGTACCTTGTTCCTGTTGGCTCCACTGAATCCTCATTCTCCAAGGAGAGGTCCTCCCTCTCCATCTTTCTCTCTCTCCCTCTCTGCCAGCCTCGATCTCTCTCTCCCAGTCTATGCCTTTGTGGCAAGGGCTGACGAGCTCTCCACTGCCACACACTAGAGCTTTATGGACAGCCTCAGTGCACAACCAAAGAGAAAGCTATGAAACCCAGAGAAAAAAGGCCTAGGATTCCTCCTCTGAGTTATTTTCCTCAAGTATGGCCACAGTGAGGACAGGCTGACCAGCACGGATACCACGTTAGAGCCATGCTTCTGCGTTGGTGGAGCCCGCCTCCATGTGAACCAGGCTTCTGAGAATGGAGGCCACATTCCAAATACTGCCCTACTGAGAACAATGGTTCCAAAGACCAGCAAAGGGACTGCTTCCCTCCAACATGGTGTATGGCCCAGTGGTGCCATGACCCCGAGTGGGGGAATACAACAGCCGCTTCTCCTTCCTCTGAACATGTGTTTCCTGTCGCCCTCCTCTAACCTAGAGCCTGTTCTCCATCCCTTCTGGGTTGGATGTGGAGATCTCTGCTATGAATTTCTTAGGCTACCAAGGCCCCAGACAGACTTCCTCTTCCATAGACTCTACTAACCTAACAGTAGGTTAAGATAGGAGACAAGTGATCCTAGAACTCATAGGGATGGTGGTCTTCAGGGTACATAGGCTGGGATAATGGCTGCTGTGGTGTTTGGCTCACAAAAACCAACCAACCAACCAACGAAAAAGCGCTGGCATTATTATCAGATGAGCTCTGTGGCTACGTGCTCAGGAAGCCCTCATCTGACTTTAGTTAGGGATCACAACCTGGCTATTGTGATCACTCCTTGCCTAGTGGACTCAGGTGCGTAAGACCATGGAATTTATGCAAAAACAGATGATTCAGGCTGTCTCCCAGGCTGTGTTTTCTTCCCAATTTCATCCTGTTACTGCTTGCTAGAATCCTGGCAATGCTCTGCCCAGGCAGTGGTTTTTTGGTCACACAGAAGGCTTTCAATAGTACTGCTTCAGTCCACAAAATGCCAGTTCCCTCTTTAGCCCATGCATTCCCATGTTCCTTTGAAACCACTCCTATCCCAGACCATGAAAACATACTGCTCCTGGAGAGAGGCTTTCCTCCTCACTCCTCAAAGATGTCAGCTTTGGATGCCTGTTCATGTCCAGGGGAGGGCACCTGGTGGGGAGCCGCAATATCCACCGGGGTATACCATTGGACCTCAAGACCTTCCACCAGCAGAAGTGCAGTTGGCTTTGTGCACGAACCCAACACACCTGTTGGAGTGTTCTTGGGGGTCAGAGACTACTCTTTGTTGCTAAGAGTTGACCTGAGTCCACATCCTGACCCTTGCTCTCTGCTATCTGATTGTCTCACTTACTCTGACGGCGAGAGATGATTTGGCCCAGCTCATAATCCTCTGGATTCTCCTCAGTAAGGAAGTGTAGGTCGAGGGCGCTGCGGATGACGACAGGAGCCCTATCGTGGCAGGTCACCTGGAGCAGCATGGGAGACAGGCCTTCAGGAAATGGGCCTTGAAGTGACTACTCAAGGACAGTGGGCAGGGGCATTCTGGAGGCACCTCCATTCTAAATACAAGGGCAACATCCATGACCCTACTACCCGAGGCTGACCTCCTGCTCATCGTGTGGGCTCTTCCCACAGGCTACTAGCCCAATCCTTGTACATAGGACTTCCTGGGCCTGCCATTGCTCTTTGTGGAGCTGCACTCCTCTCGGAGTGAAAGGACCCCACTACCTGCATACAGATGCAATCTCATCCCACAAGTTGGGAGGAATGGGACAATAGCCTCCAAGATCCCAGGTCTGCCCGAGGATGCAGGCGGCATTGGGAATGGCCTAGGCACAAAACCTAGAGGCTTTGGTCTGGATTGCCAGGGCCAAAAACAGACCCAGGAACATGACCACACACAGGAGAGCTGAAAGATAGCCACGAGAGCTCCTAGCCTCCAGAGGCTCAGTGCTGGCTGGGATGTAGGTGGGCACCTCATCCGGCAAGGGTGGTCATTGGGTTACCTGGACATTTAGTGTGCTTGCTCCACATCCATATCGACTCTGCAGAGAGACTCTCTCAGCTCCTTGTTCAAGGAACATGGAGAACCTCACACTGCTGTCCTCCTCCATAGACGTCAGCATCCCATACAAGGGAACCTGCAACCTAGTTCCTGTCCTATTCTCATCTGTCACCCATACCTGTCCCTGCCCTTCTGGACTGCATGCTGCCACCTGACACACAGACTCCCTCAGACATGGCAGTGGACAAGCTGCTGCACTCGCTCATCTCAGCTCCAGCCCTTCACACTGACCTCTCCCTTCTTGATTCCCATCTATCCTCCTGATCATCCAGAAGCTCCAAATTCAAGAGGGCATGAGTAGTCCATGGTATTGGACCAGTGTCTGCTCCCCACCCAGGTGTAAGCACCACGGGACACCCCTGCTCCCAGGCTTACCAGAACACTCTTGGCCATCTCTGGACTTTGTGTTTCTAAGTGGACACGAATTAAGCAGGTGTCTCCCACCTGCTTGTGGGAAAGCGGCCTGGAGGACTTGCAGGTTGATTCTGAGAACTGTGGGGGATGGAACATCAGCAAACCCAGAAATAGAAAGCCACCCGAGACTGTCAGTTGGCTCTATGGGCTTCCAGCAAATATGTCCAGGTGCTGAGGCTTCTTATTTCCTCAGGTCGGAGTGGAATGGCAGCACATGCACAGCTTGAATAAGGTAGGTGTTTACCTCCTTTCCCTTGACCTGGGGGCGTTTCCTCACGATGAAATATTGTATTCCCAGATTCATGGACAGACACACGAGTGAGTGGTCAGAGACCTTGATTTCTGCAGAGCGAAGTGGAGAGAATTGTTAGGTGGCACTCAAGGATTATACCACAAAACACCCACAACCCCTGAGAGTCTCCGCCAGGCCCATCACACTTTGGTATTTTGGGGCCAAGGCCCACTTTCTCTTGGCTGTCAGTTATCCTGAGCCCACTGTGGATCATGTCTCCCCACTGTCTGATTGTCCTACTTACTCTCATCCTCAGACATCATATACAGCAGCTCAAAGTTGTCCACATCCTCATGCTGCAACAAATTTTGGTCCAAGGCCCTGCGGATGAGGCTTGTCACCGTCTCCTGAAAGGTCACCTGGATCAGGGTGGGACAAATGTCATCAGAGAATGGCTTTTAGAAGAGCTACCCAGAAGACTGTGGTCAAACATTCAGGAGAAATCTCAGCTACATATACAAGGGCACAATCTTGTTATCCTGCTACCTGAGTGTGTCCTCCATATACCACCTGGGTTCTTGCAATGTGCTACTAGAACAATCCTGGTACAAATATCTGCCTGTACCTGCCATCTCCCCTCCCCCTGGGGAGCCACATTCCACTCATGTCAAAGGACCAAACTGCCTATGCACAGACACACTCTCATCTCACTGAGATGAGAGCAATGGGCCAGGGATCTGCGCACCAAGTGTGATCTGGGATGCAGGCTGCCTTTGTGGGTGGAAGAGGCAGATGCACTGAAAATTTGGGTCCTGACTGCCACGACACAAAACAGACTCAGATACAAGAGTGTGCACTTGAGTGCTTCATGATAGCTTTGAGAGGCCCTGGCCTCTGGAAGCTCGGTGCGGGTCTGGTTGTAATGATGTACTTGACTCAGCACTGGCAGTCACTGAACATGTCTCCTCTGCAGCTGGACACCTGCAGCATTAGCGTGTCTACTGCACATCCATAGAAATTCTGCCAAGAACCCCTTTAGCTCCGTATTTACATACATGCAAAGCCTAACATTCCGAAGCTTTGGCATGACCCCCCAGGTGATCCCGACCCCAAATTCCTACACCTAGTCATGCTAAGGAGGTTCTCTTCCCTGCCACCAGGAACACATCCCCTCCTACACATGTGACAAGTCACTGCCACCTCCTCTGCTCCAACTTCACTCATTGAGAATACCAAGTTCTAGGCACTGCAGCCTGCACCCTGGACATATCTCTGCCTTCATCTGTCCACAGCACTTCCGTCTGCACTTCTGGCCTGCAAAACCCACAATACACAGGCCCACTCACCACTGAAGCTGGGCATGCTGATGCTCTCCCTCCTCAGGTCAAGCCCTTAAGATGGACCTCTCTCTTCTTTATTTCCCACCATAGCCCTGGGGTTGGCTGTGTCTCCTGCCTTCCACTGTGTGGACACCCAGGAGGCAGCCCTGCTGTCGGGCTTACCGGGATGCGCTTTGTCTCCCTCAGGCTCTGTCCCTCTAGGAGGACGTGAACAACGCGGCTGTCTTCCACCTGCTCGCTGGAGTGAAGCAGTGAGGAGCTGCTACTCACAGCTGCTGGGGTCCTGGATGCCACTGCCACAGAAGGTTCCAAGAACTGTGGGGGATGACAACATCAGCAAAGCCCAGCAACTGCACCCCACCCAGCCTGGCAGTTGGCTCTGTGGGCATTCTACAACATCCATCCAGAACCTGAGGTTCTTGTCCCCTTGGAGGATGTGGAGTGGCACCAGGAGTAAAGACTGAAGAAGGTGGCTGTTTTGGGAACAAGAGATCCAGCACCTGCTGGGTGGGGATGAAATCCCAGGAGATTAACCCCATGTTGCTGCTGAAATGTAGGTTCCTCCCACAAATGACAGGCAGGAGCTCATTCCTAAGCTGGTCCTGCCTGTAAGGTTCAAGGCTCTGAACCCTGAAGGGCTCCTCCGTGTTCTGATCATTTTCACCCTGGGTTGGGACCAAGAATGGTGGGTTCAAAATGGAATTGGTGACAAACAGAAAAATGACTTGTGCCAATACACTAGAGTCAAAGCACAATGGGACAGTTCCCATCAGTACAAACACACACACACACACACACACACACACACACACACACACACACAGAGTCAGAATAGGAGTCCTGGGCCATTCATCAGGGATCAGACTAGAGGGCCTGCTGGGCTCACCTGCCCTGTGCTACTCACTGTTACTCTTGAGCTCCTCTGCGACAATCGCCAGAGGCTCTGGCGTCTAAGATGAAGCCTCACCCAGTGTATCCACAAAAGGGCTAGTTGGCCCCCCTGAGATTCCTGGGAGCCTGAGGCTCGGCATTGTCTGCAACCACAGGAGAACATCCTTCTCCCTCCAGTGGCTCCAACCAAGTGAGCTCGGATGGCTTGGTCAGTGAAGTGGGTGCCTGGATACCAGGGTTCCATGTTCTGTTTGATCCATTGTCAAGGCAATGATGTCATTTCCTGTGCCCATACCTGAGCCTCTTTTCACATAAGACCACTTTCAACAGCCCTATGGGCTGCCGATTTCTCCTCCATGCCTACCCATCTCAGGTGCGCAGGTGTTCACCAACAACTACCCAAACATCCCCACCAGCATCTGCCCTGCTTGGTGCCACTAGAGTTCCAGCTTGGAGCCTTCAAAAATGCATTCACAACCAGTCCTTCCCTCTCAGCAGCTTTTGGACCCTGGTCCCATCATTGTGCAACTCATGGTGTGCCCAGTCTTTTCTGGAAAGTAGGGTAGCATCTAATCTCTAGGGTTTATTGTGTCTATTGGCCCATAACACCCTCTGTTCTCTCTGAAACCAGAGATGGGACTCACAGGTGGCTAAAGCACAAATGTAGAGATGGGATAATCACAAGAAAGGGAGAGACAAAGAATGCACCCTAACTCAATCAGGCCTGTGTCCCACACAGGGACATGGCCAATGTCCGTCCCATCGTGGCTGCAGTTCCCTCTCTACACCATGGCAAGTTGGAGGGGACTGAGATGCAGAGGCTGCTCCCCTCTGCCATACAACTTCCCAAGGCTTCTCCTAAGATTTCAAAAGGGCCAAGTGTGTCTAGTGTTGGGGTCTCACAGAGACTCCGAGGTACCACAGCATCCTGCTGCCCAGAACCGGTTCACCCCTCACCTCAAGGGGGCTCAGCCTCTGGATTCATGGGAATTGAAGTGGGTACAGGTGATGGGATATCACCTCCAAGACTGAGTTATGCCAAGTCCATGACCCCTGTCTGCATCCCTGTCTCCAGCACCACTCCCCCCTCTCTCTTTCCTCCTCAGAGCAAACAAATCCATTTAGCAAGTGTGTCCTGTGATAAAGACATGACGGTCACCCATCCTCTCATTACAAAAACACTGAGGCTCAGCCAACATGGATCCTACAGAGAACACAGGCATAAACTCAGACTCCGATCCTCCCAGCCGAGCCTCAGTGGAGCCTGGACTCCCAGCCTCCTGAGTCAAGGAAACAGAGGTTCCTAGCCGAGCCACCTTGGATGCAGCCGCACACAAACTGAACTCATCAATGCCCCTTGCTCTCAGTTGTGAGTAAGAGGGGAAGTGGTGTTTCACAACCCTGGACATCAAGTGCAGTCTCCAGGCTTTGGGGTGTGCCCTGGCCTCTGTCTATCTGCCCAGGCTCTCCAACCCACACTGGCCTCTTACCCAACCTCCTCCTAGGGCCAAACTCAATCCTGCCTCTCAATTTCTGCTTCCTTCCCCAACACACTGCTCCCCAAAATGAGCAGGGCTGGCTCTCGGTTATCATGCTGGTGCCAGCAGCAATGCCACCCCACTGACATAATTCTGAGTCCCAACCTAGGCACTCCAGCTGTCTTTGCCACACCTGGCCTGTTTGGGCTCTGGCTCTTGCTCTTTTCTTTCATGTGCATGTGTTTTGAGGTTTTGAGTTTCTCCCACTGCAGAACTGCAGCTGTGGCAGGGTAGAGCTCATGAGGGTGACATTCTGAGCCACATCCAATCCCATCAGGACTGTTCACTGGGGTGACTGCTGGAACACAGTGATGAGTGAACACATGGGAGGTGGTTGGACCCACCTTGCCTCTGAGTGGCTTCCTTTCAGGACAGGAATGTAGGCATGGGAGCCCCTGGCGTGGGATGCTTTGCACAAGGCGTGACCATGGGCTCTCTTTCCTGGCAAAAATGGCTCCACTCAGCATGGAGAGCACTGTCATTCCTGGTGGCTAACAACAGCCCTGGACCCCAGAAAGGAACCCACACTCAAGATTAACGTCTGAGTGTGCGTGTCCTCGAGGAAATGAGGTCTCCTGATCCCAGGTGCAAAGGGGTAAGTCCTCTAACTCCAGGGGCCATGAAGGGACATCTGAGTTTCCCTCGTCCTTCTTTCCCTCTCTAACTAACCACAGTTAGGACCCTGGCCTCATTCCCCAGTGAGGATCATTAGGCTCCATAAAGGACAGTCTCTAAGATGCTCAGTGGACCAACACCCTCTGCACAACCCATAACCCTATTCACCCAAGAGGCAAGAGGATTTCTATTCAGGAAAACCAGGAAAGGGAGAGCCTTTCTCAAGGACACAAGGACATTAGTGAGTGAGGGAGTGATTAATGGAT
This sequence comes from Urocitellus parryii, assembly GCF_045843805.1. NCBI lineage: Eukaryota > Metazoa > Chordata > Mammalia > Rodentia > Sciuridae > Urocitellus > Urocitellus parryii. Next base: position 44,576,778 of record NC_135548.1, read on the forward strand.
GGAGAACTATTTCCAACACCAACTTCCAGGAGCATATATGGCCCCCTGGAGAATTCTGCAGTGTGTTGGTGATTAAGGAGAACGTGTGAATTCAGGGGTCACTAGGTCCTCTCAGCCATAAGGAGGGAAACTGCCATAAAGGAACTAGGACAAGGGTGCGAGGAATGCTCACTGGTGGGAGATCGGAAGGAAGGAAAGTGTACTCATTAGAAAAGTGTCGCCTGAAAATTCTTAGCCAGCCAAAAGTCGTGCGAACTTGTGTGGGAAAAGAGTCTTTGCACAGTGAAAGCTAAGAGCTCACATGATGGAACACAGCATCAACTGGGACCAAATCCAATATCTGATATTCTTGTAGGAAGAGGAGAGTCTGGACCCAGATACCAGGGAGACTGGGGGATACCGGATATGTGAGGTTGGAGCCAGGGCGGGATGCCCATATGGGAACCACAGATCGTGGGCAGCAATAGGAGAGTGGGCAAGGGCTGGGAGAGTTGGGGAGACAGTCCCCTTGAAACCTGGGAGGGGTTATGGCACTGGGACAGCCCAACACCTACTGTGTTGAGCCTCTGGAGCTCAACGGAAGACACTTCCTCTGTTGTCGGCCACCCAGTTAACAGAGTTTGGTTGCAGCAGCCTAGGACCCAGCTGAAGGTCTGAGCATGTTGGCCATGCAGGTTGGATCTGGACCACAGACACCCTCATCAGAGATTGTAGGGTCTCAGCCCTGAGGCAAGACAGGCACTAAGTCAGGCCAGGTGGGGAAACGGATAGGCACACACTCTGGGGGCTGGTGCCTGTGTTACTGGGAGCACTTCTGATCGCAATTCCCTGATCTGCTGCCAACACAGGCTACAGAGGAGCGTACAGAAACACAGACCACGGATCTGCCCCACTCAGTGGGCCCAGGCCAACACCACACCCAGCAGCCTCGTGCCATACCCAATGAGTCTCGAAGCGGCCCCCTCTTCCCATCCTGAGAGCTCTTCCCTTCCTCATGTGCCAATAGCTCCCTACTGTCACTGGCAATATCTACTCTGTGAGATGTCAACATCCGTGGGTACTGTTCTCTCATCCCAGGACAGTGTGGTCCCACACACCCTGGTGAAATGGGCCACCTGGAGGCTGGACCTGGAGGTTGTTGAGGCTGAATGGCAGCGGTGGTCCTCTGGCACTTAATATTATTTAAGTTAAAAAAAAAAACAAAAACAAAAACAAAAAACGGGTCTTGGTGCTCAAAAATGTTTGATTTGCATATTCTCATCCCCTAACCCCAATATTTTCATTATTTCCTCACATATGAAATCTTACTAGCATAAAGGTAATTTCGTATTAAACAAAGTGGATTGAAATAACATTGGTAAAAATAATCAATCACCATACTTTCAATTTTTGTTCTGCTTTCCTATTAGAAACCACTTGGATACAAGAGAACAGAGGACAGACTCATGGAAATGCTTGAAATGACAAGAAGCTCCCACTCAAGCTCAGCATTCAGTCCTGGACAGGGTAAGACCAGGCCACTTTGACATCTGTGCCAAAGAGTCTACCAGACAGAATCCTCTGACTGATCCCTGACTGAGCCATAGGAACTGGCTAGAAAAGCCTTCACATCCTCAATACATTCTTCACGTCAGAATACTTGACAACCATTGATATCCATCTCTCGTTAACTTGCTCCCCAGCCAACCATTCTTCAACAAATTCAAAGGAGTAACTCATGCAAGCACACAGAAAGGGGTGTTCACTACACACATCCATGTGCGAAAAAGACAACTGGTATTTCTTGTTTGGGCTATTTCAAATGAAATCCCTTCTGCATGACCTCCACAAACCAAAGGAAAATATTTGTGAAATTCCCACGTAGAAGACAAGATACACTTGCCAAGGAGGCAGTGGCAAGAATTTTGACACTCCAAATGTAGAGTGTGTGTTTAGGAAGCAGTCACAGTTTCCATGAGAGAGTCCCATGAAATCAATTAGGAAGATCCATGCTCTAGCCCTACCATGCAAGTGATGTGACTTGAAAGAGTCACTTAGTCTTAGTAACCATCATCACTAACAAGTAAGTCAATGAATAAAGGTCCTCAGGTGCCAAGCTACAAAATGTGGGATGAGCATGGATGAGGATGGGTGGGAGAAGTCTCCAACTCTAACACAATTAGGGAAGGATGTGCTGACCTCAATTGGCTGGGGGGGCTGGGATCCTGCCACAGAGGGGGATTCCAAACCTCACATCCCCTGACCCAGGCCAGAAGACCAGGTAGAGTCCAAGGACCCTGGGGTGGCCCAATGGCAATAAAGGTCAAAAGGAACTAGGGATCTGCCTGGTCCCTCAATCCCCTACTCTGAGCAGGGCTGCATGACGAGGCCAGAGGCCATCCACAGCAATCTGCCTTTACAGGAATACAGGGACTGCAGGCTGCCTCTGGCTCACTGAATCAGGGTGGTGTTTTCATAAAGCAAGACCACTTCCTCACATTTGACCAGCAGCTCATGTGTTGACAGCACAATGACTGACTTGACTCAGGCCCTGATGAATGAAATAGAAAATTCATAGCAAACCCATCTTTAGCTCTTCCACATCATCAGGGGCTCTGATTCAATTCCGTCCAGAAAGGTGTCTGAAATGATTTCTAAACATGCTGGGGACTCACCTCTGTGTGGAACTTTTCAGGAAAAAGGGGATCAAATCTCATGAAGCAACTCTTCTCTCTTCTAGCCCATGGGCAATGCAAGGAACCTGCATGATACCAGAGGCTCACTTCTCTCTTCTCGTGTCTTCTGGAAAGGATTCGTTAATGCTTCCTGCAAGGTGAAGCAGAAGCCTGCATCCCCAGCTGCACAGAAGTGTTTTAGGGCAGTGTCTCCCTTAAAACCCAAAAATAAAAAAAACAGGTCATTCAACAGGCACATGGATTCGAGTACATGTTCAATGATCCCTCCTCCCTGGAGCCTTCCACATGCCCATCTTCCACATTCACAGAGCAATGCTTGGCCATTCTCAAGACCAGGAGACCATGATGCTCATCACCAGGAAGTCAATAAGGAACATGAAGAGAGCAGCATGGATTGCAGAAGGTGGCACATCAAGGATCTTCAGCTCTGCTGCTAGAACACAAGAGCTTAACTTCAGTATTGACTTTTTGCCAACTACCAAGTACGATAGCAGTGTCAAGCCCAATATGCAGATATGCAAGTAGTAGGTGACACCCCGCATCCATTCACAAAAGTGGGCAACATCTGCATCAGAACAAGGAAGTATCTTACCCTTACTCATAAAAATCATCAGAAACAAAATAAAATGGATGCAAGACTTCTCATTTCACTATTAGGTAGCTGTTGGAATTCCCTATTAAATAATACCTCCTCCAAAATAAAAAGTATCTCAGACATGTGTCAACTATTCAATGGATGACATTTTAAAAACTATGGACTTTACTTAATATTTATGTATGCTATATCCCTGCCTAAGGCTCTATGAGAAAGGAGCACATAGAATTGGATCTTTGAAAATCTCACATTTGCTGATAAATATTACTGCTGATCTCAGGCATGGCGAAGTGAAAAGTGGGACTTTGGATATTCCAAGAATGCTATGTTGTGGGATTGGTGTCCCTGATTCATACATAGCATATGGTTTCTATGAAATCCAGTGAGGGAGCAGGAGGAACGAAGCTGATTGCACAGATGACCTCAGGGAATACTGACAGATAGGCCAAATGAAAAATATGCTCCAGCTAACCATTGGTATTTGGGCTTCTGATCCCAGTCCTGTTTTTAAAAAAGGTGCAGACAGGCAGTGTTCATTAAAAACTGTCTACCATGTAAAAGTGGGTAATTTAAATGGCATCTAGTTACACATCTGATAGAATGGTCTGGCAACATATGAATTTCATTCTAACAACAACAACAACAACAACAAAACATAGAAAATGAGACATAAAGATAAAACCTTGTCTTCACCAGGATGCCTAAAAATAGGTTTTATTTGGCTCATGCCAATAAATATCTTTCAATAGAATTTCTGATTTCTGAATGAATCCATTCAACTTCATACTGCACAGATCACAAGGTTTTCTTTACAGAATATTCTCTTCTTCTTCTTAAAGCCTCACATAGAAAATGTCTCACAGGACATAGGAGGGGAATGACCCAAAGGATGAGAGAATGGCTGGAACCGTTCTCAAATGTGCCCATGTAGCCTAAAGTTTGAAGGCATCTAATTGTACTCTAAAACAATTATGAACCTATTCGATCCATTATTAATAAATATCACCACTTTACCACTTGAACCAAATCACAGAAAATTGGAAACAGATGATCATTGGCTTTGATACCTTTACTTCTGTTTCATTACTCAGAGTCGATCAACTCTATACTTCAAGTGACACAGATTTATTACAGAATGCCTAAGATCCTAAGGATCTATTTTAGCTCAGCCCATGGTATTGCTTCATTATTTTATTATTTTGTAAGTAATAAAATATAACTTCATGTTGGATGATATATTCAAGCCATGAATATATCATCCAACATTGTTCTTCCCAAAATATTAGCCCAATTTCTGCGCGCGCTCACTTACTGTTCAGGAATTTTACTAATTGTTTGAAGGTTCTAGAGGACCTGTTAGACTCCTAATGGACAAACCATACAACATACTCCAGAGAACGGACGAGTGCCATAAGAAGAAAATAAGGTCAGCCTACAGCAATGGGCAGCTGCCTGCCCTCGGCTGGGAGGAGCCCTGGCCATGGCACCAGGGCTGCTGGGCAGCAGAAGCCTCCACAGCCCTGCAGGGAGCCTGGAGCACAGCTCTGCCTAACCATGCTCAGCCCTGGACAGATGCACATGAGTTCCCATCACAGGCTCGAGTGTGACAGTCCCAGGTGCATGCCTGTCATGCCAGCCACCAGGGAGGCTGAGGCAAGAGGAACGTTTGAGGTCAGCCTTGGCAACTTAGACCCCGAGGCAAAGGGGAAATACTTTTACAGGGGTCTCTGAGGGTGTAGCTCAGGTAGGTCACTTGCCTCACAGGCTCAAGGCCCTGGGTTCAATCCCCAGAACCCACGTACACACAAAAAGTGAACTTGGAATATTGTTTAAAATGATGGGTCAGGTACACACAAGGACTTCAATATGACCTCTCAGAGGAGCTCAATTTGAGATCAGAGTGAACAAAAGACCACCTGGACCATTGACTCAGTGTCTGAAACCCTCTGTGAGCATGAGAAGCACTGCTGGCAAGACACCAGAGGGCCAAAGCACTTGTGCCCCCTGCAGGGGCGTCTCTTGTCTACCGCCAAAGACTGTTCCCCTCCTGGGGCAGCTGAGAGCAAGCTGGGCCTTGGAGCAAGGACTAGTGCTTTAGATATAGACTATGCAAGCAAGGGGCAATGTCTTTAATAAAACTAAAATTAAAAAGTCACATTGAAAAAATTTTAAAAAGAAGAAAATAAGGTCAAGTAGAGGAAGCCCATTTTCACAGGAAAAAATCCCCCAGTGAAAAGCATCAGAATAGATACCAAGAAAAATACCAACAAACACAGTGTGCTCCCACTATGTATCTACTCAACCTGCAAAAGTTAGAAAGCTAGATAATACAATCCTGGCCACAGGTAGAGCTATGCAGAAGAGCCACCTGGCAGTGCTTAGTCAAAGAAGTAAACATGCACACTTTGACCTAGAAATTCCACCTGTGTGTAAACCAGGCGGTGCTTAAGCAGTTTCACAAGGGGACATGCACAGGGAAATTTATCCTCAGGTTTTTATAGAGTTGTCTGTGCTTACAGGGAGTTGATGGTTGTCAAGAAGCCCACAGCTGCGAAAGTCAAAAGCTAAAAAAATAATAGATGCCAACCTGGATATATTAATAATCCCGTATCTATGATCACCTTCATAAGGTAGCTTCCCAACTTCTGTGTGGAAGTGTGTTTCTCCTTGGCCTTTACACTGTTGTGGAGACCACTAGGAGTTCAGCTTTGTGCAGGATCATCTGACCTGGACTTTTGGCAAGACCTGTACAGCCCTCACACATGCTCAGATGCTACAGGACTTTTCAGACCAGTCCAGACAACAGTAGGCATCCATTCATTGTCTGCACTCTACAGATTCCTAGATGCACGACATTCATTACCATCAAATGCAGAATTTTCATCAAAAACTAATATATATATCATTCCAATCTGAATCAAGAAAATCGGAAATATCCCCAAATCCAAAGAGTGGATCCCCATTGTGATGCTACAAGTTGAAAATTCCACAGCTGACCTCATGGGATGGTTCACAGTTAAAAGACAGCTGCATGAAAAATATTGCATGACCTTCCTGCTATTTGAAAAGTGGCATGTGAAGTACACATGCATGTCTTCCTCAGACATGGGTTCATTTGCAAGACACCTTGTGCAATTGAAAATACTCCAAAAGGGGAGAAATCAGAACCATGTCTCCAAAGTATTTCAGCAGAGACCAACTCCATCTGTCTATCTATCTCTCAGTGAGTGTGTGTGCTCTTGTGTGTGTTTGTGTGTCTTTGTTTGTGTTTGTACCATCACAGCTGATACTTCATTGCCCCCATTGGAAAACTGACTCAGATAATGCCATCTGCCAAACTCCTAAAAACCAAAGTTCTTGCTGATAGAATGAAACATTCCTTCCTGTTGGTTTGGATGTGTCCTTTAGGAATCACTGCTACATTTAGTATACTCAAATCATCACAGTAGATCAGGTAACAAAAACATATATATTTTAAAATAATAATAATATATTAATGGAAACAACAAATACAGGATAGAGTAACAACTGTGTTACTAAACAAGGTCAAGGACAATGGCAAACTATAGATTCAAACTTTGAAGAAAATAGTAAACAATGTAAATATTCCTGGGCTGCCTCAGCCCCGCCCAGGCACACAGCAACAGAATGGTTTTGCAAGCATCCTCAGGAGGGCAGGAGCCTTCTTTGCAGGACGAGAGGGAGGTTGAGGCTCGATCCACCCATCATTCTTTTGGGAGAGGCTCCTTTTCCTCAGCACAAAGTTGGATTTTTTGTGAGGATTCTTGGCATCAAATACGTTGGCCTCTGCTGGAATCCTCAGCTCTGGGGAGAGAGGGGTGTACAAAAAGAAGGTGGCACTCAGGAGGTGCTCCCTAGGACACGCCAACATCTGAGAGCCTGTGCCAGAAAAGGCCAGAGCCACACACCTGAGAGCTCTCCAATTCAGCACCAATACCAACAAAGACAGCCTCCACAGTCCTCCCTGAGGAAGAACTAGGCAGAGCACTTCAACAGACCTAATGTCTGTTCCTACCGAAGGCTTTGGACTCCAGAATATCTCAGGTCCTCTTGCATCTGCCAAAGCACACCACTAGGGTTTGCATCTGAAATCTCCCACAAAAGGCTCCTGTGCCGAAGATTCAGTCCCCACATGAGCCATCTTCATAGGTGGGTTTGGAGGGAAGCATTGGATGGTGAGTGCTCTGATGTCAACATGAAATTCTCATTCAAGATGAATACACTACTGGTGGGGTGGGAGGGACTGGAAGAAAGGTTGAGCATGGTTGGAGTAAGACCTAAACAGGGTTGTGCCCTGGGCAACAGTACCTTGTTCCTGTTGGCTCCACTGAATCCTCATTCTCCAAGGAGAGGTCCTCCCTCTCCATCTTTCTCTCTCTCCCTCTCTGCCAGCCTCGTTCTCTCTCTCCCAGTCTATGCCTTTGTGGCAAGGGCTGAGGAGCTCTCCACTGCCACACACTAGAGCTTTATGGACAGCCTCAGTGCACAACCAAAGAGAAAGCTATGAAACCCAGAGAAAAAAGGCCTAGGATTCCTCCTCTAAGTTATTTTCCTCAAGTATGGCCACAGTGAGGACAGGCTGACCAGCGCGGATACCACGTTAGAGCCATGCTTCTGCGTTGGTGGAGCCCGTCTCCATGTGAACCAGGCTTCTGAGAATGGAGGCCACATTCCAAATACTGCCCTACTGAGAACAATGGTTCCAAAGACCAGCAAAGGGACTGCTTCCCTCCAACATGGCGTATGGCCCAGTGGTGCCATGACCCCGAGTGGGGGAATACAACAGCCGCTTCTCCTTCCTCTGAACATGTGTTTCCTGTCGCCCTCCTCTAACCTAGAGCCTGTTCTCCATCCCTTCTGGGTTGGATGTGGAGATCTCTGCTATGAATTTCTTAGGCTACCAAGGCCCCAGACAGACTTCCTCTTCCATAGACTCTACTAACCTAACAGTAGGTTAAGATAGGAGACAAGTGATCCTAGAACTCATAGGGATGGTGGTCTTCAGGGTACATAGGCAGGGATAATGGCTGCTGTGGTGTTTGGCTCACAAAAACCAACCAACCAACCAACGAAAAAGCGCTGGCATTATTATCAGATGAGCTCTGTGGCTACGTGCTCAGGAAGCCCTCATCTGACTTTAGTTAGGGATCACAACCTGGCTATTGTGATCACTCCTTGCCTAGTGGACTCAGGTGCGTAAGACCATGGAATTTATGCAAAAACAGATGATTCAGGCTGTCTCCCAGGCTGTGTTTTCTTCCCAATTTCATCCTGTTACTGCTTGCTAGAATCCTGGCAATGCTCTGCCCAGGCAGTGGTTTTTTGGTCACACAGAAGGCTTTCAATAGTACTGCTTCAGTCCACAAAATGCCAGTTCCCTCTTTAGCCCATGCATTCCCATGTTCCTTTGAAACCACTCCTATCCCAGACCATGAAAACATACTGCTCCTGGAGAGAGGCTTTCCTCCTCCCTCCTCAAAGATGTCAGCTTTGGATGCCTGTTCATGTCCAGGGGAGGGCACCTGGTGGGGAGCCGCAATATCCACCGGGGTATACCATTGGACCTCAAGACCTTCCACCAGCAGAAGTGCAGTTGGCTTTGTGCACGAACCCAACACACCTGTTGGAGTGTTCTTGGGGGTCAGAGACTACTCTTTGTTGCTAAGAGTTGACCTGAGTCCACATCCTGACCCTTGCTCTCTGCTATCTGATTGTCTCACTTACTCTGACGGCGAGAGATGATTTGGCCCAGCTCATAATCCTCTGGATTCTCCTCAGTAAGGAAGTGTAGGTCGAGGGCGCTGCGGATGACGACAGGAGCCCTATCGTGGCAGGTCACCTGGAGCAGCATGGGAGACAGGCCTTCAGGAAATGGGCCTTGAAGTGACTACTCAAGGACAGTGGGCAGGGGCATTCTGGAGGCACCTCCACTCTAAATACAAGGGCAACATCCATGACCCTACTACCCGAGGCTGACCTCCTGCTCATCGTGTGGGCTCTTCCCACAGGCTACTAGCCCAATCCTTGTACATAGGACTTCCTGGGCCTGCCATTGCTCTTTGTGGAGCTGCACTCCTCTCGGAGTGAAAGGACCCCACTACCTGCATACAGATGCAATCTCATCCCACAAGTTGGGAGGAATGGGACAATAGCCTCCAAGATCCCAGGTCTGCCCGAGGATGCAGGCGGCATTGGGAATGGCCTAGGCACAAAACCTAGAGGCTTTGGTCTGGATTGCCAGGGCCAAAAACAGACCCAGGAACATGACCACACACAGGAGAGCTGAAAGATAGCCACGAGAGCTCCTGGCCTCCAGAGGCTCAGTGCTGGCTGGGATGTAGGAGGGCACCTCATCCGGCAAGGGTGGTCATTGGGTTACCTGGACATTTAGTGTGCTTGCTCCACATCCATATCGACTCTGCAGAGAGACTCTCTCAGCTCCTTGTTCAAGGAACATGGAGAACCTCACACTGCTATCCTCCTCCATAGACGTCAGCATCCCATACAAGGGAACCTGCAACCTAGTTCCTGTCCTATTCTCATCTGTCACCCATACCTGTCCCTGCCCTTCTGGACTGCATGCTGCCACCTGACACACAGACTCCCTCAGACATGGCAGTGGACAAGCTGCTGCACTCGCTCATCTCAGCTCCAGCCCTTCACACTGACCTCTCCCTTCTTGATTCCCATCTATCCTCCTGATCATCCAGAAGCTCCAAATTCAAGAGGGCATGAGTAGTCCATGGTATTGGACCAGTGTCTGCTCCCCACCCAGGTGTAAGCACCACGGGACACCCCTGCTCCCAGGCTTACCAGAACACTCTTGGCCATCTCTGGACTTTGTGTTTCTAAGTGGACACGAATTAAGCAGGTGTCTCCCACCTGCTTGTGGGAAAGCGGCCTGGAGGACTTGCAGGTTGATTCTGAGAACTGTGGGGGATGGAACATCAGCAAACCCAGAAATAGAAAGCCACCCGAGACTGTCAGTTGGCTCTATGTGCTTCCAGCAAATATGTCCAGTTGCTGAGGCTTCTTATTTCCTCAGGTCGGAGTGGAATGGCAGCACATGCACAGCTTGAATAAGGTAGGTGTTTACCTCCTTTCCCTTGACCTGGGGGTGTTTCCTCACGATGAAATATTGTATTCCCAGATTCATGGACAGACACACGAGTGAGTGGTCAGAGACCTTGATTTCTGCAGAGCGAAGTGGAGAGAATTGTTAGGTGGCACTCAAGGATTATACCACAAAACACCCACAACCCCTGAGAGTCTCCGCCAGGCCCATCACACTTTGGTATTTTGGGGCCAAGGCCCACTTTCTCTTGGCTGTCAGTTATCCTGAGCCCACTGTGGATCATGTCTCCCCACTGTCTGATTGTCCTACTTACTCTCATCCTCAGACATCATATACAGCAGCTCAAAGTTGTCCACATCCTCATGCTGCAACAAATTTTGGTCCAAGGCCCTGCGGATGAGGCTTGTCACCGTCTCCTGAAAGGTCACCTGGATCAGGGTGGGACAAATGTCATCAGAGAATGGCTTTTAGAAGAGCTACCCAGAAGACTGTGGTCAAACATTCAGGAGAAATCTCAGCTACATATACAAGGGCACAATCTTGTTATCCTGCTACCTGAGTGTGTCCTCCATATACCACATGGGTTCTTGCAATGTGCTACTAGAACAATCCTGGTACAAATATCTGCCTGTACCTGCCATCTCCCCTCCCCCTGGGGAGCCACATTCCACTCATGTCAAAGGACCAAACTGCCTATGCACAGACACACTCTCATCTCACTGAGATGAGAGCAATGGGCCAGGGATCTGCGCACCAAGTGTGATCTGGGATGCAGGCTGCCTTTGTGGGTGGAAGAGGCAGATGCACTGAAAACTTGGGTCCTGACTGCCACGACACAAAACAGACTCAGATACAAGAGTGTGCACTTGAGTGCTTCATGATAGCTTTGAGAGGCCCTGGCCTCTGGAAGCTCGGTGCGGGTCTGGTTGTAATGATGTACTTGACTCAGCACTGGCAGTCACTGAACATGTCTCCTCTGCAGCTGGACACCTGCAGCATTAGCGTGTCTACTGCACATCCATAGAAATTCTGCCAAGAACCCCTTTAGCTCCGTATTTACCTACATGCAAAGCCTAACATTCCGAAGCTTTGGCATGACCCCCCAGGTGATCCCGACCCCAAATTCCTACACCTAGTCATGCTAAGGAGGTTCTCTTCCCTGCCACCAGGAACACATCCCCTCCTACACATGTGACAAGTCACTGCCACCTCCTCTGCTCCAACTTCACTCATTGAGAATACCAAGTTCTAGGCACTGCAGCCTGCACCCTGGACATATCTCTGCCTTCATCTGTCCACAGCACTTCCGTCTGCACTTCTGGCCTGCAAAACCCACAATACACAGGCCCACTCACCACTGAAGCTGGGCATGCTGATGCTCTCCCTCCTCAGGTCAAGCCCTTAAGACGGACCTCTCTCTTCTTTATTTCCCACCATAGCCCTGGGGTTGGCTGTGTCTCCTGCCTTCCACTGTGTGGACACCCAGGAGGCAGCCCTGCTGTCGGGCTTACCGGGATGCGCTTTGTCTCCCTCAGGCTCTGTCCCTCTAGGAGGACGTGAACAACGCGGCTGTCTTCCACCTGCTCGCTGGAGTGAAGCAGTGAGGAGCTGCTACTCACAGCTGCTGGGGTCCTGGATGCCACTGCCACAGAAGGTTCCAAGAACTGTGGGGGATGACAACATCAGCAAAGCCCAGCAACTGCACCCCACCCAGCCTGGCAGTTGGCTCTGTGGGCATTCTACAACATCCATCCAGAACCTGAGGTTCTTGTCCCCTTGGAGGATGTGGAGTGGCACCAGGAGTAAAGACTGAAGAAGGTGGCTGTTTTGGGAACAAGAGATCCAGCACCTGCTGGGTGGGGATGAAATCCCAGGAGATTAACCCCATGTTGCTGCTGAAATGTAGGTTCCTCCCACAAATGACAGGCAGGAGCTCATTCCTAAGCTGGTCCTGCCTGTAAGGTTCAAGGCTCTGAACCCTGAAGGGCTCCTCCGTGTTCTGATCATTTTCACCCTGGGTTGGGACCAAGAATGGTGGGTTCAAAATGGAATTGGTGACAAACAGAAAAATGACTTGTGCCAATACACTCGAGTCAAAGCACAATGGGACAGTTCCCATCAGTACAAACACACACACACACACACACACACACACACACACACACACACACAGAGTCAGAATAGGAGTCCTGGGCCATTCATCAGGGATCAGACTAGAGGGCCTGCTGGGCTCACCTGCCCTGTGCTACTCACTGTTACTCTTGAGCTCCTCTGCGACAATCGCCAGAGGCTCTGGCGTCTAAGATGAAGCCTCACCCAGTGTATCCACAAAAGGGCTAGTTGGCCCCCCTGAGATTCCTGGGAGCCTGAGGCTCGGCATTGTCTGCAACCACAGGAGAACATCCTTCTCCCTCCAGTGGCTCCAACCAAGTGAGCTCGGATGGCTTGGTCAGTGAAGTGGGTGCCTGGATACCAGGGTTCCATGTTCTGTTTGATCCATTGTCAAGGCAATGATGTCATTTCCTGTGCCCATACCTGAGCCTCTTTTCACATAAGACCACTTTCAACAGCCCTATGGGCTGCCGATTTCTCCTCCATGCCTACCCATCTCAGGTGCGCAGGTGTTCACCAACAACTACCCAAACATCCCCACCAGCATCTGCCCTGCTTGGTGCCACTAGAGTTCCAGCTTGGAGCCTTCAAAAATGCATTCACAACCAGTCCTTCCCTCTCAGCAGCTTTTGGACCCTGGTCCCATCATTGTGCAACTCATGGTGTGCCCAGTCTTTTCTGGAAAGTAGGGTAGCATCTAATCTCTAGGGTTTATTGTGTCTATTGGCCCATAACACCCTCTGTTCTCTCTGAAACCAGAGATGGGACTCACAGGTGGCTAAAGCACAAATGTAGAGATGGGATAATCACAAGAAAGGGAGAGACAAAGAATGCACCCTAACTCAATCAGGCCTGTGTCCCACACAGGGACATGGCCAATGTCCGTCCCATCGTGGCTGCAGTTCCCTCTCTACACCAATGCAAGTTGGAGGGGACTGAGATGCAGAGGCTGCTCCCCTCTGCCATACAACTTCCCAAGGCTTCTCCTAAGATTTCAAAAGGGCCAAGTGTGTCTAGTGTTGGGGTCTCACAGAGACTCCGAGGTACCACAGCATCCTGCTGCCCAGAACCGGTTCACCCCTCACCTCAAGGGGGCTCAGCCTCTGGATTCATGGGAATTGAAGTGGGTACAGGTGATGGGATATCACCTCCAAGACTGAGTTATGCCAAGTCCATGACCCCTGTCTGCATCCCTGTCTCCAGCACCACTCCCCCCTCTCTCTTTCCTCCTCAGAGCAAACAAATCCATTTAGCAAGTGTGTCCTGTGATAAAGACATGACGGTCACCCATCCTCTCATTACAAAAACACTGAGGCTCAGCCAACATGGATCCTACAGGGAACACAGGCATAAACTCAGACTCCGATCCTCCCAGCCGAGCCTCAGTGGAGCCTGGACTCCCAGCCTCCTGAGTCAAGGAAACAGAGGTTCCTAGCCGAGCCACCTTGGATGCAGCCGCACACAAACTGAACTCATCAATGCCCCTTGCTCTCAGTTGTGAGTAAGAGGGGAAGTGGTGTTTCACAACCCTGGACATCAAGTGCAGTCTCCAGGCTTTGGGGTGTGCCCTGGCCTCTGTCTATCTGCCCAGGCTCTCCAACCCACACTGGCCTCTTACCCAACCTCCTCCTAGGGCCAAACTCAATCCTGCCTCTCAATTTCTGCTTCCTTCCCCAACACACTGCTCCCCAAAATGAGCAGGGCTGGCTCTCGGTTATCATGCTGGTGCCAGCAGCAATGCCACCCCACTGACATAATTCTGAGTCCCAACCTAGGCACTCCAGCTGTCTTTGCCACACCTGGCCTGTTTGGGCTCTGGCTCTTGCTCTTTTCTTTCATGTGCATGTGTTTTGAGGTTTTGAGTTTCTCCCACTGCAGAACTGCAGCTGTGGCAGGGTAGAGCTCATGAGGGTGACATTCTGAGCCACATCCAATCCCATCAGGACTGTTCACTGGGGTGACTGCTGGAACACAGTGATGAGTGAACACATGGGAGGTGGTTGGACCCACCTTGCCTCTGAGTGGCTTCCTTTCAGGACAGGAATGTAGGCATGGGAGCCCCTGGCCTGGGATGCTTTGCAAAAGGCGTGACCATGGGCTCTCTTTCCTGGCAAAAATGGCTCCACTCTGCATGGAGAGCACTGTCATTCCTGGTGGCTAACAACAGCCCTGGACCCCAGAAAGGAACCCACACTCAAGATTAACGTCTGAGTGTGCGTGTCCTCGAGGAAATGAGGTCTCCTGATCCCAGGTGCAAAGGGGTAAGTCCTCTAACTCCAGGGGCCATGAAGGGACATCTGAGTTTCCCTTGTCCTTCTTTCCCTCTCTAACTAACCACAGTTAGGACCCTGGCCTCATTCCCCAGTGAGGATCATTAGGCTCCATAAAGGACAGTCTCTAAGATGCTCAGTGGACCAACACCCTCTGCACAACCCATAACCCTATTCACCCAAGAGGCAAGAGGATTTCTATTCAGGAAAACCAGGAAAGGGAGAGCCTTTCTCAAGGACACAAGGACATTAGTGAGTGAGGGAGTGATTAATGGATGGAGAACTATTTCCAACACCAACTTCCAGGAGCATATATGGCCCCCTGGAGAATTCTGCAGTGTGTTGGTGATTAAGGAGAACGTGTGAATTCAGGGGTCACTAGGTCCTCTCAGCCATAAGGAGGGAAACTGCCATAAAGGAACTAGGACAAGGGTGCGAGGAATGCTCACTGGTGGGAGATCGGAAGGAAGGAAAGTGTACTCATTAGAAAAGTGTCGCCTGAAAATTCTTAGCCAGCCAAAAGTCGTGCGAACTTGTGTGGGAAAAGAGTCTTTGCACAGTGATGAAGCTAAGAGCTCACATGATGGAACACAGCATCAACTGGGACCAAATCCAATATCTGATATTCTTGTAGGAAGAGGAGAGTCTGGACCCAGATACCAGGGAGACTGGGGGATACCGGATATGTGAGGTTGGAGCCAGGGCGGGATGCCCATATGGGAACCACAGATCGTGGGCAGCAATAGGAGAGTGGGCAAGGGCTGGGAGAGTTGGGGAGACAGTCCCCTTGAAACCTGGGAGGGGTTATGGCACTGGGACAGCCCAACACCTACTGTGTTGAGCCTCTGGAGCTCAACGGAAGACACTTCCTCTGTTGTCGGCCACCCAGTTAACAGAGTTTGGTTGCAGCAGCCTAGGACCCAGCTGAAGGTCTGAGCATGTTGGCCATGCAGGTTGGATCTGGACCACAGACACCCTCATCAGAGATTGTAGGGTCTCAGCCCTGAGGCAAGACAGGCACTAAGTCAGGCCAGGTGGGGAAACGGATAGGCACACACTCTGGGGGCTGGTGCCTGTGTTACTGGGAGCACTTCTGATCGCAATTCCCTGATCTGCTGCCAACAGAGGCTACAGAGGAGCGTACAGAAACACAGACCACCGATCTGCCCCACTCAGTGGGCCCAGGCCAACACCACACCCAGCAGCCTCGTGCCATACCCAATGAGTCTCGAAGCGGCCCCCTCTTCCCATCCTGAGAGCTCTTCCCTTCCTCATGTGCCAATAGCTCCCTACTGTCACTGGCAATATCTACTCTGTGAGATGTCAACATCCGTGGGTACTGTTCTCTCATCCCAGGACAGTGTGGTCCCACACACCCTGGTGAAATGGGCCACCTGGAGGCTGGACCTGGAGGTTGTTGAGGCTGAATGGCAGCGGTGGTCCTCTGGCACTTAATATTATTTAAGTTAAAAAAAAAAAAAAAACAAAAAACGGGTCTTGGTGCTCAAAAATGTTTGATTTGCATATTCTCATCCCCTAACCCCAATATTTTCATTATTTCCTCACATATGAAATCTTACTAGCATAAAGGTAATTTCGTATTAAACAAAGTGGATTGAAATAACATTGGTAAAAATAATCAATCACCATACTTTCAATTTTTGTTCTGCTTTCCTATTAGAAACCACTTGGATACAAGAGAACAGAGGACAGACTCATGGAAATGCTTGAAATGACAAGAAGCTCCCACTCAAGCTCAGCATTCAGTCCTGGACAGGGTAAGACCAGGCCACTTTGACATCTGTGCCAAAGAGTCTACCAGACAGAATCCTCTGACTGATCCCTGACTGAGCCATAGGAACTGGCTAGAAAAGCCTTCACATCCTCAATACATTCTTCACGTCAGAATACTTGACAACCATTGATATCCATCTCTCGTTAACTTGCTCCCCAGCCAACCATTCTTCAACAAATTCAAAGGAGTAACTCATGCAAGCACACAGAAAGGGGTGTTCACTACACACATCCATGTGCGAAAAAGACAACTGGTATTTCTTGTTTGGGCTATTTCAAATGAAATCCCTTCTGCATGACCTCCACAAACCAAAGGAAAATATTTGTGAAATTCCCACGTAGAAGACAAGATACACTTGCCAAGGAGGCAGTGGCAAGAATTTTGACACTCCAAATGTAGAGTGTGTGTTTAGGAAGCAGTCACAGTTTCCATGAGAGAGTCCCATGAAATCAATTAGGAAGATCCATGCTCTAGCCCTACCATGCAAGTGATGTGACTTGAAAGAGTCACTTAGTCTTAGTAACCATCATCACTAACAACTAAGTCAATGAATAAAGGTCCTCAGGTGCCAAGCTACAAAATGTGGGATGAGCATGGATGAGGATGGGTGGGAGAAGTCTCCAACTCTAACACAATTAGGGAAGGATGTGCTGACCTCAATTGGCTGGGGGGCTGGGATCCTGCCACAGAGGGGGATTCCAAACCTCACATCCCCTGACCCAGGCCAGAAGACCAGGTAGAGTCCAAGGACCCTGGGGTGGCCCAATGGCAATAAAGGTCAAAAGGAACTAGGGATCTGCCTGGTCCCTCAATCCCCTACTCTGAGCAGGGCTGCATGACGAGGCCAGAGGCCATCCACAGCAATCTGCCTTTACAGGAAAACAGGGACTGCAGGCTGCCTCTGGCTCACTGAATCAGGGTGGTGTTTTCATAAAGCAAGACCACTTCCTCACATTTGACCAGCAGCTCATGTGTTGACAGCACAATGACTGACTTGACTCAGGCCCTGATGAATGAAATAGAAAATTCATAGCAAACCCATCTTTAGCTCTTCCACATCATCAGGGGCTCTGATTCAATTCCGTCCAGAAAGGTGTCTGAAATGATTTCTAAACATGCTGGGGACTCACCTCTGTGTGGAACTTTTCAGGAAAAAGGGGATCAAATCTCATGAAGCAACTCTTCTCTCTTCTAGCCCATGGGCAATGCAAGGAACCTGCATGATACCAGAGGCTCACTTCTCTCTTCTCATGTCTTCTGGAAAGGATTCGTTAATGCTTCCTGCAAGGTGAAGCAGAAGCCTGCATCCCCAGCTGCACAGAAGTGTTTTAGGGCAGTGTCTCCCTTAAAACCCAAAAATAAAAAAAACAGGTCATTCAACAGGCACATGGATTCGAGTACATGTTCAATGATCCCTCCTCCCTGGAGCCTTCCACATGCCCATCTTCCACATTCACAGAGTAATGCTTGGCCATTCTCAAGACCAGGAGACCATGATGCTCATCACCAGGAAGTCAATAAGGAACATGAAGAGAGCAGCATGGATTGCAGAAGGTGGCACATCAAGGATCTTCAGCTCTGCTGCTAGAACACAAGAGCTTAACTTCAGTATTGACTTTTTGCCAACTACCAAGTACGATAGCAGTGTCAAGCCCAATATGCAGATATGCAAGTAGTAGGTGACACCCCGCATCCATTCACAAAAGTGGGCAACATCTGCATCAGAACAAGGAAGTATCTTACCCTTACTCATAAAAATCATCAGAAACAAAATAAAATGGATGCAAGACTTCTCATTTCACTATTAGGTAGCTGTTGGAATTCCCTATTAAATAATACCTCCTCCAAAATAAAAAGTATCTCAGACATGTGTCAACTATTCAATGGATGACATTTTAAAAACTATGGACTTTACTTAATATTTATGTATGCTATATCCCTGCCTAAGGCTCTATGAGAAAGGAGCACATAGAATTGGATCTTTGAAAATCTCACATTTGCTGATAAATATTACTGCTGATCTCAGGCATGGCGAAGTGAAAAGTGGGACTTTGGATATTCCAAGAATGCTATGTTGTGGGATTGGTGTCCCTGATTCATACATAGCATATGGTTTCTATGAAATCCAGTGAGGGAGCAGGAGTAACGAAGCTGATTGCACAGATGACCTCAGGGAATACTGACAGATAGGCCAAATGAAAAATATGCTCCAGCTAACCATTGGTATTTGGGCTTCTGATCCCAGTCCTGTTTTTAAAAAAGGTGCAGACAGGCAGTGTTCATTAAAAACTGTCTACCATGTAAAAGTGGGTAATTTAAATGGCATCTAGTTACACATCTGATAGAATGGTCTGGCAACATATGAATTTCATTCTAACAACAACAACAACAACAAAACATAGAAAATGAGACATAAAGATAAAACCTTGTCTTCACCAGGATGCCTAAAAATAGGTTTTATTTGGCTCATGCCAATAAATATCTTTCAATAGAATTTCTGATTTCTGAATGAATCCATTCAACTTCATACTGCACAGATCACAAGGTTTTCTTTACAGAATATTCTCTTCTTCTTCTTAAAGCCTCACATAGAAAATGTCTCACAGGACATAGGAGGGGAATGACCCAAAGGATGAGAGAATGGCTGGAACCGTTCTCAAATGTGCCCATGTAGCCTAAAGTTTGAAGGCATCTAATTGTACTCTAAAACAATTATGAACCTATTCGATCCATTATTAATAAATATCACCACTTTACCACTTGAACCAAATCACAGAAAATTGGAAACAGATGATCATTGGCTTTGATACCTTTACTTCTGTTTCATTACTCAGAGTCGATCAACTCTATACTTCAAGTGACACAGATTTATTACAGAATGCCTAAGATCCTAAGGATCTATTTTAGCTCAGCCCATGGTATTGCTTCATTATTTTATTATTTTGTAAGTAATAAAATATAACTTCATGTTGGATGATATATTCAAGCCATGAATATATCATCCAACATTGTTCTTCCCAAAATATTAGCCCAATTTCTGCGCGCGCTCACTTACTGTTCAGGAATTTTACTAATTGTTTGAAGGTTCTAGAGGACCTGTTAGACTCCTAATGGACAAACCATACAACATACTCCAGAGAACGGACGAGTGCCATAAGAAGAAAATAAGGTCAGCCTACAGCAATGGGCAGCTGCCTGCCCTCGGCTGGGAGGAGCCCTGGCCATGGCACCAGGGCTGCTGGGCAGCAGAAGCCTCCACAGCCCTGCAGGGAGCCTGGAGCACAGCTCTGCCTAACCATGCTCAGCCCTGGACAGATGCACATGAGTTCCCATCACAGGCTCGAGTGTGACAGTCCCAGGTGCATGCCTGTCATGCCAGCCACCAGGGAGGCTGAGGCAAGAGGAACGTTTGAGGTCAGCCTTGGCAACTTAGACCCCGAGGCAAAGGGGAAATACTTTTACAGGGGTCTCTGAGGGTGTAGCTCAGGTAGGTCACTTGCCTCACAGGCTCAAGGCCCTGGGTTCAATCCCCAGAACCCACGTACACACAAAAAGTGAACTTGGAATATTGTTTAAAATGATGGGTCAGGTACACACAAGGACTTCAATATGACCTCTCAGAGGAGCTCAATTTGAGATCAGACTGAACAAAAGACCACCTGGACCATTGACTCAGTGTCTGAAACCCTCTGTGAGCATGAGAAGCACTGCTGGCAAGACACCAGAGGGCCAAAGCACTTGTGCCCCCTGCAGGGGCGTCTCTTGTCTACCGCCAAAGACTGTTCCCCTCCTGGGGCAGCTGAGAGCAAGCTGGGCCTTGGAGCAAGGACTAGTGCTTTAGATATAGACTATGCAAGCAAGGGGCAATGTCTTTAATAAAACTAAAATTAAAAAGTCACATTGAAAAAATTTTAAAAAGAAGAAAATAAGGTCAAGTAGAGGAAGCCCATTTTCACAGGAAAAAATCCCCCAGTGAAAAGCATCAGAATAGATACCAAGAAAAATACCAACAAAAACAGTGTGCTCCCACTATGTATCTACTCAACCTGCAAAAGTTAGAAAGCTAGATAATACAATCCTGGCCACAGGTAGAGCTATGCAGAAGAGCCACCTGGCAGTGCTTAGTCAAAGAAGTAAACATGCACACTTTGACCTAGAAATTCCACCTGTGTGTAAACCAGGCGGTGCTTAAGCAGTTTCACAAGGGGACATGCACAGGGAAATTTATCCTCAGGTTCTTATAGAGTTGTCTGTGCTTACAGGGAGTTGATGGTTGTCAAGATGCCCACAGCTGCGAAAGTCAAAAGCTAAAAAAATAATAGATGCCAACCTGGATATATTAATAATCCCGTATCTATGATCACCTTCATAAGGTAGCTTCCCAACTTCTGTGTGGAAGTGAGTTCCTCCTTGGCCCTTACACTGTTGTGGAGACCACTAGGAGTTCAGCTTTGTGCAGGATCATCTGACCTGGACTTTTGGCAAGACCTGTACAGCCCTCACACATGCTCAGATGCTACAGGACTTTTCAGACCAGTCCAGACAACAGTAGGCATCCATTCATTGTCTGCACTCTACAGATTCCTAGATGCACGACATTCATTACCATCAAATGCAGAATTTTCATCAAAACCTAATATATATATCATTCCAATCTGAATCAAGAAAATCGGAAATATCCCCAAATCCAAAGAGTGGATCCCCATTGTGATGCTACAAGTTGAAAATTCCACAGCTGACCTCATGGGATGGTTCACAGTCAAAAGACAGCTGCATGAAAAATATTACATGACCTTCCTGCTATGTGAAAAGTGGCATGTGAAGTACACATGCATGTCTTCCTCAGACATGGGTTCATTTGCAAGACACCTTGTGCAATTGAAAATACTCCAAAAGGGGAGAAATCAGAACCATGTCTCCAAAGTATTTCAGCAGAGACCAACTCCATCTGTCTATCTATCTCTCAGTGAGTGTGTGTGCTCTTGTGTGTGTTTGTGTGTCTTTGTTTGTGTTTGTACCATCATAGCTGATACTTCATTGCCCCCATTGGAAAACTGACTCAGATAATGCCATCTGCCAAACTCCTAAAAACCAAAGTTCTTGCTGATAGAATGAAACATTCCTTCCTGTTGGTTTGGATGTGTCCTTTAGGAATCACTGCTACATTTAGTATACTCAAATCATCACAGTAGATCAGGTAACAAAAACATATATATTTTAAAATAATAATAATATATTAATGGAAACAACAAATACAGGATAGAGTAACAACTGTGTTACTAAACAAGGTCAAGGACAATGGCAAACTATAGATTCAAACTTTGAAGAAAATAGTAATCAATGTAAATATTCCTGGGCTGCCTCAGCCCCGCCCAGGCACACAGCAACAGAATGGTTTTGCAAGCATCCTCAGGAGGGCAGGAGCCTTCTTTGCAGGACGAGAGGGAGGTTGAGGCTCGATCCACCCATCATTCTTTTGGGAGAGGCTCCTTTTCCTCAGCACAAAGTTGGATTTTTTGTGAGGATTCTTGGCATAAAATACGTTGGCCTCTGCTGGAATCCTCAGCTCTGGGGAGAGAGGGGTGTACAAAAAGAAGGTGGCACTCAGGAGGTGCTCCCTAGGACACGCCAACATCTGAGAGCCTGTGCCAGAAAAGGCCAGAGCCACACACCTGAGAGCTCTCCAATTCAGCACCAATACCAACAAAGACAGCCTCCACAGTCCTCCCTGAGGAAGAACTAGGCAGAGCACTTCAACAGACCTAATGTCTGTTCCTACCGAAGGCTTTGGACTCCAGAATATCTCAGGTCCTCTTGCATCTGCCAAAGCACACCACTAGGGTTTGCATCTGAAATCTCCCACAAAAGGCTCCTGTGCCGAAGATTCAGTCCCCACATGAGCCATCTTCATAGGTGGGTTTGGAGGGAAGCATTGGATGGTGAGTGCTCTGATGTCAACATGAAATTCTCATTCAAGATGAATACACTACTGGGGGGTGGGAGGGACTGGAAGAAAGGTTGAGCATGGTTGGAGTAAGACCTAAACAGGGTTGTGCCCTGGGCAACAGTACCTTGTTCCTGTTGGCTCCACTGAATCCTCATTCTCCAAGGAGAGGTCCTCCCTCTCCATCTTTCTCTCTCTCCCTCTCTGCCAGCCTCGTTCTCTCTCTCCCAGTCTATGCCTTTGTGGCAAGGGCTGAGGAGCTCTCCACTGCCACACACTAGAGCTTTATGGACAGCCTCAGTGCACAACCAAAGAGAAAGCTATGAAACCCAGAGAAAAAAGGCCTAGGATTCCTCCTCTGAGTTATTTTCCTCAAGTATGGCCACAGTGAGGACAGGATGACCATCACGGATACCACGTTAGAGCCATGCTTCTGCATTGGTGGAGCCCGCCTCCATGTGAACCAGGCTTCTGAGAATGGAGGCCACATTCCAAATACTGCCCTACTGAGAACAATGGTTCCAAAGACCAGCAAAGGGACTGCTTCCCTCCAAAATGGCGTATGGCCCAGTGGTGCCATGACCCCGAGTGGGGGAATATAACAGCCGCTTCTCCTTCCTCTGAACATGTGTTTCCTGTCGCCCTCCTCTAACCTAGAGCCTGTTCTCCATCCCTTCTGGGTTGGATGTGGAGATCTCTGCTATGAATTTCTTAGGCTACCAAGGCCCCAGACAGACTTCCTCTTCCATAGACTCTACTAACCTAACAGTAGGTTAAGATAGGAGACAAGTGATCCTAGAACTCATAGGGATGGTGGTCTTCAGGGTACATAGGCTGGGATAATGGCTGCTGTGGTGTTTGGCTCACAAAAACCAACCAACCAACCAACGAAAAAGCGCTGGCATTATTATCAGATGAGCTCTGTGGCTACGTGCTCAGGAAGCCCTCATCTGACTTTAGTTAGGGATCACAACCTGGCTATTGTGATCACTCCTTGCCTAGTGGACTCAGGTGCGTAAGACCATGGAATTTATGCAAAAACAGATGATTCAGGCTGTCTCCCAGGCTGTGTTTTCTTCCCAATTTCATCCTGTTACTGCTTGCTAGAATCCTGGCAATGCTCTGCCCAGGCAGTGGTTTTTTGGTCACACAGAAGGCTTTCAATAGTACTGCTTCAGTCCACAAAATGCCAGTTCCCTCTTTAGCCCATGCATTCCCATGTTCCTTTGAAACCACTCCTATCCCAGACCATGAAAACATACTGCTCCTGGAGAGAGGCTTTCCTCCTCACTCCTCAAAGATGTCAGCTTTGGATGCCTGTTCATGTCCAGGGGAGGGCACCTGGTGGGGAGCCGCAATATCCACCGGGGTATACCATTGGACCTCAAGACCTTCCACCAGCAGAAGTGCAGTTGGCTTTGTGCACGAACCCAACACACCTGTTGGAGTGTTCTTGGGGGTCAGAGACTAGTCTTTGTTGCTAAGAGTTGACCTGAGTCCACATCCTGACCCTTGCTCTCTGCTATCTGATTGTCTCACTTACTCTGACGGCGAGAGATGATTTGGCCCAGCTCATAATCCTCTGGATTCTCCTCAGTAAGGAAGTGTAGGTCGAGGGCGCTGCGGATGACGACAGGAGCCCTATCGTGGCAGGTCACCTGGAGCAGCATGGGAGACAGGCCTTCAGGAAATGGGCCTTGAAGTGACTACTCAAGGACAGTGGGCAGGGGCATTCTGGAGGCACCTCCACTCTAAATACAAGGGCAACATCCATGACACTACTACCCGAGGCTGACCTCCTGCTCATCGTGTGGGCTCTTCCCACAGGCTACTAGCCCAATCCTTGTACATAGGACTTCCTGGGCCTGCCATTGCTCTTTGTGGAGCTGCACTCCTCTCGGAGTGAAAGGACCCCACTACCTGCATACAGATGCAATCTCATCCCACAAGTTGGGAGGAATGGGACAATAGCCTCCAAGATCCCAGGTCTGCCCGAGGATGCAGGCGGCATTGGGAATGGCCTAGGCACAAAACCTAGAGGCTTTGGTCTGGATTGCCAGGGCCAAAAACAGACCCAGGAACATGACCACACACAGGAGAGCTGAAAGATAGCCAGGAGAGCTCCTGGCCTCCAGAGGCTCAGTGCTGGCTGGGATGTAGGAGGGCACCTCATCCGGCAAGGGTGGTCATTGGGTTACCTGGACATTTAGTGTGCTTGCTCCACATCCATATCGACTCTGCAGAGAGACTCTCTCAGCTCCTTGTTCAAGGAACATGGAGAACCTCACACTGCTGTCCTCCTCCATAGACGTCAGCATCCCATACAAGGGAACCTGCAACCTAGTTCCTGTCCTATTCTCATCTGTCACCCATACCTGTCCCTGCCCTTCTGGACTGCATGCTGCCACCTGACACACAGACTCCCTCAGACATGGCAGTGGACAAGCTGCTGCACTCACTCATCTCAGCTCCAGCCCTTCACACTGACCTCTCCCTTCTTGATTCCCATCTATCCTCCTGATCATCCAGAAGCTCCAAATTCAAGAGGGCATGAGTAGTCCATGGTATTGGACCAGTGTCTGCTCCCCACCCAGGTGTAAGCACCACGGGACACCCCTGCTCCCAGGCTTACCAGAACACTCTTGGCCATCTCTGGACTTTGTGTTTCTAAGTGGACACGAATTAAGCAGGTGTCTCCCACCTGCTTGTGGGAAAGCGGCCTGGAGGACTTGCAGGTTGATTCTGAGAACTGTGGGGGATGGAACATCAGCAAACCCAGAAACAGAAAGCCACCCCAGACTGTCAGTTGGCTCTATGGGCTTCCAGCAAATATGTCCAGGTGCTGAGGCTTCTTATTTCCTCAGGTCGGAGTGGAATGGCAGCACATGCACAGCTTGAATAAGGTAGGTGTTTACCTCCTTTCCCTTGACCTGGGGGCGTTTCCTCACGATGAAATATTGTATTCCCAGATTCATGGACAGACACACGAGTGAGTGGTCAGAGACCTTGATTTCTGCAGAGCGAAGTGGAGAGAATTGTTAGGTGGCACTCAAGGATTATACCACAAAACACCCACAACCCCTGAGAGTCTCCGCCAGGCCCATCACACTTTGGTATTTTGGGGCCAAGGCCCACTTTCTCTTGGCTGTCAGTTATCCTGAGCCCACTGTGGATCATGTCTCCCCACTGTCTGATTGTCCTACTTACTCTCATCCTCAGACATCATATACAGCAGCTCAAAGTTGTCCACATCCTCATGCTGCAACAAATTTTGGTCCAAGGCCCTGCGGATGAGGCTTGTCACCATCTCCTGAAAGGTCACCTGGATCAGGGTGGGACAAATGTCATCAGAGAATGGCTTTTAGAAGAGCTACCCAGAAGACTGTGGTCAAACATTCAGGAGAAATCTCAGCTACATATACAAGGGCACAATCTTGTTATCCTGCTACCTGAGTGTGTCCTCCATATACCACCTGGGTTCTTGCAATGTGCTACTAGAACAATCCTGGTACAAATATCTGCCTGTACCTGCCATCTCCCCTCCCCCTGGGGAGCCACATTCCACTCATGTCAAAGGACCAAACTGCCTATGCACAGACACACTCTCATCTCACTGAGATGAGAGCAATGGGCCAGGGATCTGCGCACCAAGTGTGATCTGGGATGCAGGCTGCCTTTGTGGGTGGAAGAGGCAGATGCACTGAAAACTTGGGTCCTGACTGCCACGACACAAAACAGACTCAGATAAAAGAGTGTGCACTTGAGTGCTTCATGATAGCTTTGAGAGGCCCTGGCCTCTGGAAGCTCGGTGCGGGTCTGGTTGTAATGATGTACTTGACTCAGCACTGGCAGTCACTGAACATGTCTCCTCTGCAGCTGGACACCTGCAGCATTAGCGTGTCTACTGCACATCCATAGAAATTCTGCCAAGAACCCCTTTAGCTCCGTATTTACATACATGCAAAGCCTAACATTCCGAAGCTTTGGCATGACCCCCCAGGTGATCCCGACCCCAAATTCCTACACCTAGTCATGCTAAGGAGGTTCTCTTCCCTGCCACCAGGAACACATCCCCTCCTACACATGTGACAAGTCACTGCCACCTCCTCTGCTCCAACTTCACTCATTGAGAATACCAAGTTCTAGGCACTGCAGCCTGCACCCTGGACATATCTCTGCCTTCATCTGTCCACAGCACTTCCGTCTGCACTTCTGGCCTGCAAAACCCACAATACACAGGCCCACTCACCACTGAAGCTGGGCATGCTGATGCTCTCCCTCCTCAGGTCAAGCCCTTAAGACGGACCTCTCTCTTCTTTATTTCCCACCATAGCCCTGGGGTTGGCTGTGTCTCCTGCCTTCCACTGTGTGGACACCCAGGAGGCAGCCCTGCTGTCGGGCTTACCGGGATGCGCTTTGTCTCCCTCAGGCTCTGTCCCTCTAGGAGGACGTGAACAACGCGGCTGTCTTCCACCTGCTCGCTGGAGTGAAGCAGTGAGGAGCTGCTACTCACAGCTGCTGGGGTCCTGGATGCCACTGCCACAGAAGGTTCCAAGAACTGTGGGGGATGACAACATCAGCAAAGCCCAGCAACTGCACCCCACCCAGCCTGGCAGTTGGCTCTGTGGGCATTCTACAACATCCATCCAGAACCTGAGGTTCTTGTCCCCTTGGAGGATGTGGAGTGGCACCAGGAGTAAAGACTGAAGAAGGTGGCTGTTTTGGGAACAAGAGATCCAGCACCTGCTGGGTGGGGATGAAATCCCAGGAGATTAACCCCATGTTGCTGCTGAAATGTAGGTTCCTCCCACAAATGACAGGCAGGAGCTCATTCCTAAGCTGGTCCTGCCTGTAAGGTTCAAGGCTCTGAACCCTGAAGGGCTCCTCCGTGTTCTGATCATTTTCACCCTGGGTTGGGACCAAGAATGGTGGGTTCAAAATGGAAATGGTGACAAACAGAAAAATGACTTGTGCCAATACACTAGAGTCAAAGCACAATGGGACAGTTCCCATCAGTACAAACACACACACACACACACACACACACACACACACAGAGTCAGAATAGGAGTCCTGGGCCATTCATCAGGGATCAGACTAGAGGGCCTGCTGGGCTCACCTGCCCTGTGCTACTCACTGTTACTCTTGAGCTCCTCTGCGACAATCGCCAGAGGCTCTGGCGTCTAAGATGAAGCCTCACCCAGTGTATCCACAAAAGGGCTAGTTGGCCCCCCTGAGATTCCTGGGAGCCTGAGGCTCGGCATTGTCTGCAACCACAGGAGAACATCCTTCTCCCTCCAGTGGCTCCAACCAAGTGAGCTCGGATGGCTTGGTCAGTGAAGTGGGTGCCTGGATACCAGGGTTCCATGTTCTGTTTGATCCATTGTCAAGGCAATGATGTCATTTCCTGTGCCCATACCTGAGCCTCTTTTCACATAAGACCACTTTCAACAGCCCTATGGGCTGCCGATTTCTCCTCCATGCCTACCCATCTCAGGTGCGCAGGTGTTCACCAACAACTACCCAAACATCCCCACCAGCATCTGCCCTGCTTGGTGCCACTAGAGTTCCAGCTTGGAGCCTTCAAAAATGCATTCACAACCAGTCCTTCCCTCTCAGCAGCTTTTGGACCCTGGTCCCATCATTGTGCAACTCATGGTGTGCCCAGTCTTTTCTGGAAAGTAGGGTAGCATCTAATCTCTAGGGTTTATTGTGTCTATTGGCCCATAACACCCTCTGTTCTCTCTGAAACCAGAGATGGGACTCACAGGTGGCTAAAGCACAAATGTAGAGATGGGATAATCACAAGAAAGGGAGAGACAAAGAATGCACCCTAACTCCATCAGGCCTGTGTCCCACACAGGGACATGGCCAATGTCCGTCCCATCGTGGCTGCAGTTCCCTCTCTACACCATGGCAAGTTGGAGGGGACTGAGATGCAGAGGCTGCTCCCCTCTGCCATACAACTTCCCAAGGCTTCTCCTAAGATTTCAAAAGGGCCAAGTGTGTCTAGTGTTGGGGTCTCACAGAGACTCCGAGGTACCACAGCATCCTGCTGCCCAGAACCCGTTCACCCCTCACCTCAAGGGGGCTCAGCCTCTGGATTCATGGGAATTGAAGTGGGTACAGGTGATGGGATATCACCTCCAAGACTGAGTTATGCCAAGTCCATGACCCCTGTCTGCATCCCTGTCTCCAGCACCACTCCCCCCTCTCTCTTTCCTCCTCAGAGCAAACAAATCCATTTAGCAAGTGTGTCCTGTGATAAAGACATGACGGTCACCCATCCTCTCATTACAAAAACACTGAGGCTCAGCCAACATGGATCCTACAGGGAACACAGGCATAAACTCAGACTCCGATCCTCCCAGCCGAGCCTCAGTGGAGCCTGGACTCCCAGCCTCCTGAGTCAAGGAAACAGAGGTTCCTAGCCGAGCCACCTTGGATGCAGCCGCACACAAACTGAACTCATCAATGCCCCTTGCTCTCAGTTGTGAGTAAGAGGGGAAGTGGTGTTTCACTACCCTGGACATCAAGTGCAGTCTCCAGGCTTTGGGGTGTGCCCTGGCCTCTGTCTATCTGCCCAGGCTCTCCAACCCACACTGGCCTCTTACCCAACCTCCTCCTAGGGCCAAACTCAATCCTGCCTCTCAATTTCTGCTGCCTTCCCCAACACACTGCTCCCCAAAATGAGCAGGGCTGGCTCTCGGTTATCATGCTGGTGCCAGCAGCAATGCCACCCCACTGACATAATTCTGAGTCCCAACCTAGGCACTCCAGCTGTCTTTGCCACACCTGGCCTGTTTGGGCTCTGGCTCTTGCTCTTTTCTTTCATGTGCATGTGTTTTGAGGTTTTGAGTTTCTCCCACTGCAGAACTGCAGCTGTGGCAGGGTAGAGCTCATGAGGGTGACATTCTGAGCCACATCCAATCCCATCAGGACTGTTCACTGGGGTGACTGCTGGAACACAGTGATGAGTGAACACATGGGAGGTGGTTGGACCCACCTTGCCTCTGAGTGGCTTCCTTTCAGGACAGGAATGTAGGCATGGGAGCCCCTGGCGTGGGATGCTTTGCACAAGGCGTGACCATGGGCTCTCTTTCCTGGCAAAAATGGCTCCACTCAGCATGGAGAGCACTGTCATTCCTGGTGGCTAACAACAGCCCTGGACCCCAGAAAGGAACCCACACTCAAGATTAACGTCTGAGTGTGCGTGTCCTCGAGGAAATGAGGTCTCCTGATCCCAGGTGCAAAGGGGTAAGTCCTCTAACTCCAGGGGCCATGAAGGGACATCTGAGTTTCCCTTGTCCTTCTTTCCCTCTCTAACTAACCACAGTTAGGACCCTGGCCTCATTCCCCAGTGAGGATCATTAGGCTCCATAAAGGACAGTCTCTAAGATGCTCAGTGGACCAACACCCTCTGCACAACCCATAACCCTATTCACCCAAGAGGCAAGAGGATTTCTATTCAGGAAAACCAGGAAAGGGAGAGCCTTTCTCAAGGACACAAGGACATTAGTGAGTGAGGGAGTGATTAATGGATGGAGAACTATTTCCAACACCAACTTCCAGGAGCATATATGGCCCCCTGGAGAATTCTGCAGTGTGTTGGTGATTAAGGAGAACGTGTGAATTCAGGGGTCACTAGGTCCTCTCAGCCATAAGGAGGGAAACTGCCATAAAGGAACTAGGACAAGGGTGCGAGGAATGCTCACTGGTGGGAGATCGGAAGGAAGGAAAGTGTACTCATTAGAAAAGTGTCGCCTGAAAATTCTTAGCCAGCCAAAAGTCGTGCGAACTTGTGTGGGAAAAGAGTCTTTGCACAGTGATGAAGCTAAGAGCTCACATGATGGAACACAGCATCAACTGGGACCAAATCCAATATCTGATATTCTTGTAGGAAGAGGAGAGTCTGGACCCAGATACCAGGGAGACTGGGGGATACCGGATATGTGAGGTTGGAGCCAGGGCGGGATGCCCATATGGGAACCACAGATCGTGGGCAGCAATAGGAGAGTGGGCAAGGGCTGGGAGAGTTGGGGAGACAGTCCCCTTGAAACCTGGGAGGGGTTATGGCACTGGGACAGCCCAACACCTACTGTGTTGAGCCTCTGGAGCTCAACGGAAGACACTTCCTCTGTTGTCGGCCACCCAGTTAACAGAGTTTGGTTGCAGCAGCCTAGGACCCAGCTGAAGGTCTGAGCATGTTGGCCATGCAGGTTGGATCTGGACCACAGACACCCTCATCAGAGATTGTAGGGTCTCAGCCCTGAGGCAAGACAGGCACTAAGTCAGGCCAGGTGGGGAAACGGATAGGCACACACTCTGGGGGCTGGTGCCTGTGTTACTGGGAGCACTTCTGATCGCAATTCCCTGATCTGCTGCCAACACAGGCTACAGAGGAGGGTACAGAAACACAGACCACGGATCTGCCCCACTCAGTGGGCCCAGGCCAACACCACACCCAGCAGCCTCGTGCCATACCCAATGAGTCTCGAAGCGGCCCCCTCTTCCCATCCCGAGAGCTCTTCCCTTCCTCATGTGCCAATAGCTCCCTACTGTCACTGGCAATATCTACTCTGTGAGATGTCAACATCCGTGGGTACTGTTCTCTCATCCCAGGACAGTGTGGTCCCACACACCCTGGTGAAATGGGCCACCTGGAGGCTGGACCTGGAGGTTGTTGAGGCTGAATGGCAGCGGTGGTCCTCTGGCACTTAATATTATTTAAGTTAAAAAAAAAAAACAAAAACAAAAACAAAAAACGGGTCTTGGTGCTCAAAAATGTTTGATTTTCAAATTCTCATCCCCTAACCCCAATATTTTCATTATTTCCTCACATATGAAATCTTACTAGCATAAAAGTAATTTCGTATTAAACAAAGTGGATTGAAATAACATTGGTAAAAATAATCAATCAACATACTTTCAATTTTTGTTCTGCTTTCCTATTAGAAACCACTTGGATACAAGAGAACAGAGGACAGACTCATGGAAATGCTTGAAATGACAAGAAGCTCCCACTCAAGCTCAGCATTCAGTCCTGGACAGGGTAAGACCAGGCCACTTTGACATCTGTGCCAAAGAGTCTACCAGACAGAATCCTCTGACTGATCCCTGACTGAGCCATAGGAACTGGCTAGAAAAGCCTTCACATCCTCAATACATTCTTCACGTCAGAATACTTGACAACCATTGATATCCATCTCTCGTTAACTTGCTCCCCAGCCAACCATTCTTCAACAAATTCAAAGGAGTAACTCATGCAAGCACACAGAAAGGGGTGTTCACTACACACATCCATGTGCGAAAAAGACAACTGGTATTTCTTGTTTGGGCTATTTCAAATGAAATCCCTTCTGCATGACCTCCACAAACCAAAGGAAAATATTTGTGAAATTCCCACGTAGAAGACAAGATACACTTGCCAAGGAGGCAGTGGCAAGAATTTTGACACTCCAAATGTAGAGTGTGTGTTTAGGAAGCAGTCACAGTTTCCATGAGAGAGTCCCATGAAATCAATTAGGAAGATCCATGCTCTAGCCCTACCATGCAAGTGATGTGACTTGAAAGAGTCACTTAGTCTTAGTAACCATCATCACTAACAAGTAAGTCAATGAATAAAGGTCCTCAGGTGCCAAGCTACAAAATGTGGGATGAGCATGGATGAGGATGGGTGGGAGAAGTCTCCAACTCTAACACAATTAGGGAAGGATGTGCTGACCTCAAGTGGCTGGGGGGCTGGGATCCTGCCACAGAGGGGGATTCCAAACCTCACATCCCCTGACCCAGGCCAGAAGACCAGGTAGAGTCCAAGGACCCTGGGGTGGCCCAATGGCAATAAAGGTCAAAAGGAACTAGGGATCTGCCTGGTCCCTCAATCCCCTACTCTGAGCAGGGCTGCATGACGAGGCCAGAGGCCATCCACAGCAATCTGCCTTTACAGGAAAACAGGGACTGCAGGCTGCCTCTGGCTCACTGAATCAGGGTGGTGTTTTCATAAAGCAAGACCACTTCCTCACACTTGACCAGCAGCTCATGTGTTGACAGCACAATGACTGACTTGACTCAGGCCCTGATGAATGAAATAGAAAATTCATAGCAAACCCATCTTTAGCTCTTCCACATCATCAGGGGCTCTGATTCAATTCCGTCCAGAAAGGTGTCTGAAATGATTTCTAAACATGCTGGGGACTCACCTCTGTGTGGAACTTTTCAGGAAAAAGGGGATCAAATCTCATGAAGCAACTCTTCTCTCTTCTAGCCCATGGGCAATGCAAGGAACCTGCATGATACCAGAGGCTCACTTCTCTCTTCTCATGTCTTCTGGAAAGGATTCGTTAATGCTTCCTGCAAGGTGAAGCAGAAGCCTGCATCCCCAGCTGCACAGAAGTGTTTTAGGGCAGTGTCTCCCTTAAAGCCAAAAATAAAAAAAACTGGTCATTCAACAGGCACATGGATTCGAGTACATGTTCAATGATCCCTCCTCCCTGGAGCCTTCCACATGCCCATCTTCCACATTCACAGAGCAATGCTTGGCCATTCTCAAGACCAGGAGACCATGATGCTCATCACCAGGAAGTCAATAAGGAACATGAAGAGAGCAGCATGGATTGCAGAAGGTGGCACATCAAGGATCTTCAGCTCCGCTGCTAGAACACAAGAGCTTAACTTCAGTATTGACTTTTTGCAACTACCAAGTACGATAGCAGTGTCAAGCCCAATATGCAGATATGCAAGTAGTAGGTGACACCCCGCATCCATTCACAAAAGTGGGCAACATCTGCATCAGAACAAGGAAGTATCTTACCCTTACTCATAAAAATCATCAGAAACAAAATAAAATGGATGCAAGACTTCTCATTTCACTATTAGGTAGCTGTTGGAATTCCCTATTAAATAATACCTCCTCCAAAATAAAAAGTATCTCAGACATGTGTCAACTATTCAATGGATGACATTTTAAAAACTATGGACTTTACTTAATATTTATGTATGCTATATCCCTGCCTAAGGCTCTATGAGAAAGGAGCACATAGAATTGGATCTTTGAAAATCTCACATTTGCTGATAAATATTACTGCTGATCTCAGGCATGGCGAAGTGAAAAGTGGGACTTTGGATATTCCAAGAATGCTATGTTGTGGGATTGGTGTCCCTGATTCATACATAGCATATGGTTTCTATGAAATCCAGTGAGGGAGCAGGAGGAACGAAGCTGATTGCACAGATGACCTCAGGGAATACTGACAGATAGGCCAAATGAAAAATATGCTCCAGCTAACCATTGGTATTTGGGCTTCTGATCCCAGTCCTGTTTTTAAAAAAGGTGCAGACAGGCAGTGTTCATTAAAAACTGTCTACCATGTAAAAGTGGGTAATTTAAATGGCATCTAGTTACACATCTGATAGAATGGTCTGGCAACATATGAATTTCATTCTAACAACAACAACAACAACAAAACATAGAAAATGAGACATAAAGATAAAACCTTGTCTTCACCAGGATGCCTAAAAATAGGTTTTATTTGGCTCATGCAAATAAATATCTTTCAATAGAATTTCTGATTTCTGAATGAATCCATTCAACTTCATACTGCACAGATCACAAGGTTTTCTTTACAGAATATTCTCTTCTTCTTCTTAAAGCCTCACATAGAAAATGTCTCACAGGACTTAGGAGGGGAATGACCCAAAGGATGAGAGAATGGCTGGAACCGTTCTCAAATGTGCCCATGTAGCCTAAAGTTTGAAGGCATCTAATTGTACTCTAAAACAATTGTGAACCTATTCGATCCATTATTAATAAATATCACCACTTTACCACTTGAACCAAATCACAGAAAATTGGAAACAGATGATCATTGGCTTTGATACCTTTACTTCTGTTTCATTACTCAGAGTCGATCAACTCTATACTTCAAGTGACACAGATTTATTACAGAATGCCTAAGATCCTAAGGATCTATTTTAGCTCAGCCCATGGTATTGCTTCATTATTTTATTATTTTGTAAGTAATAAAATATAACTTCATGTTGGATGATATATTCAAGCCATGAATATATCATCCAACATTGTTCTTCCCAAAATATTAGCCCAATTTCTGCGTGAGCTCACTTACTGTTCAGGAATTTTACTAATTGTTTGAAGGTTCTAGAGGACCTGTTAGACTCCTAATGGACAAACCATACAACATACTCCAGAGAACGGACGAGTGCCATAAGAAGAAAATAAGGTCAGCCTACAGCAATGGGCAGCTGCCTGCCCTCGGCTGGGAGGAGCCCTGGCCATGGCACCAGGGCTGCTGGGCAGCAGAAGCCTCCACAGCCCTGCAGGGAGCCTGGAGCACAGCTCTGCCTAACCATGCTCAGCCCTGGACAGATGCACATGAGTTCCCATCACAGGCTCGAGTGTGACAGTCCCAGGGGCATGCCTGTCATGCCAGCCACCAGGGAGGCTGAGGCAAGAGGAACGTTTGAGGTCAGCCTTGGCAACTTAGACCCCGAGGCAAAGGGGAAATACTTTTACAGGGGTCTCTGAGGGTGTAGCTCAGGTAGGTCACTTGCCTCACAGCCTCAAGGCCCTGGGTTCAATCCCCAGAACCCACGTACACACAAAACGTGAACTTGGAATACTGTTTAAAATGATGGGTCAGGTACACACAAGGACTTCAATATGACCTCTCAGAGGAGCTCAATTTGAGATCAGACTGAACAAAAGACCACCTGGACCATTGACTCAGTGTCTGAAACCCTCTGTGAGCATGGGAAGCACTGCTGGCAAGACACCAGAGGGCCAAAGCACTTGTGCCCCCTGCAGGGGCGTCTCTTGTCTACCGCCAAAGACTGTTCCCCTCCTGGGGCAGCTGAGAGCAAGCTGGGCCTTGGAGCAAGGACTAGTGCTTTAGATATAGACTATGCAAGCAAGGGGCAATGTCTTTAATAAAACTAAAATTAAAAAGTCACATTGAAAAAATTTTAAAAAGAAGAAAATAAGGTCAAGTAGAGGAAGCCCATTTTCACAGGAAAAAATCCCCCAGTGAAAAGCATCAGAATAGATACCAAGAAAAATACCAACAAAAACAGTGTGCTCCCACTATGTATCTACTCAACCTGCAAAAGTTAGAAAGCTAGATAATACAATCCTGGCCACAGGTAGAGCTATGCAGAAGAGCCACCTGGCAGTGCTTAGTCAAAGAAGTAAACATGCACACTTTGACCTAGAAATTCCACCTGTGTGTAATCCAGGCGGTGCTTAAGCAGTTTCACAAGGGGACATGCACAGGGAAATTTATCCTCAGGTTCTTATAGAGTTGTCTGTGCTTACAGGGAGTTGATGGTTGTCAAGATGCCCACAGCTGCGAAAGTCAAAAGCTAAAAAAATAATTGATGCCAACCTGGATATATTAATAATCCCGTATCTATGATCACCTTCATAAGGTAGCTTCCCAACTTCTGTGTGGAAGTGAGTTTCTCCTTGGCCCTTACACTGTTGTGGAGACCACTAGGAGTTCAGCTTTGTGCAGGATCATCTGACCTGGACTTTTGGCAAGACCTGTACAGCCCTCACACATGCTCAGATGCTACAGGACTTTTCAGACCAGTCCAGACAACAGTAGGCATCCATTCATTGTCTGCACTCTACAGATTCCTAGATGCACGACATTCATTACCATCAAATGCAGAATTTTCATCAAAAACTAATATATATATCATTCCAATCTGAATCAAGAAAATCGGAAATATCCCCAAATCCAAAGAGTGGATCCCCATTGTGATGCTACAAGTTGAAAATTCCACAGCTGACCTCATGGGATGGTTCACAGTCAAAAGACAGCTGCATGAAAAATATTACATGACCTTCCTGCTATGTGAAAAGTGGCATGTGAAGTACACATGCATGTCTTCCTCAGACATGGGTTCATTTGCAAGACACCTTGTGCAATTGAAAATACTCCAAAAGGGGAGAAATCAGAACCATGTCTCCAAAGTATTTCAGCAGAGACCAACTCCATCTGTCTATCTATCTCTCAGTGAGTGTGTGTGCTCTTGTGTGTGTTTGTGTGTCTTTGTTTGTGTTTGTACCATCATAGCTGATACTTCATTGCCCCCATTGGAAAACTGACTCAGATAATGCCATCTGCCAAACTCCTAAAAACCAAAGTTCTTGCTGATAGAATGAAACATTCCTTCCTGTTGGTTTGGATGTGTCCTTTAGGAATCACTGCTACATTTAGTATACTCAAATCATCACAGTAGATCAGGTAACAAAAACATATATATTTTAAAATAATAATAATATATTAATGGAAACAACAAATACAGGATAGAGTAACAACTGTGTTACTAAACAAGGTCAAGGACAATGGCAAACTATAGATTCAAACTTTGAAGAAAATAGTAATCAATGTAAATATTCCTGGGCTGCCTCAGCCCCGCCCAGGCACACAGCAACAGAATGGTTTTGCAAGCATCCTCAGGAGGGCTGGAGCCTTCTTTGCAGGACCAGAGGGAGGTTGAGGCTGGATCCACCCATCATTCTTTTGGGAGAGGCTCCTTTTCCCCAGCACAAAGCTGGATTTTTTGTGAGGATTCTTGGCATAAAATACGTTGGCCTCTGCTGGAATCCTCAGCTCTGGGGAGAGAGGGGTGTACAAAAAGAAGGTGGCACTCAGGAGGTGCTCCCTAGGACACGCCAACACTGAGAGCCTGTGCCAGAAAAGGCCAGAGCCACACACCTGAGAGCTCTCCAATTCAGCACCAATACCAACAAAGACAGCCTCCACAGTCCTCCCTGAGGAAGAACTAGGCAGAGCACTTCAACAGACCTAATGTCTGTTCCTACCGAAGGCTTTGGACTCCAGAATCTCTCAGG
Organism: Urocitellus parryii; assembly: GCF_045843805.1. Lineage (NCBI taxonomy): Eukaryota > Metazoa > Chordata > Mammalia > Rodentia > Sciuridae > Urocitellus > Urocitellus parryii. The sequence goes on from NC_135548.1 coordinate 44,614,140, forward strand.
TCCTCTTGCATCTGCCAAAGCACACCACTAGGGTTTGCATCTGAAATCTCCCACAAAAGGCTCCTGTGCCGAAGATTCAGTCCCCACATGAGCCATCTTCATAGGTGGGTTTGGAGGGAAGCATTGGATGGTGAGTGCTCTGATGTCAACATGAAATTCTCATTCAAGATGAATACACTACTGGGGGGTGGGAGGGACTGGAAGAAAGGTTGAGCATGGTTGGAGTAAGACCTAAACAGGGTTGTGCCCTGGGCAACAGTACCATGTTCCTGTTGGCTCCACTGAATCCTCATTCTCCAAGGAGAGGTCCTCCCTCTCCATCTTTCTCTCTCTCCCTCTCTGCCAGCCTCGTTCTCTCTCTCCCAGTCTATGCCTTTGTGGCAAGGGCTGAGGAGCTCTCCACTGCCACACACTAGAGCTTTATGGACAGCCTCAGTGCACAACCAAAGAGAAAGCTATGAAACCCAGAGAAAAAAGGCCTAGGATTCCTCCTCTGAGTTATTTTCCTCAAGTATGGCCACAGTGAGGACAGGCTGACCAGCACGGATACCACGTTAGAGCCATGCTTCTGCGTTGGTGGAGCCCGCCTCCATGTGAACCAGGCTTCTGAGAATGGAGGCCACATTCCAAATACTGCCCTACTGAGAACAATGGTTCCAAAGACCAGCAAAGGGACTGCTTCCCTCCAACATGGTGTATGGCCCAGTGGTGCCATGACCCCGAGTGGGGGAATACAACAGCCGCTTCTCCTTCCTCTGAACATGTGTTTCCTGTCGCCCTCCTCTAACCTAGAGCCTGTTCTCCATCCCTTCTGGGTTGGATGTGGAGATCTCTGCTATGAATTTCTTAGGCTACCAAGGCCCCAGACAGACTTCCTCTTCCATAGACTCTACTAACCTAACAGTAGGTTAAGATAGGAGACAAGTGATCCTAGAACTCATAGGGATGGTGGTCTTCAGGGTACATAGGCTGGGATAATGGCTGCTGTGGTGTTTGGCTCACAAAAACCAACCAACCAACCAACGAAAAAGCGCTGGCATTATTATCAGATGAGCTCTGTGGCTACGTGCTCAGGAAGCCCTCATCTGACTTTAGTTAGGGATCACAACCTGGCTATTGTGATCACTCCTTGCCTAGTGGACTCAGGTGCGTAAGACCATGGAATTTATGCAAAAACAGATGATTCAGGCTGTCTCCCAGGCTGTGTTTTCTTCCCAATTTCATCCTGTTACTGCTTGCTAGAATCCTGGCAACGCTCTGCCCAGGCAGTGGTTTTTTTGTCACACAGAAGGCTTTCAATAGTACTGCTTCAGTCCACAAAATGCCAGTTCCCTCTTTAGCCCATGCATTCCCATGTTCCTTTGAAACCACTCCTATCCCAGACCATGAAAACACACTGCTCCTGGAGAGAGGCTTTCCTCCTCACTCCTCAAAGATGTCAGCTTTGGATGCCTGTTCATGTCCAGGGGAGGGCACCTGGTGGGGAGCCGCAATATCCACCGGGGTATACCATTGGACCTCAAGACCTTCCACCAGCAGAAGTGCAGTTGGCTTTGTGCACGAACCCAACACACCTGTTGGAGTGTTCTTGGGGGTCAGAGACTACTCTTTGTTGCTAAGAGTTGACCTGAGTCCACATCCTGACCCTTGCTCTCTGCTATCTGATTGTCTCACTTACTCTGACGGCGAGAGATGATTTGGCCCAGCTCATAATCCTCTGGATTCTCCTCAGTAAGGAAGTGTAGGTCGAGGGCGCTGCGGATGACGACAGGAGCCCTATCGTGGCAGGTCACCTGGAGCAGCATGGGAGACAGGCCTTCAGGAAATGGGCCTTGAAGTGACTACTCAAGGACAGTGGGCAGGGGCATTCTGGAGGCACCTCCACTCTAAATACAAGGGCAACATCCATGACACTACTACCCGAGGCTGACCTCCTGCTCATCGTGTGGGCTCTTCCCACAGGCTACTAGCCCAATCCTTGTACATAGGACTTCCTGGGCCTGCCATTGCTCTTTGTGGAGCTGCACTCCTCTCGGAGTGAAAGGACCCCACTACCTGCATACAGATGCAATCTCATCCCACAAGTTGGGAGGAATGGGACAATAGCCTCCAAGATCCCAGGTCTGCCCGAGGATGCAGGCGGCATTGGGAATGGCCTAGGCACAAAACCTAGAGGCTTTGGTCTGGATTGCCAGGGCCAAAAACAGACCCAGGAACATGACCACACACAGGAGAGCTGAAAGATAGCCACGAGAGCTCCTGGCCTCCAGAGGCTCAGTGCTGGCTGGGATGTAGGAGGGCACCTCATCCGGCAAGGGTGGTCATTGGGTTACCTGGACATTTAGTGTGCTTGCTCCACATCCATATCGACTCTGCAGAGAGACTCTCTCAGCTCCTTGTTCAAGGAACATGGAGAACCTCACACTGCTGTCCTCCTCCATAGACGTCAGCATCCCATACAAGGGAACCTGCAACCTAGTTCCTGTCCTATTCTCATCTGTCACCCATACCTGTCCCTGCCCTTCTGGACTGCATGCTGCCACCTGACACACAGACTCCCTCAGACATGGCAGTGGACAAGCTGCTGCACTCGCTCATCTCAGCTCCAGCCCTTCACACTGACCTCTCCCTTCTTGATTCCCATCTATCCTCCTGATCATCCAGAAGCTCCAAATTCAAGAGGGCATGAGTAGTCCATGGTATTGGACCAGTGTCTGCTCCCCACCCAGGTGTAAGCACCACGGGACACCCCTGCTCCCAGGCTTACCAGAACACTCTTGGCCATCTCTGGACTTTGTGTTTCTAAGTGGACACGAATTAAGCAGGTGTCTCCCACCTGCTTGTGGGAAAGCGGCCTGGAGGACTTGCAGGTTGATTCTGAGAACTGTGGGGGATGGAACATCAGCAAACCCAGAAACAGAAAGCCACCCCAGACTGTCAGTTGGCTCTATGGGCTTCCAGCAAATATGTCCAGGTGCTGAGGCTTCTTATTTCCTCAGGTCGGAGTGGAATGGCAGCACATGCACAGCTTGAATAAGGTAGGTGTTTACCTCCTTTCCCTTGACCTGGGGGCGTTTCCTCACCATGAAATATTGTATTCCCAGATTCATGGACAGACACACGAGTGAGTGGTCAGAGACCTTGATTTCTGCAGAGCGAAGTGGAGAGAATTGTTAGGTGGCACTCAAGGATTATACCACAAAACACCCACAACCCCTGAGAGTCTCCGCCAGGCCCATCACACTTTGGTATTTTGGGGCCAAGGCCCACTTTCTCTTGGCTGTCAGTTATCCTGAGCCCACTGTGGATCATGTCTCCCCACTGTCTGATTGTCCTACTTACTCTCATCCTCAGACATCATATACAGCAGCTCAAAGTTGTCCACATCCTCATGCTGCAACAAATTTTGGTCCAAGGCCCTGCGGATGAGGCTTGTCACCGTCTCCTGAAAGGTCACCTGGATCAGGGTGGGACAAATGTCATCAGAGAATGGCTTTTAGAAGAGCTACCCAGAAGACTGTGGTCAAACATTCAGGAGAAATCTCAGCTACATATACAAGGGCACAATCTTGTTATCCTGCTACCTGAGTGTGTCCTCCATATACCACCTGGGTTCTTGCAATGTGCTACTAGAACAATCCTGGTACAAATATCTGCCTGTACCTGCCATCTCCCCTCCCCCTGGGGAGCCACATTCCACTCATGTCAAAAGACCAAACTGCCTATGCACAGACACACTCTCATCTCACTGAGATGAGAGCAATGGGCCAGGGATCTGCGCACCAAGTGTGATCTGGGATGCAGGCTGCCTTTGTGGGTGGAAGAGGCAGATGCACTGAAAACTTGGGTCCTGACTGCCACGACACAAAACAGACTCAGATACAAGAGTGTGCACTTGAGTGCTTCATGATAGCTTTGAGATGCCCTGGCCTCTGGAAGCTCGGTGCGGGTCTGGTTGTAATGATGTACTTGACTCAGCACTGGCAGTCACTGAACATGTCTCCTCTGCAGCTGGACACCTGCAGCATTAGCGTGTCTACTGCACATCCATAGAAATTCTGCCAAGAACCCCTTTAGCTCCGTATTTACATACATGCAAAGCCTAACATTCCGAAGCTTTGGCATGACCCCCCAGGTGATCCCGACCCCAAATTCCTACACCTAGTCATGCTAAGGAGGTTCTCTTCCCTGCCACCAGGAACACATCCCCTCCTACACATGTGACAAGTCACTGCCACCTCCTCTGCTCCAACTTCACTCATTGAGAATACCAAGTTCTAGGCACTGCAGCCTGCACCCTGGACATATCTCTGCCTTCATCTGTCCACAGCACTTCCGTCTGCACTTCTGGCCTGCAAAACCCACAATACACAGGCCCACTCACCACTGAAGCTGGGCATGCTGATGCTCTCCCTCCTCAGGTCAAGCCCTTAAGACGGACCTCTCTCTTCTTTATTTCCCACCATAGCCCTGGGGTTGGCTGTGTCTCCTGCCTTCCACTGTGTGGACACCCAGGAGGCAGCCCTGCTGTCGGGCTTACCGGGATGCGCTTTGTCTCCCTCAGGCTCTGTCCCTCTAGGAGGACGTGAACAACGCGGCTGTCTTCCACCTGCTCGCTGGAGTGAAGCAGTGAGGAGCTGCTACTCACAGCTGCTGGGGTCCTGGATGCCACTGCCACAGAAGGTTCCAAGAACTGTGGGGGATGACAACATCAGCAAAGCCCAGCAACTGCACCCCACCCAGCCTGGCAGTTGGCTCTGTGGGCATTCTACAACATCCATCCAGAACCTGAGGTTCTTGTCCCCTTGGAGGATGTGGAGTGGCACCAGGAGTAAAGACTGAAGAAGGTGGCTGTTTTGGGAACAAGAGATCCAGCACCTGCTGGGTGGGGATGAAATCCCAGGAGATTAACCCCATGTTGCTGCTGAAATGTAGGTTCCTCCCACAAATGACAGGCAGGAGCTCATTCCTAAGCTGGTCCTGCCTGTAAGGTTCAAGGCTCTGAACCCTGAAGGGCTCCTCCGTGTTCTGATCATTTTCACCCTGGGTTGGGACCAAGAATGGTGGGTTCAAAATGGAATTGGTGACAAACAGAAAAATGACTTGTGCCAATACACTAGAGTCAAAGCACAATGGGACAGTTCCCATCAGTACAAACACACACACACACACACACACACACACACACACACACACACACAGAGTCAGAATAGGAGTCCTGGGCCATTCATCAGGGATCAGACTAGAGGGCCTGCTGGGCTCACCTGCCCTGTGCTACTCACTGTTACTCTTGAGCTCCTCTGCGACAATCGCCAGAGGCTCTGGCGTCTAAGATGAAGCCTCACCCAGTGTATCCACAAAAGGGCTAGTTGGCCCCCCTGAGATTCCTGGGAGCCTGAGGCTCGGCATTGTCTGCAACCACAGGAGAACATCCTTCTCCCTCCAGTGGCTCCAACCAAGTGAGCTCGGATGGCTTGGTCAGTGAAGTGGGTGCCTGGATACCAGGGTTCCATGTTCTGTTTGATCCATTGTCAAGGCAATGATGTCATTTCCTGTGCCCATACCTGAGCCTCTTTTCACATAAGACCACTTTCAACAGCCCTATGGGCTGCCGATTTCTCCTCCATGCCTACCCATCTCAGGTGCGCAGGTGTTCACCAACAACTACCCAAACATCCCCACCAGCATCTGCCCTGCTTGGTGCCACTAGAGTTCCAGCTTGGAGCCTTCAAAAATGCATTCACAACCAGTCCTTCCCTCTCAGCAGCTTTTGGACCCTGGTCCCATCATTGTGCAACTCATGGTGTGCCCAGTCTTTTCTGGAAAGTAGGGTAGCATCTAATCTCTAGGGTTTATTGTGTCTATTGGCCCATAACACCCTCTGTTCTCTCTGAAACCAGAGATGGGACTCACAGGTGGCTAAAGCACAAATGTAGAGATGGGATAATCACAAGAAAGGGAGAGACAAAGAATGCACCCTAACTCAATCAGGCCTGTGTCCCACACAGGGACATGGCCAATGTCTGTCCCATCGTGGCTGCAGTTCCCACTCTACACCATGGCAAGTTGGAGGGGACTGAGATGCAGAGGCTGCTCCCCTCTGCCATACAACTTCCCAAGGCTTCTCCTAAGATTTCAAAAGGGCCAAGTGTGTCTAGTGTTGGGGTCTCACAGAGACTCCGAGGTACCACAGCATCCTGCTGCCCAGAACCGGTTCACCCCTCACCTCAAGGGGGCTCAGCCTCTGGATTCATGGGAATTGAAGTGGGTACAGGTGATGGGATATCACCTCCAAGACTGAGTTATGCCAAGTCCATGACCCCTGTCTGCATCCCTGTCTCCAGCACCACTCCCCCCTCTCTCTTTCCTCCTCAGAGCAAACAAATCCATTTAGCAAGTGTGTCCTGTGATAAAGACATGACGGTCACCCATCCTCTCATTACAAAAACACTGAGGCTCAGCCAACATGGATCCTACAGGGAACACAGGCATAAACTCAGACTCCGATCCTCCCAGCCGAGCCTCAGTGGAGCCTGGACTCCCAGCCTCCTGAGTCAAGGAAACAGAGGTTCCTAGCCGAGCCACCTTGGATGCAGCCGCACACAAACTGAACTCATCAATGCCCCTTGCTCTCAGTTGTGAGTAAGAGGGGAAGTGGTGTTTCACTACCCTGGACATCAAGTGCAGTCTCCAGGCTTTGGGGTGTGCCCTGGCCTCTGTCTATCTGCCCAGGCTCTCCAACCCACACTGGCCTCTTACCCAACCTCCTCCTAGGGCCAAACTCAATCCTGCCTCTCAATTTCTGCTGCCTTCCCCAACACACTGCTCCCCAAAATGAGCAGGGCTGGCTCTCGGTTATCATGCTGGTGCCAGCAGCAATGCCACCCCACTGACATAATTCTGAGTCCCAACCTAGGCACTCCAGCTGTCTTTGCCACACCTGGCCTGTTTGGGCTCTGGCTCTTGCTCTTTTCTTTCATGTGCATGTGTTTTGAGGTTTTGAGTTTCTCCCACTGCAGAACTGCAGCTGTGGCAGGGTAGAGCTCATGAGGGTGACATTCTGAGCCACATCCAATCCCATCAGGACTGTTCACTGGGGTGACTGCTGGAACACAGTGATGAGTGAACACATGGGAGGTGGTTGGACCCACCTTGCCTCTGAGTGGCTTCCTTTCAGGACAGGAATGTAGGCATGGGAGCCCCTGGCGTGGGATGCTTTGCACAAGGCGTGACCATGGGCTCTCTTTCCTGGCAAAAATGGCTCCACTCAGCATGGAGAGCACTGTCATTCCTGGTGGCTAACAACAGCCCTGGACCCCAGAAAGGAACCCACACTCAAGATTAACGTCTGAGTGTGCGTGTCCTCGAGGAAATGAGGTCTCCTGATCCCAGGTGCAAAGGGGTAAGTCCTCTAACTCCAGGGGCCATGAAGGGACATCTGAGTTTCCCTTGTCCTGCTTTCCCTCTCTAACTAACCACAGTTAGGACCCTGGACTCATTCCCCAGTGAGGATCATTAGGCTCCATAAAGGACAGTCTCTAAGATGCTCAGTGGACCAACACCCTCTGCACAACCCATAACCCTATTCACCCAAGAGGCAAGAGGATTTCTATTCAGGAAAACCAGGAAAGGGAGAGCCTTTCTCAAGGACACAAGGACATTAGTGAGTGAGGGAGTGATTAATGGATGGAGAACTATTTCCAACACCAACTTCCAGGAGCATATATGGCCCCCTGGAGAATTCTGCAGTGTGTTGGTGATTAAGGAGAACGTGTGAATTCAGGGGTCACTAGGTCCTCTCAGCCATAAGGAGGGAAACTGCCATAAAGGAACTAGGACAAGGGTGCGAGGAATGCTCACTGGTGGGAGATCGGAAGGAAGGAAAGTGTACTCATTAGAAAAGTGTCGCCTGAAAATTCTTAGCCAGCCAAAAGTCGTGCGAACTTGTGTGGGAAAAGAGTCTTTGCACAGTGATGAAGCTAAGAGCTCACATGATGGAACACAGCATCAACTGGGACCAAATCCAATATCTGATATTCTTGTAGGAAGAGGAGAGTCTGGACCCAGATACCAGGGAGACTGGGGGATACCGGATATGTGAGGTTGGAGCCAGGGCGGGATGCCCATATGGGAACCACAGATCGTGGGCAGCAATAGGAGAGTGGGCAAGGGCTGGGAGAGTTGGGGAGACAGTCCCCTTGAAACCTGGGAGGGGTTATGGCACTGGGACAGCCCAACACCTACTGTGTTGAGCCTCTGGAGCTCAACGGAAGACACTTCCTCTGTTGTCGGCCACCCAGTTAACAGAGTTTGGTTGCAGCAGCCTAGGACCCAGCTGAAGGTCTGAGCATGTTGGCCATGCAGGTTGGATCTGGACCACAGACACCCTCATCAGAGATTGTAGGGTCTCAGCCCTGAGGCAAGACAGGCACTAAGTCAGGCCAGGTGGGGAAACGGATAGGCACACACTCTGGGGGCTGGTGCCTGTGTTACTGGGAGCACTTCTGATCGCAATTCCCTGATCTGCTGCCAACACAGGCTACAGAGGAGGGTACAGAAACACAGACCACGGATCTGCCCCACTCAGTGGGCCCAGGCCAACACCACACCCAGCAGCCTCGTGCCATACCCAATGAGTCTCGAAGCGGCCCCCTCTTCCCATCCTGAGAGCTCTTCCCTTCCTCATGTGCCAATAGCTCCCTACTGTCACTGGCAATATCTACTCTGTCAGATGTCAACATCCGTGGGTACTGTTCTCTCATCCCAGGACAGTGTGGTCCCACACACCCTGGTGAAATGGGCCACCTGGAGGCTGGACCTGGAGGTTGTTGAGGCTGAATGGCAGCGGTGGTCCTCTGGCACTTAATATTATTTAAGTTAAAAAAAAAACAAAAACAAAAACAAAAAACGGGTCTTGGTGCTCAAAAATATTTGATTTGCATATTCTCATCCCCTAACCCCAATATTTTCATTATTTCCTCACATATGAAATCTTACTAGCATAAAGGTAATTTCGTATTAAACAAAGTGGATTGAAATAACATTGGAAAAAATAATCAATCAACATACTTTCAATTTTTGTTCTGCTTTCCTATTAGAAACCACTTGGATACAAGAGAACAGAGGACAGACTCATGGAAATGCTTGAAATGACAAGAAGCTCCCACTCAAGCTCAGCATTCAGTCCTGGACAGGGTAAGACCAGGCCACTTTGACATCTGTGCCAAAGAGTCTACCAGACAGAATCCTCTGACTGATCCCTGACTGAGCCATAGGAACTGGCTAGAAAAGCCTTCACATCCTCAATACATTCTTCACGTCAGAATACTTGACAACCATTGATATCCATCTCTCGTTAACTTGCTCCCCAGCCAACCATTCTTCAACAAATTCAAAGGAGTAACTCATGCAAGCACACAGAAAGGGGTGTTCACTACACACATCCATGTGCGAAAAAGACAACTGGTATTTCTTGTTTGGGCTATTTCAAATGAAATCCCTTCTGCATGACCTCCACAAACCAAAGGAAAATATTTGTGAAATTCCCACGTAGAAGACAAGATACACTTGCCAAGGAGGCAGTGGCAAGAATTTTGACACTCCAAATGTAGAGTGTGTGTTTAGGAAGCAGTCACAGTTTCCATGAGAGAGTCCCATGAAATCAATTAGGAAGATCCATGCTCTAGCCCTACCATGCAAGTGATGTGACTTGAAAGAGTCACTTAGTCTTAGTAACCATCATCACTAACAAGTAAGTCAATGAATAAAGGTCCTCAGGTGCCAAGCTACAAAATGTGGGATGAGCATGGATGAGGATGGGTGGGAGAAGTCTCCAACTCTAACACAATTAGGGAAGGATGTGCTGACCTCAAGTGGCTGGGGGGGCTGGGATCCTGCCACAGAGGGGGATTCCAAACCTCACATCCCCTGACCCAGGCCAGAAGACCAGGTAGAGTCCAAGGACCCTGGGGTGGCCCAATGGCAATAAAGGTCAAAAGGAACTAGGGATCTGCCTGGTCCCTCAATCCCCTACTCTGAGCAGGGCTGCATGACGAGGCCAGAGGCCATCCACAGCAATCTGCCTTTACAGGAAAACAGGGACTGCAGGCTGCCTCTGGCTCACTGAATCAGGGTGGTGTTTTCATAAAGCAAGACCACTTCCTCACATTTGACCAGCAGCTCATGTGTTGACAGCACAATGACTGACTTGACTCAGGCCCTGATGAATGAAATAGAAAATTCATAGCAAACCCATCTTTAGCTCTTCCACATCATCAGGGGCTCTGATTCAATTCCGTCCAGAAAGGTGTCTGAAATGATTTCTAAACATGCTGGGGACTCACCTCTGTGTGGAACTTTTCAGGAAAAAGGGGATCAAATCTCATGAAGCAACTCTTCTCTCTTCTAGCCCATGGGCAATGCAAGGAACCTGCATGATACCAGAGGCTCACTTCTCTCTTCTCATGTCTTCTGGAAAGGATTCGTTAATGCTTCCTGCAAGGTGAAGCAGAAGCCTGCATCCCCAGCTGCACAGAAGTGTTTTAGGGCAGTGTCTCCCTTAAAACCCAAAAATAAAAAAACAGGTCATTCAACAGGCACATGGATTCGAGTACATGTTCAATGATCCCTCCTCCCTGGAGCCTTCCACATGCCCATCTTCCACATTCACAGAGCAATGCTTGGCCATTCTCAAGACCAGGAGACCATGATGCTCATCACCAGGAAGTCAATAAGGAACATGAAGAGAGCAGCATGGATTGCAGAAGGTGGCACATCAAGGATCTTCAGCTCTGCTGCTAGAACACAAGAGCTTAACTTCAGTATTGACTTTTTGCCAACTACCAAGTACGATAGCAGTGTCAAGCCCAATATGCAGATATGCAAGTAGTAGGTGACACCCCGCATCCATTCACAAAAGTGGGCAACATCTGCATCAGAACAAGGAAGTATCTTACCCTTACTCATAAAAATCATCAGAAACAAAATAAAATGGATGCAAGACTTCTCATTTCACTATTAGGTAGCTGTTGGAATTCCCTATTAAATAATACCTCCTCCAAAATAAAAAGTATCTCAGACATGTGTCAACAATTCAATGGATGACATTTTAAAAACTATGGACTTTACTTAATATTTATGTATGCTATATCCCTGCCTAAGGCTCTATGAGAAAGGAGCACATAGAATTGGATCTTTGAAAATCTCACATTTGCTGATAAATATTACTGCTGATCTCAGGCATGGCGAAGTGAAAAGTGGGACTTTGGATATTCCAAGAATGCTATGTTGTGGGATTGGTGTCCCTGATTCATACATAGCATATGGTTTCTATGAAATCCAGTGAGGGAGCAGGAGTAACGAAGCTGATTGCACAGATGACCTCAGGGAATAGTGACAGATAGGCCAAATGAAAAATATGCTCCAGCTAACCATTGGTATTTGGGCTTCTGATCCCAGTCCTGTTTTTAAAAAAGGTGCAGACAGGCAGTGTTCATTAAAAACTGTCTACCATGTAAAAGTGGGTAATTTAAATGGCATCTAGTTACACATCTGATAGAATGGTCTGGCAACATATGAATTTCATTCTAACAACAACAACAACAACAAAACATAGAAAATGAGACATAAAGATAAAACCTTGTCTTGACCAGGATGCCTAAAAATAGGTTTTATTTGGCTCATGCCAATAAATATCTTTCAATAGAATTTCTGATTTCTGAATGAATCCATTCAACTTCATACTGCACAGATCACAAGGTTTTCTTTACAGAATATTCTCTTCTTCTTCTTAAAGCCTCACATAGAAAATGTCTCACAGGACATAGGAGGGGAATGACCCAAAGGATGAGAGAATGGCTGGAACCGTTCTCAAATGTGCCCATGTAGCCTAAAGTTTGAAGGCATCTAATTGTACTCTAAAACAATTATGAACCTATTCGATCCATTATTAATAAATATCACCACTTTACCACTTGAACCAAATCACAGAAAATTGGAAACAGATGATCATTGGCTTTGATACCTTTACTTCTGTTTCATTACTCAGAGTCGATCAACTCTATACTTCAAGTGACACAGATTTATTACAGAATGCCTAAGATCCTAAGGATCTATTTTAGCTCAGCCCATGGTATTGCTTCATTATTTTATTATTTTGTAAGTAATAAAATGTAACTTCATGTTGGATGATATATTCAAGCCATGAATATATCATCCAACATTGTTCTTCCCAAAATATTAGCCCAATTTCTGCGCGCGCTCACTTACTGTTCAGGAATTTTACTAATTGTTTGAAGGTTCTAGAGGACCTGTTAGACTCCTAATGGACAAACCATACAACATACTCCAGAGAACGGACGAGTGCCATAAGAAGAAAATAAGGTCAGCCTACAGCAATGGGCAGCTGCCTGCCCTCGGCTGGGAGGAGCCCTGGCCATGGCACCAGGGCTGCTGGGCAGCAGAAGCCTCCACAGCCCTGCAGGGAGCCTGGAGCACAGCTCTGCCTAACCATGCTCAGCCCTGGACAGATGCACATGAGTTCCCATCACAGGCTCGAGTGTGACAGTCCCAGGTGCATGCCTGTCATGCCAGCCACCAGGGAGGCTGAGGCAAGAGGAACGTTTGAGGTCAGCCTTGGCAACTTAGACCCCGAGGCAAAGGGGAAATACTTTTACAGGGGTCTCTGAGGGTGTAGCTCAGGTAGGTCACTTGCCTCACAGGCTCAAGGCCCTGGGTTCAATCCCCAGAACCCACGTACACACAAAAAGTGAACTTGGAATATTGTTTAAAATGATGGGTCAGGTACACACAAGGACTTCAATATGACCTCTCAGAGGAGCTCAATTTGAGATCAGACTGAACAAAAGACCACCTGGACCATTGACTCAGTGTCTGAAACCCTCTGTGAGCATGAGAAGCACTGCTGGCAAGACACCAGAGGGCCAAAGCACTTGTGCCCCCTGCAGGGGCGTCTCTTGTCTACCGCCAAAGACTGTTCCCCTCCTGGGGCAGCTGAGAGCAAGCTGGGCCTTGGAGCAAGGACTAGTGCTTTAGATATAGACTATGCAAGCAAGGGGCAATGTCTTTAATAAAACTAAAATTAAAAAGTCACATTGAAAAAATTTTAAAAAGAAGAAAATAAGGTCAAGTAGAGGAAGCCCATTTTCACAGGAAAAAATCCCCCAGTGAAAAGCATCAGAATAGATACCAAGAAAAATACCAACAAAAACAGTGTGCTCCCACTATGTATCTACTCAACCTGCAAAAGTTAGAAAGCTAGATAATACAATCCTGGCCACAGGTAGAGCTATGCAGAAGAGCCACCTGGCAGTGCTTAGTCAAAGAAGTAAACATGCACACTTTGACCTAGAAATTCCACCTGTGTGTAAACCAGGCGGTGCTTAAGCAGTTTCACAAGGGGACATGCACAGGGAAATTTATCCTCAGGTTCTTATAGAGTTGTCTGTGCTTACAGGGAGTTGATGGTTGTCAAGATGCCCACAGCTGCGAAAGTCAAAAGCTAAAAAAATAATAGATGCCAACCTGGATATATTAATAATCCCGTATCTATGATCACCTTCATAAGGTAGCTTCCCAACTTCTGTGTGGAAGTGTGTTTCTCCTTGGCCCTTACACTGTTGTGGAGACCACTAGGAGTTCAGCTTTGTGCAGGATCATCTGACCTGGACTTTTGGCAAGACCTGTACAGCCCTCACACATGCTCAGATGCTACAGGACTTTTCAGACCAGTCCAGACAACAGTAGGCATCCATTCATTGTCTGCACTCTACAGATTCCTAGATGCACGACATTCATTACCATCAAATGCAGAATTTTCATCAAAAACTAATATATATATCATTCCAATCTGAATCAAGAAAATCGGAAATATCCCCAAATCCAAAGAGTGGATCCCCATTGTGATGCTACAAGTTGAAAATTCCACAGCTGACCTCATGGGATGGTTCACAGTTAAAAGACAGCTGCATGAAAAATATTGCATGACCTTCCTGCTATGTGAAAAGTGGCATGTGAAGTACACATGCATGTCTTCCTCAGACATGGGTTCATTTGCAAGACACCTTGTGCAATTGAAAATACTCCAAAAGGGGAGAAATCAGAACCATGTCTCCAAAGTATTTCAGCAGAGACCAACTCCATCTGTCTATCTATCTCTCAGTGAGTGTGTGTGCTCTTGTGTGTGTTTGTGTGTCTTTGTTTGTGTTTGTACCATCATAGCTGATACTTCATTGCCCCCATTGGAAAACTGACTCAGATAATGCCATCTGCCAAACTCCTAAAAACCAAAGTTCTTGCTGATAGAATGAAACATTCCTTCCTGTTGGTTTGGATGTGTCCTTTAGGAATCACTGCTACATTTAGTATACTCAAATCATCACAGTAGATCAGGTAACAAAAACATATATATTTTAAAATAATAATAATATATTAATGGAAACAACAAATACAGGATAGAGTAACAACTGTGTTACTAAACAAGGTCAAGGACAATGGCAAACTATAGATTCAAACTTTGAAGAAAATAGTAATCAATGTAAATATTCCTGGGCTGCCTCAGCCCCGCCCAGGCACACAGCAACAGAATGGTTTTGCAAGCATCCTCAGGAGGGCAGGAGCCTTCTTTGCAGGACGAGAGGGAGGTTGAGGCTCGATCCACCCATCATTCTTTTGGGAGAGGCTCCTTTTCCTCAGCACAAAGTTGGATTTTTTGTGAGGATTCTTGGCATAAAATACCTTGGCCTCTGCTGGAATCCTCAGCTCTGGGGAGAGAGGGGTGTACAAAAAGAAGGTGGCACTCAGGAGGTGCTCCCTAGGACACGCCAACATCTGAGAGCCTGTGCCAGAAAAGGCCAGAGCCACACACCTGAGAGCTCTCCAATTCAGCACCAATACCAACAAAGACAGCCTCCACAGTCCTCCCTGAGGAAGAACTAGGCAGAGCACTTCAACAGACCTAATGTCTGTTCCTACCGAAGGCTTTGGACTCCAGAATATCTCAGGTCCTCTTGCATCTGCCAAAGCACACCACTAGGGTTTGCATCTGAAATCTCCCACAAAAGGCTCCTGTGCCAAAGATTCAGTCCCCACATGAGCCATCTTCATAGGTGGGTTTGGAGGGAAGCATTGGATGGTGAGTGCTCTGATGTCAACATGAAATTCTCATTCAAGATGAATACACTACTGGGGGGTGGGAGGGACTGGAAGAAAGGTTGAGCATGGTTGGAGTAAGACCTAAACAGGGTTGTGCCCTGGGCAACAGTACCTTGTTCCTGTTGGCTCCACTGAATCCTCATTCTCCAAGGAGAGGTCCTCCCTCTCCATCTTTCTCTCTCTCCCTCTCTGCCAGCCTCGTTCTCTCTCTCCCAGTCTATGCCTTTGTGGCAAGGGCTGAGGAGCTCTCCACTGCCACACACTAGAGCTTTATGGACAGCCTCAGTGCACAACCAAAGAGAAAGCTATGAAACCCAGAGAAAAAAGGCCTAGGATTCCTCCTCTGAGTTATTTTCCTCAAGTATGGCCACAGTGAGGACAGGCTGACCATCACGGATACCACGTTAGAGCCATGCTTCTGCGTTGGTGGAGCCCGCCTCCATGTGAACCAGGCTTCTGAGAATGGAGGCCACATTCCAAATACTGCCCTACTGAGAACAATGGTTCCAAAGACCAGCAAAGGGACTGCTTCCCTCCAACATGGTGTATGGCCCAGTGGTGCCATGACCCCGAGTGGGGGAATACAACAGCCGCTTCTCCTTCCTCTGAACATGTGTTTCCTGTCGCCCTCCTCTAACCTAGAGCCTGTTCTCCATCCCTTCTGGGTTGGATGTGGAGATCTCTGCTATGAATTTCTTAGGCTACCAAGGCCCCAGACAGACTTCCTCTTCCATAGACTCTACTAACCTAACAGTAGGTTAAGATAGGAGACAAGTGATCCTAGAACTCATAGGGATGGTGGTCTTCAGGGTACATAGGCTGGGATAATGGCTGCTGTGGTGTTTGGCTCACAAAAACCAACCAACCAACCAACGAAAAAGCGCTGGCATTATTATCAGATGAGCTCTGTGGCTACGTGCTCAGGAAGCCCTCATCTGACTTTAGTTAGGGATCACAACCTGGCTATTGTGATCACTCCTTGCCTAGTGGACTCAGGTGCGTAAGACCATGGAATTTATGCAAAAACAGATGATTCAGGCTGTCTCCCAGGCTGTGTTTTCTTCCCAATTTCACCCTGTTACTGCTTGCTAGAATCCTGGCAATGCTCTGCCCAGGCAGTGGTTTTTTGGTCACACAGAAGGCTTTCAATAGTACTGCTTCAGTCCACAAAATGCCAGTTCCCTCTTTAGCCCATGCATTCCCATGTTCCTTTGAAACCACTCCTATCCCAGACCATGAAAACATACTGCTCCTGGAGAGAGGCTTTCCTCCTCACTCCTCAAAGATGTCAGCTTTGGATGCCTGTTCATGTCCAGGGGAGGGCACCTGGTGGGGAGCCGCAATATCCACCGGGGTATACCATTGGACCTCAAGACCTTCCACCAGCAGAAGTGCAGTTGGCTTTGTGCACG
The DNA here is from genome assembly GCF_045843805.1 of Urocitellus parryii. Taxonomy (NCBI): domain Eukaryota; kingdom Metazoa; phylum Chordata; class Mammalia; order Rodentia; family Sciuridae; genus Urocitellus; species Urocitellus parryii. The sequence goes on from NC_135548.1 coordinate 44,630,723, forward strand.
AACCCAACACACCTGTTGGAGTGTTCTTGGGGGTCAGAGACTACTCTTTGTTGCTAAGAGTTGACCTGAGTCCACATCCTGACCCTTGCTCTCTGCTATCTGATTGTCTCACTTACTCTGACGGCGAGAGATGATTTGGCCCAGCTCATAATCCTCTGGATTCTCCTCAGTAAGGAAGTGTAGGTCGAGGGCGCTGCGGATGACGACAGGAGCCCTATCGTGGCAGGTCACCTGGAGCAGCATGGGAGACAGGCCTTCAGGAAATGGGCCTTGAAGTGACTACTCAAGGACAGTGGGCAGGGGCATTCTGGAGGCACCTCCACTCTAAATACAAGGGCAACATCCATGACCCTACTACCCGAGGCTGACCTCCTGCTCATCGTGTGGGCTCTTCCCACAGGCTACTAGCCCAATCCTTGTACATAGGACTTCCTGGGCCTGCCATTGCTCTTTGTGGAGCTGCACTCCTCTCGGAGTGAAAGGACCCCACTACCTGCATACAGATGCAATCTCATCCCACAAGTTGGGAGGAATGGGACAATAGCCTCCAAGATCCCAGGTCTGCCCGAGGATGCAGGCGGCATTGGGAATGGCCTAGGCACAAAACCTAGAGGCTTTGGTCTGGATTGCCAGGGCCAAAAACAGACCCAGGAACATGACCACACACAGGAGAGCTGAAAGATAGCCACGAGAGCTCCTGGCCTCCAGAGGCTCAGTGCTGGCTGGGATGTAGGAGGGCACCTCATCCGGCAAGGGTGGTCATTGGGTTACCTGGACATTTAGTGTGCTTGCTCCACATCCATATCGACTCTGCAGAGAGACTCTCTCAGCTCCTTGTTCAAGGAACATGGAGAACCTCACACTGCTGTCCTCCTCCATAGACGTCAGCATCCCATACAAGGGAACCTGCAACCTAGTTCCTGTCCTATTCTCATCTGTCACCCATACCTGTCTCTGCCCTTCTGGACTGCATGCTGCCACCTGACACACAGACTCCCTCAGACATGGCAGTGGACAAGCTGCTGCACTCGCTCATCTCAGCTCCAGCCCTTCACACTGACCTCTCCCTTCTTGATTCCCATCTATCCTCCTGATCATCCAGAAGCTCCAAATTCAAGAGGGCATGAGTAGTCCATGGTATTGGACCAGTGTCTGCTCCCCACCCAGGTGTAAGCACCACGGGACACCCCTGCTCCCAGGCTTACCAGAACACTCTTGGCCATCTCTGGACTTTGTGTTTCTAAGTGGACACGAATTAAGCAGGTGTCTCCCACCTGCTTGTGGGAAAGCGGCCTGGAGGACTTGCAGGTTGATTCTGAGAACTGTGGGGGATGGAACATCAGCAAACCCAGAAACAGAAAGCCACCCCAGACTGTCAGTTGGCTCTATGGGCTTCCAGCAAATATGTCCAGGTGCTGAGGCTTCTTATTTCCTCAGGTCGGAGTGGAATGGCAGCACATGCACAGCTTGAATAAGGTAGGTGTTTACCTCCTTTCCCTTGACCTGGCGGCGTTTCCTCACCATGAAATATTGTATTCCCAGATTCATGGACAGACACACGAGTGAGTGGTCAGAGACCTTGATTTCTGCAGAGCGAAGTGGAGAGAATTGTTAGGTGGCACTCAAGGATTATACCACAAAACACCCACAACCCCTGAGAGTCTCCGCCAGGCCCATCACACTTTGGTATTTTGGGGCCAAGGCCCACTTTCTCTTGGCTGTCAGTTATCCTGAGCCCTCTGTGGATCATGTCTCCCCACTGTCTGATTGTCCTACTTACTCTCATCCTCAGACATCATATACAGCAGCTCAAAGTTGTCCACATCCTCATGCTGCAACAAATTTTGGTCCAAGGCCCTGCGGATGAGGCTTGTCACAGTCTCCTGAAAGGTCACCTGGATCAGGGTGGGACAAATGTCATCAGAGATTGGCTTTTAGAAGAGCTACCCAGAAGACTGTGGTCAAACATTCAGGAGAAATCTCAGCTACATATACAAGGGCACAATCTTGTTATCCTGCTACCTGAGTGTGTCCTCCATATACCACCTGGGTTCTTGCAATGTGCTACTAGAACAATCCTGGTACAAATATCTGCCTGTACCTGCCATCTCCCCTCCCCCTGGGGAGCCACATTCCACTCATGTCAAAGGACCAAACTGCCTATGCACAGACACACTCTCATCTCACTGAGATGAGAGCAATGGGCCAGGGATCTGCGCACCAAGTGTGATCTGGGATGCAGGCTGCCTTTGTGGGTGGAAGAGGCAGATTCACTGAAAACTTGGGTCCTGACTGCCACGACACAAAACAGACTCAGATACAAGAGTGTGCACTTGAGTGCTTCATGATAGCTTTGAGAGGCCCTGGCCTCTGGAAGCTCGGTGCGGGTCTGGTTGTAATGATGTACTTGACTCAGCACTGGCAGTCACTGAACATGTCTCCTCTGCAGCTGGACACCTGCAGCATTAGCGTGTCTACTGCACATCCATAGAAATTCTGCCAAGAACCCCTTTAGCTCCGTATTTACATACATGCAAAGCCTAACATTCCGAAGCTTTGGCATGACCCCCCAGGTGATCCCGACCCCAAATTCCTACACCTAGTCATGCTAAGGAGGTTCTCTTCCCTGCCACCAGGAACACATCCCCTCCTACACATGTGACAAGTCACTGCCACCTCCTCTGCTCCAACTTCACTCATTGAGAATACCAAGTTCTAGGCACTGCAGCCTGCACCCTGGACATATCTCTGCCTTCATCTGTCCACAGCACTTCCGTCTGCACTTCTGGCCTGCAAAACCCACAATACACAGGCCCACTCACCACTGAAGCTGGGCATGCTGATGCTCTCCCTCCTCAGGTCAAGCCCTTAAGACGGACCTCTCTCTTCTTTATTTCCCACCATAGCCCTGGGGTTGGCTGTGTCTCCTGCCTTCCACTGTGTGGACACCCAGGAGGCAGCCCTGCTGTCGGGCTTACCGGGATGCGCTTTGTCTCCCTCAGGCTCTGTCCCTCTAGGAGGACGTGAACAACGCGGCTGTCTTCCACATGCTCGCTGGAGTGAAGCAGTGAGGAGCTGCTACTCACAGCTGCTGGGGTCCTGGATGCCACTGCCACAGAAGGTTCCAAGAACTGTGGGGGATGACAACATCAGCAAAGCCCAGCAACTGCACCCCACCCAGCCTGGCAGTTGGCTCTGTGGGCATTCTACAACATCCATCCAGAACCTGAGGTTCTTGTCCCCTTGGAGGATGTGGAGTGGCACCAGGAGTAAAGACTGAAGAAGGTGGCTGTTTTGGGAACAAGAGATCCAGCACCTGCTGGGTGGGGATGAAATCCCAGGAGATTAACCCCATGTTGCTGCTGAAATGTAGGTTCCTCCCACAAATGACAGGCAGGAGCTCATTCCTAAGCTGGTCCTGCCTGTAAGGTTCAAGGCTCTGAACCCTGAAGGGCTCCTCCGTGTTCTGATCATTTTCACCCTGGGTTGGGACCAAGAATGGTGGGTTCAAAATGGAAATGGTGACAAACAGAAAAATGACTTGTGCCAATACACTAGAGTCAAAGCACAATGGGACAGTTCCCATCAGTACAAACACACACACACACACACACACACAGAGTCAGAATAGGAGTCCTGGGCCATTCATCAGGGATCAGACTAGAGGGCCTGCTGGGCTCACCTGCCCTGTGCTACTCACTGTTACTCTTGAGCTCCTCTGCGACAATCGCCAGAGGCTCTGGCGTCTAAGATGAAGCCTCACCCAGTGTATCCACAAAAGGGCTAGTTGGCCCCCCTGAGATTCCTGGGAGCCTGAGGCTCGGCATTGTCTGCAACCACAGGAGAACATCCTTCTCCCTCCAGTGGCTCCAACCAAGTGAGCTCGGATGGCTTGGTCAGTGAAGTGGGTGCCTGGATACCAGGGTTCCATGTTCTGTTTGATCCATTGTCAAGGCAATGATGTCATTTCCTGTGCCCATACCTGAGCCTCTTTTCACATAAGACCACTTTCAACAGCCCTATGGGCTGCCGATTTCTCCTCCATGCCTACCCATCTCAGGTGCGCAGGTGTTCACCAACAACTACCCAAACATCCCCACCAGCATCTGCCCTGCTTGGTGCCACTAGAGTTCCAGCTTGGAGCCTTCAAAAATGCATTCACAACCAGTCCTTCCCTCTCAGCAGCTTTTGGACCCTGGTCCCATCATTGTGCAACTCATGGTGTGCCCAGTCTTTTCTGGAAAGTAGGGTAGCATCTAATCTCTAGGGTTTATTGTGTCTATTGGCCCATAACACCCTCTGTTCTCTCTGAAACCAGAGATGGGACTCACAGGTGGCTAAAGCACAAATGTAGAGATGGGATAATCACAAGAAAGGGAGAGACAAAGAATGCACCCTAACTCCATCAGGCCTGTGTCCCACACAGGGACATGGCCAATGTCCGTCCCATCGTGGCTGCAGTTCCCACTCTACACCATGGCAAGTTGGAGGGGACTGAGATGCAGAGGCTGCTCCCCTCTGCCATACAACTTCCCAAGGCTTCTCCTAAGATTTCAAAAGGGCCAAGTGTGTCTAGTGTTGGGGTCTCACAGAGACTCCGAGGTACCACAGCATCCTGCTGCCCAGAACCGGTTCACCCCTCACCTCAAGGGGGCTCAGCCTCTGGATTCATGGGAATTGAAGTGGGTACAGGTGATGGGATATCACCTCCAAGACTGAGTTATGCCAAGTCCATGACCCCTGTCTGCATCCCTGTCTCCAGCACCACTCCCCCCTCTCTCTTTCCTCCTCAGAGCAAACAAATCCATTTAGCAAGTGTGTCCTGTGATAAAGACATGACGGTCACCCATCCTCTCATTACAAAAACACTGAGGCTCAGCCAACATGGATCCTACAGGGAACACAGGCATAAACTCAGACTCCGATCCTCCCAGCCGAGACTCAGTGCAGCCTGGACTCCCAGCCTCCTGAGTCAAGGAAACAGAGGTTCCTAGCCGAGCCACCTTGGATGCAGCCGCACACAAACTGAACTCATCAATGCCCCTTGCTCTCAGTTGTGAGTAAGAGGGGAAGTGGTGTTTCACAACCCTGGACATCAAGTGCAGTCTCCAGGCTTTGGGGTGTGCCCTGGCCTCTGTCTATCTGCCCAGGCTCTCCTAACCACACTGGCCTCTTACCCAACCTCCTCCTAGGGCCAAACTCAATCCTGCCTCTCAATTTCTTCTGCCTTCCCCAACACACTGCTCCCCAAAATGAGCAGGGCTGGCTCTCGGTTATCATGCTGGTGCCAGCAGCAATGCCACCCCACTGACATAATTCTGAGTCCCAACCTAGGCACTCCAGCTGTCTTTACCACACCTGGCCTGTTTGGGCTCTGGCTCTTGCTCTTTTCTTTCATGTGCATGTGTTTTGAGGTTTTGAGTTTCTCCCACTGCAGAACTGCAGCTGTGGCAGGGTAGAGCTCATGAGGGTGACATTCTGAGCCACATCCAATCCCATCAGGACTGTTCACTGGGGTGACTGCTGGAACACAGTGATGAGTGAACACATGGGAGGTGGTTGGACCCACCTTGCCTCTGAGTGGCTTCCTTTCAGGACAGGAATGTAGGCATGGGAGCCCCTGGCGTGGGATGCTTTGCAAAAGGCGTGACCATGGGCTCTCTTTCCTGGCAAAAATGGCTCCACTCAGCATGGAGAGCACTGTCATTCCTGGTGGCTAACAACAGCCCTGGACCCCAGAAAGGAACCCACACTCAAGATTAACGTCTGAGTGTGCGTGTCCTCGAGGAAATGAGGTCTCCTGATCCCAGGTGCAAAGGTGTAAGTCCTCTAACTCCAGGGGCCATGAAGGGACATCTGAGTTTCCCTCGTCCTTCTTTCCCTCTCTAACTAACCACAGTTAGGACCCTGGCCTCATTCCCCAGTGAGGATCATTAGGCTCCATAAAGGACAGTCTCTAAGATGCTCAGTGGACCAACACCCTCTGCACAACCCATAACCCTATTCACCCAAGAGGCAAGAGGATTTCTATTCAGGAAAACCAGGAAAGGGAGAGCCTTTCTCAAGGACACAAGGACATTAGTGAGTGAGGGAGTGATTAATGGATGGAGAACTATTTCCAACACCAACTTCCAGGAGCATATATGGCCCCCTGGAGAATTCTGCAGTGTGTTGGTGATTAAGGAGAACGTGTGAATTCAGGGGTCACTAGGTCCTCTCAGCCATAAGGAGGGAAACTGCCATAAAGGAACTAGGACAAGGGTGCGAGGAATGCTCACTGGTGGGAGATCGGAAGGAAGGAAAGTGTACTCATTAGAAAAGTGTCGCCTGAAAATTCTTAGCCAGCCAAAAGTCGTGCGAACTTGTGTGGGAAAAGAGTCTTTGCACAGTGATGAAGCTAAGAGCTCACATGATGGAACACAGCATCAACTGGGACCAAATCCAATATCTGATATTCTTGTAGGAAGAGGAGAGTCTGGACCCAGATACCAGGGAGACTGGGGGATACCGGATATGTGAGGTTGGAGCCAGGGCGGGATGCCCATATGGGAACCACAGATCGTGGGCAGCAATAGGAGAGTGGGCAAGGGCTGGCAGAGTTGGGGAGACAGTCCCCTTGAAACCTGGGAGGGGTTATGGCACTGGGACAGCCCAACACCTACTGTGTTGAGCCTCTGGAGCTCAACGGAAGACACTTCCTCTGTTGTCGGCCACCCAGTTAACAGAGTTTGGTTGCAGCAGCCTAGGACCCAGCTGAAGGTCTGAGCATGTTGGCCATGCAGGTTGGATCTGGACCACAGACACCCTCATCAGAGATTGTAGGGTCTCAGCCCTGAGGCAAGACAGGCACTAAGTCAGGCCAGGTGGGGAAACGGATAGGCACACACTTTGGGGGCTGGTGCCTGTGTTACTGGGAGCACTTCTGATCGCAATTCCCTGATCTGCTGCCAACACAGGCTACAGAGGAGGGTACAGAAACACAGACCACGGATCTGCCCCACTCAGTGGGCCCAGGCCAACACCACACCCAGCAGCCTCGTGCCATACCCAATGAGTCTCGAAGCGGCCCCCTCTTCCCATCCTGAGAGCTCTTCCCTTCCTCATGTGCCAATAGCTCCCTACTGTCACTGGCAATATCTACTCTGTGAGATGTCAACATCCGTGGGTACTGTTCTCTCATCCCAGGACAGTGTGGTCCCACACACCCTGGTGAAATGGGCCACCTGGAGGCTGGACCTGGAGGTTGTTGAGGCTGAATGGCAGCGGTGGTCCTCTGGCACTTAATATTATTTAAGTTAAAAAAAAAAAAAAACAAAAACAAAAACAAAAAACGGGTCTTGGTGCTCAAAAATGTTTGATTTGCATATTCTCATCCCCTAACCCCAATATTTTCATTATTTCCTCACATATGAAATCTTACTAGCATAAAGGTAATTTCGTATTAAACAAAGTGGATTGAAATAACATTGGTAAAAATAATCAATCACCATACTTTCAATTTTTGTTCTGCTTTCCTATTAGAAACCACTTGGATACAAGAGAACAGAGGACAGACTCATGGAAATGCTTGAAATGACAAGAAGCTCCCACTCAAGCTCAGCATTCAGTCCTGGACAGGGTAAGACCAGGCCACTTTGACATCTGTGCCAAAGAGTCTACCAGACAGAATCCTCTGACTGATCCCTGACTGAGCCATAGGAACTGGCTAGAAAAGCCTTCACATCCTCAATACATTCTTCACGTCAGAATACTTGACAACCATTGATATCCATCTCTCGTTAACTTGCTCCCCAGCCAACCATTCTTCAACAAATTCAAAGGAGTAACTCATGCAAGCACACAGAAAGGGGTGTTCACTACACACATCCATGTGCGAAAAAGACAACTGGTATTTCTTGTTTGGGCTATTTCAAATGAAATCCCTTCTGCATGACCTCCACAAACCAAAGGAAAATATTTGTGAAATTCCCACGTAGAAGACAAGATACACTTGCCAAGGAGGCAGTGGCAAGAATTTTGACACTCCAAATGTAGAGTGTGTGTTTAGGAAGCAGTCACAGTTTCCATGAGAGAGTCCCATGAAATCAATTAGGAAGATCCATGCTCTAGCCCTACCATGCAAGTGATGTGACTTGAAAGAGTCACTTAGTCTTAGTAACCATCATCACTAACAAGTAAGTCAATGAATAAAGGTCCTCAGGTGCCAAGCTACAAAATGTGGGATGAGCATGGATGAGGATGGGTGGGAGAAGTCTCCAACTCTAACACAATTAGGGAAGGATGTGCTGACCTCAAGTGGCTGGGGGGCTGGGATCCTGCCACAGAGGGGGATTCCAAACCTCACATCCCCTGACCCAGGCCAGAAGACCAGGTAGAGTCCAAGGACCCTGGGGTGGCCCAATGGCAATAAAGGTCAAAAGGAACTAGGGATCTGCCTGGTCCCTCAATCCCCTACTCTGAGCAGGGCTGCATGACGAGGCCAGAGGCCATCCACAGCAATCTGCCTTTACAGGAAAACAGGGACTGCAGGCTGCCTCTGGCTCACTGAATCAGGGTGGTGTTTTCATAAAGCAAGACCACTTCCTCACATTTGACCAGCAGCTCATGTGTTGACAGCACAATGACTGACTTGACTCAGGCCCTGATGAATGAAATAGAAAATTCATAGCAAACCCATCTTTAGCTCTTCCACATCATCAGGGGCTCTGATTCAATTCCGTCCAGAAAGGTGTCTGAAATGATTTCTAAACATGCTGGGGACTCACCTCTGTGTGGAACTTTTCAGGAAAAAGGGGATCAAATCTCATGAAGCAACTCTTCTCTCTTCTAGCCCATGGGCAATGCAAGGAACCTGCATGATACCAGAGGCTCACTTCTCTCTTCTCATGTCTTCTGGAAAGGATTCGTTAATGCTTCCTGCAAGGTGAAGCAGAAGCCTGCATCCCCAGCTGCACAGAAGTGTTTTAGGGCAGTGTCTCCCTTAAAACCCAAAAAATAAAAAAAAAAAAACAGGTCATTCAACAGGCACATTGATTCGAGTACATGTTCAATGATCCCTCCTCCCTGGAGCCTTCCACATGCCCATCTTCCACATTCACAGAGCAATGCTTGGCCATTCTCAAGACCAGGAGACCATGATGCTCATCACCAGGAAGTCAATAAGGAACATGAAGAGAGCAGCATGGATTGCAGAAGGTGGCACATCAAGGATCTTCAGCTCTGCTGCTAGAACACAAGAGCTTAACTTCAGTATTGACTTTTTGCCAACTACCAAGTACGATAGCAGTGTCAAGCCCAATATGCAGATATGCAAGTAGTAGGTGACACCCCGCATCCATTCACAAAAGTGGGCAACATCTGCATCAGAACAAGGAAGTATCTTACCCTTACTCATAAAAATCATCAGAAACAAAATAAAATGGATGCAAGACTTCTCATTTCACTATTAGGTAGCTGTTGGAATTCCCTATTAAATAATACCTCCTCCAAAATAAAAAGTATCTCAGACATGTGTCAACTATTCAATGGATGACATTTTAAAAACTATGGACTTTACTTAATATTTATGTATGCTATATCCCTGCCTAAGGCTCTATGAGAAAGGAGCACATAGAATTGGATCTTTGAAAATCTCACATTTGCTGATAAATATTACTGCTGATCTCAGGCATGGCGAAGTGAAAAGTGGGACTTTGGATATTCCAAGAATGCTATGTTGTGGGATTGGTGTCCCTGATTCATACATAGCATATGGTTTCTATGAAATCCAGTGAGGGAGCAGGAGTAACGAAGCTGATTGCACAGATGACCTCAGGGAATACTGACAGATAGGCCAAATGAAAAATATGCTCCAGCTAACCATTGGTATTTGGGCTTCTGATCCCAGTCCTGTTTTTAAAAAAGGTGCAGACAGGCAGTGTTCATTAAAAACTGTCTACCATGTAAAAGTGGGTAATTTAAATGGCATCTAGTTACACATCTGATAGAATGGTCTGGCAACATATGAATTTCATTCTAACAACAACAACAACAACAAAACATAGAAAATGAGACATAAAGATAAAACCTTGTCTTCACCAGGATGCCTAAAAATAGGTTTTATTTGGCTCATGCCAATAAATATCTTTCAATAGAATTTCTGATTTCTGAATGAATCCATTCAACTTCATACTGCACAGATCACAAGGTTTTCTTTACAGAATATTCTCTTCTTCTTCTTAAAGCCTCACATAGAAAATGTCTCACAGGACATAGGAGGGGAATGACCCAAAGGATGAGAGAATGGCTGGAACCGTTCTCAAATGTGCCCATGTAGCCTAAAGTTTGAAGGCATCTAATTGTACTCTAAAACAATTATGAACCTATTCGATCCATTATTAATAAATATCACCACTTTACCACTTGAACCAAATCACAGAAAATTGGAAACAGATGATCATTGGCTTTGATACCTTTACTTCTGTTTCATTACTCAGAGTCGATCAACTCTATACTTCAAGTGACACAGATTTATTACAGAATGCCTAAGATCCTAAGGATCTATTTTAGCTCAGCCCATGGTATTGCTTCATTATTTTATTATTTTGTAAGTAATAAAATGTAACTTCATGTTGGATGATATATTCAAGCCATGAATATATCATCCAACATTGTTCTTCCCAAAATATTAGCCCAATTTCTGCGCGCGCTCACTTACTGTTCAGGAATTTTACTAATTGTTTGAAGGTTCTAGAGGACCTGTTAGACTCCTAATGGACAAACCATACAACATACTCCAGAGAACGGACGAGTGCCATAAGAAGAAAATAAGGTCAGCCTACAGCAATGGGCAGCTGCCTGCCCTCGGCTGGGAGGAGCCCTGGCCATGGCACCAGGGCTGCTGGGCAGCAGAAGCCTCCACAGCCCTGCAGGGAGCCTGGAGCACAGCTCTGCCTAACCATGCTCAGCCCTGGACAGATGCACATGAGTTCCCATCACAGGCTCGAGTGTGACAGTCCCAGGTGCATGCCTGTCATGCCAGCCACCAGGGAGGCTGAGGCAAGAGGAACGTTTGAGGTCAGCCTTGGCAACTTAGACCCCGAGGCAAAGGGGAAATACTTTTACAGGGGTCTCTGAGGGTGTAGCTCAGGTAGGTCACTTGCCTCACAGGCTCAAGGCCCTGGGTTCAATCCCCAGAACCCACGTACACACAAAAAGTGAACTTGGAATATTGTTTAGAATTATGGATCAGGTACACACAAGGACTTCAATATGACCTCTCAGAGGAGCTCAATTTGAGATCAGACTGAACAAAAGACCACCTGGACCATTGACTCAGTGTCTGAAACCCTCTGTGAGCATGGGAAGCACTGCTGGCAAGACACCAGAGGGCCAAAGCACTTGTGCCCCCTGCAGGGGCGTCTCTTGTCTACCGCCAAAGACTGTTCCCCTCCTGGGGCAGCTGAGAGCAAGCTGGGCCTTGGAGCAAGGACTAGTGCTTTAGATATAGACTATGCAAGCAAGGGGCAATGTCTTTAATAAAACTAAAATTAAAAAGTCACATTGAAAAAATTTTAAAAAGAAGAAAATAAGGTCAAGTAGAGGAAGCCCATTTTCACAGGAAAAAATCCCCCAGTGAAAAGCATCAGAATAGATACCAAGAAAAATACCAACAAAAACAGTGTGCTCCCACTATGTATCTACTCAACATGCAAAAGTTAGAAAGCTAGATAATACAATCCTGGCCACAGGTAGAGCTATGCAGAAGAGCCACCTGGCAGTGCTTAGTCAAAGAAGTAAACATGCACACTTTGACCTAGAAATTCCACCTGTGTGTAAACCAGGCGGTGCTTAAGCAGTTTCACAAGGGGACATGCACAGGGAAATTTATCCTCAGGTTCTTATAGAGTTGTCTGTGCTTACAGGGAGTTGATGGTTGTCAAGATGCCCACAGCTGCGAAAGTCAAAAGCTAAAAAAATTAATAGACGCCAACCTGGATATATTAATAATCCCGTATCTATGATCACCTTCATAAGGTAGCTTCCCAACTTCTGTGTGGAAGTGTGTTTCTCCTTGGCCCTTACACTGTTGTGGAGACCACTAGGAGTTCAGCTTTGTGCAGGATCATCTGACCTGGACTTTTGGCAAGACCTGTACAGCCCTCACACATGCTCATATGCTACAGGACTTTTCAGACCAGTCCAGACAACAGTAGGCATCCATTCATTGTCTGCACTCTACAGATTCCTAGATGCACGACATTCATTACCATCAAATGCAGAATTTTCATCAAAAACTAATATATATATATATATCATTCCAATCTGAATCAAGAAAATCGGAAATATCCCCAAATCCAAAGAGTGGATCCCCAATGTGATGCTACAAGTTGAAAATTCCACAGCTGACCTCATGGAATGGTTCACAGTCAAAAGACAGCTGCATGAAAAATATTACATGACCTTCCTGCTATGTGAAAAGTGGCATGTGAAGTACACATGCATGTCTTCCTCAGACATGGGTTCATTTGCAAGACACCTTGTGCAATTGAAAATACTCCAAAAGGGGAGAAATCAGAACCATGTCTCCAAAGTATTTCAGCAGAGACCAACTCCATCTGTCTATCTATCTCTCAGTGAGTGTGTGTGCTCTTGTGTGTGTTTGTGTGTCTTTGTTTGTGTTTGTACCATCATAGCTGATACTTCATTGCCCCCATTGGAAAACTGACTCAGATAATGCCATCTGCCAAACTCCTAAAAACCAAAGTTCTTGCTGATAGAATGAAACATTCCTTCCTGTTGGTTTGGATGTGTCCTTTAGGAATCACTGCTACATTTAGTATACTCAAATCATCACAGTAGATCAGGTAACAAAAACATATATATTTTAAAATAATAATAATATATTAATGGAAACAACAAATACAGGATAGAGTAACAACTGTGTTACTAAACAAGGTCAAGGACAATGGCAAACTATAGATTCAAACTTTGAAGAAAATAGTAATCAATGTAAATATTCCTGGGCTGCCTCAGCCCCGCCCAGGCACACAGCAACAGAATGGTTTTGCAAGCATCCTCAGGAGGGCAGGAGCCTTCTTTGCAGGACGAGAGGGAGGTTGAGGCTCGATCCACCCATCATTCTTTTGGGAGAGGCTCCTTTTCCTCAGCACAAAGTTGGATTTTTTGTGAGGATTCTTGGCATCAAATACGTTGGCCTCTGCTGGAATCCTCAGCTCTGGGGAGAGAGGGGTGTACAAAAAGAAGGTGGCACTCAGGAGGTGCTCCCTAGGACACGCCAACATCTGAGAGCCTGTGCCAGAAGAGGCCAGAGCCACACACCTGAGAGCTCTCCAATTCAGCACCAATACCAACAAAGACAGCCTCCACAGTCCTCCCTGAGGAAGAACTAGGCAGAGCACTTCAACAGACCTAATGTCTGTTCCTACCGAAGGCTTTGGACTCCAGAATATCTCAGGTCCTCTTGCATCTGCCAAAGCACACCACTAGGGTTTGCATCTGAAATCTCCCACAAAAGGCTCCTGTGCCGAAGATTCAGTCCCCACATGAGCCATCTTCATAGGTGGGTTTGGAGGGAAGCACTGGATGGTGAGTGCTCTGATGTCAACATGAAATTCTCATTCAAGATGAATACACTACTGGGGGGTGGGAGGGACTGGAAGAAAGGTTGAGCATGGTTGGAGTAAGACCTAAACAGGGTTGTGCCCTGGGCAACAGTACCTTGTTCCTGTTGGCTCCACTGAATCCTCATTCTCCAAGGAGAGGTCCTCCCTCTCCATCTTTCTCTCTCTCCCTCTCTGCCAGCCTCGTTCTCTCTCTCCCAGTCTATGCCTTTGTGGCAAGGGCTGAGGAGCTCTCCACTGCCACACACTAGAGCTTTATGGACAGCCTCAGTGCACAACCAAAGAGAAAGCTATGAAACCCAGAGAAAAAAGGCCTAGGATTCCTCCTCTGAGTTATTTTCCTCAAGTATGGCCACAGTGAGGACAGGCTGACCAGCACGGATACCACGTTAGAGCCATGCTTCTGCGTTGGTGGAGCCCGCCTCCATGTGAACCAGGCTTCTGAGAATGGAGGCCACATTCCAAATACTGCCCTACTGAGAACAATGGTTCCAAAGACCAGCAAAGGGACTGCTTCCCTCCAACATGGTGTATGGCCCAGTGGTGCCATGACCCCGAGTGGGGGAATACAACAGCCGCTTCTCCTTCCTCTGAACATGTGTTTCCTGTCGCCCTCCTCTAACCTAGAGCCTGTTCTCCATCCCTTCTGGGTTGGATGTGGAGATCTCTGCTATGAATTTCTTAGGCTACCAAGGCCCCAGACAGACTTCCTCTTCCATAGACTCTACTAACCTAACAGTAGGTTAAGATAGGAGACAAGTGATCCTAGAACTCATAGGGATGGTGGTCTTCAGGGTACATAGGCTGGGATAATGGCTGCTGTGGTGTTTGGCTCACAAAAACCAACCAACCAACCAACGAAAAAGCGCTGGCATTATTATCAGATGAGCTCTGTGGCTACGTGCTCAGGAAGCCCTCATCTGACTTTAGTTAGGGATCACAACCTGGCTATTGTGATCACTCCTTGCCTAGTGGACTCAGGTGCGTAAGACCATGGAATTTATGCAAAAACAGATGATTCAGGCTGTCTCCCAGGCTGTGTTTTCTTCCCAATTTCACCCTGTTACTGCTTGCTAGAATCCTGGCAATGCTCTGCCCAGGCAGTGGTTTTTTGGTCACACAGATGGCTTTCAATAGTACTGCTTCAGTCCACAAAATGCCAGTTCCCTCTTTAGCCCATGCATTCCCATGTTCCTTTGAAACCACTCCTATCCCAGACCATGAAAACATACTGCTCCTGGAGAGAGGCTTTCCTCCTCACTCCTCAAAGATGTCAGCTTTGGATGCCTGTTCATGTCCAGGGGAGGGCACCTGGTGGGGAGCCGCAATATCCACCGGGGTATACCATTGGACCTCAAGACCTTCCACCAGCAGAAGTGCAGTTGGCTTTGTGCACGAACCCAACACACCTGTTGGAGTGTTCTTGGGGGTCAGAGACTACTCTTTGTTGCTAAGAGTTGACCTGAGTCCACATCCTGACCCTTGCTCTCTGCTATCTGATTGTCTCACTTACTCTGACGGCGAGAGATGATTTGGCCCAGCTCATAATCCTCTGGATTCTCCTCAGTAAGGAAGTGTAGGTCGAGGGCGCTGCGGATGACGACAGGAGCCCTATCGTGGCAGGTCACCTGGAGCAGCATGGGAGACAGGCCTTCAGGAAATGGGCCTTGAAGTGACTACTCAAGGACAGTGGGCAGGGGCATTCTGGAGGCACCTCCACTCTAAATACAAGGGCAACATCCATGACCCTACTACCCGAGGCTGACCTCCTGCTCATCGTGTGGGCTCTTCCCACAGGCTACTAGCCCAATCCTTGTACATAGGACTTCCTGGGCCTGCCATTGCTCTTTGTGGAGCTGCACTCCTCTCGGAGTGAAAGGACCCCACTACCTGCATACAGATGCAATCTCATCCCACAAGTTGGGAGGAATGGGACAATAGCCTCCAAGATCCCAGGTCTGCCCGAGGATGCAGGCGGCATTGGGAATGGCCTAGGCACAAAACCTAGAGGCTTTGGTCTGGATTGCCAGGGCCAAAAACAGACCCAGGAACATGACCACACACAGGAGAGCTGAAAGATAGCCACGAGAGCTCCTGGCCTCCAGAGGCTCAGTGCTGGCTGGGATGTAGGAGGGCACCTCATCCGGCAAGGGTGGTCATTGGGTTACCTGGACATTTAGTGTGCTTGTTCCACATCCATATCGACTCTGCAGAGAGACTCTCTCAGCTCCTTGTTCAAGGAACATGGAGAACCTCACACTGCTGTCCTCCTCCATAGACGTCAGCATCCCATACAAGGGAACCTGCAACCTAGTTCCTGTCCTATTCTCATCTGTCACCCATACCTGTCTCTGCCCTTCTGGACTGCATGCTGCCACCTGACACACAGACTCCCTCAGACATGGCAGTGGACAAGCTGCTGCACTTGCTCATCTCAGCTCCAGCCCTTCACACTGACCTCTCCCTTCTTGATTCCCATCTATCCTCCTGATCATCCAGAAGCTCCAAATTCAAGAGGGCATGAGTAGTCCATGGTATTGGACCAGTGTCTGCTCCCCACCCAGGTGTAAGCACCACGGGACACCCCTGCTCCCAGGTTTACCAGAACACTCTTGGCCATCTCTGGACTTTGTGTTTCTAAGTGGACACGAATTAAGCAGGTGTCTCCCACCTGCTTGTGGGAAAGCGGCCTGGAGGACTTGCAGGTTGATTCTGAGAACTGTGGGGGATGGAACATCAGCAAACCCAGAAACAGAAAGCCACCCCAGACTGTCAGTTGGCTCTATGGGCTTCCAGCAAATATGTCCAGGTGCTGAGGCTTCTTATTTCCTCAGGTCGGAGTGGAATGGCAGCACATGCACAGCTTGAATAAGGTAGGTGTTTACCTCCTTTCCCTTGACCTGGGGGCGTTTCCTCACCATGAAATATTGTATTCCCAGATTCATGGACAGACACACGAGTGAGTGGTCAGAGACCTTGATTTCTGCAGAGCGAAGTGGAGAGAATTGTTAGGTGGCACTCAAGGATTATACCACAAAACACCCACAACCCCTGAGAGTCTCCGCCAGGCCCATCACACTTTGGTATTTTGGGGCCAAGGCCCACTTTCTCTTGGCTGTCAGTTATCCTGAGCCCACTGTGGATCATGTCTCCCCACTGTCTGATTGTCCTACTTACTCTCATCCTCAGACATCATATACAGCAGCTCAAAGTTGTCCACATCCTCATGCTGCAACAAATTTTGGTCCAAGGCCCTGCGGATGAGGCTTGTCACCGTCTCCTGAAAGGTCACCTGGATCAGGGTGGGACAAATGTCATCAGAGAATGGCTTTTAGAAGAGCTACCCAGAAGACTGTGGTCAAACATTCAGGAGAAATCTCAGCTACATATACAAGGGCACAATCTTGTTATCCTGCTACCTGAGTGTGTCCTCCATATACCACCTGGGTTCTTGCAATGTGCTACTAGAACAATCCTGGTACAAATATCTGCCTGTACCTGCCATCTCCCCTCCCCCTGGGGAGCCACATTCCACTCATGTCAAAGGACCAAACTGCCTATGCACAGACACACTCTCATCTCACTGAGATGAGAGCAATGGGCCAGGGATCTGCGCACCAAGTGTGATCTGGGATGCAGGCTGCCTTTGTGGGTGGAAGAGGCAGATTCACTGAAAACTTGGGTCCTGACTGCCACGACACAAAACAGACTCAGATACAAGAGTGTGCACTTGAGTGCTTCATGATAGCTTTGAGAGGCCCTGGCCTCTGGAAGCTCGGTGCGGGTCTGGTTGTAATGATGTACTTGACTCAGCACTGGCAGTCACTGAACATGTCTCCTCTGCAGCTGGACACCTGCAGCATTAGCGTGTCTACTGCACATCCATAGAAATTCTGCCAAGAACCCCTTTAGCTCCGTATTTACATACATGCAAAGCCTAACATTCCGAAGCTTTGGCATGACCCCCCAGGTGATCCCGACCCCAAATTCCTACACCTAGTCATGCTAAGGAGGTTCTCTTCCCTGCCACCAGGAACACATCCCCTCCTACACATGTGACAAGTCACTGCCACCTCCTCTGCTCCAACTTCACTCATTGAGAATACCAAGTTCTAGGCACTGCAGCCTGCACCCTGGACATATCTCTGCCTTCATCTGTCCACAGCACTTCCGTCTGCACTTCTGGCCTGCAAAACCCACAATACACAGGCCCACTCACCACTGAAGCTGGGCATGCTGATGCTCTCCCTCCTCAGGTCAAGCCCTTAAGACGGACCTCTCTCTTCTTTATTTCCCACCATAGCCCTGGGGTTGGCTGTGTCTCCTGCCTTCCACTGTGTGGACACCCAGGAGGCAGCCCTGCTGTCGGGCTTACCAGGATGCGCTTTGTCTCCCTCAGGCTCTGTCCCTCTAGGAGGACGTGAACAACGCGGCTGTCTTCCACCTGCTCGCTGGAGTGAAGCAGTGAGGAGCTGCTACTCACAGCTGCTGGGGTCCTGGATGCCACTGCCACAGAAGGTTCCAAGAACTGTGGGGGATGACAACATCAGCAAAGCCCAGCAACTGCACCCCACCCAGCCTGGCAGTTGGCTCTGTGGGCATTCTACAACATCCATCCAGAACCTGAGGTTCTTGTCCCCTTGGAGGATGTGGAGTGGCACCAGGAGTAAAGACTGAAGAAGGTGGCTGTTTTGGGAACAAGAGATCCAGCACCTGCTGGGTGGGGATGAAATCCCAGGAGATTAACCCCATGTTGCTGCTGAAATGTAGGTTCCTCCCACAAATGACAGGCAGGAGCTCATTCCTAAGCTGGTCCTGCCTGTAAGGTTCAAGGCTCTGAACCCTGAAGGGCTCCTCCGTGTTCTGATCATTTTCACCCTGGGTTGGGACCAAGAATGGTGGGTTCAAAATGGAAATGGTGACAAACAGAAAAATGACTTGTGCCAATACACTAGAGTCAAAGCACAATGGGACAGTTCCCATCAGTACAAACACACACACACACACACACACACAGAGTCAGAATAGGAGTCCTGGGCCATTCATCAGGGATCAGACTAGAGGGCCTGCTGGGCTCACCTGCCCTGTGCTACTCACTGTTACTCTTGAGCTCCTCTGCGACAATCGCCAGAGGCTCTGGCGTCTAAGATGAAGCCTCACCCAGTGTATCCACAAAAGGGCTAGTTGGCCCCCCTGAGATTCCTGGGAGCCTGAGGCTCGGCATTGTCTGCAACCACAGGAGAACATCCTTCTCCCTCCAGTGGCTCCAACCAAGTGAGCTCGGATGGCTTGGTCAGTGAAGTGGGTGCCTGGATACCAGGGTTCCATGTTCTGTTTGATCCATTGTCAAGGCAATGATGTCATTTCCTGTGCCCATACCTGAGCCTCTTTTCACATAAGACCACTTTCAACAGCCCTATGGGCTGCCGATTTCTCCTCCATGCCTACCCATCTCAGGTGCGCAGGTGTTCACCAACAACTACCCAAACATCCCCACCAGCATCTGCCCTGCTTGGTGCCACTAGAGTTCCAGCTTGGAGCCTTCAAAAATGCATTCACAACCAGTCCTTCCCTCTCAGCAGCTTTTGGACCCTGGTCCCATCATTGTGCAACTCATGGTGTGCCCAGTCTTTTCTGGAAAGTAGGGTAGCATCTAATCTCTAGGGTTTATTGTGTCTATTGGCCCATAACACCCTCTGTTCTCTCTGAAACCAGAGATGGGACTCACAGGTGGCTAAAGCACAAATGTAGAGATGGGATAATCACAAGAAAGGGAGAGACAAAGAATGCACCCTAACTCAATCAGGCCTGTGTCCCACACAGGGACATGGCCAATGTCCGTCCCATCGTGGCTGCAGTTCCCTCTCTACACCATGGCAAGTTGGAGGGGACTGAGATGCAGAGGCTGCTCCCCTCTGCCATACAACTTCCCAAGGCTTCTCCTAAGATTTCAAAAGGGCCAAGTGTGTCTAGTGTTGGGGTCTCACAGAGACTCCGAGGTACCACAGCATCCTGCTGCCCAGAACCGGTTCACCCCTCACCTCAAGGGGGCTCAGCCTCTGGATTCATGGGAATTGAAGTGGGTACAGGTGATGGGATATCACCTCCAAGACTGAGTTATGCCAAGTCCATGACCCCTGTCTGCATCCCTGTCTCCAGCACCACTCCCCCCTCTCTCTTTCCTCCTCAGAGCAAACAAATCCATTTAGCAAGTGTGTCCTGTGATAAAGACATGACGGTCACCCATCCTCTCATTACAAAAACACTGAGGCTCAGCCAACATGGATCCTACAGGGAACACAGGCATAAACTCAGACTCCGATCCTCCCAGCCGAGCCTCAGTGGAGCCTGGACTCCCAGCCTCCTGAGTCAAGGAAACAGAGGTTCCTAGCCGAGCCACCTTGGATGCAGCCGCACACAAACTGAACTCATCAATGCCCCTTGCTCTCAGTTGTGAGTAAGAGGGGAAGTGGTGTTTCACAACCCTGGACATCAAGTGCAGTCTCCAGGCTTTGGGGTGTGCCCTGGCCTCTGTCTATCTGCCCAGGCTCTCCAACCCACACTGGCCTCTTACCCAACCTCCTCCTAGGGCCAAACTCAATCCTGCCTCTCAATTTCTGCTGCCTTCCCCAACACACTGCTCCCCAAAATGAGCAGGGCTGGCTCTCGGTTATCATGCTGGTGCCAGCAGCAATGCCACCCCACTGACATAATTCTGAGTCCCAACCTAGGCACTCCAGCTGTCTTTGCCACACCTGGCCTGTTTGGGCTCTGGCTCTTGCTCTTTTCTTTCATGTGCATGTGTTTTGAGGTTTTGAGTTTCTCCCACTGCAGAACTGCAGCTGTGGCAGGGTAGAGCTCATGAGGGTGACATTCTGAGCCACATCCAATCCCATCAGGACTGTTCACTGGGGTGTCTGCTGGAACACAGTGATGAGTGAACACATGGGAGGTGGTTGGACCCACCTTGCCTCTGAGTGGCTTCCTTTCAGGACAGGAATGTAGGCATGGGAGCCCCTGGCGTGGGATGCTTTGCACAAGGCGTGACCATGGGCTCTCTTTCCTGGCAAAAATGGCTCCACTCAGCATGGAGAGCACTGTCATTCCTGGTAGCTAACAACAGCCCTGGACCCCAGAAAGGAACCCACACTCAAGATTAACGTCTGAGTGTGCGTGTCCTCGAGGAAATGAGGTCTCCTGATCCCAGGTGCAAAGGGGTAAGTCCTCTAACTCCAGGGGCCATGAAGGGACATCTGAGTTTCCCTTGTCCTTCTTTCCCTCTCTAACCACAGTTAGGACCCTGGCCTCATTCCCCAGTGAGGATCATTAGGCTCCATAAAGGACAGTCTCTAAGATGCTCAGTGGACCAACACCCTCTGCACAACCCATAACCCTATTCACCCAAGAGGCAAGAGGATTTCTATTCAGGAAAACCAGGAAAAGGAGAGCCTTTCTCAAGGACACAAGGACATTAGTGAGTGAGGGAGTGATTAATGGATGGAGAACTATTTCCAACACCAACTTCCAGGAGCATATATGGCCCCCTGGAGAATTCTGCAGTGTGTTGGTGATTAAGGAGAACGTGTGAATTCAGGGGTCACTAGGTCCTCTCAGCCATAAGGAGGGAAACTGCCATAAAGGAACTAGGACAAGGGTGCGAGGAATGCTCACTGGTGGGAGATCGGAAGGAAGGAAAGTGTACTCATTAGAAAAGTGTCGCCTGAAAATTCTTAGCCAGCCAAAAGCCGTGCGAACTTGTGTGGGAAAAGAGTCTTTGCACAGTGATGAAGCTAAGAGCTCACATGATGGAACACAGCATCAACTGGGACCAAATCCAATATCTGATATTCTTGTAGGAAGAGGAGAGTCTGGACCCAGATACCAGGGAGACTGGGGGATACCGGATATGTGAGGTTGGAGCCAGGGCGGGATGCCCATATGGGAACCACAGATCGTGGGCAGCAATAGGAGAGTGGGCAAGGGCTGGGAGAGTTGGGGAGACAGTCCCCTTGAAACCTGGGAGGGGTTATGGCACTGGGACAGCCCAACACCTACTGTGTTGAGCCTCTGGAGCTCAACGGAAGACACTTCCTCTGTTGTCGGCCACCCAGTTAACAGAGTTTGGTTGCAGCAGCCTAGGACCCAGCTGAAGGTCTGAGCATGTTGGCCATGCAGGTTGGATCTGGACCACAGACACCCTCATCAGAGATTGTAGGGTCTCAGCCCTGAGGCAAGACAGGCACTAAGTCAGGCCAGGTGGGGAAACGGATAGGCACACACTCTGGGGGCTGGTGCCTGTGTTACTGGGAGCACTTCTGATCGCAATTCCCTGATCTGCTGCCAACACAGGCTACAGAGGAGGGTACAGAAACACAGACCACGGATCTGCCCCACTCAGTGGGCCCAGGCCAACACCACACCCAGCAGCCTCGTGCCATACCCAATGAGTCTCGAAGCGGCCCCCTCTTCCCATCCTGAGAGCTCTTCCCTTCCTCATGTGCCAATAGCTCCCTACTGTCACTGGCAATATCTACTCTGTGAGATGTCAACATCCGTGGGTACTGTTCTCTCATCCCAGGACAGTGTGGTCCCACACACCCTGGTGAAATGGGCCACCTGGAGGCTGGACCTGGAGGTTGTTGAGGCTGAATGGCAGCGGTGGTCCTCTGGCACTTAATATTATTTAAGTTAAAAAAAAAAAAACAAAAACAAAAACAAAAAACGGGTCTTGGTGCTCAAAAATGTTTGATTTGCATATTCTCATCCCCTAACCCCAATATTTTCATTATTTCCTCACATATGAAATCTTACTAGCATAAAGGTAATTTCGTATTAAACAAAGTGGATTGAAATAACATTGGTAAAAATAATCAATCACCATACTTTCAATTTTTGTTCTGCTTTCCTATTAGAAACCACTTGGATACAAGAGAACAGAGGACAGACTCATGGAAATGCTTGAAATGACAAGAAGCTCCCACTCAAGCTCAGCATTCAGTCCTGGACAGGGTAAGACCAGGCCACTTTGACATCTGTGCCAAAGAGTCTACCAGACAGAATCCTCTGACTGATCCCTGACTGAGCCATAGGAACTGGCTAGAAAAGCCTTCACATCCTCAATACATTCTTCACGTCAGAATACTTGACAACCATTGATATCCATCTCTCGTTAACTTGCTCCCCAGCCAACCATTCTTCAACAAATTCAAAGGAGTAACTCATGCAAGCACACAGAAAGGGGTGTTCGCTACACACATCCATGTGCGAAAAAGACAACTGGTATTTCTTGTTTGGGCTATTTCAAATGAAATCCCTTCTGCATGACCTCCACAAACCAAAGGAAAATATTTGTGAAATTCCCACGTAGAAGACAAGATACACTTGCCAAGGAGGCAGTGGCAAGAATTTTGACACTCCAAATGTAGAGTGTGTGTTTAGGAAGCAGTCACAGTTTCCATGAGAGAGTCCCATGAAATCAATTAGGAAGATCCATGCTCTAGCCCTACCATGCAAGTGATGTGACTTGAAAGAGTCACTTAGTTTTAGTAACCATCATCACTAACAACTAAGTCAATGAATAAAGGTCCTCAGGTGCCAAGCTACAAAATGTGGGATGAGCATGGATGAGGATGGGTGGGAGAAGTCTCCAACTCTAACACAATTAGGGAAGGATGTGCTGACCTCAAGTGGCTGGGGGGGCTGGGATCCTGCCACAGAGGGGGATTCCAAACCTCACATCCCCTGACCCAGGCCAGAAGACCAGGTAGAGTCCAAGGACCCTGGGGTGGCCCAATGGCAATAAAGGTCAAAAGGAACTAGGGATCTGCCTGGTCCCTCAATCCCCTACTCTGAGCAGGGCTGCATGACGAGGCCAGAGGCCATCCACAGCAATCTGCCTTTACAGGAAAACAGGGACTGCAGGCTGCCTCTGGCTCACTGAATCAGGGTGGTGTTTTCATAAAGCAAGACCACTTCCTCACATTTGACCAGCAGCTCATGTGTTGACAGCACAATGACTGACTTGACTCAGGCCCTGATGAATGAAATAGAAAATTCATAGCAAACCCATCTTTAGCTCTTCCACATCATCAGGGGCTCTGATTCAATTCCGTCCAGAAAGGTGTCTGAAATGATTTCTAAACATGCTGGGGACTCACCTCTGTGTGGAACTTTTCAGGAAAAAGGGGATCAAATCTCATGAAGCAACTCTTCTCTCTTCTAGCCCATGGGCAATGCAAGGAACCTGCATGATACCAGAGGCTCACTTCTCTCTTCTCATGTCTTCTGGAAAGGATTCGTTAATGCTTCCTGCAAGGTGAAGCAGAAGCCTGCATCCCCAGCTGCACAGAAGTGTTTTAGGGCAGTGTCTCCCTTAAAACCCAAAAATAAAAAAACAGGTCATTCAACAGGCACATGGATTCGAGTACATGTTCAATGATCCCTCCTCCCTGGAGCCTTCCACATGCCCATCTTCCACATTCACAGAGCAATGCTTGGCCATTCTCAAGACCAGGAGACCATGATGCTCATCACCAGGAAGTCAATAAGGAACATGAAGAGAGCAGCATGGATTGCAGAAGGTGGCACATCAAGGATCTTCAGCTCTGCTGCTAGAACACAAGAGCTTAACTTCAGTATTGACTTTTTGCCAACTACCAAGTACGATAGCAGTGTCAAGCCCAATATGCAGATATGCAAGTAGTAGGTGACACCCCGCATCCATTCACAAAAGTGGGCAACATCTGCATCAGAACAAGGAAGTATCTTACCCTTACTCATAAAAATCATCAGAAACAAAATAAAATGGATGCAAGACTTCTCATTTCACTATTAGGTAGCTGTTGGAATTCCCTATTAAATAATACCTCCTCCAAAATAAAAAGTATCTCAGACATGTGTCAACTATTCAATGGATGACATTTTAAAAACTATGGAATTTACTTAATATTTATGTATGCTATATCCCTGCCTAAGGCTCTATGAGAAAGGAGCACATAGAATTGGATCTTTGAAAATCTCACATTTGCTGATAAATATTACTGCTGATCTCAGGCATGGCGAAGTGAAAAGTGGGACTTTGGATATTCCAAGAATGCTATGTTGTGGGATTGGTGTCCCTGATTCATACATAGCATATGGTTTCTATGAAATCCAGTGAGGGAGCAGGAGTAACGAAGCTGATTGCACAGATGACCTCAGGGAATACTGACAGATAGGCCAAATGAAAAAATATGTTCCAGCTAACCATTGGTATTTGGGCTTCTGATCCCAGTCCTGTTTTTAAAAAAGGTGCAGACAGGCAGTGTTCATTAAAAACTGTCTACCATGTAAAAGTGGGTAATTTAAATGGCATCTAGTTACACATCTGATAGAATGGTCTGGCAACATATGAATTTCATTCTAACAACAACAACAACAACAACAAAACATAGAAAATGAGACATAAAGATAAAACCTTGTCTTCACCAGGATGCCTAAAAATAGGTTTTATTTGGCTCATGCCAATAAATATCTTTCAATAGAATTTCTGATTTCTGAATGAATCCATTCAACTTCATACTGCACAGATCACAAGGTTTTCTTTACAGAATATTCTCTTCTTCTTCTTAAAGCCTCACATAGAAAATGTCTCACAGGACATAGGAGGGGAATGACCCAAAGGATGAGAGAATGGCTGGAACCATTCTCAAATGTGCCCATGTAGCCTAAAGTTTGAAGGCATCTAATTGTACTCTAAAACAATTATGAACCTATTCGATCCATTATTAATAAATATCACCACTTTACCACTTGAACCAAATCACAGAAAATTGGAAACAGATGATCATTGGCTTTGATACCTTTACTTCTGTTTCATTACTCAGAGTCGATCAACTCTATACTTCAAGTGACACAGATTTATTACAGAATGCCTAAGATCCTAAGGATCTATTTTAGCTCAGCCCATGGTATTGCTTCATTATTTTATTATTTTGTAAGTAATAAAATATAACTTCATGTTGGATGATATATTCAAGCCATGAATATATCATCCAACATTGTTCTTCCCAAAATATTAGCCCAATTTCTGCGCGCGCTCACTTACTGTTCAGGAATTTTACTAATTGTTTGAAGGTTCTAGAGGACCTGTTAGACTCCTAATGGACAAACCATACAACATACTCCAGAGAACGGACGAGTGCCATAAGAAGAAAATAAGGTCAGCCTACAGCAATGGGCAGCTGCCTGCCCTCGGCTGGGAGGAGCCCTGGCCATGGCACCAGGGCTGCTGGGCAGCAGAAGCCTCCACAGCCCTGCAGGGAGCCTGGAGCACAGCTCTGCCTAACCATGCTCAGCCCTGGACAGATGCACATGAGTTCCCATCACAGGCTCGAGTGTGACAGTCCCAGGTGCATGCCTGTCATGCCAGCCACCAGGGAGGCTGAGGCAAGAGGAACGTTTGAGGTCAGCCTTGGCAACTTAGACCCCGAGGCAAAGGGGAAATACTTTTACAGGGGTCTCTGAGGGTGTAGCTCAGGTAGGTCACTTGCCTCACAGGCTCAAGGCCCTGGGTTCAATCCCCAGAACCCACGTACACACAAAAAGTGAACTTGGAATATTGTTTAGAATGATGGATCAGGTACACACAAGGACTTCAATATGACCTCTCAGAGGAGCTCAATTTGAGATCAGACTGAACAAAAGACCACCTGGACCATTGACTCAGTGTCTGAAACCCTCTGTGAGCATGGGAAGCACTGCTGGCAAGACACCAGAGGGCCAAAGCACTTGTGCCTCCTGCAGGGGCGTCTCTTGTCTACCGCCAAAGACTGTTCCCCTCCTGGGGCAGCTGAGAGCAAGCTGGGCCTTGGAGCAAGGACTAGTGCTTTAGATATAGACTATGCAAGCAAGGGGCAATGTCTTTAATAAAACTAAAATTAAAAAGTCACATTGAAAAAATTTTAAAAAGAAGAAAATAAGGTCAAGTAGAGGAAGCCCATTTTCACAGGAAAAAATCCCCCAGTGAAAAGCATCAGAATAGATACCAAGAAAAATACCAACAAAAACAGTGTGCTCCCACTATGTATCTACTCAACATGCAAAAGTTAGAAAGCTAGATAATACAATCCTGGCCACAGGTAGAGCTATGCAGAAGAGCCACCTGGCAGTGCTTAGTCAAAGAAGTAAACATGCACACTTTGACCTAGAAATTCCACCTGTGTGTAAACCAGGCGGTGCTTAAGCAGTTTCACAAGGGGACATGCACAGGGAAATTTATCCTCAGGTTCTTATAGAGTTGTCTGTGCTTACAGGGAGTTGATGGTTGTCAAGATGCCCACAGCTGCGAAAGTCAAAAGCTAAAAAAATTAATAGACGCCAACCTGGATATATTAATAATCCCGTATCTATGATCACCTTCATAAGGTAGCTTCCCAACTTCTGTGTGGAAGTGTGTTTCTCCTTGGCCCTTACACTGTTGTGGAGACCACTAGGAGTTCAGCTTTGTGCAGGATCATCTGACCTGGACTTTTGGCAAGACCTGTACAGCCCTCACACATGCTCAGATGCTACAGGACTTTTCAGACCAGTCCAGACAACAGTAGGCATCCATTCATTGTCTGCACTCTACAGATTCCTAGATGCACGACATTCATTACCATCAAATGCAGAATTTTCATCAAAAACTAATATATATATATATATATCATTCCAATCTGAATCAAGAAAATCGGAAATATCCCCAAATCCAAAGAGTGGATCCCCAATGTGATGCTACAAGTTGAAAATTCCACAGCTGACCTCATGGAATGGTTCACAGTCAAAAGACAGCTGCATGAAAAATATTACATGACCTTCCTGCTATGTGAAAAGTGGCATGTGAAGTACACATGCATGTCTTCCTCAGACATGGGTTCATTTGCAAGACACCTTGTGCAATTGAAAATACTCCAAAAGGGGAGAAATCAGAACCATGTCTCCAAAGTATTTCAGCAGAGACCAACTCCATCTGTCTATCTATCTCTCAGTGAGTGTGTGTGCTCTTGTGTGTGTTTGTGTGTCTTTGTTTGTGTTTGTACCATCATAGCTGATACTTCATTGCCCCCATTGGAAAACTGACTCAGATAATGCCATCTGCCAAACTCCTAAAAACCAAAGTTCTTGCTGATAGAATGAAGCATTCCTTCCTGTTGGTTTGGATGTGTCCTTTAGGAATCACTGCTACATTTAGTATACTCAAATCATCACAGTAGATCAGGTAACAAAAACATATATATTTTAAAATAATAATAATATATTAATGGAAACAACAAATACAGGATAGAGTAACAACTGTGTTACTAAACAAGGTCAAGGACAATGGCAAACTATAGATTCAAACTTTGAAGAAAATAGTAATCAATGTAAATATTCCTGGGCTGCCTCAGCCCCGCCCAGGCACACAACAACAGAATGGTTTTGCAAGCATCCTCAGGAGGGCAGGAGCCTTCTTTGCAGGACGAGAGGGAGGTTGAGGCTCGATCCACCCATCATTCTTTTGGGAGAGGCTCCTTTTCCTCAGCACAAAGTTGGATTTTTTGTGAGGATTCTTGGCATCAAATACGTTGGCCTCTGCTGGAATCCTCAGCTCTGGGGAGAGAGGGGTGTACAAAAAGAAGGTGGCACTCAGGAGGTGCTCCCTAGGACACGCCAACATCTGAGAGCCTGTGCCAGAAAAGGCCAGAGCCACACACCTGAGAGCTCTCCAATTCAGCACCAATACCAACAAAGACAGCCTCCACAGTCCTCCCTGAGGAAGAACTAGGCAGAGCACTTCAACAGACCTAATGTCTGTTCCTACCGAAGGCTTTGGACTCCAGAATATCTCAGGTCCTCTTGCATCTGCCAAAGCACACCACTAGGGTTTGCATCTGAAATCTCCCACAAAAGGCTCCTGTGCCGAAGATTCAGTCCCCACATGAGCCATCTTCATAGGTGGGTTTGGAGGGAAGCATTGGATGGTGAGTGCTCTGATGTCAACATGAAATTCTCATTCAAGATGAATACACTACTGGGGGGTGGGAGGGACTGGAAGAAAGGTTGAGCATGGTTGGAGTAAGACCTAAACAGGGTTGTGCCCTGGGCAACAGTACCTTGTTCCTGTTGGCTCCACTGAATCCTCATTCTCCAAGGAGAGGTCCTCCCTCTCCATCTTTCTCTCTCTCCCTCTCTGCCAGCCTCGTTCTCTCTCTCCCAGTCTATGCCTTTGTGGCAAGGGCTGAGGAGCTCTCCACTGCCACACACTAGAGCTTTATGGACAGCCTCAGTGCACAACCAAAGAGAAAGCTATGAAACCCAGAGAAAAAAGGCCTAGGATTCCTCCTCTGAGTTATTTTCCTCAAGTATGGCCACAGTGAGGACAGGCTGACCAGCACGGATACCACGTTAGAGCCATGCTTCTGCGTTGGTGGAGCCCGCCTCCATGTGAACCAGGCTTCTGAGAATGGAGGCCACATTCCAAATACTGCCCTACTGAGAACAATGGTTCCAAAGACCAGCAAAGGGACTGCTTCCCTCCAACATGGTGTATGGCCCAGTGGTGCCATGACCCCGAGTGGGGGAATACAACAGCCGCTTCTCCTTCCTCTGAACATGTGTTTCCTGTCGCCCTCCTCTAACCTAGAGCCTGTTCTCCATCCCTTCTGGGTTGGATGTGGAGATCTCTGCTATGAATTTCTTAGGCTACCAAGGCCCCAGACAGACTTCCTCTTCCATAGACTCTACTAACCTAACAGTAGGTTAAGATAGGAGACAAGTGATCCTAGAACTCATAGGGATGGTGGTCTTCAGGGTACATAGGCTGGGATAATGGCTGCTGTGGTGTTTGGCTCACAAAAACCAACCAACCAACCAACGAAAAAGCGCTGGCATTATTATCAGATGAGCTCTGTGGCTACGTGCTCAGGAAGCCCTCATCTGACTTTAGTTAGGGATCACAACCTGGCTATTGTGATCACTCCTTGCCTAGTGGACTCAGGTGCGTAAGACCATGGAATTTATGCAAAAACAGATGATTCAGGCTGTCTCCCAGGCTGTGTTTTCTTCCCAATTTCATCCTGTTACTGCTTGCTAGAATCCTGGCAATGCTCTGCCCAGGCAGTGGTTTTTTGGTCACACAGAAGGCTTTCAATAGTACTGCTTCAGTCCACAAAATGCCAGTTCCCTCTTTAGCCCATGCATTCCCATGTTCCTTTGAAACCACTCCTATCCCAGACCATGAAAACATACTGCTCCTGGAGAGAGGCTTTCCTCCTCACTCCTCAAAGATGTCAGCTTTGGATGCCTGTTCATGTCCAGGGGAGGGCACCTGGTGGGGAGCCGCAATATCCACCGGGGTATACCATTGGACCTCAAGACCTTCCACCAGCAGAAGTGCAGTTGGCTTTGTGCACGAACCCAACACAACTGTTGGAGTGTTCTTGGGGGTCAGAGACTACTCTTTGTTGCTAAGAGTTGACCTGAGTCCACATCCTGACCCTTGCTCTCTGCTATCTGATTGTCTCACTTACTCTGACGGCGAGAGATGATTTGGCCCAGCTCATAATCCTCTGGATTCTCCTCAGTAAGGAAGTGTAGGTCGAGGGCGCTGCGGATGACGACAGGAGCCCTATCGTGGCAGGTCACCTGGAGCAGCATGGGAGACAGGCCTTCAGGAAATGGGCCTTGAAGTGACTACTCAAGGACAGTGGGCAGGGGCATTCTGGAGGCACCTCCACTCTAAATACAAGGGCAACATCCATGACCCTACTACCCGAGGCTGACCTCCTGCTCATCGTGTGGGCTCTTCCCACAGGCTACTAGCCCAATCCTTGTACATAGGACTTCCTGGGCCTGCCATTGCTCTTTGTGGAGCTGCACTCCTCTCGGAGTGAAAGGACCCCACTACCTGCATACAGATGCAATCTCATCCCACAAGTTGGGAGGAATGGGACAATAGCCTCCAAGATCCCAGGTCTGCCCGAGGATGCAGGCGGCATTGGGAATGGCCTAGGCACAAAACCTAGAGGCTTTGGTCTGGATTGCCAGGGCCAAAAAGAGACCCAGGAACATGACCACACACAGGAGAGCTGAAAGATAGCCACGAGAGCTCCTGGCCTCCAGAGGCTCAGTGCTGGCTGGGATGTAGGAGGCCACCTCATCCGGCAAGGGTGGTCATTGGGTTACCTGGACATTTAGTGTGCTTGCTCCACATCCATATCGACTCTGCAGAGAGACTCTCTCAGCTCCTTGTTCAAGGAACATGGAGAACCTCACACTGCTGTCCTCCTCCATAGACGTCAGCATCCCATACAAGGGAACCTGCAACCTAGTTCCTGTCCTATTCTCATCTGTCACCCATACCTGTCCCTGCCCTTCTGGACTGCATGCTGCCACCTGACACACAGACTCCCTCAGACATGGCAGTGGACAAGCTGCTGCACTCGCTCATCTCAGCTCCAGCCCTTCACACTGACCTCTCCCTTCTTGATTCCCATCTATCCTCCTGATCATCCAGAAGCTCCAAATTCAAGAGGGCATGAGTAGTCCATGGTATTGGACCAGTGTCTGCTCCCCACCCAGGTGTAAGCACCACGGGACACCCCTGCTCCCAGGCTTACCAGAACACTCTTGGCCATCTCTGGACTTTGTGTTTCTAAGTGGACACGAATTAAGCAGGTGTCTCCCACCTGCTTGTGGGAAAGCGGCCTGGAGGACTTGCAGGTTGATTCTGAGAACTGTGGGGGATGGAACATCAGCAAACCCAGAAACAGAAAGCCACCCCAGACTGTCAGTTGGCTCTATGGGCTTCCAGCAAATATGTCCAGGTGCTGAGGCTTCTTATTTCCTCAGGTCGGAGTGGAATGGCAGCACATGCACAGCTTGAATAAGGTAGGTGTTTACCTCCTTTCCCTTGACCTGGGGGCGTTTCCTCACGATGAAATATTGTATTCCCAGATTCATGGACAGACACACGAGTGAGTGGTCAGAGACCTTGATTTCTGCAGAGCAAAGTGGAGAGAATTGTTAGGTGGCACTCAAGGATTATACCACAAAACACCCACAACCCCTGAGAGTCTCCGCCAGGCCCATCACACTTTGGTATTTTGGGGCCAAGGCCCACTTTCTCTTGGCTGTCAGTTATCCTGAGCCCACTGTGGATCATGTCTCCCCACTGTCTGATTGTCCTACTTACTCTCATCCTCAGACATCATATACAGCAGCTCAAAGTTGTCCACATCCTCATGCTGCAACAAATTTTGGTCCAAGGCCCTGCGGATGAGGCTTGTCACCGTCTCCTGAAAGGTCACCTGGATCAGGGTGGGACAAATGTCATCAGAGAATGGCTTTTAGAAGAGCTACCCAGAAGACTGTGGTCAAACATTCAGGAGAAATCTCAGCTACATATACAAGGGCACAATCTTGTTATCCTGCTACCTGAGTGTGTCCTCCATATACCACCTGGGTTCTTGCAATGTGCTACTAGAACAATCCTGGTACAAATATCTGCCTGTACCTGCCATCTCCCCTCCCCCTGGGGAGCCACATTCCACTCATGTCAAAGGACCAAACTGCCTATGCACAGACACACTCTCATCTCACTGAGATGAGAGCAATGGGCCAGGGATCTGCGCACCAAGTGTGATCTGGGATGCAGGCTGCCTTTGTGGGTGGAAGAGGCAGATGCACTGAAAATTTGGGTCCTGACTGCCACGACACAAAGCAGACTCAGATAAAAGAGTGTGCACTTGAGTGCTTCATGATAGCTTTGAGAGGCCCTGGCCTCTGGAAGCTCGGTGCGGGTCTGGTTGTAATGATGTACTTGACTCAGCACTGGCAGTCACTGAACATGTCTCCTCTGCAGCTGGACACCTGCAGCATTAGCGTGTCTACTGCACATCCATAGAAATTCTGCCAAGAACCCCTTTAGCTCCGTATTTACATACATGCAAAGCCTAACATTCCGAAGCTTCCGCATGACCCCCCAGGTGATCCCGACCCCAAATTCCTACACCTAGTCATGCTAAGGAGGTTCTCTTCCCTGCCACCAGGAACACATCCCCTCCTACACATGTGACAAGTCACTGCCACCTCCTCTGCTCCAACTTCACTCATTGAGAATACCAAGTTCTAGGCACTGCAGCCTTCACCCTGGACATATCTCTGCCTTCATCTGTCCACAGCACTTCCGTCTGCACTTCTGGCCTGCAAAACCCACAATACACAGGCCCACTCACCACTGAAGCTGGGCATGCTGATGCTCTCCCTCCTCAGGTCAAGCCCTTAAGACGGACCTCTCTCTTCTTTATTTCCCACCATAGCCCTGGGGTTGGCTGTGTCTCCTGCCTTCCACTGTGTGGACACCCAGGAGGCAGCCCTGCTGTCGGGCTTACCGGGATGCGCTTTGTCTCCCTCAGGCTCTGTCCCTCTAGGAGGACGTGAACAACGCGGCTGTCTTCCACCTGCTCGCTGGAGTGAAGCAGTGAGGAGCTGCTACTCACAGCTGCTGGGGTCCTGGATGCCACTGCCACAGAAGGTTCCAAGAACTGTGGGGGATGACAACATCAGCAAAGCCCAGCAACTGCACCCCACCCAGCCTGGCAGTTGGCTCTGTGGGCATTCTACAACATCCATCCAGAACCTGAGGTTCTTGTCCCCTTGGAGGATGTGGAGTGGCACCAGGAGTAAAGACTGAAGAAGGTGGCTGTTTTGGGAACAAGAGATCCAGCACCTGCTGGGTGGGGATGAAATCCCAGGAGATTAACCCCATGTTGCTGCTGAAATGTAGGTTCCTCCCACAAATGACAGGCAGGAGCTCATTCCTAAGCTGGTCCTGCCTGTAAGGTTCAAGGCTCTGAACCCTGAAGGGCTCCTCCGTGTTCTGATCATTTTCACCCTGGGTTGGGACCAAGAATGGTGGGTTCAAAATGGAAATGGTGACAAACAGAAAAATGACTTGTGCCAATACACTAGAGTCAAAGCACAATGGGACAGTTCCCATCAGTACAAACACACACACACACACACACACACACACACACACACACACACACACACAGTCAGAATAGGAGTCCTGGGCCATTCATCAGGGATCAGACTAGAGGGCCTGCTGGGCTCACCTGCCCTGTGCTACTCACTGTTACTCTTGAGCTCCTCTGCGACAATCGCCAGAGGCTCTGGCGTCTAAGATGAAGCCTCACCCAGTGTATCCACAAAAGGGCTAGTTGGCCCCCCTGAGATTCCTGGGAGCCTGAGGCTCGGCATTGTCTGCAACCACAGGAGAACATCCTTCTCCCTCCAGTGGCTCCAACCAAGTGAGCTCGGATGGCTTGGTCAGTGAAGTGGGTGCCTGGATACCAGGGTTCCATGTTCTGTTTGATCCATTGTCAAGGCAATGATGTCATTTCCTGTGCCCATACCTGAGCCTCTTTTCACATAAGACCACTTTCAACAGCCCTATGGGCTGCCGATTTCTCCTCCATGCCTACCCATCTCAGGTGCGCAGGTGTTCACCAACAACTACCCAAACATCCCCACCAGCATCTGCCCTGCTTGGTGCCACTAGAGTTCCAGCTTGGAGCCTTCAAAAATGCATTCACAACCAGTCCTTCCCTCTCAGCAGCTTTTGGACCCTGGTCCCATCATTGTGCAACTCATGGTGTGCCCAGTCTTTTCTGGAAAGTAGGGTAGCATCTAATCTCTAGGGTTTATTGTGTCTATTGGCCCATAACACCCTCTGTTCTCTCTGAAACCAGAGATGGGACTCACAGGTGGCTAAAGCACAAATGTAGAGATGGGATAATCACAAGAAAGGGAGAGACAAAGAATGCACCCTAACTCAATCAGGCCTGTGTCCCACACAGGGACATGGCCAATGTCCGTCCCATCGTGGCTGCAGTTCCCTCTCTACACCATGGCAAGTTGGAGGGGACTGAGATGCAGAGGCTGCTCCCCTCTGCCATACAACTTCCCAAGGCTTCTCCTAAGATTTCAAAAGGGCCAAGTGTGTCTAGTGTTGGGGTCTCACAGAGACTCCGAGGTACCACAGCATCCTGCTGCCCAGAACCGGTTCACCCCTCACCTCAAGGGGGCTCAGCCTCTGGATTCATGGGAATTGAAGTGGGTACAGGTGATGGGATATCACCTCCAAGACTGAGTTATGCCAAGTCCATGACCCCTGTCTGCATCCCTGTCTCCAGCACCACTCCCCCCTCTCTCTTTCCTCCTCAGAGCAAACAAATCCATTTAGCAAGTGTGTCCTGTGATAAAGACATGACGGTCACCCATCCTCTCATTACAAAAACACTGAGGCTCAGCCAACATGGATCCTACAGGGAACACAGGCATAAACTCAGACTCCGATCCTCCCAGCAGAGCCTCAGTGGAGCCTGGACTCCCAGCCTCCTGAGTCAAGGAAACAGAGGTTCCTAGCCGAGCCACCTTGGATGCAGCCGCACACAAACTGAACTCATCAATGCCCCTTGCTCTCAGTTGTGAGTAAGAGGGGAAGTGGTGTTTCACAACCCTGGACATCAAGTGCAGTCTCCAGGCTTTGGGGTGTGCCCTGGCCTCTGTCTATCTGCCCAGGCTCTCCAACCCACACTGGCCTCTTACCCAACCTCCTCCTAGGGCCAAACTCAATCCTGCCTCTCAATTTCTGCTGCCTTCCCCAACACACTGCTCCCCAAAATGAGCAGGGCTGGCTCTCGGTTATCATGCTGGTGCCAGCAGCAATGCCACTCCACTGACATAATTCTGAGTCCCAACCTAGGCACTCCAGCTGTCTTTGCCACACCTGGCCTGTTTGGGCTCTGGCTCTTGCTCTTTTCTTTCATGTGCATGTGTTTTGAGGTTTTGAGTTTCTCCCACTGCAGAACTGCAGCTGTGGCAGGGTAGAGCTCATGAGGGTGACATTCTGAGCCACATCCAATCCCATCAGGACTGTTCACTGGGGTGACTGCTGGAACACAGTGATGAGTGAACACATGGGAGGTGGTTGGACCCACCTTGCCTCTGAGTGGCTTCCTTTCAGGACAGGAATGTAGGCATGGGAGCCCCTGGCGTGGGATGCTTTGCACAAGGCGTGAAAATGGGCTCTCTTTCCTGGCAAAAATGGCTCCACTCAGCATGGAGAGCACTGTCATTCCTGGTGGCTAACAACAGCCCTGGACCCCAGAAAGGAACCCACACTCAAGATTAACGTCTGAGTGTGCGTGTCCTCGAGGAAATGAGGTCTCCTGATCCCAGGTGCAAAGGGGTAAGTCCTCTAACTCCAGGGGAAATGAAGGGACATCTGAGTTTCCCTCGTCCTTCTTTCCCTCTCTAACTAACCACAGTTAGGACCCTGGCCTCATTCCCCAGTGAGGATCATTAGGCTCCATAAAGGACAGTCTCTAAGATGCTCAGTGGACCAACACCCTCTGCACAACCCATAACCCTATTCACCCAAGAGGCAAGAGGATTTCTATTCAGGAAAACCAGGAAAGGGAGAGCCTTTCTCAAGGACACAAGGACATTAGTGAGTGAGGGAGTGATTAATGGATGGAGAACTATTTCCAACCCCAACTTCCAGGAGCATATATGGCCCCCTGGAGAATTCTGCAGTGTGTTGGTGATTAAGGAGAACGTGTGAATTCAGGGGTCACTAGGTCCTCTCAGCCATAAGGAGGGAAACTGCCATAAAGGGACTAGGACAAGGGTGCGAGGAATGCTCACTGGTGGGAGATCGGAAGGAAGGAAAGTGTACTCATTAGAAAAGTGTCGCCTGAAAATTCTTAGCCAGCCAAAAGTCGTGCGAACTTGTGTGGGAAAAGAGTCTTTGCACAGTGATGAAGCTAAGAGCTCACATGATGGAACACAGCATCAACTGGGACCAAATCCAATATCTGATATTCTTGTAGGAAGAGGAGAGTCTGGACCCAGATACCAGGGAGACTGGGGGATACCGGATATGTGAGGTTGGAGCCAGGGCGGGATGCCCATATGGGAACCACAGATCGTGGGCAGCAATAGGAGAGTGGGCAAGGGCTGGGAGAGTTGGGGAGACAGTCCCCTTGAAACCTGGGAGGGGTTATGGCACTGGGACAGCCCAACACCTACTGTGTTGAGCCTCTGGAGCTCAACGGAAGACACTTCCTCTGTTGTCGGCCACCCAGTTAACAGAGTTTGGTTGCAGCAGCCTAGGACCCAGCTGAAGGTCTGAGCATGTTGGCCATGCAGGTTGGATCTGGACCACAGACACCCTCATCAGAGATTGTAGGGTCTCAGCCCTGAGGCAAGACAGGCACTAAGTCAGGCCAGGTGGGGAAACGGATAGGCACACACTCTGGGGGCTGGTGCCTGTGTTACTGGGAGCACTTCTGATCGCAATTCCCTGATCTGCTGCCAACACAGGCTACAGAGGAGGGTACAGAAACACAGACCACGGATCTGCCCCACTCAGTGTGCCCAGGCCAACACCACACCCAGCAGCCTCGTGCCATACCCAATGAGTCTCGAAGCGGCCCCCTCTTCCCATCCTGAGAGCTCTTCCCTTCCTCATGTGCCAATAGCTCCCTACTGTCACTGGCAATATCTACTCTGTGAGATGTCAACATCCGTGGGTACTGTTCTCTCATCCCAGGACAGTGTGGTCCCACACACCCTGGTGAAATGGGCCACCTGGAGGCTGGACCTGGAGGTTGTTGAGGCTGAATGGCAGCGGTGGTCCTCTGGCACTTAATATTATTTAAGTTAAAAAAAAAAACAAAAACAAAAACAAAAAACGGGTCTTGGTGCTCAAAAATGTTTGATTTGCATATTCTCATCCCCTAACCCCAATATTTTCATTATTTCCTCACATATGAAATCTTACTAGCATAAAGGTAATTTCGTATTAAACAAAGTGGATTGAAATAACATTGGTAAAAATAATCAATCACCATACTTTCAATTTTTGTTCTGCTTTCCTATTAGAAACCACTTGGATACAAGAGAACAGAGGACAGACTCATGGAAATGCTTGAAATGACAAGAAGCTCCCACTCAAGCTCAGCATTCAGTCCTGGACAGGGTAAGACCAGGCCACTTTGACATCTGTGCCAAAGAGTCTACCAGACAGAATCCTCTGACTGATCCCTGACTGAGCCATAGGAACTGGCTAGAAAAGCCTTCACATCCTCAATACATTCTTCACGTCAGAATACTTGACAACCATTGATATCCATCTCTCGTTAACTTGCTCCCCAGCCAACCATTCTTCAACAAATTCAAAGGAGTAACTCATGCAAGCACACAGAAAGGGGTGTTCACTACACACATCCATGTGCGAAAAAGACAACTGGTATTTCTTGTTTGGGCTATTTCAAATGAAATCCCTTCTGCATGACCTCCACAAACCAAAGGAAAATATTTGTGAAATTCCCACGTAGAAGACAAGATACACTTGCCAAGGAGGCAGTGGCAAGAATTTTGACACTCCAAATGTAGAGTGTGTGTTTAGGAAGCAGTCACAGTTTCCATGAGAGAGTCCCATGAAATCAATTAGGAAGATCCATGCTCTAGCCCTACCATGCAAGTGATGTGACTTGAAAGAGTCACTTAGTCTTAGTAACCATCATCACGAACAACTAAGTCAATGAATAAAGGTCCTCAGGTGCCAAGCTACAAAATGTGGGATGAGCATGGATGAGGATGGGTGGGAGAAGTCTCCAACTCTAACACAATTAGGGAAGGATGTGCTGACCTCAAGTGGCTGGGGGGCTGGGATCCTGCCACAGAGGGGGATTCCAAACCTCACATCCCCTGACCCAGGCCAGAAGACCAGGTAGAGTCCAAGGACCCTGGGGTGGCCCAATGGCAATAAAGGTCAAAAGGAACTAGGGATCTGCCTGGTCCCTCAATCCCCTACTCTGAGCAGGGCTGCATGACGAGGCCAGAGGCCATCCACAGCAATCTGCCTTTACAGGAAAACAGGGACTGCAGGCTGCCTCTGGCTCACTGAATCAGGGTGGTGTTTTCATAAAGCAAGACCACTTCCTCACATTTGACCAGCAGCTCATGTGTTGACAGCACAATGACTGACTTGACTCAGGCCCTGATGAATGAAATAGAAAATTCATAGCAAACCCATCTTTAGCTCTTCCACATCATCAGGGGCTCTGATTCAATTCCGTCCAGAAAGGTGTCTGAAATGATTTCTAAACATGCTGGGGACTCACCTCTGTGTGGAACTTTTCAGGAAAAAGGGGATCAAATCTCATGAAGCAACTCTTCTCTCTTCTAGCCCATGGGCAATGCAAGGAACCTGCATGATACCAGAGGCTCACTTCTCTCTTCTCGTGTCTTCTGGAAAGGATTCGTTAATGCTTCCTGCAAGGTGAAGCAGAAGCCTGCATCCCCAGCTGCACAGAAGTGTTTTAGGGCAGTGTCTCCCTTAAAACCCAAAAATAAAAAAACAGGTCATTCAACAGGCACATGGATTCGAGTACATGTTCAATGATCCCTCCTCCCTGGAGCCTTCCACATGCCCATCTTCCACATTCACAGAGCAATGCTTGGCCATTCTCAAGACCAGGAGACCATGATGCTCATCACCAGGAAGTCAATAAGGAACATGAAGAGAGCAGCATGGATTGCAGAAGGTGGCACATCAAGGATCTTCAGCTCTGCTGCTAGAACACAAGAGCTTAACTTCAGTATTGACTTTTTGCCAACTACCAAGTACGATAGCAGTATCAAGCCCAATATGCAGATATGCAAGTAGTAGGTGACACCCCGCATCCATTCACAAAAGTGGGCAACATCTGCATCAGAACAAGGAAGTATCTTACCCTTACTCATAAAAATCATCAGAAACAAAATAAAATGGATGCAAGACTTCTCATTTCACTATTAGGTAGCTGTTGGAATTCCCTATTAAATAATACCTCCTCCAAAATAAAAAGTATCTCAGACATGTGTCAACTATTCAATGGATGACATTTTAAAAACTATGGACTTTACTTAATATTTATGTATGCTATATCCCTGCCTAAGGCTCTATGAGAAAGGAGCACATAGAATTGGATCTTTGAAAATCTCACATTTGCTGATAAATATTACTGCTGATCTCAGGCATGGCGAAGTGAAAAGTGGGACTTTGGATATTCCAAGAATGCTATGTTGTGGGATTGGTGTCCCTGATTCATACATAGCATATGGTTTCTATGAAATCCAGTGAGGGAGCAGGAGGAACGAAGCTGATTGCACAGATGACCTCAGGGAATACTGACAGATAGGCCAAATGAAAAATATGTTCCAGCTAACCATTGGTATTTGGGATTCTGATCCCAGTCCTGTTTTTAAAAAAGGTGCAGACAGGCAGTGTTCATTAAAAACTGTCTACCATGTAAAAGTGGGTAATTTAAATGGCATCTAGTTACACATCTGATAGAATGGTCTGGCAACATATGAATTTCATTCTAACAACAACAACAACAACAACAAAACATAGAAAATGAGACATAAAGATAAAACCTTGTCTTCACCAGGATGCCTAAAAATAGGTTTTATTTGGCTCATGCCAATAAATATCTTTCAATAGAATTTCTGATTTCTGAATGAATCCATTCAACTTCATACTGCACAGATCACAAGGTTTTCTTTACAGAATATTCTCTTCTTCTTCTTAAAGCCTCACATAGAAAATGTCTCACAGGACATAGGAGGGGAATGACCCAAAGGATGAGAGAATGGCTGGAACCGTTCTCAAATGTGCCCATGTAGCCTAAAGTTTGAAGGCATCTAATTGTACTCTAAAACAATTATGAACCTATTCGATCCATTATTAATAAATATCACCACTTTACCACTTGAACCAAATCACAGAAAATTGGAAACAGATGATCATTGGCTTTGATACCTTTACTTCTGTTTCATTACTCAGAGTCGATCAACTCTATACTTCAAGTGACACAGATTTATTACAGAATGCCTAAGATCCTAAGGATCTATTTTAGCTCAGCCCATGGTATTGCTTCATTATTTTATTATTTTGTAAGTAATAAAATATAACTTCATGTTGGATGATATATTCAAGCCATGAATATATCATCCAACATTGTTCTTCCCAAAATATTAGCCCAATTTCTGCGCGCGCTCACTTACTGTTCAGGAATTTTACTAATTGTTTGAAGGTTCTAGAGGACCTGTTAGACTCCTAATGGACAAACCATACAACATACTCCAGAGAACGGACGAGTGCCATAAGAAGAAAATAAGGTCAGCCTACAGCAATGGGCAGCTGCCTGCCCTCGGCTGGGAGGAGCCCTGGCCATGGCACCAGGGCTGCTGGGCAGCAGAAGCCTCCACAGCCCTGCAGGGAGCCTGGAGCACAGCTCTGCCTAACCATGCTCAGCCCTGGACAGATGCACATGAGTTCCCATCACAGGCTCGAGTGTGACAGTCCCAGGTGCATGCCTGTCATGCCAGCCACCAGGGAGGCTGAGGCAAGAGGAACGTTTGAGGTCAGCCTTGGCAACTTAGACCCCGAGGCAAAGGGGAAATACTTTTACAGGGGTCTCTGAGGGTGTAGCTCAGGTAGGTCACTTGCCTCACAGGCTCAAGGCCCTGGGTTCAATCCCCAGAACCCACGTACACACAAAAAGTGAACTTGGAATATTGTTTAGAATGATGGATCAGGTACACACAAGGACTTCAATATGACCTCTCAGAGGAGCTCAATTTGAGATCAGACTGAACAAAAGACCACCTGGACCATTGACTCAGTGTCTGAAACCCTCTGTGAGCATGAGAAGCACTGCTGGCAAGACACCAGAGGGCCAAAGCACTTGTGCCCCCTGCAGGGGCGTCTCTTGTCTACCGCCAAAGACTGTTCCCCTCCTGGGGCAGCTGAGAGCAAGCTGGGCCTTGGAGCAAGGACTAGTGCTTTAGATATAGACTATGCAAGCAAGGGGCAATGTCTTTAATAAAACTAAAATTAAAAAGTCACATTGAAAAAATTTTAAAAAGAAGAAAATAAGGTCAAGTAGAGGAAGCCCATTTTCACAGGAAAAAATCCCCCAGTGAAAAGCATCAGAATAGATACCAAGAAAAATACCAACAAAAACAGTGTGCTCCCACTATGTATCTACTCAACCTGCAAAAGTTAGAAAGCTAGATAATACAATCCTGGCCACAGGTAGAGCTATGCAGAAGAGCCACCTGGCAGTGCTTAGTCAAAGAAGTAAACATGCACACTTTGACCTAGAAATTCCACCTGTGTGTAAACCAGGCGGTGCTTAAGCAGTTTCACAAGGGGACATGCACAGGGAAATTTATCCTCAGGTTCTTATAGAGTTGTCTGTGCTTACAGGGAGTTGATGGTTGTCAAGATGCCCACAGCTGCGAAAGTCAAAAGCTAAAAAAATAATAGATGCCAACCTGGATATATTAATAATCCCGTAT
Organism: Urocitellus parryii; assembly: GCF_045843805.1. Lineage (NCBI taxonomy): Eukaryota > Metazoa > Chordata > Mammalia > Rodentia > Sciuridae > Urocitellus > Urocitellus parryii. The sequence continues at coordinate 44,672,764 of NC_135548.1, forward strand.
CTATGATCACCTTCATAAGGTAGCTTCCCAACTTCTGTGTGGAAGTGAGTTTCTCCTTGGCCCTTACACTGTTGTGGAGACCACTAGGAGTTCAGCTTTGTGCAGGATCATCTGACCTGGACTTTTGGCAAGACCTGTACAGCCCTCACACATGCTCAGATGCTACAGGACTTTTCAGACCAGTCCAGACAACAGTAGGCATCCATTCATTGTCTGCACTCTACAGATTCCTAGATGCACGACATTCATTACCATCAAATGCAGAATTTTCATCAAAAACTAATATATATATCATTCCAATCTGAATCAAGAAAATCGGAAATATCCCCAAATCCAAGGAGTGGATCCCCATTGTGATGCTACAAGTTGAAAATTCCACAGCTGACCTCATGGGATGGTTCACAGTCCAAAGACAGCTGCATGAAAAATATTACATGACCTTCCTGCTATGTGAAAAGTGGCATGTGAAGTACACATGCATGTCTTCCTCAGACATGGGTTCATTTGCAAGACACCTTGTGCAATTGAAAATACTCCAAAAGGGGAGAAATCAGAACCATGTCTCCAAAGTATTTCAGCAGAGACCAACTCCATCTGTCTATCTATCTCTCAGTGAGTGTGTGTGCTCTTGTGTGTGTTTGTGTGTCTTTGTTTGTGTTTGTACCATCATAGCTGATACTTCATTGCCCCCATTGGAAAACTGACTCAGATAATGCCATCTGCCAAACTCCTAAAAACCAAAGTTCTTGCTGATAGAATGAAACATTCCTTCCTGTTGGTTTGGATGTGTCCTTTAGGAATCACTGCTACATTTAGTATACTCAAATCATCACAGTAGATCAGGTAACAAAAACATATATATTTTAAAATAATAATAATATATTAATGGAATCAACAAATACAGGATAGAGTAACAACTGTGTTACTAAACAAGGTCAAGGACAATGGCAAACTATAGATTCAAACTTTGAAGAAAATAGTAATCAATGTAAATATTCCTGGGCTGCCTCAGCCCCGCCCAGGCACACAGCAACAGAATGGTTTTGCAAGCATCCTCAGGAGGGCAGGAGCCTTCTTTGCAGGACGAGAGGGAGGTTGAGGCTCGATCCACCCATCATTCTTTTGGGAGAGGCTCCTTTTCCTCAGCACAAAGTTGGATTTTTTGTGAGGATTCTTGGCATCAAATACGTTGGCCTCTGCTGGAATCCTCAGCTCTGGGGAGAGAGGGGTGTACAAAAAGAAGGTGGCACTCAGGAGGTGCTCCCTAGGACACGCCAACATCTGAGAGCCTGTGCCAGAAAAGGCCAGAGCCACACACCTGAGAGCTCTCCAATTCAGCACCAATACCAACAAAGACAGCCTCCACAGTCCTCCCTGAGGAAGAACTAGGCAGAGCACTTCAACAGACCTAATGTCTGTTCCTACCGAAGGCTTTGGACTCCAGAATATCTCAGGTCCTCTTGCATCTGCCAAAGCACACCACTAGGGTTTGCATCTGAAATCTCCCACAAAAGGCTCCTGTGCCGAAGATTCAGTCCCCACATGAGCCATCTTCATAGGTGGGTTTGGAGGGAAGCATTGGATTGTGAGTGCTCTGATGTCAACATGAAATTCTCATTCAACATGAATACACTACTGGGGGGTGGGAGGGACTGGAAGAAAGGTTGAGCATGGTTGGAGTAAGACCTAAACAGGGTTGTGCCCTGGGCAACAGTACCTTGTTCCTGTTGGCTCCACTGAATCCTCATTCTCCAAGGAGAGGTCCTCCCTCTCCATCTTTCTCTCTCTCCCTCTCTGCCAGCCTCGTTTTCTCTCTCCCAGTCTATGCCTTTGTGGCAAGGGCTGAGGAGCTCTCCACTGCCACACACTAGAGCTTTATGGACAGCCTCAGTGCACAACCAAAGAGAAAGCTATGAAACCCAGAGAAAAAAGGCCTAGGATTCCTCCTCTGAGTTATTTTCCTCAAGTATGGCCACAGTGAGGACAGGCTGACCAGCACGGATACCACGTTAGAGCCATGCTTCTGCGTTGGTGGAGCCCGCCTCCATGTGAACCAGGCTTCTGAGAATGGAGGCCACATTCCAAATACTGCCCTACTGAGAACAATGGTTCCAAAGACCAGCAAAGGGACTGCTTCCCTCCAACATGGTGTATGGCCCAGTGGTGCCATGACCCCGAGTGGGGGAATACAACAGCCGCTTCTCCTTCCTCTGAACATGTGTTTCCTGTCGCCCTCCTCTAACCTAGAGCCTGTTCTCCATCCCTTCTGGGTTGGATGTGGAGATCTCTGCTATGAATTTCTTAGGCTACCAAGGCCCCAGACAGACTTCCTCTTCCATAGACTCTACTAACCTAACAGTAGGTTAAGATAGGAGACAAGTGATCCTAGAACTCATAGGGATGGTGGTCTTCAGGGTACATAGGCTGGGATAATGGCTGCTGTGGTGTTTGGCTCACAAAAACCAACCAACCAACCAACGAAAAAGCGCTGGCATTATTATCAGATGAGCTCTGTGGCTACGTGCTCAGGAAGCCCTCATCTGACTTTAGTTAGGGATCACAACCTGGCTATTGTGATCACTCCTTGCCTAGTGGACTCAGGTGCGTAAGACCATGGAATTTATGCAAAAACAGATGATTCAGGCTGTCTCCCAGGCTGTGTTTTCTTCCCAATTTCATCCTGTTACTGCTTGCTAGAATCCTGGCAATGCTCTGCCCAGACAGTGGTTTTTTGGTCACACAGAAGGCTTTCAATAGTACTGCTTCAGTCCACAAAATGCCAGTTCCCTCTTTAGCCCATGCATTCCCATGTTCCTTTGAAACCACTCCTATCCCAGACCATGAAAACATACTGCTCCTGGAGAGAGGCTTTCCTCCTCACTCCTCAAAGATGTCAGCTTTGGATGCCTGTTCATGTCCAGGGGAGGGCACCTGGTGGGGAGCCGCAATATCCACCGGGGTATACCATTGGACCTCAAGACCTTCCACCAGCAGAAGTGCAGTTGGCTTTGTGCACGAACCCAACACACCTGTTGGAGTGTTCTTGGGGGTCAGAGACTACTCTTTGTTGCTAAGAGTTGACCTGAGTCCACATCCTGACCCTTGCTCTCTGCTATCTGATTGTCTCACTTACTCTGACGGCGAGAGATGATTTGGCCCAGCTCATAATCCTCTGGATTCTCCTCAGTAAGGAAGTGTAGGTCGAGGGCGCTGCGGATGACGACAGGAGCCCTATCGTGGCAGGTCACCTGGAGCAGCATGGGAGACAGGCCTTCAGGAAGTGGGCCTTGAAGTGACTACTCAAGGACAGTGGGCAGGGGCATTCTGGAGGCACCTCCACTCTAAATACAAGGGCAACATCCATGACCCTACTACCCGAGGCTGACCTCCTGCTCATCGTGTGGGCTCTTCCCACAGGCTACTAGCCCAATCCTTGTACATAGGACTTCCTGGGCCTGCCATTGCTCTTTGTGGAGCTGCACTCCTCTCGGAGTGAAAGGACCCCACTACCTGCATACAGATGCAATCTCATCCCACAAGTTGGGAGGAATGGGACAATAGCCTCCAAGATCCCAGGTCTGCCCGAGGATGCAGGCGGCATTGGGAATGGCCTAGGCACAAAACCTAGAGGCTTTGGTCTGGATTGCCAGGGCCAAAAACAGACCCAGGAACATGACCACACACAGGAGAGCTGAAAGATAGCCACGAGAGCTCCTGGCCTCCAGAGGCTCAGTGCTGGCTGGGATGTAGGAGGGCACCTCATCCGGCAAGGGTGGTCATTGGGTTACCTGGACATTTAGTGTGCTTGCTCCACATCCATATCGACTCTGCAGAGAGACTCTCTCAGCTCCTTGTTCAAGGAACATGGAGAACCTCACACTGCTGTCCTCCTCCATAGACGTCAGCATCCCATACAAGGGAACCTGCAACCTAGTTCCTGTCCTATTCTCATCTGTCACCCATACCTGTCCCTGCCCTTCTGGACTGCATGCTGCCACCTGACACACAGACTCCCTCAGACATGGCAGTGGACAAGCTGCTGCACTCGCTCATCTCAGCTCCAGCCCTTCACACTGACCTCTCCCTTCTTGATTCCCATCTATCCTCCTGATCATCCAGAAGCTCCAAATTCAAGAGGGCATGAGTAGTCCATGGTATTGGACCAGTGTCTGCTCCCCACCCAGGTGTAAGCACCACGGGACACCCCTGCTCCCAGGCTTACCAGAACACTCTTGGCCATCTCTGGACTTTGTGTTTCTAAGTGGACACGAATTAAGCAGGTGTCTCCCACCTGCTTGTGGGAAAGCGGCCTGGAGGACTTGCAGGTTGATTCTGAGAACTGTGGGGGATGGAACATCAGCAAACCCAGAAACAGAAAGCCACCCCAGACTGTCAGTTGGCTCTATGGGCTTCCAGCAAATATGTCCAGGTGCTGAGGCTTCTTATTTCCTCAGGTGGGAGTGGAATGGCAGCACATGCACAGCTTGAATAAGGTAGGTGTTTACCTCCTTTCCCTTGACCTGGGGGCGTTTCCTCACCATGAAATATTGTATTCCCAGATTCATGGACAGACACACGAGTGAGTGGTCAGAGACCTTGATTTCTGCAGAGCGAAGTGGAGAGAATTGTTAGGTGGCACTCAAGGATTATACCACAAAACACCCACAACCCCTGAGAGTCTCCGCCAGGCCCATCACACTTTGGTATTTTGGGGCCAAGGCCCACTTTCTCTTGGCTGTCCGTTATCCTGAGCCCACTGTGGATCATGTCTCCCCACTGTCTGATTGTCCTACTTACTCTCATCCTCAGACATCATATACAGCAGCTCAAAGTTGTCCACATCCTCATGCTGCAACAAATTTTGGTCCAAGGCCCTGCGGATGAGGCTTGTCACCGTCTCCTGAAAGGTCACCTGGATCAGGGTGGGACAAATGTCATCAGAGAATGGCTTTTAGAAGAGCTACCCAGAAGACTGTGGTCAAACATTCAGGAGAAATCTCAGCTACATATACAAGGGCACAATCTTGTTATCCTGCTACCTGAGTGTGTCCTCCATATACCACCTGGGTTCTTGCAATGTGCTACTAGAACAATCCTGGTACAAATATCTGCCTGTACCTGCCATCTCCCCTCCCCCTGGGGAGCCACATTCCACTCATGTCAAAGGACCAAACTGCCTATGCACAGACACACTCTCATCTCACTGAGATGAGAGCAATGGGCCAGGGATCTGCGCACCAAGTGTGATCTGGGATGCAGGCTGCCTTTGTGGGTGCAAGAGGCAGATGCACTGAAAATTTGGGTCCTGACTGCCACGACACAAAACAGACTCAGATACAAGAGTGTGCACTTGAGTGCTTCATGATAGCTTTGAGAGGCCCTGGCCTCTGGAAGCTCGGTGCGGGTCTGGTTGTCATGATGTACTTGACTCAGCACTGGCAGTCACTGAACATGTCTCCTCTGCAGCTGGACACCTGCAGCATTAGCGTGTCTACTGCACATCCATAGAAATTCTGCCAAGAACCCCTTTAGCTCCGTATTTACATACATGCAAAGCCTAACATTCCGAAGCTTTGGCATGACCCCCCAGGTGATTCCGACCCCAAATTCCTACACCTAGTCATGCTAAGGAGGTTCTCTTCCCTGCCACCAGGAACACATCCCCTCCTACACATGTGACAAGTCACTGCCACCTCCTCTGCTCCAACTTCACTCATTGAGAATACCAAGTTCTAGGCACTGCAGCCTGCACCCTGGACATATCTCTGCCTTCATCTGTCCACAGCACTTCCGTCTGCACTTCTGGCCTGCAAAACCCACAAAACACAGGCCCACTCACCACTGAAGCTGGGCATGCTGATGCTCTCCCTCCTCAGGTCAAGCCCTTAAGACGGACCTCTCTCTTCTTTATTTCCCACCATAGCCCTGGGGTTGGCTGTGTCTCCTGCCTTCCACTGTGTGGACACCCAGGAGGCAGCCCTGCTGTCGGGCTTACCGGGATGCGCTTTGTCTCCCTCAGGCTCTGTCCCTCTAGGAGGACGTGAACAACGCGGCTGTCTTCCACCTGCTCGCTGGAGTGAAGCAGTGAGGAGCTGCTACTCACAGCTGCTGGGGTCCTGGATGCCACTGCCACAGAAGGTTCCAAGAACTGTGGGGGATGACAACATCAGCAAAGCCCAGCAACTGCACCCCACCCAGCCTGGCAGTTGGCTCTGTGGGCATTCTACAACATCCATCCAGAACCTGAGGTTCTTGTCCCCTTGGAGGATGTGGAGTGGCACCAGGAGTAAAGACTGAAGAAGGTGGCTGTTTTGGGAACAAGAGATCCAGCACCTGCTGGGTGGGGATGAAATCCCAGGAGATTAACCCCATGTTGCTGCTGAAATGTAGGTTCCTCCCACAAATGACAGGCAGGAGCTCATTCCTAAGCTGGTCCTGCCTGTAAGGTTCAAGGCTCTGAACCCTGAAGGGCTCCTCCGTGTTCTGATCATTTTCACCCTGGGTTGGGACCAAGAATGGTGGGTTCAAAATGGAAATGGTGACAAACAGAAAAATGACTTGTGCCAATACACTCGAGTCAAAGCACAATGGGACAGTTCCCATCAGTACAAACACACACACACACACACACACACACACACACACACACACACACAGAGTCAGAATAGGAGTCCTGGGCCATTCATCAGGGATCAGACTAGAGGGCCTGCTGGGCTCACCTGCCCTGTGCTACTCACTGTTACTCTTGAGCTCCTCTGCGACAATCGCCAGAGGCTCTGGCGTCTAAGATGAAGCCTCACCCAGTGTATCCACAAAAGGGCTAGTTGGCCCCCCTGAGATTCCTGGGAGCCTGAGGCTCGGCATTGTCTGCAACCACAGGAGAACATCCTTCTCCCTCCAGTGGCTCCAACCAAGTGAGCTCGGATGGCTTGGTCAGTGAAGTGGGTGCCTGGATACCAGGGTTCCATGTTCTGTTTGATCCATTGTCAAGGCAATGATGTCATTTCCTGTGCCCATACCTGAGCCTCTTTTCACATAAGACCACTTTCAACAGCCCTATGGGCTGCCGATTTCTCCTCCATGCCTACCCATCTCAGGTGCGCAGGTGTTCACCAACAACTACCCAAACATCCCCACCAGCATCTGCCCTGCTTGGTGCCACTAGAGTTCCAGCTTGGAGCCTTCAAAAATGCATTCACAACCAGTCCTTCCCTCTCAGCAGCTTTTGGACCCTGGTCCCATCATTGTGCAACTCATGGTGTGCCCAGTCTTTTCTGGAAAGTAGGGTAGCATCTAATCTCTAGGGTTTATTGTGTCTATTGGCCCATAACACCCTCTGTTCTCTCTGAAACCAGAGATGGGACTCACAGGTGGCTAAAGCACAAATGTAGAGATGGGATAATCACAAGAAAGGGAGAGACAAAGAATGCACCCTAACTCAATCAGGCCTGTGTCCCACACAGGGACATGGCCAATGTCTGTCCCATCGTGGCTGCAGTTCCCTCTCTACACCATGGCAAGTTGGAGGGGACTGAGATGCAGAGGCTGCTCCCCTCTGCCATACAACTTCCCAAGGCTTCTCCTAAGATTTCAAAAGGGCCAAGTGTGTCTAGTGTTGGGGTCTCACAGAGACTCCGAGGTACCACAGCATCCTGCTGCCCAGAACCGGTTCACCCCTCACCTCAAGGGGGCTCAGCCTCTGGATTCATGGGAATTGAAGTGGGTACAGGTGATGGGATATCACCTCCAAGACTGAGTTATGCCAAGTCCATGACCCCTGTCTGCATCCCTGTCTCCAGCACCACTCCCCCCTCTCTCTTTCCTCCTCAGAGCAAACAAATCCATTTAGCAAGTGTGTCCTGTGATAAAGACATGACGGTCACCCATCCTCTCATTACAAAAACACTGAGGCTCAGCCAACATGGATCCTACAGGGAACACAGGCATAAACTCAGACTCCGATCCTCCCAGCCGAGCCTCAGTGGAGCCTGGACTCCCAGCCTCCTGAGTCAAGGAAACAGAGGTTCCTAGCCGAGCCACCTTGGATGCAGCCGCACACAAACTGAACTCATCAATGCCCCTTGCTCTCAGTTGTGAGTAAGAGGGGAAGTGGTGTTTCACTACCCTGGACATCAAGTGCAGTCTCCAGGCTTTGGGGTGTGCCCTGGCCTCTGTCTATCTGCCCAGGCTCTCCAGCCCACACTGGCCTCTTACCCAACCTCCTCCTAGGGCCAAACTCAATCCTGCCTCTCAATTTCTGCTGCCTTCCCCAACACACTGCTCCCCAAAATGAGCAGGGCTGGCTCTCGGTTATCATGCTGGTGCCAGCAGCAATGCCACCCCACTGACATAATTCTGAGTCCCAACCTAGGCACTCCAGCTGTCTTTGCCACACCTGGCCTGTTTGGGCTCTGGCTCTTGCTCTTTTCTTTCATGTGCATGTGTTTTGAGGTTTTGAGTTTCTCCCACTGCAGAACTGCAGCTGTGGCAGGGTAGAGCTCATGAGGGTGACATTCTGAGCCACATCCAATCCCATCAGGACTGTTCACTGGGGTGACTGCTGGAACACAGTGATGAGTGAACACATGGGAGGTGGTTGGACCCACCTTGCCTCTGAGTGGCTTCCTTTCAGGACAGGAATGTAGGCATGGGAGCCCCTGGCGTGGGATGCTTTGCACAAGGCGTGACCACGGGCTCTCTTTCCTGGCAAAAATGGCTCCACTCAGCATGGAGAGCACTGTCATTCCTGGTGGCTAACAACAGCCCTGGACCCCAGAAAGGAACCCACACTCAAGATTAACGTCTGAGTGTGCGTGTCCTCGAAGAAATGAGGTCTCCTGATCCCAGGTGCAAAGGGGTAAGTCCTCTAACTCCAGGGGCCATGAAGGGACATCTGAGTTTCCCTTGTCCTTCTTTCCCTCTCTAACTAACCACAGTTAGGACCCTGGACTCATTCCCCAGTGAGGATCATTAGGCTCCATAAAGGACAGTCTCTAAGATGCTCAGTGGACCAACACCCTCTGCACAACCCATAACCCTATTCACCCAAGAGGCAAGAGGATTTCTATTCAGGAAAACCAGGAAAGGGAGAGCCTTTCTCAAGGACACAAGGACATTAGTGAGTGAGGGAGTGATTAATGGATGGAGAACTATTTCCAACACCAACTTCCAGGAGCATATATGGCCCCCTGGAGAATTCTGCAGTGTGTTGGTGATTAAGGAGAACGTGTGAATTCAGGGGTCACTAGGTCCTCTCAGCCATAAGGAGGGAAACTGCCATAAAGGAACTAGGACAAGGGTGCGAGGAATGCTCACTGGTGGGAGATCGGAAGGAAGGAAAGTGTACTCATTAGAAAAGTGTCGCCTGAAAATTCTTAGCCAGCCAAAAGTCGTGCGAACTTGTGTGGGAAAAGAGTCTTTGCACAGTGATGAAGCTAAGAGCTCACATGATGGAACACAGCATCAACTGGGACCAAATCCAATATCTGATATTCTTGTAGGAAGAGGAGAGTCTGGACCCAGATACCAGGGAGACTGGGGGATACCGGATATGTGAGGTTGGAGCCAGGGCGGGATGCCCATATGGGAACCACAGATCGTGGGCAGCAATAGGAGAGTGGGCAAGGGCTGGGAGAGTTGGGGAGACAGTCCCCTTGAAACCTGGGAGGGGTTATGGCACTGGGACAGCCCAACACCTACTGTGTTGAGCCTCTGGAGCTCAACGGAAGACACTTCCTCTGTTGTCGGCCACCCAGTTAACAGAGTTTGGTTGCAGCAGCCTAGGACCCAGCTGAAGGTCTGAGCATGTTGGCCATGCAGGTTGGATCTGGACCACAGACACCCTCATCAGAGATTGTAGGGTCTCAGCCCTGAGGCAAGACAGGCACTAAGTCAGGCCAGGTGGGGAAACGGATAGGCACACACTCTGGGGGCTGGTGCCTGTGTTACTGGGAGCACTTCTGATCGCAATTCCCTGATCTGCTGCCAACACAGGCTACAGAGGAGGGTACAGAAACACAGACCACGGATCTGCCCCACTCAGTGGGCCCAGGCCAACACCACACCCAGCAGCCTCGTGCCATACCCAATGAGTCTCGAAGCGGCCCCCTCTTCCCATCCTGAGAGCTCTTCCCTTCCTCATGTGCCAATAGCTCCCTACTGTCACTGGCAATATCTACTCTGTCAGATGTCAACATCCGTGGGTACTGTTCTCTCATCCCAGGACAGTGTGGTCCCACACACCCTGGTGAAATGGGCCACCTGGAGGCTGGACCTGGAGGTTGTTGAGGCTGAATGGCAGCGGTGGTCCTCTGGCACTTAATATTATTTAAGTTAAAAAAAAAAAAAAAAAAAAAAACAAAAACAAAAAACGGGTCTTGGTGCTCAAAAATGTTTGATTTGCATATTCTCATCCCCTAACCCCAATATTTTCATTATTTCCTCACATATGAAATCTTACTAGCATAAAGGTAATTTCGTATTAAACAAAGTGGATTGAAATAACATTGGTAAAAATAATCAATCACCATACTTTCAATTTTTGTTCTGCTTTCCTATTAGAAACCACTTGGATACAAGAGAACAGAGGACAGACTCATGGAAATGCTTGAAATGACAAGAAGCTCCCACTCAAGCTCAGCATTCAGTCCTGGACAGGGTAAGACCAGGCCACTTTGACATCTGTGCCAAAGAGTCTACCAGACAGAATCCTCTGACTGATCCCTGACTGAGCCATAGGAACTGGCTAGAAAAGCCTTCACATCCTCAATACATTCTTCACGTCAGAATACTTGACAACCATTGATATCCATCTCTCGTTAACTTGCTCCCCAGCCAACCATTCTTCAACAAATTCAAAGGAGTAACTCATGCAAGCACACAGAAAGGGGTGTTCACTACACACATCCATGTGCGAAAAAGACAACTGGTATTTCTTGTTTGGGCTATTTCAAATGAAATCCCTTCTGCATGACCTCCACAAACCAAAGGAAAATATTTGTGAAATTCCCACGTAGAAGACAAGATACACTTGCCAAGGAGGCAGTGGCAAGAATTTTGACACTCCAAATGTAGAGTGTGTGTTTAGGAAGCAGTCACAGTTTCCATGAGAGAGTCCCATGAAATCAATTAGGAAGATCCATGCTCTAGCCCTACCATGCAAGTGATGTGACTTGAAAGAGTCACTTAGTCTTAGTAACCATCATCACTAACAACTAAGTCAATGAATAAAGGTCCTCAGGTGCCAAGCTACAAAATGTGGGATGAGCATGGATGAGGATGGGTGGGAGAAGTCTCCAACTCTAACACAATTAGGGAAGGATGTGCTGACCTCAAGTGGCTGGGGGGCTGGGATCCTGCCACAGAGGGGGATTCCAAACCTCACATCCCCTGACCCAGGCCAGAAGACCAGGTAGAGTCCAAGGACCCTGGGGTGGCCCAATGGCAATAAAGGTCAAAAGGAACTAGGGATCTGCCTGGTCCCTCAATCCCCTACTCTGAGCAGGGCTGCATGACGAGGCCAGAGGCCATCCACAGCAATCTGCCTTTACAGGAAAACAGGGACTGCAGGCTGCCTCTGGCTCACTGAATCAGGGTGGTGTTTTCATAAAGCAAGACCACTTCCTCACATTTGACCAGCAGCTCATGTGTTGACAGCACAATGACTGACTTGACTCAGGCCCTGATGAATGAAATAGAAAATTCATAGCAAACCCATCTTTAGCTCTTCCACATCATCAGGGGCTCTGATTCAATTCCGTCCAGAAAGGTGTCTGAAATGATTTCTAAACATGCTGGGGACTCACCTCTGTGTGGAACTTTTCAGGAAAAAGGGGATCAAATCTCATGAAGCAACTCTTCTCTCTTCTAGCCCATGGGCAATGCAAGGAACCTGCATGATACCAGAGGCTCACTTCTCTCTTCTCATGTCTTCTGGAAAGGATTCGTTAATGCTTCCTGCAAGGTGAAGCAGAAGCCTGCATCCCCAGCTGCACAGAAGTGTTTTAGGGCAGTGTCTCCCTTAAAACCCAAAAATAAAAAAAAACAGGTCATTCAACAGGCACATGGATTCGAGTACATGTTCAATGATCCCTCCTCCCTGGAGCCTTCCACATGCCCATCTTCCACATTCACAGAGCAATGCTTGGCCATTCTCAAGACCAGGAGACCATGATGCTCCTCACCAGGAAGTCAATAAGGAACATGAAGAGAGCAGCATGGATTGCAGAAGGTGGCACATCAAGGATCTTCAGCTCTGCTGCTAGAACACAAGAGCTTAACTTCAGTATTGACTTTTTGCCAACTACCAAGTACGATAGCAGTGTCAAGCCCAATATGCAGATATGCAAGTAGTAGGTGACACCCCGCATCCATTCACAAAAGTGGGCAACATCTGCATCAGAACAAGGAAGTATCTTACCCTTACTCATAAAAATCATCAGAAACAAAATAAAATGGATGCAAGACTTCTCATTTCACTATTAGGTAGCTGTTGGAATTCCCTATTAAATAATACCTCCTCCAAAATAAAAAGTATCTCAGACATGTGTCAACTATTCAATGGATGACATTTTAAAAACTATGGACTTTACTTAATATTTATGTATGCTATATCCCTGCCTAAGGCTCTATGAGAAAGGAGCACATAGAATTGGATCTTTGAAAATCTCACATTTGCTGATAAATATTACTGCTGATCTCAGGCATGGCGAAGTGAAAAGTGGGACTTTGGATATTCCAAGAATGCTATGTTGTGGGATTGGTGTCCCTGATTCATACATAGCATATGGTTTCTATGAAATCCAGTGAGGGAGCAGGAGTAACGAAGCTGATTGCACAGATGACCTCAGGGAATACTGACAGATAGGCCAAATGAAAAATATGCTCCAGCTAACCATTGGTATTTGGGCTTCTGATCCCAGTCCTGTTTTTAAAAAAGGTGCAGACAGGCAGTGTTCATTAAAAACTGTCTACCATGTAAAAGTGGGTAATTTAAATGGCATCTAGTTACACATCTGATAGAATGGTCTGGCAACATATGAATTTCATTCTAACAACAACAACAACAACAAAACATAGAAAATGAGACATAAAGATAAAACCTTGTCTTCACCAGGATGCCTAAAAATAGGTTTTATTTGGATTATGCAAATAAATATCTTTCAATAGAATTTCTGATTTCTGAATGAATCCATTCAACTTCATACTGCACAGATCACAAGGTTTTCTTTACAGAATATTCTCTTCTTGTTCTTAAAGCCTCACATAGAAAATGTCTCATAGGACATAGGAGGGGAATGACCCAAAGGATGAGAGAATGGCTGGAACCGTTCTCAAATGTGCCCATGTAGCCTAAAGTTTGAAGGCATCTAATTGTACTCTAAAACAATTATGAACCTATTCGATCCATTATTAATAAATATCACCACTTTACCACTTGAACCAAATCACAGAAAATTGGAAACAGATGATCATTGGCTTTGATACCTTTACTTCTGTTTCATTACTCAGAGTCGATCAACTCTATACTTCAAGTGACACAGATTTATTACAGAATGCCTAAGATCCTAAGGATCTATTTTAGCTCAGCCCATGGTATTGCTTCATTATTTTATTATTTTGTAAGTAATAAAATATAACTTCATGTTGGATGATATATTCAAGCCATGAATATATCATCCAACATTGTTCTTCCCAAAATATTAGCCCAATTTCTGCGCACGCTCACTTACTGTTCAGGAATTTTACTAATTGTTTGAAGGTTCTAGAGGACCTGTTAGACTCCTAATGGACAAACCATACAACATACTCCAGAGAACGGACGAGTGCCATAAGAAGAAAATAAGGTCAGCCTACAGCAATGGGCAGCTGCCTGCCCTCGGCTGGGAGGAGCCCTGGCCATGGCACCAGGGCTGCTGGGCAGCAGAAGCCTCCACAGCCCTGCAGGGAGCCTGGAGCACAGCTCTGCCTAACCATGCTCAGCCCTGGACAGATGCACATGAGTTCCCATCACAGGCTCGAGTGTGACAGTCCCAGGTGCATGCCTGTCATGCCAGCCACCAGGGAGGCTGAGGCAAGAGGAACGTTTGAGGTCAGCCTTGGCAACTTAGACCCCGAGGCAAAGGGGAAATACTTTTACAGGGGTCTCTGAGGGTGTAGCTCAGGTAGGTCACTTGCCTCACAGGCTCAAGGCCCTGGGTTCAATCCCCAGAACCCACGTACACACAAAAAGTGAACTTGGAATATTGTTTAAAATGATGGGTCAGGTACACACAAGGACTTCAATATGACCTCTCAGAGGAGCTCAATTTGAGATCAGACTGAACAAAAGACCACCTGGACCATTGACTCAGTGTCTGAAACCTTCTGTGAGCATGGGAAGCACTGCTGGCAAGACACCAGAGGGCCAAAGCACTTGTGCCCCCTTCTACCGCCAAAGACTGTTCCCCTCCTGGGACAGCTGAGAGCAAGCTGGGCCTTGGAGCAAGGACTAGTGCTTTAGATATAGACTATGCAAGCAAGGGGCAATGTCTTTAATAAAACTAAAATTAAAAAGTCACATTGAAAAAATTTTAAAAAGAAGAAAATAAGGTCAAGTAGAGGAAGCCCATTTTCACAGGAAAAAATCCCCCAGTGAAAAGCATCAGAATAGATACCAAGAAAAATACCAACAAAAACAGTGTGCTCCCACTATGTATCTACTCAGCATGCAAAAGTTAGAAAGCTAGATAATACAATCCTGGCCACAGGTAGAGCTATGCAGAAGAGCCACCTGGCAGTGCTTAGTCAAAGAAGTAAACATGCACACTTTGACCTAGAAATTCCACCTGTGTGTAAACCAGGCGGTGCTTAAGCAGTTTCACAAGGGGACATGCACAGGGAAATTTATCCTCAGGTTCTTATAGAGTTGTCTGTGCTTACAGGGAGTTGATGGTTGTCAAGATGCCCACAGCTGCGAAAGTCAAAAGCTAAAAAAATAATAGATGCCAACCTGGATATATTAATAATCCCGTATCTATGATCACCTTCATAAGGTAGCTTCCCAACTTCTGTGTGGAAGTGTGTTTCTCCTTGGCCCTTACACTGTTGTGGAGACCACTAGGAGTTCAGCTTTGTGCAGGATCATCTGACCTGGACTTTTGGCAAGACCTGTACAGCCCTCACACATGCTCAGATCCTACAGGACTTTTCAGACCAGTCCAGACAACAGTAGGCATCCATTCATTGTCTGCACTCTACAGATTCCTAGATGCACGACATTCATTACCATCAAATGCAGAATTTTCATCAAAAACTAATATATATATCATTCCAATCTGAATCAAGAAAATCGGAAATATCCCCAAATCCAAAGAGTGGATCCCCATTGTGATGCTACAAGTTGAAAATTCCACAGCTGACCTCATGGGATGGTTCACAGTCAAAAGACAGCTGCATGAAAAATATTACATGACCTTCCTGCTATGTGAAAAGTGGCATGTGAAGTACACATGCATGTCTTCCTCAGACATGGGTTCATTTGCAAGACACCTTGTGCAATTGAAAATACTCCAAAAGGGGAGAAATCAGAACCATGTCTCCAAAGTATTTCAGCAGAGACCAACTCCATCTGTCTATCTATCTCTCAGTGAGTGTGTGTGCTCTTGTGTGTGTTTGTGTGTCTTTGTTTGTGTTTGTACCATCACAGCTGATACTTCATTGCCCCCATTGGAAAACTGACTCAGATAATGCCATCTGCCAAACTCCTAAAAACCAAAGTTCTTGCTGATAGAATGAAACATTCCTTCCTGTTGGTTTGGATGTGTCCTTTAGGAATCACTGCTACATTTAGTATACTCAAATCATCACAGTAGATCAGGTAACAAAAACATATATATTTTAAAATAATAATAATATATTAATGGAAACAACAAATACAGGATAGAGTAACAACTGTGTTACTAAACAAGGTCAAGGACAATGGCAAACTATAGATTCAAACTTTGAAGAAAATAGTAATCAATGTAAATATTCCTGGGCTGCCTCAGCCCCGCCCAGGCACACAGCCCCAGAATGGTTTTGCAAGCATCCTCAGGAGGGCTGGAGCCTTCTTTCCAGGACGAGAGGAAGGTTGAGGCTGGATCCACCCATCATTCTTTTGGGAGAGGCTCCTTTTCCCCAGCACAAAGTTGGATTTTTTGTGAGGATTCTTGGCATCAAATACGTTGGCCTCTGCTGGAATCCTCAGCTCTGGGGAGAGAGGGGTGTACAAAAAGAAGGTGGCACTCAGGAGGTGCTCCCTAGGACACGCCAACATCTGAGAGCCTGTGCCAGAAAAGGCCAGAGCCACACACCTGAGAGCTCTCCAATTCAGCACCAATACCAACAAAGACAGCCTCCACAGTCCTCCCTGAGGAAGAACTAGGCAGAGCACTTCAACAGACCTAATGTCTGTTCCTAACGAAGGCTTTGGACTCCAGAATATCTCAGGTCCTCTTGCATCTGCCAAAGCACACCACTAGGGTTTGCATCTGAAATCTCCCACAAAAGGCTCCTGTGCCGAAGATTCAGTCCCCACATGAGCCATCTTCATAGGTGGGTTTGGAGGGAAGCATTGGATGGTGAGTGCTCTGATGTCAACATGAAATTCTCATTCAAGATGAATACACTACTGGGGGGTGGGAGGGACTGGAAGAAAGGTTGAGCATGGTTGGAGTAAGACCTAAACAGGGTTGTGCCCTGGGCAACAGTACCTTGTTTCTGTTGGCTCCACTGAATCCTCATTCTCCAAGGAGAGGTCCTCCCTCTCCATCTTTCTCTCTCTCCCTCTCTGCCAGCCTCGTTCTCTCTCTCCCAGTCTATGCCTTTGTGGCAAGGGCTGAGGAGCTCTCCACTGCCACACACTAGAGCTTTATGGACAGCCTCAGTGCACAACCAAAGAGAAAGCTATGAAACCCAGAGAAAAAAGGCCTAGGATTCCTCCTCTGAGTTATTTTCCTCAAGTATGGCCACAGTGAGGACAGGCTGACCAGCACGGATACCACGTTAGAGCCATGCTTCTGCGTTGGTGGAGCCCGCCTCCATGTGAACCAGGCTTCTGAGAATGGAGGCCACATTCCAAATACTGCCCTACTGAGAACAATGGTTCCAAAGACCAGCAAAGGGACTGCTTCCCTCCAACATGGTGTATGGCCCAGTGGTGCCATGACCCCGAGTGGGGGAATACAACAGCCGCTTCTCCTTCCTCTGAACATGTGTTTCCTGTCGCCCTCCTCTAACCTAGAGCCTGTTCTCCATCCCTTCTGGGTTGGATGTGGAGATCTCTGCTATGAATTTCTTAGGCTACCAAGGCCCCAGACAGACTTCCTCTTCCATAGACTCTACTAACCTAACAGTAGGTTAAGATAGGAGACAAGTGATCCTAGAACTCATAGGGATGGTGGTCTTCAGGGTACATAGGCTGGGATAATGGCTGCTGTGGTGTTTGGCTCACAAAAACCAACCAACCAACCAACGAAAAATCGCTGGCATTATTATCAGATGAGCTCTGTGGCTACGTGCTCAGGAAGCCCTCATCTGACTTTAGTTAGGGATCACAACCTGGCTATTGTGATCACTCCTTGCCTAGTGGACTCAGGTGCGTAAGACCATGGAATTTATGCAAAAACAGATGATTCAGGCTGTCTCCCAGGCTGTGTTTTCTTCCCAATTTCATCCTGTTACTGCTTGCTAGAATCCTGGCAATGCTCTGCCCAGGCAGTGGTTTTTTGGTCACACAGAAGGCTTTCAATAGTACTGCTTCAGTCCACAAAATGCCAGTTCCCTCTTTAGCCCATGCATTCCCATGTTCCTTTGAAACCACTCCTATCCCAGACCATGAAAACATACTGCTCCTGGAGAGAGGCTTTCCTCCTCACTCCTCAAAGATGTCAGCATTGGATGCCTGTTCATGCCCAGGGGAGGGCACCTGGTGGGGAGCCGCAATATCCACCGGGGTATACCATTGGACCTCAAGACCTTCCACCAGCAGAAGTGCAGTTGGCTTTGTGCACGAACCCAACACACCTGTTGGAGTGTTCTTGGGGGTCAGAGACTACTCTTTGTTGCTAAGAGTTGACCTGAGTCCACATCCTGACCCTTGCTCTCTGCTATCTGATTGTCTCACTTACTCTGATGGCGAGAGATGATTTGGCCCAGCTCATAATCCTCTGGATTCTCCTCAGTAAGGAAGTGTAGGTCGAGGGCACTGCGGATGACGACAGGAGCCCTATCGTGGCAGGTCACCTGGAGCAGCATGGGAGACAGGCCTTCAGGAAATGGGCCTTGAAGTGACTACTCAAGGACAGTGGGCAGGGGCATTCTTGAGGCACCTCCACTCTAAATACAAGGGCAACATCCATGACCCTACTACCCGAGGCTGACCTCCTGCTCATCGTGTGGGCTCTTCCCACAGGCTACTAGCCCAATCCTTGTACATAGGACTTCCTGGGCCTGCCATTGCTCTTTGTGGAGCTGCACTCCTCTCGGAGTGAAAGGACCCCACTACCTGCATACAGATGCAATCTCATCCCACAAGTTGGGAGGAATGGGACAATAGCCTCCAAGATCCCAGGTCTGCCCGAGGATGCAGGCGGCATTGGGAATGGCCTAGGCACAAAACCTAGAGGCTTTGGTCTGGATTGCCAGGGCCAAAAACAGACCCAGGAACATGACCACACACAGGAGAGCTGAAAGATAGCCACGAGAGCTCCTGGCCTCCAGAGGCTCAGTGCTGGCTGGGATGTAGGAGGGCACCTCATCCGGCAAGGGTGGTCATTGGGTTACCTGGACATTTAGTGTGCTTGCTCCACATCCATATCGACTCTGCAGAGAGACTCTCTCAGCTCCTTGTTCAAGGAACATGGAGAACCTCACACTGCTGTCCTCCTCCATAGACGTCAGCATCCCATACAAGGGAACCTGCAACCTAGTTCCTGTCCTATTCTCATCTGTCACCCATACCTGTCCCTGCCCTTCTGGACTGCATGCTGCCACCTGACACACAGACTCCCTCAGACATGGCAGTGGACAAGCTGCTGCACTCGCTCATCTCAGCTCCAGCCCTTCACACTGACCTCTCCCTTCTTGATTCCCATCTATCCTCCTGATCATCCAGAAGCTCCAAATTCAAGAGGGCATGAGTAGTCCATGGTATTGGACCAGTGTCTTCTCCCCACCCAGGTGTAAGCACCACGGGACACCCCTGCTCCCTGGCTTACCAGAACACTCTTGGCCATCTCTGGACTTTGTGTTTCTAAGTGGACACGAATTAAGCAGGTGTCTCCCACCTGCTTGTGGGAAAGCGGCCTGGAGGACTTGCAGGTTGATTCTGAGAACTGTGGGGGATGGAACATCAGCAAACCCAGAAACAGAAAGCCACCCCAGACTGTCAGTTGGCTCTATGGGCTTCCAGCAAATATGTCCAGGTGCTGAGGCTTCTTATTTCCTCAGGTCGGAGTGGAATGGCAGCACATGCACAGCTTGAATAAGGTAGGTGTTTACCTCCTTTCCCTTGACCTGGGGGCGTTTCCTCACCATGAAATATTGTATTCCCAGATTCATGGACAGACACACGAGTGAGTGGTCAGAGACCTTGATTTCTGCAGAGCGAAGTGGAGAGAATTGTTAGGTGGCACTCAAGGATTATACCACAAAACACCCACAACCCCTGAGAGTCTCCGCCAGGCCCATCACACTTTGGTATTTTGGGGCCAAGGCCCACTTTCTCTTGGCTGTCCGTTATCCTGAGCCCACTGTGGATCATGTCTCCCCACTGTCTGATTGTCCTACTTACTCTCATCCTCAGACATCATATACAGCAGCTCAAAGTTGTCCACATCCTCATGCTGCAACAAATTTTGGTCCAAGGCCCTGCGGATGAGGCTTGTCACCGTCTCCTGAAAGGTCACCTGGATCAGGGTGGGACAAATGTCATCAGAGAATGGCTTTTAGAAGAGCTACCCAGAAGACTGTGGTCAAACATTCAGGAGAAATCTCAGCTACATATACAAGGGCACAATCTTGTTATCCTGCTACCTGAGTGTGTCCTCCATATACCACCTGGGTTCTTGCAATGTGCTACTAGAACAATCCTGGTACAAATATCTGCCTGTACCTGCCATCTCCCCTCCCCCTGGGGAGCCACATTCCACTCATGTCAAAGGACCAAACTGCCTATGCACAGACACACTCTCATCTCACTGAGATGAGAGCAATGGGCCAGGGATCTGCGCACCAAGTGTGATCTGGGATGCAGGCTGCCTTTGTGGGTGGAAGAGGCAGATGCACTGAAAATTTGGGTCCTGACTGCCACGACACAAAACAGACTCAGATACAAGAGTGTGCACTTGAGTGCTTCATGATAGCTTTGAGAGGCCCTGGCCTCTGGAAGCTCGGTGCGGGTCTGGTTGTCATGATGTACTTGACTCAGCACTGGCAGTCACTGAACATGTCTCCTCTGCAGCTGGACACCTGCAGCATTAGCGTGTCTACTGCACATCCATAGAAATTCTGCCAAGAACCCCTTTAGCTCCGTATTTACATACATGCAAAGCCTAACATTCCGAAGCTTTGGCATGACCCCCCAGGTGATCCCGACCCCAAATTCCTACACCTAGTCATGCTAAGGAGGTTCTCTTCCCTGCCACCAGGAACACATCCCCTCCTACACATGTGACAAGTCACTGCCACCTCCTCTGCTCCAACTTCACTCATTGAGAATACCAAGTTCTAGGCACTGCAGCCTGCACCCTGGACATATCTCTGCCTTCATCTGTCCACAGCACTTCCGTCTGCACTTCTGGCCTGCAAAACCCACAATACACAGGCCCACTCACCACTGAAGCTGGGCATGCTGATGCTCTCCCTCCTCAGGTCAAGCCCTTAAGACGGACCTCTCTCTTCTTTATTTCCCACCATAGCCCTGGGGTTGGCTGTGTCTCCTGCCTTCCACTGTGTGGACACCCAGGAGGCAGCCCTGCTGTCGGGCTTACCGGGATGCGCTTTGTCTCCCTCAGGCTCTGTCCCTCTAGGAGGACGTGAACAACGCGGCTGTCTTCCACCTGCTCGCTGGAGTGAAGCAGTGAGGAGCTGCAACTCACAGCTGCTGGGGTCCTGGATGCCACTGCCACAGAAGGTTCCAAGAACTGTGGGGGATGACAACATCAGCAAAGCCCAGCAACTGCACCCCACCCAGCCTGGCAGTTGGCTCTGTGGGCATTCTACAACATCCATCCAGAACCTGAGGTTCTTGTCCCCTTGGAGGATGTGGAGTGGCACCAGGAGTAAAGACTGAAGAAGGTGGCTGTTTTGGGAACAAGAGATCCAGCACCTGCTGGGTGGGGATGAAATCCCAGGAGATTAACCCCATGTTGCTGCTGAAATGTAGGTTCCTCCCACAAATGACAGGCAGGAGCTCATTCCTAAGCTGGTCCTGCCTGTAAGGTTCAAGGCTCTGAACCCTGAAGGGCTCCTCCGTGTTCTGATCATTTTCACCCTGGGTTGGGACCAAGAATGGTGGGTTCAAAATGGAAATGGTGACAAACAGAAAAATGACTTGTGCCAATACACTAGAGTCAAAGCACAATGGGACAGTTCCCATCAGTACAAACACACACACACACACACACACACACACACACACACACACAGAGTCAGAATAGGAGTCCTGGGCCATTCATCAGGGATCAGACTAGAGGGCCTGCTGGGCTCACCTGCCCTGTGCTACTCACTGTTACTCTTGAGCTCCTCTGCGACAATCGCCAGAGGCTCTGGCGTCTAAGATGAAGCCTCACCCAGTGTATCCACAAAAGGGCTAGTTGGCCCCCCTGAGATTCCTGGGAGCCTGAGGCTCGGCATTGTCTGCAACCACAGGAGAACATCCTTCTCCCTCCAGTGGCTCCAACCAAGTGAGCTCGGATGGCTTGGTCAGTGAAGTGGGTGCCTGGATACCAGGGTTCCATGTTCTGTTTGATCCATTGTCAAGGCAATGATGTCATTTCCTGTGCCCATACCTGAGCCTCTTTTCACATAAGACCACTTTCAACAGCCCTATGGGCTGCCGATTTCTCCTCCATGCCTACCCATCTCAGGTGCGCAGGTGTTCACCAACAACTACCCAAACATCCCCACCAGCATCTGCCCTGCTTGGTGCCACTAGAGTTCCAGCTTGGAGCCTTCAAAAATGCATTCACAACCAGTCCTTCCCTCTCAGCAGCTTTTGGACCCTGGTCCCATCATTGTGCAACTCATGGTGTGCCCAGTCTTTTCTGGAAAGTAGGGTAGCATCTAATCTCTAGGGTTTATTGTGTCTATTGGCCCATAACACCCTCTGTTCTCTCTGAAACCAGAGATGGGACTCACAGGTGGCTAAAGCACAAATGTAGAGATGGGATAATCACAAGAAAGGGAGAGACAAAGAATGCACCCTAACTCAATCAGGCCTGTGTCCCACACAGGGACATGGCCAATGTCTGTCCCATCGTGGCTGCAGTTCCCTCTCTACACCATGGCAAGTTGGAGGGGACTGAGATGCAGAGGCTGCTCCCCTCTGCCATACAACTTCCCAAGGCTTCTCCTAAGATTTCAAAAGGGCCAAGTGTGTCTAGTGTTGGGGTCTCACAGAGACTCCGAGGTACCACAGCATCCTGCTGCCCAGAACCGGTTCACCCCTCACCTCAAGGGGGCTCAGCCTCTGGATTCATGGGAATTGAAGTGGGTACAGGTGATGGGATATCACCTCCAAGACTGAGTTATGCCAAGTCCATGACCCCTGTCTGCATCCCTGTCTCCAGCACCACTCCCCCCTCTCTCTTTCCTCCTCAGAGCAAACAAATCCATTTAGCAAGTGTGTCCTGTGATAAAGACATGACGGTCACCCATCCTCTCATTACAAAAACACTGAGGCTCAGCCAACATGGATCCTACAGGGAACACAGGCATAAACTCAGACTCCGATCCTCCCAGCCGAGCCTCAGTGGAGCCTGGACTCCCAGCCTCCTGAGTCAAGGAAACAGAGGTTCCTAGCCGAGCCACCTTGGATGCAGCCGCACACAAACTGAACTCATCAATGCCCCTTGCTCTCAGTTGTGAGTAAGAGGGGAAGTGGTGTTTCACAACCCTGGACATCAAGGGCAGTCTCCAGGCTTTGGGGTGTGCCCTGGCCTCTGTCTATCTGCCCAGGCTCTCCAACCCACACTGGCCTCTTACCCAACCTCCTCCTAGGGCCAAACTCAATCCTGCCTCTCAATTTCTGCTGCCTTCCCCAACACACTGCTCCCCAAAATGAGCAGGGCTGGCTCTCGGTTATCATGCTGGTGCCAGCAGCAATGCCACCCCACTGACATAATTCTGAGTCCCAACCTAGGCACTCCAGCTGTCTTTGCCACACCTGGCCTGTTTGGGCTCTGGCTCTTGCTCTTTTCTTTCATGTGCATGTGTTTTGAGGTTTTGAGTTTCTCCCACTGCAGAACTGCAGCTGTGGCAGGGTAGAGCTCATGAGGGTGACATTCTGAGCCACATCCAATCCCATCAGGACTGTTCACTGGGGGGACTGCTGGAACACAGTGATGAGTGAACACATGGGAGGTGGTTGGACCCACCTTGCCTCTGAGTGGCTTCCTTTCAGGACAGGAATGTAGGCATGGGAGCCCCTGGCGTGGGATGCTTTGCACAAGGCGTGACCATGGGCTCTCTTTCCTGGCAAAAATGGCTCCACTCAGCATGGAGAGCACTGTCATTCCTGGTGGCTAACAACAGCCCTGGACCCCAGAAAGGAACCCACACTCAAGATTAACGTCTGAGTGTGCGTGTCCTCGAGGAAATGAGGTCTCCTGATCCCAGGTGCAAAGGGGTAAGTCCTCTAACTCCAGGGGCCATGAAGGGACATCTGAGTTTCCCTTGTCCTTCTTTCCCTCTCTAACTAACCACAGTTAGGACCCTGGACTCATTCCCCAGTGAGGATCATTAGGCTCCATAAAGGACAGTCTCTAAGATGCTCAGTGGACCAACACCCTCTGCACAACCCATAACCCTATTCACCCAAGAGGCAAGAGGATTTCTATTCAGGAAAACCAGGAAAGGGAGAGCCTTTCTCAAGGACACAAGGACATTAGTGAGTGAGGGAGTGATTAATGGATGGAGAACTATTTCCAACACCAACTTCCAGGAGCATATATGGCCCCCTGGAGAATTCTGCAGTGTGTTGGTGATTAAGGAGAACGTGTGAATTCAGGGGTCACTAGGTCCTCTCAGCCATAAGGAGGGAAACTGCCATAAAGGAACTAGGACAAGGGTGCGAGGAATGCTCACTGGTGGCAGATCGGAAGGAAGGAAAGTGTACTCATTAGAAAAGTGTCGCCTGAAAATTCTTAGCCAGCCAAAAGTCGTGCGAACTTGTGTGGGAAAAGAGTCTTTGCACAGTGATGAAGCTAAGAGCTCACATGATGGAACACAGCATCAACTGGGACCAAATCCAATATCTGATATTCTTGTAGGAAGAGGAGAGTCTGGACCCAGATACCAGGGAGACTGGGGGATACCGGATATGTGAGGTTGGAGCCAGGGCGGGATGCCCATATGGGAACCACAGATCGTGGGCAGCAATAGGAGAGTGGGCAAGGGCTGGGAGAGTTGGGGAGACAGTCCCCTTGAAACCTGGGAGGGGTTATGGCACTGGGACAGCCCAACACCTACTGTGTTGAGCCTCTGGAGCTCAACGGAAGACACTTCCTCTGTTGTCGGCCACCCAGTTAACAGAGTTTGGTTGCAGCAGCCTAGGACCCAGCTGAAGGTCTGAGCATGTTGGCCATGCAGGTTGGATCTGGACCACAGACACCCTCATCAGAGATTGTAGGGTCTCAGCCCTGAGGCAAGACAGGCACTAAGTCAGGCCAGGTGGGGAAACGGATAGGCACACACTCTGGGGGCTGGTGCCTGTGTTACTGGGAGCACTTCTGATCGCAATTCCCTGATCTGCTGCCAACACAGGCTACAGAGGAGCGTACAGAAACACAGACCACGGATCTGCCCCACTCAGTGGGCCCAGGCCAACACCACACCCAGCAGCCTCGTGCCATACCCAATGAGTCTCGAAGCGGCCCCCTCTTCCCATCCTGAGAGCTCTTCCCTTCCTCATGTGCCAATAGCTCCCTACTGTCACTGGCAATATCTACTCTGTGAGATGTCAACATCCGTGGGTACTGTTCTCTCATCCCAGGACAGTGTGGTCCCACACACCCTGGTGAAATGGGCCACCTGGAGGCTGGACCTGGAGGTTGTTGAGGCTGAATGGCAGCGGTGGTCCTCTGGCACTTAATATTATTTAAGTTAAAAAAAAACAAAAAACAAAAACAAAAACAAAAAACGGGTCTTGGTGCTCAAAAATGTTTGATTTGCATATTCTCATCCCCTAACCCCAATATTTTCATTATTTCCTCACATATGAAATCTTACTAGCATAAAGGTAATTTCGTATTAAACAAAGTGGATTGAAATAACATTGGTAAAAATAATCAATCACCATACTTTCAATTTTTGTTCTGCTTTCCTATTAGAAACCACTTGGATACAAGAGAACAGAGGACAGACTCATGGAAATGCTTGAAATGACAAGAAGCTCCCACTCAAGCTCAGCATTCAGTCCTGGACAGGGTAAGACCAGGCCACTTTGACATCTGTGCCAAAGAGTCTACCAGACAGAATCCTCTGACTGATCCCTGACTGAGCCATAGGAACTGGCTAGAAAAGCCTTCACATCCTCAATACATTCTTCACGTCAGAATACTTGACAACCATTGATATCCATCTCTCGTTAACTTGCTCCCCAGCCAACCATTCTTCAACAAATTCAAAGGAGTAACTCATGCAAGCACACAGAAAGGGGTGTTCACTACACACATCCATGTGCGAAAAAGACAACTGGTATTTCTTGTTTGGGCTATTTCAAATGAAATCCCTTCTGCATGACCTCCACAAACCAAAGGAAAATATTTGTGAAATTCCCACGTAGAAGACAAGATACACTTGCCAAGGAGGCAGTGGCAAGAATTTTGACACTCCAAATGTAGAGTGTGTGTTTAGGAAGCAGTCACAGTTTCCATGAGAGAGTCCCATGAAATCAATTAGGAAGATCCATGCTCTAGCCCTACCATGCAAGTGATGTGACTTGAAAGAGTCACTTAGTCTTAGTAACCATCATCACTAACAACTAAGTCAATGAATAAAGGTCCTCAGGTGCCAAGCTACAAAATGTGGGATGAGCATGGATGAGGATGGGTGGGAGAAGTCTCCAACTCTAACACAATTAGGGAAGGATGTGCTGACCTCAAGTGGCTGGGGGGCTGGGATCCTGCCACAGAGGGGGATTCCAAACCTCACATCCCCTGACCCAGGCCAGAAGACCAGGTAGAGTCCAAGGACCCTGGGGTGGCCCAATGGCAATAAAGGTCAAAAGGAACTAGGGATCTGCCTGGTCCCTCAATCCCCTACTCTGAGCAGGGCTGCATGACGAGGCCAGAGGCCATCCACAGCAATCTGCCTTTACAGGAAAACAGGGACTGCAGGCTGCCTCTGGCTCACTGAATCAGGGTGGTGTTTTCATAAAGCAAGACCACTTCCTCACATTTGACCAGCAGCTCATGTGTTGACAGCACAATGACTGACTTGACTCAGGCCCTGATGAATGAAATAGAAAATTCATAGCAAACCCATCTTTAGCTCTTCCACATCATCAGGGGCTCTGATTCAATTCCGTCCAGAAAGGTGTCTGAAATGATTTCTAAACATGCTGGGGACTCACCTCTGTGTGGAACTTTTCAGGAAAAAGGGGATCAAATCTCATGAAGCAACTCTTCTCTCTTCTAGCCCATGGGCAATGCAAGGAACCTGCATGATACCAGAGGCTCACTTCTCTCTTCTCATGTCTTCTGGAAAGGATTCGTTAATGCTTCCTGCAAGGTGAAGCAGAAGCCTGCATCCCCAGCTGCACAGAAGTGTTTTAGGGCAGTGTCTCCCTTAAAACCCAAAAATAAAAAAAAACAGGTCATTCAACAGGCACATGGATTCGAGTACATGTTCAATGATCCCTCCTCCCTGGAGCCTTCCACATGCCCATCTTCCACATTCACAGAGCAATGCTTGGCCATTCTCAAGACCAGGAGACCATGATGCTCCTCACCAGGAAGTCAATAAGGAACATGAAGAGAGCAGCATGGATTGCAGAAGGTGGCACATCAAGGATCTTCAGCTCTGCTGCTAGAACACAAGAGCTTAACTTCAGTATTGACTTTTTGCCAACTACCAAGTACGATAGCAGTGTCAAGCCCAATATGCAGATATGCAAGTAGTAGGTGACACCCCGCATCCATTCACAAAAGTGGGCAACATCTGCATCAGAACAAGGAAGTATCTTACCCTTACTCATAAAAATCATCAGAAACAAAATAAAATGGATGCAAGACTTCTCATTTCACTATTAGGTAGCTGTTGGAATTCCCTATTAAATAATACCTCCTCCAAAATAAAAAGTATCTCAGACATGTGTCAACTATTCAATGGATGACATTTTAAAAACTATGGACTTTACTTAATATTTATGTATGCTATATCCCTGCCTAAGGCTCTATGAGAAAGGAGCACATAGAATTGGATCTTTGAAAATCTCACATTTGCTGATAAATATTACTGCTGATCTCAGGCATGGCGAAGTGAAAAGTGGGACTTTGGATATTCCAAGAATGCTATGTTGTGGGATTGGTGTCCCTGATTCATACATAGCATATGGTTTCTATGAAATCCAGTGAGGGAGCAGGAGTAACGAAGCTGATTGCACAGATGACCTCAGGGAATACTGACAGATAGGCCAAATGAAAAATATGCTCCAGCTAACCATTGGTATTTGGGCTTCTGATCCCAGTACTGTTTTTAAAAAAGGTGCAGACAGGCAGTGTTCATTAAAAACTGTCTACCATGTAAAAGTGGGTAATTTAAATGGCATCTAGTTACACATCTGATAGAATGGTCTGGCAACATATGAATTTCATTCTAACAACAACAACAACAACAAAACATAGAAAATGAGACATAAAGATAAAACCTTGTCTTCACCAGGATGCCTAAAAATAGGTTTTATTTGGATTATGCAAATAAATATCTTTCAATAGAATTTCTGATTTCTGAATGAATCCATTCAACTTCATACTGCACAGATCACAAGGTTTTCTTTACAGAATATTCTCTTCTTCTTCTTAAAGCCTCACATAGAAAATGTCTCACAGGACATAGGAGGGGAATGACCCAAAGGATGAGAGAATGGCTGGAACCGTTCTCAAATGTGCCCATGTAGCCTAAAGTTTGAAGGCATCTAATTGTACTCTAAAACAATTATGAACCTATTCGATCCATTATTAATAAATATCACCACTTTACCACTTGAACCAAATCACAGAAAATTGGAAACAGATGATCATTGGCTTTGATACCTTTACTTCTGTTTCATTACTCAGAGTCGATCAACTCTATACTTCAAGTGACACAGATTTATTACAGAATGCCTAAGATCCTAAGGATCTATTTTAGCTCAGCCCATGGTATTGCTTCATTATTTTATTATTTTGTAAGTAATAAAATATAACTTCATGTTGGATGATATATTCAAGCCATGAATATATCATCCAACATTGTTCTTCCCAAAA
This sequence comes from Urocitellus parryii, assembly GCF_045843805.1. Lineage (NCBI taxonomy): Eukaryota > Metazoa > Chordata > Mammalia > Rodentia > Sciuridae > Urocitellus > Urocitellus parryii. The sequence continues at coordinate 44,701,470 of NC_135548.1, forward strand.
TATTAGCCCAATTTCTGCGCACGCTCACTTACTGTTCAGGAATTTTACTAATTGTTTGAAGGTTCTAGAGGACCTGTTAGACTCCTAATGGACAAACCATACAACATACTCCAGAGAACGGACGAGTGCCATAAGAAGAAAATAAGGTCAGCCTACAGCAATGGGCAGCTGCCTGCCCTCGGCTGGGAGGAGCCCTGGCCATGGCACCAGGGCTGCTGGGCAGCAGAAGCCTCCACAGCCCTGCAGGGAGCCTGGAGCACAGCTCTGCCTAACCATGCTCAGCCCTGGACAGATGCACATGAGTTCCCATCACAGGCTCGAGTGTGACAGTCCCAGGTGCATGCCTGTCATGCCAGGGAGGCTGAGGCAAGAGGAACGTTTGAGGTCAGCCTTGGCAACTTAGACCCCGAGGCAAAGGGGAAATACTTTTACAGGGGTCTCTGAGGGTGTAGCTCAGGTAGGTCACTTGCCTCACAGGCTCAAGGCCCTGGGTTCAATCCCCAGAACCCACGTACACACAAAAAGTGAACTTGGAATATTGTTTAAAATGATGGGTCAGGTACACACAAGGACTTCAATATGACCTCTCAGAGGAGCTCAATTTGAGATCAGACTGAACAAAAGACCACCTGGACCATTGACTCAGTGTCTGAAACCCTCTGTGAGCATGGGAAGCACTGCTGGCAAGACACCAGAGGGCCAAAGCACTTGTGCCCCCTTCTACCGCCAAAGACTGTTCCCCTCCTGGGGCAGCTGAGAGCAAGCTGGGCCTTGGAGCAAGGACTAGTGCTTTAGATATAGACTATGCAAGCAAGGGGCAATGTCTTTAATAAAACTAAAATTAAAAAGTCACATTGAAAAAATTTTAAAAAGAAGAAAATAAGGTCAAGTAGAGGAAGCCCATTTTCACAGGAAAAAATCCCCCAGTGAAAAGCATCAGAATAGATACCAAGAAAAATACCAACAAAAACAGTGTGCTCCCACTATGTATCTACTCAGCATGCAAAAGTTAGAAAGCTAGATAATACAATCCTGGCCACAGGTAGAGCTATGCAGAAGAGCCACCTGGCAGTGCTTAGTCAAAGAAGTAAACATGCACACTTTGACCTAGAAATTCCACCTGTGTGTAAACCAGGCGGTGCTTAAGCAGTTTCACAAGGGGACATGCACAGGGAAATTTATCCTCAGGTTCTTATAGAGTTGTCTGTGCTTACAGGGAGTTGATGGTTGTCAAGATGCCCACAGCTGCGAAAGTCAAAAGCTAAAAAAATAATAGATGCCAACCTGGATATATTAATAATCCCGTATCTATGATCACCTTCATAAGGTAGCTTCCCAACTTCTGTGTGGAAGTGTGTTTCTCCTTGGCCCTTACACTGTTGTGGAGACCACTAGGAGTTCAGCTTTGTGCAGGATCATCTGACCTGGACTTTTGGCAAGACCTGTACAGCCCTCACACATGCTCAGATGCTACAGGACTTTTCAGACCAGTCCAGACAACAGTAGGCATCCATTCATTGTCTGCACTCTACAGATTCCTAGATGCACGACATTCATTACCATCAAATGCAGAATTTTCATCAAAAACTAATATATATATATCATTCCAATCTGAATCAAGAAAATCGGAAATATCCCCAAATCCAAAGAGTGGATCCCCATTGTGATGCTACAAGTTGAAAATTCCACAGCTGACCTCATGGGATGGTTCACAGTCAAAAGACAGCTGCATGAAAAATATTACATGACCTTCCTGCTATGTGAAAAGTGGCATGTGAAGTACACATGCATGTCTTCCTCAGACATGGGTTCATTTGCAAGACACCTTGTGCAATTGAAAATACTCCAAAAGGGGAGAAATCAGAACCATGTCTCCAAAGTATTTCAGCAGAGACCAACTCCATCTGTCTATCTATCTCTCAGTGAGTGTGTGTGCTCTTGTGTGTGTTTGTGTGTCTTTGTTTGTGTTTGTACCATCACAGCTGATACTTCATTGCCCCCATTGGAAAACTGACTCAGATAATGCCATCTGCCAAACTCCTAAAAACCAAAGTTCTTGCTGATAGAATGAAACATTCCTTCCTGTTGGTTTGGATGTGTCCTTTAGGAATGACTGCTACATTTAGTATACTCAAATCATCACAGTAGATCAGGTAACAAAAACATATATATTTTAAAATAATAATAATATATTAATGGAAACAACAAATACAGGATAGAGTAACAACTGTGTTACTAAACAAGGTCAAGGACAATGGCAAACTATAGATTCAAACTTTGAAGAAAATAGTAATCAATGTAAATATTCCTGGGCTGCCTCAGCCCCGCCCAGGCACACAGCCCCAGAATGGTTTTGCAAGCATCCTCAGGAGGGCTGGAGCCTTCTTTCCAGGACGAGAGGAAGGTTGAGGCTGGATCCACCCATCATTCTTTTGGGAGAGGCTCCTTTTCCCCAGCACAAAGTTGGATTTTTTGTGAGGATTCTTGGCATCAAATACGTTGGCCTCTGCTGGAATCCTCAGCTCTGGGGAGAGAGGGGTGTACAAAAAGAAGGTGGCACTCAGGAGGTGCTCCCTAGGACACGCCAACATCTGAGAGCCTGTGCCAGAAAAGGCCAGAGCCACACACCTGAGAGCTCTCCAATTCAGCACCAATACCAACAAAGACAGCCTCCACAGTCCTCCCTGAGGAAGAACTAGGCAGAGCACTTCAACAGACCTAATGTCTGTTCCTAACGAAGGCTTTGGACTCCAGAATATCTCAGGTCCTCTTGCATCTGCCAAAGCACACCACTAGGGTTTGCATCTGAAATCTCCCACAAAAGGCTCCTGTGCCGAAGATTCAGTCCCCACATGAGCCACCTTCATAGGTGGGTTTGGAGGGAAGCATTGGATGGTGAGTGCTCTGATGTCAACATGAAATTCTCATTCAAGATGAATACACTACTGGGGGGTGGGAGGGACTGGAAGAAAGGTTGAGCATGGTTGGAGTAAGACCTAAACAGGGTTGTGCCCTGGGCAACAGTACCTTGTTTCTGTTGGCTCCACTGAATCCTCATTCTCCAAGGAGAGGTCCTCCCTCTCCATCTTTCTCTCTCTCCCTCTCTGCCAGCCTCGTTCTCTCTCTCCCAGTCTATGCCTTTGTGGCAAGGGCTGAGGAGCTCTCCACTGCCACACACTAGAGCTTTATGGACAGCCTCAGTGCACAACCAAAGAGAAAGCTATGAAACCCAGAGAAAAAAGGCCTAGGATTCCTCCTCTGAGTTATTTTCCTCAAGTATGGCCACAGTGAGGACAGGCTGACCAGCACGGATACCACGTTAGAGCCATGCTTCTGCGTTGGTGGAGCCCGCCTCCATGTGAACCAGGCTTCTGAGAATGGAGGCCACATTCCAAATACTGCCCTACTGAGAACAATGGTTCCAAAGACCAGCAAAGGGACTGCTTCCCTCCAACATGGTGTATGGCCCAGTGGTGCCATGACCCCGAGTGGGGGAATACAACAGCCGCTTCTCCTTCCTCTGAACATGTGTTTCCTGTCGCCCTCCTCTAACCTAGAGCCTGTTCTCCATCCCTTCTGGGTTGGATGTGGAGATCTCTGCTATGAATTTCTTAGGCTACCAAGGCCCCAGACAGACTTCCTCTTCCATAGACTCTACTAACCTAACAGTAGGTTAAGATAGGAGACAAGTGATCCTAGAACTCATAGGGATGGTGGTCTTCAGGGTACATAGGCTGGGATAATGGCTGCTGTGGTGTTTGGCTCACAAAAACCAACCAACCAACCAACGAAAAAGCGCTGGCATTATTATCAGATGAGCTCTGTGGCTACGTGCTCAGGAAGCCCTCATCTGACTTTAGTTAGGGATCACAACCTGGCTATTGTGATCACTCCTTGCCTAGTGGACTCAGGTGCGTAAGACCATGGAATTTATGCAAAAACAGATGATTCAGGCTGTCTCCCAGGCTGTGTTTTCTTCCCAATTTCATCCTGTTACTGCTTGCTAGAATCCTGGCAATGCTCTGCCCAGGCAGTGGTTTTTTGGTCACACAGAAGGCTTTCAATAGTACTGCTTCAGTCCACAAAATGCCAGTTCCCTCTTTAGCCCATGCATTCCCATGTTCCTTTGAAACCACTCCTATCCCAGACCATGAAAACATACTGCTCCTGGAGAGAGGCTTTCCTCCTCACTCCTCAAAGATGTCAGCATTGGATGCCTGTTCATGCCCAGGGGAGGGCACCTGGTGGGGAGCCGCAATATCCACCGGGGTATACCATTGGACCTCAAGACCTTCCACCAGCAGAAGTGCAGTTGGCTTTGTGCACGAACCCAACACACCTGTTGGAGTGTTCTTGGGGGTCAGAGACTACTCTTTGTTGCTAAGAGTTGACCTGAGTCCACATCCTGACCCTTGCTCTCTGCTATCTGATTGTCTCACCTACTCTGACGGCGAGAGATGATTTGGCCCAGCTCATAATCCTCTGGATTCTCCTCAGTAAGGAAGTGTAGGTCGAGGGCACTGCGGATGACGACAGGAGCCCTATCGTGGCAGGTCACCTGGAGCAGCATGGGAGACAGGCCTTCAGGAAATGGGCCTTGAAGTGACTACTCAAGGACAGTGGGCAGGGGCATTCTGGAGGCACCTCCACTCTAAATACAAGGGCAACATCCATGACCCTACTACCCGAGGCTGACCTCCTGCTCATCGTGTGGGCTCTTCCCACAGGCTACTAGCCCAATCCTTGTACATAGGACTTCCTGGGCCTGCCATTGCTCTTTGTGGAGCTGCACTCCTCTCGGAGTGAAAGGACCCCACTACCTGCATACAGATGCAATCTCATCCCACAAGTTGGGAGGAATGGGACAATAGCCTCCAAGATCCCAGGTCTGCCCGAGGATGCAGGCGGCATTGGGAATGGCCTAGGCACAAAACCTAGAGGCTTTGGTCTGGATTGCCAGGGCCAAAAACAGACCCAGGAACATGACCACACACAGGAGAGCTGAAAGATAGCCACGAGAGCTCCTGGCCTCCAGAGGCTCAGTGCTGGCTGGGATGTAGGAGGGCACCTCATCCGGCAAGGGTGGTCATTGGGTTACCTGGACATTTAGTGTGCTTGCTCCACATCCATATCGACTCTGCAGAGAGACTCTCTCAGCTCCTTGTTCAAGGAACATGGAGAACCTCACACTGCTGTCCTCCTCCATAGACGTCAGCATCCCATACAAGGGAACCTGCAACCTAGTTCCTGTCCTATTCTCATCTGTCACCCATACATGTCCCTGCCCTTCTGGACTGCATGCTGCCACCTGACACACAGACTCCCTCAGACATGGCAGTGGACAAGCTGCTGCACTCACTCATCTCAGCTCCAGCCCTTCACACTGACCTCTCCCTTCTTGATTCCCATCTATCCTCCTGATCATCCAGAAGCTCCAAATTCAAGAGGGCATGAGTAGTCCATGGTATTGGACCAGTGTCTGCTCCCCACCCAGGTGTAAGCACCACGGGACACCCCTGCTCCCTGGCTTACCAGAACACTCTTGGCCATCTCTGGACTTTGTGTTTCTAAGTGGACACGAATTAAGCAGGTGTCTCCCACCTGCTTGTGGGAAAGCGGCCTGGAGGACTTGCAGGTTGATTCTGAGAACTGTGGGGGATGGAACATCAGCAAACCCAGAAACAGAAAGCCACCCCAGACTGTCAGTTGGCTCTATGGGCTTCCAGCAAATATGTCCAGGTGCTGAGGCTTCTTATTTCCTCAGGTCGGAGTGGAATGGCAGCACATGCACAGCTTGAATAAGGTAGGTGTTTACCTCCTTTCCCTTGACCTGGGGGCGTTTCCTCACCATGAAATATTGTATTCCCAGATTCATGGACAGACACACGAGTGAGTGGTCAGAGACCTTGATTTCTGCAGAGCGAAGTGGAGAGAATTGTTAGGTGGCACTCAAGGATTATACCACAAAACACCCACAACCCCTGAGAGTCTCCGCCAGGCCCATCACACTTTGGTATTTTGGGGCCAAGGCCCACTTTCTCTTGGCTGTCCGTTATCCTGAGCCCACTGTGGATCATGTCTCCCCACTGTCTGATTGTCCTACTTACTCTCATCCTCAGACATCATATACAGCAGCTCAAAGTTGTCCACATCCTCATGCTGCAACAAATTTTGGTCCAAGGCCCTGCGGATGAGGCTTGTCACCGTCTCCTGAAAGGTCACCTGGATCAGGGTGGGACAAATGTCATCAGAGAATGGCTTTTAGAAGAGCTACCCAGAAGACTGTGGTCAAACATTCAGGAGAAATCTCAGCTACATATACAAGGGCACAATCTTGTTATCCTGCTACCTGAGTGTGTCCTCCATATACCACCTGGGTTCTTGCAATGTGCTACTAGAACAATCCTGGTACAAATATCTGCCTGTACCTGCCATCTCCCCTCCCCCTGGGGAGCCACATTCCACTCATGTCAAAGGACCAAACTGCCTATGCACAGACACACTCTCATCTCACTGAGATGAGAGCAATGGGCCAGGGATCTGCGCACCAAGTGTGATCTGGGATGCAGGCTGCCTTTGTGGGTGGAAGAGGCAGATGCACTGAAAATTTGGGTCCTGACTGCCACGACACAAAACAGACTCAGATACAAGAGTGTGCACTTGAGTGCTTCATGATAGCTTTGAGAGGCCCTGGCCTCTGGAAGCTCGGTGAGGGTCTGGTTGTCATGATGTACTTGACTCAGCACTGGCAGTCACTGAACATGTCTCCTCTGCAGCTGGACACCTGCAGCATTAGCGTGTCTACTGCACATCCATAGAAATTCTGCCAAGAACCCCTTTAGCTCCGTATTTACATACATGCAAAGCCTAACATTCCGAAGCTTCCGCATGACCCCCCAGGTGATCCCGACCCCAAATTCCTACACCTAGTCATGCTAAGGAGGTTCTCTTCCCTGCCACCAGGAACACATCCCCTCCTACACATGTGACAAGTCACTGCCACCTCCTCTGCTCCAACTTCACTCATTGAGAATACCAAGTTCTAGGCACTGCAGCCTGCACCCTGGACATATCTCTGCCTTCATCTGTCCACAGCACTTCCGTCTGCACTTCTGGCCTGCAAAACCCACAAAACACAGGCCCACTCACCACTGAAGCTGGGCATGCTGATGCTCTCCCTCCTCAGGTCAAGCCCTTAAGACGGACCTCTCTCTTCTTTATTTCCCACCATAGCCCTGGGGTTGGCTGTGTCTCCTGCCTTCCACTGTGTGGACACCCAGGAGGCAGCCCTGCTGTCGGGCTTACCGGGATGCGCTTTGTCTCCCTCAGGCTCTGTCCCTCTAGGAGGACGTGAACAACGCGGCTGTCTTCCACCTGCTCGCTGGAGTGAAGCAGTGAGGAGCTGCTACTCACAGCTGCTGGGGTCCTGGATGCCACTGCCACAGAAGGTTCCAAGAACTGTGGGGGATGACAACATCAGCAAAGCCCAGCAACTGCACCCCACCCAGCCTGGCAGTTGGCTCTGTGGGCATTCTACAACATCCATCCAGAACCTGAGGTTCTTGTCCCCTTGGAGGATGTGGAGTGGCACCAGGAGTAAAGACTGAAGAAGGTGGCTGTTTTGGGAACAAGAGATCCAGCACCTGCTGGGTGGGGATGAAATCCCAGGAGATTAACCACATGTTGCTGCTGAAATGTAGGTTCCTCCCACAAATGACAGGCAGGAGCTCATTCCTAAGCTGGTCCTGCCTGTAAGGTTCAAGGCTCTGAACCCTGAAGGGCTCCTCCGTGTTCTGATCATTTTCACCCTGGGTTGGGACCAAGAATGGTGGGTTCAAAATGGAAATGGTGACAAACAGAAAAATGACTTGTGCCAATACACTAGAGTCAAAGCACAATGGGACAGTTCCCATCAGTACAAACACACACACACACACACACACACACACACACACACACACAGAGTCAGAATAGGAGTCCTGGGCCATTCATCAGGGATCAGACTAGAGGGCCTGCTGGGCTCACCTGCCCTGTGCTACTCACTGTTACTCTTGAGCTCCTCTGCGACAATCGCCAGAGGCTCTGGCGTCTAAGATGAAGCCTCACCCAGTGTATCCACAAAAGGGCTAGTTGGCCCCCCTGAGATTCCTGGGAGCCTGAGGCTCGGCATTGTCTGCAACCACAGGAGAACATCCTTCTCCCTCCAGTGGCTCCAACCAAGTGAGCTCGGATGGCTTGGTCAGTGAAGTGGGTGCCTGGATACCAGGGTTCCATGTTCTGTTTGATCCATTGTCAAGGCAATGATGTCATTTCCTGTGCCCATACCTGAGCCTCTTTTCACATAAGACCACTTTCAACAGCCCTATGGGCTGCCGATTTCTCCTCCATGCCTACCCATCTCAGGTGCGCAGGTGTTCACCAACAACTACCCAAACATCCCCACCAGCATCTGCCCTGCTTGGTGCCACTAGAGTTCCAGCTTGGAGCCTTCAAAAATGCATTCACAACCAGTCCTTCCCTCTCAGCAGCTTTTGGACCCTGGTCCCATCATTGTGCAACTCATAGTGTGCCCAGTCTTTTCTGGAAAGTAGGGTAGCATCTAATCTCTAGGGTTTATTGTGTCTATTGGCCCATAACACCCTCTGTTCTCTCTGAAACCAGAGATGGGACTCACAGGTGGCTAAAGCACAAATGTAGAGATGGGATAATCACAAGAAAGGGAGAGACAAAGAATGCACCCTAACTCCATCAGGCCTGTGTCCCACACAGGGACATGGCCAATGTCCGTCCCATCGTGGCTGCAGTTCCCTCTCTACACCATGGCAAGTTGGAGGGGACTGAGATGCAGAGGCTGCTCCCCTCTGCCATACAACTTCCCAAGGCTTCTCCTAAGATTTCAAAAGGGCCAAGTGTGTCTAGTGTTGGGGTCTCACAGAGACTCCGAGGTACCACAGCATCCTGCTGCCCAGAACCGGTTCACCCCTCACCTCAAGGGGGCTCAGCCTCTGGATTCATGGGAATTGAAGTGGGTACAGGTGATGGGATATCACCTCCAAGACTGAGTTATGCCAAGTCCATGACCCCTGTCTGCATCCCTGTCTCCAGCACCACTCCCCCCTCTCTCTTTCCTCCTCAGAGCAAACAAATCCATTTAGCAAGTGTGTCCTGTGATAAAGACATGACGGTCACCCATCCTCTCATTACAAAAACACTGAGGCTCAGCCAACATGGATCCTACAGGGAACACAGGCATAAACTCAGACTCCGATCCTCCCAGCCGAGCCTCAGTGGAGCCTGGACTCCCAGCATCCTGAGTCAAGGAAACAGAGGTTCCTAGCCGAGCCACCTTGGATGCAGCCGCACACAAACTGAACTCATCAATGCCCCTTGCTCTCAGTTGTGAGTAAGAGGGGAAGTGGTGTTTCACAACCCTGGACATCAAGTGCAGTCTCCAGGCTTTGGGGTGTGCCCTGGCCTCTGTCTATCTGCCCAGGCTCTCCAACCCACACTGGCCTCTTACCCAACCTCCTCCTAGGGCCAAACTCAATCCTGCCTCTCAATTTCTGCTGCCTTCCCCAACACACTGCTCCCCAAAATGAGCAGGGCTGGCTCTCGGTTATCATGCTGGTGCCACCAGCAATGCCACCCCACTGACATAATTCTGAGTCCCAACCTAGGCACTCCAGCTGTCTTTGCCACACCTGGCCTGTTTGGGCTCTGGCTCTTGCTCTTTTCTTTCATGTGCATGTGTTTTGAGGTTTTGAGTTTCTCCCACTGCAGAACTGCAGCTGTGGCAGGGTAGAGCTCATGAGGGTGACATTCTGAGCCACATCCAATCCCATCAGGACTGTTCACTGGGGTGACTGCTGGAACACAGTGATGAGTGAACACATGGGAGGTGGTTGGACCCACCTTGCCTCTGAGTGGCTTCCTTTCAGGACAGGAATGTAGGCATGGGAGCCCCTGGCGTGGGATGCTTTGCACAAGGCGTGACCATGGGCTCTCTTTCCTGGCAAAAATGGCTCCACTCAGCATGGAGAGCACTGTCATTCCTGGTGGCTAACAACAGCCCTGGACCCCAGAAAGGAACCCACACTCAAGATTAACGTCTGAGTGTGCGTGTCCTCGAGGAAATGAGGTCTCCTGATCCCAGGTGCAAAGGGGTAAGTCCTCTAACTCCAGGGGCCATGAAGGGACATCTGAGTTTCCCTTGTCCTTCTTTCCCTCTCTAACTAACCACAGTTAGGACCCTGGCCTCATTCCCCAGTGAGGATCATTAGGCTCCATAAAGGACAGTCTCTAAGATGCTCAGTGGACCAACACCCTCTGCACAACCCATAACCCTATTCACCCAAGAGGCAAGAGGATTTCTATTCAGGAAAACCAGGAAAGGGAGAGCCTTTCTCAAGGACACAAGGACATTAGTGAGTGAGGGAGTGATTAATGGATGGAGAACTATTTCCAACACCAACTTCCAGGAGCATATATGGCCCCCTGGAGAATTCTGCAGTGTGTTGGTGATTAAGGAGAACGTGTGAATTCAGGGGTCACTAGGTCCTCTCAGCCATAAGGAGGGAAACTGCCATAAAGGAACTAGGACAAGGGTGCGAGGAATGCTCACTGGTGGGAGATCGGAAGGAAGGAAAGTGTACTCATTAGAAAAGTGTCGCCTGAAAATTCTTAGCCAGCCAAAAGTCGTGCAAACTTGTGTGGGAAAAGAGTCTTTGCACAGTGATGAAGCTAAGAGCTCACATGATGGAACACAGCATCAACTGGGACCAAATCCAATATCTGATATTCTTGTAGGAAGAGGAGAGTCTGGACCCAGATACCAGGGAGACTGGGGGATACCGGATATGTGAGGTTGGATCCAGGGCGGGATGCCCATATGGGAACCACAGATCGTGGGCAGCAATAGGAGAGTGGGCAAGGGCTGGGAGAGTTGGGGAGACAGTCCCCTTGAAACCTGGGAGGGGTTATGGCACTGGGACAGCCCAACACCTACTGTGTTGAGCCTCTGGAGCTCAACGGAAGACACTTCCTCTGTTGTCGGCCACCCAGTTAACAGAGTTTGGTTGCAGCAGCCTAGGACCCAGCTGAAGGTCTGAGCATGTTGGCCATGCAGGTTGGATCTGGACCACAGACACCCTCATCAGAGATTGTAGGGTCTCAGCCCTGAGGCAAGACAGGCACTAAGTCAGGCCAGGTGGGGAAACGGATAGGCACACACTCTGGGGGCTGGTGCCTGTGTTACTGGGAGCACTTCTGATCGCAATTCCCTGATCTGCTGCCAACACAGGCTACAGAGGAGGGTACAGAAACACAGACCACGGATCTGCCCCACTCAGTGGGCCCAGGCCAACACCACACCCAGCAGCCTCGTGCCATACCCAATGAGTCTCGAAGCGGCCCCCTCTTCCCATCCTGAGAGCTCTTCCCTTCCTCATGTGCCAATAGCTCCCTACTGTCACTGGCAATATCTACTCTGTGAGATGTCAACATCCGTGGGTACTGTTCTCTCATCCCAGGACAGTGTGGTCCCACACACCCTGGTGAAATAGGCCACCTGGAGGCTGGACCTGGAGGTTGTTGAGGCTGAATGGCAGCGGTGGTCCTCTGGCACTTAATATTATTTAAGTTAAAAACAAAAACAAAAACAAAAACAAAAACAAAAAACGGGTCTTGGTGCTCAAAAATGTTTGATTTGCATATTCTCATCCCCTAACCCCAATATTTTCATTATTTCCTCACATATGAAATCTTACTAGCATAAAGGTAATTTCGTATTAAACAAAGTGGATTGAAATAACATTGGTAAAAATAATCAATCACCATACTTTCAATTTTTGTTCTGCTTTCCTATTAGAAACCACTTGGATACAAGAGAACAGAGGACAGACTCATGGAAATGCTTGAAATGACAAGAAGCTCCCACTCAAGCTCAGCATTCAGTCCTGGACAGGGTAAGACCAGGCCACTTTGACATCTGTGCCAAAGAGTCTACCAGACAGAATCCTCTGACTGATCCCTGACTGAGCCATAGGAACTGGCTAGAAAAGCCTTCACATCCTCAATACATTCTTCACGTCAGAATACTTGACAACCATTGATATCCATCTCTCGTTAACTTGCTCCCCAGCCAACCATTCTTCAACAAATTCAAAGGAGTAACTCATGCAAGCACACAGAAAGGGGTGTTCACTACACACATCCATGTGCGAAAAAGACAACTGGTATTTCTTGTTTGGGCTATTTCAAATGAAATCCCTTCTGCATGACCTCCACAAACCAAAGGAAAATATTTGTGAAATTCCCACGTAGAAGACAAGATACACTTGCCAAGGAGGCAGTGGCAAGAATTTTGACACTCCAAATGTAGAGTGTGTGTTTAGGAAGCAGTCACAGTTTCCATGAGAGAGTCCCATGAAATCAATTAGGAAGATCCATGCTCTAGCCCTACCATGCAAATGATGTGACTTGAAAGAGTCACTTAGTCTTAGTAACCATCATCACTAACAACTAAGTCAATGAATAAAGGTCCTCAGGTGCCAAGCTACAAAATGTGGGATGAGCATGGATGAGGATGGGTGGGAGAAGTCTCCAACTCTAACACAATTAGGGAAGGATGTGCTGACCTCAAGTGGCTGGGGGGGCTGGGATCCTGCCACAGAGGGGGATTCCAAACCTCACATCCCCTGACCCAGGCCAGAAGACCAGGTAGAGTCCAAGGACCCTGGGGTGGCCCAATGGCAATAAAGGTCAAAAGGAACTAGGGATCTGCCTGGTCCCTCAATCCCCTACTCTGAGCAGGGCTGCATGACGAGGCCAGAGGCCATCCACAGCAATCTGCCTTTACAGGAAAACAGGGACTGCAGGCTGCCTCTGGCTCACTGAATCAGGGTGGTGTTTTCATAAAGCAAGACCACTTCCTCACATTTGACCAGCAGCTCATGTGTTGACAGCACAATGACTGACTTGACTCAGGCCCTGATGAATGAAATAGAAAATTCATAGCAAACCCATCTTTAGCTCTTCCACATCATCAGGGGCTCTGATTCAATTCCGTCCAGAAAGGTGTCTGAAATGATTTCTAAACATGCTGGGGACTCACCTCTGTGTGGAACTTTTCAGGAAAAAGGGGATCAAATCTCATGAAGCAACTCTTCTCTCTTCTAGCCCATGGGCAATGCAAGGAACCTGCATGATACCAGAGGCTCACTTCTCTCTTCTCATGTCTTCTGGAAAGGATTCGTTAATGCTTCCTGCAAGGTGAAGCAGAAGCCTGCATCCCCAGCTGCACAGAAGTGTTTTAGGGCAGTGTCTCCCTTAAAACCCAAAAATAAAAAAACAGGTCATTCAACAGGCACATGGATTCGAGTACATGTTCAATGATCCCTCCTCCCTGGAGCCTTCCACATGCCCATCTTCCACATTCACAGAGCAATGCTTGGCCATTCTCAAGACCAGGAGACCATGATGCTCCTCACCAGGAAGTCAATAAGGAACATGAAGAGAGCAGCATGGATTGCAGAAGGTGGCACATCAAGGATCTTCAGCTCTGCTGCTAGAACACAAGAGCTTAACTTCAGTATTGACTTTTTGCCAACTACCAAGTACGATAGCAGTGTCAAGCCCAATATGCAGATATGCAAGTAGTAGGTGACACCCCGCATCCATTCACAAAAGTGGGCAACATCTGCATCAGAACAAGGAAGTATCTTACCCTTACTCATAAAAATCATCAGAAACAAAATAAAATGGATGCAAGACTTCTCATTTCACTATTAGGTAGCTGTTGGAATTCCCTATTAAATAATACCTCCTCCAAAATAAAAAGTATCTCAGACATGTGTCAACTATTCAATGGATGACATTTTAAAAACTATGGACTTTACTTAATATTTATGTATGCTATATCCCTGCCTAAGGCTCTATGAGAAAGGAGCACATAGAATTGGATCTTTGAAAATCTCACATTTGCTGATAAATATTACTGCTGATCTCAGGCATGGCGAAGTGAAAAGTGGGACTTTGGATATTCCAAGAATGCTATGTTGTGGGATTGGTGTCCCTGATTCATACATAGCATATGGTTTCTATGAAATCCAGTGAGGGAGCAGGAGTAACGAAGCTGATTGCACAGATGACCTCAGGGAATACTGACAGATAGGCCAAATGAAAAATATGCTCCAGCTAACCATTGGTATTTGGGCTTCTGATCCCAGTCCTGTTTTTAAAAAAGGTGCAGACAGGCAGTGTTCATTAAAAACTGTCTACCATGTAAAAGTGGGTAATTTAAATGGCATCTAGTTACACATCTGATAGAATGGTCTGGCAACATATGAATTTCATTCTAACAACAACAACAACAACAAAACATAGAAAATGAGACATAAAGATAAAACCTTGTCTTCACCAGGATGCCTAAAAATAGGTTTTATTTGGCTCATGCAAATAAATATCTTTCAATAGAATTTCTGATTTCTGAATGAATCCATTCAACTTCATACTGCACAGATCACAAGGTTTTCTTTACAGAATATTCTCTTCTTGTTCTTAAAGCCTCACATAGAAAATGTCTCATAGGACATAGGAGGGGAATGACCCAAAGGATGAGAGAATGGCTGGAACCGTTCTCAAATGTGCCCATGTAGCCTAAAGTTTGAAGGCATCTAATTGTACTCTAAAACAATTATGAACCTATTCGATCCATTATTAATAAATATCACCACTTTACCACTTGAACCAAATCACAGAAAATTGGAAACAGATGATCATTGGCTTTGATACCTTTACTTCTGTTTCATTACTCAGAGTCGATCAACTCTATACTTCAAGTGACACAGATTTATTACAGAATGCCTAAGATCCTAAGGATCTATTTTAGCTCAGCCCATGGTATTGCTTCATTATTTTATTATTTTGTAAGTAATAAAATATAACTTCATGTTGGATGATATATTCAAGCCATGAATATATCATCCAACATTGTTCTTCCCAAAATATTAGCCCAATTTCTGCGCGCGCTCACTTACTGTTCAGGAATTTTACTAATTGTTTGAAGGTTCTAGAGGACCTGTTAGACTCCTAATGGACAAACCATACAACATACTCCAGAGAACGGACGAGTGCCATAAGAAGAAAATAAGGTCAGCCTACAGCAATGGGCAGCTGCCTGCCCTCGGCTGGGAGGAGCCCTGGCCATGGCACCAGGGCTGCTGGGCAGCAGAAGCCTCCACAGCCCTGCAGGGAGCCTGGAGCACAGCTCTGCCTAACCATGCTCAGCCCTGGACAGATGCACATGAGTTCCCATCACAGGCTCGAGTGTGACAGTCCCAGGTGCATGCCTGTCATGCCAGCCACCAGGGAGGCTGAGGCAAGAGGAACGTTTGAGGTCAGCCTTGGCAACTTAGACCCCGAGGCAAAGGGGAAATACTTTTACAGGGGTCTCTGAGGGTGTAGCTCAGGTAGGTCACTTGCCTCACAGGCTCAAGGCCCTGGGTTCAATCCCCAGAACCCACGTACACACAAAAAGTGAACTTGGAATATTGTTTAAAATGATGGGTCAGGTACACACAAGGACTTCAATATGACCTCTCAGAGGAGCTCAATTTGAGATCAGACTGAACAAAAGACCACCTGGACCATTGACTCAGTGTCTGAAACCCTCTGTGAGCATGGGAAGCACTGCTGGCAAGACACCAGAGGGCCAAAGCACTTGTGCCCCCTGCAGGGGTGTCTCTTGTCTACCGCCAAAGACTGTTCCCCTCCTGGGGCAGCTGAGAGCAAGCTGGGCCTTGGAGCAAGGACTAGTGCTTTAGATATAGACTATGCAAGCAAGGGGCAATGTCTTTAATAAAACTAAAATTAAAAAGTCACATTGAAAAAATTTTAAAAAGAAGAAAATAAGGTCAAGTAGAGGAAGCCCATTTTCACAGGAAAAAATCCCCCAGTGAAAAGCATCAGAATAGATACCAAGAAAAATACCAACAAAAACAGTGTGCTCCCACTATGTATCTACTCAACATGCAAAAGTTAGAAAGCTAGATAATACAATCCTGGCCACAGGTAGAGCTATGCAGAAGAGCCACCTGGCAGTGCTTAGTCAAAGAAGTAAACATGCACACTTTGACCTAGAAATTCCACCTGTGTGTAAACCAGGCGGTGCTTAAGCAGTTTCACAAGGGGACATGCACAGGGAAATTTATCCTCAGGTTCTTATAGAGTTGTCTGTGCTTACAGGGAGTTGATGGTTGTCAAGATGCCCACAACTGCGAAAGTCAAAAGCTAAAAAAATAATAGATGCCAACCTGGATATATTAATAATCCCGTATCTATGATCACCTTCATAAGGTAGCTTCCCAACTTCTGTGTGGAAGTGAGTTCCTCCTTGGCCCTTACACTGTTGTGGAGACCACTAGGAGTTCAGCTTTGTGCAGGATCATCTGACCTGGACTTTTGGCAAGACCTGTACAGCCCTCACACATGCTCAGATGCTACAGGACTTTTCAGACCAGTCCAGACAACAGTAGGCATCCATTCATTGTCTGCACTCTACAGATTCCTAGATGCACGACATTCATTACCATCAAATGCAGAATTTTCATCAAAACCTAATATATATATCATTCCAATCTGAATCAAGAAAATCGGAAATATCCCCAAATCCAAAGAGTGGATCCCCATTGTGATGCTACAAGTTGAAAATTCCACAGCTGACCTCATGGGATGGTTCACAGTCAAAAGACAGCTGCATGAAAAATATTACATGACCTTCCTGCTATGTGAAAAGTGGCATGTGAAGTACACATGCATGTCTTCCTCAGACATGGGTTCATTTGCAAGACACCTTGTGCAATTGAAAATACTCCAAAAGGGGAGAAATCAGAACCATGTCTCCAAAGTATTTCAGCAGAGACCAACTCCATCTGTCTATCTATCTCTCAGTGAGTGTGTGTGCTCTTGTGTGTGTTTGTGTGTCTTTGTTTGTGTTTGTACCATCATAGCTGATACTTCATTGCCCCCATTGGAAAACTGACTCAGATAATGCCATCTGCCAAACTCCTAAAAACCAAAGTTCTTGCTGATAGAATGAAACATTCCTTCCTGTTGGTTTGGATGTGTCCTTTAGGAATCACTGCTACATTTAGTATACTCAAATCATCACAGTAGATCAGGTAACAAAAACATATATATTTTAAAATAATAATAATATATTAATGGAAACAACAAATACAGGATAGAGTAACAACTGTGTTACTAAACAAGGTCAAGGACAATGGCAAACTATAGATTCAAACTTTGAAGAAAATAGTAATCAATGTAAATATTCCTGGGCTGCCTCAGCCCCGCCCAGGCACACAGCAACAGAATGGTTTTGCAAGCATCCTCAGGAGGGCAGGAGCCTTCTTTGCAGGACGAGAGGGAGGTTGAGGCTCGATCCACCCATCATTCTTTTGGGAGAGGCTCCTTTTCCTCAGCACAAAGTTGGATTTTTTGTGAGGATTCTTGGCATAAAATACGTTGGCCTCTGCTGGAATCCTCAGCTCTGGGGAGAGAGGGGTGTACAAAAAGAAGGTGGCACTCAGGAGGTGCTCCCTAGGACACGCCAACATCTGAGAGCCTGTGCCAGAAAAGGCCAGAGCCACACACCTGAGAGCTCTCCAATTCAGCACCAATACCAACAAAGACAGCCTCCACAGTCCTCCCTGAGGAAGAACTAGGCAGAGCACTTCAACAGACCTAATGTCTGTTCCTACCGAAGGCTTTGGACTCCAGAATATCTCAGGTCCTCTTGCATCTGCCAAAGCACACCACTAGGGTTTGCATCTGAAATCTCCCACAAAAGGCTCCTGTGCCGAAGATTCAGTCCCCACATGAGCCATCTTCATAGGTGGGTTTGGAGGGAAGCATTGGATGGTGAGTGCTCTGATGTCAACATGAAATTCTCATTCAAGATGAATACACTACTGGGGGGTGGGAGGGACTGGAAGAAAGGTTGAGCATGGTTGGAGTAAGACCTAAACAGGGTTGTGCCCTGGGCAACAGTACCTTGTTCCTGTTGGCTCCACTGAATCCTCATTCTCCAAGGAGAGGTCCTCCCTCTCCATCTTTCTCTCTCTCCCTCTCTGCCAGCCTCGTTCTCTCTCTCCCAGTCTATGCCTTTGTGGCAAGGGCTGAGGAGCTCTCCACTGCCACACACTAGAGCTTTATGGACAGCCTCAGTGCACAACCAAAGAGAAAGCTATGAAACCCAGAGAAAAAAGGCCTAGGATTCCTCCTCTGAGTTATTTTCCTCAAGTATGGCCACAGTGAGGACAGGCTGACCAGCACGGATACCACGTTAGAGCCATGCTTCTGCGTTGGTGGAGCCCGCCTCCATGTGAACCAGGCTTCTGAGAATGGAGGCCACATTCCAAATACTGCCCTACTGAGAACAATGGTTCCAAAGACCAGCAAAGGGACTGCTTCCCTCCAACATGGTGTATGGCCCAGTGGTGCCATGACCCCGAGTGGGGGAATACAACAGCCGCTTCTCCTTCCTCTGAACATGTGTTTCCTGTCGCCCTCCTCTAACCTAGAGCCTGTTCTCCATCCCTTCTGGGTTGGATGTGGAGATCTCTGCTATGAATTTCTTAGGCTACCAAGGCCCCAGACAGACTTCCTCTTCCATAGACTCTACTAACCTAACAGTAGGTTAAGATAGGAGACAAGTGATCCTAGAACTCATAGGGATGGTGGTCTTCAGGGTACATAGGCTGGGATAATGGCTGCTGTGGTGTTTGGCTCACAAAAACCAACCAACCAACCAACGAAAAAGCGCTGGCATTATTATCAGATGAGCTCTGTGGCTACGTGCTCAGGAAGCCCTCATCTGACTTTAGTTAGGGATCACAACCTGGCTATTGTGATCACTCCTTGCCTAGTGGACTCAGGTGCGTAAGACCATGGAATTTATGCAAAAACAGATGATTCAGGCTGTCTCCCAGGCTGTGTTTTCTTCCCAATTTCATCCTGTTACTGCTTGCTAGAATCCTGGCAATGCTCTGCCCAGGCAGTGGTTGTTTGGTCACACAGAAGGCTTTCAATAGTACTGCTTCAGTCCACAAAATGCCAGTTCCCTCTTTAGCCCATGCATTCCCATGTTCCTTTGAAACCACTCCTATCCCAGACCATGAAAACATACTGCTCCTGGAGAGAGGCTTTCCTCCTCACTCCTCAAAGATGTCAGCTTTGGATGCCTGTTCATGTCCAGGGGAGGGCACCTGGTGGGGAGCCGCAATATCCACCGGGGTATACCATTGGACCTCAAGACCTTCCACCAGCAGAAGTGCAGTTGGCTTTGTGCACGAACCCAACACACCTGTTGGAGTGTTCTTGGGGGTCAGAGACTACTCTTTGTTGCTAAGAGTTGACCTGAGTCCACATCCTGACCCTTGCTCTCTGCTATCTGATTGTCTCACTTACTCTGACGGCGAGAGATGATTTGGCCCAGCTCATAATCCTCTGGATTCTCCTCAGTAAGGAAGTGTAGGTCGAGGGCGCTGCGGATGACGACAGGAGCCCTATCGTGGCAGGTCACCTGGAGCAGCATGGGAGACAGGCCTTCAGGAAATGGGCCTTGAAGTGACTACTCAAGGACAGTGGGCAGGGGCATTCTGGAGGCACCTCCACTCTAAATACAAGGGCAACATCCATGACCCTACTACCCGAGGCTGACCTCCTGCTCATCGTGTGGGCTCTTCCCACAGGCTACTAGCCCAATCCTTGTACATAGGACTTCCTGGGCCTGCCATTGCTCTTTGTGGAGCTGCACTCCTCTCGGAGTGAAAGGACCCCACTACCTGCATACAGATGCAATCTCATCCCACAAGTTGGGAGGAATGGGACAATAGCCTCCAAGATCCCAGGTCTGCCCGAGGATGCAGGCGGCATTGGGAATGGCCTAGGCACAAAACCTAGAGGCTTTGGTCTGGATTGCCAGGGCCAAAAACAGACCCAGGAACATGACCACACACAGGAGAGCTGAAAGATAGCCACGAGAGCTCCTGGCCTCCAGAGGCTCAGTGCTGGCTGGGATATAGGAGGGCACCTCATCCGGCAAGGGTGGTCATTGGGTTACCTGGACATTTAGTGTGCTTGCTCCACATTCATATCGACTCTGCAGAGAGACTCTCTCAGCTCCTTGTTCAAGGAACATGGAGAACCTCACACTGCTGTCCTCCTCCATAGACATCAGCATCCCATACAAGGGAACCTGCAACCTAGTTCCTGTCCTATTCTCATCTGTCACCCATACCTGTCCCTGCCCTTCTGGACTGCATGCTGCCACCTGACACACAGACTCCCTCAGACATGGCAGTGGACAAGCTGCTGCACTCGCTCATCTCAGCTCCAGCCCTTCACACTGACCTCTCCCTTCTTGATTCCCATCTATCCTCCTGATCATCCAGAAGCTCCAAATTCAAGAGGGCATGAGTAGTCCATGGTATTGGACCAGTGTCTGCTCCCCACCCAGGTGTAAGCACCACGGGACACCCCTGCTCCCAGGCTTACCAGAACACTCTTGGCCATCTCTGGACTTTGTGTTTCTAAGTGGACACGAATTAAGCAGGTGTCTCCCACCTGCTTGTGGGAAAGCGGCCTGGAGGACTTGCAGGTTGATTCTGAGAACTGTGGGGGATGGAACATCAGCAAACCCAGAAACAGAAAGCCACCCCAGACTGTCAGTTGGCTCTATGGGCTTCCAGCAATTATGTCCAGGTGCTGAGGCTTCTTATTTCCTCAGGTCGAAGTGGAATGGCAGCACATGCACAGCTTGAATAAGGTAGGTGTTTACCTCCTTTCCCTTGACCTGGGGGCGTTTCCTCACCATGAAATATTGTATTCCCAGATTCATGGACAGACACACGAGTGAGTGGTCAGAGACCTTGATTTCTTCAGAGCGAAGTGGAGAGAATTGTTAGGTGGCACTCAAGAATTATACCACAAAACACCCACAACCCCTGAGAGTCTCCGCCAGGCCCATCACACTTTGGTATTTTGGGGCCAAGGCCCACTTTCTCTTGGCTGTCAGTTATCCTGAGCCCACTGTGGATCATGTCTCCCCACTGTCTGATTGTCCTACTTACTCTCATCCTCAGACATCATATACAGCAGCTCAAAGTTGTCCACATCCTCATGCTGCAACAAATTTTGGTCCAAGGCCCTGCGGATGAGGCTTGTCACCGTCTCCTGAAAGGTCACCTGGATCAGGGTGGGACAAATGTCATCAGAGAATGGCTTTTAGAAGAGCTACCCAGAAGACTGTGGTCAAACATTCAGGAGAAATCTCAGCTACATATACAAGGGCACAATCTTGTTATCCTGCTACCTGAGTGTGTCCTCCATATACCACCTGGGTTCTTGCAATGTGCTACTAGAACAATCCTGGTACAAATATCTGCCTGTACCTGCCATCTCCCCTCCCCCTGGGGAGCCACATTCCACTCATGTCAAAGGACCAAACTGCCTATGCACAGACACACTCTCATCTCACTGAGATGAGAGCAATGGGCCAGGGATCTGCGCACCAAGTGTGATCTGGGATGCAGGCTGCCTTTGTGGGTGGAAGAGGCAGATGCACTGAAAATTTGGGT
Organism: Urocitellus parryii; assembly: GCF_045843805.1. NCBI lineage: Eukaryota > Metazoa > Chordata > Mammalia > Rodentia > Sciuridae > Urocitellus > Urocitellus parryii. The sequence goes on from NC_135548.1 coordinate 44,723,108, forward strand.
CCTGACTGCCACGACACAAAACAGACTCAGATACAAGAGTGTGCACTTGAGTGCTTCATGATAGCTTTGAGAGGCCCTGGCCTCTGGAAGCTCGGTGCGGGTCTGGTTGTAATGATGTACTTGACTCAGCACTGGAAGTCACTGAACATGTCTCCTCTGCAGCTGGACACCTGCAGCATTAGCGTGTCTACTGCACATCCATAGAAATTCTGCCAAGAACCCCTTTAGCTCCGTATTTACATACATGCAAAGCCTAACATTCCGAAGCTTTGGCATGACCCCCCAGGTGATCCCGACCCCAAATTCCTACACCTAGTCATGCTAAGGAGGTTCTCTTCCCTGCCACCAGGAACACATCCCCTCCTACACATGTGACAAGTCACTGCCACCTCCTCTGCTCCAACTTCACTCATTGAGAATACCAAGTTCTAGGCACTGCAGCCTGCACCCTGGACATATCTCTGCCTTCATCTGTCCACAGCACTTCCGTCTGCACTTCTGGCCTGCAAAACCCACAATACACAGGCCCACTCACCACTGAAGCTGGGCATGCTGATGCTCTCCCTCCTCAGGTCAAGCCCTTAAGACGGACCTCTCTCTTCTTTATTTCCCACCATAGCCCTGGGGTTGGCTGTGTCTCCTGCCTTCCACTGTGTGGACACCCAGGAGGCAGCCCTGCTGTCGGGCTTACCGGGATGCGCTTTGTCTCCCTCAGGCTCTGTCCCTCTAGGAGGACGTGAACAACGCGGCTGTCTTCCACCTGCTCGCTGGAGTGAAGCAGTGAGGAGCTGCTACTCACAGCTGCTGGGGTCCTGGATGCCACTGCCACAGAAGGTTCCAAGAACTGTGGGGGATGACAACATCAGCAAAGCCCAGCAACTGCACCCCACCCAGCCTGGCAGTTGGCTCTGTGGGCATTCTACAACATCCATCCAGAACCTGAGGTTCTTGTTCCCTTGGAGGATGTGGAGTGGCACCAGGAGTAAAGACTGAAGAAGGTGGCTGTTTTGGGAACAAGAGATCCAGCACCTGCTGGGTGGGGATGAAATCCCAGGAGATTAACCCCATGTTGCTGCTGAAATGTAGGTTCCTCCCACAAATGACAGGCAGGAGCTCATTCCTAAGCTAGTCCTGCCTGTAAGGTTCAAGGCTCTGAACCCTGAAGGGCTCCTCCGTGTTCTGACCATTTTCACCCTGGGTTGGGACCAAGAATGGTGGGTTCAAAATGGAAATGGTGACAAACAGAAAAATGACTTGTGCCAATACACTAGAGTCAAAGCACAATGGGACAGTTCCCATCAGTACAAACACACACACACACACACACACACACACACACACACACACACAGAGTCAGAATAGGAGTCCTGGGCCATTCATCAGGGATCAGACTAGAGGGCCTGCTGGGCTCACCTGCCCTGTGCTACTCACTGTTACTCTTGAGCTCCTCTGCGACAATCGCCAGAGGCTCTGGCGTCTAAGATGAAGCCTCACCCAGTGTATCCACAAAAGGGCTAGTTGGCCCCCCTGAGATTCCTGGGAGCCTGAGGCTCGGCATTGTCTGCAACCACAGGAGAACATCCTTCTCCCTCCAGTGGCTCCAACCAAGTGAGCTCGGATGGCTTGGTCAGTGAAGTGGGTGCCTGGATACCAGGGTTCCATGTTCTGTTTGATCCATTGTCAAGGCAATGATGTCATTTCCTGTGCCCATACCTGAGCCTCTTTTCACATAAGACCACTTTCAACAGCCCTATGGGCTGCCGATTTCTCCTCCATGCCTACCCATCTCAGGTGCGCAGGTGTTCACCAACAACTACCCAAACATCCCCACCAGCATCTGCCCTGCTTGGTGCCACTAGAGTTCCAGCTTGGAGCCTTCAAAAATGCATTCACAACCAGTCCTTCCCTCTCAGCAGCTTTTGGACCCTGGTCCCATCATTGTGCAACTCATGGTGTGCCCAGTCTTTTCTGGAAAGTAGGGTAGCATCTAATCTCTAGGGTTTATTGTGTCTATTGGCCCATAACACCCTCAGTTCTCTCTGAAACCAGAGATGGGACTCACAGGTGGCTAAAGCACAAATGTAGAGATGGGATAATCACAAGAAAGGGAGAGACAAAGAATGCACCCTAACTCAATCAGGCCTGTGTCCCACACAGGGACATGGCCAATGTCCGTCCCATCGTGGCTGCAGTTCCCTCTCTACACCATGGCAAGTTGGAGGGGACTGAGATGCAGAGGCTGCTCCCCTCTGCCATACAACTTCCCAAGGCTTCTCCTAAGATTTCAAAAGGGCCAAGTGTGTCTAGTGTTGGGGTCTCACAGAGACTCCGAGGTACCACAGCATCCTGCTGCCCAGAACCGGTTCACCCCTCACCTCAAGGGGGCTCAGCCTCTGGATTCATGGGAATTGAAGTGGGTACAGGTGATGGGATATCACCTCCAAGACTGAGTTATGCCAAGTCCATGACCCCTGTCTGCATCCCTGTCTCCAGCACCACTCCCCCCTCTCTCTTTCCTCCTCAGAGCAAACAAATCCATTTAGCAAGTGTGTCCTGTGATAAAGACATGACGGTCACCCATCCTCTCATTACAAAAACACTGAGGCTCAGCCAACATGGATCCTACAGGGAACACAGGCATAAACTCAGACTCCGATCCTCCCAGCCGAGCCTCAGTGGAGCCTGGACTCCCAGCCTCCTGAGTCAAGGAAACAGAGGTTCCTAGCCGAGCCACCTTGGATGCAGCCGCACACAAACTGAACTCATCAATGCCCCTTGCTCTCAGTTGTGAGTAAGAGGGGAAGTGGTGTTTCACAACCCTGGACATCAAGTGCAGTCTCCAGGCTTTGGGGTGTGCCCTGGCCTCTGTCTATCTGCCCAGGCTCTCCAACCCACACTGGCCTCTTACCCAACCTCCTCCTAGGGCCAAACTCAATCCTGCCTCTCAATTTCTGCTGCCTTCCCCAACACACTGCTCCCCAAAATGAGCAGGGCTGGCTCTCGGTTATCATGCTGGTGCCAGCAGCAATGCCACCCCACTGACATAATTCTGAGTCCCAACCTAGGCACTCCAGCTGTCTTTGCCACACCTGGCCTGTTTGGGCTCTGGCTCTTGCTCTTTTCTTTCATGTGCATGTGTTTTGAGGTTTTGAGTTTCTCCCACTGCAGAACTGCAGCTGTGGCAGGGTAGAGCTCATGAGGGTGACATTCTGAGCCACATCCAATCCCATCAGGACTGTTCACTGGGGTGACTGCTGGAACACAGTGATGAGTGAACACATGGGAGGTGGTTGGACCCACCTTGCCTCTGAGTGGCTTCCTTTCAGGACAGGAATGTAGGCATGGGAGCCCCTGGCGTGGGATGCTTTGCAAAAGGCGTGACCATGGGCTCTCTGTCCTGGCAAAAATGGCTCCACTCAGCATGGAGAGCACTGTCATTCCTGGTGGCTAACAACAGCCCTGGACCCCAGAAAGGAACCCACACTCAAGATTAACGTCTGAGTGTGCGTGTCCTCGAGGAAATGAGGTCTCCTGATCCCAGGTGCAAAGGGGTAAGTCCTCTAACTCCAGGGGCCATGAAGGGACATCTGAGTTTCCCTTGTCCTTCTTTCCCTCTCTAACTAACCACAGTTAGGACCCTGGCCTCATTCCCCAGTGAGGATCATTAGGCTCCATAAAGGACAGTCTCTAAGATGCTCAGTGGACCAACACCCTCTGCACAACCCATAACCCTATTCACCCAAGAGGCAAGAGGATTTCTATTCAGGAAAACCAGGAAAGGGAGAGCCTTTCTCAAGGACACAAGGACATTAGTGAGTGAGGGAGTGATTAATGGATGGAGAACTATTTCCAACACCAACTTCCAGGAGCATATATGGCCCCCTGGAGAATTCTGCAGTGTGTTGGTGATTAAGGAGAACGTGTGAATTCAGGGGTCACTAGGTCCTCTCAGCCATAAGGAGGGAAACTGCCATAAAGGAACTAGGACAAGGGTGCGAGGAATGCTCACTGGTGGGAGATCGGAAGGAAGGAAAGTGTACTCATTAGAAAAGTGTCGCCTGAAAATTCTTAGCCAGCCAAAAGCCGTGCGAACTTGTGTGGGAAAGAGTCTTTGCACAGTGATGAAGCTAAGAGCTCACATGATGGAACACAGCATCAACTGGGACCAAATCCAATATCTGATATTCTTGTAGGAAGAGGAGAGTCTGGACCCAGATACCAGGGAGACTGGGGGATACCGGATATGTGAGGTTGGAGCCAGGGCGGGATACCAATATGGGAACCACAGATCGTGGGCAGCAATAGGAGAGTGGGCAAGGGCTGGGAGAGTTGGGGAGACAGTCCCCTTGAAACCTGGGAGGGGTTATGGCACTGGGACAGCCCAACACCTACTGTGTTGAGCCTCTGGAGCTCAACGGAAGACACTTCCTCTGTTGTCGGCCACCCAGTTAACAGAGTTTGGTTGCAGCAGCCTAGGACCCAGCTGAAGGTCTGAGCATGTTGGCCATGCAGGTTGGATCTGGACCACAGACACCCTCATCAGAGATTGTAGGGTCTCAGCCCTGAGGCAAGACAGGCACTAAGTCAGGCCAGGTGGGGAAACGGATAGGCACACACTCTGGGGGCTGGTGCCTGTGTTACTGGGAGCACTTCTGATCGCAATTCCCTGATCTGCTGCCAACACAGGCTACAGAGGAGCGTACAGAAACACAGACCACGGATCTGCCCCACTCAGTGGGCCCAGGCCAACACCACACCCAGCAGCCTCGTGCCATACCCAATGAGTCTCGAAGCGGCCCCCTCTTCCCATCCTGAGAGCTCTTCCCTTCCTCATGTGCCAATAGCTCCCTACTGTCACTGGCAATATCTACTCTGTGAGATATCAACATCCGTGGGTACTGTTCTCTCATCCCAGGACAGTGTGGTCCCACACACCCTGGTGAAATGGGCCACCTGGAGGCTGGACCTGGAGGTTGTTGAGGCTGAATGGCAGCGGTGGTCCTCTGGCACTTAATATTATTTAAGTTAAAAAAAAAAACAAAAACAAAAACAAAAAACGGGTCTTGGTGCTCAAAAATGTTTGATTTGCATATTCTCATCCCCTAACCCCAATATTTTCATTATTTCCTCACATATGAAATCTTACTAGCATAAAGGTAATTTCGTATTAAACAAAGTGGATTGAAATAACATTGGTAAAAATAATCAATCACCATACTTTCAATTTTTGTTCTGCTTTCCTATTAGAAACCACTTGGATACAAGAGAACAGAGGACAGACTCATGGAAATGCTTGAAATGACAAGAAGCTCCCACTCAAGCTCAGCATTCAGTCCTGGACAGGGTAAGACCAGGCCACTTTGACATCTGTGCCAAAGAGTCTACCAGACAGAATCCTCTGACTGATCCCTGACTGAGCCATAGGAACTGGCTAGAAAAGCCTTCACATCCTCAATACATTCTTCACGTCAGAATACTTGACAACCATTGATATCCATCTCTCGTTAACTTGCTCCCCAGCCAACCATTCTTCAACAAATTCAAAGGAGTAACTCATGCAAGCACACAGAAAGGGGTGTTCACTACACACATCCATGTGCGAAAAAGACAACTGGTATTTCTTGTTTGGGCTATTTCAAATGAAATCCCTTCTGCATGACCTCCACAAACCAAAGGAAAATATTTGTGAAATTCCCACGTAGAAGACAAGATACACTTGCCAAGGAGGCAGTGGCAAGAATTTTGACACTCCAAATGTAGAGTGTGTGTTTAGGAAGCAGTCACAGTTTCCATGAGAGAGTCCCATGAAATCAATTAGGAAGATCCATGCTCTAGCCCTACCATGCAAGTGATGTGACTCGAAAGAGTCACTTAGTCTTAGTAACCATCATCACTAACAACTAAGTCAATGAATAAAGGTCCTCAGGTGCCAAGCTACAAAATGTGGGATGAGCATGGATGAGGATGGGTGGGAGAAGTCTCCAACTCTAACACAATTAGGGAAGGATGTGCTGACCTCAAGTGGCTGGGGGGGCTGGGATCCTGCCACAGAGGGGGATTCCAAACCTCACATCCCCTGACCCAGGCCAGAAGACCAGGTAGAGTCCAAGGACCCTGGGGTGGCCCAATGGCAATAAAGGTCAAAAGGAACTAGGGATCTGCCTGGTCCCTCAATCCCCTACTCTGAGCAGGGCTGCATGACGAGGCCAGAGGCCATCCACAGCAATCTGCCTTTACAGGAAAACAGGGACTGCAGGCTGCCTCTGGCTCACTGAATCAGGGTGGTGTTTTCATAAAGCAAGACCACTTCCTCACATTTGACCAGCAGCTCATGTGTTGACAGCACAATGACTGACTTGACTCAGGCCCTGATGAATGAAATAGAAAATTCATAGCAAACCCATCTTTAGCTCTTCCACATCATCAGGGGCTCTGATTCAATTCCGTCCAGAAAGGTGTCTGAAATGATTTCTAAACATGCTGGGGACTCACCTCTGTGTGGAACTTTTCAGGAAAAAGGGGATCAAATCTCATGAAGCAACTCTTCTCTCTTCTAGCCCATGGGCAATGCAAGGAACCTGCATGATACCAGAGGCTCACTTCTCTCTTCTCATGTCTTCTGGAAAGGATTCGTTAATGCTTCCTGCAAGGTGAAGCAGAAGCCTGCATCCCCAGCTGCACAGAAGTGTTTTAGGGCAGTGTCTCCCTTAAAACCCAAAAATAAAAAAACAGGTCATTCAACAGGCACATGGATTCGAGTACATGTTCAATGATCCCTCCTCCCTGGAGCCTTCCACATGCCCATCTTCCACATTCACAGAGCAATGCTTGGCCATTCTCAAGACCAGGAGACCATGATGCTCCTCACCAGGAAGTCAATAAGGAACATGAAGAGAGCAGCATGGATTGCAGAAGGTGGCACATCAAGGATCTTCAGCTCTGCTGCTAGAACACAAGAGCTTAACTTCAGTATTGACTTTTTGCCAACTACCAAGTACGATAGCAGTGTCAAGCCCAATATGCAGATATGCAAGTAGTAGGTGACACCCCGCGTCCATTCACAAAAGTGGGCAACATCTGCATCAGAACAAGGAAGTATCTTACCCTTACTCATAAAAATCATCAGAAACAAAATAAAATGGATGCAAGACTTCTCATTTCACTATTAGGTAGCTGTTGGAATTCCCTATTAAATAATAACTCCTCCAAAATAAAAAGTATCTCAGACATGTGTCAACTATTCAATGGATGACATTTTAAAAACTATGGACTTTACTTAATATTTATGTATGCTATATCCCTGCCTAAGGCTCTATGAGAAAGGAGCACATAGAATTGGATCTTTGAAAATCTCACATTTGCTGATAAATATTACTGCTGATCTCAGGCATGGCGAAGTGAAAAGTGGGACTTTGGATATTCCAAGAATGCTATGTTGTGGGATTGGTGTCCCTGATTCATACATAGCATATGGTTTCTATGAAATCCAGTGAGGGAGCAGGAGTAACGAAGCTGATTGCACAGATGACCTCAGGGAATACTGACAGATAGGCCAAATGAAAAATATGTTCCAGCTAACCATTGGTATTTGGGCTTCTGATCCCAGTCCTGTTTTTAAAAAAGGTGCAGACAGGCAGTGTTCATTAAAAACTGTCTACCATGTAAAAGTGGGTAATTTAAATGGCATCTAGTTACACATCTGATAGAATGGTCTGGCAACATATGAATTTCATTCTAACAACAACAACAACAACAAAACATAGAAAATGAGACATAAAGATAAAACCTTGTCTTCACCAGGATGCCTAAAAATAGGTTTTATTTGGCTCATGCAAATAAATATCTTTCAAAAGAATTTCTGATTTCTGAATGAATCCATTCAACTTCATACTGCACAGATCACAAGGTTTTCTTTACAGAATATTCTCTTCTTCTTCTTAAAGCCTCACATAGAAAATGTCTCACAGGACATAGGAGGGGAATGACCCAAAGGATGAGAGAATGGCTGGAACCGTTCTCAAATGTGCCCATGTAGCCTAAAGTTTGAAGGCATCTAATTGTACTCTAAAACAATTATGAACCTATTCGATCCATTATTAATAAATATCACCACTTTACCACTTGAACCAAATCACAGAAAATTGGAAACAGATGATCATTGGCTTTGATACCTTTACTTCTGTTTCATTACTCAGAGTCGATCAACTCTATACTTCAAGTGACACAGATTTATTACAGAATGCCTAAGATCCTAAGGATCTATTTTAGCTCAGCCCATGGTATTGCTTCATTATTTTATTATTTTGTAAGTAATAAAATATAACTTCATGTTGGATGACATATTCAAGCCATGAATATGTCATCCAACATTGTTCTTCCCAAAATATTAGCCCAATTTCTGCGCGCGCTCACTTACTGTTCAGGAATTTTACTAATTGTTTGAAGGTTCTAGAGGACCTGTTAGACTCCTAATGGACAAACCATACAACATACTCCAGAGAACGGACGAGTGCCATAAGAAGAAAATAAGGTCAGCCTACAGCAATGGGCAGCTGCCTGCCCTCGGCTGGGAGGAGCCCTGGCCATGGCACCAGGGCTGCTGGGCAGCAGAAGCCTCCACAGCCCTGCAGGGAGCCTGGAGCACAGCTCTGCCTAACCATGCTCAGCCCTGGACAGATGCACATGAGTTCCCATCACAGGCTCGAGTGTGACAGTCCCAGGTGCATGCCTGTCATGCCAGCCACCAGGGAGGCTGAGGCAAGAGGAACGTTTGAGGTCAGCCTTGGCAACTTAGACCCCGAGGCAAAGGGGAAATACTTTTACAGGGGTCTCTGAGGGTGTAGCTCAGGTAGGTCACTTGCCTCACAGGCTCAAGGCCCTGGGTTCAATCCCCAGAACCCACGTACACACAAAAAGTGAACTTGGAATATTGTTTAAAATGATGGGTCAGGTACACACAAGGACTTCAATATGACCTCTCAGAGGAGCTCAATTTGAGATCAGACTGAACAAAAGACCACCTGGACCATTGACTCAGTGTCTGAAACCATCTGTGGGCATGAGAAGCACTGCTGGCAAGACACCAGAGGGCCAAAGCACTTGTGCCCCCTGCAGGGGCGTCTCTTGTCTACCGCCAAAGACTGTTCCCCTCCTGGGGCAGCTGAGAGCAATCTGGGCCTTGGAGCAAGGACTAGTGCTTTAGATATAGACTATGCAAGCAAGGGGCAATGTCTTTAATAAAACTAAAATTAAAAAGTCACATTGAAAAAATTTTAAAAAGAAGAAAATAAGGTCAAGTAGAGGAAGCCCATTTTCACAGGAAAAAATCCCCCAGTGAAAAGCATCAGAATAGATACCAAGAAAAATACCAACAAAAACAGTGTGCTCCCACTATGTATCTACTCAACATGCAAAAGTTAGAAAGCTAGATAATACAATCCTGGCCACAGGTAGAGCTATGCAGAAGAGCCACCTGGCAGTGCTTAGTCAAAGAAGTAAACATGCACACTTTGACCTAGAAATTCCACCTGTGTGTAAACCAGGCGGTGCTTAAGCAGTTTCACAAGGGGACATGCACAGGGAAATTTATCCTCAGGTTCTTATAGAGTTGTCTGTGCTTACAGGGAGTTGATGGTTGTCAAGATGCCCACAGCTGCGAAAGTCAAAAGCTAAAAAAATAATAGATGCCAACCTGGATATATTAATAATCCCGTATCTATGATCACCTTCATAAGGTAGCTTCCCAACTTCTGTGTGGAAGTGTGTTTCTCCTTGGCCCTTACACTGTTGTGGAGACCACTAGGAGTTCAGCTTTGTGCAGGATCATCTGACCTGGACTTTTGGCAAGACCTGTACAGCCCTCACACATGCTCAGATGCTACAGGACTTTTCAGACCAGTCCAGACAACAGTAGGCATCCATTCATTGTCTGCACTCTACAGATTCCTAGATGCACGACATTCATTACCATCAAATGCAGAATTTTCATCAAAAACTAATATATATATCATTCCAATCTGAATCAAGAAAATCGGAAATATCCCCAAATCCAAAGAGTGGATCCCCATTGTGATGCTACAAGTTGAAAATTCCACAGCTGACCTCATGGGATGGTTCACACTCAAAAGACAGCTGCATGAAAAATATTACATGACCTTCCTGCTATGTGAAAAGTGGCATGTGAAGTACACATGCATGTCTTCCTCAGACATGGGTTCATTTGCAAGACACCTTGTGCAATTGAAAATACTCCAAAAGGGGAGAAATCAGAACCATGTCTCCAAAGTATTTCAGCAGAGACCAACTCCATCTGTCTATCTATCTCTCAGTGAGTGTGTGTGCTCTTGTGTGTGTTTGTGTGTCTTTGTTTGTGTTTGTACCATCACAGCTGATACTTCATTGCCCCCATTGGAAAACTGACTCAGATAATGCCATCTGCCAAACTCCTAAAAACCAAAGTTCTTGCTGATAGAATGAAACATTCCTTCCTGTTGGTTTGGATGTGTCCTTTAGGAATCACTGCTACATTTAGTATACTCAAATCATCACAGTAGATCAGGTAACAAAAACATATATATTTTAAAATAATAATAATATATTAATGGAAACAACAAATACAGGATAGAGTAACAACTGTGTTACTAAACAAGGTCAAGGACAATGGCAAACTATAGATTCAAACTTTGAAGAAAATAGTAATCAATGTAAATATTCCTGGGCTGCCTCAGCCCCGCCCAGGCACACAGCAACAGAATGGTTTTGCAAGCATCCTCAGGAGGGCAGGAGCCTTCTTTGCAGGATGAGAGGGAGGTTGAGGCTCGATCCACCCATCATTCTTTTGGGAGAGGCTCCTTTTCCTCAGCACAAAGTTGGATTTTTTGTGAGGATTCTTGTCATCAAATACGTTGGCCTCTGCTGGAATCCTCAGCTCTGGGGAGAGAGGGGTGTACAAAAAGAAGGTGGCACTCAGGAGGTGCTCCCTAGGACACGCCAACATCTGAGAGCCTGTGCCAGAAAAGGCCAGAGCCACACACCTGAGAGCTCTCCAATTCAGCACCAATACCAACAAAGACAGCCTCCACAGTCCTCCCTGAGGAAGAACTAGGCAGAGCACTTCAACAGACCTAATGTCTGTTCCTACCGAAGGCTTTGGACTCCAGAATATCTCAGGTCCTCTTGCATCTGCCAAAGCACACCACTAGGGTTTGCATCTGAAATCTCCCACAAAAGGCTCCTGTGCCGAAGATTCAGTCCCCACATGAGCCATCTTCATAGGTGGGTTTGGAGGGAAGCATTGGATGGTGAGTGCTCTGATGTCAACATGAAATTCTCATTCAAGATGAATACACTACTGGGGGGTGGGAGGGACTGGAAGAAAGGTTGAGCATGGTTGGAGTAAGACCTAAACAGGGTTGTGCCCTGGGCAACAGTACCTTGTTCCTGTTGGCTCCACTGAATCCTCATTCTCCAAGGAGAGGTCCTCCCTCTCCATCTTTCTCTCTCTCCCTCTCTGCCAGCCTCGTTCTCTCTCTCCCAGTCTATGCCTTTGTGGCAAGGGCTGAGGAGCTCTCCACTGCCACACACTAGAGCTTTATGGACAGCCTCAGTGCACAACCAAAGAGAAAGCTATGAAACCCAGAGAAAAAAAGGCCTAGGATTCCTCCTCTGAGTTATTTTCCTCAAGAATGGCCACAGTGAGGACAGGCTGACCAGCACGGATACCACGTTAGAGCCATGCTTCTGCATTGGTGGAGCCCGCCTCCATGTGAACCAGGCTTCTGAGAATGGAGGCCACATTCCAAATACTGCCCTACTGAGAACAATGGTTCCAAAGACCAGCAAAGGGACTGCTTCCCTCCAACATGGTGTATGGCCCAGTGGTGCCATGACCCCGAGTGGGGGAATACAACAGCCGCTTCTCCTTCCTCTGAACATGTGTTTCCTGTCGCCCTCCTCTAACCTAGAGCCTGTTCTCCATCCCTTCTGGGTTGGATGTGGAGATCTCTGCTATGAATTTCTTAGGCTACCAAGGCCCCAGACAGACTTCCTCTTCCATAGACTCTACTAACCTAACAGTAGGTTAAGATAGGAGACAAGTGATCCTAGAACTCATAGGGATGGTGGTCTTCAGGGTACATAGGCTGGGATAATGGCTGCTGTGGTGTTTGGCTCACAAAAACCAACCAACCAACCAACGAAAAAGCGCTGGCATTATTATCAGATGAGCTCTGTGGCTACGTGCTCAGGAAGCCCTCATCTGACTTTAGTTAGGGATCACAACCTGGCTATTGTGATCACTCCTTGCCTAGTGGACTCAGGTGCGTAAGACCATGGAATTTATGCAAAAACAGATGTTTCAGGCTGTCTCCCAGGCTGTGTTTTCTTCCCAATTTCATCCTGTTACTGCTTGCTAGAATCCTGGCAATGCTCTGCCCAGGCAGTGGTTTTTTGGTCACACAGAAGGCTTTCAATAGTACTGCTTCAGTCCACAAAATGCCAGTTCCCTCTTTAGCCCATGCATTCCCATGTTCCTTTGAAACCACTCCTATCCCAGACCATGAAAACATACTGCTCCTGGAGAGAGGCTTTCCTCCTCACTCCTCAAAGATGTCAGCTTTGGATGCCTGTTCATGTCCAGGGGAGGGCACCTGGTGGGGAGCCGCAATATCCACCGGGGTATACCATTGGACCTCAAGACCTTCCACCAGCAGAAGTGCAGTTGGCTTTGTGCACGAACCCAACACACCTGTTGGAGTGTTCTTGGGGGTCAGAGACTAGTCTTTGTTGCTAAGAGTTGACCTGAGTCCACATCCTGACCCTTGCTCTCTGCTATCTGATTGTCTCACTTACTCTGACGGCGAGAGATGATTTGGCCCAGCTCATAATCCTCTGGATTCTCCTCAGTAAGGAAGTGTAGGTCGAGGGCGCTGCGGATGACGACAGGAGCCCTATCGTGGCAGGTCACCTGGAGCAGCATGGGAGACAGGCCTTCAGGAAATGGGCCTTGAAGTGACTACTCAAGGACAGTGGGCAGGGGCATTCTGGAGGCACCTCCACTCTAAATACAAGGGCAACATCCATGACCCTACTACCCGAGGCTGACCTCCTGCTCATTGTGTGGGCTCTTCCCACAGGCTACTAGCCCAATCCTTGTACATAGGACTTCCTGGGCCTGCCATTGCTCTTTGTGGAGCTGCACTCCTCTCGGAGTGAAAGGACCCCACTACCTGCATACAGATGCAATCTCATCCCACAAGTTGGGAGGAATGGGACAATAGCCTCCAAGATCCCAGGTCTGCCCGAGGATGCAGGCGGCATTGGGAATGGCCTAGGCACAAAACCTAGAGGCTTTGGTCTGGATTGCCAGGGCCAAAAACAGACCCAGGAACATGACCACACACAGGAGAGCTGAAAGATAGCCACGAGAGCTCCTGGCCTCCAGAGGCTCAGTGCTGGCTGGGATGTAGGAGGGCACCTCATCCGGCAAGGGTGGTCATTGGGTTACCTGGACATTTAGTGTGCTTGCTCCACATCCATATCGACTCTGCAGAGAGACTCTCTCAGCTCCTTGTTCAAGGAACATGGAGAACCTCACACTGCTGTCCTCCTCCATAGACGTCAGCATCCCATACAAGGGAACCTGCAACCTAGTTCCTGTCCTATTCTCATCTGTCACCCATACCTGTCCCTGCCCTTCTGGACTGCATGCTGCCACCTGACACACAGACTCCCTCAGACATGGCAGTGGACAAGCTGCTGCACTCGCTCATCTCAGCTCCAGCCCTTCACACTGACCTCTCCCTTCTTGATTCCCATCTATCCTCCTGATCATCCAGAAGCTCCAAATTCAAGAGGGCATGAGTAGTCCATGGTATTGGACCAGTGTCTGCTCCCCACCCAGGTGTAAGCACCACGGGACACCCCTGCTCCCAGGCTTACCAGAACACTCTTGGCCATCTCTGGACTTTGTGTTTCTAAGTGGACACGAATTAAGCAGGTGTCTCCCACCTGCTTGTGGGAAAGCGGCCTGGAGGACTTGCAGGTTGATTCTGAGAACTGTGGGGGATGGAACATCAGCAAACCCAGAAACAGAAAGCCACCCCAGACTGTCAGTTGGCTCTATGGGCTTCCAGCAAATATGTCCAGGTGCTGAGGCTTCTTATTTCCTCAGGTCGGAGTGGAATGGCAGCACATGCACAGCTTGAATAAGGTAGGTGTTTACCTCCTTTCCCTTGACCTGGGGGCGTTTCCTCACCATGAAATATTGTATTCCCAGATTCATGGACAGACACACGAGTGAGTGGTCAGAGACCTTGATTTCTGCAGAGCGAAGTGGAGAGAATTGTTAGGTGGCACTCAAGGATTATACCACAAAACACCCACAACCCCTGAGAGTCTCCGCCAGGCCCATCACACTTTGGTATTTTGGGGCCAAGGCCCACTTTCTCTTGGCTGTCAGTTATCCTGAGCCCACTGTGGATCATGTCTCCCCACTGTCTGATTGTCCTACTTACTCTCATCCTCAGACATCATATACAGCAGCTCAAAGTTGTCCACATCCTCATGCTGCAACAAATTTTGGTCCAAGGCCCTGCGGATGAGGCTTGTCACCGTCTCCTGAAAGGTCACCTGGATCAGGGTGGGACAAATGTCATCAGAGAATGGCTTTTAGAAGAGCTACCCAGAAGACTGTGGTCAAACATTCAGGAGAAATCTCAGCTACATATACAAGGGCACAATCTTGTTATCCTGCTACCTGAGTGTGTCCTCCATATACCACCTGGGTTCTTGCAATGTGCTACTAGAACAATCCTGGTACAAATATCTGCCTGTACCTGCCATCTCCCCTCCCCCTGGGGAGCCACATTCCACTCATGTCAAAGGACCAAACTGCCTATGCACAGACACACTCTCATCTCACTGAGATGAGAGCAATGGGCCAGGGATCTGCGCACCAAGTGTGATCTGGGATGCAGGCTGCCTTTGTGGGTGCAAGAGGCAGATGCACTGAAAATTTGGGTCCTGACTGCCACGACACAAAACAGACTCAGATACAAGAGTGTGCACTTGAGTGCTTCATGATAGCTTTGAGAGGCCCTGGCCTCTGGAAGCTCGGTGCTGGTCTGGTTGTAATGATGTACTTGACTCAGCACTGGCAGTCACTGAACATGTCTCCTCTGCAGCTGGACACCTGCAGCATTAGCGTGTCTACTGCACATCCATAGAAATTCTGCCAAGAACCCCTTTAGCTCCGTATTTACATACATGCAAAGCCTAACATTCCGAAGCTTCCGCATGACCCCCCAGGTGATCCCGACCCCAAATTCCTACACCTAGTCATGCTAAGGAGGTTCTCTTCCCTGCCACCAGGAACACATCCCCTCCTACACATGTGACAAGTCACTGCCACCTCCTCTGCTCCAACTTCACTCATTGAGAATACCAAGTTCTAGGCACTGCAGCCTGCACCCTGGACATATCTCTGCCTTCATCTGTCCACAGCACTTCCGTCTGCACTTCTGGCCTGCAAAACCCACAATACACAGGCCCACTCACCACTGAAGCTGGGCATGCTGATGCTCTCCCTCCTCAGGTCAAGCCCTTAAGACGGACCTCTCTCTTCTTTATTTCCCACCATAGCCCTGGGGTTGGCTGTGTCTCCTGCCTTCCACTGTGTGGACACCCAGGAGGCAGCCCTGCTGTCGGGCTTACCGGGATGCGCTTTGTCTCCCTCAGGCTCTGTCCCTCTAGGAGGACGTGAACAACGTGGCTGTCTTCCACCTGCTCGCTGGAGTGAAGCAGTGAGGAGCTGCTACTCACAGCTGCTGGGGTCCTGGATGCCACTGCCACAGAAGGTTCCAAGAACTGTGGGGGATGACAACATCAGCAAAGCCCAGCAACTGCACCCCACCCAGCCTGGCAGTTGGCTCTGTGGGCATTCTACAACATCCATCCAGAACCTGAGGTTCTTGTCCCCTTGGAGGATGTGGAGTGGCACCAGGAGTAAAGACTGAAGAAGGTGGCTGTTTTGGGAACAAGAGACCCAGCACCTGCTGGGTGGGGATGAAATCCCAGGAGATTAACCCCATGTTGCTGCTGAAATGTAGGTTCCTCCCACAAATGACAGGCAGGAGCTCATTCCTAAGCTGGTCCTGCCTGTAAGGTTCAAGGCTCTGAACCCTGAAGGGCTCCTCCGTGTTCTGATCATTTTCACCCTGGGTTGGGACCAAGAATGGTGGGTTCAAAATGGAAATGGTGACAAACAGAAAAATGACTTGTGCCAATACACTAGAGTCAAAGCACAATGGGACAGTTCCCATCAGTACAAACACACACACACACACACACACACACACACACAGAGTCAGAATAGGAGTCCTGGGCCATTCATCAGGGATCAGACTAGAGGGCCTGCTGGGCTCACCTGCCCTGTGCTACTCACTGTTACTCTTGAGCTCCTCTGCGACAATCGCCAGAGGCTGTGGCGTCTAAGATGAAGCCTCACCCAGTGTATCCACAATAGGGCTAGTTGGCCCCCCTGAGATTCCTGGGAGCCTGAGGCTCGGCATTGTCTGCAACCACAGGAGAACATCCTTCTCCCTCCAGTGGCTCCAACCAAGTGAGCTCGGATGGCTTGGTCAGTGAAGTGGGTGCCTGGATACCAGGGTTCCATGTTCTGTTTGATCCATTGTCAAGGCAATGATGTCATTTCCTGTGCCCATACCTGAGCCTCTTTTCACATAAGACCACTTTCAACAGCCCTATGGGCTGCCGATTTCTCCTCCATGCCTACCCATCTCAGGTGCGCAGGTGTTCACCAACAACTACCCAAACATCCCCACCAGCATCTGCCCTGCTTGGTGCCACTAGAGTTCCAGCTTGGAGCCTTCAAAAATGCATTCACAACCAGTCCTTCCCTCTCAGCAGCTTTTGGACCCTGGTCCCATCATTGTGCAACTCATAGTGTGCCCAGTCTTTTCTGGAAAGTAGGGTAGCATCTAATCTCTAGGGTTTATTGTGTCTATTGGCCCATAACACCCTCTGTTCTCTCTGAAACCAGAGATGGGACTCACAGGTGGCTAAAGCACAAATGTAGAGATGGGATAATCACAAGAAAGGGAGAGACAAAGAATGCACCCTAACTCAATCAGGCCTGTGTCCCACACAGGGACATGGCCAATGTCCGTCCCATCGTGGCTGCAGTTCCCTCTCTACACCATGGCAAGTTGGAGGGGACTGAGATGCAGAGGCTGCTCCCCTCTGCCATACAACTTCCCAAGGCTTCTCCTAAGATTTCAAAAGGGCCAAGTGTGTCTAGTGTTGGGGTCTCACAGAGACTCCGAGGTACCACAGCATCCTGCTGCCCAGAACCGGTTCACCCCTCACCTCAAGGGGGCTCAGCCTCTGGATTCATGGGAATTGAAGTGGGTACAGGTGATGGGATATCACCTCCAAGACTGAGTTATGCCAAGTCCATGACCCCTGTCTGCATCCCTGTCTCCAGCACCACTCCCCCCTCTCTCTTTCCTCCTCAGAGCAAACAAATCCATTTAGCAAGTGTGTCCTGTGATAAAGACATGACGGTCACCCATCCTCTCATTACAAAAACACTGAGGCTCAGCCAACATGGATCCTACAGGGAACACAGGCATAAACTCAGACTCCGATCCTCCCAGCCGAGCCTCAGTGGAGCCTGGACTCCCAGCCTCCTGAGTCAAGGAAACAGAGGTTCCTAGCCGAGCCACCTTGGATGCAGCCGCACACAAACTGAACTCATCAATGCCCCTTGCTCTCAGTTGTGAGTAAGAGGGGAAGTGGTGTTTCACAACCCTGGACATCAAGTGCAGTCTCCAGGCTTTGGGGTGTGCCCTGGCCTCTGTCTATCTGCCCAGGCTCTCCAACCCACACTGGCCTCTTACCCAACCTCCTCCTAGGGCCAAACTCAATCCTGCCTCTCAATTTCTGCTGCCTTCCCCAACACACTGCTCCCCAAAATGAGCAGGGCTGGCTCTCGGTTATCATGCTGGTGCCAGCAGCAATGCCACCCCACTGACATAATTCTGAGTCCCAACCTAGGCACTCCAGCTGTCTTTGCCACACCTGGCCTGTTTGGGCTCTGGCTCTTGCTCTTTTCTTTCATGTGCATGTGTTTTGAGGTTTTGAGTTTCTCCCACTGCAGAACTGCAGCTGTGGCAGGGTAGAGCTCATGAGGGTGACATTCTGAGCCACATCCAATCCCATCAGGACTGTTCACTGGGGTGACTGCTGGAACACAGTGATGAGTGAACACATGGGAGGTGGTTGGACCCACCTTGCCTCTGAGTGGCTTCCTTTCAGGACAGGAATGTAGGCATGGGAGCCCCTGGCGTGGGATGCTTTGCAAAAGGCGTGACCATGGGCTCTCTTTCCTGGCAAAAATGGCTCCACTCTGCATGGAGAGCACTGTCAATCCTGGTGGCTAACAACAGCCCTGGACCCCAGAAAGGAACCCATCCTGGGGCAGCTGAGAGCAAGCTGGGCCTTGGAGCAAGGACTAGTGCTTTAGATATAGACTATGCAAGCAAGGGGCAATGTCTTTAATAAAACTAAAATTAAAAAGTCACATTGAAAAAATTTTAAAAAGAAGAAAATAAGGTCAAGTAGAGGAAGCCCATTTTCACAGGAAAAAATCCCCCAGTGAAAAGCATCAGAATAGATACCAAGAAAAATACCAACAAAAACAGTGTGCTCCCACTATGTATCTACTCAGCATGCAAAAGTTAGAAAGCTAGATAATACAATCCTGGCCACAGGTAGAGCTATGCAGAAGAGCCACCTGGCAGTGCTTAGTCAAAGAAGTAAACATGCACACTTTGACCTAGAAATTCCACCTGTGTGTAAACCAGGCGGTGCTTAAGCAGTTTCACAAGGGGACATGCACAGGGAAATTTATCCTCAGGTTCTTATAGAGTTGTCTGTGCTTACAGGGAGTTGATGGTTGTCAAGATGCCCACAGCTGCGAAAGTCAAAAGCTAAAAAAATAATAGATGCCAACCTGGATATATTAATAATCCCGTATCTATGATCACCTTCATAAGGTAGCTTCCCAACTTCTGTGTGGAAGTGAGTTCCTCCTTGGCCCTTACACTGTTGTGGAGACCACTAGGAGTTCAGCTTTGTGCAGGATCATCTGACCTGGACTTTTGGCAAGACCTGTACAGCCCTCACACATGCTCAGATGCTACAGGACTTTTCAGACCAGTCCAGACAACAGTAGGCATCCATTCATTGTCTGCACTCTACAGATTCCTAGATGCACGACATTCATTACCATCAAATGCAGAATTTTCATCAAAACCTAATATATATATCATTCCAATCTGAATCAAGAAAATCGGAAATATCCCCAAATCCAAAGAGTGGATCCCCATTGTGATGCTACAAGTTGAAAATTCCACAGCTGACCTCATGGGATGGTTCACAGTCAAAAGACAGCTGCATGAAAAATATTACATGACCTTCCTGCTATGTGAAAAGTGGCATGTGAAGTACACATGCATGTCTTCCTCAGACATGGGTTCATTTGCAAGACACCTTGTGCAATTGAAAATACTCCAAAAGGGGAGAAATCAGAACCATGTCTCCAAAGTATTTCAGCAGAGACCAACTCCATCTGTCTATCTATCTCTCAGTGAGTGTGTGTGCTCTTGTGTGTGTTTGTGTGTCTTTGTTTGTGTTTGTACCATCATAGCTGATACTTCATTGCCCCCATTGGAAAACTGACTCAGATAATGCCATCTGCCAAACTCCTAAAAACCAAAGTTCTTGCTGATAGAATGAAACATTCCTTCCTGTTGGTTTGGATGTGTCCTTTAGGAATCACTGCTACATTTAGTATACTCAAATCATCACAGTAGATCAGGTAACAAAAACATATATATTTTAAAATAATAATAATATATTAATGGAAACAACAAATACAGGATAGAGTAACAACTGTGTTACTAAACAAGGTCAAGGACAATGGCAAACTATAGATTCAAACTTTGAAGAAAATAGTAATCAATGTAAATATTCCTGGGCTGCCTCAGCCCCGCCCAGGCACACAGCAACAGAATGGATTTGCAAGCATCCTCAGGAGGGCAGGAGCCTTCTTTGCAGGACGAGAGGGAGGTTGAGGCTCGATCCACCCATCATTCTTTTGGGAGAGGCTCCTTTTCCTCAGCACAAAGTTGGATTTTTTGTGAGGATTCTTGGCATAAAATACGTTGGCCTCTGCTGGAATCCTCAGCTCTGGGGAGAGAGGGGTGTACAAAAAGAAGGTGGCACTCAGGAGGTGCTCCCTAGGACACGCCAACATCTGAGAGCCTGTGCCAGAAAAGGCCAGAGCCACACACCTGAGAGCTCTCCAATTCAGCACCAATACCAACGAAGACAGCCTCCACAGTCCTCCCTGAGGAAGAACTAGGCAGAGCACTTCAACAGACCTAATGTCTGTTCCTACCGAAGGCTTTGGACTCCAGAATATCTCAGGTCCTCTTTCATCTGCCAAAGCACACCACTAGGGTTTGCATCTGAAATCTCCCACAAAAGGTTCCTGTGCCGAAGATTCAGTCCCCACATGAGCCATCTTCATAGGTGGGTTTGGAGGGAAGCACTGGATGGTGAGTGCTCTGATGTCAACATGAAATTCTCATTCAAGATGAATACACTACTGGGGGGTGGGAGGGACTGGAAGAAAGGTTGAGCATGGTTGGAGTAAGACCTAAACAGGGTTGTGCCCTGGGCAACAGTACCTTGTTCCTGTTGGCTCCACTGAATCCTCATTCTCCAAGGAGAGGTCCTCCCTCTCCATCTTTCTCTCTCTCCCTCTCTGCCAGCCTCGTTCTCTCTCTCCCAGTCTATGCCTTTGTGGCAAGGGCTGAGGAGCTCTCCACTGCCACACACTAGAGCTTTATGGACAGCCTCAGTGCACAACCAAAGAGAAAGCTATGAAACCCAGAGAAAAAAGGCCTAGGATTCCTCCTCTGAGTTATTTTCCTCAAGTATGGCCACAGTGAGGACAGGCTGACCAGCGCGGATACCACATTAGAGCCATGCTTCTGCGTTGGTGGAGCCCGCCTCCATGTGAACCAGGCTTCTGAGAATGGAGGCCACATTCCAAATACTGCCCTACTGAGAACAATGGTTCCAAAGACCAGCAAAGGGACTGCTTCCCTCCAACATGGTGTATGGCCCAGTGGTGCCATGACCCCGAGTGGGGGAATACAACAGCCGCTTCTCCTTCCTCTGAACATGTGTTTCCTGTCGCCCTCCTCTAACCTAGAGCCTGTTCTCCATCTCTTCTGGGTTGGATGTGGAGATCTCTGCTATGAATTTCTTAGGCTACCAAGGCCCCAGACAGACTTCCTCTTCCATAGACTCTACTAACCTAACAGTAGGTTAAGATAGGAGACAAGTGATCCTAGAACTCATAGGGATGGTGGTCTTCAGGGTACATAGGCTGGGATAATGGCTGCTGTGGTGTTTGGCTCACAAAAACCATCCAACCAACCAACGAAAAAGCGCTGGCATTATTATCAGATGAGCTCTGTGGCTACGTGCTCAGGAAGCCCTCATCTGACTTTAGTTAGGGATCACAACCTGGCTATTGTGATCACTCCTTGCCTAGTGGACTCAGGTGCGTAAGACCATGGAATTTATGCAAAAACAGATGATTCAGGCTGTCTCCCAGGCTGTGTTTTCTTCCCAATTTCATCCTGTTACTGCTTGCTAGAATCCTGGCAATGCTCTGCCCAGGCAGTGGTTTTTTGGTCACACAGAAGGCTTTCAATAGTACTGCTTCAGTCCACAAAATGCCAGTTCCCTCTTTAGCCCATGCATTCCCATGTTCCTTTGAAACCACTCCTATCCCAGACCATGAAAACATACTGCTCCTGGAGAGAGGCTTTCCTCCTCACTCCTCAAAGATGTCAGCTTTGGATGCCTGTTCATGTCCAGGGGAGGGCACCTGGTGGGGAGCCGCAATATCCACCGGGGTATACCATTGGACCTCAAGACCTTCCACCAGCAGAAGTGCAGTTGGCTTTGTGCACGAACCCAACACACCTGTTGGAGTGTTCTTGGGGGTCAGAGACTACTCTTTGTTGCTAAGAGTTGACCTGAGTCCACATCCTGACCCTTGCTCTCTGCTATCTGATTGTCTCACTTACTCTGACGGCGAGAGATGATTTGGCCCAGCTCATAATCCTCTGGATTCTCCTCAGTAAGGAAGTGTAGGTCGAGGGCGCTGCGGATGACGACAGGAGCCCTATCGTGGCAGGTCACCTGGAGCAGCATGGGAGACAGGCCTTCAGGAAATGGGCCTTGAAGTGACTACTCAAGGACAGTGGGCAGGGGCATTCTGGAGGCACCTCCACTCTAAATACAAGGGCAACATCCATGACCCTACTACCCGAGGCTGACCTCCTGCTCATCGTGTGGGCTCTTCCCACAGGCTACTAGCCCAATCCTTGTACATAGGACTTCCTGGGCCTGCCATTGCTCTTTGTGGAGCTGCACTCCTCTCGGAGTGAAAGGACCCCACTACCTGCATACAGATGCAATCTCATCCCACAAGTTGGGAGGAATGGGACAATAGCCTCCAAGATCCCAGGTCTGCCCGAGGATGCAGGCGGCATTGGGAATGGCCTAGGCACAAAACCGAGAGGCTTTGGTCTGGATTGCCAGGGCCAAAAACAGACCCAGGAACATGACCACACACAGGAGAGCTGAAAGATAGCCACGAGAGCTCCTGGCCTCCAGAGGCTCAGTGCTGGCTGGGATGTAGGAGGGCACCTCATCCGGCAAGGGTGGTCATTGGGTTACCTGGACATTTAGTGTGCTTGCTCCACATCCATATCGACTCTGCAGAGAGACTCTCTCAGCTCCTTGTTCAAGGAACATGGAGAACCTCACACTGCTGTCCTCCTCCATAGACGTCAGCATCCCATACAAGGGAACCTGCAACCTAGTTCCTGTCCTATTCTCATCTGTCACCCATACCTGTCCCTGCTCTTCTGGACTGCATGCTGCCACCTGACACACAGACTCCCTCAGACATGGCAGTGGACAAGCTGCTGCACTCGCTCATCTCAGCTCCAGCCCTTCACACTGACCTCTCCCTTCTTGATTCCCATCTATCCTCCTGATCATCCAGAAGCTCCAAATTCAAGAGGGCATGAGTAGTCCATGGTATTGGACCAGTGTCTGCTCCCCACCCAGGTGTAAGCACCACGGGACACCCCTGCTCCCAGGCTTACCAGAACACTCTTGGCCATCTCTGGACTTTGTGTTTCTAAGTGGACACGAATTAAGCAGGTGTCTCCCACCTGCTTGTGGGAAAGCGGCCTGGAGGACTTGCAGGTTGATTCTGAGAACTGTGGGGGATGGAACATCAGCAAACCCAGAAACAGAAAGCCACCCCAGACTGTCAGTTGGCTCTATGGGCTTCCAGCAAATATGTCCAGGTGCTGAGGCTTCTTATTTCCTCAGGTCGGAGTGGAATGGCAGCACATGCACAGCTTGAATAAGGTAGGTGTTTACCTCCTTTCCCTTGACCTGGGGGCATTTCCTCACCATGAAAAATTGTATTCCCAGATTCATGGACAGACACACGAGTGAGTGGTCAGAGACCTTGATTTCTTCAGAGCGAAGTGGAGAGAATTGTTAGGTGGCACTCAAGGATTATACCACAAAACACCCACAACCCCTGAGAGTCTCCGCCAGGCCCATCACACTTTGGTATTTTGGGGCCAAGGCCCACTTTCTCTTGGCTGTCAGTTATCCTGAGCCCACTGTGGATCATGTCTCCCCACTGTCTGATTGTCCTACTTACTCTCATCCTCCGACATCATATACAGCAGCTCAAAGTTGTCCACATCCTCATGCTGCAACAAATTTTGGTCCAAGGCCCTGCGGATGAGGCTTGTCACCGTCTCCTGAAAGGTCACCTGGATCAGGGTGGGACAAATGTCATCAGAGAATGGCTTTTAGAAGAGCTACCCAGAAGACTGTGGTCAAACATTCAGGAGAAATCTCAGCTACATATACAAGGGCACAATCTTGTTATCCTGCTACCTGAGTGTGTCCTCCATATACCACCTGGGTTCTTGCAATGTGCTACTAGAACAATCCTGGTACAAATATCTGCCTGTACCTGCCATCTCCCCTCCCCCTGGGGAGCCACATTCCACTCATGTCAAAGGACCAAACTGCCTATGCACAGACACACTCTCATCTCACTGAGATGAGAGCAATGGGCCAGGGATCTGCGCACCAAGTGTGATCTGGGATGCAGGCTGCCTTTGTGGGTGGAAGAGGCAGATGCACTGAAAATTTGGGTCCTGACTGCCACGACACAAAACAGACTCAGATACAAGAGTGTGCACTTGAGTGCTTCATGATAGCTTTGAGAGGCCCTGGCCTCTGGAAGCTCGGTGCGGGTCTGGTTGTCATGATGTACTTGACTCAGCACTGGCAGTCACTGAACATGTCTCCTCTGCAGCTGGACACCTGCAGCATTAGCGTGTCTACTGCACATCCATAGAAATTCTGCCAAGAACCCCTTTAGCTCCGTATTTACATACATGCAAAGCCTAACATTCCGAAGCTTTGGCATGACCCCCCAGGTGATCCCGACCCCAAATTCCTACACCTAGTCATGCTAAGGAGGTTCTCTTCCCTGCCACCAGGAACACATCCCCTCCTACACATGTGACAAGTCACTGCCACCTCCTCTGCTCCAACTTCACTCATTGAGAATACCAAGTTCTAGGCACTGCAGCCTGCACCCTGGACATATCTCTGCCTTCATCTGTCCACAGCACTTCCGTCTGCACTTCTGGCCTGCAAAACCCACAAAACACAGGCCCACTCACCACTGAAGCTTGGCATGCTGATGCTCTCCCTCCTCAGGTCAAGCCCTTAAGACGGACCTCTCTCTTCTTTATTTCCCACCATAGCCCTGGGGTTGGCTGTGTCTCCTGCCTTCCACTGTGTGGACACCCAGGAGGCAGCCCTGCTGTCGGGCTTACCGGGATGCGCTTTGTCTCCCTCAGGCTCTGTCCCTCTAGGAGGACGTGAACAACGCGGCTGTCTTCCACCTGCTCGCTGGAGTGAAGCAGTGAGGAGCTGCTACTCACAGCTGCTGGGGTCCTGGATGCCACTGCCACAGAAGGTTCCAAGAACTGTGGGGGATGACAACATCAGCAAAGCCCAGCAACTGCACCCCACCCAGCCTGGCAGTTGGCTCTGTGGGCATTCTACAACATCCATCCAGAACCTGAGGTTCTTGTCCCCTTGGAGGATGTGGAGTGGCACCAGGAGTAAAGACTGAAGAAGGTGGCTGTTTTGGGAACAAGAGATCCAGCACCTGCTGGGTGGGGATGAAATCCCAGGAGATTAACCCCATGTTGCTGCTGAAATGTAGGTTCCTCCCACAAATGACAGGCAGGAGCTCATTCCTAAGCTGGTCCTGCCTGTAAGGTTCAAGGCTCTGAACCCTGAAGGGCTCCTCCGTGTTCTGATCATTTTCACCCTGGGTTGGGACCAAGAATGGTGGGTTCAAAATGGAAATGGTGACAAACAGAAAAATGACTTGTGCCAATACACTAGAGTCAAAGCACAATGGGACAGTTCCCATCAGTACAAACACACACACACACACACACACACACACAGAGTCAGAATAGGAGTCCTGGGCCATTCATCAGGGATCAGACTAGAGGGCCTGCTGGGCTCACCTGCCCTGTGCTACTCACTGTTACTCTTGAGCTCCTCTGCGACAATCGCCAGAGGCTCTGGCGTCTAAGATGAAGCCTCACCCAGTGTATCCACAAAAGGGCTAGTTGGCCCCCCGAGATTCCTGGGAGCCTGAGGCTCGGCATTGTCTGCAACCACAGGAGAACATCCTTCTCCCTCCAGTGGCTCCAACCAAGTGAGCTCGGATGGCTTGGTCAGTGAAGTGGGTGCCTGGATACCAGGGTTCCATGTTCTGTTTGATCCATTGTCAAGGCAATGATGTCATTTCCTGTGCCCATACCTGAGCCTCTTTTCACATAAGACCACTTTCAACAGCCCTATGGGCTGCCGATTTCTCCTCCATGCCTACCCATCTCAGGTGCGCAGGTGTTCACCAACAACTACCCAAACATCCCCACCAGCATCTGCCCTGCTTGGTGCCACTAGAGTTCCAGCTTGGAGCCTTCAAAAATGCATTCACAACCAGTCCTTCCCTCTCAGCAGCTTTTGGACCCTGGTCCCATCATTGTGCAACTCATGGTGTGCCCAGTCTTTTCTGGAAAGTAGGGTAGCATCTAATCTCTAGGGTTTATTGTGTCTATTGGCCCATAACACCCTCTGTTCTCTCTGAAACCAGAGATGGGACTCACAGGTGGCTAAAGCACAAATGTAGAGATGGGATAATCACAAGAAAGGGAGAGACAAAGAATGCACCCTAACTCAATCAGGCCTGTGTCCCACACAGGGACATGGCCAATGTCCGTCCCATCGTGGCTGCAGTTCCCTCTCTACACCATGGCAAGTTGGAGGGGACTGAGATGCAGAGGCTGCTCCCCTCTGCCATACAACTTCCCAAGGCTTCTCCTAAGATTTCAAAAGGGCCAAGTGTGTCTAGTGTTGGGGTCTCACAGAGACTCCGAGGTACCACAGCATCCTGCTGCCCAGAACCGGTTCACCCCTCACCTCAAGGGGGCTCAGCCTCTGGATTCATGGGAATTGAAGTGGGTACAGGTGATGGGATATCACCTCCAAGACTGAGTTATGCCAAGTCCATGACCCCTGTCTGCATCCCTGTCTCCAGCACCACTCCCCCCTCTCTCTTTCCTCCTCAGAGCAAACAAATCCACTTAGCAAGTGTGTCCTGTGATAAAGACATGACGGTCACCCATCCTCTCATTACAAAAACACTGAGGCTCAGCCAACATGGATCCTACAGGGAACACAGGCATAAACTCAGACTCCGATCCTCCCAGCCGAGCCTCAGTGGAGCCTGGACTCCCAGCCTCCTGAGTCAAGGAAACAGAGGTTCCTAGCCGAGCCACCTTGGATGCAGCCGCACACAAACTGAACTCATCAATGCCCCTTGCTCTCAGTTGTGAGTAAGAGGGGAAGTGGTGTTTCACAACCCTGGACATCAAGTGCAGTCTCCAGGCTTTGGGGTGTGCCCTGGCCTCTGTCTATCTGCCCAGGCTCTCCAACCCACACTGGCCTCTTACCCAACCTCCTCCTAGGGCCAAACTCAATCCTGCCTCTCAATTTCTGCTGCCTTCCCCAACACACTGCTCCCCAAAATGAGCAGGGCTGGCTCTCGGTTATCATGCTGGTGCCAGCAGCAATGCCACCCCACTGACATAATTCTGAGTCCCAACCTAGGCACTCCAGCTGTCTTTGCCACACCTGGCCTGTTTGGGCTCTGGCTCTTGCTCTTTTCTTTCATGTGCATGTGTTTTGAGGTTTTGAGTTTCTCCCACTGCAGAACTGCAGCTGTGGCAGGGTAGAGCTCATGAGGGTGACATTCTGAGCCACATCCAATCCCATCAGGACTGTTCACTGGGGTGACTGCTGGAACACAGTGATGAGTGAACACATGGGAGGTGGTTGGACCCACCTTGCCTCTGAGTGGCTTCCTTTCAGGACAGGAATGTAGGCATGGGAGCCCCTGGCGTGGGATGCTTTGCACAAGGCGTGACCATGGGCTCTCTTTCCTGGCAAAAATGGCTCCACTCAGCATGGAGAGCACTGTCATTCCTGGTGGCTAACAACAGCCCTGGACCCCAGAAAGGAACCCACACTCAAGATTAACGTCTGAGTGTGCGTGTCCTCGAGGAAATGAGGTCTCCTGATCCCAGGTGCAAAGGGGTAAGTCCTCTAACTCCAGGGGCCATGAAGGGACATCTGAGTTTCCCTTGTCCTTCTTTCCCTCTCTAACTAACCACAGTTAGGACCCTGGCCTCATTCCCCAGTGAGGATCATTAGGCTCCATAAAGGACAGTCTCTAAGATGCTCAGTGGACCAACACCCTCTGCACAACCCATAACCCTATTCACCCAAGAGGCAAGAGGATTTCTATTCAGGAAAACCAGGAAAGGGAGAGCCTTTCTCAAGGACACAAGGACATTAGTGAGTGAGGGAGTGATTAATGGATGGAGAACTATTTCCAACACCAACTTCCAGGAGCATATATGGCAACCTGGAGAATTCTGCAGTGTGTTGGTGATTAAGGAGAACGTGTGAATTCAGGGGTCACTAGGTCCTCTCAGCCATAAGGAGGGAAACTGCCATAAAGGAACTAGGACAAGGGTGCGAGGAATGCTCACTGGTGGGAGATCGGAAGGAAGGAAAGTGTACTCATTAGAAAAGTGTCGCCTGAAAATTCTTAGCCAGCCAAAAGTCGTGCGAACTTGTGTGGGAAAAGAGTCTTTGCACAGTGATGAAGCTAAGAGCTCACATGATGGAACACAGCATCAACTGGGACCAAATCCAATATCTGATATTCTTGTAGGAAGAGGAGAGTCTGGACCCAGATACCAGGGAGACTGGGGGATACCGGATATGTGAGGTTGGAGCCAGGGCGGGATGCCCATATGGGAACCACAGATCGTGGGCAGCAATAGGAGAGTGGGCAAGGGCTGGGAGAGTTGGGGAGACAGTCCCCTTGAAACCTGGGAGGGGTTATGGCACTGGGACAGCCCAACACCTACTGTGTTGAGCCTCTGGAGCTCAACGGAAGACACTTCCTCTGTTGTCGGCCACCCAGTTAACAGAGTTTGGTTGCAGCAGCCTAGGACCCAGCTGAAGGTCTGAGCATGTTGGCCATGCAGGTTGGATCTGGACCACAGACACCCTCATCAGAGATTGTAGGGTCTCAGCCCTGAGGCAAGACAGGCACTAAGTCAGGCCAGGTGGGGAAACGGATAGGCACACACTCTGGGGGCTGGTGCCTGTGTTACTGGGAGCACTTCTGATCGCAATTCCCTGATCTGCTGCCAACACAGGCTACAGAGGAGCGTACAGAAACACAGACCACGGATCTGCCCCACTCAGTGGGCCCAGGCCAACACCACACCCAGCAGCCTCGTGCCATACCCAATGAGTCTCGGAGCGGCCCCCTCTTCCCATCCTGAGAGCTCTTCCCTTCCTCATGTGCCAATAACTCCCTACTGTCACTGGCAATATCTACTCTGTGAGATGTCAACATCCGTGGGTACTGTTCTCTCATCCCAGGACAGTGTGGTCCCACACACCCTGGTGAAATGGGCCACCGGGAGGCTGGACCTGGAGGTTGTTGAGGCTGAATGGCAGCGGTGGTCCTCTGGCACTTAATATTATTTAAGTTAAAAAAAAACAAAAACAAAAACAAAAAACGGGTCTTGGTGCTCGAAAATATTTGATTTGCATATTCTCATCCCGTAACCCCAATATTTTCATTATTTCCTCACATATGAAATCTTACTAGCATAAAGGTAATTTCGTATTAAACAAAGTGGATTGAAATAACATTGGTAAAAATAATCAATCACCATACTTTCAATTTTTGTTCTGCTTTCCTATTAGAAACCACTTGGATACAAGAGAACAGAGGACAGACTCATGGAAATGCTTGAAATGACAAGAAGCTCCCACTCAAGCTCAGCATTCAGTCCTGGACAGGGTAAGACCAGGCCACTTTGACATCTGTGCCAAAGAGTCTACCAGACAGAATCCTCTGACTGATCCCTGACTGAGCCATAGGAACTGGCTAGAAAAGCCTTCACATCCTCAATACATTCTTCACGTCAGAATACTTGACAACCATTGATATCCATCTCTCGTTAACTTGCTCCCCAGCCAACCATTCTTCAACAAATTCAAAGGAGTAACTCATGCAAGCACACAGAAAGGGGTGTTCACTACACACATCCATGTGCGAAAAAGACAACTGGTATTTCTTGTTTGGGCTATTTCAAATGAAATCCCTTCTGCATGACCTCCACAAACCAAAGGAAAATATTTGTGAAATTCCCACGTAGAAGACAAGATACACTTGCCAAGGAGGCAGTGGCAAGAATTTTGACACTCCAAATGTAGAGTGTGTGTTTAGGAAGCAGTCACAGTTTCCATGAGAGAGTCCCATGAAATCAATTAGGAAGATCCATGCTCTAGCCCTACCATGCAAGTGATGTGACTTGAAAGAGTCACTTAGTCTTAGTAACCATCATCACTAACAACTAAGTCAATGAATAAAGGTCCTCAGGTGCCAAGCTACAAAATGTGGGATGAGCATGGATGAGGATGGGTGGGAGAAGTCTCCAACTCTAACACAATTAGGGAAGGATGTGCTGACCTCAAGTGGCTGGGGGGCTGGGATCCTGCCACAGAGGGGGATTCCAAACCTCACATCCCCTGACCCAGGCCAGAAGACCAGGTAGAGTCCAAGGACCCTGGGGTGGCCCAAAGGCAATAAAGGTCAAAAGGAACTAGGGATCTGCCTGGTCCCTCAATCCCCTACTCTGAGCAGGGCTGCATGACGAGGCCAGAGGCCATCCACAGCAATCTGCCTTTACAGGAAAACAGGGACTGCAGGCTGCCTCTGCCTCACTGAATCAGGGTGGTGTTTTCATAAAGCAAGACCACTTCCTCACATTTGACCAGCAGCTCATGTGTTGACAGCACAATGACTGACTTGACTCAGGCCCTGATGAATGAAATAGAAAATTCATAGCAAACCCATCTTTAGCTCTTCCACATCATCAGGGGCTCTGATTCAATTCCGTCCAGAAAGGTGTCTGAAATGATTTCTAAACATGCTGGGGACTCACCTCTGTGTGGAACTTTTCAGGAAAAAGGGGATCAAATCTCATGAAGCAACTCTTCTCTCTTCTAGCCCATGGGCAATGCAAGGAACCTGCATGATACCAGAGGCTCACTTCTCTCTTCTCATGTCTTCTGGAAAGGATTCGTTAATGCTTCCTGCAAGGTGAAGCAGAAGCCTGCATCCCCAGCTGCACAGAAGTGTTTTAGGGCAGTGTCTCCCTTAAAACCCAAAAATAAAAAAAACAGGTCATTCAACAGGCACATGGATTCGAGTACATGTTCAATGATCCCTCCTCCCTGGAGCCTTCCACATGCCCATCTTCCACATTCACAGAGCAATGCTTGGCCATTCTCAAGACCAGGAGACCATGATGCTCATCACCAGGAAGTCAATAAGGAACATGAAGAGAGCAGCATGGATTGCAGAAGGTGGCACATCAAGGATCTTCAGCTCTGCTGCTAGAACACAAGAGCTTAACTTCAGTATTGACTTTTTGCCAACTACCAAGTATGATAGCAGTGTCAAGCCCAATATGCAGATATGCAAGTAGTAGGTGACACCCCGCATCCATTCACAAAAGTGGGCAACATCTGCATCAGAACAAGGAAGTATCTTACCCTTACTCATAAAAATCATCAGAAACAAAATAAAATGGATGCAAGACTTCTCATTTCACTATTAGGTAGCTGTTGGAATTCCCTATTAAATAATACCTCCTCCAAAATAAAAAGTATCTCAGACATGTGTCAACTATTCAATGGATGACATTTTAAAAACTATGGACTTTACTTAATATTTATGTATGCTATATCCCTGCCTAAGGCTCTATGAGAAAGGAGCACATAGAATTGGATCTTTGAAAATCTCACATTTGCTGATAAATATTACTGCTGATCTCAGGCATGGCGAAGTGAAAAGTGGGACTTTGGATATTCCAAGAATGCTATGTTGTGGGATTGGTGTCCCTGATTCATACATAGCATATGGTTTCTATGAAATCCAGTGAGGGAGCAGGAGTAACGAAGCTGATTGCACAGATGACCTCAGGGAATACTGACAGATAGGCCAAATGAAAAATATGCTCCAGCTAACCATTGGTATTTGGGCTTCTGATCCCAGTCCTGTTTTTAAAAAAGGTGCAGACAGGCAGTGTTCATTAAAAACTGTCTACCATGTAAAAGTGGGTAATTTAAATGGCATCTAGTTACACATCTGATAGAATGGTCTGGCAACATATGAATTTCATTCTAACAACAACAACAACAACAAAACATAGAAAATGAGACATAAAGATAAAACCTTGTCTTCACCAGGATGCCTAAAAATAGGTTTTATTTGGCTCATGCAAATAAATATCTTTCAATAGAATTTCTGATTTCTGAATGAATCCATTCAACTTCATACTGCACAGATCACAAGGTTTTCTTTACAGAATATTCTCTTCTTCTTCTTAAAGCCTCACATAGAAAATGTCTCACAGGACATAGGAGGGGAATGACACAAAGGATGAGAGAATGGCTGGAACCGTTCTCAAATGTGCCCATGTAGCCTAAAGTTTGAAGGCATCTAATTGTACTCTAAAACAATTATGAACCTATTCGATCCGTTATTAATAAATATCACCACTTTACCACTTGAACCAAATCACAGAAAATTGGAAACAGATGATCATTGGCTTTGATACCTTTACTTCTGTTTCATTACTCAGAGTCGATCAACTCTATACTTCAAGTGACACAGATTTATTACAGAATGCCTAAGATCCTAAGGATCTATTTTAGCTCAGCCCATGGTATTGCTTCATTATTTTATTATTTTGTAAGTAATAAAATATAACTTCATGTTGGATGATATATTCAAGCCATGAATATATCATCCAACATTGTTCTTCCCAAAATATTAGCCCAATTTCTGCGCGCGCTCACTTACTGTTCAGGAATTTTACTAATTGTTTGAAGGTTCTAGAGGACCTGTTAGACTCCTAATGGACAAACCATACAACATACTCCAGAGAACGGACGAGTGCCATAAGAAGAAAATAAGGTCAGCCTACAGCAATGGGCAGCTGCCTGCCCTCGGCTGGGAGGAGCCCTGGCCATGGCACCAGGGCTGCTGGGCAGCAGAAGCCTCCACAGCCCTGCAGGGAGCCTGGAGCACAGCTCTGCCTAACCATGCTCAGCCCTGGACAGATGCACATGAGTTCCCATCACAGGCTCGAGTGTGACAGTCCCAGGTGCATGCCTGTCATGCCAGCCACCAGGGAGGCTGAGGCAAGAGGAACGTTTGAGGTCAGCCTTGGCAACTTAGACCCCGAGGCAAAGGGGAAATACTTTTACAGGGGTCTCTGAGGGTGTAGCTCAGGTAGGTCACTTGCCTCACAGGCTCAAGGCCCTGGGTTCAATCCCCAGAACCCACGTACACACAAAAAGTGAACTTGGAATATTGTTTAAAATGATGGATCAGGTACACACAAGGACTTCAATATGACCTCTCAGAGGAGCTCAATTTGAGATCAGACTGAACAAAAGACCACCTGGACCATTGACTCAGTGTCTGAAACCCTCTGTGAGCATGGGAAGCACTGCTGGCAAGACACCAGAGGGCCAAAGCACTTGTGCCCCCTGCAGGGGTGTCTCTTGTCTACCGCCAAAGACTGTTCCCCTCCTGGGGCAGCTGAGAGCAAGCTGGGCCTTGGAGCAAGGACTAGTGCTTTAGATATAGACTATGCAAGCAAGGGGCAATGTCTTTAATAAAACTAAAATTAAAAAGTCACATTGAAAAAATTTTAAAAAGAAGAAAATAAGGTCAAGTAGAGGAAGCCCATTTTCACAGGAAAAAATCCCCCAGTGAAAAGCATCAGAATAGATACCAAGAAAAATACCAACAAAAACAGTGTGCTCCCACTATGTATCTACTCAACATGCAAAAGTTAGAAAGCTAGATAATACAATCCTGGCCACAGGTAGAGCTATGCAGAAG
Organism: Urocitellus parryii; assembly: GCF_045843805.1. Classification (NCBI taxonomy): domain Eukaryota; kingdom Metazoa; phylum Chordata; class Mammalia; order Rodentia; family Sciuridae; genus Urocitellus; species Urocitellus parryii. Next base: position 44,756,919 of record NC_135548.1, read on the forward strand.
AGCCACCTGGCAGTGCTTATTCAAAGAAGTAAACATGCACACTTTGACCTAGAAATTCCACCTGTGTGTAAACCATGCGGTGCTTAAGCAGTATCACAAGGGGATATGCACAGGGAAATTTATCCTCAGGTTCTTATAGAGTTGTCTGTGCTTACAGGGAGTTGATGGTTGTCAAGATGCCCACAGCTGCGAAAGTCAAAAGCTAAAAAAATAATAGATGCCAACCTGGATATATTAATAATCCCGTATCTATGATCACCTTCATAAGGTAGCTTCCCAACTTCTGTGTGGAAGTGAGTTTCTCCTTGGCCCTTACACTGTTGTGGAGACCACTAGGAGTTCAGCTTTGTGCAGGATCATCTGACCTGGACTTTTGGCAAGACTTGTACAGCCCTCACACATGCTCAGATGCTACAGGACTTTTCAGACCAGTCCAGACAACAGTAGGCATCCATTCATTGTCTGCACTCTACAGATTCCTAGATGCACGACATTCATTACCATCAAATGCAGAATTTTCATCAAAAACTAATATATATATCATTCCAATCTAAATCAAGAAAATCGGAAATATCCCCAAATCCAAAGAGTGGATCCCCATTGTGATGCTACAAGTTGAAAATTCCACAGCTGACCTCATGGGATGGTTCACAGTCAAAAGACAGCTGCATGAAAAATATTACATGACCTTCCTGCTATGTGAAAAGTGGCATGTGAAGTACACATGCATGTCTTCCTCAGACATGGGTTCATTTGCAAGACACCTTGTGCAATTGAAAATACTCCAAAAGGGGAGAAATCAGAACCATGTCTCCAAAGTATTTCAGCAGAGACCAACTCCATCTGTCTATCTATCTCTCAGTGAGTGTGTGTGCTCTTGTGTGTGTTTGTGTGTCTTTGTTTGTGTTTGTACCATCACAGCTGATACTTCATTGCCCCCATTGGAAAACTGACTCAGATAATGCCATCTGCCAAACTCCTAAAAACCAAAGTTCTTGCTGATAGAATGAAACATTCCTTCCTGTTGGTTTGGATGTGTCCTTTAGGAATCACTGCTACATTTAGTATACTCAAATCATCACAGTAGATCAGGTAACAAAAACATATATATTTTAAAATAATAATAATATATTAATGGAAACAACAAATACAGGATAGAGTAACAACTGTGTTACTAAACAAGGTCAAGGACAATGGCAAACTATAGATTCAAACTTTGAAGAAAATAGTAATCAATGTAAATATTCCTGGGCTGCCTCAGCCCCGCCCAGGCACACAGCAACAGAATGGTTTTGCAAGCATCCTCAGGAGGGCAGGAGCCTTCTTTGCAGGACGAGAGGGAGGTTGAGGCTCGATCCACCCATCATTCTTTTGGGAGAGGCTCCTTTTCCTCAGCACAAAGTTGGATTTTTTGTGAGGATTCTTGGCATAAAATACCTTGGCCTCTGCTGGAATCCTCAGCTCTGGGGAGAGAGGGGTGTACAAAAAGAAGGTGGCACTCAGGAGGTGCTCCCTAGGACACGCCAACATCTGAGAGCCTGTGCCAGAAAAGGCCAGAGCCACACACCTGAGAGCTCTCCAATTCAGCACCAATACCAACAAAGACAGCCTCCACAGTCCTCCCTGAGGAAGAACTAGGCAGAGCACTTCAACAGACCTAATGTCTGTTCCTACCGAAGGCTTTGGACTCCAGAATATCTCAGGTCCTCTTGCATCTGCCAAAGCACACCACTAGGGTTTGCATCTGAAATCTCCCACAAAAGGCTCCTGTGCCGAAGATTCAGTCCCCACATGAGCCATCTTCATAGGTGGGTTTGGAGGGAAGCATTGGATGGTGAGTGCTCTGATGTCAACATGAAATTCTCATTCAAGATGAATACACTACTGGGGGGTGGGAGGGACTGGAAGAAAGGTTGAGCATGGTTGGAGTAAGACCTAAACAGGGTTGTGCCCTGGGCAACAGTACCTTGTTCCTGTTGGCTCCACTGAATCCTCATTCTCCAAGGAGAGGTCCTCCCTCTCCATCTTTCTCTCTCTCCCTCTCTGCCAGCCTCGTTCTCTCTCTCCCAGTCTATGCCTTTGTGGCAAGGGCTGAGGAGCTCTCCACTGCCACACACTAGAGCTTTATGGACAGCCTCAGTGCACAACCAAAGAGAAAGCTATGAAACCCAGAGAAAAAAGGCCTAGGATTCCTCCTCTGAGTTATTTTCCTCAAGTATGGCCACAGTGAGGACAGGCTGACCAGCACGGATACCACGTTAGAGCCATGCTTCTGCGTTGGTGGAGCCCGCCTCCATGTGAACCAGGCTTCTGAGAATGGAGGCCACATTCCAAATACTGCCCTACTGAGAACAATGGTTCCAAAGACCAGCAAAGGGACTGCTTCCCTCCAACATGGTGTATGGCCCAGTGGTGCCATGACCCCGAGTGGGGGAATACAACAGCCGCTTCTCCTTCCTCTGAACATGTGTTTCCTGTCGCCCTCCTCTAACCTAGAGCCTGTTCTCCATCCCTTCTGGGTTGGATGTGGAGATCTCTGCTATGAATTTCTTAGGCTACCAAGGCCCCAGACAGACTTCCTCTTCCATAGACTCTACTAACCTAACAGTAGGTTAAGATAGGAGACAAGTGATCCTAGAACTCATAGGGATGGTGGTCTTCAGGGTACATAGGCTGGGATAATGGCTGCTGTGGTGTTTGGCTCACAAAAACCAACCAACCAACCAACGAAAAAGCGCTGGCATTATTATCAGATGAGCTCTGTGGCTACGTGCTCAGGAAGCCCTCATCTGACTTTAGTTAGGGATCACAACCTGGCTATTGTGATCACTCCTTGCCTAGTGGACTCAGGTGCGTAAGACCATGGAATTTATGCAAAAACAGATGATTCAGGCTGTCTCCCAGGCTGTGTTTTCTTCCCAATTTCATCCTGTTACTGCTTGCTAGAATCCTGGCAATGCTCTGCCCAGGCAGTGGTTTTTTGGTCACACAGAAGGCTTTCAATAGTACTGCTTCAGTCCACAAAATGCCAGTTCCCTCTTTAGCCCATGCATTCCCATGTTCCTTTGAAACCACTCCTATCCCAGACCATGAAAACATACTGCTCCTGGAGAGAGGCTTTCCTCCTCACTCCTCAAAGATGTCAGCTTTGGATGCCTGTTCATGTCCAGGGGAGGGCACCTGGTGGGGAGCCGCAATATCCACCGGGGTATACCATTGGACCTCAAGACCTTCCACCAGCAGAAGTGCAGTTGGCTTTGTGCACGAACCCAACACACCTGTTGGAGTGTTCTTGGGGGTCAGAGACTACTCTTTGTTGCTAAGAGTTGACCTGAGTCCACATCCTGACCCTTGCTCTCTGCTATCTGATTGTCTCACTTACTCTGACGGCGAGAGATGATTTGGCCCAGCTCATAATCCTCTGGATTCTCCTCAGTAAGGAAGTGTAGGTCGAGGGCGCTGCGGATGACGACAGGAGCCCTATCGTGGCAGGTCACCTGGAGCAGCATGGGAGACAGGCCTTCAGGAAATGGGCCTTGAAGTGACTACTCAAGGACAGTGGGCAGGGGCATTCTGGAGGCACCTCCACTCTAAATACAAGGGCAACATCCATGACCCTACTACCCGAGGCTGACCTCCTGCTCATCGTGTGGGCTCTTCCCACAGGCTACTAGCCCAATCCTTGTACATAGGACTTCCTGGGCCTGCCATTGCTCTTTGTGGAGCTGCACTCCTCTCGGAGTGAAAGGACCCCACTACCTGCATACAGATGCAATCTCATCCCACAAGTTGGGAGGAATGGGACAATAGCCTCCAAGATCCCAGGTCTGCCCGAGGATGCAGGCGGCATTGGGAATGGCCTAGGCACAAAACCGAGAGGCTTTGGTCTGGATTGCCAGGGCCAAAAACAGACCCAGGAACATGACCACACACAGGAGAGCTGAAAGATAGCCACGAGAGCTCCTGGCCTCCAGAGGCTCAGTGCTGGCTGGGATGTAGGAGGGCACCTCATCCGGCAAGGGTGGTCATTGGGTTACCTGGACATTTAGTGTGCTTGCTCCACATCCATATCGACTCTGCAGAGAGACTCTCTCAGCTCCTTGTTCAAGGAACATGGAGAACCTCACACTGCTGTCCTCCTCCATAGACGTCAGCATCCCATACAAGGGAACCTGCAACCTAGTTCCTGTCCTATTCTCATCTGTCACCCATACCTGTCCCTGCCCTTCTGGACTGCATGCTGCCACCTGACACACAGACTCCCTCAGACATGGCAGTGGACAAGCTGCTGCACTCGCTCATCTCAGCTCCAGCCCTTCACACTGACCTCTCCCTTCTTGATTCCCATCTATCCTCCTGATCATCCAGAAGCTCCAAATTCAAGAGGGCATGAGTAGTCCATGGTATTGGACCAGTGTCTGCTCCCCACCCAGGTGTAAGCACCACGGGACACCCCTGCTCCCAGGCTTACCAGAACACTCTTGGCCATCTCTGGACTTTGTGTTTCTAAGTGGACACGAATTAAGCAGGTGTCTCCCACCTGCTTGTGGGAAAGCGGCCTGGAGGACTTGCAGGTTGATTCTGAGAACTGTGGGGGATGGAACATCAGCAAACCCAGAAACAGAAAGCCACCCCAGACTGTCAGTTGGCTCTATGGGCTTCCAGCAAATATGTCCAGGTGCTGAGGCTTCTTATTTCCTCAGGTCGGAGTGGAATGGCAGCACATGCACAGCTTGAATAAGGTAGGTGTTTACCTCCTTTCCCTTGACCTGGGGGCGGTTCCTCACGATGAAAGATTGTATTCCCAGATTCATGGACAGACACACGAGTGAGTGGTCAGAGACCTTGATTTCTGCAGAGCGAAGTGGAGAGAATTGTTAGGTGGCACTCAAGGATTATACCACAAAACACCCACAACCCCTGAGAGTCTCCGCCAGGCCCATCACACTTTGGTATTTTTGGGCCCAGGCCCACTTTCTCTTGGCTGTCAGTTATCCTGAGCCCACTGTGGATCATGTCTCCCCACTGTCTGATTGTCCTACTTACTCTCATCCTCAGACATCATATACAGCAGCTCAAAGTTGTCCACATCCTCATGCTGCAACAAATTTTGGTCCAAGGCCCTGCGGATGAGGCTTGTCACCGTCTCCTGAAAGGTCACCTGGATCAGGGTGGGACAAATGTCATCAGAGAATGGCTTTTAGAAGAGCTACCCTGAAGACTGTGGTCAAATATTCAGGAGAAATCTCAGCTACATATACAAGGGCACAATCTTGTTATCCTGCTACCTGAGTGTGTCCTCCATATACCACCTGGGTTCTTGCAATGTGCTACTAGAACAATCCTGGTACAAATATCTGCCTGTACCTGCCATCTCCCCTCCCCCTGGGGAGCCACATTCCACTCATGTCAAAGGACCAAACTGCCTATGCACAGACACACTCTCATCTCACTGAGATGAGAGCAATGGGCCAGGGATCTGCGCACCAAGTGTGATCTGGGATGCAGGCTGCCTTTGTGGGTGCAAGAGGCAGATGCACTGAAAATTTGGGTCCTGACTGCCACGACACAAAACAGACTCAGATACAAGAGTGTGCACTTGAGTGCTTCATGATAGCTTTGAGAGGCCCTGGCCTCTGGAAGCTCGGTGCGGGTCTGGTTGTCATGATGTACTTGACTCAGCACTGGCAGTCACTGAACATGTCTCCTCTGCAGCTGGACACCTGCAGCATTAGCGTGTCTACTGCACATCCATAGAAATTCTGCCAAGAACCCCTTTAGCTCCGTATTTACATACATGCAAAGCCTAACATTCCGAAGCTTTGGCATGACCCCCCAGGTGATCCCGACCCCAAATTCCTACACCTAGTCATGCTAAGGAGGTTCTCTTCCCTGCCACCAGGAACACATCCCCTCCTACACATGTGACAAGTCACTGCCACCTCCTCTGCTCCAACTTCACTCATTGAGAATACCAAGTTCTAGGCACTGCAGCCTGCACCCTGGACATATCTCTGCCTTCATCTGTCCACAGCACTTCCGTCTGCACTTCTGGCCTGCAAAACCCACAATACACAGGCCCACTCACCACTGAAGCTGGGCATGCTGATGCTCTCCCTCCTCAGGTCAAGCCCTTAAGACGGACCTCTCTCTTCTTTATTTCCCACCATAGCCCTGGGGTTGGCTGTGTCTCCTGCCTTCCACTGTGTGGACACCCAGGAGGCAGCCCTGCTGTCGGGCTTACCGGGATGCGCTTTGTCTCCCTCAGGCTCTGTCCCTCTAGGAGGACGTGAACAACGCGGCTGTCTTCCACCTGCTCGCTGGAGTGAAGCAGTGAGGAGCTGCTACTCACAGCTGCTGGGGTCCTGGATGCCACTGCCACAGAAGGTTCCAAGAACTGTGGGGGATGACAACATCAGCAAAGCCCAGCAACTGCACCCCACCCAGCCTGGCAGTTGGCTCTGTGGGCATTCTACAACATCCATCCAGAACCTGAGGTTCTTGTCCCCTTGGAGGATGTGGAGTGGCACCAGGAGTAAAGACTGAAGAAGGTGGCTGTTTTGGGAACTAGAGATCCAGCACCTGCTGGGTGGGGATGAAATCCCAGGAGATTAACCCCATGTTGCTGCTGAAATGTAGGTTCCTCCCACAAATGACAGGCAGGAGCTCATTCCTAAGCTGGTCCTGCCTGTAAGGTTCAAGGCTCTGAACCCTGAAGGGCTCCTCCGTGTTCTGATCATTTTAACCCTGGGTTGGGACCAAGAATGGTGGGTTCAAAATGGAAATGGTGAAAAACAGAAAAATGACTTGTGCCAATACACTAGAGTCAAAGCACAATGGGACAGTTCCCATCAGTACAAACACACACACACACACACACACACACACACACACACACACACACAGAGTCAGAATAGGAGTCCTGGGCCATTCATCAGGGATCAGACTAGAGGGCCTGCTGGGCTCACCTGCCCTGTGCTACTCACTGTTACTCTTGAGCTCCTCTGCGACAATCGCCAGAGGCTCTGGCGTCTAAGATGAAGCCTCACCCAGTGTATCCACAAAAGGGCTAGTTGGCCCCCCTGAGATTCCTGGGAGCCTGAGGCTCGGCATTGTCTGCAACCACAGGAGAACATCCTTCTCCCTCCAGTGGCTCCAACCAAGTGAGCTCGGATGGCTTGGTCAGTGAAGTGGGTGCCTGGATACCAGGGTTCCATGTTCTGTTTGATCCATTGTCAAGGCAATGATGTCATTTCCTGTGCCCATACCTGAGCCTCTTTTCACATAAGACCACTTTCAACAGCCCTATGGGCTGCCGATTTCTCCTCCATGCCTACCCATCTCAGGTGCGCAGGTGTTCACCAACAACTACCCAAACATCCCCACCAGCATCTGCCCTGCTTGGTGCCACTAGAGTTCCAGCTTGGAGCCTTCAAAAATGCATTCACAACCAGTCCTTCCCTCTCAGCAGCTTTTGGACCCTGGTCCCATCATTGTGCAACTCATGGTGTGCCCAGTCTTTTCTGGAAAGTAGGGTAGCATCTAATCTCTAGGGTTTATTGTGTCTATTGGCCCATAACACCCTCTGTTCTCTCTGAAACCAGAGATGGGACTCACAGGTGGCTAAAGCACAAATGTAGAGATGGGATAATCACAAGAAAGGGAGAGACAAAGAATGCACCCTAACTCAATCAGGCCTGTGTCCCACACAGGGACATGGCCAATGTCCGTCCCATCGTGGCTGCAGTTCCCTCTCTACACCATGGCAAGTTGGAGGGGACTGAGATGCAGAGGCTGCTCCCCTCTGCCATACAACTTCCCAAGGCTTCTCCTAAGATTTCAAAAGGGCCAAGTGTGTCTAGTGTTGGGGTCTCACAGAGACTCCGAGGTACCACAGCATCCTGCTGCCCAGAACCGGTTCACCCCTCACCTCAAGGGGGCTCAGCCTCTGGATTCATGGGAATTGAAGTGGGTACAGGTGATGGGATATCACCTCCAAGACTGAGTTATGCCAAGTCCATGACCCCTGTCTGCATCCCTGTCTCCAGCACCACTCCCCCCTCTCTCTTTCCTCCTCAGAGCAAACAAATCCATTTAGCAAGTGTGTCCTGTGATAAAGACATGACGGTCACCCATCCTCTCATTACAAAAACACTGAGGCTCAGCCAACATGGATCCTACAGGGAACACAGGCATAAACTCAGACTCCGATCCTCCCAGCCGAGCCTCAGTGGAGCCTGGACTCCCAGCCTCCTGAGTCAAGGAAACAGAGGTTCCTAGCCGAGCCACCTTGGATGCAGCCGCACACAAACTGAACTCATCAATGCCCCTTGCTCTCAGTTGTGAGTAAGAGGGGAAGTGGTGTTTCACAACCCTGGACATCAAGTGCAGTCTCCAGGCTTTGGGGTGTGCCCTGGCCTCTGTCTATCTGCCCAGGCTCTCCAACCCACATTGGCCTCTTACCCAACCTCCTCCTAGGGCCAAACTCAATCCTGCCTCTCAATTTCTGCTGCCTTCCCCAACACACTGCTCCCCAAAATGAGCAGGGCTGGCTCTCGGTTATCATGCTGGTGCCAGCAGCAATGCCACCCCACTGACATAATTCTGAGTCCCAACCTAGGCACTCCAGCTGTCTTTGCCACACCTGGCCTGTTTGGGCTCTGGCTCTTGCTCTTTTCTTTCATGTGCATGTGTTTTGAGGTTTTGAGTTTCTCCCACTGCAGAACTGCAGCTGTGGCAGGGTAGAGCTCATGAGGGTGACATTCTGAGCCACATCCAATCCCATCAGGACTGTTCACTGGGGTGACTGCTGGAACACAGTGATGAGTGAACACATGGGAGGTGGTTGGACCCACCTTGCCTCTGAGTGGCTTCCTTTCAGGACAGGAATGTAGGCATGGGAGCCCCTGGCGTGGGATGCTTTGCACAAGGCGTGACCATGGGCTCTCTTTCCTGGCAAAAATGGCTCCACTCAGCATGGAGAGCACTGTCATTCCTGGTGGCTAACAACAGCCCTGGACCCCAGAAAGGAACCCACACTCAAGATTAACGTCTGAGTGTGCGTGTCCTCGAGGAAATGAGGTCTCCTGATCCCAGGTGCAAAGGGGTAAGTCCTCTAACTCCAGGGGCCATGAAGGGACATCTGAGTTTCCCTTGTCCTTCTTTCCCTCTCTAACTAACCACAGTTAGGACCCTGGCCTCATTCCCCAGTGAGGATCATTAGGCTCCATAAAGGACAGTCTCTAAGATGCTCAGTGGACCAACACCCTCTGCACAACCCATAACCCTATTCACCCAAGAGGCAAGAGGATTTCTATTCAGGAAAACCAGGAAAGGGAGAGCCTTTCTCAAGGACACAAGGACATTAGTGAGTGAGGGAGTGATTAATGGATGGAGAACTATTTCCAACACCAACTTCCAGGAGCATATATGGCCCCCTGGAGAATTCTGCAGTGTGTTGGTGATTAAGGAGAACGTGTGAATTCAGGGGTCACTAGGTCCTCTCAGCCATAAGGAGGGAAACTGCCATAAAGGAACTAGGACAAGGGTGCGAGGAATGCTCACTGGTGGGAGATCGGAAGGAAGGAAAGTGTACTCATTAGAAAAGTGTCGCCTGAAAATTCTTAGCCAGCCAAAAGTCGTGCGAACTTGTGTGGGAAAAGAGTCTTTGCACAGTGATGAAGCTAAGAGCTCACATGATGGAACACAGCATCAACTGGGACCAAATCCAATATCTGATATTCTTGTAGGAAGAGGAGAGTCTGGACCCAGATACCAGGGAGACTGGGGGATACCGGATATGTGAGGTTGGAGCCAGGGCGGGATGCCCATATGGGAACCACAGATCGTGGGCAGCAATAGGAGAGTGGGCAAGGGCTGGGAGAGTTGGGGAGACAGTCCCCTTGAAACCTGGGAGGGGTTATGGCACTGGGACAGCCCAACACCTACTGTGTTGAGCCTCTGGAGCTCAACAGAAGACACTTCCTCTGTTGTCGGCCACCCAGTTAACAGAGTTTGGTTGCAGCAGCCTCGGACCCAGCTGAAGGTCTGAGCATGTTGGCCATGCAGGTTGGATCTGGACCACAGACACCCTCATCAGAGATTGTAGGGTCTCAGCCCTGAGGCAAGACAGGCACTAAGTCAGGCCAGGTGGGGAAACGGATAGGCACACACTCTGGGGGCTGGTGCCTGTGTTACTGGGAGCACTTCTGATCGCAATTCCCTGATCTGCTGCCAACACAGGCTACAGAGGAGGGTACAGAAACACAGACCACGGATCTGCCCCACTCAGTGGGCCCAGGCCAACACCACACCCAGCAGCCTCGTGCCATACCCAATGAGTCTCGAAGCGGCCCCCTCTTCCCATCCTGAGAGCTCTTCCCTTCCTCATGTGCCAATAGCTCCCTACTGTCACTGGCAATATCTACTCTGTGAGATGTCAACATCCGTGGGTACTGTTCTCTCATCCCAGGACAGTGTGGTCCCACACACCCTGGTGAAATGGGCCACCTGGAGGCTGGACCTGGAGGTTGTTGAGGCTGAATGGCAGCGGTGGTCCTCTGGCACTTAATATGATTTAAGTTAAAAAAAAACAAAAACAAAAACAAAAAACGGGTCTTGGTGCTCAAAAATGTTTGATTTGCATATTCTCATCCCCTAACCCCAATATTTTCATTATTTCCTCACATATGAAATCTTACTAGCATAAAGGTAATTTCGTATTAAACAAAGTGGATTGAAATAACATTGGTAAAAATAATCAATCACCATACTTTCAATTTTTGTTCTGCTTTCCTATTAGAAACCACTTGGATACAAGAGAACAGAGGACAGACTCATGGAAATGCTTGAAATGACAAGAAGCTCCCACTCAAGCTCAGCATTCAGTCCTGGACAGGGTAAGACCAGGCCACTTTGACATCTGTGCCAAAGAGTCTACCAGACAGAATCCTCTGACTGATCCCTGACTGAGCCATAGGAACTGGCTAGAAAAGCCTTCACATCCTCAATACATTCTTCACGTCAGAATACTTGACAACCATTGATATCCATCTCTCGTTAACTTGCTCCCCAGCCAACCATTCTTCAACAAATTCAAAGGAGTAACTCATGCAAGCACACAGAAAGGGGTGTTCACTACACACATCCATGTGCGAAAAAGACAACTGGTATTTCTTGTTTGGGCTATTTCAAATGAAATCCCTTCTGCATGACCTCCACAAACCAAAGGAAAATATTTGTGAAATTCCCACGTAGAAGACAAGATACACTTGCCAAGGAGGCAGTGGCAAGAATTTTGACACTCCAAATGTAGAGTGTGTGTTTAGGAAGCAGTCACAGTTTCCATGAGAGAGACCCATGAAATCAATTAGGAAGATCCATGCTCTAGCCCTACCATGCAAGTGATGTGACTTGAAAGAGTCACTTAGTCTTAGTAACCATCATCACTAACAAGTAAGTCAATGAATAAAGGTCCTCAGGTGCCAAGCTACAAAATGTGGGATGAGCATGGATGAGGATGGGTGGGAGAAGTCTCCAACTCTAACACAATTAGGGAAGGATGTGCTGACCTCAAGTGGCTGGGGGGCTGGGATCCTGCCACAGAGGGGGATTCCAAACCTCACATCCCCTGACCCAGGCCAGAAGACCAGGTAGAGTCCAAGGACCCTGGGGTGGCCCAATGGCAATAAAGGTCAAAAGGAACTAGGGATCTGCCTGGTCCCTCAATCCCCTACTCTGAGCAGGGCTGCATGACGAGGCCAGAGGCCATCCACAGCAATCTGCCTTTACAGGAAAACAGGGACTGCAGGCTGCCTCTGGCTCACTGAATCAGGGTGGTGTTTTCATAAAGCAAGACCACTTCCTCACATTTGACCAGCAGCTCATGTGTTGACAGCACAATGACTGACTTGACTCAGGCCCTGATGAATGAAATAGAAAATTCATAGCAAACCCATCTTTAGCTCTTCCACATCATCAGGGGCTCTGATTCAATTCCGTCCAGAAAGGTGTCTGAAATGATTTCTAAACATGCTGGGGACTCACCTCTGTGTGGAACTTTTCAGGAAAAAGGGGATCAAATCTCATGAAGCAACTCTTCTCTCTTCTAGCCCATGGGCAATGCAAGGGACCTGCATGATACCAGAGGCTCACTTCTCTCTTCTCATGTCTTCTGGAAAGGATTCGTTAATGCTTCCTGCAAGGTGAAGCAGAAGCCTGCATCCCCAGCTGCACAGAAGTGTTTTAGGGCAGTGTCTCCCTTAAAACCCAAAAATAAAAAAAACAGGTCATTCAACAGGCACATGGATTCGAGTACATGTTCAATGATCCCTCCTCCCTGGAGCCTTCCACGTGCCCATCTTCCACATTCACAGAGCAATGCTTGGCCATTCTCAAGACCAGGAGACCATGATGCTCATCACCAGGAAGTCAATAAGGAACATGAAGAGAGCAGCATGGATTGCAGAAGGTGGCACATCAAGGATCTTCAGCTCTGCTGCTAGAACACAAGAGCTTAACTTCAGTATTGACTTTTTGCCAACTACCAAGTACGATAGCAGTGTCAAGCCCAATATGCAGATATGCAAGTAGTAGGTGACACCCCGCATCCATTCACAAAAGTGGGCAACATCTGCATCAGAACAAGGAAGTATCTTACCCTTACTCATAAAAATCATCAGAAACAAAATAAAATGGATGCAAGACTTCTCATTTCACTATTAGGTAGCTGTTGGAATTCCCTATTAAATAATACCTCCTCCAAAATAAAAAGTATCTCAGATATGTGTCAACTATTCAATGGATGACATTTTAAAAACTATGGACTTTACTTAATATTTATGTATGCTATGTCCCTGCCTAAGGCTCTATGAGAAAGGAGCACATAGAATTGGATCTTTGAAAATCTCACATTTGCTGATAAATATTACTGCTGATCTCAGGCATGGCGAAGTGAAAAGTGGGACTTTGGATATTCCAAGAATGCTATGTTGTGGGATTGGTGTCCCTGATTCATACATAGCATATGGTTTCTATGAAATCCAGTGAGGGAGCAGGAGTAACGAAGCTGATTGCACAGATGACCTCAGGGAATACTGACAGATAGGCCAAATGAAAAATATGCTCCAGCTAACCATTGGTATTTGGGCTTCTGATCCCAGTCCTGTTTTTAAAAAAGGTGCAGACAGGCAGTGTTCATTAAAAACTGTCTACCATGTAAAAGTGGGTAATTTAAATGGCATCTAGTTACACATCTGATAGAATGGTCTGGCAACATATGAATTTCATTCTAACAACAACAGCAACAACAACAAAACATAGAAAATGAGACATAAAGATAAAACCTTGTCTTCACCAGGATGCCTAAAAATAGGTTTTATTTGGCTCATGCAAATAAATATCTTTCAATAGAATTTCTGATTTCTGAATGAATCCATTCAACTTCATACTGCACAGATCACAAGGTTTTCTTTACAGAATATTCTCTTCTTCTTCTTAAAGCCTCACATAGAAAATGTCTCACAGGACATAGGAGGGGAATGACCCAAAGGATGAGAGAATGGCTGGAACCGTTCGCAAATGTGCCCATGTAGCCTAAAGTTTGAAGGCATCTAATTGTACTCTAAAACAATTATGAACCTATTCGATCCATTACTAATAAATATCACCACTTTACCACTTGAACCAAATCACAGAAAATTGGAAACAGATGATCATTGGCTTTGATACCTTTACTTCTGTTTCATTACTCAGAGTCGATCAACTCTATACTTCAAGTGACACAGATTTATTACAGAATTCCTAAGATCCTAAGGATCTATTTTAGCTCAGCCCATGGTATTGCTTCATTATTTTATTATTTTGTAAGTAATAAAATATAACTTCATGTTGGATGATATATTCAAGCCATGAATATATCATCCAACATTGTTCTTCCCAAAATATTAGCCCAATTTCTGCGCACGCTCACTTACTGTTCAGGAATTTTACTAATTGTTTGAAGGTTCTAGAGGACCTGTTAGACTCCTAATGGACAAACCATACAACATACTCCAGAGAACGGACGAGTGCCATAAGAAGAAAATAAGGCCAGCCTACAGCAATGGGCAGCTGCCTGCCCTCGGCTGGGAGGAGCCCTGGCCATGGCACCAGGGCTGCTGGGCAGCAGAAGCCTCCACAGCCCTGCAGGGAGCCTGGAGCACAGCTCTGCCTAACCATGCTCAGCCCTGGACAGATGCACATGAGTTCCCATCACAGGCTCGAGTGTGACAGTCCCAGGTGCATGCCTGTCATGCCAGCCACCAGGGAGGCTGAGGCAAGAGGAACGTTTGAGGTCAGCCTTGGCAACTTAGACCCCGAGGCAAAGGGGAAATACTTTTACAGGGGTCTCTGAGGGTGTAGCTCAGGTAGGTCACTTGCCTCACAGGCTCAAGGCCCTGGGTTCAATCCCCAGAACCCACGTACACACAAAAAGTGAACTTGGAATATTGTTTAAAATGATGGATCAGGTACACACAAGGACTTCAATATGACCTCTCAGAGGAGCTCAATTTGAGATCAGACTGAACAAAAGACCACCTGGACCATTGACTCAGTGTCTGAAACCCTCTGCGAGCATGGGAAGCACTGCTGGTAAGACACCAGAGGGCCAAAGCACTTGTGCCCCCTGCAGGGGTGTCTCTTGTCTACCGCCAAAGACTGTTCCCCTCCTGGGGCAGCTGAGAGCAAGCTGGGCCTTGGAGCAAGGACTAGTGCTTTAGATATAGACTATGCAAGCAAGGGGCAATGTCTTTAATAAAACTAATATTAAAAAGTCACATTGAAAAAATTTAAAAAAGAAGAAAATAAGGTCAAGTAGAGGAAGCCCATTTTCACAGGAAAAAATCCCCCAGTGAAAAGCATCAGAATAGATACCAAGAAAAATACCAACAAAAACAGTGTGCTCCCACTATGTATCTACTCAACATGCAAAAGTTAGAAAGCTAGATAATACAATCCTGGCCACAGGTAGAGCTATGCAGAAGAGCCACCTGGCAGTGCTTAGTCAAAGAAGTAAACATGCACACTTTGACCTAGAAATTCCACCTGTGTGTAAACCAGGCGGTGCTTAAGCAGTATCACAAGGGGACATGCACAGGGAAATTTATCCTCAGGTTCTTATAGAGTTGTCTGTGCTTACAGGGAGTTGATGGTTGTCAAGATGCCCACAGCTGCGAAAGTCAAAAGCTAAAAAAATAATAGATGCCAACCTGGATATATTAATAATCCCGTATCTATGATCACCTTCATAAGGTAGCTTCCCAACTTCTGTGTGGAAGTGAGTTTCTCCTTGGCCCTTACACTGTTGTGGAGACCACTAGGAGTTCAGCTTTGTGCAGGATCATCTGACCTGGACTTTTGGCAAGACCTGTACAGCCCTCACACATGCTCAGATGCTACAGGACTTTTCAGACCAGTCCAGACAACAGTAGGCATCCATTCATTGTCTGCACTCTACAGATTCCTAGATGCACGACATTCATTACCATCAAATGCAGAATTTTCATCAAAAATTAATATATATATCATTCCAATCTGAATCAAGAAAATCGGAAATATCCCCAAATCCAAAGAGTGGATCCCCATTGTGATGCTACAAGTTGAAAATTCCACAGCTGACCTCATGGGATGGTTCACAGTCAAAAGACAGCTGCATGAAAAATATTACATGACCTTCCTGCTATGTGAAAAGTGGCATGTGAAGTACACATGCATGTCTTCCTCAGACATGGGTTCATTTGCAAGACACCTTGTGCAATTGAAAATACTCCAAAAGGGGAGAAATCAGAACCATGTCTCCAAAGTATTTCAGCAGAGACCAACTCCATCTGTCTATCTATCTCTCAGTGAGTGTGTGTGCTCTTGTGTGTGTTTGTGTGTCTTTGTGTTTGTACCATCACAGCTGATACTTCATTGCCCCCATTGGAAAACTGACTCAGATAATGCCATCTGCCAAACTCCTAAAAACCAAAGTTCTTGCTGATAGAATGAAACATTCCTTCCTGTTGGTTCGGATGTGTCCTTTAGGAATCACTGCTACATTTAGTATACTCAAATCATCACAGTAGATCAGGTAACAAAAACATATATATTTTAAAATAATAATAATATATTAATGGAAACAACAAATACAGGATAGAGTAACAACTGTGTTACTAAACAAGGTCAAGGACAATGGCAAACTATAGATTCAAACTTTGAAGAAAATAGTAATCAATGTAAATATTCCTGGGCTGCCTCAGCCCCGCCCAGGCACACAGCAACAGAATGGTTTTGCAAGCATCCTCAGGAGGGCAGGAGCCTTCTTTGCAGGACGAGAGGGAGGTTGAGGCTCGATCCACCCATCATTCTTTTGGGAGAGGCTCCTTTTCCTCAGCACAAAGTTGGATTTTTTGTGAGGATTCTTGGCATAAAATACGTTGGCCTCTGCTGGAATCCTCAGCTCTGGGGAGAGAGGGGTGTACAAAAAGAAGGTGGCACTCAGGAGGTGCTCCCTAGGACACGCCAACATCTGAGAGCCTGTGCCAGAAAAGGCCAGAACCACACACCTGAGAGCTCTCCAATTCAGCACCAATACCAACAAAGACAGCCTCCACAGTCCTCCCTGAGGAAGAACTAGGCAGAGCACTTCAACAGACCTAATGTCTGTTCCTACCGAAGGCTTTGGACTCCAGAATATCTCATGTCCTCTTGCATCTGCCAAAGCACACCACTAGGGTTTGCATCTGAAATCTCCCACAAAAGGTCCTGTGCCGAAGATTCAGTCCCCACATGAGCCATCTTCATAGGTGGGTTTGGAGGGAAGCATTGGATGGTGAGTGCTCTGATGTCAACATGAAATTCTCATTCAAGATGAATACACTACTGGGGGCTGGGAGGGACTGGAAGAAAGGTTGAGCATGGTTGGAGTAAGACCTAAACAGGGTTGTGCCCTGGGCAACAGTACCTTGTTCCTGTTGGCTCCACTGAATCCTCATTCTCCAAGGAGAGGTCCTCCCTCTCCATCTTTCTCTCTCTCCCTCTCTGCCAGCCTCGTTCTCTCTCTCCCAGTCTATGCCTTTGTGGCAAGGGCTGAGGAGCTCTCCACTGCCACACACTAGAGCTTTATGGACAGCCTCAGTGCACAACCAAAGAGAAAGCTATGAAACCCAGAGAAAAAAGGCCTAGGATTCCTCCTCTGAGTTATTTTCCTCAAGTATGGCCACAGTGAGGACAGGCTGACCAGCACGGATACCACGTTAGAGCCATGCTTCTGCGTTGGTGGAGCCCGCCTCCATGTGAACCAGGCTTCTGAGATTGGAGGCCACATTCCAAATACTGCCCTACTGAGAACAATGGTTCCAAAGACCAGCAAAGGGACTGCTTCCCTCCAACATGGCGTATGGCCCAGTGGTGCCATGACCCCGAGTGGGGGAATACAACAGCCACTTCTCCTTCCTCTGAACATGTGTTTCCTGTCGCCCTCCTCTAACCTAGAGCCTGTTCTCCATCCCTTCTGGGTTGGATGTGGAGATCTCTGAAATGAATTTCTTAGGCTACCAAGGCCCCAGACAGACTTCCTCTTCCATAGACTCTACTAACCTAACAGTAGGTTAAGATAGGAGACAAGTGATCCTAGAACTCATAGGGATGGTGGTCTTCAGGGTACATAGGCTGGGATAATGGCTGCTGTGGTGTTTGGCTCACAAAAACCAACCCACCAACCAACGAAAAAGCGCTGGCATTATTATCAGATGAGCTCTGTGGCTACGTGCTCAGGAAGCCCTCATCTGACTTTAGTTAGGGATCACAACCTGGCTATTGTGATCACTCCTTGCCTAGTGGACTCAGGTGCGTAAGACCATGGAATTTATGCAAAAACAGATGATTCAGGCTGTCTCCCAGGCTGTGTTTTCTTCCCAATTTCATCCTGTTACTGCTTGCTAGAATCCTGGCAATGCTCTGCCCAGGCAGTGGTTTTTTGGTGACACAGAAGGCTTTCAATAGTACTGCTTCAGTCCACAAAATGCCAGTTCCCTCTTTAGCCCATGCATTCCCATGTTCCTTTGAAACCACTCCTATCCCAGACCATGAAAACATACTGCTCCTGGAGAGAGGCTTTCCTCCTCACTCCTCAAAGATGTCAGCTTTGGATGCCTGTTCATGTCCAGGGGAGGGCACCTGGTGGGGAGCCGCAATATCCACCGGGGTATACCATTGGACCTCAAGACCTTCCACCAGCAGAAGTGCAGTTGGCTTTGTGCACGAACCCAACACACCTGTTGGAGTGTTCTTGGGGGTCAGAGACTACTCTTTGTTGCTAAGAGTTGACCTGAGTCCACATCCTGACCCTTGCTCTCTGCTATCTGATTGTCTCACTTACTCTGACGGCGAGAGATGATTTGGCCCAGCTCATAATCCTCTGGATTCTCCTCAGTAAGGAAGTGTAGGTCGAGGGCGCTGCGGATGACGACAGGAGCCCTATCGTGGCAGGTCACCTGGAGCAGCATGGGAGACAGGCCTTCAGGAAATGGGCCTTGAAGTGACTACTCAAGGACAGTGGGCAGGGGCATTCTGGAGGCACCTCCACTCTAAATACAAGGGCAACATCCATGACCCTACTACCCGAGGCTGACCTCCTGCTCATCGTGTGGGCTCTTCCCACAGGCTACTAGCCCAATCCTTGTACATAGGACTTCCTGGGCCTGCCATTGCTCTTTGTGGAGCTGCACTCCTCTCGGAGTGAAAGGACCCCACTACCTGCATACAGATGCAATCTCATCCCACAAGTTGGGAGGAATGGGACTATAGCCTCCAAGATCCCAGGTCTGCCCGAGGATGCAGGCGGCATTGGGAATGGCCTAGGCACAAAACCTAGAGGCTTTGGTCTGGATTGCCAGGGCCAAAAACAGACCCAGGAACATGACCACACACAGGAGAGCTGAAAGATAGCCACGAGAGCTCCTGGCCTCCAGAGGCTCAGTGCTGGCTGGGATGTAGGAGGGCACCTCATCCGGCAAGGGTGGTCATTGGGTTACCTGGACATTTAGTGTGCTTGCTCCACATCCATATCGACTCTGCAGAGAGACTCTCTCAGCTCCTTGTTCAAGGAACATGGAGAACCTCACACTGCTGTCCTCCTCCATAGACGTCAGCATCCCATACAAGGGAACCTGCAACCTAGTTCCTGTCCTATTCTCATCTGTCACCCATACCTGTCCCTGCCCTTCTGGACTGCATGCTGCCACCTGACACACAGACTCCCTCAGACATGGCAGTGGACAAGCTGCTGCACTCGCTCATCTCAGCTCCAGCCCTTCACACTGACCTCTCCCTTCTTGATTCCCATCTATCCTCCTGATCATCCAGAAGCTCCAAATTCAAGAGGGCATGAGTAGTCCATGGTATTGGACCAGTGTCTGCTCCCCACCCAGGTGTAAGCACCACGGGACACCCCTGCTCCCAGGCTTACCAGAACACTCTTGGCCATCTCTGGACTTTGTGTTTCTAAGTGGACACGAATTAAGCAGGTGTCTCCCACCTGCTTGTGGGAAAGTGGCCTGGAGGACTTGCAGGTTGATTCTGAGAACAGTGGGGGATGGAACATCAGCAAACCCAGAAACAGAAAGCCACCCCAGACTGTCAGTTGGCTCTATGGGCTTCCAGCAAATATGTCCAGGTGCTGAGGCTTCTTATTTCCTCAGGTCGGAGTGGAATGGCAGCACATGCACAGCTTGAATAAGGTAGGTGTTTACCTCCTTTCCCTTGACCTGGGGGCGTTTCCTCACAATGAAAGATTGTATTCCCAGATTCATGGACAGACACACGAGTGAGTGGTCAGAGACCTTGATTTCTGCCGAGCGAAGTGGAGAGAATTGTTAGGTGGCACTCAAGGATTATACCACAAAACACCCACAACCCCTGAGAGTCTCTGCCAGGCCCATCACACTTTGGTATTTTGGGGCCAAGGCCCACTTTCTCTTGGCTGTCAGTTATCCTGAGCCCACTGTGGATCATGTCTCCCCACTGTCTGATTGTCCTACTTACTCTCATCCTCAGACATCATATACAGCAGCTCAAAGTTGTCCACATCCTCATGCTGCAACAAATTTTGGTCCAAGGCCCTGCGGATGAGGCTTGTCACCATCTCCTGAAAGGTCACCTGGATCAGGGTGGGACAAATGTCATCAGAGAATGGCTTTTAGAAGAGCTACCCAGAAGACTGTGGTCAAACATTCAGGAGAAATCTCAGCTACATATACAAGGGCACAATCTTGTTATCCTGCTACCTGAGTGTGTCCTCCATATACCACCTGGGTTCTTGCAATGTGCTACTAGAACAATCCTGGTACAAATATCTGCCTGTACCTACCATCTCCCCTCCCCCTGGGGAGCCACATTCCACTCATGTCAAAGGACCAAACTGCCTATGCACAGACACACTCTCATCTCACTGAGATGAGAATAATGGGCCAGGGATCTGCGCACCAAGTGTGATCTGGGATGCAGGCTGCCTTTGTGGGTGGAAGAGGCAGATGCACTGAAAATTTGGGTCCTGACTGCCACGACACAAAACAGACTCAGATACAAGAGTGTGCACTTGAGTGCTTCATGATAGCTTTGAGAGGCCCTGGCCTCTGGAAGCTCGGTGCGGGTCTGGTTGTCATGATGTACTTGACTCAGCACTGGCAGTCACTGAACATGTCTCCTCTGCAGCTGGACACCTGCAGCATTAGCGTGTCTACTGCACATCCATAGAAATTCTGCCAAGAACCCCTTTAGCTCCGTATTTACATACATGCAAAGCCTAACATTCCGAAGCTTTGGCATGACCCCCCAGGTGACCCCGACCCCAAATTCCTACACCTAGTCATGCTAAGGAGGTTCTCTTCCCTGCCACCAGGAACACATCCCCTCCTACACATGTGACAAGTCACTGCCACCTCCTCTGCTCCAACTTCACTCATTGAGAATACCAAGTTCTAGGCACTGCAGCCTGCACCCTGGACATATCTCTGCCTTCATCTGTCCACAGCACTTCCGTCTGCACTTCTGGCCTGCAAAACCCACAATACACAGGCCCACTCACCACTGAAGCTGGGCATGCTGATGCTCTCCCTCCTCAGGTCAAGCCCTTAAGACGGACCTCTCTCTTCTTTATTTCCCACCATAGCCCTGGGGTTGGCTGTGTCTCCTGCCTTCCACTGTGTGGACACCCAGGAGGCAGCCCTGCTGTCGGGCTTACCGGGATGCGCTTTGTCTCCCTCAGGCTCTGTCCCTCTAGGAGGACGTGAACAACGCGGCTGTCTTCCACCTGCTCGCTGGAGTGAAGCAGTGAGGAGCTGCTACTCACAGCTGCTGGGGTCCTGGATGCCACTGCCACAGAAGGTTCCAAGAACTGTGGGGGATGACAACATCAGCAAAGCCCAGCAACTGCACCCCACCCAGCCTGGCAGTTGGCTCTGTGGGCATTCTACAACATCCATCCAGAACCTGAGGTTCTTGTCCCCTTGGAGGATGTGGAGTGGCACCAGGAGTAAAGACTGAAGAAGGTGGCTGTTTTGGGAACAAGAGATCCAGCACCTGCTGGGTGGGGATGAAATCCCAGGAGATTAACCCCATGTTGCTGCTGAAATGTAGGTTCCTCCCACAAATGACAGGCAGGAGCTCATTCCTAAGCTGGTCCTGCCTGTAAGGTTCAAGGCTCTGAACCCTGAAGGGCTCCTCCGTGTTCTGATCATTTTCACCCTGGGTTGGGACCAAGAATGGTGGGTTCAAAATGGAAATGGTGACAAACAGAAAAATGACTTGTGCCAATACACTAGAGTCAAAGCACAATGGGACAGTTCCCATCAGTACAAACACACACACACACACACACACACACACACACACACACACACACACACACAGAGTCAGAATAGGAGTCCTGGGCCATTCATCAGGGATCAGACTAGAGGGCCTGCTGGGCTCACCTGCCCTGTGCTACTCACTGTTACTCTTGAGCTCCTCTGCGACAATCGCCAGAGGCTCTGGCGTCTAAGATGAAGCCTCACCCAGTGTATCCACAAAAGGGCTAGTTGGCCCCCCTGAGATTCCTGGGAGCCTGAGGCTCGGCATTGTCTGCAACCACAGGAGAACATCCTTCTCCCTCCAGTGGCTCCAACCAAGTGAGCTCGGATGGCTTGGTCAGTGAAGTGGGTGCCTGGATACCAGGGTTCCATGTTCTGTTTGATCCATTGTCAAGGCAATGATGTCATTTCCTGTGCCCATACCTGAGCCTCTTTTCACATAAGACCACTTTCAACAGCCCTATGGGCTGCCGATTTCTCCTCCATGCCTACCCATCTCAGGTGCGCAGGTGTTCACCAACAACTACCCAAACATCCCCACCAGCATCTGCCCTGCTTGGTGCCACTAGAGTTCCAGCTTGGAGCCTTCAAAAATGCATTCACAACCAGTCCTTCCCTCTCAGCAGCTTTTGGACCCTGGTCCCATCATTGTGCAACTCATGGTGTGCCCAGTCTTTTCTGGAAAGTAGGGTAGCATCTAATCTCTAGGGTTTATTGTGTCTATTGGCCCATAACACCCTCTGTTCTCTCTGAAACCAGAGATGGGACTCACAGGTGGCTAAAGCACAAATGTAGAGATGGGATAATCACAAGAAAGGGAGAGACAAAGAATGCACCCTAACTCAATCAGGCCTGTGTCCCACACAGGGACATGGCCAATGTCCGTCCCATCGTGGCTGCAGTTCCCTCTCTACACCATGGCAAGTTGGAGGGGACTGAGATGCAGAGGCTGCTCCCCTCTGCCATACAACTTCCCAAGGCTTCTCCTAAGATTTCAAAAGGGCCAAGTGTGTCTAGTGTTGGGGTCTCACAGAGACTCCGAGGTACCACAGCATCCTGCTGCCCAGAACCGGTTCACCCCTCACCTCAAGGGGGCTCAGCCTCTGGATTCATGGGAATTGAAGTGGGTACAGGTGATGGGATATCACCTCCAAGACTGAGTTATGCCAAGTCCATGACCCCTGTCTGCATCCCTGTCTCCAGCACCACTCCCCCCTCTCTCTTTCCTCCTCAGAGCAAACAAATCCATTTAGCAAGTGTGTCCTGTGATAAAGACATGACGGTCACCCATCCTCTCATTACAAAAACACTGAGGCTCAGCCAACATGGATCCTACAGGGAACACAGGCATAAACTCAGACTCCGATCCTCCCAGCCGAGCCTCAGTGGAGCCTGGACTCCCAGCCTCCTGAGTCAAGGAAACAGAGGTTCCTAGCCGAGCCACCTTGGATGCAGCCGCACACAAACTGAACTCATCAATGCCCCTTGCTCTCAGTTGTGAGTAAGAGGGGAAGTGGTGTTTCACAACCCTGGACATCAAGTGCAGTCTCCAGGCTTTGGGGTGTGCCCTGGCCTCTGTCTATCTGCCCAGGCTCTCCAACCCACACTGGCCTCTTACCCAACCTCCTCCTAGGGCCAAACTCAATCCTGCCTCTCAATTTCTGCTGCCTTCCCCAACACACTGCTCCCCAAAATGAGCAGGGCTGGCTCTCGGTTATCATGCTGGTGCCAGCAGCAATGCCACCCCACTGACATAATTCTGAGTCCCAACCTAGGCACTCCAGCTGTCTTTGCCACACCTGGCCTGTTTGGGCTCTGGCTCTTGCTCTTTTCTTTCATGTGCATGTGTTTTGAGGTTTTGAGTTTCTCCCACTGCAGAACTGCAGCTGTGGCAGGGTAGAGCTCATGAGGGTGACATTCTGAGCCACATCCAATCCCATCAGGACTGTTCACTGGGGTGACTGCTGGAACACAGTGATGAGTGAACACATGGGAGGTGGTTGGACCCACCTTGCCTCTGAGTGGCTTCCTTTCAGGACAGGAATGTAGGCATGGGAGCCCCTGGCGTGGGATGCTTTGCACAAGGCGTGACCATGGGCTCTCTTTCCTGGCAAAAATGGCTCCACTCAGCATGGAGAGCACTGTCATTCCTGGTGGCTAACAACAGCCCTGGACCCCAGAAAGGAACCCACACTCAAGATTAACGTCTGAGTGTGCGTGTCCTCGAGGAAATGAGGTCTCCTGATCCCAGGTGCAAAGGGGTAAGTCCTCTAACTCCAGGGGCCATGAAGGGACATCTGAGTTTCCCTCGTCCTTCTTTCCCTCTCTAACTAACCACAGTTAGGACCCTGGCCTCATTCCCCAGTGAGGATCATTAGGCTCCATAAAGGACAGTCTCTAAGATGCTCAGTGGACCAACACCCTCTGCACAACCCATAACCCTATTCACCCAAGAGGCAAGAGGATTTCTATTTAGGAAAACCAGGAAAGGGAGAGCCTTTCTCAAGGACACAAGGACATTAGTGAGTGAGGGAGTGATTAATGGATGGAGAACTATTTCCAACACCAACTTCCAGGAGCATATATGGCCCCCTGGAGAATTCTGCAGTGTGTTGGTGATTAAGGAGAACGTGTGAACTCAGGGGTCACTAGGTCCTCTCAGCCATAAGGAGGGAAACTGCCATAAAGGAACTAGGACAAGGGTGCGAGGAATGCTCACTGGTGGCAGATCGGAAGGAAGGAAAGTGTACTCATTAGAAAAGTGTCGCCTGAAAATTCTTAGCCAGCCAAAAGTTGTGCGAACTTGTGTGGGAAAAGAGTCTTTGCACAGTGATGAAGCTAAGAGCTCACATGATGGAACACAGCATCAACTGGGACCAAATCCAATATCTGATATTCTTGTAGGAAGAGGAGAGTCTGGACCCAGATACCAGGGAGACTGGGGGATACCGGATATGTGAGGTTGGAGCCAGGGCGGGATGCCCATATGGGAACCACAGATCGTGGGCAGCAATAGGAGAGTGGGCAAGGGCTGGGAGAGTTGGGGAGACAGTCCCCTTGAAACCTGGGAGGGGTTATGGCACTGGGACAGCCCAACACCTACTGTGTTGAGCCTCTGGAGCTCAACGGAAGACACTTCCTCTGTTGTCGGCCACCCAGTTAACAGAGTTTGGTTGCAGCAGCCTCGGACCCAGCTGAAGGTCTGAGCATGTTGGCCATGCAGGTTGGATCTGGACCACAGACACCCTCATCAGAGATTGTAGGGTCTCAGCCCTGAGGCAAGACAGGCACTAAGTCAGGCCAGGTGGGGAAACGGATAGGCACACACTCTGGGGGCTGGTGCCTGTGTTACTGGGAGCACTTCTGATCGCAATTCCCTGATCTGCTGCCAACACAGGCTACAGAGGAGGGTACAGAAACACAGACCACGGATCTGCCCCACTCAGTGGGCCCAGGCCAACACCACACCCAGCAGCCTCGTGCCATACCCAATGAGTCTCGAAGCGGCCCCCTCTTCCCATCCTGAGAGCTCTTCCCTTCCTCATGTGCCAATAGCTCCCTACTGTCACTGGCAATATCTACTCTGTGAGATGTCAACATCCGTGGGTACTGTTCTCTCATCCCAGCACAGTGTGGTCCCACACACCCTGGTGAAATGGGCCACCTGTAGGCTGGACCTGGAGGTTGTTGAGGCTGAATGGCAGCGGTGGTCCTCTGGCACTTAATATTATTTAAGTTAAACAAAAACAAAAACAAAAACAAAAAACGGGTCTTGGTGCTCAAAAATGTTTGATTTGCATATTCTCATCCCCTAACCCCAATATTTTCATTATTTCCTCACATATGAAATCTTACTAGCATAAAGGTAATTTCGTATTAAACAAAGTGGATTGAAATAACATTGGTAAAAATAATCAATCACCATACTTTCAATTTTTGTTCTGCTTTCTTATTAGAAACCACTTGGATACAAGAGAACAGAGGACAGACTCATGGAAATGCTTGAAATGACAAGAAGCCCCCACTCAAGCTCAGCATTCAGTCCTGGACAGGGTAAGACCAGGCCACTTTGACATCTGTGCCAAAGAGTCTACCAGACAGAATCCTCTGACTGATCCCTGACTGAGCCATAGGAACTGGCTAGAAAAGCCTTCACATCCTCAATACATTCTTCACGTCAGAATACTTGACAACCATTGATATCCATCTCTCGTTAACTTGCTCCCCAGCCAACCATTCTTCAACAAATTCAAAGGAGTAACTCATGCAAGCACACAGAAAGGGGTGTTCACTACACACATCCATGTGCGAAAAAGACAACTGGTATTTCTTGTTTGGGCTATTTCAAATGAAATCCCTTCTGCATGACCTCCACAAACCAAAGGAAAATATTTGTGAAATTCCCACGTAGAAGACAAGATACACTTGCCAAGGAGGCAGTGGCAAGAATTTTGACACTCCAAATGTAGAGTGTGTGTTTAGGAAGCAGTCACAGTTTCCATGAGAGAGTCCCATGAAATCAATTAGGAAGATCCATGCTCTAGCCCTACCATGCAAGTGATGTGACTTGAAAGAGTCACTTAGTCTTAGTAACCATCATCACTAACAAATAAGTCAATGAATAAAGGTCCTCAGGTGCCAAGCTACAAAATGTGGGATGAGCATGGATGAGGATGGGTGGGAGAAGTCTCCAACTCTAACACAATTAGGGAAGGATGTGCTGACCTCAAGTGGCTGGGGAGCTGGGATCCTGCCACAGAGGGGGATTCCAAACCTCACATCCCCTGACCCAGGCCAGAAGACCAGGTAGAGTCCAAGGACCCTGGGGTGGCCCAATGGCAATAAAGGTCAAAAGGAACTAGGGATCTGCCTGGTCCCTCAATCCCCTACTCTGAGCAGGGCTGCATGACGAGGCCAGAGGCCATCCACAGCAATCTGCCTTTACAGGAAAACAGGGACTGCAGGCTGCCTCTGGCTCACTGAATCAGGGTGGTGTTTTCATAAAGCAAGACCACTTCCTCACATTTGACCAGCAGCTCATGTGTTGACAGCACAATGACTGACTTGACTCAGGCCCTGATGAATGAAATAGAAAATTCATAGCAAACCCATCTTTAGCTCTTCCACATCATCAGGGGCTCTGATTCAATTCCGTCCAGAAAGGTGTCTGAAATGATTTCTAAACATGCTGGGGACTCACCTCTGTGTGGAACTTTTCAGGAAAAAGGGGATCAAATCTCATGAAGCAACTCTTCTCTCTTCTAGCCCATGGGCAATGCAAGGAACCTGCATGATACCAGAGGCTCACTTCTCTCTTCTCATGTCTTCTGGAAAGGATTCGTTAATGCTTCCTGCAAGGTGAAGCAGAAGCCTGCATCCCCAGCTGCACAGAAGTGTTTTAGGGCAGTGTCTCCCTTAAAAAACAAAAATAAAAAAAAACAGGTCATTCAACAGGCACATGGATTCGAGTACATGTTCAATGATCCCTCCTCCCTGGAGCTTTCCACATGCCCATCTTCCACATTCACAGAGCAATGCTTGGCCATTCTCAAGACCAGGAGACCATGATGCTCATCACCAGGAAGTCAATAAGGAACATGAAGAGAGCAGCATGGATTGCAGAAGGTGGCACATCAAGGATCTTCAGCTCTGCTGCTAGAACACAAGAGCTTAACTTCAGTATTGACTTTTTGCCAACTACCAAGTACGATAGCAGTGTCAAGCCCAATATGCAGATATGCAAGTAGTAGGTGACACCCCGCATCCATTCACAAAAGTGGGCAACATCTGCATCAGAACAAGGAAGTATCTTACCCTTACTCATAAAAATCATCAGAAACAAAATAAAATGGATGCAAGACTTCTCATTTCACTATTAGGTAGCTGTTGGAATTCCCTATTAAATAATACCTCCTCCAAAATAAAAAGTTTCTCAGACATGTGTCAACTATTCAATGGATGACATTTTAAAAACTATGGACTTTACTTAATATTTATGTATGCTATATCCCTGCCTAAGGCTCTATGAGAAAGGAGCACATAGAATTGGATCTTTGAAAATCTCACATTTGCTGATAAATATTACTGCTGATCTCAGGCATGGCGAAGTGAAAAGTGGGACTTTGGATATTCCAAGAATGCTATGTTGTGGGATTGGTGTCCCTGATTCATACATAGCATATGGTTTCTATGAAATCCAGTGAGGGAGCAGGAGTAACGAAGCTGATTGCACAGATGACCTCAGGGAATACTGACAGATAGGCCAAATGAAAAATATGCTCCAGCTAACCATTGGTATTTGGGCTTCTGATCCCAGTCCTGTTTTTAAAAAAGGTGCAGACAGGCAGTGTTCATTAAAAACTGTCTACCATGTAAAAGTGGGTAATTTAAATGGCATCTAGTTACACATCTGATAGAATGGTCTGGCAACATATGAATTTCATTCTAACAACAACAACAACAACAAAACATAGAAAATGAGACATAAAGATAAAACCTTGTCTTCACCAGGATGCCTAAAAATAGGTTTTATTTGGCTCATGCAAATAAATATCTTTCAATAGAATTTCTGATTTCTGAATGAATCCATTCAACTTCATACTGCACAGATCACAAGGTTTTCTTTACAGAATATTCTCTTCTTCTTCTTAAAGCCTCACATAGAAAATGTCTCACAGGACATAGGAGGGGAATGACCCAAAGGATGAGAGAATGGCTGGAACCGTTCTCAAATGTGCCCATGTAGCCTAAAGTTTGAAGGCATCTAATTGTACTCTAAAACAATTATGAACCTATTCGATCCATTATTAATAAATATCACCACTTTACCACTTGAACCAAATCACAGAAAATTGGAAACAGATGATCATTGGCTTTGATACCTTTACTTCTGTTTCATTACTCAGAGTCGATCAACTCTATACTTCAAGTGACACAGATTTATTACAGAATGCCTAAGATCCTAAGGATCTATTTTAGCTCAGCCCATGGTATTGCTTCATTATTTTATTATTTTGTAAGTAATAAAATATAACTTCATGTTGGATGATATATTCAAGCCATGAATATATCATCCAACATTGTTCTTCCTAAAATATTAGCCCAATTTCTGCGCACGCTCACTTACTGTTCAGGAATTTTACTAATTGTTTGAAGGTTCTAGAGGACCTGTTAGACTCCTAATGGACAAACCATACAACATACTCCAGAGAACGGACGAGTGCCATAAGAAGAAAATAAGGTCAGCCTACAACAATGGGCAGCTGCCTGCCCTCGGCTGGGAGGAGCCCTGGCCATGGCACCAGGGCTGCTGGGCAGCAGAAGCCTCCACAGCCCTGCAGGGAGACTGGAGCACAGCTCTGCCTAACCATGCTCAGCCCTGGACAGATGCACATGAGTTCCCATCACAGGCTCGAGTGTGACAGTCCCAGGTGCATGCCTGTCATGCCAGCCACCAGGGAGGCTGAGGCAAGAGGAACGTTTGAGGTCAGCCTTGGCAACTTAGACCCCGAGGCAAAGGGGAAATACTTTTACAGGGGTCTCTGAGGGTGTAGCTCAGGTAGGTCACTTGCCTCACAGGCTCAAGGCCCTGGGTTCAATCCCCAGAACCCACGTACACAGAAAAAGTGAACTTGGAATATTGTTTAAAATGATGGATCAGGTACACACAAGGACTTCAATATGACCTCTCAGAGGAGCTCAATTTGAGATCAGACTGAACAAAAGACCACCTGGACCATTGACACAGTGTCTGAAACCCTCTGTGAGCATGGGAAGCACTGCTGGCAAGACACCAGAGGGCCAAAGCACTTGTGCCCCCTGCAGGGGTGTCTCTTGTCTACCGCCAAAGACTGTTCCCCTCCTGGGGCAGCTGAGAGCAAGCTGGGCCTTGGAGCAAGGACTAGTGCTTTAGATTTAGACTATGCAAGCAAGGGGCAATGTCTTTAATAAAACTAAAATTAAAAAGTCACATTGAAAAAAATTTAAAAAGAAGAAAATAAGGTCAAGTAGAGGAAGCCCATTTTCACAGGAAAAAATCCCCCAGTGAAAAGCATCAGAATAGATACCAAGAAAAATACCAACAAAAACAGTGTGCTCCCTCTATGTATCTACTCAACATGCAAAAGTTAGAAAGCTAGATAATACAATCCTGGCCACAGGTAGAGCTATGCAGAAGAGCCACCTGGCAGTGCTTATTCAAAGAAGTAAACATGCACACTTTGACCTAGAAATTCCACCTGTGTGTAAACCAGGCGGTGCTTAAGCAGTTTCACAAGGGGACATGCACAGGGAAATTTATCCTCAGGTTCTTATAGAGTTGTCTGTGCTTACAGGGAGTTGATGGTTGTCAAGATGCCCACAGCTGCGAAAGTCAAAAGCTAAAAAAATAATAGATGCCAACCTGGATATATTAATAATCCCGTATCTATGATCACCTTCATAAGGTAGCTTCCCAACTTCTGTGTGGAAGTGTGTTTCTCCTTGGCCCTTACACTGTTGTGGAGACCACTAGGAGTTCAGCTTTGTGCAGGATCATCTGACCTGGACTTTTGGCAAGACCTGTACAGCCCTCACACATGCTCAGATGCTACAGGACTTTTCAGACCAGTCCAGACAACAGTAGGCATCCATTCATTGTCTGCACTCTACAGATTCCTAGATGCACGACATTCATTACCATCAAATGCAGAATTTTCATCAAAAACTAATATATATATCATTCCAATCTGAATCAAGAAAATCGGAAATATCCCCAAATCCACAGAGTGGATCCCCATTGTGATGCTACAAGTTGAAAATTCCACAGCTGACCTCATGGGATGGTTCACAGTCAAAAGACAGCTGCATGAAAAATATTACATGACCTTCCTGCTATGTGAAAAGTGGCATGTGAAGTACACATGCATGTCTTCCTCAGACATGGGTTCATTTGCAAGACACCTTGTGCAATTGAAAATACTCCAAAAGGGGAGAAATCAGAACCATGTCTCCAAAGTATTTCAGCAGAGACCAACTCCATCTGTCTATCTATCTCTCAGTGAGTGTGTGTGCTCTTGTGTGTGTTTGTGTGTCTTTGTTTGTGTTTGTACCATCACAGCTGATACTTCATTGCCCCCATTGGAAAACTGACTCAGATAATGCCATCTGCCAAACTCCTAAAAACCAAAGTTCTTGCTGATAGAATGAAACATTCCTTCCTGTTGGTTTGGATGTGTCCTTTAGGAATCACTGCTACATTTAGTATACTCAAATCATCACAGTAGATCAGGTAACAAAAACATATATATTTTAAAATAATAATAATATAATAATGGAAACAACAAATACAGGATAGAGTAACAACTGTGTTACTAAACAAGGTCAAGGACAATGGCAAACTATAGATTCAAACTTTGAAGAAAATAGTAATCAATGTAAATATTCCTGGGCTGCCTCAGCCCCGCCCAGGCACACAGCAACAGAATGGTTTTGCAAGCATCCTCAGGAGGGCAGGAGCCTTCTTTGCAGGACGAGAGGGAGGTTGAGGCTCGATCCACCCATCATTCTTATGGGAGAGGCTCCTTTTCCTCAGCACAAAGTTGGATTTTTTGTGAGGATTCTTGGCATAAAATACGTTGGCCTCTGCTGGAATCCTCAGCTCTGGGGAGAGAGGGGTGTACAAAAAGAAGGTGGCACTCAGGAGGTGCTCCCTAGGACACGCCAACATCTGAGAGCCTGTGCCAGAAAAGGCCAGAGCCACACACCTGAGAGCTCTCCAATTCAGCACCAATACCAACAAAGACAGCCTCCACAGTCCTCCCTGAGGAAGAACTAGGCAGAGCACTTCAACAGACCTAATGTCTGTTCCTACCGAAGGCTTTGGACTCCAGAATATCTCAGGTCCTCTTGCATCTGCCAAAGCACACCACTAGGGTTTGCATCTGAAATCTCCCACAAAAGGCTCCTGTGCCGAAGATTCAGTCCCCACATGAGCCATCTTCATAGGTGGGTTTGGAGGGAAGCATTGGATGGTGAGTGCTCTGATGTCAACATGAAATTCTCATTCAAGATGAATACACTACTGGGGGGTGGGAGGGACTGGAAGAAAGGTTGAGCATGGTTGGAGTAAGACCTAAACAGGGTTGTGCCCTGGGCAACAGTACCTTGTTCCTGTTGGCTCCACTGAATCCTCATTCTCCAAGGAGAGGTCCTCCCTCTCCATCTTTCTCTCTCTCCCTCTCTGCCAGCCTCGTTCTCTCTCTCCCAGTCTATGCCTTTGTGGCAAGGGCTGAGGAGCTCTCCACTGCCACACACTAGAGCTTTATGGACAGCCTCAGTGCACAACCAAAGAGAAAGCTATGAAACCCAGAGAAAAAAGGCCTAGGATTCCTCCTCTGAGTTATTTTCCTCAAGTATGGCCACAGTGAGGACAGGCTGACCAGCACGGATACCACGTTAGAGCCATGCTTCTGCGTTGGTGGAGCCCGCCTCCATGTGAACCAGGCTTCTGAGAATGGAGGCCACATTCCAAATACTGCCCTACTGAGAACAATGGTTCCAAAGACCAGCAAAGGGACTGCTTCCCTCCAACATGGTGTATGGCCCAGTGGTGCCATGACCCCGAGTGGGGGAATACAACAGCCGCTTCTCCTTCCTCTGAACATGTGTTTCCTGTCGCCCTCCTCTAACCTAGAGCCTGTTCTCCATCCCTTCTGGGTTGGATGTGGAGATCTCTGCTATGAATTTCTTAGGCTACCAAGGCCCCAGACAGACTTCCTCTTCCATAGACTCTACTAACCTAACAGTAGGTTAAGATAGGAGACAAGTGATCCTAGAACTCATAGGGATGGTGGTCTTCAGGGTACATAGGCTGGGATAATGGCTGCTGTGGTGTTTGGCTCACAAAAACCAACCAACCAACCAACGAAAAAGCGCTGGCATTATTATCAGATGAGCTCTGTGGCTACGTGCTCAGGAAGCCCTCATCTGACTTTAGTTAGGGATCACAACCTGGCTATTGTGATCACTCCTTGCCTAGTGGACTCAGGTGCGTAAGACCATGGAATTTATGCAAAAACAGATGATTCAGGCTGTCTCCCAGGCTGTGTTTTCTTCCCAATTTCATCCTGTTACTGCTTGCTAGAATCCTGGCAATGCTCTGCCCAGGCAGTGGTTTTTTGGTCACACAGAAGGCTTTCAATATTACTGCTTCAGTCCACAAAATGCCAGTTCCCTCTTTAGCCCATGCATTCCCATGTTCCTTTGAAACCACTCCTATCCCAGACCATGAAAACATACTGCTCCTGGAGAGAGGCTTTCCTCCTCACTCCTCAAAGATGTCAGCTTTGGATGCCTGTTCATGTCCAGGGGAGGGCACCTGGTGGGGAGCCGCAATATCCACCGGGGTATACCATTGGACCTCAAGACCTTCCACCAGCAGAAGTGCAGTTGGCTTTGTGCACGAACCCAACACACCTGTTGGAGTGTTCTTGGGGGTCAGAGACTAGTCTTTGTTGCTAAGAGTTGACCTGAGTCCACATCCTGACCCTTGCTCTCTGCTATCTGATTGTCTCACTTACTCTGACGGCGAGAGATGATTTGGCCCAGCTCATAATCCTCTGGATTCTCCTCAGTAAGGAAGTGTAGGTCGAGGGCGCTGCGGATGACGACAGGAGCCCTATCGTGGCAGGTCACCTGGAGCAGCATGGGAGACAGGCCTTCAGGAAATGGGCCTTGAAGTGACTACTCAAGGACAGTGGGCAGGGGCATTCTGGAGGCACCTCCACTCTAAATACAAGGGCAACATCCATGACCCTACTACCCGAGGCTGACCTCCTGCTCATCGTGTGGGCTCTTCCCACAGGCTACTAGCCCAATCCTTGTACATAGGACTTCCTGGGCCTGCCATTGCTCTTTGTGGAGCTGCACTCCTCTCGGAGTGAAAGGACCCCACTACCTGCATACAGATGCAATCTCATCCCACAAGTTGGGAGGAATGGGACAATAGCCTCCAAGATCCCAGGTCTGCCCGAGGATGCAGGCGGCATTGGGAATGGCCTAGGCACAAAACCTAGAGGCTTTGGTCTGGATTGCCAGGGCCAAAAACAGACCCAGGAACATGACCACACACAGGAGAGCTGAAAGATAGCCACGAGAGCTCCTGGCCTCCAGAGGCTCAGTGCTGGCTGGGATGTAGGAGGGCACCTCATCCGGCAAGGGTGGTCATTGGGTTACCTGGACATTTAGTGTGCTTGCTCCACATCCATATCGACTCTGCAGAGAGACTCTCTCAGCTCCTTGTTCAAGGAACATGGAGAACCTCACACTGCTGTCCTCCTCCATAGACGTCAGCATCCCATACAAGGGAACCTGCAACCTAGTTCCTGTCCTATTCTCATCTGTCACCCATACCTGTCCCTGCCCTTCTGGACTGCATGCTGCCACCTGACACACAGACTCCCTCAGACATGGCAGTGGACAAGCTGCTGCACTCACTCATCTCAGCTCCAGCCCTTCACACTGACCTCTCCCTTCTTGATTCCCATCTATCCTCCTGATCATCCAGAAGCTCCAAATTCAAGAGGGCATGAGTAGTCCATGGTATTGGACCAGTGTCTGCTCCCCACCCAGGTGTAAGCACCACGGGACACCCCTGCTCCCAGGCTTACCAGAACACTCTTGGCCATCTCTGGACTTTGTGTTTCTAAGTGGACACGAATTAAGCAGGTGTCTCCCACCTGCTTGTGGGAAAGCGGCCTGGAGGACTTGCAGGTTGATTCTGAGAACTGTGGGGGATGGAACATCAGCAAACCCAGAAACAGAAAGCCACCCCAGACTGTCAGTTGGCTCTATGGGCTTCCAGCAAATATGTCCAGGTGCTGAGGCTTCTTATTTCCTCAGGTCGGAGTGGAATGGCAGCACATGCACAGCTTGAATAAGGTAGGTGTTTACCTCCTTTCCCTTGACCTGGGGGCGTTTCCTCACCATGAAATATTGTATTCCCAGATTCATGGACAGACACACGAGTGAGTGGTCAGAGACCTTGATTTCTGCAGAGCGAAGTGGAGAGAATTGTTAGGTGGCACTCAAGGATTATACCACAAAACACCCACAACCCCTGAGAGTCTCCGCCAGGCCCATCACACTTTGGTATTTTGGGGCCAAGGCCCACTTTCTCTTGGCTGTCCGTTATCCTGAGCCCACTGTGGATCATGTCTCCCCACTGTCTGATTGTCCTACTTACTCTCATCCTCAGACATCATATACAGCAGCTCAAAGTTGTCCACATCCTCATGCTGCAACAAATTTTGGTCCAAGGCCCTGCGGATGAGGCTTGTCACCGTCTCCTGAAAGGTCACCTGGATCAGGGTGGGACAAATGTCATCAGAGAATGGCTTTTAGAAGAGCTACCCAGAAGACTGTGGTCAAACATTCAGGAGAAATCTCAGCTACATATACAAGGGCACAATCTTGTTATCCTGCTACCTGAGTGTGTCCTCCATATACCACCTGGGTTCTTGCAATGTGCTACTAGAACAATCCTGGTACAAATATCTGCCTGTACCTGCCATCTCCCCTCCCCCTGGGGAGCCACATTCCACTCATGTCAAAGGACCAAACTGCCTATGCACAGACACACTCTCATCTCACTGAGATGAGAGCAATGGGCCAGGGATCTGCGCACCAAGTGTGATCTGGGATGCAGGCTGCCTTTGTGGGTGGAAGAGGCAGATGCACTGAAAATTTGGGTCCTGACTGCCACGACACAAAACAGACTCAGATACAAGAGTGTGCACTTGAGTGCTTCATGATAGCTTTGAGAGGCCCTGGCCTCTGGAAGCTCGGTGCGGGTCTTGTTGTAATGATGTACTTGACTCAGCACTGGCAGTCACTGAACATGTCTCCTCTGCAGCTGGACACCTGCAGCATTAGCGTGTCTACTGCACATCCATAGAAATTCTGCCAAGAACCCCTTTAGCTCCGTATTTACATACATGCAAAGCCTAACATTCCGAAGCTTTGGCATGACCCCCCAGGTGATCCCGACCCCAAATTCCTACACCTAGTCATGCTAAGGAGGTTCTCTTCCCTGCCACCAGGAACACATCCCCTCCTACACATGTGACAAGTCACTGCCACCTCCTCTGCTCCAACTTCACTCGTTGAGAATACCAAGTTCTAGGCACTGCAGCCTGCACCCTGGACATATCTCTGCCTTCATCTGTCCACAGCACTTCCGTCTGCACTTCTGGCCTGCAAAACCCACAATACACAGGCCCACTCACCACTGAAGCTGGGCATGCTGATGCTCTCCCTCCTCAGGTCAAGCCCTTAAGACGGACCTCTCTCTTCTTTATTTCCCACCATAGCCCTGGGGTTGGCTGTGTCTCCTGCCTTCCACTGTGTGGACACCCAGGAGGCAGCCCTGCTGTCGGGCTTACCGGGATGCGCTTTGTCTCCCTCAGGCTCTGTCCCTCTAGGAGGACGTGAACAACGCGGCTGTCTTCCACCTGCTCGCTGGAGTGAAGCCGTGAGGGGCTGCTGGGGTCCTGGATGCCACTGCCACAGAAGGTTCCAAGAACTGTGGGGGATGACAACATCAGCAAAGCCCAGCAACTGCACCCCACCCAGCCTGGCAGTTGGCTCTGTGGGCATTCTACAACATCCATCCAGAACCTGAGGTTCTTGTCCCCTTGGAGGATGTGGAGTGGCACCAGGAGTAAAGACTGAAGAACGTGGCTGTTTTGGGAACAAGAGATCCAGCACCTGCTGGGTGGGGATGAAATCCCAGGAGATTAACCCCATGTTGCTGCTGAAATGTAGGTTCCTCCCACAAATGACAGGCAGGAGCTCATTCCTAAGCTGGTCCTGCCTGTAAGGTTCAAGGCTCTGAACCCTGGAGGGCTCCTCCGTGTTCTGATCATTTTCACCCTGGGTTGGGACCAAGAATGGTGGGTTCAAAATGGAAATGGTGACAAACAGAAAAATGACTTGTGCCAATACACTAGAGTCAAAGCACAATGGGACAGTTCCCATCAGTACAAACACACACACACACACACACACACACACACACACACACACACACACAGAGTCAGAATAGGAGTCCTGGGCCATTCATCAGGGATCAGACTAGAGGGCCTGCTGGGCTCACCTGCCCTGTGCTACTCACTGTTACTCTTGAGCTCCTCTGCGACAATCGCCAGAGGCTGTGGCGTCTAAGATGAAGCCTCACCCAGTGTATCCACAAAAGGGCTATTTGGCCCCCCTGAGATTCCTGGGAGCCTGAGGCTCGGCATTGTCTGCAACCACAGGAGAACATCCTTCTCCCTCCAGTGGCTCCAACCAAGTGAGCTCGGATGGCTTGGTCAGTGAAGTGGGTGCCTGGATACCAGGGTTCCATGTTCTGTTTGATCCATTGTCAAGGCAATGATGTCATTTCCTGTGCCCATACCTGAGCCTCTTTTCACATAAGACCACTTTCAACAGCCCTATGGGCTGCCGATTTCTCCTCCATGCCTACCCATCTCAGGTGCGCAGGTGTTCACCAACAACTACCCAAACATCCCCACCAGCATCTGCCCTGCTTGGTGCCACTAGAGTTCCAGCTTGGAGCCTTCAAAAATGCATTCACAACCAGTCCTTCCCTCTCAGCAGCTTTTGGACCCTGGTCCCATCATTGTGCAACTCATGGTGTGCCCAGTCTTTTCTGGAAAGTAGGGTAGCATCTAATCTCTAGGGTTTATTGTGTCTATTGGCCCATAACACCCTCTGTTCTCTCTGAAACCAGAGATGGGACTCACAGGTGGCTAAAGCACAAATGTAGAGATGGGATAATCACAAGAAAGGGAGAGACAAAGAATGCACCCTAACTCAATCAGGCCTGTGTCCCACACAGGGACATGGCCAATGTCCGTCCCATCGTGGCTGCAGTTCCCTCTCTACACCATGGCAAGTTGGAGGGGACTGAGATGCAGAGGCTGCTCCCCTCTGCCATACAACTTCCCAAGGCTTCTCCTAAGATTTCAAAAGGGCCAAGTGTGTCTAGTGTTGGGGTCTCACAGAGACTCCGAGGTACCACAGCATCCTGCTGCCCAGAACCGGTTCACCCCTCACCTCAAGGGGGCTCAGCCTCTGGATTCATGGGAATTGAAGTGGGTACAGGTGATGGGATATCACCTCCAAGACTGAGTTATGCCAAGTCCATGACCCCTGTCTGCATCCCTCTCTCCAGCACCACTCCCCCCTCTCTCTTTCCTCCTCAGAGCAAACAAATCCATTTAGCAAGTGTGTCCTGTGATAAAGACATGACGGTCACCCATCCTCTCATTACAAAAACACTGAGGCTCAGCCAACATGGATCCTACAGGGAACACAGGCATAAACTCAGACTCCGATCCTCCCAGCCGAGCCTCAGTGGAGCCTGGACTCCCAGCCTCCTGAGTCAAGGAAACAGAGGTTCCTAGCCGAGCCACCTTGGAAGCAGCCGCACACAAACTGAACTCATCAATGCCCCTTGCTCTCAGTTGTGAGTAAGAGGGGAAGTGGTGTTTCACAACCCTGGACATCAAGTGCAGTCTCCAGGCTTTGGGGTGTGCCCTGGCCTCTGTCTATCTGCCCAGGCTCTCCAACCCACACTGGCCTCTTAC
This sequence comes from Urocitellus parryii, assembly GCF_045843805.1. Lineage (NCBI taxonomy): Eukaryota > Metazoa > Chordata > Mammalia > Rodentia > Sciuridae > Urocitellus > Urocitellus parryii. Next base: position 44,795,416 of record NC_135548.1, read on the forward strand.
CCAACCTCCTCCTAGGGCCAAACTCAATCCTGCCTCTCAATTTCTGCTGCCTTCCCCAACACACTGCTCCCCAAAATGAGCAGGGCTGGCTCTCGGTTATCATGCTGGTGCCAGCAGCAATGCCACCCCACTGACATAATTCTGAGTCCCAACCTAGGCACTCCAGCTGTCTTTGCCACACCTGGCCTGTTTGGGCTCTGGCTCTTGCTCTTTTCTTTCATGTGCATGTGTTTTGAGGTTTTGAGTTTCTCCCACTGCAGAACTGCAGCTGTGGCAGGGTAGAGCTCATGAGGGTGACATTCTGAGCCACATCCAATCCCATCAGGACTGTTCACTGGGGTGACTGCTGGAACACAGTGATGAGTGAACACATGGGAGGTGGTTGGACCCACCTTGCCTCTGAGTGGCTTCCTTTCAGGACAGGAATGTAGGCATGGGAGCCCCTGGCGTGGGATGCTTTGCACAAGGCGTGACCATGGGCTCTCTTTCCTGGCAAAAATGGCTCCACTCAGCATGGAGAGCACTGTCATTCCTGGTGGCTAACAACAGCCCTGGACCCCAGAAAGGAACCCACACTCAAGATTAACGTCTGAGTGTGCGTGTCCTCGAGGAAATGAGGTCTCCTGATCCCAGGTGCAAAGGGGTAAGTCCTCTAACTCCAGGGGCCATGAAGGGACATCTGAGTTTCCCTTGTCCTTCTTTCCCTCTCTAACTAACCACAGTTAGGACCCTGGCCTCATTCCCCAGTGAGGATCATTAGGCTCCATAAAGGACAGTCTCTAAGATGCTCAGTGGACCAACACCCTCTGCACAACCCATAACCCTATTCACCCAAGAGGCAAGAGGATTTCTATTCAGGAAAACCAGGAAAGGGAGAGCCTTTCTCAAGGACACAAGGACATTAGTGAGTGAGGGAGTGATTAATGGATGGAGAACTATTTCCAACACCAACTTCCAGGAGCATATATGGCCCCCTGGAGAATTCTGCAGTGTGTTGGTGATTAAGGAGAACGTGTGAATTCAGGGGTCACTAGGTCCTCTCAGCCATAAGGAGGGAAACTGCCATAAAGGAACTAGGACAAGGGTGCGAGGAATGCTCACTGGTGGGAGATCGGAAGGAAGGAAAGTGTACTCATTAGAAAAGTGTCGCCTGAAAATTCTTAGCCAGCCAAAAGTCGTGCGAACTTGTGTGGGAAAAGAGTCTTTGCACAGTGATGAAGCTAAGAGCTCACATGATGGAACACAGCATCAACTGGGACCAAATCCAATATCTGATATTCTTGTAGGAAGAGGAGAGTCTGGACCCAGATACCAGGGAGACTGGGGGATACCGGATATGTGAGGTTCGAGCCAGGGCGGGATGCCCATATAGGAACCACAGATCGTGGGCAGCAATAGGAGAGTGGGCAAGGGCTGGGAGAGTTGGGGAGACAGTCCCCTTGAAACCTGGGAGGGGTTATGGCACTGGGACAGCCCAACACCTACTGTGTTGAGCCTCTGGAGCTCAACGGAAGACACTTCCTCTGTTGTCGGCCACCCAGTTAACAGAGTTTGGTTGCAGCAGCCTAGGACCCAGCTGAAGGTCTGAGCATGTTGGCCATGCAGGTTGGATCTGGACCACAGACACCCTCATCAGAGATTGTAGGGTCTCAGCCCTGAGGCAAGACAGGCACTAAGTCAGGCCAGGTGGGGAAACGGATAGGCACACACTCTGGGGGCTGGTGCCTGTGTTACTGGGAGCACTTCTGATCGCAATTCCCTGATCTGCTGCCAACACAGGCTACAGAGGAGGGTACAGAAACACAGACCACGGATCTGCCCCACTCAGTGGGCCCAGGCCAACACCACACCCAGCAGCCTCGTGCCATACCCAATGAGTCTCGAAGCGGCCCCCTCTTCCCATCCCGAGAGCTCTTCCCTTCCTCATGTGCCAATAGCTCCCTACTGTCACTGGCAATATCTACTCTGTGAGATGTCAACATCCGTGGGTACTGTTCTCTCATCCCAGGACAGTGTGGTCCCACACACCCTGGTGAAATGGGCCACCTGGAGGCTGGACCTGGAGGTTGTTGAGGCTGAATGGCAGCGGTGGTCCTCTGGCACTTAATATTATTTAAGTTAAAAAAAAAAAACAAAAACAAAAACAAAAAACGGTTCTTGGTGCTCAAAAATGTTTGATTTGCATATTCTCATCCCCTAACCCCAATATTTTCATTATTTCCTCACATATGAAATCTTACTAGCATAAAGGTAATTTCGTATTAAACAAAGTGGATTGAAATAACATTGGTAAAAATAATCAATCACCATACTTTCAATTTTTGTTCTGCTTTCCTATTAGAAACCACTTGGATACAAGAGAACAGAGGACAGACTCATGGAAATGCTTGAAATGACAAGAAGCTCCCACTCAAGCTCAGCATTCAGTCCTGGACAGGGTAAGACCAGGCCACTTTGACATCTGTGCCAAAGAGTCTACCAGACAGAATCCTCTGACTGATCCCTGACTGAGCCATAGGAACTGGCTAGAAAAGCCTTCACATCCTCAATACATTCTTCACGTCAGAATACTTGACAACCATTGATATCCATCTCTCGTTAACTTGCTCCCCAGCCAACCATTCTTCAACAAATTCAAAGGAGTAACTCATGCAAGCACACAGAAAGGGGTGTTCACTACACACATCCATGTGCGAAAAAGACAACTGGTATTTCTTGTTTGGGCTATTTCAAATGAAATCCCTTCTGCATGACCTCCACAAACCAAAGGAAAATATTTGTGAAATTCCCACGTAGAAGACAAGATACACTTGCCAAGGAGGCAGTGGCAAGAATTTTGACACTCCAAATGTAGAGTGTGTGTCTAGGAAGCAGTCACAGTTTCCATGAGAGAGTCCCATGAAATCAATTAGGAAGATCCATGCTCTAGCCCTACCATGCAAGTGATGTGACTTGAAAGAGTCACTTAGTCTTAGTAACCATCATCACTAACAACTAAGTCAATGAATAAAGGTCCTCAGGTGCCAAGCTACAAAATGTGGGATGAGCATGGATGAGGATGGGTGGGAGAAGTCTCCAACTCTAACACAATTAGGGAAGGATGTGCTGACCTCAAGTGGCTGGGGGGCTGGGATCCTGCCACAGAGGGGGATTCCAAACCTCACATCCCCTGACCCAGGCCAGAAGACCAGGTAGAGTCCAAGGACCCTGGGGTGGCCCAATGGCAATAAAGGTCAAAAGGAACTAGGGATCTGCCTGGTCCCTCAATCCCCTACTCTGAGCAGGGCTGCATGACGAGGCCAGAGGCCATCCACAGCAATCTGCCTTTACAGGAAAACAGGGACTGCAGGCTGCCTCTGGCTCACTGAATCAGGGTGGTGTTTTCATAAAGCAAGACCACTTCCTCACATTTGACCAGCAGCTCATGTGTTGACAGCACAATGACTGACTTGACTCAGGCCCTGATGAATGAAATAGAAAATTCATAGCAAACCCATCTTTAGCTCTTCCACATCATCAGGGGCTCTGATTCAATTCCGTCCAGAAAGGTGTCTGAAATGATTTCTAAACATGCTGGGGACTCACCTCTGTGTGGAACTTTTCAGGAAAAAGGGGATCAAATCTCATGAAGCAACTCTTCTCTCTTCTAGCCCATGGGCAATGCAAGGAACCTGCATGATACCAGAGGCTCACTTCTCTCTTCTCATGTCTTCTGGAAAGGATTCGTTAATGCTTCCTGCAAGGTGAAGCAGAAGCCTGCATCCCCAGCTGCACAGAAGTGTTTTAGGGCAGTGTCTCCCTTAAAACCCAAAAATAAAAAAAACAGGTCATTCAACAGGCACATGGATTCGAGTACATGTTCAATGATCCCTCCTCCCTGGAGCCTTCCACATGCCCATCTTCCACATTCACAGAGCAATGCTTGGCCATTCTCAAGACCAGGAGACCATGATGCTCATCACCAGGAAGTCAATAAGGAACATGAAGAGAGCAGCATGGATTGCAGAAGGTGGCACATCAAGGATCTTCAGCTCTGCTGCTAGAACACAAGAGCTTAACTTCAGTATTGACTTTTTGCCAACTACCAAGTACGATAGCAGTGTCAAGCCCAATATGCAGATATGCAAGTAGTAGGTGACACCCCGCATCCATTCACAAAAGTGGGCAACATCTGCATCAGAACAAGGAAGTATCTTACCCTTACTCATAAAAATCATCAGAAACAAAATAAAATGGATGCAAGACTTCTCATTTCACTATTAGGTAGCTGTTGGAATTCCCTATTAAATAATACCTCCTCCAAAATAAAAAGTATCTCAGACATGTGTCAACTATTCAATGGATGACATTTTAAAAACTATGGACTTTACTTAATATTTATGTATGCTATAACCCTGCCTAAGGCTCTATGAGAAAGGAGCACATAGAATTGGATCTTTGAAAATCTCACATTTGCTGATAAATATTACTGCTGATCTCAGGCATGGCGAAGTGAAAAGTGGGACTTTGGATATTCCAAGAATGCTATGTTGTGGGATTGGTGTCCCTGATTCATACATAGCATATGGTTTCTATGAAATCCAGTGAGGGAGCAGGAGTAACGAAGCTGATTGCACAGATGACCTCAGGGAATACTGACAGATAGGCCAAATGAAAAATATGCTCCAGCTAACCATTGGTATTTGGGCTTCTGATCCCAGTCCTGTTTTTTAAAAAGGTGCAGACAGGCAGTGTTCATTAAAAACTGTCTACCATGTAAAAGTGGGTAATTTAAATGGCATCTAGTTACACATCTGATAGAATGGTCTGGCAACATATGAATTTCATTCTAACAACAACAACAACAACAAAACATAGAAAATGAGACATAAAGATAAAACCTTGTCTTCACCAGGATGCCTAAAAATAGGTTTTATTTGGCTCATGCAAATAAGTATCTTTCAATAGAATTTCTGATTTCTGAATGAATCCATTCAACTTCATACTGCACAGATCACAAGGTTTTCTTTACAGACTATTCTCTTCTTCTTCTTAAAGCCTCACATAGAAAATGTCTCACAGGACATAGGAGGGGAATGACCCAAAGGATGAGAGAATGGCTGGAACCGTTCTCAAATGTGCCCATGTAGCCTAAAGTTTGAAGGCATCTAATTGTACTCTAAAACAATTATGAACCTATTCGATCCATTATTAATAAATATCACCACTTTACCACTTGAACCAAATCACAGAAAATTGGAAACAGATGATCATTGGCTTTGATACCTTTACTTCTGTTTCATTACTCAGAGTCGATCAACTCTATACTTCAAGTGACACAGATTTATTACAGAATGCCTAAGATCCTAAGGATCTATTTTAGCTCAGCCCATGGTATTGCTTCATTATTTTATTATTTTGTAAGTAATAAAATATAACTTCATGTTGGATGATATATTCAAGCCATGAATATATCATCCAACATTGTTCTTCCCAAAATATTAGCCCAATTTCTGCGCGCGCTCACTTACTGTTCAGGAATTTTACTAATTGTTTGAAGGTTCTAGAGGACCTGTTAGACTCCTAATGGACAAACCATACAACATAGTCCAGAGAACGGACGAGTGCCATAAGAAGAAAATAAGGTCAGCCTACAGCAATGGGCAGCTGCCTGCCCTCGGCTGGGAGGAGCCCTGGCCATGGCACCAGGGCTGCTGGGCAGCAGAAGCCTCCACAGCCCTGCAGGGAGCCTGGAGCACAGCTCTGCCTAACCATGCTCAGCCCTGGACAGATGCACATGAGTTCCCATCACAGGCTCGAGTGTGACAGTCCCAGGTGCATGCCTGTCATGCCAGCCACCAGGGAGGCTGAGGCAAGAGGAACGTTTGAGGTCAGCCTTGGCAACTTAGACCCCGAGGCAAAGGGGAAATACTTTTACAGGGGTCTCTGAGGGTGTAGCTCAGGTAGGTCACTTGCCTCACAGGCTCAAGGCCCTGGGTTCAATCCCCAGAACCCACGTACACACAAAAAGTGAACTTGGAATATTGTTTAAAATGATGGGTCAGGTACACACAAGGACTTCAATATGACCTCTCAGAGGAGCTCAATTTGAGATCAGACTGAACAAAAGACCACCTGGACCATTGACTCAGTGTCTGAAACCCTCTGTGAGCATGGGAAGCACTGCTGGCAAGACACCAGAGGGCCAAAGCACTTGTGCCCCCTGCAGGGGCGTCTCTTGTCTACCGCCAAAGACTGTTCCCCTCCTGGGGCAGCTGAGAGCAAGCTGGGCCTTGGAGCAAGGACTAGTGCTTTAGATATAGACTATGCAAGCAAGGGGCAATGTCTTTAATAAAACTAAAATTAAAAAGTCACATTGAAAAAATTTTAAAAAGAAGAAAATAAGGTCAAGTAGAGGAAGCCCATTTTCACAGGAAAAAATCCCCCAGGGAAAAGCATCAGAATAGATACCAAGAAAAATACCAACAAAAACAGTGTGCTCCCACTATGTATCTACTCAACATGCAAAAGTTAGAAAGCTAGATAATACAATCCTGGCCACAGGTAGAGCTATGCAGAAGAGCCACCTGGCAGTGCTTAGTCAAAGAAGTAAACATGCACACTTTGACCTAGAAATTCCACCTATGTGTAAACCAGGCGGTGCTTAAGCAGTTTCACAAGGGGACATGCACAGGGAAATTTATCCTCAGGTTCTTATAGAGTTGTCTGTGCTTACAGGGAGTTGATGGTTGTCAAGATGCCCACAGCTGCGAAAGTCAAAAGCTAAAAAAATAATAGATGCCAACCTGGATATATTAATAATCCCGTATCTATGATCACCTTCATAAGGTAGCTTCCCAACTTCTGTGTGGAAGTGTGTTTCTCCTTGGCCCTTACACTGTTGTGGAGACCACTAGGAGTTCAGCTTTGTGCTGGATCATCTGACCTGGACTTTTGGCAAGACCTGTACAGCCCTCACACATGCTCAGATGCTACAGGACTTTTCAGACCAGTCCAGACAACAGTAGGCATCCATTCATTGTCTGCACTCTACAGATTCCTAGATGCACGACATTCATTACCATCAAATGCAGAATTTTCATCAAAAACTAATATATATATCATTCCAATCTGAATCAAGAAAATCGGAAATATCCCCAAATCCAAAGAGTGGATCCCCATTGTGATGCTACAAGTTGAAAATTCCACAGCTGACCTCATGGGATGGTTCACAGTCAAAAGACAGCTGCATGAAAAATATTACATGACCTTCCTGCTATGTGAAAAGTGGCATGTGAAGTACACATGCATGTCTTCCTCAGACATGGGTTCATTTGCAAGACACCTTGTGCAATTGAAAATACTCCAAAAGGGGAGAAATCAGAACCATGTCTCCAAAGTATTTCAGCAGAGACCAACTCCATCTGTCTATCTATCTCTCAGTGAGTGTGTGTGCTCTTGTGTGTGTTTGTGTGTCTTTGTTTGTGTTTGAACCATCATAGCTGATACTTCATTGCCCCCATTGGAAAACTGACTCAGATAATGCCATCTGCCAAACTCCTAAAAACCAAAGTTCTTGCTGATAGAATGAAACATTCCTTCCTGTTGGTTTGGATGTGTCCTTTAGGAATCACTGCTACATTTAGTATACTCAAATCATCACAGTAGATCAGGTAACAAAAACATATATATTTTAAAATAATAATAATATATTAATGGAAACAACAAATACAGGATAGAGTAACAACTGTGTTACTAAACAAGGTCAAGGACAATGGCAAACTATAGATTCAAACTTTGAAGAAAATAGTAATCAATGTAAATATTCCTGGGCTGCCTCAGCCCCGCCCAGGTACACAGCAACAGAATGGTTTTGCAAGCATCCTCAGGAGGGCAGGAGCCTTCTTTGCAGGACGAGAGGGAGGTTGAGGCTCGATCCACCCATCATTCTTTTGGGAGAGGCTCCTTTTCCTCAGCACAAAGTTGGATTTTTTGTGAGGATTCTTGGCATAAAATACGTTGGCCTCTGCTGGAATCCTCAGCTCTGGGGAGAGAGGGGTGTACAAAAAGAAGGTGGCACTCAGGAGGTGCTCCCTAGGACACGCCAACATCTGAGAGCCTGTGCCAGAAAAGGCCAGAGCCACACACCTGAGAGCTCTCCAATTCAGCACCAATACCTACAAAGACAGCCTCCACAGTCCTCCCTGAGGAAGAACTAGACAGAGCACTTCAACAGACCTAATGTCTGTTCCTACCGAAGGCTTTGGACTCCAGAATATCTCAGGTCCTCTTGCATCTGCCAAAGCACACCACTAGGGTTTGCATCTGAAATCTCCTACAAAAGGCTCCTGTGCTGAAGATTCAGTCCCCACATGAGCCATCTTCATAGGTGGGTTTGGAGGGAAGCATTGGATGGTGAGTGCTCTGATGTCAACATGAAATTCTCATTCAAGATGAATACACTACTGGGGGGTGGGAGGGACTGGAAGAAAGGTTGAGCATGGTTGGAGTAAGACCTAAACAGGGTTGTGCCCTGGGCAACAGTACCTTGTTCCTGTTGGCTCCACTGAATCCTCATTCTCCAAGGAGAGGTCCTCCCTCTCCATCTTTCTCTCTCTCCCTCTCTGCCAGCCTCGTTCTCTCTCTCCCAGTCTATGCCTTTGTGGCAAGGGCTGAGGAGCTCTCCACTGCCACACACTAGAGCTTTATGGACAGCCTCAGTGCACAACCAAAGAGAAAGCTATGAAACCCAGAGAAAAAAGGCCTAGGATTCCTCCTCTGAGTTATTTTCCTCAAGTATGGCCACAGTGAGGACAGGCTGACCAGCACGGATACCACGTTAGAGCCATGCTTCTGCGTTGGTGGAGCCTGCCTCCATGTGAACCAGGCTTCTGAGAATGGAGGCCACATTCCAAATACTGCCCTACTGAGAACAATGGTTCCAAAGACCAGCAAAGGGACTGCTTCCCTCCAACATGGCGTATGGCCCAGTGGTGCCATGACCCCGAGTGGGGGAATACAACAGCCGCTTCTCCTTCCTCTGAACATGTGTTTCCTGTCGCCCTCCTCTAACCTAGAGCCTGTTCTCCATCCCTTCTGGGTTGGATGTGGAGATCTCTGCTATGAATTTCTTAGGCTACCAAGGCCCCAGACAGACTTCCTCTTCCATAGACTCTACTAACCTAACAGTAGGTTAAGATAGGAGACAAGTGATCCTAGAACTCATAGGGATGGTGGTCTTCAGGGTACATAGGCTGGGATAATGGCTGCTGTGGTGTTTGGCTCACAAAAACCAACCAACCAACCAACGAAAAAGCGCTGGCATTATTATCAGATGAGCTCTGTGGCTACGTGCTCAGGAAGCCCTCATCTGACTTTAGTTAGGGATCACAACCTGGCTATTGTGATCACTCCTTGCCTAGTGGACTCAGGTGCCTAAGACCATGGAATTTATGCAAAAACAGATGATTCAGGCTGTCTCCCAGGCTGTGTCTTCTTCCCAATTTCATCCTGTTACTGCTTGCTAGAATCCTGGCAATGCTCTGCCCAGGCAGTGGTTTTTTGGTCACACAGAAGGCTTTCAATAGTACTGCTTCAGTCCACAAAATGCCAGTTCCCTCTTTAGCCCATGCATTCCCATGTTCCTTTGAAACCACTCCTATCCCAGACCATGAAAACATACTGCTCCTGGAGAGAGGCTTTCCTCCTCACTCCTCAAAGATGTCAGCTTTGGATGCCTGTTCATGTCCAGGGGAGGGCACCTGGTGGGGAGCCGCAATATCCACCGGGGTATACCATTGGACCTCAAGACCTTCCACCAGCAGAAGTGCAGTTGGCTTTGTGCACGAACCCAACACACCTGTTGGAGTGTTCTTGGGGGTCAGAGACTACTCTTTGTTGCTAAGAGTTGACCCGAGTCCACATCCTGACCCTTGCTCTCTGCTATCTGATTGTCTCACTTACTCTGACGGCGAGAGATGATTTGGCCCAGCTCATAATCCTCTGGATTCTCCTCAGTAAGGAAGTGTAGGTCGAGGGCGCTGCGGATGACGACAGGAGCCCTATCGTGGCAGGTCACCTGGAGCAGCATGGGAGACAGGCCTTCAGGAAATGGGCCTTGAAGTGACTACTCAAGGACAGTGGGCAGGGGCATTCTGGAGGCACCTCCACTCTAAATACAAGGGCAACATCCATGACCCTACTACCCGAGGCTGACCTCCTGCTCATCGTGTGGGCTCTTCCCACAGGCTACTAGCCCAATCCTTGTACATAGGACTTCCTGGGCCTGCCATTGCTCTTTGTGGAGCTGCACTCCTCTCGGAGTGAAAGGACCCCACTACCTGCATACAGATGCAATCTCATCCCACAAGTTGGGAGGAATGGGACAATAGCCTCCAAGATCCCAGGTCTGCACGAGGATGCAGGCAGCATTGGGAATGGCCTAGGCACAAAACCTAGAGGCTTTGGTCTGGATTGCCAGGGCCAAAAACAGACCCAGGAACATGACCACACACAGGAGAGCTGAAAGATAGCCACGAGAGCTCCTGGCCTCCAGAGGCTCAGTGCTGGCTGGGATATAGGAGGGCACCTCATCCGGCAAGGGTGGTCATTGGGTTACCTGGACATTTAGTGTGCTTGCTCCACATTCATATCGACTCTGTAGAGAGACTCTCTCAGCTCCTTGTTCAAGGAACATGGAGAACCTCACACTGCTGTCCTCCTCCATAGACGTCAGCATCCCATACAAGGGAACCTGCAACCTAGTTCCTGTCCTATTCTCATCTGTCACCCATACCTGTCCCTGCCCTTCTGGACTGCATGCTGCCACCTGACACACAGACTCCCTCAGACATGGCAGTGGACAAGCTGCTGCACTCGCTCATCTCAGCTCCAGCCCTTCACACTGACCTCTCCCTTCTTGATTCCCATCTATCCTCCTGATCATCCAGAAGCTCCAAATTCAAGAGGGCATGAGTAGTCCATGGTATTGGACCAGTGTCTGCTCCCCACCCAGGTGTAAGCACCACGGGACACCCCTGCTCCCAGGCTTACCAGAACACTCTTGGCCATCTCTGGACTTTGTGTTTCTAAGTGGACACGAATTAAGCAGGTGTCTCCCACCTGCTTGTGGGAAAGCGGCCTGGAGGACTTGCAGGTTGATTCTGAGAACTGTGGGGGATGGAACATCAGCAAACCCAGAAACAGAAAGCCACCCCAGACTGTCAGTTGGCTCTATGGGCTTCCAGCAAATATGTCCAGGTGCTGAGGCTTCTTATTTCCTCAGGTCGGAGTGGAATGGCAGCACATGCACAGCTTGAATAAGGTAGGTGTTTACCTCCTTTCCCTTGACCTGGGGGCGTTTCCTCACCATGAAATATTGTATTCCCAGATTCATGGACAGACACACGAGTGAGTGGTCAGAGACCTTGATTTCTGCAGAGCGAAGTGGAGAGAATTGTTAGGTGGCACTCAAGGATTATACCACAAAACACCCACAACCCCTGAGAGTCTCCGCCAGGCCCATCACACTTTGGTATTTTGGGGCCAAGGCCCACTTTCTCTTGGCTGTCCGTTATCCTGAGCCCAATGTGGATCATGTCTCCCCACTGTCTGATTGTCCTACTTACTCTCATCCTCAGACATCATATACAGCAGCTCAAAGTTGTCCACATCCTCATGCTGCAACAAATTTTGGTTCAAGGCCCTGCGGATGAGGCTTGTCACCGTCTCCTGAAAGGTCACCTGGATCAGGGTGGGACAAATGTCATCAGAGAATGGCTTTTAGAAGAGCTACCCAGAAGACTGTGGTCAAACATTCAGGAGAAATCTCAGCTACATATACAAGGGCACAATCTTGTTATCCTGCTACCTGAGTGTGTCCTCCATATACCACCTGGGTTCTTGCAATGTGCTACTAGAACAATCCTGGTACAAATATCTGCCTGTACCTGCCATCTCCCCTCCCCCTGGGGAGCCACATTCCACTCATGTCAAAGGACCAAACTGCCTATGCACAGACACACTCTCATCTCACTGAGATGAGAGCAATGGGCCAGGGATCTGCGCACCAAGTGTGATCTGGGATGCAGGCTGCCTTTGTGGGTGCAAGAGGCAGATGCACTGAAAATTTGGGTCCTGACTGCCACGACACAAAACAGACTCAGATACAAGAGTGTGCACTTGAGTGCTTCATGATAGCTTTGAGAGGCCCTGGCCTCTGGAAGCTCGGTGCGGGTCTGGTTGTAATGATGTACTTGACTCAGCACTGGCAGTCACTGAACATGTCTCCTCTGCAGCTGGACACCTGCAGCATTAGCGTGTCTACTGCACATCCATAGAAATTCTGCCAAGAACCCCTTTAGCTCCGTATTTACCTACATGCAAAGCCTAACATTCCGAAGCTTTGGCATGACCCCCCAGGTGATCCCGACCCCAAATTCCTACACCTAGTCATGCTAAGGAGGATCTCTTCCCTGCCACCAGGAACACATCCCCTCCTACACATGTGACAAGTCACTGCCACCTCCTCTGCTCCAACTTCACTCATGGAGAATACCAAGTTCTAGGCACTGCAGCCTGCACCCTGGACATATCTCTGCCTTCATCTGTCCACAGCACTTCCGTCTGCACTTCTGGCCTGCAAAACCCACAATACACAGGCCCACTCACCACTGAAGCTGGGCATGCTGATGCTCTCCCTCCTCAGGTCAAGCCCTTAAGACGGACCTCTCTCTTCTTTATTTCCCACCATAGCCCTGGGGTTGGCTGTGTCTCCTGCCTTCCACTGTGTGGACACCCAGGAGGCAGCCCTGCTGTCGGGCTTACCGGGATGTGCTTTGTCTCCCTCAGGCTCTGTCCCTCTAGGAGGACGTGAACAACGCGGCTGTCTTCCACCTGCTCGCTGGAGTGAAGCAGTGAGGAGCTGCTACTCACAGCTGCTGGGGTCCTGGATGCCACTGCCACAGAAGGTTCCAAGAACTGTGGGGGATGACAACATCAGCAAAGCCCAGCAACTGCACCCCACCCAGCCTGGCAGTTGGCTCTGTGGGCATTCTACAACATCCATCCAGAACCTGAGGTTCTTGTCCCCTTGGAGGATGTGGAATGGCACCAGGAGTAAAGACTGAAGAAGGTGGCTGTTTTGGGAACAAGAGATCCAGCACCTGCTGGGTGGGGATGAAATCCCAGGAGATTAACCCCATGTTGCTGCTGAAATGTAGGTTCCTCCCACAAATGACAGGCAGGAGCTCATTCCTAAGCTGGTCCTGCCTGTAAGGTTCAAGGCTCTGAACCCTGAAGGGCTCCTCCGTGTTCTGATCATTTTCACCCTGGGTTGGGACCAAGAATGGTGGGTTCAAAATGGAAATGGTGACAAACAGAAAAATGACTTGTGCCAATACACTAGAGTCAAAGCACAATGGGACAGTTCCCATCAGTACAAACACACACACACACACACACACACACACACACACACACACACACACAGTCAGAATAGGAGTCCTGGGCCATTCATCAGGGATCAGACTAGAGGGCCTGCTGGGCTCACCTGCCCTGTGCTACTCACTGTTACTCTTGAGCTCCTCTGCGACAATCGCCAGAGGCTCTGGCGTCTAAGATGAAGCCTCACCCAGTGTATCCACAAAAGGGCTAGTTGGCCCCCCTGAGATTCCTGGGAGCCTGAGGCTCGGCATTGTCTGCAACCACAGGAGAACATCCTTCTCCCTCCAGTGGCTCCAACCAAGTGAGCTCGGATGGCTTGGTCAGTGAAGTGGGTGCCTGGATACCAGGGTTCCATGTTCTGTTTGATCCATTGTCAAGGCAATGATGTCATTTCCTGTGCCCATACCTGAGCCTCTTTTCACATAAGACCACTTTCAACAGCCCTATGGGCTGCCGATTTCTCCTCCATGCCTACCCATCTCAGGTGCGCAGGTGTTCACCAACAACTACCCAAACATCCCCACCAGCATCTGCCCTGCTTGGTGCCACTAGAGTTCCAGCTTGGAGCCTTCAAAAATGCATTCACAACCAGTCCTTCCCTCTCAGCAGCTTTTGGACCCTGGTCCCATCATTGTGCAACTCATGGTGTGCCCAGTCTTTTCTGGAAAGTAGGGTAGCATCTAATCTCTAGGGTTTATTGTGTCTATTGGCCCATAACACCCTCTGTTCTCTCTGAAACCAGAGATGGGACTCACAGGTGGCTAAAGCACAAATGTAGAGATGGGATAATCACAAGAAAGGGAGAGACAAAGAATGCACCCTAACTCAATCAGGCCTGTGTCCCACACAGGGACATGGCCAATATCCGTCCCATCATGGCTGCAGTTCCCTCTCTACACCATGGCAAGTTGGAGGGGACTGAGATGCAGAGGCTGCTCCCCTCTGCCATACAACTTCCCAAGGCTTCTCCTAAGATTTCAAAAGGGCCAAGTGTGTCTAGTGTTGGGGTCTCACAGAGACTCCGAGGTACCACAGCATCCTGCTGCCCAGAACCGGTTCACCCCTCACCTCAAGGGGGCTCAGCCTCTGGATTCATGGGAATTGAAGTGGGTACAGGTGATGGGATATCACCTCCAAGACTGAGTTATGCCAAGTCCATGACCCCTGTCTGCATCCCTGTCTCCAGCACCACTCCCCCCTCTCTCTTTCCTCCTCAGAGCAAACAAATCCATTTAGCAAGTGTGTCCTGTGATAAAGACATGACGGTCACCCATCCTCTCATTACAAAAACACTGAGGCTCAGCCAACATGGATCCTACAGGGAACACAGGCATAAACTCAGACTCCGATCCTCCCAGCCGAGCCTCAGTGGAGCCTGGACTCCCAGCCTCCTGAGTCAAGGAAACAGAGGTTCCTAGCCGAGCCACCTTGGATGCAGCCGCACACAAACTGAACTCATCAATGCCCCTTGCTCTCAGTTGTGAGTAAGAGGGGAAGTGGTGTTTCACAACCCTGGACATCAAGTGCAGTCTCCAGGCGTTGGGGTGTGCCCTGGCCTCTGTCTATCTGCCCAGGCTCTCCAACCCACACTGGCCTCTTACCCAACCTCCTCCTAGGGCCAAACTCAATCCTGCCTCTCAATTTCTGCTGCCTTCCCCAACACACTGCTCCCCAAAATGAGCAGGGCTGGCTCTCGGTTATCATGCTGGTGCCAGCAGCAATGCCACCCCACTGACATAATTCTGAGTCCCAACCTAGGCACTCCAGCTGTCTTTGCCACACCTGGCCTGTTTGGGCTCTGGCTCTTGCTCTTTTCTTTCATGTGCATGTGTTTTGAGGTTTTGAGTTTCTCCCACTGCAGAACTGCAGCTGTGGCAGGGTAGAGCTCATGAGGGTTACATTCTGAGCCACATCCAATCCCATCAGGACTGTTCACTGGGGTGACTGCTGGAACACAGTGATGAGTGAACACATGGGAGGTGGTTGGACCCACCTTGCCTCTGAGTGGCTTCCTTTCAGGACAGGAATGTAGGCATGGGAGCCCCTGGCGTGGGATGCTTTGCACAAGGCGTGACCATGGGCTCTCTTTCCTGGCAAAAATGGCTCCACTCAGCATGGAGAGCACTGTCATTCCTGGTGGCTAACAACAGCCCTGGACCCCAGAAAGGAACCCACACTCAAGATTA
Organism: Urocitellus parryii; assembly: GCF_045843805.1. Classification (NCBI taxonomy): domain Eukaryota; kingdom Metazoa; phylum Chordata; class Mammalia; order Rodentia; family Sciuridae; genus Urocitellus; species Urocitellus parryii. The sequence goes on from NC_135548.1 coordinate 44,811,024, forward strand.
ACGTCTGAGTGTGCGTGTCCTCGAGGAAATGAGGTCTCCTGATCCCAGGTGCAAAGGGGTAAGTCCTCTAACTCCAGGGGCCATGAAGGGACATCTGAGTTTCCCTTGTCCTTCTTTCCCTCTCTAACTAACCACAGTTAGGACCCTGGCCTCATTCCCCAGTGAGGATCATTAGGCTCCATAAAGGACAGTCTCTAAGATGCTCAGTGGACCAACACCCTCTGCACAACCCATAACCCTATTCACCCAAGAGGCAAGAGGATTTCTATTCAGGAAAACCAGGAAAGGGAGAGCCTTTCTCAAGGACACAAGGACATTAGTGAGTGAGGGAGTGATTAATGGATGGAGAACTATTTCCAACACCAACTTCCAGGAGCATATATGGCCCCCTGGAGAATTCTGCAGTGTGTTGGTGATTAAGGAGAACGTGTGAATTCAGGGGTCACTAGGTCCTCTCAGCCATAAGGAGGGAAACTGCCATAAAGGAACTAGGACAAGGGTGCGAGGAATGCTCACTGGTGGGAGATCGGAAGGAAGGAAAGTGTACTCATTAGAAAAGTGTCGCCTGAAAATTCTTAGCCAGCCAAAAGTCGTGCGAACTTGTGTGGGAAAAGAGTCTTTGCACAGTGATGAAGCTAAGAGCTCACATGATGGAACACAGCATCAACTGGGACCAAATCCAATATCTGATATTCTTGTAGGAAGAGGAGAGTCTGGACCCAGATACCAGGGAGACTGGGGGATACCGGATATGTGAGGTTGGAGCCAGGGCGGGATGCCCATATGGGAACCACAGATCGTGGGCAGCAATAGGAGAGTGGGCAAGGGCTGGGAGAGTTGGGGAGACAGTCCCCTTGAAACCTGGGAGGGGTTATGGCACTGGGACAGCCCAACACCTACTGTGTTGAGCCTCTGGAGCTCAACGGAAGACACTTCCTCTGTTGTCGGCCACCCAGTTAACAGAGTTTGGTTGCAGCAGCCTAGGACCCAGCTGAAGGTCTGAGCATGTTGGCCATGCAGGTTGGATCTGGACCACAGACACCCTCATCAGAGATTGTAGGGTCTCAGCCCTGAGGCAAGACAGGCACTAAGTCAGGCCAGGTGGGGAAACGGATAGGCACACACTCTGGGGGCTGGTGCCTGTGTTACTGGGAGCACTTCTGATCGCAATTCCCTGATCTGCTGCCAACACAGGCTACAGAGGAGGGTACAGAAACACAGACCACGGATCTGCCCCACTCAGTGGGCCCAGGCCAACACCACACCCAGCAGCCTCGTGCCATACCCAATGAGTCTCGAAGCGGCCCCCTCTTCCCATCCTGAGAGCTCTTCCCTTCCTCATGTGCCAATAGCTCCCTACTGTCACTGGCAATATCTACTCTGTGAGATGTCAACATCCGTGGGTACTGTTCTCTCATCCCAGGACAGTGTGGTCCCACACACCCTGGTGAAATGGGCCACCTGGAGGGAGGCTGGACCTGGAGGTTGTTGAGGCTGAATGGCAGCGGTGGTCCTCTGGCACTTAATATTATTTAAGTTAAAAAAAAAACAAAAACAAAAACAAAAAACGGGTCTTGGTGCTCAAAAATGTTTGATTTGCATATTCTCATCCCCTAACCCCAATATTTTCATTATTTCCTCACATATGAAATCTTACTAGCATAAAGGTAATTTCGTATTAAACAAAGTGGATTGAAATAACATTGGTAAAAATAATCAATCACCATACTTTCAATTTTTGTTCTGCTTTCCTATTAGAAACCACTTGGATACAAGAGAACAGAGGACAGACTCATGGAAATGCTTGAAATGACAAGAAGCTCCCACTCAAGCTCAGCATTCAGTCCTGGACAGGGTAAGACCAGGCCACTTTGACATCTGTGCCAAAGAGTCTACCAGACAGAATCCTCTGACTGATCCCTGACTGAGCCATAGGAACTGGCTAGAAAAGCCTTCACATCCTCAATACATTCTTCACGTCAGAATACTTGACAACCATTGATATCCATCTCTCGTTAACTTGCTCCCCAGCCAACCATTCTTCAACAAATTCAAAGGAGTAACTCATGCAAGCACACAGAAAGGGGTGTTCACTACACACATCCATGTGCGAAAAAGACAACTGGTATTTCTTGTTTGGGCTATTTCAAATGAAATCCCTTCTGCATGACCTCCACAAACCAAAGGAAAATATTTGTGAAATTCCCACGTAGAAGACAAGATACACTTGCCAAGGAGGCAGTGGCAAGAATTTTGACACTCCAAATGTAGAGTGTGTGTTTAGGAAGCAGTCACAGTTTCCATGAGAGAGTCCCATGAAATCAATTAGGAAGATCCATGCTCTAGCCCTACCATGCAAGTGATGTGACTTGAAAGAGTCACTTAGTCTTAGTAACCATCATCACTAACAACTAAGTCAATGAATAAAGGTCCTCAGGTGCCAAGCTACAAAATGTGGGATGAGCATGGATGAGGATGGGTGGGAGAAGTCTCCAACTCTAACACAATTAGGGAAGGATGTGCTGACCTCAAGTGGCTGGGGGGCTGGGATCCTGCCACAGAGGGGGATTCCAAACCTCACATCCCCTGACCCAGGCCAGAAGACCAGGTAGAGTCCAAGGACCCTGGGGTGGCCCAATGGCAATAAAGGTCAAAAGGAACTAGGGATCTGCCTGGTCCCTCAATCCCCTACTCTGAGCAGGGCTGCATGACGAGGCCAGAGGCCATCCACAGCAATCTGCCTTTACAGGAAAACAGGGACTGCAGGCTGCCTCTGGCTCACTGAATCAGGGTGGTGTTTTCATAAAGCAAGACCACTTCCTCACATTTGACCAGCAGCTCATGTGTTGACAGCACAATGACTGACTTGACTCAGGCCCTGATGAATGAAATAGAAAATTCATAGCAAACCCATCTTTAGCTCTTCCACATCATCAGGGGCTCTGATTCAATTCCGTCCAGAAAGGTGTCTGAAATGATTTCTAAACATGCTGGGGACTCACCTCTGTGTGGAACTTTTCAGGAAAAAGGGGATCAAATCTCATGAAGCAACTCTTCTCTCTTCTAGCCCATGGGCAATGCAAGGAACCTGCATGATACCAGAGGCTCACTTCTCTCTTCTCATGTCTTCTGGAAAGGATTCGTTAATGCTTCCTGCAAGGTGAAGCAGAAGCCTGCATCCCCAGCTGCACAGAAGTGTTTTAGGGCAGTGTCTCCCTTAAAACCCAAAAATAAAAAAAACAGGTCATTCAACAGGCACATGGATTCGAGTACATGTTCAATGATCCCTCCTCCCTGGAGCCTTCCACATGCCCATCTTCCACATTCACAGAGCAATGCTTGGCCATTCTCAAGACCAGGAGACCATGATGCTCATCACCAGGAAGTCAATAAGGAACATGAAGAGAGCAGCATGGATTGCAGAAGGTGGCACATCAAGGATCTTCAGCTCTGCTGCTAGAACACAAGAGCTTAACTTCAGTATTGACTTTTTGCCAACTACCAAGTACGATAGCAGTGTCAAGCCCAATATGCAGATATGCAAGTAGTAGGTGACACCCCGCATCCATTCACAAAAGTGGGCAACATCTGCATCAGAACAAGGAAGTATCTTACCCTTACTCATAAAAATCATCAGAAACAAAATAAAATGGATGCAAGACTTCTCATTTCACTATTAGGTAGCTGTTGGAATTCCCTATTAAATAATACCTCCTCCAAAATAAAAAGTATCTCAGACATGTGTCAACTATTCAATGGATGACATTTTAAAAACTATGGACTTTACTTAATATTTATGTATGCTATATCCCTGCCTAAGGCTCTATGAGAAAGGAGCACATAGAATTGGATCTTTGAAAATCTCACATTTGCTGATAAATATTACTGCTGATCTCAGGCATGGCGAAGTGAAAAGTGGGACTTTGGATATTCCAAGAATGCTATGTTGTGGGATTGGTGTCCCTGATTCATACATAGCATATGGTTTCTATGAAATCCAGTGAGGGAGCAGGAGTAACGAAGCTGATTGCACAGATGACCTCAGGGAATACTGACAGATAGGCCAAATGAAAAATATGCTCCAGCTAACCATTGGTATTTGGGCTTCTGATCCCAGTCCTGTTTTTTAAAAAGGTGCAGACAGGCAGTGTTCATTAAAAACTGTCTACCATGTAAAAGTGGGTAATTTAAATGGCATCTAGTTACACATCTGATAGAATGGTCTGGCAACATATGAATTTCATTCTAACAACAACAACAACAACAAAACATAGAAAATGAGACATAAAGATAAAACCTTGTCTTCACCAGGATGCCTAAAAATAGGTTTTATTTGGCTCATGCAAATAAGTATCTTTCAATAGAATTTCTGATTTCTGAATGAATCCATTCAACTTCATACTGCACAGATCACAAGGTTTTCTTTACAGAATATTCTCTTCTTCTTCTTAAAGCCTCACATAGAAAATGTCTCACAGGACATAGGAGGGGAATGACCCAAAGGATGAGAGAATGGCTGGAACCGTTCTCAAATGTGCCCATGTAGCCTAAAGTTTGAAGGCATCTAATTGTACTCTAAAACAATTATGAACCTATTCGATCCATTATTAATAAATATCACCACTTTACCACTTGAACCAAATCACAGAAAATTGGAAACAGATGATCATTGGCTTTGATACCTTTACTTCTGTTTCATTACTCAGAGTCGATCAACTCTATACTTCAAGTGACACAGATTTATTACAGAATGCCTAAGATCCTAAGGATCTATTTTAGCTCAGCCCATGGTATTGCTTCATTATTTTATTATTTTGTAAGTAATAAAATATAACTTCATGTTGGATGATATATTCAAGCCATGAATATATCATCCAACATTGTTCTTCCCAAAATATTAGCCCAATTTCTGCGCGTGCTCACTTACTGTTCAGGAATTTTACTAATTGTTTGAAGGTTCTAGAGGACCTCTTAGACTCCTAATGGACAAACCATACAACATACTCCAGAGAACGGACGAGTGCCATAAGAAGAAAATAAGGTCAGCCTACAGCAATGGGCAGCTGCCTGCCCTCGGCTGGGTGGAGCCCTGGCCATGGCACCAGGGTTGCTGGGCAGCAGAAGCCTCCACAGCCCTGCAGGGAGCCTGGAGCACAGCTCAGCCCTGGACAGATGCACATGAGTTCCCATCACAGGCTCGAGTGTGACAGTCCCAGGTGCATGCCTGTCATGCCAGCCACCAGGGAGGCTGAGGCAAGAGGAACGTTTGAGGTCAGCCTTGGCAACTTAGACCCCGAGGCAAAGGGGAAATACTTTTACAGGGGTCTCTGAGGGTGTAGCTCAGGTAGGTCACTTGCCTCACAGGCTCAAGGCCCTGGGTCAATCCCCAGAACCCACGTACACACAAAAAGTGAACTTGGAATATTGTTTAAAATGATGGATCAGGTACACACAAGGACTTCAATATGACCTCTCAGAGGAGCTCAATTTGAGATCAGACTGAACAAAAGACCACCTGGACCATTGACTCAGTGTCTGAAACCCTCTGTGGGCATGGGAAGCACTGCTGGCAAGACACCAGAGGGCCAAAGCACTTGTGCCCCCTGCAGGGGCGTCTCTTGTCTACCGCCAAAGACTGTTCCCCTCCTGGGGCAGCTGAGAGCAAGCTGGGCCTTGGAGCAAGGACTAGTGCTTTAGATATAGACTATGCAAGCAAGGGGCAATGTCTTTAATAAAACTAAAATTAAAAAGTCACATTGAAAAAATTTTAAAAAGAAGAAAATAAGGTCAAGTAGAGGAAGCCCATTTTCACAGGAAAAAATCCCCCAGGGAAAAGCATCAGAATAGATACCAAGAAAAATACCAACAAAAACAGTGTGCTCCCACTATGTATCTACTCAACATGCAAAAGTTAGAAAGCTAGATAATACAATCCTGGCCACAGGTAGAGCTATGCAGAAGAGCCACCTGGCAGTGCTTAGTCAAAGAGGTAAACATGCACACTTTGACCTAGAAATTCCACCTGTGTGTAAACCAGGTGGTGCTTAAGCAGTTTCACAATGGGACATGCACAGGGAAATTTATCCTCAGGTTCTTATAGAGTTGTCTGTGCTTACAGGGAGTTGATGGTTGTCAAGATGCCCACAGCTGCGAAAGTCAAAAGCTAAAAAAATAATAGATGCCAACCTGGATATATTAATAATCCCGTATCTATGATCACCTTCATAAGGTAGCTTCCCAACTTCTGTGTGGAAGTGTGTTTCTCCTTGGCCCTTACACTGTTGTGGAGACCACTAGGAGTTCAGCTTTGTGCTGGATCATCTGACCTGGACTTTTGGCAAGACCTGTACAGCCCTCACACATGCTCAGATGCTACAGGACTTTTCAGACCAGTCCAGACAACAGTAGGCATCCATTCATTGTCTGCACTCTACAGATTCCTAGATGCACGACATTCATTACCATCAAATGCAGAATTTTCATCAAAAACTAATATATATATCATTCCAATCTGAATCAAGAAAATCGGAAATATCCCCAAATCCAAAGAGTGGATCCCCATTGTGATGCTACAAGTTGAAAATTCCACAGCTGACCTCATGGGATGGTTCACAGTCAAAAGACAGCTGCATGAAAAATATTACATGACCTTCCTGCTATGTGAAAAGTGGCATGTGAAGTACACATGGATGTCTTCTTCAGACATGGGTTCATTTGCAAGACACCTTCTGCAATTGAAAATACTCCAAAAGGGGAGAAATCAGAACCATGTCTCCAAAGTATTTCAGCAGAGACCAACTCCATCTGTCTATCTATCTCTCAGTGAGTGTGTGTGCTCTTGTGTGTGTTTGTGTGTCTTTGTTTGTGTTTGTACCATCATAGCTGATACTTCATTGCTCCCATTGGAAAACTGACTCAGATAATGCCATCTGCCAAACTCCTAAAAACCAAAGTTCTTGCTGATAGAATGAAACATTCCTTCCTGTTGGTTTGGATGTGTCCTTTAGGAATCACTGCTACATTTAGTATACTCAAATCATCACAGTAGATCAGGTAACAAAAACATATATATTTTAAAATAATAATAATATATTAATGGAAACAACAAATACAGGATAGAGTAACAACTGTGTTACTAAACAAGGTCAAGGACAATGGCAAACTATAGATTCAAACTTTGAAGAAAATAGTAATCAATGTAAATATTCCTGGGCTGCCTCAGCCCCGCCCAGGCACACAGCAACAGAATGGTTTTGCAAGCATCCTCAGGAGGGCAGGAGCCTTCTTTGCAGGACGAGAGGGAGGTTGAGGCTCGATCCACCCATCATTCTTTTGGGAGAGGCTCCTTTTCCTCAGCACAAAGTTGGATTTTTTGTGAGGATTCTTGGCATAAAATACGTTGGCCTCTGCTGGAATCCTCAGCTCTGGGGAGAGAGGGGTGTACAAAAAGAAGGTGGCACTCAGGAGGTGCTCCCTAGGACACGCCAACATCTGAGAGCCTGTGCCAGAAAAGGCCAGAGCCACACACCTGAGAGCTCTCCAATTCAGCACCAATACCAACAAAGACAGCCTCCAAAGTCCTCCCTGAGGAAGAACTAGGCAGAGCACTTCAACAGACCTAATGTCTGTTCCTACCGAAGGCTTTGGACTCCAGAATATCTCAGGTCCTCTTGCATCTGCCAAAGCACACCACTAGGGTTTGCATCTGAAATCTCCCACAAAAGGCTCCTGTGCCGAAGATTCAGTCCCCACATGAGCCATCTTCATAGGTGGGTTTGGAGGGAAGCATTGGATGGTGAGTGCTCTGATGTCAACATGAAATTCTCATTCAAGATGAATACCCTACTGGGGGGTGGGAGGGACTGGAAGAAAGGTTGAGCATGGTTGGAGTAAGACCTAAACAGGGTTGTGCCCTGGGCAACAGTACCTTGTTCCTGTTGGCTCCACTGAATCCTCATTCTCCAAGGAGAGGTCCTCCCTCTCCATCTTTCTCTCTCTCCCTCTCTGCCAGCCTCGTTCTCTCTCTCCCAGTCTATGCCTTTGTGGCAAGGGCTGAGGAGCTCTCCACTGCCACACACTAGAGCTTTATGGACAGCCTCAGTGCACAACCAAAGAGAAAGCTATGAAACCCAGAGAAAAAAGGCCTAGGATTCCTCCTCTGAGTTATTTTCCTCAAGTATGGCCACAGTGAGGACAGGCTGACCAGCACGGATACCACGTTAGAGCCATGCTTCTGCGTTGGTGGAGCCCGCCTCCATGTGAACCAGGCTTCTGAGAATGGAGGCCACATTCCAAATACTGCCCTACTGAGAACAATGGTTCCAAAGACCAGCAAAGGGACTGCTTCCCTCCAACATGGTGTATGGCCCAGTAGTGCCATTACCCCGAGTGGGGGAATACAACAGCCGCTTCTCCTTCCTCTGAACATGTGTTTCCTGTCGCCCTCCTCTAACCTAGAGCCTGTTCTCCATCCCTTCTGGGTTGGATGTGGAGATCTCTGCTATGAATTTCTTAGGCTACCAAGGCCCCAGACAGACTTCCTCTTCCATAGACTCTACTAACCTAACAGTAGGTTAAGATAGGAGACAAGTGATCCTAGAACTCATAGGGATGGTGGTCTTCAGGGTACATAGGCTGGGATAATGGCTGCTGTGTTGTTTGGCTCACAAAAACCAACCAACCAACCAACGAAAAAGCGCTGGCATTATTATCAGATGAGCTCTGTGGCTACGTGCTCAGGAAGCCCTCATCTGACTTTAGTTAGGGATCACAACCTGGCTATTGTGATCACTCCTTGCCTAGTGGACTCAGGTGCGTAAGACCATGGAATTTAGGCAAAAACAGATGATTCAGGCTGTCTCCCAGGCTGTGTTTTCTTCCCAATTTCATCCTGTTACTGCTTGCTAGAATCCTGGCAATGCTCTGCCCAGGCAGTGTTTTTTTGGTCACACAGAAGGCTTTCAATAGTACTGCTTCAGTCCACAAAATGCCAGTTCCCTCTTTAGCCCATGCATTCCCATGTTCCTTTGAAACCACTCCTATCCCAGACCATGAAAACATACTGCTCCTGGAGAGAGGCTTTCCTCCTCACTCCTCAAAGATGTCAGCTTTGGATGCCTGTTCATGTCCAGGGGAGGGCACCTGGTGGGGAGCCGCAATATCCACCAGGGTATACCATTGGACCTCAAGACCTTCCACCAGCAGAAGTGCAGTTGGCTTTGTGCACGAACCCAACACACCTGTTGGAGTGTTCTTGGGGGTCAGAGACTAGTCTTTGTTGCTAAGAGTTGACCTGAGTCCACATCCTGACCCTTGCTCTCTGCTATCTGATTGTCTCACTTACTCTGACGGCGAGAGATGATTTGGCCCAGCTCATAATCCTCTGGATTCTCCTCAGTAAGGAAGTGTAGGTCGAGGGTGCTGCGGATGACGACAGGAGCCCTATCGTGGCAGGTCACCTGGAGCAGCATGGGAAACAGGCCTTCAGGAAATGGGCCTTGAAGTGACTACTCAAGGACAGTGGGCAGGGGCATTCTGGAGGCACCTCCACTCTAAATACAAGGGCAACATCCATGACCCTACTACCCGAGGCTGACCTCCTGCTCATCGTGTGGGCTCTTCCCACAGGCTACTAGCCCAATCCTTGTACATAGGACTTCCTGGGCCTGCCATTGCTCTTTGTGGAGCTGCACTCCTCTCGGAGTGAAAGGACCCCACTACCTGCATACAGATGCAATCTCATCCCACAAGTTGGGAGGAATGGGACAATAGCCTCCAAGATCCCAGGTCTGCCCGAGGATGCAGGCGGCATTGGGAATGGCCTAGGCACAAAACCTAGAGGCTTTGGTCTGGATTGCCATGGCCAAAAACAGACCCAGGAACATGACCACACACAGGAGAGCTGAAAGATAGCCACGAGAGCTCCTGGCCTCCAGAGGCTCAGTGCTGGCTGGGATGTAGGAGGGCACCTCATCCGGCAAGGGTGGTCATTGGGTTACCTGGACATTTAGTGTGCTTGCTCCACATCCATATCGACTCTGCAGAGAGACTCTCTCAGCTCCTTGTTCAAGGAACATGGAGAACCTCACACTGCTGTCCTCCTCCATAGACGTCAGCATCCCATACAAGGGAACCTGCAACCTAGTTCCTGTCCTATTCTCATCTGTCACCCATACCTGTCCCTGCCCTTCTGGACTGCATGCTGCCACCTGACACACAGACTCCCTCAGACATGGCAGTGGACAAGCTGCTGCACTCGCTCATCTCAGCTCCAGCCCTTCACACTGACCTCTCCCTTCTTGATTCCCATCTATCCTCCTGATCATCCAGAAGCTCCAAATTCAAGAGGGCATGAGTAGTCCATGGTATTGGACCAGTGTCTGCTCCCCACCCAGGTGTAAGCACCACGGGACACCCCTGCTCCCAGGCTTACCAGAACACTCTTGGCCATCTCTGGACTTTGTGTTTCTAAGTGGACACGAATTAAGCAGGTGTCTCCCACCTGCTTGTGGGAAAGCGGCCTGGAGGACTTGCAGGTTGATTCTGAGAACTGTGGGGGATGGAACATCAGCAAACCCAGAAACAGAAAGCCACCCCAGACTGTCAGTTGGCTCTATGGGCTTCCAGCAAATATGTCCAGGTGCTGAGGCTTCTTATTTCCTCAGGTCGGAGTGGAACGGCAGCACATGCACAGCTTGAATAAGGTAGGTGTTTACCTCCTTTCCCTTGACCTGGGGGCGTTTCCTCACGATGAAATATTGTATTCCCAGATTCATGGACAGACACACGAGTGAGTGGTCAGAGACCTTGATTTCTGCAGAGCGAAGTGGAGAGAATTGTTAGGTGGCACTCAAGGATTATACCACAAAACACCCACAACCCCTGAGAGTCTCCGCCAGGCCCATCACACTTTGGTATTTTGGGGCCAAGGCCCACTTTCTCTTGGCTGTCAGTTATCCTGAGCCCACTGTGGATCATGTCTCCCCACTGTCTGATTGTCCTACTTACTCTCATCCTCAGACATCATATACAGCAGCTCAAAGTTGTCCACATCCTCATGCTGCAACAAATTTTGGTCCAAGGCCCTGCGGATGAGGCTTGTCACCGTCTCCTGAAAGGTCACCTGGATCAGGGTGGGACAAATGTCATCAGAGAATGGCTTTTAGAAGAGCTACCCAGAAGACTGTGGTCAAACATTCAGGAGAAATCTCAGCTACATATACAAGGGCACAATCTTGTTATCCTGCTACCTGAGTGTGTCCTCCATATACCACCTGGGTTCTTGCAATGTGCTACTAGAACAATCCTGGTACAAATATCTGCCTGTACCTGCCATCTCCCCTCCCCCTGGGGAGCCACATTCCACTCATGTCAAAGGACCAAACTGCCTATGCACAGACACACTCTCATCTCACTGAGATGAGAGCAATGGGCCAGGGATCTGCGCACCAAGTGTGATCTGGGATGCAGGCTGCCTTTGTGGGTGGAAGAGGCAGATGCACTGAAAACTTGGGTCCTGACTGCCACGACACAAAACAGACTCAGATACAAGAGTGTGCACTTGAGTGCTTCATGATAGCTTTGAGAGGCCCTGGCCTCTGGAAGCTCGGTGCGGGTCTGGTTGTAATGATGTACTTGACTCAGCACTGGCAGTCACTGAACATGTCTCCTCTGCAGCTGGACACCTGCAGCATTAGCGTGTCTACTGCACATCCATAGAAATTCTGCCAAGAACCCCTTTAGCTCCGTATTTACATACATGCAAAGCCTAACATTCCGAAGCTTTGGCATGACCCCCCAGGTGACCCCGACCCCAAACTCCTACACCTAGTCATGCTAAGGAGGTTCTCTTCCCTGCCACCAGGAACACATCCCCTCCTACACATGTGACAAGTCACTGCCACCTCCTCTGCTCCAACTTCACTCATTGAGAATACCAAGTTCTAGGCACTGCAGCCTGCACCCTGGACATATCTCTGCCTTCATCTGTCCACAGCACTTCCGTCTGCACTTCTGGCCTGCAAAACCCACAATACACAGGCCCACTCACCACTGAAGCTGGGCATGCTGATGCTCTCCCTCCTCAGGTCAAGCCCTTAAGACGGACCTCTCTCTTCTTTATTTCCCACCATAGCCCTGGGGTTGGCTGTGTCTCCTGCCTTCCACTGTGTGGACACCCAGGAGGCAGCCCTGCTGTCGGGCTTACCGGGATGCGCTTTGTCTCCCTCAGGCTCTGTCCCTCTAGGAGGACGTGAACAACGCGGCTGTCTTCCACCTGCTCGCTGGAGTGAAGCAGTGAGGAGCTGCTACTCACAGCTGCTGGGGTCCTGGATGCCACTGCCACAGAAGGTTCCAAGGTCTGTGGGGGATGACAACATCAGCAAAGCCCAGCAACTGCACCCCACCCAGCCTGGCAGTTGGCTCTGTGGGCATTCTACAACATCCATCCAGAACCTGAGGTTCTTGTCCCCTTGGAGGATGTGGAGTGGCACCAGGAGTAAAGACTGAAGAAGGTGGCTGTTTTGGGAACAAGAGATCCAGCACCTGCTGGGTGGGGATGAAATCCCAGGAGATTAACCCCATGTTGCTGCTGAAATGTAGGTTCCTCCCACAAATGACAGGCAGGAGCTCATTCCTAAGCTGGTCCTGCCTGTAAGGTTCAAGGCTCTGAACCCTGAAGGGGTCCTCCGTGTTCTGATCATTTTCACCCTGGGTTGGGACCAAGAATGGTGGGTTCAAAATGGAAATGGTGACAAACAGAAAAATGACTTGTGCCAATACACTAGAGTCAAAGCACAATGGGACAGTTCCCATCAATACAAACACACACACACACACACACACACACACACACACACAGAGTCAGAATAGGAGTCCTGGACCATTCATCAGGGATCAGACTAGAGGGCCTGCTGGGCTCACCTGCCCTGTGCTACTCACTGTTACTCTTGAGCTCCTCTGCGACAATCGCCAGAGGCTCTGGCGTCTAAGATGAAGCCTCACCCAGTGTATCCACAAAAGGGCTAGTTGGCCCCCCTGAGATTCCTGGGAGCCTGAGGCTCGGCATTGTCTGCAACCACAGGAGAACATCCTTCTCCCTCCAGTGGCTCCAACCAAGTGAGCTCGGATGGCTTGGTCAGTGAAGTGGGTGCCTGGATACCAGGGTTCCATGTTCTGTTTGATCCATTGTCAAGGCAATGATGTCATTTCCTGTGCCCATACCTGAGCCTCTTTTCACATAAGACCACTTTCAACAGCCCTATGGGCTGCCGATTTCTCCTCCATGCCTACCCATCTCAGGTGCGCAGGTGTTCACCAACAACTACCCAAACATCCCCACCAGCATCTGCCCTGCTTGGTGCCACTAGAGTTCCAGCTTGGAGCCTTCAAAAATGCATTCACAACCAGTCCTTCCCTCTCAGCAGCTTTTGGACCCTGGTCCCATCATTGTGCAACTCATGGTGTGCCCAGTCTTTTCTGGAAAGTAGGGTAGCATCTAATCTCTAGGGTTTATTGTGTCTATTGGCCCATAACACCCTCTGTTCTCTCTGAAACCAGAGATGGGACTCACAGGTGGCTAAAGCACAAATGTAGAGATGGGATAATCACAAGAAAGGGAGAGACAAAGAATGCACCCTAACTCCATCAGGCCTGTGTCCCACACAGGGACATGGCCAATGTCCGTCCCATCGTGGCTGCAGTTCCCTCTCTACACCATGGCAAGTTGGAGGGGACTGAGATGCAGAGGCTGCTCCCCTCTGCCATACAACTTCCCAAGGCTTCTCCTAAGATTTCAAAAGGGCCAAGTGTGTCTAGTGTTGGGGTCTCACAGAGACTCCGAGGTACCACAGCATCCTGCTGCCCAGAACCGGTTCACCCCTCACCTCAAGGGGGCTCAGCCTCTGGATTCATGGGAATTGAAGTGGGTACAGGTGATGGGATATCACCTCCAAGACTGAGTTATGCCAAGTCCATGACCCCTGTCTGCATCCCTGTCTCCAGCACCACTCCCCCCTCTCTCTTTCCTCCTCAGAGCAAACAAATCCATTTAGCAAGTGTGTCCTGTGATAAAGACATGACGGTCACCCATCCTCTCATTACAAAAACACTGAGGCTCAGCCAACATGGATCCTACAGGGAACACAGGCATAAACTCAGACTCCGATCCTCCCAGCCGAGCCTCAGTGGAGCCTGGACTCCCAGCCTCCTGAGTCAAGGAAACAGAGGTTCCTAGCCGAGCCACCTTGGATGCAGCCGCACACAAACTGAACTCATCAATGCCCCTTGCTCTCAGTTGTGAGTAAGAGGGGAAGTGGTGTTTCACAACCCTGGACATCAAGTGCAGTCTCCAGGCTTTGGGGTGTGCCCTGGCCTCTGTCTATCTGCCCAGGCTCTCCAACCCACACTGGCCTCTTACCCAACCTCCTCCTAGGGCCAAACTCAATCCTGCCTCTCAATTTCTGCTGCCTTCCCCAACACACTGCTCCCCAAAATGAGCAGGGCTGGCTCTCGGTTATCATGCTGGTGCCAGCAGCAATGCCACCCCACTGACATTATTCTGAGTCCCAACCTAGGCACTCCAGCTGTCTTTGCCACACCTGGCCTGTTTGGGCTCTGGCTCTTGCTCTTTTCTTTCATGTGCATGTGTTTTGAGGTTTTGAGTTTCTCCCACTGCAGAACTGCAGCTGTGGCAGGGTAGAGCTCATGAGGGTGACATTCTGAGCCACATCCAATCCCATCAGGACTGTTCACTGGGGTGACTGCTGGAACACAGTGATGAGTGAACACATGGGAGGTGGTTGGACCCACCTTGCCTCTGAGTGGCTTCCTTTCAGGACAGGAATGTAGGCATGGGAGCCCCTGGCGTGGGATGCTTTGCACAAGGCGTGACCATGGGCTCTCTTTCCTGGCAAAAATGGCTCCACTCAGCATGGAGAGCACTGTCATTCCTGGTGGCTAACAACAGCCCTGGACCCCAGAAAGGAACCCACACTCAAGATTAACGTCTGAGTGTGCGTGTCCTCGAGGAAATGAGGTCTCCTTATCCCAGGTGCAAAGGGGTAAGTCCTCTAACTCCAGGGGCCATGAAGGGACATCTGAGTTTCCCTCGTCCTTCTTTCCCTCTCTAACTAACCACAGTTAGGACCCTGGCCTCATTCCCCAGTGAGGATCATTAGGCTCCATAAAGGACAGTCTCTAAGATGCTCAGTGGACCAACACCCTCTGCACAACCCATAACCCTATTCACCCAAGAGGCAAGAGGATTTCTATTCAGGAAAACCAGGAAAGGGAGAGCCTTTCTCAAGGACACAAGGACATTAGTGAGTGAGGGAGTGATTAATGGATGGAGAACTATTTCCAACACCAACTTGCAGGAGCATATATGGCCCCCTGGAGAATTCTGCAGTGTGTTGGTGATTAAGGAGAACGTGTGAATTCAGGGGTCACTAGGTCCTCTCAGCCATAAGGAGGGAAACTGCCATAAAGGAACTAGGACAAGGGTGCGAGGAATGCTCACTGGTGGGAGATCGGAAGGAAGGAAAGTGTACTCATTAGAAAAGTGTCGCCTGAAAATTCTTAGCCAGCCAAAAGCCGTGCGAACTTGTGTGGGAAAAGAGTCTTTGCACAGTGATGAAGCTAAGAGCTCACATGATGGAACACAGCATCAACTGGGACCAAATCCAATATCTGATATTCTTGTAGGAAGAGGAGAGTCTGGACCCAGATACCAGGGAGACTGGGGGATACCGGATATGTGAGGTTGGAGCCAGGGCGGGATGCCCATATGGGAACCACAGATCGTGGGCAGCAATAGGAGAGTGGGCAAGGGCTGGGAGAGTTGGGGAGACAGTCCCCTTGAAACCTGGGAGGGGTTATGGCACTGGGACAGCCCAACACCTACTGTGTTGAGCCTCTGGAGCTCAACGGAAGACACTTCCTCTGTTGTCGGCCACCCAGTTAACAGACTTTGGTTGCAGCAGCCTAGGACCCAGCTGAAGGTCTGAGCATGTTGGCCATGCAGGTTGGATCTGGACCACAGACACCCTCATCAGAGATTGTAGGGTCTCAGCCCTGAGGCAAGACAGGCACTAAGTCAGGCCAGGTGGGGAAACGGATAGGCACACACTCTGGGGGCTGGTGCCTGTGTTACTGGGAGCACTTCTGATCGCAATTCCCTGATCTGCTGCCAACACAGGCTACAGAGGAGGGTACAGAAACACAGACCACGGATCTGCCCCACTCAGTGGGCCCAGGCCAACACCACACCCAGCAGCCTCGTGCCATACCCAATGAGTCTCGAAGCGGCCCCCTCTTCCCATCCTGAGAGCTCTTCCCTTCCTCATGTGCCAATAGCTCCCTACTGTCACTGGCAATATCTACTCTGTGAGATGTCAACATCCGTGGGTACTGTTCTCTCATCCCAGGACAGTGTGGTCCCACACACCCTGGTGAAATGGGCCACCTGGAGGCTGGACCTGGAGGTTGTTGAGGCTGAATGGCAGCGGTGGTCCTCTGGCACTTAAAATTATTTAAGTTAAAAAAAAAACAAAAACAAAAACAAAAAACGGGTCTTGGTGCTCAAAAATGTTTGATTTGCATATTCTCATCCCCTAACCCCAATATTTTCATTATTTCCTCACATATGAAATCTTACTAGCATAAAGGTAATTTCGTATTAAACAAAGTGGATTGAAATAACATTGGTAAAAATAATCAATCACCATACTTTCAATTTTTGTTCTGCTTTCCTATTAGAAACCACTTGGATACAAGAGAACAGAGGACAGACTCATGGAAATGCTTGAAATGACAAGAAGCTCCCACTCAAGCTCAGCATTCAGTCCTGGACAGGGTAAGACCAGGCCACTTTGACATCTGTGCCAAAGAGTCTACCAGACAGAATCCTCTGACTGATCCCTGACTGAGCCATAGGAACTGGCTAGAAAAGCCTTCACATCCTCAATACATTCTTCACGTCAGAATACTTGACAACCATTGATATCCATCTCTCGTTAACTTGCTCCCCAGCCAACCATTCTTCAACAAATTCAAAGGAGTAACTCATGCAAGCACACAGAAAGGGGTGTTCACTACACACATCCATGTGCGAAAAAGACAACTGGTATTTCTTGTTTGGGCTATTTCAAATGAAATCCCTTCTGCATGACCTCCACAAACCAAAGGAAAATATTTGTGAAATTCCCACGTAGAAGACAAGATACACTTGCCAAGGAGGCAGTGGCAAGAATTTTGACACTCCAAATGTAGAGTGTGTGTTTAGGAAGCAGTCAGAGTTTCCATGAGAGAGTCCCATGAAATCAATTAGGAAGATCCATGCTCTAGCCCTACCATGCAAGTGATGTGACTTGAAAGAGTCACTTAGTCTTAGTAACCATCATCACTAACAACTAAGTCAATGAATAAAGGTCCTCAGGTGCCAAGCTACAAAATGTGGGATGAGCATGGATGAGGATGGGTGGGAGAAGTCTCCAACTCTAACACAATTAGGGAAGGATGTGCTGACCTCAAGTGGCTGGGGGGCTGGGATCCTGCCACAGAGGGGGATTCCAAACCTCACATCCCCTGACCCAGGCCAGAAGACCAGGTAGAGTCCAAGGACCCTGGGGTGGCCCAATGGCAATAAAGGTCAAAAGGAACTAGGGATCTGCCTGGTCCCTCAATCCCCTACTCTGAGCAGGGCTGCATGACGAGGCCAGAGGCCATCCACAGCAATCTGCCTTTACAGGAAAACAGGGACTGCAGGCTGCCTCTGGCTCACTGAATCAGGGTGGTGTTTTCATAAAGCAAGACCACTTCCTCACATTTGACCAGCAGCTCATGTGTTGACAGCACAATGACTGACTTGACTCAGGCCCTGATGAATGAAATAGAAAATTCATAGCAAACCCATCTTTAGCTCTTCCACATCATCAGGGGCTCTGATTCAATTCCGTCCAGAAAGGTGTCTGAAATGATTTCTAAACATGCTGGGGACTCACCTCTGTGTGGAACTTTTCAGGAAAAAGGGGATCAAATCTCATGAAGCAACTCTTCTCTCTTCTAGCCCATGGGCAATGCAAGGAACCTGCATGATACCAGAGGCTCACTTCTCTCTTCTCATGTCTTCTGGAAAGGATTCGTTAATGCTTCCTGCAAGGTGAAGCAGAAGCCTGCATCCCCAGCTGCACAGAAGTGTTTTAGGGCAGTGTCTCCCTTAAAACCCAAAAATAAAAAAACAGGTCATTCAACAGGCACATGGATTCGAGTACATGTTCAATGATCCCTCCTCCCTGGAGCCTTCCACATGCCCATCTTCCACATTCACAGAGCAATGCTTGGCCATTCTCAAGACCAGGAGACCATGATGCTCATCACCAGGAAGTCAATAAGGAACATGAAGAGAGCAGCATGGATTGCAGAAGGTGGCACATCAAGGATCTTCAGCTCTGCTGCTAGAACACAAGAGCTTAACTTCAGTATTGACTTTTTGCCAACTACCAAGTACGATAGCAGTGTCAAGCCCAATATGCAGATATGCAAGTAGTAGGTGACACCCCGCATCCATTCACAAAAGTGGGCAACATCTGCATCAGAACAAGGAAGTATCTTACCCTTACTAATAAAAATCATCAGAAACAAAATAAAATGGATGCAAGACTTCTCATTTCACTATTAGGTAGCTGTTGGAATTCCCTATTAAATAATACCTCCTCCAAAATAAAAAGTATCTCAGACATGTGTCAACTATTCAATGGATGACATTTTAAAAACTATGGACTTTACTTAATATTTATGTATGCTATATCCCTGCCTAAGGCTCTATGAGAAAGGAGCACATAGAATTGGATCTTTGAAAATCTCACATTTGCTGATAAATATTACTGCTGATCTCAGGCATGGCGAAGTGAAAAGTGGGACTTTGGATATTCCAAGAATGCTATGTTGTGGGATTGGTGTCCCTGATTCATACATAGCATATGGTTTCTATGAAATCCAGTGAGGGAGCAGGAGTAACGAAGCTGATTGCACAGATGACCTCAGGGAATACTGACAGATAGGCCAAATGAAAAATATGCTCCAGCTAACCATTGGTATTTGGGCTTCTGATCCCAGTCCTGTTTTTAAAAAAGGTGCAGACAGGCAGTGTTCATTAAAAAATGTCTACCATGTAAAAGTGGGTAATTTAAATGGCATCTAGTTACACATCTGATAGAATGGTCTGGCAACATATGAATTTCATTCTAACAACAACAACAACAACAAAACATAGAAAATGAGACATAAAGATAAAACCTTGTCTTCACCAGGATGCCTAAAAATAGGTTTTATTTGGCTCATGCAAATAAGTATCTTTCAATAGAATTTCTGATTTCTGAATGAATCCATTCAACTTCATACTGCACAGATCACAAGGTTTTCTTTACAGAATATTCTCTTCTTCTTCTTAAAGCCTCACATAGAAAATGTCTCACAGGACATAGGAGGTGAATGACCCAAAGGATGAGAGAATGGCTGGAACCGTTCTCAAATGTGCCCATGTAGCCTAAAGTTTGAAGGCATCTAATTGTACTCTAAAACAATTATGAACCTATTCGATCCATTATTAATAAATATCACCACTTTACCACTTGAACCAAATCACAGAAAATTGGAAACAGATGATCATTGGCTTTGATACCTTTACTTCTGTTTCATTACTCAGAGACGATCAACTCTATACTTCAAGTGACACAGATTTATTACAGAGCGCCTAAGACCCTAAGGATCTATTTTAGCTCAGCCCATGGTATTGCTTCATTATTTTATTATTTTGTAAGTAATAAAATATAACTTCATGTTGGATGATATATTCAAGCCATGAATATATCATCCAACATTGTTCTTCCCAAAATATTAGCCCAATTTCTGCGCGCGCTCACTTACTGTTCAGGAATTTTACTAATTGTTTGAAGGTTCTAGAGGACCTGTTAGACTCCTAATGGACAAACCATACAACATACTCCAGAGAACGGACGAGTGCCATAAGAAGAAAATAAGGTCAGCCTACAGCAATGGGCAGCTGCCTGCCCTCGGCTGGGAGGAGCCCTGGCCATGGCACCAGGGCTGCTGGGCAGCAGAAGCCTCCACAGCCCTGCAGGGAGCCTGGAGCACAGCTCTGCCTAAACATGCTCAGCCCTGGACAGATGCACATGAGTTCCCATCACAGGCTCGAGTGTGACAGTCCCAGGTGCATGCCTGTCATGCCAGCCACCAGGGAGGCTGAGGCAAGAGGAACGTTTGAGGTCAGCCTTGGCAACTTAGACCCCGAGGCAAAGGGGAAATACTTTTACAGGGGTCTCTGAGGGTGTACCTCAGGTAGGTCACTTGCCTCACAGGCTCAAGGCCCTGGGTTCAATCCCCAGAACCCACGTACACACAAAAAGTGAACTTGGAATATTGTTTAAAATGATGGGTCAGGTACACACAAGGACTTCAATATGACCTCTCAGAGGAGCTCAATTTGAGATCAGACTGAACAAAAGACCACCTGGAAAATTGACTCAGTGTCTGAAACCCTCTGTGAGCATGGGAAGCACTGCTGGCAAGACACCAGAGGGCCAAAGCACTTGTGCCCCCTGCAGGGGCGTCTCTTGTCTACCGCCAAAGACTGTTCCCCTCCTGGGGCAGCTGAGAGCAAGCTGGGCCTTGGAGCAAGGACTAGTGCTTTAGATATAGACTATGCAAGCAAGGGGCAATGTCTTTAATAAAACTAAAATTAAAAAGTCACATTGAAAAAAATTTTAAAAAGAAGAAAATAAGGTCAAGTAGAGGAAGCCCATTTTCACAGGAAAAAATCCCCCAGTGAAAAGCATCAGAATAGATACCAAGAAAAATACCAACAAAAACAGTGTGCTCCCACTATGTATCTACTCAACATGCAAAAGTTAGAAAGCTAGATAATACAATCCTGGCCACAGGTAGAGCTATGCAGAAGAGCCACCTGGCAGTGCTTAGTCAAAGAAGTAAACATGCACACTTTGACCTAGAAATTCCACCTGTGTGTAAACCAGGCGGTGCTTAAGCAGTTTCACAAGGGGACATGCACAGGGAAATTTATCCTCAGGTTCTTATAGAGTTGTCTGTGCTTACAGGGAGTTGATGGTTGTCAAGATGCCCACAGCTGCGAAAGTCAAAAGCTAAAAAAATAATAGATGCCAACCTGGATATATTAATAATCCCGTATCTATGATCACCTTCATAAGGTAGCTTCCCAACTTCTGTGTGGAAGTGAGTTCCTCCTTGGCCCTTACACTGTTGTGGAGACCACTAGGAGTTCAGCTTTGTGCAGGATCATCTGACCTGGACTTTTGGCAAGACCTGTACAGCCCTCACACATGCTCAGATGCTACAGGACTTTTCAGACCAGTCCAGACAACAGTAGGCATCCATTCATTGTCTGCACTCTACAGATTCCTAGATGCACGACATTCATTACCATCAAATGCAGAATTTTCATCAAAAACTAATATATATATCATTCCAATCTGAATCAAGAAAATCGGAAATATCCCCAAATCCAAAGAGTGGATCCCCATTGTGATGCTACAAGTTGAAAATTCCACAGCTGACCTCATGGGATGGTTCACAGTCAAAAGACAGCTGCATGAAAAATATTACATGACCTTCCTGCTATGTGAAAAGTGGCATGTGAAGTACACATGCATGTCTTCCTCAGACATGGGTTCATTTGCAAGACACCTTGTGCAATTGAAAATACTCCAAAAGGGGAGAAATCAGAACCATGTCTCCAAAGTATTTCAGCAGAGACCAACTCCATCTGTCTATCTATCTCTCAGTGAGTGTGTGTGCTCTTGTGTGTGTTTGTGTGTCTTTGTTTGTGTTTGTACCATCACAGCTGATACTTCATTGCCCCCATTGGAAAACTGACTCAGATAATGCCATCTGCCAAACTCCTAAAAACCAAAGTTCTTGCTGATAGAATGAAACATTCCTTCCTGTTGGTTTGGATGTGTCCTTTAGGAATCACTGCTACATTTAGTATACTCAAATCATCACAGTAGATCAGGTAACAAAAACATATATATTTTAAAATAATAATAATATATTAATGGAAACAACAAATACAGGATAGAGTAACAACTGTGTTACTAAACAAGGTCAAGGACAATGGCAAACTATAGATTCAAACTTTGAAGAAAATAGTAATCAATGTAAATATTCCTGGGCTGCCTCAGCCCCGCCCAGGCACACAGCAACAGAATGGTTTTGCAAGCATCCTCCGGAGGGCAGGAGCCTTCTTTGCAGGACGAGAGGGAGGTTGAGGCTCGATCCACCCATCATTCTTTTGGGAGAGGCTCCTTTTCCTCAGCACAAAGTTGGATTTTTTGTGAGGATTCTTGGCATAAAATACGTTGGCCTCTGCTGGAATCCTCAGCTCTGGGGAGAGAGGGGTGTACAAAAAGAAGGTGGCACTCAGGAGGTGCTCCCTAGGACACGCCAACATCTGAGAGCCTGTGCCAGAAAAGGCCAGAGCCACACACCTGAGAGCTCTCCAATTCAGCACCAATACCTACAAAGACAGCCTCCACAGTCCTCCCTGAGGAAGAACTAGGCAGAGCACTTCAACAGACCTAATGTCTGTTCCTACCGAAGGCTTTGGACTCCAGAATATCTCAGGTCCTCTTGCATCTGCCAAAGCACACCACTAGGGTTTGCATCTGAAATCTCCCACAAAAGGCTCCTGTGCCGAAGATTCAGTCCCCACATGAGCCATCTTCATAGGTGGGTTTGGAGGGAAGCATTGGATGGTGAGTGCTCTGATGTCAACATGAAATTCTCATTCAAGATGAATACACTACTGGGGGCTGGGAGGGACTGGAAGAAAGGTTGAGCATGGTTGGAGTAAGACCTAAACAGGGTTGTGCCCTGGGCAACAGTACCTTGTTCCTGTTGGCTCCACTGAATCCTCATTCTCCAAGGAGAGGTCCTCCCTCTCCATCTTTCTCTCTCTCCCTCTCTGCCAGCCTCGTTCTCTCTCTCCCAGTCTATGCCTTTGTGGCAAGGGCTGAGGAGCTCTCCACTGCCACACACTAGAGCTTTATGGACAGCCTCAGTGCACAACCAAAGAGAAAGCTATGAAACCCAGAGAAAAAAGGCCTAGGATTCCTCCTCTGAGTTATTTTCCTCAAGTATGGCCACAGTGAGGACAGGCTGACCAGCACGGATACCACGTTAGAGCCATGCTTCTGCGTTGGTGGAGCCCGTCTCCATGTGAACCAGGCTTCTGAGAATGGAGGCCACATTCCAAATACTGCCCTACTGAGAACAATGGTTCCAAAGACCAGCAAAGGGACTGCTTCCCTCCAACATGGCGTATGGCCCAGTGGTGCCATGACCCCGAGTGGGGGAATACAACAGCCGCTTCTCCTTCCTCTGAACATGTGTTTCCTGTCGCCCTCCTCTAACCTAGAGCCTGTTCTCCATCCCTTCTGGGTTGGATGTGGAGATCTCTGCTGTGAATTTCTTAGGCTACCAAGGCCCCAGACAGACTTCCTCTTCCATAGACTCTACTAACCTAACAGTAGGTTAAGATAGGAGACAAGTGATCCTAGAACTCATAGGGATGGTGGTCTTCAGGGTACATAGGCTGGGATAATGGCTGCTGTGGTGTTGGCTCACAAAAACCAACCAACCAACCAACGAAAAAGCGCTGGCATTATTATCAGATGAGCTCTGTGGCTACGTGCTCAGGAAGCCCTCATCTGACTTTAGTTAGGGATCACAACCTGGCTATTGTGATCACTCCTTGCCTAGTGGACTCAGGTGCGTAAGACCATGGAATTTAGGCAAAAACAGATGATTCAGGCTGTCTCCCAGGCTGTGTTTTCTTCCCAATTTCATCCTGTTACTGCTTGCTAGAATCCTGGCAATGCTCTGCCCAGGCAGTGTTTTTTTGGTCACACAGAAGGCTTTCAATAGTACTGCTTCAGTCCACAAAATGCCAGTTCCCTCTTTAGCCCATGCATTCCCATGTTCCTTTGAAACCACTCCTATCCCAGACCATGAAAACATACTGCTCCTGGAGAGAGGCTTTCCTCCTCACTCCTCAAAGATGTCAGCTTTGGATGCCTGTTCATGTCCAGGGGAGGGCACCTGGTGGGGAGCCGCAATATCCACCGGGGTATACCATTGGACCTCAAGACCTTCCACCAGCAGAAGTGCAGTTGGCTTTTTGCACGAACCCAACACACCTGTTGGAGTGTTCTTGGGGGTCAGAGACTACTCTTTGTTGCTAAGAGTTGACCTGAGTCCACATCCTGACCCTTGCTCTCTGCTATCTGATTGTCTCACTTACTCTGACGGCGAGAGATGATTTGGCCCAGCTCATAATCCTCTGGATTTTCCTCAGTAAGGAAGTGTAGGTCGAGGGCGCTGCGGATGACGACAGGAGCCCTATCGTGGCAGGTCACCTGGAACAGCATGGGAGACAGGCCTTCAGGAAATGGGGCCTTGAAGTGACTACTCAAGGACAGTGGGCAGGGGCATTCTGGAGGCACCTCCACTCTAAATACAAGGGCAACATCCATGACCCTACTACCCGAGGCTGACCTCCTGCTCATCGTGTGGGCTCTTCCCACAGGCTACTAGCCCAATCCTTGTACATAGGACTTCCTGGGCCTGCCATTGCTCTTTGTGGAGCTGCACTCCTCTCGGAGTGAAAGGACCCCACTACCTGCATACAGATGCAATCTCATCCCACAAGTTGGGAGGAATGGGACAATAGCCTCCAAGATCCCAGGTCTGCCCGAGGATGCAGGCGGCATTGGGAATGGCCTAGGCACAAAACCTAGAGGCTTTGGTCTGGATTGCCAGGGCCAAAAACAGACCCAGGAACATGACCACACACAGGAGAGCTGAAAGATAGCCACGAGAGCTCCTGGCCTCCAGAGGCTCAGTGCTGGCTGGGATGTAGGAGGGCACCTCATCCGGCAAGGGTGGTCATTGGGTTACCTGGACATTTAGTGTGCTTGCTCCACATCCATATCGACTCTGCAGAGAGACTCTCAGCTCCTTGTTCAAGGAACATGGAGAACCTCACACTGCTGTCCTCCTCCATAGACGTCAGCATCCCATACAAGGGAACCTGCAACCTAGTTCCTGTCCTATTCTCATCTGTCACCCATACCTGTCCCTGCCCTTCTGGACTGCATGCTGCCACCTGACACACAGACTCCCTCAGACATGGCAGTGGACAAGCTGCTGCACTCGCTCATCTCAGCTCCAGCCCTTCACACTGACCTCTCCCTTCTTGATTCCCATCTATCCTCCTGATCATCCAGAAGCTCCAAATTCAAGAGGGCATGAGTAGTCCATGGTATTGGACCAGTGTCTGCTCCCCACCCAGGTGTAAGCACCACGGGACACCCCTGCTCCCAGGCTTACCAGAACACTCTTGGCCATCTCTGGACTTTGTGTTTCTAAGTGGACACGAATTAAGCAGGTGTCTCCCACCTGCTTGTGGGAAAGCGGCCTGGAGGACTTGCAGGTTGATTCTGAGAACTGTGGGGGATGGAACATCAGCAAACCCAGAAACAGAAAGCCACCCCAGACTGTCAGTTGGCTCTATGGGCTTCCAGCAAATATGTCCAGGTGCTGAGGCTACTTATTTCCTCAGGTCGGAGTGGAACGGCAGCACATGCACAGCTTGAATAAGGTAGGTGTTTACCTCCTTTCCCTTGATCTGGGGGCGTTTCCTCACGATGAAATATTGTATTCCCAGATTCATGGACAGACACACGAGTGAGTGGTCAGAGACCTTGATTTCTGCAGAGCGAAGTGGAGAGAATTGTTAGGTGGCACTCAAGGATTATACCACAAAACACCCACAACCCCTGAGAGTCTCCGCCAGGCCCATCACACTTTGGTATTTTGGGGCCAAGGCCCACTTTCTCTTGGCTGTCAGTTATCCTGAGCCCACTGTGGATCATGTCTCCCCACTGTCTGATTGTCCTACTTACTCTCATCCTCAGACATCATATACAGCAGCTCAAAGTTGTCCACATCCTCATGCTGCAACAAATTTTGGTCCAAGGCCCTGCGGATGAGGCTTGTCACCGTCTCCTGAAAGGTCACCTGGATCAGGGTGGGACAAATGTCATCAGAGAATGGCTTTTAGAAGAGCTACCCAGAAGACTGTGGTCAAACATTCAGGAGAAATCTCAGCTACATATACAAGGGCACAATCTTGTTATCCTGCTACCTGAGTGTGTCCTCCATATACCACCTGGGTTCTTGCAATGTGCTACTAGAACAATCCTGGTACAAATATCTGCCTGTACCTGCCATCTCCCCTCCCCCTGGGGAGCCACATTCCACTCATGTCAAAGGACCAAACTGCCTATGCACAGACACACTCTCATCTCACTGAGATGAGAGCAATGGGCCAGGGATCTGCGCACCAAGTGTGATCTGGGATGCAGGCTGCCTTTGTGGGTGGAAGAGGCAGATGCACTGAAAACTTGGGTCCTGACTGCCACGACACAAAACAGACTCAGATACAAGAGTGTGCACTTGAGTGCTTCATGATAGCTTTGAGAGGCCCTGGCCTCTGGAAGCTCGGTGCGGGTCTGGTTGTAATGATGTACTTGACTCAGCACTGGCAGTCACTGAACATGTCTCCTCTGCAGCTGGACACCTGCAGCATTAGCGTGTCTACTGCACATCCATAGAAATTCTGCCAAGAACCCCTTTAGCTCCGTATTTACATACATGCAAAGCCTAACATTCCGAAGCTTTGGCATGACCCCCCAGGTGATCCCGACCCCAAATTCCTACACCTAGTCATGCTAAGGAGGATCTCTTCCCTGCCACCAGGAACACATCACATGTGACAAGTCACTGCCACCTCCTCTGCTCCAACTTCACTCATTGAGAATACCAAGTTCTAGGCACTGCAGCCTGCACCCTGGACATATCTCTGCCTTCATCTGTCCACAGCACTTACGTCTGCACTTCTGGCCTGCAAAACCCACAATTCACAGGCCCACTCACCACTGAAGCTGGGCATGCTGATGCTCTCCCTCCTCAGGTCAAGCCCTTAAGACGGACCTCTCTCTTCTTTATTTCCCACCATAGCCCTGGGGTTGGCTGTGTCTCCTGCCTTCCACTGTGTGGACACCCAGGAGGCAGCCCTGCTGTCGGGCTTACCGGGATGCGCTTTGTCTCCCTCAGGCTCTGTCCCTCTAGGAGGACGTGAACAACGCGGCTGTCTTCCACCTGCTCGCTGGAGTGAAGCAGTGAGGAGCTGCTACTCACAGCTGCTGGGGTCCTGGATGCCACTGCCACAGAAGGTTCCAAGAACTGTGGGGGATGACAACATCAGCAAAGCCCAGCAACTGCACCCCACCCAGCCTGGCAGTTGGCTCTGTGGGCATTCTACAACATCCATCCAGAACCTGAGGTTCTTGTCCCCTTGGAGGATGTGGAGTGGCACCAGGAGTAAAGACTGAAGAAGGTGGCTGTTTTGGGAACAAGAGATCCAGCACCTGCTGGGTGGGGATGAAATCCCAGGAGATTAACCCCATGTTGCTGCTGAAATGTAGGTTCCTCCCACAAATGACAGGCAGGAGCTCATTCCTAAGCTGGTCCTGCCTGTAAGGTTCAAGGCTCTGAACCCTGAAGGGCTCCTCCGTGTTCTGATCATTTTCACCCTGGGTTGGGACCAAGAATGGTGGGTTCAAAATGGAAATGGTGACAAACAGAAAAATGACTTGTGCCAATACACTAGAGTCAAAGCACAATGGGACAGTTCCCATCAGTACAAACACACACACACACACACACACACACACACACACACAGAGTCAGAATAGGAGTCCTGGGCCATTCATCAGGGATCAGACTAGAGGGCCTGCTGGGCTCACCTGCCCTGTGCTACTCACTGTTACTCTTGAGCTCCTCTGCGACAATCGCCAGAGGCTCTGGCGTCTAAGATGAAGCCTCACCCAGTGTATCCACAAAAGGGCTAGTTGGCCCCCCTGAGATTCCTGGGAGCCTGAGGCTCGGCATTGTCTGCAACCACAGGAGAACATCCTTCTCCCTCCAGTGGCTCCAACCAAGTGAGCTCGGATGGCTTGGTCAGTGAAGTGGGTGCCTGGATACCAGGGTTCCATGTTCTGTTTGATCCATTGTCAAGGCAATGATGTCATTTCCTGTGCCCATACCTGAGCCTCTTTTCACATAAGACCACTTTCAACAGCCCTATGGGCTGCCGATTTCTCCTCCATGCCTACCCATCTCAGGTGCGCAGGTGTTCACCAACAACTACCCAAACATCCCCACCAGCATCTGCCCTGCTTGGTGCCACTAGAGTTCCAGCTTGGAGCCTTCAAAAATGCATTCACAACCAGTCCTTCCCTCTCAGCAGCTTTTGGACCCTGGTCCCATCATTGTGCAACTCATGGTGTGCCCAGTCTTTTCTGGAAAGTAGGGTAACATCTAATCTCTAGGGTTTATTGTGTCTATTGGCCCATAACACCCTCTGTTCTCTCTGAAACCAGAGATGGGACTCACAGGTGGCTAAAGCACAAATGTAGAGATGGGATAATCACAAGAAAGGGAGAGACAAAGAATGCACCCTAACTCCATCAGGCCTGTGTCCCACACAGGGACATGGCCAATGTCCGTCCCATCGTGGCTGCAGTTCCCTCTCTACACCATGGCAAGTTGGAGGGGACTGAGATGCAGAGGCTGCTCCCCTCTGCCATACAACTTCCCAAGGCTTCTCCTAAGATTTCAAAAGGGCCAAGTGTGTCTAGTGTTGGGGTCTCACAGAGACTCCGAGGTACCACAGCATCCTGCTGCCCAGAACCGGTTCACCCCTCACCTCAAGGGGGCTCAGCCTCTGGATTCATGGGAATTGAAGTGGGTACAGGTGATGGGATATCACCTCCAAGACTGAGTTATGCCAAGTCCATGACCCCTGTCTGCATCCCTGTCTCCAGCACCACTCCCCCCTCTCTCTTTCCTCCTCAGAGCAAACAAATCCATTTAGCAAGTGTGTCCTGTGATAAAGACATGACGGTCACCCATCCTCTCATTACAAAAACACTGAGGCTCAGCCAACATGGATCCTACAGGGAACACAGGCATAAACTCAGACTCCGATCCTCCCAGCCGAGCCTCAGTGGAGCCTGGACTCCCAGCCTCCTGAGTCAAGGAAACAGAGGTTCCTAGCCGAGCCACCTTGGATGCAGCCGCACACAAACTGAACTCATCAATGCCCCTTGCTCTCAGTTGTGAGTAAGAGGGGAAGTGGTGTTTCACAACCCTGGACATCAAGTGCAGTCTCCAGGCTTTGGGGTGTGCCCTGGCCTCTGTCTATCTGCCCAGGCTCTCCAACCCACACTGGCCTCTTACCCAACCTCCTCCTAGGGCCAAACTCAATCCTGCCTCTCAATTTCTGCTGCCTTCCCCAACACACTGCTCCCCAAAATGAGCAGGGCTGGCTCTCGGTTATCATGCTGGTGCCAGCAGCAATGCCACCCCACTGACATTATTCTGAGTCCCAACCTAGGCACTCCAGCTGTCTTTGCCACACCTGGCCTGTTTGGGCTCTGGCTCTTGCTCTTTTCTTTCATGTGCATGTGTTTTGAGGTTTTGAGTTTCTCCCACTGCAGAACTGCAGCTGTGGCAGGGTAGAGCTCATGAGGGTGACATTCTGAGCCACATCCAATCCCATCAGGACTGTTCACTGGGGTGACTGCTGGAACACAGTGATGAGTGAACACATGGGAGGTGGTTGGACCCACCTTGCCTCTGAGTGGCTTCCTTTCAGGACAGGAATGTAGGCATGGGAGCCCCTGGCGTGGGATGCTTTGCACAAGGCGTGACCATGGGCTCTCTTTCCTGGCAAAAATGGCTCCACTCAGCATGGAGAGCACTGTCATTCCTGGTGGCTAACAACAGCCCTGGACCCCAGAAAGGAACCCACACTCAAGATTAACGTCTGAGTGTGCGTGTCCTCGAGGAAATGAGGTCTCCTGATCCCAGGTGCAAAGGGGTAAGTCCTCTAACTCCAGGGGCCATGAAGGGACATCTGAGTTTCCCTCGTCCTTCTTTCCCTCTCTAACTAACCACAGTTAGGACCCTGGCCTCATTCCCCAGTGAGGATCATTAGGCTCCATAAAGGACAGTCTCTAAGATGCTCAGTGGACCAACACCCTCTGCACAACCCATAACCCTATTCACCCAAGAGGCAAGAGGATTTCTATTCAGTAAAACCAGGAAAGGGAGAGCCTTTCTCAAGGACACAAGGACATTAGTGAGTGAGGGAGTGATTAATGGATGGAGAACTATTTCCAACACCAACTTCCAGGAGCATATATGGCCCCCTGGAGAATTCTGCAGTGTGTTGGTGATTAAGGAGAACGTGTGAATTCAGGGGTCACTAGGTCCTCTCAGCCATAAGGAGGGAAACTGCCATAAAGGAACTAGGACAAGGGTGCGAGGAATGCTCACTGGTGGGAGATCGGAAGGAAGGAAAGTGTACTCATTAGAAAAGTGTCGCCTGAAAATTCTTAGCCAGCCAAAAGTCGTGCGAACTTGTGTGGGAAAAGAGTCTTTGCACAGTGATGAAGCTAAGAGCTCACATGATGGAACACAGCATCAACTGGGACCAAATCCAATATCTGATATTCTTGTAGGAAGAGGAGAGTCTGGACCCAGACTGGGGGATACTGGATATGTGAGGTTGGAGCCAGGGCGGGATGCCCATATGGGAACCACAGATCGTGGGCAGCAATAGGAGAGTGGGCAAGGGCTGGGAGAGTTGGGGAGACAGTCCCCTTGAAACCTGGGAGGGGTTATGGCACTGGGACAGCCCAACACCTACTGTGTTGAGCCTCTGGAGCTCAACGGAAGACACTTCCTCTGTTGTCGGCCACCCAGTTAACAGAGTTTGGTTGCAGCAGCCTAGGACCCAGCTGAAGGTCTGAGCATGTTGGCCATGCAGGTTGGATCTGGACCACAGACACCCTCATCAGAGATTGTAGGGTCTCAGCCCTGAGGCAAGACAGGCACTAAGTCAGGCCAGGTGGGGAAACGGATAGGCACACACTCTGGGGGCTGGTGCCTGTGTTACTGGGAGCACTTCTGATCGCAATTCCCTGATCTGCTGCCAACACAGGCTACAGAGGAGGGTACAGAAACACAGACCACGGATCTGCCCCACTCAGTGGGCCCAGGCCAACACCACACCCAGCAGCCTCGTGCCATACCCAATGAGTCTCGAAGCGGCCCCCTCTTCCCATCCTGAGAGCTCTTCCCTTCCTCATGTGCCAATAGCTCCCTACTGTCACTGGCAATATCTACTCTGTGAGATGTCAACATCCGTGGGTACTGTTCTCTCATCCCAGGACAGTGTGGTCCCACACACCCTGGTGAAATGGGCCACCTGGAGGCTGGACCTGGAGGTTGTTGAGGCTGAATGGCAGCGGTGGTCCTCTGGCACTTAAAATTATTTAAGTTAAAAAAAAAAAACAAAAACAAAAACAAAAAACGGGTCTTGGTGCTCAAAAATGTTTGATTTGCATATTCTCATCCCCTAACCCCAATATTTTCATTATTTCCTCACATATGAAATCTTACTAGCATAAAGGTAATTTCGTATTAAACAAAGTGGATTGAAATAACATTGGTAAAAATAATCAATCACCATACTTTCAATTTTTGTTCTGCTTTCCTATTAGAAACCACTTGGATACAAGAGAACAGAGGACAGACTCATGGAAATGCTTGAAATGACAAGAAGCTCCCACTCAAGCTCAGCATTCAGTCCTGGACAGGGTAAGACCAGGCCACTTTGACATCTGTGCCAAAGAGTCTACCAGACAGAATCCTCTGACTGATCCCTGACTGAGCCATAGGAACTGGCTAGAAAAGCCTTCACATCCTCAATACATTCTTCACGTCAGAATACTTGACAACCATTGATATCCATCTCTCGTTAACTTGCTCCCCAGCCAACCATTCTTCAACAAATTCAAAGGAGTAACTCATGCAAGCACACAGAAAGGGGTGTTCACTACACACATCCATGTGCGAAAAAGACAACTGGTATTTCTTGTTTGGGCTATTTCAAATGAAATCCCTTCTGCATGACCTCCACAAACCAAAGGAAAATATTTGTGAAATTCCCACGTAGAAGACAAGATACACTTGCCAAGGAGGCAGTGGCAAGAATTTTGACACTCCAAATGTAGAGTGTGTGTTTAGGAAGCAGTCACAGTTTCCATGAGAGAGTCCCATGAAATCAATTAGGAAGATCCATGCTCTAGCCCTACCATGCAAGTGATGTGACTTGAAAGAGTCACTTAGTCTTAGTAACCATCATCACTAACAACTAAGTCAATGAATAAAGGTCCTCAGGTGCCAAGCTACAAAATGTGGGATGAGCATGGATGAGGATGGGTGGGAGAAGTCTCCAACTCTAACACAATTAGGGAAGGATGTGCTGACCTCAAGTGGCTGGGGGGCTGGGATCCTGCCACAGAGGGGGATTCCAAACCTCACATCCCCTGACCCAGGCCAGAAGACCAGGTAGAGTCCAAGGACCCTGGGGTGGCCCAATGGCAATAAAGGTCAAAAGGAACTAGGGATCTGCCTGGTCCCTCAATCCCCTACTCTGAGCAGGGCTGCATGACGAGGCCAGAGGCCATCCACAGCAATCTGCCTTTACAGGAAAACAGGGACTGCAGGCTGCCTCTGGCTCACTGAATCAGGGTGGTGTTTTCATAAAGCAAGACCACTTCCTCACATTTGACCAGCAGCTCATGTGTTGACAGCACAATGACTGACTTGACTCAGGCCCTGATGAATGAAATAGAAAATTCATAGCAAACCCATCTTTAGCTCTTCCACATCATCAGGGGCTCTGATTCAATTCCGTCCAGAAAGGTGTCTGAAATGATTTCTAAACATGCTGGGGACTCACCTCTGTGTGGAACTTTTCAGGAAAAAGGGGATCAAATCTCATGAAGCAACTCTTCTCTCTTCTAGCCCATGGGCAATGCAAGGAACCTGCATGATACCAGAGGCTCACTTCTCTCTTCTCATGTCTTCTGGAAAGGATTCGTTAATGCTTCCTGCAAGGTGAAGCAGAAGCCTGCATCCCCAGCTGCACAGAAGTGTTTTAGGGCAGTGTCTCCCTTAAAACCCAAAAATAAAAAAAACAGGTCATTCAACAGGCACATGGATTCGAGTACATGTTCAATGATCCCTCCTCCCTGGAGCCTTCCACATGCCCATCTTCCACATTCACAGAGCAATGCTTGGCCATTCTCAAGACCAGGAGACCATGATGCTCATCACCAGGAAGTCAATAAGGAACATGAAGAGAGCAGCATGGATTGCAGAAGGTGGCACATCAAGGATCTTCAGCTCTGCTGCTAGAACACAAGAGCTTAACTTCAGTATTGACTTTTTGCCAACTACCAAGTACGATAGCAGTGTCAAGCCCAATATGCAGATATGCAAGTAGTAGGTGACACCCCGCATCCATTCACAAAAGTGGGCAACATCTGCATCAGAACAAGGAAGTATCTTACCCTTACTCATAAAAATCATCAGAAACAAAATAAAATGGATGCAAGACTTCTCATTTCACTATTAGGTAGCTGTTGGAATTCCCTATTAAATAATACCTCCTCCAAAATAAAAAGTATCTCAGACATGTGTCAACTATTCAATGGATGACATTTTAAAAACTATGGACTTTACTTAATATTTATGTATGCTATATCCCTGCCTAAGGCTCTATGAGAAAGGAGCACATAGAATTGGATCTTTGAAAATCTCACATTTGCTGATAAATATTACTGCTGATCTCAGGCATGGCGAAGTGAAAAGTGGGACTTTGGATATTCCAAGAATGCTATGTTGTGGGATTGGTGTCCCTGATTCATACATAGCATATGGTTTCTATGAAATCCAGTGAGGGAGCAGGAGTAACGAAGCTGATTGCACAGATGACCTCAGGGAATACTGACAGATAGGCCAAATGAAAAATATGCTCCAGCTAACCATTGGTATTTGGGCTTCTGATCCCAGTCCTGTTTTTAAAAAAAGGTGCAGACAGGCAGTGTTCATTAAAAACTGTCTACCATGTAAAAGTGGGTAATTTAAATGGCATCTAGTTACACATCTGATAGAATGGTCTGGCAACATATGAATTTCATTCTAACAACAACAACAACAACAAAACATAGAAAATGAGACATAAAGATAAAACCTTGTCTTCACCAGGATGCCTAAAAATAGGTTTTATTTGGCTCATGCAAATAAGTATCTTTCAATAGAATTTCTGATTTCTGAATGAATCCATTCAACTTCATACTGCACAGATCACAAGGTTTTCTTTACAGAATATTCTCTTCTTCTTCTTAAAGCCTCACATAGAAAATGTCTCACAGGACATAGGAGGTGAATGACCCAAAGGATGAGAGAATGGCTGGAACCGTTCTCAAATGTGCCCATGTAGCCTAAAATTTGAAGGCATCTAATTGTACTCTAAAACAATTATGAACCTATTCGATCCATTATTAATAAATATCACCACTTTACCACTTGTACCAAATCACAGAAAATTGGAAACAGATGATCATTGGCTTTGATACCTTTACTTCTGTTTCATTACTCAGAGTCGATCAACTCTATACTTCAAGTGACACAGATTTATTACAGAGCGCCTAAGACCCTAAGGATCTATTTTAGCTCAGCCCATGGTATTGCTTCATTATTTTATTATTTTGTAAGTAATAAAATATAACTTCATGTTGGATGCTATATTCAAGCCATGAATATATCATCCAACATTGTTCTTCCCAAAATATTAGCCCAATTTCTGCGCGCGCTCACTTACTGTTCAGGAATTTTACTAATTGTTTGAAGGTTCTAGAGGACCTGTTAGACTCCTAATGGACAAACCATACAACATACTCCAGAGAACGGACGAGTGCCATAAGAAGAAAATAAGGTCAGCCTACAGCAATGGGCAGCTGCCTGCCCTCGGCTGGGAGGAGCCCTGGCCATGGCACCAGGGCTGCTGGGCAGCAGAAGCCTCCACAGCCCTGCAGGGAGCCTGGAGCACAGCTCTGCCTAAACATGCTCAGCCCTGGACAGATGCACATGAGTTCCCATCACAGGCTCGAGTGTGACAGTCCCAGGTGCATGCCTGTCATGCCAGCCACCAGGGAGGCTGAGGCAAGAGGAACGTTTGAGGTCAGCCTTGGCAACTTAGACCCCGAGGCAAAGGGGAAATACTTTTACAGGGGTCTCTGAGGGTGTAGCTCAGGTAGGTCACTTGCCTCACAGGCTCAAGGCCCTGGGTTCAATCCCCAGAACCCACGTACACACAAAAAGTGAACTTGGAATATTGTTTAAAATGATGGGTCAGGTACACACAAGGACTTCAATATGACCTCTCAGAGGAGCTCAATTTGAGATCAGACTGAACAAAAGACCACCTGGACCATTGACTCAGTGTCTGAAACCCTCTGTGAGCATGGGAAGCACTGCTGGCAAGACACCAGAGGGCCAAAGCACTTGTGCCCCCTGCAGGGGCGTCTCTTGTCTACCGCCAAAGACTGTTCCCCTCCTGGGGCAGCTGAGAGCAAGCTGGGCCTTGGAGCAAGGACTAGTGCTTTAGATATAGACTATGCAAGCAAGGGGCAATGTCTTTAATAAAACTAAAATTAAAAAGTCACATTGAAAAAAATTTTAAAAAGAAGAAAATAAGGTCAAGTAGAGGAAGCCCATTTTCACAGGAAAAAATCCCCCAGTGAAAAGCATCAGAATAGATACCAAGAAAAATACCAACAAAAACAGTGTGCTCCCACTATGTATCTACTCAACATGCAAAAGTTAGAAAGCTAGATAATACAATCCTGGCCACAGGTAGAGCTATGCAGAAGAGCCACCTGGCAGTGCTTAGTCAAAGAAGTAAACATGCACACTTTGACCTAGAAATTCCACCTGTGTGTAAACCAGGCGGTGCTTAAGCAGTTTCACAAGGGGACATGCACAGGGAAATTTATCCTCAGGTTCTTATAGAGTTGTCTGTGCTTACAGGGAGTTGATGGTTGTCAAGATGCCCACAGCTGCGAAAGTCAAAAGCTAAAAAAATAATAGATGCCAACCTGGATATATTAATAAT
This sequence comes from Urocitellus parryii, assembly GCF_045843805.1. Lineage (NCBI taxonomy): Eukaryota > Metazoa > Chordata > Mammalia > Rodentia > Sciuridae > Urocitellus > Urocitellus parryii. The sequence goes on from NC_135548.1 coordinate 44,847,235, forward strand.
CCCGTATCTATGATCACCTTCATAAGGTAGCTTCCCAACTTCTGTGTGGAAGTGAGTTCCTCCTTGGCCCTTACACTGTTGTGGAGACCACTAGGAGTTCAGCTTTGTGCAGGATCATCTGACCTGGACTTTTGGCAAGACCTGTACAGCCCTCACACATGCTCAGATGCTACAGGACTTTTCAGACCAGTCCAGACAACAGTAGGCATCCATTCATTGTCTGCACTCTACAGATTCCTAGATGCACGACATTCATTACCATCAAATGCAGAATTTTCATCAAAAACTAATATATATATCATTCCAATCTGAATCAAGAAAATCGGAAATATCCCCAAATCCAAAGAGTGGATCCCCATTGTGATGCTACAAGTTGAAAATTCCACAGCTGACCTCATGGGATGGTTCACAGTCAAAAGACAGCTGCATGAAAAATATTACATGACCTTCCTGCTATGTGAAAAGTGGCATGTGAAGTACACATGCATGTCTTCCTCAGACATGGGTTCATTTGCAAGACACCTTGTGCAATTGAAAATACTCCAAAAGGGGAGAAATCAGAACCATGTCTCCAAAGTATTTCAGCAGAGACCAACTCCATCTGTCTATCTATCTCTCAGTGAGTGTGTGTGCTCTTGTGTGTGTTTGTGTGTCTTTGTTTGTGTTTGTACCATCATAGCTGATACTTCATTGCCCCCATTGGAAAACTGACTCAGATAATGGCATCTGCCAAACTCCTAAAAACCAAAGTTCTTGCTGATAGAATGAAACATTCCTTCCTGTTGGTTTGGATGTGTCCTTTAGGAATCACTGCTACATTTAGTATACTCAAATCATCACAGTAGATCAGGTAACAAAAACATATATATTTTAAAATAATAATAATATATTAATGGAAACAACAAATACAGGATAGAGTAACAACTGTGTTACTAAACAAGGTCAAGGACAATGGCAAACTATAGATTCAAACTTTGAAGAAAATAGTAATCAATGTAAATATTCCTGGGCTGCCTCAGCCCTGCCCAGGCACACAGCAACAGAATGGTTTTGCAAGCATCCTCCGGAGGGCAGGAGCCTTCTTTGCAGGACGAGAGGAAGGTTGAGGCTCGATCCACCCATCATTCTTTTGGGAGAGGCTCCTTTTCCTCAGCACAAAGTTGGATTTTTTGTGAGGATTCTTGGCATAAAATACGTTGGCCTCTGCTGGAATCCTCAGCTCTGGGGAGAGAGGGGTGTACAAAAAGAAGGTGGCACTCAGGAGGTGCTCCCTAGGACACGCCAACATCTGAGAGCCTGTGCCAGAAAAGGCCAGAGCCACACACCTGAGAGCTCTCCAATTCAGCACCAATACCAACAAAGACAGCCTCCACAGTCCTCCCTGAGGAAGAACTAGGCAGAGCACTTCAACAGACCTAATGTCTGTTCCTACCGAAGGCTTTGGACTCCAGAATATCTCAGGTCCTCTTGCATCTGCCAAAGCACACCACTAGGGTTTGCATCTGAAATCTCCCACAAAAGGCTCCTGTGCCGAAGATTCAGTCCCCACATGAGCCATCTTCATAGGTGGGTTTGGAGGGAAGCATTGGATGGTGAGTGCTCTGATGTCAACATGAAATTCTCATTCAAGATGAATACACTACTGGGGGGGTGGGAGGGACTGGAAGAAAGGTTGAGCATGGTTGGAGTAAGACCTAAACAGGGTTGTGCCCTGGGCAACAGTACCTTGTTCCTGTTGGCTCCACTGAATCCTCATTCTCCAAGGAGAGGTCCTCCCTCTCCATCTTTCTCTCTCTCCCTCTCTGCCAGCCTCGTTCTCTCTCTCCAAGTCTATGCCTTTGTGGCAAGGGCTGAGGAGCTCTCCACTGCCACACACTAGAGCTTTATGGACAGCCTCAGTGCACAACCAAAGAGAAAGCTATGAAACCCAGAGAAAAAAGGCCTAGGATTCCTCCTCTGAGTTATTTTCCTCAAGTATGGCCACAGTGAGGACAGGCTGACCAGCACGGATACCACGTTAGAGCCATGCTTCTGCGTTGGTGGAGCCCGTCTCCATGTGAACCAGGCTTCTGAGAATGGAGGCCACATTCCAAATACTGCCCTACTGAGAACAATGGTTCCAAAGACCAGCAAAGGGACTGCTTCCCTCCAACATGGCGTATGGCCCAGTGGTGCCATGACCCCGAGTGGGGAAATACAACAGCCGCTTCTCCTTCCTCTGAACATGTGTTTCCTGTCGCCCTCCTCTAACCTAGAGCCTGTTCTCCATCCCTTCTGGGTTGGATGTGGAGATCTCTGCTGTGAATTTCTTAGGCTACCAAGGCCCCAGACAGACTTCCTCTTCCATAGACTCTACTAACCTAACAGTAGGTTAAGATAGGAGACAAGTGATCCTAGAACTCATAGGGATGGTGGTCTTCAGGGTACATAGGCTGGGATAATGGCTGCTGTGGTGTTTGGCTCACAAAAACCAACCAACCAACCAACGAAAAAGCGCTGGCATTATTATCAGATGAGCTCTGTGGCTACGTGCTCAGGAAGCCCTCATCTGACTTTAGTTAGGGATCACAACCTGGCTATTGTGATCACTCCTTGCCTAGTGGACTCAGGTGCGTAAGACCATGGAATTTAGGCAAAAACAGATGATTCAGGCTGTCTCCCAGGCTGTGTTTTCTTCCCAATTTCATCCTGTTACTGCTTGCTAGAATCCTGGCAATGCTCTGCCCAGGCAGTGTTTTTTTGGTCACACAGAAGGCTTTCAATAGTACTGCTTCAGTCCACAAAATGCCAGTTCCCTCTTTAGCCCATGCATTCCCATGTTCCTTTGAAACCACTCCTATCCCAGACCATGAAAACATACTGCTCCTGGAGAGAGGCTTTCCTCCTCACTCCTCAAAGATGTCAGCTTTGGATGCCTGTTCATGTCCAGGGGAGGGCACCTGGTGGGGAGCCGCAATATCCACCGGGGTATACCATTGGACCTCAAGACCTTCCACCAGCAGAAGTGCAGTTGGCTTTTTGCACGAACCCAACACACCTGTTGGAGTGTTCTTGGGGGTCAGAGACTACTCTTTGTTGCTAAGAGTTGACCTGAGTCCACATCCTGACCCTTGCTCTCTGCTATCTGATTGTCTCACTTACTCTGACGGCGAGAGATGATTTGGCCCAGCTCATAATCCTCTGCATTCTCCTCAGTAAGGAAGTGTAGGTCGAGGGCGCTGCGGATGACGACAGGAGCCCTATCGTGGCAGGTCACCTGGAACAGCATGGGAGACAGGCCTTCAGGAAATGGGCCTTGAAGTGACTACTCAAGGACAGTGGGCAGGGGCATTCTGGAGGCACCTCCACTCTAAATACAAGGGCAACATCCATGACCCTACTACCCGAGGCTGACCTCCTGCTCATCGTGTGGGCTCTTCCCACAGGCTACTAGCCCAATCCTTGTACATAGGACTTCCTGGGCCTGCCATTGCTCTTTGTGGAGCTGCACTCCTCTCGGAGTGAAAGGACCCCACTACCTGCATACAGATGCAATCTCATCCCACAAGTTGGGAGGAATGGGACAATAGCCTCCAAGATCCCAGGTCTGCCCGAGGATGCAGGCGGCATTGGGAATGGCCTAGGCACAAAACCTAGAGGCTTTGGTCTGGATTGCCAGGGCCAAAAACAGACCCAGGAACATGACCACACACAGGAGAGCTGAAAGATAGCCACGAGAGCTCCTGGCCTCCAGAGGCTCAGTGCTGGCTGGGATGTAGGAGGGCACCTCATCCGGCAAGGGTGGTCATTGGGTTACCTGGACATTTAGTGTGCTTGCTCCACATCCATATCGACTCTGCAGAGAGACTCTCAGCTCCTTGTTCAAGGAACATGGAGAACCTCACACTGCTGTCCTCCTCCATAGACGTCAGCATCCCATACAAGGGAACCTGCAACCTAGTTCCTGTCCTATTCTCATCTGTCACCCATACCTGTCCCTGCCCTTCTGGACTGCATGCTGCCACCTGACACACAGACTCCCTCAGACATGGCAGTGGACAAGCTGCTGCACTCGCTCATCTCAGCTCCAGCCCTTCACACTGACCTCTCCCTTCTTGATTCCCATCTATCCTCCTGATCATCCAGAAGCTCCAAATTCAAGAGGGCATGAGTAGTCCATGGTATTGGACCAGTGTCTGCTCCCCACCCAGGTGTAAGCACCACGGGACACCCCTGCTCCCAGGCTTACCAGAACACTCTTGGCCATCTCTGGACTTTGTGTTTCTAAGTGGACACGAATTAAGCAGGTGTCTCCCACCTGCTTGTGGGAAAGCGGCCTGGAGGACTTGCAGGTTGATTCTGAGAACTGTGGGGGATGGAACATCAGCAAACCCAGAAACAGAAAGCCACCCCAGACTGTCAGTTGGCTCTATGGGCTTCCAGCAAATATGTCCAGGTGCTGAGGCTTCTTATTTCCTCAGGTCGGAGTGGAATGGCAGCACATGCACAGCTTGAATAAGGTAGGTGTTTACCTCCTTTCCCTTGACCTGGGGGCGTTTCCTCACCATGAAATATTGTATTCCCAGATTCATGGACAGACACACGAGTGAGTGGTCAGAGACCTTGATTTCTGCAGAGCGAAGTGGAGAGAATTGTTAGGTGGCACTCAAGGATTATACCACAAAACACCCACAACCCCTGAGAGTCTCCGCCAGGCCCATCACACTTTGGTATTTTGGGGCCAAGGCCCACTTTCTCTTGGCTGTCAGTTATCCTGAGCCCACTGTGGATCATGTCTCCCCACTGTCTGATTGTCCTACTTACTCTCATCCTCAGACATCATATACAGCAGCTCAAAGTTGTCCACATCCTCATGCTGCAACAAATTTTGGTCCAAGGCCCTGCGGATGAGGCTTGTCACCGTCTCCTGAAAGGTCACCTGGATCAGGGTGGGACAAATGTCATCAGAGAATGGCTTTTAGAAGAGCTACCCAGAAGACTGTGGTCAAACATTCAGGAGAAATCTCAGCTACATATACAAGGGCACAATCTTGTTATCCTGCTACCTGAGTGTGTCCTCCATATACCACCTGGGTTCTTGCAATGTGCTACTAGAACAATCCTGGTACAAATATCTGCCTGTACCTGCCATCTCCCCTCCCCCTGGGGAGCCACATTCCACTCATGTCAAAGGACCAAACTGCCTATGCACAGACACACTCTCATCTCACTGAGATGAGAGCAATGGGCCAGGGATCTGCGCACCAAGTGTGATCTGGGATGCAGGCTGCCTTTGTGGGTTGAAGAGGCAGATGCACTGAAAACTTGGGTCCTGACTGCCACGACACAAAACAGACTCAGATACAAGAGTGTGCACTTGAGTGCTTCATGATAGCTTTGAGAGGCCCTGGCCTCTGGAAGCTCACTGGGGGTCTGGTTGTAATGATGTACTTGACTCAGCACTGGCAGTCACTGAACATGTCTCCTCTGCAGCTGGACACCTGCAGCATTAGCGTGTCTACTGCACATCCATAGAAATTCTGCCAAGAACCCCTTTAGCTCCGTATTTACATACATGCAAAGCCTAACATTCCGAAGCTTTGGCATGACCCCCCAGGTGATCCCGACCCCAAATTCCTACACCTAGTCATGCTAAGGAGGTTCTCTTCCCTGCCACCAGGAACACATCCCCTCCTACACATGTGACAAGTCACTGCCACCTCCTCTGCTCCAACTTCACTCATTGAGAATACCAAGTTCTAGGCACTGCAGCCTGCACCCTGGACATATCTCTGCCTTCATCTGTCCACAGCACTTCCGTCTGCACTTCTGGCCTGCAAAACCCACAATACACAGGCCCACTCACCACTGAAGCTGGGCATGCTGATGCTCTCCCTCCTCAGGTCAAGCCCTTAAGACGGACCTCTCTCTTCTTTATTTCCCACCATAGCCCTGGGGTTGGCTGTGTCTCCTGCCTTCCACTGTGTGGACACCCAGGAGGCAGCCCTGCTGTCGGGCTTACCGGGATGCGCTTTGTCTCCCTCAGGCTCTGTCCCTCTAGGAGGACGTGAACAACGCGGCTGTCTTCCACCTGCTCCCTGGAGTGAAGCAGTGAGGAGCTGCTACTCACAGCTGCTGGGGTCCTGGATGCCACTGCCACAGAAGGTTCCAAGAACTGTGGGGGGTGACAACATCAGCAAAGCCCAGCAACTGCACCCCACCCAGCCTGGCAGTTGGCTCTGTGGGCATTCTACAACATCCATCCAGAACCTGAGGTTCTTGTCCCCTTGGAGGATGTGGAGTGGCACCAGGAGTAAAGACTGAAGAAGGTGGCTGTTTTGGGAACAAGAGATCCAGCACCTGCTGGGTGGGGATGAAATCCCAGGAGATTAACCCCATGTTGCTGCTGAAATGTAGGTTCCTCCCACAAATGACAGGCAGGAGCTCATTCCTAAGCTGGTCCTGCCTGTAAGGTTCAAGGCTCTGAACCCTGGAGGGCTCCTCCGTGTTCTGATCATTTTCACCCTGGGTTGGGACCAAGAATGGTGGGTTCAAAATGGAAATGGTGACAAACAGAAAAATGACTTGTGCCAATACACTAGAGTCAAAGCACAATGGGACAGTTCCCATCAGTACAAACACACACACACACACACACACACACACACACACACACACACAGAGTCAGAATAGGAGTCCTGGGCCATTCATCAGGGATCAGACTAGAGGGCCTGCTGGGCTCACCTGCCCTGTGCTACTCACTGTTACTCTTGAGCTCCTCTGCGACAATCGCCAGAGGCTCTGTCGTCTAAGATGAAGCCTCACCCAGTGTATCCACAAAAGGGCTAGTTGGCCCCCCTGAGATTCCTGGGAGCCTGAGGCTCGGCATTGTCTGCAACCACAGGAGAACATCCTTCTCCCTCCAGTGGCTCCAACCAAGTGAGCTCGGATGGCTTGGTCAGTGAAGTGGGTGCCTGGATACCAGGGTTCCATGTTCTGTTTGATCCATTGTCAAGGCAATGATGTCATTTCCTGTGCCCATACCTGAGCCTCTTTTCACATAAGACCACTTTCAACAGCCCTATGGGCTGCCGATTTCTCCTCCATGCCTACCCATCTCAGGTGCGCAGGTGTTCACCAACAACTACCCAAACATCCCCACCAGCATCTGCCCTGCTTGGTGCCACTAGAGTTCCAGCTTGGAGCCTTCAAAAATGCATTCACAACCAGTCCTTCCCTCTCAGCAGCTTTTGGACCCTGGTCCCATCATTGTGCAACTCATGGTGTGCCCAGTCTTTTCTGGAAAGTAGGGTAGCATCTAATCTCTAGGGTTTATTGTGTCTATTGGCCCATAACACCCTCTGTTCTCTCTGAAACCAGAGATGGGACTCACAGGTGGCTAAAGCACAAATGTAGAGATGGGATAATCACAAGAAAGGGAGAGACAAAGAATGCACCCTAACTCAATCAGGCCTGTGTCCCACACAGGGACATGGCCAATGTCCGTCCCATCGTGGCTGCAGTTCCCTCTCTACACCATGGCAAGTTGGAGGGGACTGAGATGCAGAGGCTGCTCCCCTCTGCCATACAACTTCCCAAGGCTTCTCCTAAGATTTCAAAAGGGCCAAGTGTGTCTAGTGTTGGGGTCTCACAGAGACTCCGAGGTACCACAGCATCCTGCTGCCCAGAACCGGTTCACCCCTCACCTCAAGGGGGCTCAGCCTCTGGATTCATGGGAATTGAAGTGGGTACAGGTGATGGGATATCACCTCCAAGACTGAGTTATGCCAAGTCCATGACCCCTGTCTGCATCCCTGTCTCCAGCACCACTCCCCCCTCTCTCTTTCCTCCTCAGAGCAAACAAATCCATTTAGCAAGTGTGTCCTGTGATAAAGACATGACGGTCACCCATCCTCTCATTACAAAAACACTGAGGCTCAGCCAACATGGATCCTACAGGGAACACAGGCATAAACTCAGACTCCGATCCTCCCAGCCGAGCCTCAGTGGAGCCTGGACTCCCAGCCTCCTGAGTCAAGGAAACAGAGGTTCCTAGCCGAGCCACCTTGGATGCAGCCGCACACAAACTGAACTCATCAATGCCCCTTGCTCTCAGTTGTGAGTAAGAGGGGAAGTGGTGTTTCACAACCCTGGACATCAAGTGCAGTCTCCAGGCTTTGGGGTGTGCCCTGGCCTCTGTCTATCTGCCCAGGCTCTCCAACCCACACTGGCCTCTTACCCAACCTCCTCCTAGGGCCAAACTCAATCCTGCCTCTCAATTTCTGCTGCCTTCCCCAACACACTGCTCCCCAAAATGAGCAGGGCTGGCTCTCGGTTATCATGCTGGTGCCAGCAGCAATGCCACCCCACTGACATTATTCTGAGTCCCAACCTAGGCACTCCAGCTGTCTTTGCCACACCTGGCCTGTTTGGGCTCTGGCTCTTGCTCTTTTCTTTCATGTGCATGTGTTTTGAGGTTTTGAGTTTCTCCCACTGCAGAACTGCAGCTGTGGCAGGGTAGAGCTCATGAGGGTGACATTCTGAGCCACATCCAATCCCATCAGGACTGTTCACTGGGGTGACTGCTGGAACACAGTGATGAGTGAACACATGGGAGGTGGTTGGACCCACCTTGCCTCTGAGTGGCTTCCTTTCAGGACAGGAATGTAGGCATGGGAGCCCCTGGCGTGGGATGCTTTGCACAAGGCGTGACCATGGGCTCTCTTTCCTGGCAAAAATGGCTCCACTCAGCATGGAGAGCACTGTCATTCCTGGTGGCTAACAACAGCCCTGGACCCCAGAAAGGAACCCACACTCAAGATTAACGTCTGAGTGTGCGTGTCCTCGAGGAAATGAGGTCTCCTTATCCCAGGTGAAAAGGGGTAAGTCCTCTAACTCCAGGGGCCATGAAGGGACATCTGAGTTTCCCTCGTCCTTCTTTCCCTCTCTAACTAACCACAGTTAGGACCCTGGCCTCATTCCCCAGTGAGGATCATTAGGCTCCATAAAGGACAGTCTCTAAGATGCTCAGTGGACCAACACCCTCTGCACAAACCATAACCCTATTCACCCAAGAGGCAAGAGGATTTCTATTCAGGAAAACCAGGAAAGGGAGAGCCTTTCTCAAGGACACAAGGACATTAGTGAGTGAGGGAGTGATTAATGGATGGAGAACTATTTCCAACACCAACTTCCAGGAGCATATATGGCCCCCTGGAGAATTCTGCAGTGTGTTGGTGATTAAGGAGAATGTGTGAATTCAGGGGTCACTAGGTCCTCTCAGCCATAAGGAGGGAAACTGCCATAAAGGAACTAGGACAAGGGTGCGAGGAATGCTCACTGGTGGGAGATCGGAAGGAAGGAAAGTGTACTCATTAGAAAAGTGTCGCCTGAAAATTCTTAGCCAGCCAAAAGCCGTGCGAACTTGTGTGGGAAAAGAGTCTTTGCACAGTGATGAAGCTAAGAGCTCACATGATGGAACACAGCATCAACTGGGACCAAATCCAATATCTGATATTCTTGTAGGAAGAGGAGAGTCTGGACCCAGATACCAGGGAGACTGGGGGATACCGGATATGTGAGGTTGGAGCCAGGGCGGGATGCCCATATGGGAACCACAGATCGTGGGCAGCAATAGGAGAGTGGGCAAGGGCTGGGAGAGTTGGGGAGACAGTCCCCTTGAAACCTGGGAGGGGTTATGGCACTGGGACAGCCCAACACCTACTGTGTTGAGCCTCTGGAGCTCAACGGAAGACACTTCCTCTGTTGTCGGCCACCCAGTTAACAGAGTTTGGTTGCAGCAGCCTAGGACCCAGCTGAAGGTCTGAGCATGTTGGCCATGCAGGTTGGATCTGGACCACAGACACCCTCATCAGAGATTGTAGGGTCTCAGCCCTGAGGCAAGACAGGCACTAAGTCAGGCCAGGTGGGGAAACGGATAGGCACACACTCTGGGGGCTGGTGCCTGTGTTACTGGGAGCACTTCTGATCACAATTCCCTGATCTGCTGCCAACACAGGCTACAGAGGAGGGTACAGAAACACAGACCACGGATCTGCCCCACTCAGTGGGCCCAGGCCAACACCACACCCAGCAGCCTCGTGCCATACCCAATGAGTCTCGAAGCGGCCCCCTCTTGCCATCCCGAGAGCTCTTCCCTTCCTCATGTGCCAATAGCTCCCTACTGTCACTGGCAATATCTACTCTGTGAGATGTCAACATCCGTGGGTACTGTTCTCTCATCCCAGGACAGTGTGGTCCCACACACCCTGGTGAAATGGGCCACCTGGAGGCTGGACCTGGAGGTTGTTGAGGCTGAATGGCAGCGGTGGTCCTCTGGCACTTAATATTATTTAAGTTAAACAAAAACAAAAACAAAAACAAAAAACGGGTCTTGGTGCTCAAAAATGTTTGATTTGCATATTCTCATCCCCTAACCCCAATATTTTCATTATTTCCTCACATATGAAATCTTACTAGCATAAAGGTAATTTCGTATTAAACAAAGTGGATTGAAATAACATTGGTAAAAATAATCAATCACCATACTTTCAATTTTTGTTCTGCTTTCCTATTAGAAACCACTTGGATACAAGAGAACAGAGGACAGACTCATGGAAATGCTTGAAATGACAAGAAGCTCCCACTCAAGCTCAGCATTCAGTCCTGGACAGGGTAAGACCAGGCCACTTTGACATCTGTGCCAAAGAGTCTACCAGACAGAATCCTCTGACTGATCCCTGACTGAGCCATAGGAACTGGCTAGAAAAGCCTTCACATCCTCAATACATTCTTCACGTCAGAATACTTGACAACCATTGATATCCATCTCTCGTTAACTTGCTCCACAGCCAATCATTCTTCAACAAATTCAAAGGAGTAACTCATGCAAGCACACAGAAAGGGGTGTTCACTACACACATCCATGTGCGAAAAAGACAACTGGTATTTCTTGTTTGGGCTATTTCAATTGAAATCCCTTCTGCATGACCTCCGCAAACCAAAGGAAAATATTTGTGAAATTCCCACGTAGAAGACAAGATACACTTGCCAAGGAGGCAGTGGCAAGAATTTTGACACTCCAAATGTAGAGTGTGTGTTTAGGAAGCAGTCACAGTTTCCATGAGAGAATCCCATGAAATCAATTAGGAAGATCCATGCTCTAGCCCTACCATGCAAGTGATGTGACTTGAAAGAGTCACTTAGTCTTAGTAACCATCATCACTAACAACTAAGTCAATGAATAAAGGTCCTCAGGTGCCAAGCTACAAAATGTGGGATGAGCATGGATGAGGATGGGTGGGAGAAGTCTCCAACTCTAACACAATTAGGGAAGGATGTGCTGACCTCAAGTGGCTGGGGGGCTGGGATCCTGCCACAGAGGGGGATTCCAAACCTCACATCCCCTGACCCAGGCCAGAAGACTAGGTAGAGTCCAAGGACCCTGGGGTGGCCCAATGGCAATAAAGGTCAAAAGGAACTAGGGATCTGCCTGGTCCCTCAATCCCCTACTCTGAGCAGGGCTGCATGACGAGGCCAGAGGCCATCCACAGCAATCTGCCTTTACAGGAAAACAGGGACTGCAGGCTGCCTCTGGCTCACTGAATCAGGGTGGTGTTTTCATAAAGCAAGACCACTTCCTCACATTTGACCAGCAGCTCATGTGTTGACAGCACAATGACTGACTTGACTCAGGCCCTGATGAATGAAATAGAAAATTCATAGCAAACCCATCTTTAGCTATTCCACATCATCAGGGGCTCTGATTCAATTCCGTCCAGAAAGGTGTCTGAAATGATTTCTAAACATGCTGGGGACTCACCTCTGTGTGGAACTTTTCAGGAAAAAGGGGATCAAATCTCATGAAGCAACTCTTCTCTCTTCTAGTCCATGGGCAATGCAAGGAACCTGCATGATACCAGAGGCTCACTTCTCTCTTCTCATGTCTTCTGGAAAGGATTCGTTAATGCTTCCTGCAAGGTGAAGCAGAAGCCTGCATCCCCAGCTGCACAGAAGTGTTTTAGGGCAGTGTCTCCCTTAAAACCCAAAAATAAAAAAACAGGTCATTCAACAGGCACATGGATTCGAGTACATGTTCAATGATCCCTCCTCCCTGGAGCCTTCCACATGCCCATCTTCCACATTCACAGAGCAATGCTTGGCCATTCTCAAGACCAGGAGACCATGATGCTCATCACCAGGAAGTCAATAAGGAACATGAAGAGAGCAGCATGGATTGCAGAAGGTGGCACATCAAGGATCTTCAGCTCTGCTGCTAGAACACAAGAGCTTAACTTCAGTATTGACTTTTTGCCAACTACCAAGTACGATAGCAGTGTCAAGCCCAATATGCAGATATGCAAGTAGTAGGTGACACCCCGCATCCATTCACAAAAGTGGGCAACATCTGCATCAGAACAAGGAAGTATCTTACCCTTACTCATAAAAATCATCAGAAACAAAATAAAATGGATGCAAGACTTCTCATTTCACTATTAGGTAGCTGTTGGAATTCCCTATTAAATAATACCTCCTCCAAAATAAAAAGTATCTCAGACATGTGTCAACTATTCAATGGATGACATTTTAAAAACTATGGACTTTACTTAATATTTATGTATGCTATATCCCTGCCTAAGGCTCTATGAGAAAGGAGCACATAGAATTGGATCTTTGAAAATCTCACATTTGCTGATAAATATTACTGCTGATCTCAGGCATGGCGAAGTGAAAAGTGGGACTTTGGATATTCCAAGAATGCTATGTTGTGGGATTGGTGTCCCTGATTCATACATAGCATATGGTTTCTATGAAATCCAGTGAGGGAGCAGGAGTAACGAAGCTGATTGCACAGATGACCTCAGGGAATACTGACAGATAGGCCAAATGAAAAATATGCTCCAGCTAACCATTGGTATTTGGGCTTCTGATCCCAGTCCTGTTTTTAAAAAAGGTGCAGACAGGCAGTGTTCATTAAAAACTGTCTACCATGTAAAAGTGGGTAATTTAAATGGCATCTAGTTACACATCTGATAGAATGGTCTGGCAACATATGAATTTCATTCTAACAACAACAACAACAACAAAACATAGAAAATGAGACATAAAGATAAAACCTTGTCTTCACCAGGATGCCTAAAAATAGGTTTTATTTGGCTCATGCAAATAAATATCTTTCAATAGAATTTCTGATTTCTGAATGAATCCATTCAACTTCATACTGCACAGATCACAAGGTTTTCTTTACAGAATATTCTCTTCTTCTTCTTAAAGCCTCACATAGAAAATGTCTCACAGGACATAGGAGGGGAATGACCCAAAGGATGAGAGAATGGCTGGAACCGTTCTCAAATGTGCCCATGTAGCCTAAAGTTTGAAGGCATCTAATTGTACTCTAAAACAATTATGAACCTATTCGATCCATTATTAATAAATATCACCACTTTACCACTTGAACCAAATCACAGAAAATTGGAAACAGATGATCATTGGCTTTGATACCTTTACTTCTGTTTCATTACTCAGAGTCGATCAACTCTATACTTCAAGTGAGACAGATTTATTACAGAATGCCTAAGATCCTAAGGATCTATTTTAGCTCAGCCCATGGTATTGCTTCATTATTTTATTATTTTGTAAGTAATAAAATATAACTTCATGTTGGATGATATATTCAAGCCATGAATATATCATCCAACATTGTTCTTCCCAAAATATTAGCCCAATTTCTGCGCGTGCTCACTTACTGTTCAGGAATTTTACTAATTGTTTGAAGGTTCTAGAGGACCTGTTAGACTCCTAATGGACAAACCATACAACATAGTCCAGAGAACGGACGAGTGCCATAAGAAGAAAATAAGGTCAGCCTACAGCAATGGGCAGCTGCCTGCCCTCGGCTGGGAGGAGCCCTGGCCATGGCACCAGGGCTGCTGGGCAGCAGAAGCCTCCACAGCCCTGCAGGGAGCCTGGAGCACAGCTCTGCCTAACCATGCTCAGCCCTGGACAGATGCACATGAGTTCCCATCACAGGCTCGAGTGTGACAGTCCCAGGTGCATGCCTGTCATGCCAGCCACCAGGGAGGCTGAGGCAAGAGGAACGTTTGAGGTCAGCCTTGGCAACTTAGACCCCGAGGCAAAGGGGAAATACTTTTACAGGGGTCTCTGAGGGTGTAGCTCAGGTAGGTCACTTGCCTCACAGGCTCAAGGCCCTGGGTTCAATCCCCAGAACCCACGTACACACAAAAAGTGAACTTGGAATATTGTTTAAAATGATGGGTCAGGTACACACAAGGACTTCAATATGACCTGTCAGAGGAGCTCAATTTGAGATCAGACTGAACAAAAGACCACCTGGACCATTGACTCAGTGTCTGAAACCCTCTGTGAGCATGAGAAGCACTGCTGGCAAGACACCAGAGGGCCAAAGCACTTGTGCCCCCTGCAGGGGTGTCTCTTGTCTACCGCCAAAGACTGTTCCCCTCCTGGGGCAGCTGAGAGCAAGCTGGGCCTTGGAGCAAGGACTAGTGCTTTAGATATAGACTATGCAAGCAAGGGGCAATGTCTTTAATAAAACTAAAATTAAAAAGTCACATTGAAAAAATTTTAAAAAGAAGAAAATAAGGTCAAGTAGAGGAAGCCCATTTTCACAGGAAAAAATCCCCCAGTGAAAAGCATCAGAATAGATACCAAGAAAAATACCAACAAAAACAGTGTGCTCCCACTATGTATCTACTCAACATGCAAAAGTTAGAAAGCTAGATAATACAATCCTGGCCACAGGTAGAGCTATGCAGAAGAGCCACCTGGCAGTGCTTAGTCAAAGAAGTAAACATGCACACTTTGACCTAGAAATTCCACCTGTGTGTAAACCAGGCGGTGCTTAAGCAGTTTCACAAGGGGACATGCACAGGGAAATTTATCCTCAGGTTCTTATAGAGTTGTCTGTGCTTACAGGGAGTTGATGGTTGTCAAGATGCCCACAGCTGTGAAAGTCAAAAGCTAAAAAAATAATAGATGCCAACCTGGATATATTAATAATCCCGTATCTATGATCACCTTCATAAGGTAGCTTCCCAACTTCTGTGTGGAAGTGAGTTTCCCCTTGGCCCTTACACTGTTGTGGAGACCACTAGGAGTTCAGCTTTGTGCAGGATCATCTAACCTGGACTTTTGGCAAGACCTGTACAGCCCTCACACATGCTCAGATGCTACAGGACTTTTCAGACCAGTCCAGACAACAGTAGGCATCCATTCATTGTCTTCACTCTACAGATTCCTAGATGCACGACATTCATTACCATCAAATGCAGAATTTTCATCAAAAACTAATATATATATCATTCCAATCTGAATCAAGAAAATCGGAAATATCCCCAAATCCAAAGTGTGGATACCCATTGTGATGCTACAAGTTGAAAATTCCACAGCTGACCTCATGGGATGGTTCACAGTCAAAAGACAGCTGCATGAAAAATATTACATGACCTTCCTGCTATGTGAAAAGTGGCATGTGAAGTACACATGCATGTCTTCCTCAGACATGGGTTCATTTGCAAGACACCTTCTGCAATTGAAAATACTCCAAAAGGGGAGAAATCAGAACCATGTCTCCAAAGTATTTCAGCAGAGACCAACTCCATCTGTCTATCTATCTCTCAGTGAGTGTGTGTGCTCTTGTGTGTGTTTGTGTGTCTTTGTTTGTGTTTGTACCATCATAGCTGATACTTCATTGCCCCCATTGGAAAACTGACTCAGATAATGCCATCTGCCAAACTCCTAAAAACCAAAGTTCTTGCTGATAGAATGAAGCATTCCTTCCTGTTGGTTTGGATGTGTCCTTTAGGAATCACTGCTACATTTAGTATACTCCAATCATCACAGTAGATCAGGTAACAAAAACATATATATTTTAAAATAATAATAATATATTAATGGAAACATCAAATACAGGATAGAGTAACAACTGTGTTACTAAACAAGGTCAAGGACAATGGCAAACTATAGATTCAAACTTTGAAGAAAATAGTAATCAATGTAAATATTCCTGGGCTGCCTCAGCCCCGCCCAGTCACACAGCAACAGAATGGTTTTGCAAGCATCCTCCGGAGGGCAGGAGCCTTCTTTGCAGGACGAGAGGGAAGTTGAGGCTCGATCCACCCATCATTCTTTTGGGAGAGGCTCCTTTTCCTCAGCACAAAGTTGGATTTTTTGTGAGGATTCTTGGCATAAAATACGTTGGCCTCTGCTGGAATCCTCAGCTCTGGGGAGAGAGGGGTGTACAAAAAGAAGGTGGCACTCAGGAGGTGCTCCCTAGGACACGCCAACATCTGAGAGCCTGTGCCAGAAAAGGCCAGAGCCACACACCTGAGAGCTCTCCAATTCAGCACCAATACCAACAAAGACAGCCTCCACAGTCCTCCCTGAGGAAGAACTAGGCAGAGCACTTCAACAGTCCTAATGTCTGTTCCTACCGAAGGCTTTGGACTCCAGAATATCTCAGGTCCTCTTGCATCTGCCAAAGCACACCACTAGGGTTTGCATCTGAAATCTCCCACAAAAGGCTCCTGTGCCGAAGATTCAGTCCCCACATGAGCCATCTTCATAGGTGGGTTTGGAGGGAAGCATTGGATGGTGAGTGCTCTGATGTCAACATGAAATTCTCATTCAAGATGAATACACTACTGGGGGGGTGGGAGGGACTGGAAGAAAGGTTGAGCATGGTTGGAGTAAGACCTAAACAGGGTTGTGCCCTGGGCAACAGTACCTTGTTCCTGTTGGCTCCACTGAATCCTCATTCTCCAAGGAGAGGTCCTCCCTCTCCATCTTTCTCTCTCTCCCTCTCTGCCAGCCTCGTTCTCTCTCTCCCAGTCTATGCCTTTGTGGCAAGGGCTGAGGAGCTCTCCACTGCCACACACTAGAGCTTTATGGACAGCCTCAGTGCACAACCAAAGAGAAAGCTATGAAACCCAGAGAAAAAAGGCCTAGGATTCCTCCTCTGAGTTATTTTCCTCAAGTATGGCCACAGTGAGGACAGGCTGACCAGCACGGATACCACGTTAGAGCCATGCTTCTGCGTTGGTGGAGCCCGTCTCCATGTGAACCAGGCTTCTGAGAATGGAGGCCACATTCCAAATACTGCCCTACTGAGAACAATGGTTCCAAAGACCAGCAAAGGGACTGCTTCCCTCCAACATGGCGTATGGCCCAGTGGTGCCATGACCCCGAGTGGGGGAATACAACAGCCGCTTCTCCTTCCTCTGAACATGTGTTTCCTGTCGCCCTCCTCTAACCTAGAGCCTGTTCTCCATCCCTTCTGGGTTGGATGTGGAGATCTCTGCTATGAATTTCTTAGGCTACCAAGGCCCCAGACAGACTTCCTCTTCCATAGACTCTACTAACCTAACAGTAGGTTAAGATAGGAGACAAGTGATCCTAGAACTCATAGGGATGGTGGTCTTCAGGGTACATAGGCTGGGATAATGGCTGCTGTGGTGTTTGGCTCACAAAAACCAACCAACCAACCAACGAAAAAGCGCTGGCATTATTATCAGATGAGCTCTGTGGCTACGTGCTCAGGAAGCCCTCATCTGACTTTAGTTAGGGATCACAACCTGGCTATTGTGATCACTCCTTGCCTAGTGGACTCAGGTGCGTAAGACCATGGAATTTATGCAAAAACAGATGATTCAGGCTGTCTCCCAGGCTGTGTTTTCTTCCCAATTTCATCCTGTTACTGCTTGCTAGAATCCTGGCAATGCTCTGCCCAGGCAGTGGTTTTTTGGTCACACAGAAGGCTTTCAATAGTACTGCTTCAGTCCACAAAATGCCAGTTCCCTCTTTAGCCCATGCATTCCCATGTTCCTTTGAAACCACTCCTATCCCAGACCATGAAAACATACTGCTCCTGGAGAGAGGCTTTCCTCCTCACTCCTCAAAGATGTCAGCTTTGGATGCCTGTTCATGTCCAGGGGAGGGCACCTGGTGGGGAGCCGCAATATCCACCGGGGTATACCATTGGACCTCAAGACCTTCCACCAGCAGAAGTGCAGTTGGCTTTGTGCACGAACCCAACACACCTGTTGGAGTGTTCTTGGGGGTCAGAGACTACTCTTTGTTGCTAAGAGTTGACCTGAGTCCACATCCTGACCCTTGCTCTCTGCTATCTGATTGTCTCACTTACTCTGACGGCGAGAGATGATTTGGCCCAGCTCATAATCCTCTGCATTCTCCTCAGTAAGGAAGTGTAGGTCGAGGGCGCTGCGGATGACGACAGGAGCCCTATCGTGGCAGGTCACCTGGAACAGCATGGGAAACAGGCCTTCAGGAAATGGGCCTTGAAGTGACTACTCAAGGACAGTGGGCAGGGGCATTCTGGAGGCACCTCCACTCTAAATACAAGGGCAACATCCATGACCCTACTACCCGAGGCTGACCTCCTGCTCATCGTGTGGGCTCTTCCCACAGGCTACTAGCCCAATCCTTGTACATAGGACTTCCTGGGACTGCCATTGCTCTTTGTGGAGCTGCACTCCTCTCGGAGTGAAAAGACCCCACTACCTGCATACAGATGCAATCTCATCCCACAAGTTGGGAGGAATGGGAAAATAGCCTCCAAGATCCCAGGTCTGCCCGAGGATGCAGGCGGCATTGGGAATGGCCTAGGCACAAAACCTAGAGGCTTTGGTCTGGATTGCCAGGGCCAAAAACAGACCCAGGAACATGACCACACACAGGAGAGCTGAAAGATAGCCACGAGAGCTCCTGGCCTCCAGAGGCTCAGTGCTGGCTGGGATGTAGGAGGGCACCTCATCCGGCAAGGGTGGTCATTGGGTTACCTGGACATTTAGTGTGCTTGCTCCACATCCATATCGACTCTGCAGAGAGACTCTCTCAGCTCCTTGTTCAAGGAACATGGAGAACCTCACACTGCTGTCCTCCTCCATAGACGTCAGCATCCCATACAAGGGAACCTGCAACCTAGTTCCTGTCCTATTCTCATCTGTCACCCATACCTGTCCCTGCCCTTCTGGACTGCATGCTGCCACCTGACACACAGACTCCCTCAGACATGGCAGTGGACAAGCTGCTGCACTCACTCATCTCAGCTCCAGCCCTTCACACTGACCTCTCCCTTCTTGATTCCCATCTATCCTCCTGATCATCCAGAAGCTCCAAATTCAAGAGGGCATGAGTAGTCCATGGTATTGGACCAGTGTCTGCTCCCCACCCAGGTGTAAGCACCACGGGACACCCCTGCTCCCAGGCTTACCACAACACTCTTGGCCATCTCTGGACTTTGTGTTTCTAAGTGGACACGAATTAAGCAGGTGTCTCCCACCTGCTTGTGGGAAAGCGGCCTGGAGGACTTGCAGGTTGATTCTGAGAACTGTGGGGGATGGAACATCAGCAAACCCAGAAACAGAAAGCCACCCCAGACTGTCAGTTGGCTCTATGGGCTTCCAGCAAATATGTCCAGGTGCTGAGGCTTCTTATTTCCTCAGGGCGGAGTGGAATGGCAGCACATGCACAGCTTGAATAAGGTAGGTGTTTACCTCCTTTCCCTTGACCTGGGGGCGTTTCCTCACGATGAAATATTGTATTCCCAGATTCATGGACAGACACACGAGTGAGTGGTCAGAGACCTTGATTTCTGCAGAGCGAAGTGGAGAGAATTGTTAGGTGGCACTCAAGGATTATACCACAAAACACCCACAACCCCTGAGAGTCTCCGCCAGGCCCATCACACTTTGGTATTTTGGGGCCAAGGCCCACTTTCTCTTGGCTGTCAGTTATCCTGAGCCCACTGTGGATCATGTCTCCCCACTGTCTGATTGTCCTACTTACTCTCATCCTCAGACATCATATACAGCAGCTCAAAGTTGTCCACATCCTCATGCTGCAACAAATTTTGGTCCAAGGCCCTGCGGATGAGGCTTGTCACCGTCTCCTGAAAGGTCACCTGGATCAGGGTGGGACAAATGTCATCAGAGAATGGCTTTTAGAAGAGCTACCCAGAAGACTGTGGTCAAACATTCAGGAGAAATCTCAGCTACATATACAAGGGCACAATCTTGTTATCCTGCTACCTGAGTGTGTCCTCCATATACCACCTGGGTTCTTGCAATGTGCTACTAGAACAATCCTGGTACAAATATCTGCCTGTACCTGCCATCTCCCCTCCCCCTGGGGAGCCACATTCCACTCATGTCAAAGGACCAAACTGCCTATGCACAGACACACTCTCATCTCACTGAGATGAGAGCAATGGGCCAGGGATCTGCGCACCAAGTGTGATCTGGGATGCAGGCTGCCTTTGTGGGTGGAAGAGGCAGATGCACTGAAAATTTGGGTCCTGACTGCCACGACACAAAACAGACTCAGATACAAGAGTGTGCACTTGAGTGCTTCATGATAGCTTTGAGAGGCCCTGGCCTCTGGAAGCTCGGTGCGGGTCTGGTTGTAATGATGTACTTGACTCAGCACTGGCAGTCACTGAACATGTCTCCTCTGCAGCTGGACACCTGCAGCATTAGCGTGTCTACTGCACATCCATAGAAATTCTGCCAAGAACCCCTTTAGCTCCGTATTTACATACATGCAAAGCCTAACATTCCGAAGCTTTGGCATGACCCCCCAGGTGATCCCGACCCCAAATTCCTACACCTAGTCATGCTAAGGAGGATCTCTTCCCTGCCACCAGGAACACATCACATGTGACAAGTCACTGCCACCTCCTCTGCTCCAACTTCACTCATTGAGAATACCAAGTTCTAGGCACTGCAGCCTGCACCCTGGACATATCTCTGCCTTCATCTGTCCACAGCACTTACGTCTGCACTTCTGGCCTGCAAAACCCACAATTCACAGGCCCACTCACCACTGAAGCTGGGCATGCTGATGCTCTCCCTCCTCAGGTCAAGCCCTTAAGACGGACCTCTCTCTTCTTTATTTCCCACCATAGCCGTGGGGTTGGCTGTGTCTCCTGCCTTCCACTGTGTGGACACCCAGGAGGCAGCCCTGCTGTCGGGCTTACCGGGATGCGCTTTGTCTCCCTCAGGCTCTGTCCCTCTAGGAGGACGTGAACAACGCGGCTGTCTTCCACCTGCTCGCTGGAGTGAAGCAGTGAGGAGCTGCTACTCACAGCTGCTGGGGTCCTGGATGCCACTGCCACAGAAGGTTCCAAGAACTGTGGGGGATGACAACATCAGCAAAGCCCAGCAACTGCACCCCACCCAGCCTGGCAGTTGGCTCTGTGGGCATTCTACAACATCCATCCAGAACCTGAGGTTCTTGTCCCCTTGGAGGATGTGGAGTGGCACCAGGAGTAAAGACTGAAGAAGGTGGCTGTTTTGGGAACAAGAGATCCAGCACCTGCTGGGTGGGGATGAAATCCCAGGAGATTAACCCCATGTTGCTGCTGAAATGTAGGTTCCTCCCACAAATGACAGGCAGGAGCTCATTCCTAAGCTGGTCCTGCCTGTAAGGTTCAAGGCTCTGAACCCTGAAGGGCTCCTCCGTGTTCTGATCATTTTCACCCTGGGTTGGGACCAAGAATGGTGGGTTCAAAATGGAAATGGTGACAAACAGAAAAATGACTTGTGCCAATACACTAGAGTCAAAGCACAATGGGACAGTTCCCATCAGTACAAACACACACACACACACACACACACACACACACACAGAGTCAGAATAGGAGTCCTGGGCCATTCATCAGGGATCAGACTAGAGGGCCTGCTGGGCTCACCTGCCCTGTGCTACTCACTGTTACTCTTGAGCTCCTCTGCGACAATCGCCAGAGGCTGTGGCGTCTAAGATGAAGCCTCACCCAGTGTATCCACAAAAGGGCTAGTTGGCCCCCCTGAGATTCCTGGGAGCCTGAGGCTCGGCATTGTCTGCAACCACAGGAGAACATCCTTCTCCCTCCAGTGGCTCCAACCAAGTGAGCTCGGATGGCTTGGTCAGTGAAGTGGGTGCCTGGATACCAGGGTTCCATGTTCTGTTTGATCCATTGTCAAGGCAATGATGTCATTTCCTGTGCCCATACCTGAGCCTCTTTTCACATAAGACCACTTTCAACAGCCCTATGGGCTGCCGATTTCTCCTCCATGCCTACCCATCTCAGGTGCGCAGGTGTTCACCAACAACTACCCAAACATCCCCACCAGCATCTGCCCTGCTTGGTGCCACTAGAGTTCCAGCTTGGAGCCTTCAAAAATGCATTCACAACCAGTCCTTCCCTCTCAGCAGCTTTTGGACCCTGGTCCCATCATTGTGCAACTCATGGTGTGCCCAGTCTTTTCTGGAAAGTAGGGTAACATCTAATCTCTAGGGTTTATTGTGTCTATTGGCCCATAACACCCTCTGTTCTCTCTGAAACCAGAGATGGGACTCACAGGTGGCTAAAGCACAAATGTAGAGATGGGATAATCACAAGAAAGGGAGAGACAAAGAATGCACCCTAACTCCATCAGGCCTGTGTCCCACACAGGGACATGGCCAATGTCCGTCCCATCGTGGCTGCAGTTCCCTCTCTACACCATGGCAAGTTGGAGGGGACTGAGATGCAGAGGCTGCTCCCCTCTGCCATACAACTTCCCAAGGCTTCTCCTAAGATTTCAAAAGGGCCAAGTGTGTCTAGTGTTGGGGTCTCACAGAGACTCCGAGGTACCACAGCATCCTGCTGCCCAGAACCGGTTCACCCCTCACCTCAAGGGGGCTCAGCCTCTGGATTCATGGGAATTGAAGTGGGTACAGGTGATGGGATATCACCTCCAAGACTGAGTTATGCCAAGTCCATGACCCCTGTCTGCATCCCTGTCTCCAGCACCACTCCCCCCTCTCTCTTTCCTCCTCAGAGCAAACAAATCCATTTAGCAAGTGTGTCCTGTGATAAAGACATGACGGTCACCCATCCTCTCATTACAAAAACACTGAGGCTCAGCCAACATGGATCCTACAGGGAACACAGGCATAAACTCAGACTCCGATCCTCCCAGCCGAGCCTCAGTGGAGCCTGGACTCCCAGCCTCCTGAGTCAAGGAAACAGAGGTTCCTAGCCGAGCCACCTTGGATGCAGCCGCACACAAACTGAACTCATCAATGCCCCTTGCTCTCAGTTGTGAGTAAGAGGGGAAGTGGTGTTTCACAACCCTGGACATCAAGTCTCCAGGCTTTGGGGTGTGCCCTGGCCTCTGTCTATCTGCCCAGGCTCTCCAACCCACACTGGCCTCTTACCCAACCTCCTCCTAGGGCCAAACTCAATCCTGCCTCTCAATTTCTGCTGCCTTCCCCAACACACTGCTCCCCAAAATGAGCAGGGCTGGCTCTCGGTTATCATGCTGGTGCCAGCAGCAATGCCACCCCACTGACATAATTCTGAGCCCCAACCTAGGCACTCCAGCTGTCTTTGCCACACCTGGCCTGTTTGGGCTCTGGCTCTTGCTCTTTTCTTTCATGTGCATGTGTTTTGAGGTTTTGAGTTTCTCCCACTGCAGAACTGCAGCTGTGGCAGGGTAGAGCTCATGAGGGTGACATTCTGAGCCACATCCAATCCCATCAGGACTGTTCACTGGGGTGACTGCTGGAACACAGTGATGAGTGAACACATGGGAGGTGGTTGGACCCACCTTGCCTCTGAGTGGCTTCCTTTCAGGACAGGAATGTAGGCATGGGAGCCCCTGGCGTGGGATGCTTTGCACAAGGCGTGACCATGGGCTCTCTTTCCTGGCAAAAATGGCTCCACTCAGCATGGAGAGCACTGTCATTCCTGGTGGCTAACAACAGCCCTGGACCCCAGAAAGGAACCCACACTCAAGATTAACGTCTGAGTGTGCGTGTCCTCGAGGAAATGAGGTCTCCTGATCCCAGGTGCAAAGGGGTAAGTCCTCTAACTCCAGGGGCCATGAAGGGACATCTGAGTTTCCCTTGTCCTTCTTTCCCTCTCTAACTAACCACAGTTAGGACCCTGGCCTCATTCCCCAGTGAGGATCATTAGGCTCCATAAAGGACAGTCTCTAAGATGCTCAGTGGACCAACACCCTCTGCACAACCCATAACCCTATTCACCCAAGAGGCAAGAGGATTTCTATTCAGGAAAACCAGGAAAGGGAGAGCCTTTCTCAAGGACACAAGGACATTAGTGAGTGAGGGAGTGATTAATGGATGGAGAACTATTTCCAACACCAACTTCCAGGAGCATATATGGCCCCCTGGAGAATTCTGCAGTGTGTTGGTGATTAAGGAGAACGTGTGAATTCAGGGGTCACTAGGTCCTCTCAGCCATAAGGAGGGAAACTGCCATAAAGGAACTAGGACAAGGGTGCGAGGAATGCTCACTGGTGGGAGATCGGAAGGAAGGAAAGTGTACTCATTAGAAAAGTGTCGCCTGAAAATTCTTAGCCAGCCAAAAGCCGTGCGAACTTGTGTGGGAAAAGAGTCTTTGCACAGTGATGAAGCTAAGAGCTCACATGATGGAACACAGCATCAACTGGGACCAAATCCAATATCTGATATTCTTGTAGGAAGAGGAGAGTCTGGACCCAGATACCAGGGAGACTGGGGGATACCGGATATGTGAGGTTGGAGCCAGGGCGGGATGCCCATATGGGAACCACAGATCGTGGGCAGCAATAGGAGAGTGGGCAAGGGCTGGGAGAGTTGGGGAGACAGTCCCCTTGAAACCTGGGAGGGGTTATGGCACTGGGACAGCCCAACACCTACTGTGTTGAGCCTCTGGAGCTCAACGGAAGACACTTCCTCTGTTGTCGGCCACCCAGTTAACAGAGTTTGGTTGCAGCAGCCTAGGACCCAGCTGAAGGTCTGAGCATGTTGGCCATGCAGGTTGGATCTGGACCACAGACACCCTCATCAGAGATTGTAGGGTCTCAGCCCTGAGGCAAGACAGGCACTAAGTCAGGCCAGGTGGGGAAACGGATAGGCACACACTCTGGGGGCTGGTGCCTGTGTTACTGGGAGCACTTCTGATCGCAATTCCCTGATCTGCTGCCAACACAGGCTACAGAGGAGGGTACAGAAACACAGACCACGGATCTGCCCCACTCAGTGGGCCCAGGCCAACACCACACCCAGCAGCCTCGTGCCATACCCAATGAGTCTCGAAGCGGCCCCCTCTTCCCATCCTGAGAGCTCTTCCCTTCCTCATGTGCCAATAGCTCCCTACTGTCACTGGCAATATCTACTCTGTGAGATGTCAACATCCGTGGGTACTGTTCTCTCATCCCAGGACAGTGTGGTCCCACACACCCTGGTGAAATGGGCCACCTGGAGGGAGGCTGGACCTGGAGGTTGTTGAGGCTGAATGGCAGCGGTGGTCCTCTGGCACTTAAAATTATTTAAGTTAAAAAAAAAAAACAAAAACAAAAACAAAAAACGGGTCTTGGTGCTCAAAAATGTTTGATTTGCATATTCTCATCCCCTAACCCCAATATTTTCATTATTTCCTCACATATGAAATCTTACTAGCATAAAGGTAATTTCGTATTAAACAAAGTGGATTGAAATAACATTGGTAAAAATAATCAATCACCATACTTTCAATTTTTGTTCTGCTTTCCTATTAGAAACCACTTGGATACAAGAGAACAGAGGACAGACTCATGGAAATGCTTGAAATGACAAGAAGCTCCCACTCAAGCTCAGCATTCAGTCCTGGACAGGGTAAGACCAGGCCACTTTGACATCTGTGCCAAAGAGTCTACCAGACAGAATCCTCTGACTGATCCCTGACTGAGCCATAGGAACTGGCTAGAAAAGCCTTCACATCCTCAATACATTCTTCACGTCAGAATACTTGACAACCATTGATATCCATCTCTCGTTAACTTGCTCCCCAGCCAACCATTCTTCAACAAATTCAAAGGAGTAACTCATGCAAGCACACAGAAAGGGGTGTTCACTACACACATCCATGTGCGAAAAAGACAACTGGTATTTCTTGTTTGGGCTATTTCAAATGAAATCCCTTCTGCATGACCTCCACAAACCAAAGGAAAATATTTGTGAAATTCCCACGTAGAAGACAAGATACACTTGCCAAGGAGGCAGTGGCAAGAATTTTGACACTCCAAATGTAGAGTGTGTGTTTAGGAAGCAGTCACAGTTTCCATGAGAGAGTCCCATGAAATCAATTAGGAAGATCCATGCTCTAGCCCTACCATGCAAGTGATGTGACTTGAAAGAGTCACTTAGTCTTAGTAACCATCATCACTAACAACTAAGTCAATGAATAAAGGTCCTCAGGTGCCAAGCTACAAAATGTGGGATGAGCATGGATGAGGATGGGTGGGAGAAGTCTCCAACTCTAACACAATTAGGGAAGGATGTGCTGACCTCAAGTGGCTGGGGGGCTGGGATCCTGCCACAGAGGGGGATTCCAAACCTCACATCCCCTGACCCAGGCCAGAAGACCAGGTAGAGTCCAAGGACCCTGGGGTGGCCCAATGGCAATAAAGGTCAAAAGGAACTAGGGATCTGCCTGGTCCCTCAATCCCCTACTCTGAGCAGGGCTGCATGACGAGGCCAGAGGCCATCCACAGCAATCTGCCTTTACAGGAAAACAGGGACTGCAGGCTGCCTCTGGCTCACTGAATCAGGGTGGTGTTTTCATAAAGCAACACCACTTCCTCACACTTGACCAGCAGCTCATGTGTTGACAGCACAATGACTGACTTGACTCAGGCCCTGATGAATGAAATAGAAAATTCATAGCAAACCCATCTTTAGCTCTTCCACATCATCAGGGGCTCTGATTCAATTCCGTCCAGAAAGGTGTCTGAAATGATTTCTAAACATGCTGGGGACTCACCTCTGTGTGGAACTTTTCAGGAAAAAGGGGATCAAATCTCATGAAGCAACTCTTCTCTCTTCTAGCCCATGGGCAATGCAAGGAACCTGCATGATACCAGAGGCTCACTTCTCTCTTCTCATGTCTTCTGGAAAGGATTCGTTAATGCTTCCTGCAAGGTGAAGCAGAAGCCTGCATCCCCAGCTGCACAGAAGTGTTTTAGGGCAGTGTCTCCCTTAAAACCCAAAAATAAAAAAACAGGTCATTCAACAGGCACATGGATTCGAGTACATGTTCAATGATCCCTCCTCCCTGGAGCCTTCCACATGCCCATCTTCCACATTCACAGAGCAATGCTTGGCCATTCTCAAGACCAGGAGACCATGATGCTCCTCACCAGGAAGTCAATAAGGAACATGAAGAGAGCAGCATGGATTGCAGAAGGTGGCACATCAAGGATCTTCAGCTCTGCTGCTAGAACACAAGAGCTTAACTTCAGTATTGACTTTTTGCCAACTACCAAGTACGATAGCAGTGTCAAGCCCAATATGCAGATATGCAAGTAGTAGGTGACACCCCGCATCCATTCACAAAAGTGGGCAACATCTGCATCAGAACAAGGAAGTATCTTACCCTTACTCATAAAAATCATCAGAAACAAAATAAAATGGATGCAAGACTTCTCATTTCACTATTAGGTAGCTGTTGGAATTCCCTATTAAATAATACCTCCTCCAAAATAAAAAGTATCTCAGACATGTGTCAACTATTCAATGGATGACATTTTAAAAACTATGGACGTTACTTAATATTTATGTATGCTATATCCCTGCCTAAGGCTCTATGAGAAAGGAGCACATAGAATTGGATCTTTGAAAATCTCACATTTGCTGATAAATATTACTGCTGATCTCAGGCATGGCGAAGTGAAAAGTGGGACTTTGGATATTCCAAGAATGCTATGTTGTGGGATTGGTGTCCCTGATTCATACATAGCATATGGTTTCTATGAAATCCAGTGAGGGAGCAGGAGTAACGAAGCTGATTGCACAGATGACCTCAGGGAATACTGACAGATAGGCCAAATGAAAAATATGCTCCAGCTAACCATTGGTATTTGGGCTTCTGATCCCAGTCCTGTTTTTAAAAAAGGTGCAGACAGGCAGTGTTCATTAAAAACTGTCTACCATGTAAAAGTGGGTAATTTAAATGGCATCTAGTTACACATCTGATAGAATGGTCTGGCAACATATGAATTTCATTCTAACAACAACAACAACAACAAAACATAGAAAATGAGACATAAAGATAAAACCTTGTCTTCACCAGGATGCCTAAAAATAGGTTTTATTTGGCTCATGCAAATAAGTATCTTTCAATAGAATTTCTGATTTCTGAATGAATCCATTCAACTTCATACTGCACAGATCACAAGGTTTTCTTTACAGAATATTCTCTTCTTCTTCTTAAAGCCTCACATAGAAAATGTCTCACAGGACATAGGAGGTGAATGACCCAAAGGATGAGAGAATGGCTGGAACCGTTCTCAAATGTGCCCATGTAGCCTAAAGTTTGAAGGCATCTAATTGTACTCTAAAACAATTATGAACCTATTCGATCCATTATTAATAAATATCACCACTTTACCACTTGAACCAAATCACAGAAAATTGGAAACAGATGATCATTGGCTTTGATACCTTTACTTCTGTTTCATTACTCAGAGTCGATCAACTCTATACTTCAAGTGACACAGATTTATTACAGAGCGCCTAAGACCCTAAGGATCTATTTTAGCTCAGCCCATGGTATTGCTTCATTATTTTATTATTTTGTAAGTAATAAAATATAACTTCATGTTGGATGATATATTCAAGCCATGAATATATCATCCAACATTGTTCTTCCCAAAATATTAGCCCAATTTCTGCGCGCGCTCACTTACTGTTCAGGAATTTTACTAATTGTTTGAAGGTTCTAGAGGACCTGTTAGACTCCTAATGGACAAACCATACAACATACTCCAGAGAACGGACGAGTGCCATAAGAAGAAAATAAGGTCAGCCTACAGCAATGGGCAGCTGCCTGCCCTCGGCTGGGAGGAGCCCTGGCCATGGCACCAGGGCTGCTGGGCAGCAGAAGCCTCCACAGCCCTGCAGGGAGCCTGGAGCACAGCTCTGCCTAAACATGCTCAGCCCTGGACAGATGCACATGAGTTCCCATCACAGGCTCGAGTGTGACAGTCCCAGGTGCATGCCTGTCATGCCAGCCACCAGGGAGGCTGAGGCAAGAGGAACGTTTGAGGTCAGCCTTGGCAACTTAGACCCCGAGGCAAAGGGGAAATACTTTTACAGGGGTCTCTGAGGGTGTAGCT
The DNA here is from genome assembly GCF_045843805.1 of Urocitellus parryii. Taxonomy (NCBI): domain Eukaryota; kingdom Metazoa; phylum Chordata; class Mammalia; order Rodentia; family Sciuridae; genus Urocitellus; species Urocitellus parryii. Next base: position 44,876,391 of record NC_135548.1, read on the forward strand.
CAGGTAGGTCACTTGCCTCACAGGCTCAAGGCCCTGGGTTCAATCCCCAGAATCCACGTACACACAAAAAGTGAACTTGGAATATTGTTTAAAATGATGGGTCAGGTACACACAAGGACTTCAATATGACCTCTCAGAGGAGCTCAATTTGAGATCAGACTGAACAAAAGACCACCTGGACCATTGACTCAGTGTCTGAAACCCTCTGTGAGCATGGGAAGCACTGCTGGCAAGACACCAGAGGGCCAAAGCACTTGTGCCCCCTGCAGGGGCGTCTCTTGTCTACCGCCAAAGACTGTTCCCCTCCTGGGGCAGCTGAGAGCAAGCTGGGCCTTGGAGCAAGGACTAGTGCTTTAGATATAGACTATGCAAGCAAGGGGCAATGTCTTTAATAAAACTAAAATTAAAAAGTCACATTGAAAAAAATTTTAAAAAGAAGAAAATAAGGTCAAGTAGAGGAAGCCCATTTTCACAGGAAAAAATCCCCCAGTGAAAAGCATCAGAATAGATACCAAGAAAAATACCAACAAAAACAGTGTGCTCCCACTATGTATCTACTCAACATGCAAAAGTTAGAAAGCTAGATAATACAATCCTGGCCACAGGTAGAGCTATGCAGAAGAGCCACCTGGCAGTGCTTAGTCAAAGAAGTAAACATGCACACTTTGACCTAGAAATTCCACCTGTGTGTAAACCAGGCGGTGCTTAAGCAGTTTCACAAGGGGACATGCACAGGGAAATTTATCCTCAGGTTCTTATAGAGTTGTCTGTGCTTACAGGGAGTTGATGGTTGTCAAGATGCCCACAGCTGCGAAAGTCAAAAGCTAAAAAAATAATAGATGCCAACCTGGATATATTAATAATCCCGTATCTATGATCACCTTCATAAGGTAGCTTCCCAACTTCTGTGTGGAAGTGAGTTCCTCCTTGGCCCTTACACTGTTGTGGAGACCACTAGGAGTTCAGCTTTGTGCAGGATCATCTGACCTGGACTTTTGGCAAGACCTGTACAGCCCTCACACATGCTCAGATGCTACAGGACTTTTCAGACCAGTCCAGACAACAGTAGGCATCCATTCATTGTCTGCACTCTACAGATTCCTAGATGCACGACATTCATTACCATCAAATGCAGAATTTTCATCAAAAACTAATATATATATCATTCCAATCTGAATCAAGAAAATCGGAAATATCCCCAAATCCAAAGAGTGGATCCCCATTGTGATGCTACAAGTTGAAAATTCCACAGCTGACCTCATGGGATGGTTCACAGTCAAAAGACAGCTGCATGAAAAATATTACATGACCTTCCTGCTATGTGAAAAATGGCATGTGAAGTACACATGCATGTCTTCCTCAGACATGGGTTCATTTGCAAGACACCTTGTGCAATTGAAAATACTCCAAAAGGGGAGAAATCAGAACCATGTCTCCAAAGTATTTCAGCAGAGACCAACTCCATCTGTCTATCTATCTCTCAGTGAGTGTGTGTGCTCTTGTGTGTGTTTGTGTGTCTTTGTTTGTGTTTGTACCATCATAGCTGATACTTCATTGCCCCCATTGGAAAACTGACTCAGATAATGCCATCTGCCAAACTCCTAAAAACCAAAGTTCTTGCTGATAGAATGAAACATTCCTTCCTGTTGGTTTGGATGTGTCCTTTAGGAATCACTGCTACATTTAGTATACTCAAATCATCACAGTAGATCAGGTAACAAAAACATATATATTTTAAAATAATAATATATTAATGGAAACAACAAATACAGGATAGAGTAACAACTGTGTTACTAAACAAGGTCAAGGACAATGGCAAACTATAGATTCAAACTTTGAAGAAAATAGTAATCAATGTAAATATTCCTGGGCTGCCTCAGCCCCGCCCAGGCACACAGCAACAGAATGGTTTTGCAAGCATCCTCAGGAGGGCAGGAGCCTTCTTTGCAGGACGAGAGGGAGGTTGAGGCTCGATCCACCCATCATTCTTTTGGGAGAGGCTCCATTTCCTCAGCACAAAGTTGGATTTTTTGTGAGGATTCTTGGCATAAAATACGTTGGCCTCTGCTGGAATCCTCAGCTCTGGGGAGAGAGGGGTGTACAAAAAGAAGGTGGCACTCAGGAGGTGCTCCCTAGGACACGCCAACATCTGAGAGCCTGTGCCAGAAAAGGCCAGAGCCACACACCTGAGAGCTCTCCAATTCAGCACCAATACCAACAAAGACAGCCTCCACAGTCCTCCCTGAGGAAGAACTAGGCAGAGCACTTCAACAGACCTAATGTCTGTTCCTACCGAAGGCTTTGGACTCCAGAATATCTCAGGTCCTCTTGCATCTGCCAAAGCACACCACTAGGGTTTGCATCTGAAATCTCCCACAAAAGGCTCCTGTGCCGAAGATTCAGTCCCCACATGAGCCATCTTCATAGGTGGGTTTGGAGGGAAGCATTGGATGGTGAGTGCTCTGATGTCAACATGAAATTCTCATTCAAGATGAATACCCTACTGGGGGGTGCGAGGGACTGGAAGAAAGGTTGAGCATGGTTGGAGTAAGACCTAAACAGGGTTGTGCCCTGGGCAACAGTACCTTGTTCCTGTTGGCTCCACTGAATCCTCATTCTCCAAGGAGAGGTCCTCCCTCTCCATCTTTCTCTCTCTCCCTCTCTGCCAGCCTCGTTCTCTCTCTCCCAGTCTATGCCTTTGTGGCAAGGGCTGAGGAGCTCTCCACTGCCACACACTAGAGCTTTATGGACAGCCTCAGTGCACAACCAAAGAGAAAGCTATGAAACCCAGAGAAAAAAGGCCTAGGATTCCTCCTCTGAGTTATTTTCCACATGTATGGCCACAGTGAGGACATGCTGACCAGCACGGATACCACGTTAGAGCCATGCTTCTGCATTGGTGGAGCCCGCCTCTATGTGAACCAGGCTTCTGAGAATGGAGGCCACATTCCAAATACTGCCCTACTGAGAACAATGGTTCCAAAGACCAGCAAAGGGACTGCTTCCCTCCAACATGGTGTATGGCCCAGTGGTGCCATGACCCCGAGTGGGGGAATACAACAGCCGCTTCTCCTTCCTCTGAACATGTGTTTCCTGTCGCCCTCCTCTAACCTAGAGCCTGTTCTCCATCCCTTCTGGGTTGGATGTGGAGATCTCTGCTATGAATTTCTTAGGCTACCAAGGCCCCAGACAGACTTCCTCTTCCATAGACTCTACTAACCTAACAGTAGGTTAAGATAGGAGACAAGTGATCCTAGAACTCATAGGGATGGTGGTCTTCAGGGTACATAGGCTGGGATAATGGCTGCTGTGGTGTTTGGCTCACAAAAACCAACCAACCAACCAACGAAAAAGCGCTGGCATTATTATCAGATGAGCTCTGTGGCTACGTGCTCAGGAAGCCCTCATCTGACTTTAGTTAGGGATCACAACCTGGCTATTGTGATCACTCCTTGCCTAGTGGACTCAGGTGCGTAAGACCATGGAATTTATGCAAAAACAGATGATTCAGGCTGTCTCCCAGGCTGTGTTTTCTTCCCAATTTCATCCTGTTACTGCTTGCTAGAATCCTGGCAATGCTCTGCCCAGGCAGTGGTTTTTTGGTCACACAGAAGGCTTTCAATAGTACTGCTTCAGTCCACAAAATGCCAGTTCCCTCTTTAGCCCATGCATTCCCATGTTCCTTTGAAACCACTCCTATCCCAGACCATGAAAACATACTGCTCCTGGAGAGAGGCTTTCCTCCTCACTCCTCAAAGATGTCAGCTTTGGATGCCTGTTCATGTCCAGGGGAGGGCACCTGGTGGGGAGCCGCAATATCCACCGGGGTATACCATTGGACCTCAAGACCTTCCACCAGCAGAAGTGCAGTTGGCTTTGTGCACGAACCCAACACACCTGTTGGAGTGTTCTTGGGGGTCAGAGACTACTCTTTGTTGCTAAGAGTTGACCTGAGTCCACATCCTGACCCTTGCTCTCTGCTATCTGATTGTCTCACTTACTCTGACGGCGAGAGATGATTTGGCCCAGCTCATAATCCTCTGGATTCTCCTCAGTAAGGAAGTGTAGGTCGAGGGCGCTGCGGATGACGACAGGAGCCCTATCGTGGCAGGTCACCTGGAGCAGCATGGGAGACAGGCCTTCAGGAAATGGGCCTTGAAGTGACTACTCAAGGACAGTGGGCAGGGGCATTCTGGAGGCACCTCCACTCTAAATACAAGGGCAACATCCATGACCCTACTACCCGAGGCTGACCTCCTGCTCATCGTGTGGGCTCTTCCCACAGGCTACTAGCCCAATCCTTGTACATAGGACTTCCTGGGCCTGCCATTGCTCTTTGTGGAGCTGCACTCCTCTCGGAGTGAAAGGACCCCACTACCTGCATACAGATGCAATCTCATCCCACAAGTTGGGAGGAATGGGACAATAGCCTCCAAGATCCCAGGTCTGCCCGAGGATGCAGGCGGCATTGGGAATGGCCTAGGCACAAAACCTAGAGGCTTTGGTCTGGATTGCCAGGGCCAAAAACAGACCCAGGAACATGACCACACACAGGAGAGCTGAAAGATAGCCACGAGATCTCCTGGCCTCCAGAGGCTCAGTGCTGGCTGGGATGTAGGAGGGCACCTCATCCGGCAAGGGTGGTCATTGGGTTACCTGGACATTTAGTGTGCTTGCTCCACATTCATATCGACTCTGCAGAGAGACTCTCTCAGCTCCTTGTTCAAGGAACATGGAGAACCTCACACTGCTGTCCTCCTCCATAGACGTCAGCATCCCATACAAGGGAACCTGCAACCTAGTTCCTGTCCTATTCTCATCTGTCACCCATACCTGTCCCTGCCCTTCTGGACTGCATGCTGCCACCTGACACACAGACTCCCTCAGACATGGCAGTGGACAAGCTGCTGCACTCGCTCATCTCAGCTCCAGCCCTTCACACTGACCTCTCCCTTCTTGATTCCCATCTATCCTCCTGATCATCCAGAAGCTCCAAATTCAAGAGGGCATGAGTAGTCCATGGTATTGGACCAGTGTCTGCTCCCCACACAGGTGTAAGCACCACGGGACACCCCTGCTCCCTGGCTTACCAGAACACTCTTGGCCATCTCTGGACTTTGTGTTTCTAAGTGGACACGAATTAAGCAGGTGTCTCCCACCTGCTTGTGGGAAAGCGGCCTGGAGGACTTGCAGGTTGATTCTGAGAACTGTGGGGGATGGAACATCAGCAAACCCAGAAGCAGAAAGCCACCCCAGACTGTCAGTTGGCTCTATGGGCTTCCAGCAAATATGTCCAGGTGCTGAGGCTTCTTATTTCCTCAGGGCGGAGTGGAATGGCAGCACATGCACAGCTTGAATAAGGTAGGTGTTTACCTCCTTTCCCTTGACCTGGGGGCATTTCCTCACGATGAAATATTGTATTCCCAGATTCATGGACAGACACACGAGTGAGTGGTCAGAGACCTTGATTTCTGCAGAGCGAAGTGGAGAGAATTGTTAGGTGGCACTCAAGGATTATACCACAAAACACCCACAACCCCTGAGAGTCTCCGCCAGGCCCATCACACTTTGGTATTTTGGGGCCAAGGCCCACTTTCTCTTGGCTGTCAGTTATCCTGAGCCCACTGTGGATCATGTCTCCCCACTGTCTGATTGTCCTACTTACTCTCATCCTCAGACATCATATACAGCAGCTCAAAGTTGTCCACATCCTCATGCTGCAACAAATTTTGGTCCAAGGCCCTGCGGATGAGGCTTGTCACCGTCTCCTGAAAGGTCACCTGGATCAGGGTGGGACAAATGTCATCAGAGAATGGCTTTTAGAAGAGCTACCCAGAAGACTGTGGTCAAACATTCAGGAGAAATCTCAGCTACATATACAAGGGCACAATCTTGTTATCCTGCTACCTGAGTGTGTCCTCCATATACCACCTGGGTTCTTGCAATGTGCTACTAGAACAATCCTGGTACAAATATCTGCCTGTACCTGCCATCTCCCCTCCCCCTGGGGAGCCACATTCCACTCATGTCAAAGGACCAAACTGCCTATGCACAGACACACTCTCATCTCACTGAGATGAGAGCAATGGGCCAGGGATCTGCGCACCAAGTGTGATCTGGGATGCAGGCTGCCTTTGTGGGTGGAAGAGGCAGATGCACTGAAAATTTGGGTCCTGACTGCCACGACACAAAACAGACTCAGATACAAGAGTGTGCACTTGAGTGCTTCATGATAGCTTTGAGAGGCCCTGGCCTCTGGAAGCTCGGTGCGGGTCTGGTTGTAATGATGTACTTGACTCAGCACTGGCAGTCACTGAACATGTCTCCTCTGCAGCTGGACACCTGCAGCATTAGCGTGTCTACTGCACATCCATAGAAATTCTGCCAAGAACCCCTTTAGCTCCGTATTTACATACATGCAAAGCCTAACATTCCGAAGCTTTGGCATGACCCCCCAGGTGATCCCGACCCCAAATTCCTACACCTAGTCATGCTAAGGAGGATCTCTTCCCTGCCACCAGGAACACATCCCCTCCTACACATGTGACAAGTCACTGCCACCTCCTCTGCTCCAACTTCACTCATTGAAAATACCAAGTTCTAGGCACTGCAGCCTGCACCCTGGACATATCTCTGCCTTCATCTGTCCACAGCACTTCCGTCTGCACTTCTGGCCTGCAAAACCCACAATACACAGGCCCACTCACCACTGAAGCTGGGCATGCTGATGCTCTCCCTCCTCAGGTCAAGCCCTTAAGACGGACCTCTCTCTTCTTTATTTCCCACCATAGCCCTGGGGTTGGCTGTGTCTCCTGCCTTCCACTGTGTGGACACCCAGGAGGCAGCCCTGCTGTCGGGCTTACCGGGATGCGCTTTGTCTCCCTCAGGCTCTGTCCCTCTAGGAGGACGTGAACAACGCGGCTGTCTTCCACCTGCTCGCTGGAGTGAAGCAGTGAGGAGCTGCTACTCACAGCTGCTGGGGTCCTGGATGCCACTGCCACAGAAGGTTCCAAGAACTGTGGGGGATGACAACATCAGCAAAGCCCAGCAACTGCACCCCACCCAGCCTGGCAGTTGGCTCTGTGGGCATTCTACAACATCCATCCAGAACCTGAGGTTCTTGTCCCCTTGGAGGATGTGGAGTGGCACCAGGAGTAAAGACTGAAGAAGGTGGCTGTTTTGGGAACAAGAGATCCAGCACCTGCTGGGTGGGGATGAAATCCCAGGAGATTAACCCCATGTTGCTGCTGAAATGTAGGTTCCTCCCACAAATGACAGGCAGGAGCTCATTCCTAAGCTGGTCCTGCCTGTAAGGTTCAAGGCTCTGAACCCTGAAGGGCTCCTCCGTGTTCTGATCATTTTCACCCTGGGTTGGGACCAAGAATGGTGGGTTCAAAATGGAAATGGTGACAAACAGAAAAATGACTTGTGCCAATACACTAGAGTCAAAGCACAATGGGACAGTTCCCATCAGTACAAACACACACACACACACACACACACACACACACACACAGAGTCAGAACAGGAGTCCTGGGCCATTCATCAGGGATCAGACTAGAGGGCCTGCTGGGCTCACCTGCCCTGTGCTACTCACTGTTACTCTTGAGCTCCTCTGCGACAATCGCCAGAGGCTCTGGCGTCTAAGATGAAGCCTCACCCAGTGTATCCACAAAAGGGCTAGTTGGCCCCCCTGAGATTCCTGGGAGCCTGAGGCTCAGCATTGTCTGCAACCACAGGAGAACATCCTTCTCCCTCCAGTGGCTCCAACCAAGTGAGCTCGGATGGCTTGGTCAGTGAAGTGGGTGCCTGGATACCAGGGTTCCATGTTCTGTTTGATCCATTGTCAAGGCAATGATGTCATTTCCTGTGCCCATACCTGAGCCTCTTTTCACATAAGACCACTTTCAACAGCCCTATGGGCTGCCGATTTCTCCTCCATGCCTACCCATCTCAGGTGCGCAGGTGTTCACCAACAACTACCCAAACATCCCCACCAGCATCTGCCCTGCTTGGTGCCACTAGAGTTCCAGCTTGGAGCCTTCAAAAATGCATTCACAACCAGTCCTTCCCTCTCAGCAGCTTTTGGACCCTGGTCCCATCATTGTGCAACTCATGGTGTGCCCAGTCTTTTCTGGAAAGTAGGGTAACATCTAATCTCTAGGGTTTATTGTGTCTATTGGCCCATAACACCCTCTGTTCTCTCTGAAACCAGAGATGGGACTCACAGGTGGCTAAAGCACAAATGTAGAGATGGGATAATCACAAGAAAGGGAGAGACAAAGAATGCACCCTAACTCCATCAGGCCTGTGTCCCACACAGGGACATGGCCAATGTCCGTCCCATCGTGGCTGCAGTTCCCTCTCTACACCATGGCAAGTTGGAGGGGACTGAGATGCAGAGGCTGCTCCCCTCTGCCATACAACTTCCCAAGGCTTCTCCTAAGATTTCAAAAGGGCCAAGTGTGTCTAGTGTTGGGGTCTCACAGAGACTCCGAGGTACCACAGCATCCTGCTGCCCAGAACCGGTTCACCCCTCACCTCAAGGGGGCTCAGCCTCTGGATTCATGGGAATTGAAGTGGGTACAGGTGATGGGATATCACCTCCAAGACTGAGTTATGCCAAGTCCATGACCCCTGTCTGCATCCCTGTCTCCAGCACCACTCCCCCCTCTCTCTTTCCTCCTCAGAGCAAACAAATCCATTTAGCAAGTGTGTCCTGTGATAAAGACATGACGGTCACCCATCCTGGCATTACAAAAACACTGAGGCTCAGCCAACATGGATCCTACAGGGAACACAGGCATAAACTCAGACTCCGATCCTCCCAGCCGAGCCTCAGTGGAGCCTGGACTCCCAGCCTCCTGAGTCAAGGAAACAGAGGTTCCTAGCCGAGCCACCTTGGATGCAGCCGCACACAAACTGAACTCATCAATGCCCCTTGCTCTCAGTTGTGAGTAAGAGGGGAAGTGGTGTTTCACAACCCTGGACATCAAGTGCAGTCTCCAGGCTTTGGGGTGTGCCCTGGCCTCTGTCTATCTGCCCAGGCTCTCCAACCCACACTGGCCTCTTACCCAACCTCCTCCTAGGGCCAAACTCAATCCTGCCTCTCAATTTCTGCTGCCTTCCCCAACACACTGCTCCCCAAAATGAGCAGGGCTGGCTCTCGGTTATCATGCTGGTGCCAGCAGCAATGCCACCCCACTGACATAATTCTGAGTCCCAACCTAGGCACTCCAGCTGTCTTTGCCACACCTGGCCTGTTTGGGCTCTGGCTCTTGCTCTTTTCTTTCATGTGCATGTGTTTTGAGGTTTTGAGTTTCTCCCACTGCAGAACTGCAGCTGTGGCAGGGTAGAGCTCATGAGGGTGACATTCTGAGCCACATCCAATCCCATCAGGACTGTTCACTGGGGTGACTGCTGGAACACAGTGATGAGTGAACACATGGGAGGTGGTTGGACCCACCTTGCCTCTGAGTGGCTTCCTTTCAGGACAGGAATGTAGGCATGGGAGCCCCTGGCGTGGGATGCTTTGCACAAGGCGTGACCATGGGCTCTCTTTTCTGGCAAAAATGGCTCCACTCAGCATGGAGAGCACTGTCATTCCTGGTGGCTAACAACAGCCCTGGACCCCAGAAAGGAACCCACACTCAAGATTAACGTCTGAGTGTGCGTGTCCTCGAGGAAATGAGGTCTCCTGATCCCAGGTGCAAAGGGGTAAGTCCTCTAACTCCAGGGGCCATGAAGGGACATCTGAGTTTCCCTTGTCCTTCTTTCCCTCTCTAACTAACCACAGTTAGGACCCTGGCCTCATTCCCCAGTGAGGATCATTAGGCTCCATAAAGGACAGTCTCTAAGATGCTCAGTGGACCAACACCCTCTGCACAACCCATAACCCTATCACCCAAGAGGCAAGAGGATTTCTATTCAGGAAAACCAGGAAAGGGAGAGCCTTTCTCAAGGACACAAGGACATTAGTGAGTGAGGGAGTGATTAATGGATGGAGAACTATTTCCAACACCAACTTCCAGGAGCATATATGGCCCCCTGGAGAATTCTGCAGTGTGTTGGTGATTAAGGAGAACGTGTGAATTCAGGGGTCACTAGGTCCTCTCAGCCATAAGGAGGGAAACTGCCATAAAGGAACTAGGACAAGGGTGCGAGGAATGCTCACTGGTGGGAGATCGGAAGGAAGGAAAGTGTACTCATTAGAAAAGTGTCGCCTGAAAATTCTTAGCCAGCCAAAAGTCGTGCGAACTTGTGTGGGAAAAGAGTCTTTGCACAGTGATGAAGCTAAGAGCTCACATGATGGAACACAGCATCAACTGGGACCAAATCCAATATCTGATATTCTTGTAGGAAGAGGAGAGTCTGGACCCAGATACCAGGGAGACTGGGGGATACCGGATATGTGAGGTTGGAGCCAGGGCGGGATGCCCATATGGGAACCACAGATCGTGGGCAGCAATAGGAGAGTGGGCAAGGGCTGGGAGAGTTGGGGAGACAGTCCCCTTGAAACCTGGGAGGGGTTATGGCACTGGGACAGCCCAACACCTACTGTGTTGAGCCTCTGGAGCTCAACGGAAGACACTTCCTCTGTTGTCGGCCACCCAGTTAACAGACTTTGGTTGCAGCAGCCTAGGACCCAGCTGAAGGTCTGAGCATGTTGGCCATGCAGGTTGGATCTGGACCACAGACACCCTCATCAGAGATTGTAGGGTCTCAGCCCTGAGGCAAGACAGGCACTAAGTCAGGCCAGGTGGGGAAACGGATAGGCACACACTCTGGGGGCTGGTGCCTGTGTTACTGGGAGCACTTCTGATCGCAATTCCCTGATCTGCTGCCAACACAGGCTACAGAGGAGGGTACAGAAACACAGACCACGGATCTGCCCCACTCAGTGGGCCCAGGCCAACACCACACCCAGCAGCCTCGTGCCATATCCAATGAGTCTCGAAGCGGCCCCCTCTTCCCATCCTGAGAGCTCTTCCCTTCCTCATGTGCCAATAGCTCCCTACTGTCACTGGCAATATCTACTCTGTGAGATGTCAACATCCGTGGGTACTGTTCTCTCATCCCAGGACAGTGTGGTCCCACACACCCTGGTGAAATGGGCCACCTGGAGGCTGGACCTGGAGGTTGTTGAGGCTGAATGGCAGCGGTGGTCCTCTGGCACTTAATATTATTTAAGTTAAAAAAACAAAAACAAAAACAAAAACAAAAAACGGGTCTTGGTGCTCAAAAATGTTTGATTTGCATATTCTCATCCCCTAACCCCAATATTTTCATTATTTCCTCACATATGAAATCTTACTAGCATAAACGTAATTTCGTATTAAACAAAGTGGATTGAAATAACATTGGTAAAAATAATCAATCACCATACTTTCAATTTTTGTTCTGCTTTCCTATTAGAAACCACTTGGATACAAGAGAACAGAGGACAGACTCATGGAAATGCTTGAAATGACAAGAAGCTCCCACTCAAGCTCAGCATTCAGTCCTGGACAGGGTAAGACCAGGCCACTTTGACATCTGTGCCAAAGAGTCTACCAGACAGAATCCTCTGACTGATCCCTGACTGAGCCATAGGAACTGGCTAGAAAAGCCTTCACATCCTCAATACATTCTTCACGTCAGAATACTTGACAACCATTGATATCCATCTCTCGTTAACTTGCTCCCCAGCCAACCATTCTTCAACAAATTCAAAGGAGTAACTCATGCAAGCACACAGAAAGGGGTGTTCACTACACACATCCATGTGCGAAAAAGACAACTGGTATTTCTTGTTTGGGCTATTTCAAATGAAATCCCTTCTGCATGACCTCCACAAACTAAAGGAAAACATTTGTGAAATTCCCACGTAGAAGACAAGATACACTTGCCAAGGAGGCAGTGGCAAGAATTTTGACACTCCAAATGTAGAGTGTGTGTTTAGGAAGCAGTCACAGTTTCCATGAGAGAGTCCCATGAAATCAATTAGGAAGATCCATGCTCTAGCCCTACCATGCAAGTGATGTGACTTGAAAGAGTCACTTAGTCTTAGTAACCATCATCACTAACAACTAAGTCAATGAATAAAGGTCCTCAGGTGCCAAGCTACAAAATGTGGGATGAGCATGGATGAGGATGGGTGGGAGAAGTCTCCAACTCTAACACAATTAGGGAAGGATGTGCTGACCTCAAGTGGCTGGGGGGCTGGGATCCTGCCACAGAGGGGGATTCCAAACCTCACATCCCCTGACCCAGGCCAGAAGACCAGGTAGAGTCCAAGGACCCTGGGGTGGCCCAATGACAATAAAGGTCAAAAGGAACTAGGGATCTGCCTGGTCCCTCAATCCCCTACTCTGAGCAGGGCTGCATGACGAGGCCAGAGGCCATCCACAGCAATCTGCCTTTACAGGAAAACAGGGACTGCAGGCTGCCTCTGGCTCACTGAATCAGGGTGGTGTTTTCATAAAGCAAGACCACTTCCTCACATTTGACCAGCAGCTCATGTGTTGACAGCACAATGACTGACTTGACTCAGGCCCTGATGAATGAAATAGAAAATTCATAGCAAACCCATCTTTAGCTCTTCCACATCATCAGGGGCTCTGATTCAATTCCGTCCAGAAAGGTGTCTGAAATGATTTCTAAACATGCTGGGGACTCACCTCTGTGTGGAACTTTTCAGGAAAAAGGGGATCAAATCTCATGAAGCAACTCTTCTCTCTTCTAGCCCATGGGCAATGCAAGGAACCTGCATGATACCAGAGGCTCACTTCTCTCTTCTCATGTCTTCTGGAAAGGATTCGTTAATGCTTCCTGCAAGGTGAAGCAGAAGCCTGCATCCCCAGCTGCACAGAAGTGTTTTAGGGCAGTGTCTCCCTTAAAACCCAAAAATAAAAAAACAGGTCATTCAACAGGCACATGGATTCGAGTACATGTTCAATGATCCCTCCTCCCTGGAGCCTTCCACATGCCCATCTTCCACATTCACAGAGCAATGCTTGGCCATTCTCAAGACCAAGAGACCATGATGCTCATCACCAGGAAGTCAATAAGGAACATGAAGAGAGCAGCATGGATTGCAGAAGGTGGCACATCAAGGATCTTCAGCTCTGCTGCTAGAACACAAGAGCTTAACTTCAGTATTGACTTTTTGCCAACTACCAAGTACGATAGCAGTGTCAAGCCCAATATGCAGATATGCAAGTAGTAGGTGACACCCCGCATCCATTCACAAAAGTGGGCAACATCTGCATCAGAACAAGGAAGTATCTTACCCTTACTCATAAAAATCATCAGAAACAAAATAAAATGGATGCAAGACTTCTCATTTCACTATTAGGTAGCTGTTGGAATTCCCTATTAAATAATACCTCCTCCAAAATAAAAAGTATCTCAGACATGTGTCAACTATTCAATGGATGACATTTTAAAAACTATGGACGTTACTTAATATTTATGTATGCTATATCCCTGCCTAAGGCTCTATGAGAAAGGAGCACATAGATTTGGATCTTTGAAAATCTCACATTTGCTGATAAATATTACTGCTGATCTCAGGCATGGCGAAGTGAAAAGTGGGACTTTGGATATTCCAAGAATGCTATGTTGTGGGATTGGTGTCCCTGATTCATACATAGCATATGGTTTCTATGAAATCCAGTGAGGGAGCAGGAGTAACGAAGCTGATTGCACAGATGACCTCAGGGAATACTGACAGATAGGCCAAATGAAAAATATGCTCCAGCTAACCATTGGTATTTGGGCTTCTGATCCCAGTCCTGTTTTTAAAAAAGGTGCAGACAGGCAGTGTTCATTAAAAACTGTCTACCATGTAAAAGTGGGTAATTTAAATGGCATCTAGTTACACATCTGATAGAATGGTCTGGCAACATATGAATTTCATTCTAACAACAACAACAACAACAAAACATAGAAAATGAGACATAAAGATAAAACCTTGTCTTCACCAGGATGCCTAAAAATAGGTTTTATTTGGCTCATGCAAATAAATATCTTTCAATAGAATTTCTGATTTCTGAATGAATCCATTCAACTTCATACTGCACAGATCACAAGGTTTTCTTTACAGAATATTCTCTTCTTCTTCTTAAAGCCTCACATAGAAAATGTCTCACAGGACATAGGAGGGCTAAAGTTTGAAGGCATCTAATTGTACTCTAAAACAATTATGAACCTATTCGATCCATTATTAATAAATATCACCACTTTACCACTTGAACCAAATCACAGAAAATTGGAAACAGATGATCATTGGCTTTGATACCTTTACTTCTGTTTCATTACTCAGAGTCGATCAACTCTATACTTCAAGTGACACAGATTTATTACAGAATGCCTAAGATCCTAAGGATCTATTTTAGCTCAGCCCATGGTATTGCTTCATTATTTTATTATTTTGTAAGTAATAAAAAATAACTTCATGTTGGATGATATATTCAAGCCATGAATATATCATCCAACATTGTTCTTCCCAAAATATTAGCCCAATTTCTGCGCGCGCTCACTTACTGTTCAGGAATTTTACTAATTGTTTGAAGGTTCTAGAGGACCTGTTAGACTCCTAATGGACAAACCATACAACATACTCCAGAGAACGGACGAGTGCCATAAGAAGAAAATAAGGTCAGCCTACAGCAATGGGCAGCTGCCTGCCCTCGGCTGGGAGGAGCCCTGGCCATGGCACCAGGGCTGCTGGGCAGCAGAAGCCTCCACAGCCCTGCAGGGAGCCTGGAGCACAGCTCTGCCTAACCATGCTCAGCCCTGGACAGATGCACATGAGTTCCCATCACAGGCTCGAGTGTGACAGTCCCAGGTGCATGCCTGTCATGACAGCCACCAGGGAGGCTGAGGCAAGAGGAACGTTTGAGGTCAGCCTTGGCAACTTAGACCCCGAGGCAAAGGGGAAATACTTTTACAGGGGTCTCTGAGGGTGTAGCTCAGGTAGGTCACTTGCCTCACAGGCTCAAGGCCCTGGGTTCAATCCCCAGAACCCACGTACACACAAAAAGTGAACTTGGAATATTGTTTAAAATGATGGGTCAGGTACACACAAGGACTTCAATATGACCTCTCAGAGGAGCTCAATTTGAGATCAGACTGAACAAAAGACCACCTGGACCATTGACTCAGTGTCTGAAACCCTCTGTGAGCATGAGAAGCACTGCTGGCAAGACACCAGAGGGCCAAAGCACTTGTGCCCCCTGCAGGGGCGTCTCTTGTCTACCGCCAAAGACTGTTCCCCTCCTGGGGCAGCTGAGAGCAAGCTGGGCCTTGGAGCAAGGACTAGTGCTTTAGATATAGACTATGCAAGCAAGGGGCAATGTCTTTAATAAAACTAAAATTAAAAAGTCACATTGAAAAAATTTTAAAAAGAAGAAAATAAGGTCAAGTAGAGGAAGCCCATTTTCACAGGAAAAAATCCCCCAGTGAAAAGCATCAGAATAGATACCAAGAAAAATACCAACAAAAACAGTGTGTTCCCACTATGTATCTACTCAACATGCAAAAGTTAGAAAGCTAGATAATACAATCCTGGCCACAGGTAGAGCTATGCAGAAGAGCCACCTGGCAGTGCTTAGTCAAAGAAGTAAACATGCACACTTTGACCTAGAAATTCCACATGTGTGTAAACCAGGCGGTGCTTAAGCAGTTTCACAAGGGGACATGCACAGGGAAATTTATCCTCAGGTTCTTATAGAGTTGTCTGTGCTTACAGGGAGTTGATGGTTGTCAAGATGCCCACAGCTGCGAAAGTCAAAAGCTAAAAAAATAATAGATGCCAACCTGGATATATTAATAATCCCGTATCTATGATCACCTTCATAAGGTAGCTTCCCAACTTCTATGTGGAAGTGAGTTTCTCCTTGGCCCTTACACTGTTGTGGAGACCACTAGGAGTTCAGCTTTGTGCAGGATCATCTGACCTGGACTTTTGGCAAGACCTGTACAGCCCTCACACATGCTCAGATGCTACAGGACTTTTCAGACCAGTCCAGACAACAGTAGGCATCCATTCATTGTCTGCACTCTACAGATTCCTAGATGCACGACATTCATTACCATCAAATGCAGAATTTTCATCAAAAACTAATATATATATCATTCCAATCTGAATCAAGAAAATCGGAAATATCCCCAAATCCAAAGAGTGGATCCCCATTGTGATGCTACAAGTTGAAAATTCCACAGCTGACCTCATGGGATGGTTCACAGTCAAAAGACAGCTGCATGAAAAATATTACATGACCTTCCTGCTATGTGAAAAGTGGCATGTGAACTACACATGCATGTCTTCCTCAGACATGGGTTCATTTGCAAGACACCTTGTGCAATTGAAAATACTCCAAAAGGGGAGAAATCAGAACCATGTCTCCAAAGTATTTCAGCAGAGACCAACTCCATCTGTCTATCTATCTCTCAGTGAGTGTGTGTGCTCTTGTGTGTGTTTGTGTGTCTTTGTTTGTGTTTGTACCATCACAGCTGATACTTCATTGCCCCCATTGGAAAACTGACTCAGATAATGCCATCTGCCAAACTCCTAAAAACCAAAGTTCTTGCTGATAGAATGAAACATTCCTTCCTGTTGGTTTGGATGTGTCCTTTAGGAATCACTGCTGCATTTAGTATACTCAAATCATCACAGTAGATCAGGTAACAAAAACATATATATTTTAAAATAATAATAATATATTAATGGCAACAACAAATACAGGATAGAGTAACAACTGTGTTACTAAACAAGGTCAAGGACAATGGCAAACTATAGATTCAAACTTTGAAGAAAATAGTAATCAATGTAAATATTCCTGGGCTGCCTCAGCCCCGCCCAGGCACACAGCAACAGAATGGTTTTGCAAGCATCCTCAGGAGGGCAGGAGCCTTCTTTGCAGGACGAGAGGGAGGTTCAGGCTCGATCCACCCATCATTCTTTTGGGAGAGGCTCCTTTTCCTCAGCACAAAGTTGGATTTTTTGTGAGGATTCTTGGCATAAAATACGTTGGCCTCTGCTGGAATCCTCAGCTCTGGGGAGAGAGGGGTGTACAAAAAGAAGGTGGCACTCAGGAGGTGCTCCCTAGGACACGCCAACATCTGAGAGCCTGTGCCAGAAAAGGCCAGAGCCACACACCTGAGAGCTCTCCAATTCAGCACCAATACCAACAAAGACAGCCTCCACAGTCCTCCCTGAGGAAGAACTAGGCAGAGCACTTCAACAGACCTAATGTCTGTTCCTACCGAAGGCTTTGGACTCCAGAATATCTCAGGTCCTCTTGCATCTGCCAAAGCACACCACTAGGGTTTGCATCTGAAATCTCCCACAAAAGGCTCCTGTGCCGAAGATTCAGTCCCCACATGAGCCATCTTCATAGGTGGGTTTGGAGGGAAGCATTGGATGGTGAGTGCTCTGATGTCAACATGAAATTCTCATTCAAGATGAATACACTACTGGGGGGTGGGAGGGACTGGAAGAAAGGTTGAGCATGGTTGGAGTAAGACCTAAACAGGGTTGTGCCCTGGGCAACAGTACCTTGTTCCTGTTGGCTCCACTGAATCCTCATTCTCCAAGGAGAGGTCCTCCCTCTCCATCTTTCTCTCTCTCCCTCTCTGCCAGCCTCGTTCTCTCTCTCCCAGTCTATGCCTTTGTGGCAAGGGCTGAGGAGCTCTCCACTGCCACACACTAGAGCTTTATGGACAGCCTCAGTGCACAACCAAAGAGAAAGCTATGAAACCCAGAGAAAAAAGGCCTAGGATTCCTCCTCTGAGTTATTTTCCTCAAGTATGGCCACAGTGAGGACAGGCTGACCAGCGCGGATACCATGTTAGAGCCATGCTTCTGCATTGGTGGAGCCCGCCTCCATGTGAACCAGGCTTCTGAGAATGGAGGCCACATTCCAAATACTGCCCTACTGAGAACAATGGTTCCAAAGCCCAGCAAAGGGACTGCTTCCCTCCAACATGGTGTATGGCCCAGTGGTGCCATGACCCCGAGTGGGGGAATACAACAGCCGCTTCTCCTTCCTCTGAACATGTGTTTCCTGTCGCCCTCCTCTAACCTAGAGCCTGTTCTCCATCCCTTCTGGGTTGGATGTGGAGATCTCTGCTATGAATTTCTTAGGCTACCAAGGCCCCAGACAGACTTCCTCTTCCATAGACTCTACTAACCTAACAGTAGGTTAAGATAGGAGACAAGTGATCCTAGAACTCATAGGGATGGTGGTCTTCAGGGTACATAGGCTGGGATAATGGCTGCTGTGGTGTTTGGCTCACAAAAACCAACCAACCAACCAACGAAAAAGCGCTGGCATTATTATCAGATGAGCTCTGTGGCTACGTGCTCAGGAAGCCCTCATCTGACTTTAGTTAGGGATCACAACCTGGCTATTGTGATCACTCCTTGCCTAGTGGACTCAGGTGCGTAAGACCATGGAATTTAGGCAAAAACAGATGATTCAGGCTGTCTCCCAGGCTGTGTTTTCTTCCCAATTTCATCCTGTTACTGCTTGCTAGAATCCTGGCAATGCTCTGCCCAGGCAGTGGTT
Source organism: Urocitellus parryii (assembly GCF_045843805.1). Classification (NCBI taxonomy): domain Eukaryota; kingdom Metazoa; phylum Chordata; class Mammalia; order Rodentia; family Sciuridae; genus Urocitellus; species Urocitellus parryii. The sequence goes on from NC_135548.1 coordinate 44,894,945, forward strand.
TTTTGGTCACACAGAAGGCTTTCAATAGTACAGCTTCAGTCCACAAAATGCCAGTTCCCTCTTTAGCCCATGCATTCCCATGTTCCTTTAAAACCACTCCTATCCCAGACCATGAAAACATACTGCTCCTGGAGAGAGGCTTTCCTCCTCACTCCTCAAAGATGTCAGCTTTGGATGCCTGTTCATGTCCAGGGGAGGGCACCTGGTGGGGAGCCGCAATATCCACCGGGGTATACCATTGGACCTCAAGACCTTCCACCAGCAGAAGTGCAGTTGGCTTTGTGCACGAACCCAACACACCTGTTGGAGTGTTCTTGGGGGTCAGAGACTACTCTTTGTTGCTAAGAGTTGACCTGAGTCCACATCCTGACCCTTGCTCTCTGCTATCTGATTGTCTCACTTACTCTGACGGCGAGAGATGATTTGGCCCAGCTCATAATCCTCTGCATTCTCCTCAGTAAGGAAGTGTAGGTCGAGGGCGCTGCGGATGACGACAGGAGCCCTATCGTGGCAGGTCACCTGGAACAGCATGGGAGACAGGCCTTCAGGAAATGGGCCTTGAAGTGACTACTCAAGGACAGTGGGCAGGGGCATTCTGGAGGCACCTCCACTCTAAATACAAGGGCAACATCCATGACCCTACTACCCGAGGCTGACCTCCTGCTCATCGTGTGGGCTCTTCCCACAGGCTACTAGCCCAATCCTTGTACATAGGACTTCCTGGGACTGCCATTGCTCTTTGTGGAGCTGCACTCCTCTCGGAGTGAAAAGACCCCACTACCTGCATACAGATGCAATCTCATCCCACAAGTTGGGAGGAATGGGAAAATAGCCTCCAAGATCCCAGGTCTGCCCGAGGATGCAGGCGGCATTGGGAATGGCCTAGGCACAAAACCTAGAGGCTTTGGTCTGGATTGCCAGGGCCAAAAACAGACCCAGGAACATGACCACACACAGGAGAGCTGAAAGATAGCCACGAGAGCTCCTGGCCTCCAGAGGCTCAGTGCTGGCTGGGATGTAGGAGGGCACCTCATCCGGCAAGGGTGGTCATTGGGTTACCTGGACATTTAGTGTGCTTGCTCCACATCCATATCGACTCTGCAGAGAGACTCTCTCAGCTCCTTGTTCAAGGAACATGGAGAACCTCACACTGCTGTCCTCCTCCATAGACGTCAGCATCCCATACAAGGGAACCTGCAACCTAGTTCCTGTCCTATTCTCATCTGTCACCCATACCTGTCCCTGCCCTTCTGGACTGCATGCTGCCACCTGACACACAGACTCCCTCAGACATGGCAGTGGACAAGCTGCTGCACTCGCTCATCTCAGCTCCAGCCCTTCACACTGACCTCTCCCTTCTTGATTCCCATCTATCCTCCTGATCATCCAGAAGCTCCAAATTCAAGAGGGCATGAGTAGTCCATGGTATTGGACCAGTGTCTGCTCCCCACCCAGGTGTAAGCACCACGGGACACCCCTGCTCCCAGGCTTACCAGAACACTCTTGGCCATCTCTGGACTTTGTGTTTCTAAGTGGACACGAATTAAGCAGGTGTCTCCCACCTGCTTGTGGGAAAGCGGGCTGGAGGACTTGCAGGTTGATTCTGAGAACTGTGGGGGATGGAACATCAGCAAACCCAGAAACAGAAAGCCACCCCAGACTGTCAGTTGGCTCTATGGGCTTCCAGCAAATATGTCCAGGTGCTGAGGCTTCTTATTTCCTCAGGTCGGAGTGGAATGGCAGCACATGCATAGCTTGAATAAGGTAGGTTTTTACCTCCTTTCCCTTGACCTGGGGGCGTTTCCTCACGATGAAATATTGTATTCCCAGATTCATGGACAGACACACGAGTGAGTGGTCAGAGACCTTGATTTCTGCAGAGCGAAGTGGAGAGAATTGTTAGGTGGCACTCAAGAATTATACCACAAAACACCCACAACCCCTGAGAGTCTCCGCCAGGCCCATCACACTTTGGTATTTTGGGGCCAAGGCCCACTTTCTCTTGGCTGTCAGTTATCCTGAGCCCACTGTGGATCATGTCTCCCCACTGTCTGATTGTCCTACTTACTCTCATCCTCAGACATCATATACAGCAGCTCAAAGTTGTCCACATCCTCATGCTGCAACAAATTTTGGTCCAAGGCCCTGCAGATGAGGCTTGCCACCGTCTCCTGAAAGGTCACCTGGATCAGGGTGGGACAAATGTCATCAGAGAATGGCTTTTAGAAGAGCTACCCAGAAGACTGTGGTCAAACATTCAGGAGAAATCTCAGCTACATATACAAGGGCACAATCTTGTTATCCTGCTACCTGAGTGTGTCCTCCATATACCACCTGGGTTCTTGCAATGTGCTACTAGAACAATCCTGGTACAAATATCTGCCTGTACCTGCCATCTCCCCTCCCCCTGGGGAGCCACATTCCACTCATGTCAAAGGACCAAACTGCCTATGCACAGACACACTCTCATCTCACTGAGATGAGAGCAATGGGCCAGGGATCTGCGCACCAAGTGTGATCTGGGATGCAGGCTGCCTTTGTGGGTGGAAGAGGCAGATGCACTGAAAATTTGGGTCCTGACTGCCACGACACAAAACAGACTCAGATACAAGAGTGTGCACTTGAGTGCTTCATGATAGCTTTGAGAGGCCCTGGCCTCTGGAAGCTCAGTGCGGGTCTGGTTGTAATGATGTACTTGACTCAGCACTGGCAGTCACTGAACATGTCTCCTCTGCAGCTGGACACCTGCAGCATTAGCGTGTCTACTGCACATCCATAGAAATTCTGCCAAGAACCCCTTTAGCTCCGTATTTACCTACATGCAAAGCCTAACATTCCGAAGCTTTGGCATGACCCCCCAGGTGATCCCGACCCCAAATTCCTACACCTAGTCATGCTAAGGAGGTTCTCTTCCCTGCCACCAGGAACACATCCCCTCCTACACATGTGACAAGTCACTGCCACCTCCTCTGCTCCAACTTCACTCATTGAGAATACCAAGTTCTAGGCACTGCAGCCTGCACCCTGGACATATCTCTGCCTTCATCTGTCCACAGCACTTCCGTCTGCACTTGTGGCCTGCAAAACCCACAATACACAGGCCCACTCACCACTGAAGCTGGGCATGCTGATGCTCTCCCTCCTCAGGTCAAGCCCTTAAGACGGACCTCTCTCTTCTTTATTTCCCACCATAGCCGTGGGGTTGGCTGTGTCTCCTGCCTTCCACTGTGTGGACACCCAGGAGGCAGCCCTGCTGTCGGGCTTACCGGGATGCGCTTTGTCTCCCTCAGGCTCTGTCCCTCTAGGAGGACGTGAACAACGCGGCTGTCTTCCACCTGCTCGCTGGAGTGAAGCAGTGAGGAGCTGCTACTCACAGCTGCTGGGGTCCTGGATGCCACTGCCACAGAAGGTTCCAAGAACTGTGGGGGATGACAACATCAGCAAAGCCCAGCAACTGCACCCCACCCAGCCTGGCAGTTGGCTCTGTGGGCATTCTACAACATCCATCCAGAACCTGAGGTTCTTGTCCCCTTGGAGGATGTGGAGTGGCACCAGGAGTAAAGACTGAAGAAGGTGGCTGTTTTGGGAACAAGAGATCCAGCACCTGCTGGGTGGGGATGAAATCCCAGGAGATTAACCCCATGTTGCTGCTGAAATGTAGGTTCCTCCCACAAATGACAGGCAGGAGCTCATTCCTAAGCTGGTCCTGCCTGTAAGGTTCAAGGCTCTGAACCCTGAAGGGCTCCTCCGTGTTCTGATCATTTTCACCCTGGGTTGGGACCAAGAATGGTGGGTTCAAAATGGAAATGGTGACAAACAGAAAAATGACTTGTGCCAATACACTAGAGTCAAAGCACAATGGGACAGTTCCCATCAGTACAAACACACACACACACACACACACACACACACACACACACACAGAGTCAGAATAGGAGTCCTGGGCCATTCATCAGGGATCAGACTAGAGGGCCTGCTGGGCTCACCTGCCCTGTGCTACTCACTGTTACTCTTGAGCTCCTCTGCAACAATCGCCAGAGGCTCTGGCGTCTAAGATGAAGCCTCACCCAGTGTATCCACAAAAGGGCTAGTTGGCCCCCCTGAGATTCCTGGGAGCCTGAGGCTCAGCATTGTCTGCAACCACAGGAGAACATCCTTCTCCCTCCAGTGGCTCCAACCAAGTGAGCTCGGATGGCTTGGTCAGTGAAGTGGGTGCCTGGATACCAGGGTTCCATGTTCTGTTTGATCCATTGTCAAGGCAATGATGTCATTTCCTGTGCCCATACCTGAGCCTCTTTTCACATAAGACCACTTTCAACAGCCCTATGGGCTGCCGATTTCTCCTCCATGCCTACCCATCTCAGGTGCGCAGGTGTTCACCAACAACTACCCAAACATCCCCACCAGCGTCTGCCCCGCTTGGTGCCACTAGAGTTCCAGCTTGGAGCCTTCAAAAATGCATTCACAACCAGTCCTTCCCTCTCAGCAGCTTTTGGACCCTGGTCCCATCATTGTGCAACTCATGGTGTGCCCAGTCTTTTCTGGAAAGTAGGGTAGCATCTAATCTCTAGGGTTTATTGTGTCTATTGGCCCATAACACCCTCTGTTCTCTCTGAAACCAGAGATGGGACTCACAGGTGGCTAAAGCACAAATGTAGAGATGGGATAATCACAAGAAAGGGAGAGACAAAGAATGCACCCTAACTCAATCAGGCCTGTGTCCCACACAGGGACATGGCCAATGTCCGTCCCATCCTGGCTGCAGTTCCCTCTCTACACCATGGCAAGTTGGAGGGGACTGAGATGCAGAGGCTGCTCCCCTCTGCCATACAACTCCCCAAGGCTTCTCCTAAGATTTCAAAAGGGCCAAGTGTGTCTAGTGTTGGGGTCTCACAGAGACTCCGAGGTACCACAGCATCCTGCTGCCCAGAACCGGTTCACCCCTCACCTCAAGGGGGCTCAGCCTCTGGATTCATGGGAATTGAAGTGGGTACAGGTGATGGGATATCACCTCCAAGACTGAGTTATGCCAAGTCCATGACCCCTGTCTGCATCCCTGTCTCCAGCACCACTCCCCCCTCTCTCTTTCCTCCTCAGAGCAAACAAATCCATTTAGCAAGTGTGTCCTGTGATAAAGACATGACGGTCACCCATCCTCTCATTACAAAAACACTGAGGCTCAGCCAACATGGATCCTACAGGGAACACAGGCATAAACTCAGACTCCGATCCTCCCAGCCGAGCCTCAGTGGAGCCTGGACTCCCAGCCTCCTGAGTCAAGGAAACAGAGGTTCCTAGCCGAGCCACCTTGGATGCAGCCGCACACAAACTGAACTCATCAATGCTCTCAGTTGTGAGTAAGAGGGGAAGTGGTGTTTCACAACCCTGGACATCAAGTGCAGTCTCCAGGCTTTGGGGTGTGCCCTGGCCTCTGTCTATCTGCCCAGGCTCTCCAACCCACACTGGCCTCTTACCCAACCTCCTCCTAGGGCCAAACTCAATCCTGCCTCTCAATTTCTGCTGCCTTCCCCAACACACTGCTCCCCAAAATGAGCAGGGCTGGCTCTCGGTTATCATGCTGGTGCCAGCAGCAATGCCACCCCACTGACATAATTCTGAGTCCCAACCTAGGCACTCCAGCTGTCTTTGCCACACCTGGCCTGTTTGGGCTCTGGCTCTTGCTCTTTTCTTTCATGTGCATGTGTTTTGAGGTTTTGAGTTTCTCCCACTGCAGAACTGCAGCTGTGGCAGGGTAGAGCTCATGAGGGTGACATTCTGAGCCACATCCAATCCCATCAGGACTGTTCACTGGGGTGACTGCTGGAACACAGTGATGAGTGAACACATGGGAGGTGGTTGGACCCACCTTGCCTCTGAGTGGCTTCCTTTCAGGACAGGAATGTAGGCATGGGAGCCCCTGGCGTGGGATGCTTTGCACAAGGCGTGACCATGGGCTCTCTTTCCTGGCAAAAATGGCTCCACTCAGCATGGAGAGCACTGTCATTCCTGGTGGCTAACAACAGCCCTGGACCCCAGAAAGGAACCCACACTCAAGATTAACGTCTGAGTGTGCGTGTCCTCGAGGAAATGAGGTCTCCTGATCCCAGGTGCAAAGGGGTAAGTCCTCTAACTCCAGGGGCCATGAAGGGACATCTGAGTTTCCCTCGTCCTTCTTTCCCTCTCTAACTAACCACAGTTAGGACCCTGGCCTCATTCCCCAGTGAGGATCATTAGGCTCCATAAAGGACAGTCTCTAAGATGCTCAGTGGACCAACACCCTCTGCACAACCCATAACCCTATTCACCCAAGAGGCAAGAGGATTTCTATTCAGGAAAACCAGGAAAGGGAGAGCCTTTCTCAAGGACACAAGGACATTAGTGAGTGAGGGAGTGATTAATGGATGGAGAACTATTTCCAACACCAACTTCCAGGAGCATATATGGCCCCCTGGAGAATTCTGCAGTGTGTTGGTGATTAAGGAGAACGTGTGAATTCAGGGGTCACTAGGTCCTCTCAGCCATAAGGAGGGAAACTGCCATAAAGGAACTAGGACAAGGGTGCGAGGAATGCTCACTGGTGGGAGATCGGAAGGAAGGAAAGTGTACTCATTAGAAAAGTGTCGCCTGAAAATTCTTAGCCAGCCAAAAGTCGTGCGAACTTGTGTGGGAAAAGAGTCTTTGCACAGTGATGAAGCTAAGAGCTCACATGATGGAACACAGCATCAACTGGGACCAAATCCAATATCTGATATTCTTGTAGGAAGAGGAGAGTCTGGACCCAGATACCAGGGAGACTGGGGGATACCGGATATGTGAGGTTGGAGCCAGGGCGGGATGCCCATATGGGAACCACAGATCGTGGGCAGCAATAGGAGAGTGGGCAAGGGCTGGGAGAGTTGGGGAGACAGTCCCCTTGAAACCTGGGAGGGGTTATGGCACTGGGACAGCCCAACACCTACTGTGTTGAGCCTCTGGAGCTCAACGGAAGACACTTCCTCTGTTGTCGGCCACCCAGTTAACAGAGTTTGGTTGCAGCAGCCTAGGACCCAGCTGAAGGTCTGAGCATGTTGGCCATGCAGGTTGGATCTGGACCACAGACACCCTCATCAGAGATTGTAGGGTCTCAGCCCTGAGGCAAGACAGGCACTAAGTCAGGCCAGGTGGGGAAACGGATAGGCACACACTCTGGGGGCTGGTGCCTGTGTTACTGGGAGCACTTCTGATCGCAATTCCCTGATCTGCTGCCAACACAGGCTACAGAGGAGGGTACAGAAACACAGACCACGGATCTGCCCCACTCAGTGGGCCCAGGCCAACACCACACCCAGCAGCCTCGTGCCATACCCAATGAGTCTCGAAGCGGCCCCTTCTTCCCATCCTGAGAGCTCTTCCCTTCCTCATGTGCCAATAGCTCCCTACTGTCACTGGCAATATCTACTCTGTGAGATGTCAACATCCGTGGGTACTGTTCTCTCATCCCAGGACAGTGTGGTCCCACACACCCTGGTGAAATGGGCCACCTGGAGGCTGGACCTGGAGGTTGTTGAGGCTGAATGGCAGCGGTGGTCCTCTGGCACTTAATATTATTTAAGTTTAAAAAAAAACAAAAACAAAAACAAAAAACGGGTCTTGGTGCTCAAAAATGTTTGATTTGCATATTCTCATCCCCTAACCCCAATATTTTCATTATTTCCTCACATATGAAATCTTACTAGCATAAAGGTAATTTCGTATTAAACAAAGTGGATTGAAATAACATTGGTAAAAATAATCAATCACCATACTTTCAATTTTTGTTCTGCTTTCCTATTAGAAACCACTTGGATACAAGAGAACAGAGGACAGACTCATGGAAATGCTTGAAATGACAAGAAGCTCCCACTCAAGCTCAGCATTCAGTCCTGGACAGGGTAAGACCAGGCCACTTTGACATCTGTGCCAAAGAGTCTACCAGACAGAATCCTCTGACTGATCCCTGACTGAGCCATAGGAACTGGCTAGAAAAGCCTTCACATCCTCAATACATTCTTCACGTCAGAATACTTGACAACCATTGATATCCATCTCTCGTTAACTTGCTCCCCAGCCAACCATTCTTCAACAAATTCAAAGGAGTAACTCATGCAAGCACAGAGAAAGGGGTGTTCACTACACACATCCATGTGCTAAAAAGACAACTGGTATTTCTTGTTTGGGCTATTTCAAATGAAATCCCTTCTGCATGACCTCCACAAACCAAAGGAAAATATTTGTGAAATTCCCACGTAGAAGACAAGATACACTTGCCAAGGAGGCAGTGGCAAGAATTTTGACACTCCAAATGTAGAGTGTGTGTTTAGGAAGCAGTCACAGTTTCCATGAGAGAGTCCCATGAAATCAATTAGGAAGATCCATGCTCTAGCCCTACCATGCAAGTGATGTGACTTGAAAGAGTCACTTAGTCTTAGTAACCATCATCACTAACAACTAAGTCAATGAATAAAGGTCCTCAGGTGCCAAGCTACAAAATGTGGGATGAGCATGGATGAGGATGGGTGGGAGAAGTCTCCAACTCTAACACAATTAGGGAAGGATGTGCTGACCTCAAGTGGCTGGGGGGCTGGGATCCTGCCACAGAGGGGGATTCCAAACCTCACATCCCCTGACCCAGGCCAGAAGACCAGGTAGAGTCCAAGGACCCTGGGGTGGCCCAATGGCAATAAAGGTCAAAAGGAACTAGGGATCTGCCTGGTCCCTCAATCCCCTACTCTGAGCAGGGCTGCATGACGAGGCCAGAGGCCATCCACAGCAATCTGCCTTTACAGGAAAACAGGGACTGCAGGCTGCCTCTGGCTCACTGAATCAGGGTGGTGTTTTCATAAAGCAAGACCACTTCCTCACATTTGACCAGCAGCTCATGTGTTGACAGCACAATGACTGACTTGACTCAGGCCCTGATGAATGAAATAGAAAATTCATAGCAAACCCATCTTTAGCTCTTCCACATCATCAGGGGCTCTGATTCAATTCCGTCCAGAAAGGTGTCTGAAATGATTTCTAAACATGCTGGGGACTCACCTCTGTGTGGAACTTTTCAGGAAAAAGGGGATCAAATCTCATGAAGCAACTCTTCTCTCTTCTAGCCCATGGGCAATGCAAGGAACCTGCATGATACCAGAGGCTCACTTCTCTCTTCTCATGTCTTCTGGAAAGGATTCGTTAATGCTTCCTGCAAGGTGAAGCAGAAGCCTGCATCCCCAGCTGCACAGAAGTGTTTTAGGGCAGTGTCTCCCTTAAAACCCAAAAATAAAAAAACAGGTCATTCAACAGGCACATGGATTCGAGTACATGTTCAATGATCCCTCCTCCCTGGAGCCTTCCACATGCCCATCTTCCACATTCACAGAGCAATGCTTGGCCATTCTCAAGACCAGGAGACCATGATGCTCATCACCAGGAAGTCAATAAGGAACATGAAGAGAGCAGCATGGATTGCAGAAGGTGGCACATCAAGGATCTTCAGCTCTGCTGCTAGAACACAAGAGCTTAACTTCAGTATTGACTTTTTGCCAACTACCAAGTACGATAGCAGTGTCAAGCCCAATATGCAGATATGCAAGTAGTAGGTGACACCCCGCATCCATTCACAAAAGTGGGCAACATCTGCATCAGAACAAGGAAGTATCTTACCCTTACTCATAAAAATCATCAGAAACAAAATAAAATGGATGCAAGACTTCTCATTTCACTATTAGGTAGCTGTTGGAATTCCCTATTAAATAATACCTCCTCCAAAATAAAAAGTATCTCAGACATGTGTCAACTATTCAATGGATGACATTTTAAAAACTATGGACGTTACTTAATATTTATGTATGCTATATCCCTGCCTAAGGCTCTATGAGAAAGGAGCACATAGAATTGGATCTTTGAAAATCTCACATTTGCTGATAAATATTACTGCTGATCTCAGGCATGGCGAAGTGAAAAGTGGGACTTTGGATATTCCAAGAATGCTATGTTGTGGGATTGGTGTCCCTGATTCATACATAGCATATGGGTTCTATGAAATCCAGTGAGGGAGCAGGAGTAACGAAGCTGATTGCACAGATGACCTCAGGGAATACTGACAGATAGGCCAAATGAAAAATATGTTCCAGCTAACCATTGGTATTTGGGCTTCTGATCCCAGTCCTGTTTTTAAAAAAGGTGCAGACAGGCAGTGTTCATTAAAAACTGTCTACCATGTAAAAGTGGGTAATTTAAATGGCATCTAGTTACACATCTGATAGAATGGTCTGGCAACATATGAATTTCATTCTAACAACAACAACAACAACAAAACATAGAAAATGAGACATAAAGATAAAACCTTGTCTTCACCAGGATGCCTAAAAATAGGTTTTATTTGGCTCATGCAAATAAATATCTTTCAATAGAATTTCTGATTTCTGAATGAATCCATTCAACTTCATACTGCACAGATCACAAGGTTTTCTTTACAGAATATTCTCTTCTTCTTCTTAAAGCCTCACATAGAAAATGTCTCACAGGACATAGGAGGGCTAAAGTTTGAAGGCATCTAATTGTACTCTAAAACAATTATGAACCTATTCGATCCATTATTAATAAATATCACCACTTTACCACTTGAACCAAATCACAGAAAATTGGAAACAGATGATCATTGGCTTTGATACCTTTACTTCTGTTTCATTACTCAGAGTCGATCAACTCTATACTTCAAGTGACACAGATTTATTACAGAATGCCTAAGATCCTAAGGATCTATTTTAGCTCAGCCCATGGTATTGCTTCATTATTTTATTATTTTGTAAGTAATAAAATATAACTTCATGTTGGATGATATATTCAAGCCATGAATATATCATCCAACATTGTTCTTCCCAAAATATTAGCCCAATTTCTGCGCGCGCTCACTTACTGTTCAGGAATTTTACTAATTGTTTGAAGGTTCTAGAGGACCTGTTAGACTCCTAATGGACAAACCATACAACATACTCCAGAGAACGGACGAGTGCCATAAGAAGAAAATAAGGTCAGCCTACAGCAATGGGCAGCTGCCTGCCCTCGGCTGGGAGGAGCCCTGGCCATGGCACCAGGGCTGCTGGGCAGCAGAAGCCTCCACAGCCCTGCAGGGAGCCTGGAGCACAGCTCTGCCTAACCATGCTCAGCCCTGGACAGATGCACATGAGTTCCCATCACAGGCTCGAGTGTGACAGTCCCAGGTGCATGCCTGTCATGCCAGCCACCAGGGAGGCTGAGGCAAGAGGAACGTTTGAGGTAAGCCTTAGCAACTTAGACCCCGAGGCAAAGGGGAAATACTTTTACAGGGGTCTCTGAGGGTGTAGCTCAGGTAGGTCACTTGCCTCACAGGCTCAAGGCCCTGGGTTCAATCCCCAGAACCCACGTACACACAAAAAGTGAACTTGGAATATTGTTTAAAATGATGGATCAGGTACACACAAGGACTTCAATATGACCTCTCAGAGGAGCTCAATTTGAGATCAGACTGAACAAAAGACCACCTGGACCATTGACTCAGTGTCTGAAACCCTCTGTGAACATGGGAAGCACTGCTGGCAAGACACCAGAGGGCCAAAGCACTTGTGCCCCCTGCAGGGGCGTCTCTTGTCTACCGCCAAAGACTGTTCCCCTCCTGGGGCAGCTGAGAGCAAGCTGGGCCTTGGAGCAAGGACTAGTGCTTTAGATATAGACTATGCAAGCAAGGGGCAATGTCTTTAATAAAACTAAAATTAAAAAGTCACATTGAAAAAATTTTAAAATGAAGAAAATAAGGTCAAGTAGAGGAAGCCCATTTTCACAGGAAAAAATCCCCCAGTGAAAAGCATCAGAATAGATACCAAGAAAAATACCAACAAAAACAGTGTGCTCCCACTATGTATCTACTCAACCTGCAAAAGTTAGAAAGCTAGATAATACAATCCTGGCCACAGGTAGAGCTATGCAGAAGAGCCACCTGGCAGTGCTTAGTCAAAGAAGTAAACATGCACACTTTGACCTAGAAATTCCACCTGTGTGTAAACCAGGCGGTGCTTAAGCAGTTTCACAAGGGGACATGCACAGGGAAATTTATCCTCAGGTTCTTATAGAGTTGTCTGTGCTTACAGGGAGTTGATGGTTGTCAAGATGCCCACAGCTGCGAAAGTCAAAAGCTAAAAAAATAATAGATGCCAACCTGGATATATTAATAATCCCGTATCTATGATCACCTTCATAAGGTAGCTTCCCAACTTCTGTGTGGAAGTGAGTTCCTCCTTGGCCCTCACACAGTTGTGGAGACCACTAGGAGTTCAGCTTTGTGCAGGATCATCTGACCTGGACTTTTGGCAAGACCTGTACAGCCCTCACACATGCTCAGATGCTACAGGACTTTTCAGACCAGTCCAGACAACAGTAGGCATCCATTCATTGTCTGCACTCTACAGATTCCTAGATGCACGACATTCATTACCATCAAATGCAGAATTTTCATCAAAAACTAATATATATATCATTCCAATCTGAATCAAGAAAATCGGAAATATCCCCAAATCCAAAGAGTGGATCCCCATTGTGATGCTACAAGTTGAAAATTCCACAGCTGACCTCATGGGATGGTTCACAGTCAAAAGACAGCTGCATGAAAAATATTACATGACCTTCCTGCTATGTGAAAAGTGGCATGTGAAGTACACATGCATGTCTTCCTCAGACATGGGTTCATTTGCAAGACACCTTGTGCAATTGAAAATACTCCAAAAGGGGAGAAATCAGAACCATGTCTCCAAAGTATTTCAGCAGAGACCAACTCCATCTGTCTATCTATCTCTCAGTGAGTGTGTGTGCTCTTGTGTGTGTTTGTGTGTCTTTGTTTGTGTTTGTACCATCATAGCTGATACTTCATTGCCCCCATTGGAAAACTGACTCAGATAATGCCATCTGCCAAACTCCTAAAAACCAAAGTTCTTGCTGATAGAATGAAACATTCCTTCCTGTTGGTTTGGATGTGTCCTTTAGGAATCACTGCTACATTTAGTATACTCAAATCATCACAGTAGATCAGGTAACAAAAACATATATATTTTAAAATAATAATAATATATTAATGGAAACAACAAATACAGGATAGAGTAACAACTGTGTTACTAAACAAGGTCAAGGACAATGGGAAACTATAGATTCAAACTTTGAAGAAAATAGTAATCAATGTAAATATTCCTGGGCTGCCTCAGCCCCGCCCAGGCACACAGCAACAGAATGGTTTTGCAAGCATCCTCAGGAGGGCTGGAGCCTTCTTTGCAGGACGAGAGGGAGGTTGAGGCTCGATCCACCCATCATTCTTTTGGGAGAGGCTCCTTTTCCTCAGCACAAAGTTGGATTTTTTGTGAGGATTCTTGGCATAAAATACGTTGGCCTCTGCTGGAATCCTCAGCTCTGGGGAGAGAGGGGTGTACAAAAAGAAGGTGGCACTCAGGAGGTGCTCCCTAGGACACGCCAACATCTGAGAGCCTGTGCCAGAAAAGGCCAGAGCCACACACCTGAGAGCTCTCCAATTCAGCACCAATACCAACAAAGACAGCCTCCACAGTCCTCCCTGAGGAAGAACTAGGCAGAGCACTTCAACAGACCTAATGTCTGTTCCTACCGAAGGCTTTGGACTCCAGAATATCTCAGGTCCTCTTGCATCTGCCAAAGCACACCACTAGGGTTTGCATCTGAAATCTCCCACAAAAGGCTCCTGTGCCGAAGATTCAGTCCCCACATGAGCCATCTTCATAGGTGGGTTTGGAGGGAAGCATTGGATGGTGAGTGCTCTGATGTCAACATGAAATTCTCATTCAAGATGAATACACTACTGGGGGGTGGGAGGGACTGGAAGAAAGGTTGAGCATGGTTGGAGTAAGACCTAAACAGGGTTATGCCCTGGGCAACAGTACCTTGTTCCTGTTGGCTCCACTGAATCCTCATTCTCCAAGGAGAGGTCCTCCCTCTCCATCTTTCTCTCTCTCCCTCTCTGCCAGCCTCGTTCTCTCTCTCCCAGTCTATGCCTTTGTGGCAAGGGCTGAGGAGCTCTCCACTGCCACACACTAGAGCTTTATGGACAGCCTCAGTGCACAACCAAAGAGAAAGCTATGAAACCCAGAGAAAAAAGGCCTAGGATTCCTCCTCTGAGTTATTTTCCACAAGTATGGCCACAGTGAGGACAGGCTGACCAGCACGGATACCACGTTAGAGCCATGCTTCTGCATTGGTGGAGCCCGCCTCCATGTGAACCAGGCTTCTGAGAATGGAGGCCACATTCCAAATACTGCCCTACTGAGAACAATGGTTCCAAAGACCAGCAAAGGGACTGCTTCCCTCCAACATGGTGTATGGCCCAGTGGTGCCATGACCCCGAGTGGGGGAATACAACAGCCGCTTCTCCTTCCTCTGAACATGTGTTTCCTGTCGCCCTCCTCTAACCTAGAGCCTGTTCTCCATCCCTTCTGGGTTGGATGTGGAGATCTCTGCTATGAATTTCTTAGGCTACCAAGGCCCCAGACAGACTTCCTCTTCCATAGACTCTACTAACCTAACAGTAGGTTAAGATAGGAGACAAGTGATCCTAGAACTCATAGGGATGGTGGTCTTCAGGGTACATAGGCTGGGATAATGGCTGCTGTGGTGTTTGGCTCACAAAAACCAACCAACCAACCAACGAAAAAGCGCTGGCATTATTATCAGATGAGCTCTGTGGCTACGTGCTCAGGAAGCCCTCATCTGACTTTAGTTAGGGATCACAACCTGGCTATTGTGATCACTCCTTGCCTAGTGGACTCAGGTGCGTAAGACCATGGAATTTATGCAAAAACAGATGATTCAGGCTGTCTCCCAGGCTGTGTTTTCTTCCCAATTTCATCCTGTTACTGCTTGCTAGAATCCTGGCAATGCTCTGCCCAGGCAGTGGTTTTTTGGTCACACAGAAGGCTTTCAATAGTACTGCTTCAGTCCACAAAATGCCAGTTCCCTCTTTAGCCCATGCATTCCCATGTTCCTTTGAAACCACTCCTATCCCAGACCATGAAAACATACTGCTCCTGGAGAGAGGCTTTCCTCCTCACTCCTCAAAGATGTCAGCTTTGGATGCCTGTTCATGTCCAGGGGAGGGCACCTGGTGGGGAGCCGCAATATCCACCGGGGTATACCATTGGACCTCAAGACCTACCACCAGCAGAAGTGCAGTTGGCTTTGTGCACGAACCCAACACACCTGTTGGAGTGTTCTTGGGGGTCAGAGACTACTCTTTGTTGCTAAGAGTTGACCTGAGTCCACATCCTGACCCTTGCTCTCTGCTATCTGATTGTCTCACTTACTCTGACGGCGAGAGATGATTTGGCCCAGCTCATAATCCTCTGGATTCTCCTCAGTAAGGAAGTGTAGGTCGAGTGCGCTGCGGATGACGACAGGAGCCCTATCGTGGCAGGTCACCTGGAGCAGCATGGGAGACAGGCCTTCAGGAAATGGGCCTTGAAGTGACTACTCAAGGACAGTGGGCAGGGGCATTCTGGAGGCACCTCCACTCTAAATACAAGGGCAACATCCATGACCCTACTACCCGAGGCTGACCTCCTGCTCATCGTGTGGGCTCTTCCCACAGGCTACTAGCCCAATCCTTGTACATAGGACTTCCTGGGCCTGCCATTGCTCTTTGTGGAGCTGCACTCCTCTCGGAGTGAAAGGACCCCACTACCTGCATACAGATGCAATCTCATCCCACAAGTTGGGAGGAATGGGACAATAGCCTCCAAGATCCCAGGTCTGCACGAGGATGCAGGCAGCATTGGGAATGGCCTAGGCACAAAACCTAGAGGCTTTGGTCTGGATTGCCAGGGCCAAAAACAGACCCAGGAACATGACCACACACAGGAGAGCTGAAAGATAGCCACGAGAGCTCCTGGCCTCCAGAGGCTCAGTGCTGGCTGGGATATAGGAGGGCACCTCATCCGGCAAGGGTGGTCATTGGGTTACCTGGACATTTAGTGTGCTTGCTCCACATTCATATCGACTCTGCAGAGAGACTCTCTCAGCTCCTTGTTCAAGGAACATGGAGAACCTCACACTGCTGTCCTCCTCCATAGACGTCAGCATCCCATACAAGGGAACCTGCAACCTAGTTCCTGTCCTATTCTCATCTGTCACCCATACCTGTCCCTGCCCTTCTGGACTGCATGCTGCCACCTGACACACAGACTCCCTCAGACATGGCAGTGGACAAGCTGCTGCACTCGCTCATCTCAGCTCCAGCCCTTCACACTGACCTCTCCCTTCTTGATTCCCATCTATCCTCCTGATCATCCAGAAGCTCCAAATTCAAGAGGGCATGAGTAGTCCATGGTATTGAACCAGTGTCTGCTCCCCACCCAGGTGTAAGCACCACGGGACACCCCTGCTCCCAGGCTTACCAGAACACTCTTGGCCATCTCTGGACTTTGTGTTTCTAAGTGGACACGAATTAAGCAGGTGTCTCCCACCTGCTTGTGGGAAAGCGGCCTGGAGGACTTGCAGGTTGATTCTGAGAACTGTGGGGGATGGAACATCAGCAAACCCAGAAACAGAAAGCCACCCCAGACTGTCAGTTGGCTCTATGGGCTTCCAGCAAATATGTCCAGGTGCTGAGGCTTCTTATTTCCTCAGGTCGGAGTGGAATGGCAGCACATGCACAGCTTGAATAAGGTAGGTGTTTACCTCCTTTCCCTTGACCTGGGGGCGTTTCCTCACCATGAAAGATTGTATTCCCAGATTCATGGACAGACACACGAGTGAGTGGTCAGAGACCTTGATTTCTGCAGAGCGAAGTGGAGAGAATTGTTAGGTGGCACTCAAGGATTATACCACAAAACACCCACAACCCCTGAGAGTCTCCGCCAGGCCCATCACACTTTGGTATTTTGGGGCCAAGGCCCACTTTCTCTTGGCTGTCAGTTATCCTGAGCCCACTGTGGATCATGTCTCCCCACTGTCTGATTGTCCTACTTACTCTCATCCTCAGACATCATATACAGCAGCTCAAAGTTGTCCACATCCTCATGCTGCAACAAATTTTGGTTCAAGGCCCTGCGGATGAGGCTTGTCACCGTCTCCTGAAAGGTCACCTGGATCAGGGTGGGACAAATGTCATCAGAGAATGGCTTTTAGAAGAGCTACCCAGAAGACTGTGGTCAAACATTCAGGAGAAATCTCAGCTACATATACAAGGGCACAATCTTGTTATCCTGCTACCTGAGTGTGTCCTCCATATACCACCTGGGTTCTTGCAATGTGCTACTAGAACAATCCTGGTACAAATATCTGCCTGTACCTGCCATCTCCCCTCCCCCTGGGGAGCCACATTCCACTCATGTCAAAGGACCAAACTGCCTATGCACAGACACACTCTCATCTCACTGAGATGAGAGCAATGGGCCAGGGATCTGCGCACCAAGTGTGATCTGGGATGCAGGCTGCCTTTGTGGGTGCAAGAGGCAGATGCACTGAAAATTTGGGTCCTGACTGCCACGACACAAAACAGACTAAGATACAAGAGTGTGCACTTGAGTGCTTCATGATAGCTTTGAGAGGCCCTGGCCTCTGGAAGCTCGGTGCGGGTCTGGTTGTAATGATGTACTTGACTCAGCACTGGCAGTCACTGAACATGTCTCCTCTGCAGCTGGACACCTGCAGCATTAGCGTGTCTACTGCACATCCATAGAAATTCTGCCAAGAACCCCTTTAGCTCCGTATTTACCTACATGCAAAGCCTAACATTCCGAAGCTTTGGCATGACCCCCCAGGTGATCCGACCCCAAATTCCTACACCTAGTCATGCTAAGGAGGATCTCTTCCCTGCCACCAGGAACACATCCCCTCCTACACATGTGACAAGTCACTGCCACCTCCTCTGCTCCAACTTCACTCATTGAGAATACCAAGTTCTAGGCACTGCAGCCTGCACCCTGGACATATCTCTGCCTTCATCTGTCCACAGCACTTCCGTCTGCACTTCTGGCCTGCAAAACCCACAATACACAGGCCCACTCACCACTGAAGCTGGGCATGCTGATGCTCTCCCTCCTCAGGTCAAGCCCTTAAGACGGACCTCTCTCTTCTTTATTTCCCACCATAGCCCTGGGGTTGGCTGTGTCTCCTGCCTTCCACTGTGTGGACACCCAGGAGGCAGCCCTGCTGTCGGGCTTACCGGGATGCGCTTTGTCTCCCTCAGGCTCTGTCCCTCTAGGAGGACGTGAACAACGCGGCTGTCTTCCACCTGCTCGCTGGAGTGAAGCAGTGAGGAGCTGCTACTCACAGCTGCTGGGGTCCTGGATGCCACTGCCACAGAAGGTTCCAAGAACTGTGGGGGATGACAACATCAGCAAAGCCCAGCAACTGCACCCCACCCAGCCTGGCAGTTGGCTCTGTGGGCATTCTACAACATCCATCCAGAACCTGAGGTTCTTGTCCCCTTGGAGGATGTGGAATGGCACCAGGAGTAAAGACTGAAGAAGGTGGCTGTTTTGGGAACAAGAGATCCAGCACCTGCTGGGTGGGGATGAAATCCCAGGAGATTAACCCCATGTTGCTGCTGAAATGTAGGTTCCTCCCACAAATGACAGGCAGAGGCTCATTCCTAAGCTGGTCCTGCCTGTAAGGTTCAAGGCTCTGAACCCTGAAGGGCTCCTCCGTGTTCTGATCATTTTCACCCTGGGTTGGGACCAAGAATGGTGGGTTCAAAATGGAAATGGTGACAAACAGAAAAATGACTTGTGCCAATACACTAGAGTCAAAGCACAATGGGACAGTTCCCATCAGTACAAACACACACACACACACACACACACACACACACACACACACACACACAGTCAGAATAGGAGTCCTGGGCCATTCATCAGGGATCAGACTAGAGGGCCTGCTGGGCTCACCTGCCCTGTGCTACTCACTGTTACTCTTGAGCTCCTCTGCGACAATCGCCAGAGGCTCTGGCGTCTAAGATGAAGCCTCACCCAGTGTATCCACAAAAGGGCTAGTTGGCCCCCCTGAGATTCCTGGGAGCCTGAGGCTCGGCATTGTCTGCAACCACAGGAGAACATCCTTCTCCCTCCAGTGGCTCCAACCAAGTGAGCTCGGATGGCTTGGTCAGTGAAGTGGGTGCCTGGATACCAGGGTTCCATGTTCTGTTTGATCCATTGTCAAGGCAATGATGTCATTTCCTGTGCCCATACCTGAGCCTCTTTTCACATAAGACCACTTTCAACAGCCCTATGGGCTGCCGATTTCTCCTCCATGCCTACCCATCTCAGGTGCGCAGGTGTTCACCAACAACTACCCAAACATCCCCACCAGCATCTGCCCTGCTTGGTGCCACTAGAGTTCCAGCTTGGAGCCTTCAAAAATGCATTCACAACCAGTCCTTCCCTCTCAGCAGCTTTTGGACCCTGGTCCCATCATTGTGCAACTCATGGTGTGCCCAGTCTTTTCTGGAAAGTAGGGTAGCATCTAATCTCTAGGGTTTATTGTGTCTATTGGCCCATAACACCCTCTGTTCTCTCTGAAACCAGAGATGGGACTCACAGGTGGCTAAAGCACAAATGTAGAGATGGGATAATCACAAGAAAGGGAGAGACAAAGAATGCACCCTAACTCAATCAGGCCTGTGTCCCACACAGGGACATGGCCAATGTCCGTCCCATCGTGGCTGCAGTTCCCTCTCTACACCATGGCAAGTTGGAGGGGACTGAGATGCAGAGGCTGCTCCCCTCTGCCATACAACTTCCCAAGGCTTCTCCTAAGATTTCAAAAGGGCCAAGTGTGTCTAGTGTTGGGGTCTCACAGAGACTCCGAGGTACCACAGCATCCTGCTGCCCAGAACCGGTTCACCCCTCACCTCAAGGGGGCTCAGCCTCTGGATTCATGGGAATTGAAGTGGGTACAGGTGATGGGATATCACCTCCAAGACTGAGTTATGCCAAGTCCATGACCCCTGTCTGCATCCCTGTCTCCAGCACCACTCCCCCCTCTCTCTTTCCTCCTCAGAGCAAACAAATCCACTTAGCAAGTGTGTCCTGTGATAAAGACATGACGGTCACCCATCCTCTCATTACAAAAACACTGAGGCTCAGCCAACATGGATCCTACAGGGAACACAGGCATAAACTCAGACTCCGATCCTCCCAGCCGAGCCTCAGTGGAGCCTGGACTCCCAGCCTCCTGAGTCAAGGAAACAGAGGTTCCTAGCCGAGCCACCTTGGATGCAGCCGCACACAAACTGAACTCATCAATGCCCCTTGCTCTCAGTTGTGAGTAAGAGGGGAAGTGGTGTTTCACAACCCTGGACATCAAGTGCAGTCTCCAGGCTTTGGGGTGTGCCCTGGCCTCTGTCTATCTGCCCAGGCTCTCCAACCCACACTGGCCTCTTACCCAACCTCCTCCTAGGGCCAAACTCAATCCTGCCTCTCAATTTCTGCTGCCTTCCCCAACACACTGCTCCCCAAAATGAGCAGGGCTGGCTCTCGGTTATCATGCTGGTGCCAGCAGCAATGCCACCCCACTGACATAATTCTGAGTCCCAACCTAGGCACTCCAGCTGTCTTTGCCACACCTGGCCTGTTTGGGCTCTGGCTCTTGCTCTTTTCTTTCATGTGCATGTGTTTTGAGGTTTTGAGTTTCTCCCACTGCAGAACTGCAGCTGTGGCAGGGTAGAGCTCATGAGGGTGACATTCTGAGCCACATCCAATCCCATCAGGACTGTTCACTGGGGTGACTGCTGGAACACAGTGATGAGTGAACACATGGGAGGTGGTTGGACCCACCTTGCCTCTGAGTGGCTTCCTTTCAGGACAGGAATGTAGGCATGGGAGCCCCTGGCGTGGGATGCTTTGCACAAGGCGTGACCATGGGCTCTCTTTCCTGGCAAAAATGGCTCCACTCAGCATGGAGAGCACTGTCATTCCTGGTGGCTAACAACAGCCCTGGACCCCAGAAAGGAACCCACACTCAAGATTAACGTCTGAGTGTGCGTGTCCTCGAGGAAATGAGGTCTCCTGATCCCAGGTGCAAAGGGGTAAGTCCTCTAACTCCAGGGGCCATGAAGGGACATCTGAGTTTCCCTCGTCCTTCTTTCCCTCTCTAACTAACCACAGTTAGGACCCTGGCCTCATTCCCCAGTGAGGATCATTAGGCTCCATAAAGGACAGTCTCTAAGATGCTCAGTGGACCAACACCCTCTGCACAACCCATAACCCTATTCACCCAAGAGGCAAGAGGATTTCTATTCAGGAAAACCAGGAAAGGGAGAGCCTTTCTCAAGGACACAAGGACATTAGTGAGTGAGGGAGTGATTAATGGATGGAGAACTATTTCCAACACCAACTTCCAGGAGCATATATGGCCCCCTGGAGAATTCTGCAGTGTGTTGGTGATTAAGGAGAACGTGTGAATTCAGGGGTCACTAGGTCCTCTCAGCCATAAGGAGGGAAACTGCCATAAAGGAACTAGGACAAGGGTGCGAGGAATGCTCACTGGTGGCAGATCGGAAGGAAGGAAAGTGTACTCATTAGAAAAGTGTCGCCTGAAAATTCTTAGCCAGCCAAAAGTCGTGCGAACTTGTGTGGGAAAAGAGTCTTTGCACAGTGATGAAGCTAAGAGCTCACATGATGGAACACAGCATCAACTGGGACCAAATCCAATATCTGATATTCTTGTAGGAAGAGGAGAGTCTGGACCCAGATACCAGGGAGACTGGGGGATACCGGATATGTGAGGTTGGAGCCAGGGCGGGATGCCCATATGGGAACCACAGATCGTGGGCAGCAATAGGAGAGTGGGCAAGGGCTGGGAGAGTTGGGGAGACAGTCCCCTTGAAACCTGGGAGGGGTTATGGCACTGGGACAGCCCAACACCTACTGTGTTGAGCCTCTGGAGCTCAACGGAAGACACTTCCTCTGTTGTCGGCCACCCAGTTAACAGAGTTTGGTTGCAGCAGCCTAGGACCCAGCTGAAGGTCTGAGCATGTTGGCCATGCAGGTTGGATCTGGACCACAGACACCCTCATCAGAGATTGTAGGGTCTCAGCCCTGAGGCAAGACAGGCACTAAGTCAGGCCAGGTGGGGAAACGGATAGGCACACACTCTGGGGGCTGGTGCCTGTGTTACTGGGAGCACTTCTGATCGCAATTCCCTGATCTGCTGCCAACACAGGCTACAGAGGAGGGTACAGAAACACAGACCACGGATCTGCCCCACTCAGTGGGCCCAGGCCAACACCACACCCAGCAGCCTCGTGCCATACCCAATGAGTCTCGAAGCGGCCCCCTCTTCCCATCCTGAGAGCTCTTCCCTTCCTCATGTGCCAATAGCTCCCTACTGTCACTGGCAATATCTACTCTGTGAGATGTCAACATCCGTGGGTACTGTTCTCTCATCCCAGGACAGTGTGGTCCCACACACCCTGGTGAAATGGGCCACCTGGAGGCTGGACCTGGAGGTTGTTGAGGCTGAATGGCAGCGGTGGTCCTCTGGCACTTAAAATTATTTAAGTTAAAAAAAAAAACAAAAACAAAAACAAAAAACGGGTCTTGGTGCTCAAAAATGTTTGATTTGCATATTCTCATCCCCTAACCCCAATATTTTCATTATTTCCTCACATATGAAATCTTACTAGCATAAAGGTAATTTCGTATTAAACAAAGTGGATTGAAATAACATTGGTAAAAATAATCAATCACCATACTTTCAATTTTTGTTCTGCTTTCCTATTAGAAACCACTTGGATACAAGAGAACAGAGGACAGACTCATGGAAATGCTTGAAATGACAAGAAGCTCCCACTCAAGCTCAGCATTCAGTCCTGGACAGGGTAAGACCAGGCCACTTTGACATCTGTGCCAAAGAGTCTACCAGACAGAATCCTCTGACTGATCCCTGACTGAGCCATAGGAACTGGCTAGAAAAGCCTTCACATCCTCAATACATTCTTCACGTCAGAATACTTGACAACCATTGATATCCATCTCTCGTTAACTTGCTCCCCAGCCAACCATTCTTCAACAAATTCAAAGGAGTAACTCATGCAAGCACACAGAAAGGGGTGTTCACTACACACATCCATGTGCGAAAAAGACAACTGGTATTTCTTGTTTGGGCTATTTCAAATGAAATCCCTTCTGCATGACCTCCACAAACCAAAGGAAAATATTTGTGAAATTCCCACGTAGAAGACAAGATACACTTGCCAAGGAGGCAGTGGCAAGAATTTTGACACTCCAAATGTAGAGTGTGTGTTTAGGAAGCAGTCACAGTTTCCATGAGAGAGTCCCATGAAATCAATTAGGAAGATCCATGCTCTAGCCCTACCATGCAAGTGATGTGACTTGAAAGAGTCACTTAGTCTTAGTAACCATCATCACTAACAACTAAGTCAATGAATAAAGGTCCTCAGGTGCCAAGCTACAAAATGTGGGATGAGCATGGATGAGGATGGGTGGGAGAAGTCTCCAACTCTAACACAATTAGGGAAGGATGTGCTGACCTCAAGTGGCTGGGGGGCTGGGATCCTGCCACAGAGGGGGATTCCAAACCTCACATCCCCTGACCCAGGCCAGAAGACCAGGTAGAGTCCAAGGACCCTGGGGTGGCCCAATGGCAATAAAGGTCAAAAGGAACTAGGGATCTGCCTGGTCCCTCAATCCCCTACTCTGAGCAGGGCTGCATGACGAGGCCAGAGGCCATCCACAGCAATCTGCCTTTACAGGAAAACAGGGACTGCAGGCTGCCTCTGGCTCACTGAATCAGGGTGGTGTTTTCATAAAGCAAGACCACTTCCTCACATTTGACCAGCAGCTCATGTGTTGACAGCACAATGACTGACTTGACTCAGGCCCTGATGAATGAAATAGAAAATTCATAGCAAACCCATTTTTAGCTCTTCCACATCATCAGGGGCTCTGATTCAATTCCGTCCAGAAAGGTGTCTGAAATGATTTCTAAACATGCTGGGGACTCACCTCTGTGTGGAACTTTTCAGGAAAAAGGGGATCAAATCTCATGAAGCAACTCTTCTCTCTTCTAGCCCATGGGCAATGCAAGGAACCTGCATGATACCAGAGGCTCACTTCTCTCTTCTCATGTCTTCTGGAAATGATTCGTTAATGCTTCCTGCAAGGTGAAGCAGAAGCCTGCATCCCCAGCTGCACAGAAGTGTTTTAGGGCAGTGTCTCCCTTAAAACCCAAAAATAAAAAAAAACAGGTCATTCAACAGGCACATGGATTCGAGTACATGTTCAATGATCCCTCCTCCCTGGAGCCTTCCACATGCCCATCTTCCACATTCACAGAGCAATGCTTGGCCATTCTCAAGACCAGGAGACCATGATGCTCATCACCAGGAAGTCAATAAGGAACATGAAGAGAGCAGCATGGATTGCAGAAGGTGGCACATCAAGGATCTTCAGCTCTGCTGCTAGAACACAAGAGCTTAACTTCAGTATTGACTTTTTGCCAACTACCAAGTACGATAGCAGTGTCAAGCCCAATATGCAGATATGCAAGTAGTAGGTGACACCCCGCATCCATTCACAAAAGTGGGCAACATCTGCATCAGAACAAGGAAGTATCTTACCCTTACTCATAAAAATCATCAGAAACAAAATAAAATGGATGCAAGACTTCTCATTTCACTATTAGGTAGCTGTTGGAATTCCCTATTAAATAATACCTCCTCCAAAATAAAAAGTATCTCAGACATGTGTCAACTATTCAATGGATGACATTTTAAAAACTATGGACTTTACTTAATATTTATGTATGCTATATCCCTGCCTAAGGCTCTATGAGAAAGGAGCACATAGAATTGGATCTTTGAAAATCTCACATTTGCTGATAAATATTACTGCTGATCTCAGGCATGGCGAAGTGAAAAGTGGGACTTTGGATATTCCAAGAATGCTATGTTGTGGGATTGGTGTCCCTGATTCATACATAGCATATGGTTTCTATGAAATCCAGTGAGGGAGCAGGAGTAACGAAGCTGATTGCACAGATGACCTCAGGGAATACTGACAGATAGGCCAAATGAAAAATATGCTCCAGCTAACCATTGGTATTTGGGCTTCTGATCCCAGTCCTGTTTTTAAAAAAGGTGCAGACAGGCAGTGTTCATTAAAAACTGTCTACCATGTAAAAGTGGGTAATTTAAATGGCATCTAGTTACACATCTGATAGAATGGTCTGGCAACATATGAATTTCATTCTAACAACAACAACAACAACAAAACATAGAAAATGAGACATAAAGATAAAACCTTGTCTTCACCAGGATGCCTAAAAATAGGTTTTATTTGGCTCATGCAAATAAGTATCTTTCAATAGAATTTCTGATTTCTGAATGAATCCATTCAACTTCATACTGCACAGATCACAAGGTTTTCTTTACAGAATATTCTCTTCTTCTTCTTAAAGCCTCACATAGAAAATGTCTCACAGGACATAGGAGGTGAATGACCCAAAGGATGAGAGAATGGCTGGAACCGTTCTCAAATGTGCCCATGTAGCCTAAAGTTTGAAGGCATCTAATTGTACTCTAAAACAATTATGAACCTATTCGATCCATTATTAATAAATATCACCACTTTACCACTTGAACCAAATCACAGAAAATTGGAAACAGATGATCATTGGCTTTGATACCTTTACTTCTGTTTCATTACTCAGAGTCGATCAACTCTATACTTCAAGTGACACAGATTTATTACAGAATGCCTAAGATCCTAAGGATCTATTTTAGCTCAGCCCATGGTATTGCTTCATTATTTTATTATTTTGTAAGTAATAAAATATAACTTCATGTTGGATGATATATTCAAGCCATGAATATATCATCCAACATTGTTCTTCCCAAAATATTAGCCCAATTTCTGCGCGCGCTCACTTACTGTTCAGGAATTTTACTAATTGTTTGAAGGTTCTAGAGGACCTGTTAGACTCCTAATGGACAAACCATACAACATACTCCAGAGAACGGACGAGTGCCATAAGAAGAAAATAAGGTCAGCCTACAGCAATGGGCAGCTGCCTGCCCTCGGCTGGGAGGAGCCCTGGCCATGGCACCAGGGCTGCTGGGCAGCAGAAGCCTCCACAGCCCTGCAGGGAGCCTGGAGCACAGCTCTGCCTAACCATGCTCAGCCCTGGACAGATGCACATGAGTTCCCATCACAGGCTCGAGTGTGACAGTCCCAGGTGCATGCCTGTCATGCCAGCCACCAGGGAGGCTGAGGCAAGAGGAACGTTTGAGGACAGCCTTGGCAACTTAGACCCCGAGGCAAAGGGGAAATACTTTTACAGGGGTCTCTGAGGGTGTATCTCAGGTAGGTCACTTGCCTCACAGGCTCAAGGCCCTGGGTTCAATCCCCAGAACCCACGTACACACAAAAAGTGAACTTGGAATATTGTTTAAAATGATGGGTCAGGTACACACAAGGACTTCAATATGACCTCTCAGAGGAGCTCAATTTGAGATCAGACTGAACAAAAGACCACCTGGACCATTGACTCAGTGTCTGAAACCATCTGTGAGCATGAGAAGCACTGCTGGCAAGACACCAGAGGGCCAAAGCACTTGTGCCCCCTGCAGGGGCGTCTCTTGTCTACCGCCAAAGACTGTTCCCCTCCTGGGGCAGCTGAGAGCAAGCTGGGCCTTGGAGCAAGGACTAGTGCTTTAGATATAGACTATGCAAGCAAGGGGCAATGTCTTTAATAAAACTAAAATTAAAAAGTCACATTGAAAAAATTTTAAAAAGAAGAAAATAAGGTCAAGTAGAGGAAGCCCATTTTCACAGGAAAAAATCCCCCAGTGAAAAGCATCAGAATAGATACCAAGAAAAATACCAACAAAAACAGTGTGCTCCCACTATGTATCTACTCAACATGCAAAAGTTAGAAAGCTAGATAATACAATCCTGGCCACAGGTAGAGCTATGCAGAAGAGCCACCTGGCAGTGCTTAGTCAAAGAAGTAAACATGCACACTTTGACCTAGAAATTCCACCTGTGTGTAAACCAGGTGGTGCTTAAGCAGTTTCACAAGGGGACATGCACAGGGAAATTTATCCTCAGGTTCTTATAGAGTTGTCTGTGCTTACAGGGAGTTGATGGTTGTCAAGATGCCCACAGCTGCGAAAGTCAAAAGCTAAAAAAATAATAGATGCCAACCTGGATATATTAATAATCCCGTATCTATGATCACCTTCATAAGGTAGCTTCCCAACTTCTGTGTGGAAGTGAGTTTCTCCTTGGCCCTTACACTGTTGTGGAGACCACTAGGAGTTCAGCTTTGTGCAGGATCATCTGACCTGGACTTTTGGCAAGACCTGTACAGCCCTCACACATGCTCAGATGCTACAGGACTTTTCAGACCAGTCCAGACAACAGTAGGCATCCATTCATTGTCTGCACTCTACAGATTCCTAGATGCACGACATTCATTACCATCAAATGCAGAATTTTCATCAAAAACTAATATATATATATCATTCCAATCTGAATCAAGAAAATCGGAAATATCCCCAAATCCAAAGAGTGGATCCCCATTGTGATGCTACAAGTTGAAAATTCCACAGCTGACCTCATGGGATGGTTCACAGTCAAAAGACAGCTGCATGAAAAATATTACATGACCTTCCTGCTATGTGAAAAGTGGCATGTGAAGTACACATGCATGTCTTCCTCAGACATGGGTTCATTTGCAAGACACCTTGTGCAATTGAAAATACTCCAAAAGGGGAGAAATCAGAACCATGTCTCCAAAGTATTTCAGCAGAGACCAACTCCATCTGTCTATCTATCTCTCAGTGAGTGTGTGTGCTCTTGTGTGTGTTTGTGTGTCTTTGTTTGTGTTTGTACCATCATAGCTGATACTTCATTGCCCCCATTGGAAAACTGACTCAGATAATGCCATCTGCCAAACTCCTAAAAACCAAAGTTCTTGCTGATAGAATGAAGCATTCCTTCCTGTTGGTTTGGATGTGTCCTTTAGGAATCACTGCTACATTTAGTATACTCAAATCATCACAGTAGATCAGGTAACAAAAACATATATATTTTAAAATAATAATAATATATTAATGGAAACAACAAATACAGGATAGAGTAACAACTGTGTTACTAAACAAGGTCAAGGACAATGGCAAACTATAGATTCAAACTTTGAAGAAAATAGTAATCAATGTAAATATTCCTGGGCTGCCTCAGCCCCGCCCAGGCACACAGCAACAGAATGGTTTTGCAAGCATCCTCAGGAGGGCTGGAGCCTTCTTTGCAGGACGAGAGGGAGGTTGAGGCTCGATCCACCCATCATTCTTTTGGGAGAGGCTCCTTTTCCTCAGCACAAAGTTGGATTTTTTGTGAGGATTCTTGGCATAAAATACGTTGGCCTCTGCTGGAATCCTCAGCTCTGGGGAGAGAGGGGTGTACAAAAAGAAGGTGGCACTCAGGAGGTGCTCCCTAGGACACGCCAACATCTGAGAGCCTGTGCCAGAAAAGGCCAGAGCCACACACCTGAGAGCTCTCCAATTCAGCACCAATACCAACAAAGACAGCCTCCACAGTCCTCCCTGAGGAAGAACTAGGCAGAGCACTTCAACAGACCTAATGTCTGTTCCTACCGAAGGCTTTGGACTCCAGAATATCTCAGGTCCTCTTGCATCTGCCAAAGCACACCACTAGGGTTTGCATCTGAAATCTCCCACAAAAGGCTCCTGTGCCGAAGATTCAGTCCCCACATGAGCCATCTTCATAGGTGGATTTGGAGGGAAGCATTGGATGGTGAGTGCTCTGATGTCAACATGAAATTCTCATTCAAGATGAATACACTACTGGGGGGTGGGAGGGACTGGAAGAAAGGTTGAGCATGGTTGGAGTAAGACCTAAACAGGGTTGTGCCCTGGGCAACAGTACCTTGTTCCTGTTGGCTCCACTGAATCCTCATTCTCCAAGGAGAGGTCCTCCCTCTCCATCTTTCTCTCTCTCCCTCTCTGCCAGCCTCGTTCTCTCTCTCCCAGTCTATGCCTTTGTGGCAAGGGCTGAGGAGCTCTCCACTGCCACACACTAGAGCTTTATGGACAGCCTCAGTGCACAACCAAAGAGAAAGCTATGAAACCCAGAGAAAAAAGGCCTAGGATTCCTCCTCTGAGTTATTTTCCACAAGTATGGCCACAGTGAGGACAGGCTGACCAGCACGGATACCACGTTAGAGCCATGCTTCTGCATTGGTGGAGCCCGCCTCCATGTGAACCAGGCTTCTGAGAATGGAGGCCACATTCCAAATACTGCCCTACTGAGAACAATGGTTCCAAAGACCAGCAAAGGGACTGCTTCCCTCCAACATGGTGTATGGCCCAGTGGTGCCATGACCCCGAGTGGGGGAATACAACAGCCGCTTCTCCTTCCTCTGAACATGTGTTTCCTGTCGCCCTCCTCTAACCTAGAGCCTGTTCTCCATCCCTTCTGGGTTGGATGTGGAGATCTCTGCTATGAATTTCTTAGGCTACCAAGGCCCCAGAAAGACTTCCTCTTCCATAGACTCTACTAACCTAACAGTAGGTTAAGATAGGAGACAAGTGATCCTAGAACTCATAGGGATGGTGGTCTTCAGGGTACATAGGCTGGGATAATGGCTGCTGTGGTGTTTGGCTCACAAAAACCAACCAACCAACCAACGAAAAAGCGCTGGCATTATTATCAGATGAGCTCTGTGGCTACGTGCTCAGGAAGCCCTCATCTGACTTTAGTTAGGGATCACAACCTGGCTATTGTGATCACTCCTTGCCTAGTGGACTCAGGTGCGTAAGACCATGGAATTTATGCAAAAACAGATGATTCAGGCTGTCTCCCAGGCTGTGTTTTCTTCCCAATTTCATCCTGTTACTGCTTGCTAGAATCCTGGCAATGCTCTGCCCAGGCAGTGGTTTTTTGGTCACACAGAAGGCTTTCAATAGTACTGCTTCAGTCCACAAAATGCCAGTTCCCTCTTTAGCCCATGCATTCCCATGTTCCTTTGAAACCACTCCTATCCCAGACCATGAAAACATACTGCTCCTGGAGAGAGGCTTTCCTCCTCACTCCTCAAAGATGTCAGCTTTGGATGCCTGTTCATGTCCAGGGGAGGGCACCTGGTGGGGAGCCGCAATATCCACCGGGGTATACCATTGGACCTCAAGACCTTCCACCAGCAGAAGTGCAGTTGGCTTTGTGCACGAACCCAACACACCTGTTGGAGTGTTCTTGGGGGTCAGAGACTACTCTTTGTTGCTAAGAGTTGACCTGAGTCCACATCCTGACCCTTGCTCTCTGCTATCTGATTGTCTCACTTACTCTGACGGCGAGAGATGATTTGGCCCAGCTCATAATCCTCTGGATTCTCCTCAGTAAGGAAGTGTAGGTCGAGGGCGCTGCGGATGACGACAGGAGCCCTATCGTGGCAGGTCACCTGGAGCAGCATGGGAGACAGGCCTTCAGGAAATGGGCCTTGAAGTGACTACTCAAGGACAGTGGGCAGGGGCATTCTGGAGGCACCTCCACTCTAAATACAAGGGCAACATCCATGACCCTACTACCCGAGGCTGACCTCCTGCTCATCGTGTGGGCTCTTCCCACAGGCTACTAGCCCAATCCTTGTACATAGGACTTCCTGGGCCTGCCATTGCTCTTTGTGGAGCTGCACTCCTCTCGGAGTGAAAGGACCCCACTACCTGCATACAGATGCAATCTCATCCCACAAGTTGGGAGGAATGGGACAATAGCCTCCAAGATCCCAGGTCTGCCCGAGGATGCAGGCGGCATTGGGAATGGCCTAGGCACAAAACCTAGAGGCTTTGGTCTGGATTGCCAGGGCCAAAAACAGACCCAGGAACATGACCACACACAGGAGAGCTGAAAGATAGCCACGAGAGCTCCTGGCCTCCAGAGGCTCAGTGCTGGCTGGGATGTAGGAGGGCACCTCATCCGGCAAGGGTGGTCATTGGGTTACCTGGACATTTAGTGTGCTTGCTCCACATCCATATCGACTCTGCAGAGAGACTCTCTCAGCTCCTTGTTCAAGGAACATGGAGAACCTCACACTGCTGTCCTCCTCCATAGACGTCAGCATCCCATACAAGGGAACCTGCAACCTAGTTCCTGTCCTATTCTCATCTGTCACCCATACCTGTCCCTGCCCTTCTGGACTGCATGCTGCCACCTGACACA
Organism: Urocitellus parryii; assembly: GCF_045843805.1. Classification (NCBI taxonomy): domain Eukaryota; kingdom Metazoa; phylum Chordata; class Mammalia; order Rodentia; family Sciuridae; genus Urocitellus; species Urocitellus parryii. Next base: position 44,926,198 of record NC_135548.1, read on the forward strand.
CAGACTCCCTCAGACATGGCAGTGGACAAGCTGCTGCACTCGCTCATCTCAGCTCCAGCCCTTCACACTGACCTCTCCCTTCTTGATTCCCATCTATCCTCCTGATCATCCAGAAGCTCCAAATTCAAGAGGGCATGAGTAGTCCATGGTATTGGACCAGTGTCTGCTCCCCACCCAGGTGTAAGCACCACGGGACACCCCTGCTCCCAGGCTTACCAGAACACTCTTGGCCATCTCTGGACTTTGTGTTTCTAAGTGGACACGAATTAAGCAGGTGTCTCCCACCTGCTTGTGGGAAAGCGGGCTGGAGGACTTGCAGGTTGATTCTGAGAACTGTGGGGGATGGAACATCAGCAAACCCAGAAACAGAAAGCCACCCCAGACTGTCAGTTGGCTCTATGGGCTTCCAGCAAATATGTCCAGGTGCTGAGGCTTCTTATTTCCTCAGGTCGGAGTGGAATGGCAGCACATGCACAGCTTGAATAAGGTAGGTGTTTACCTCCTTTCCCTTGACCTGGGGGCGTTTCCTCACGATGAAATATTGTATTCCCAGATTCATGGACAGACACACGAGTGAGTGGTCAGAGACCTTGATTTCTGCAGAGCGAAGTGGAGAGAATTGTTAGGTGGCACTCAAGAATTATACCACAAAACACCCACAACCCCTGAGAGTCTCCGCCAGGCCCATCACACTTTGGTATTTTGGGGCCAAGGCCCACTTTCTCTTGGCTGTCAGTTATCCTGAGCCCACTGTGGATCATGTCTCCCCACTGTCTGATTGTCCTACTTACTCTCATCCTCAGACATCATATACAGCAGCTCAAAGTTGTCCACATCCTCATGCTGCAACAAATTTTGGTCCAAGGCCCTGCAGATGAGGCTTGTCACCGTCTCCTGAAAGGTCACCTGGATCAGGGTGGGACAAATGTCATCAGAGAATGGCTTTTAGAAGAGCTACCCAGAAGACTGTGGTCAAACATTCAGGAGAAATCTCAACTACATGTACAAGGGCACAATCTTGTTATCCTGCTACCTGAGTGTGTCCTCCATATACCACCTGGGTTCTTGCAATGTGCTACTAGAACAATCCTGGTACAAATATCTGCCTGTACCTGCCATCTCCCCTCCCCCTGGGGAGCCACATTCCACTCATGTCAAAGGACCAAACTGCCTATGCACAGACACACTCTCATCTCACTGAGATGAGAGCAATGGGCCAGGGATCTGCGCACCAAGTGTGATCTGGGATGCAGGCTGCCTTTGTGGGTGGAAGAGGCAGATGCACTGAAAATTTGGGTCCTGACTGCCACGACACAAAACAGACTCAGATACAAGAGTGTGCACTTGAGTGCTTCATGATAGCTTTGAGAGGCCCTGGCCTCTGGAAGCTCGGTGCGGGTCTGGTTGTAATGATGTACTTGACTCAGCACTGGCAGTCACTGAACATGTCTCCTCTGCAGCTGGACACCTGCAGCATTAGCGTGTCTACTGCACATCCATAGAAATTCTGCCAAGAACCCCTTTAGCTCCGTATTTACATACATGCAAAGCCTAACATTCCGAAGCTTTGGCATGACCCCCCTGGTGATCCCGACCCCAAATTCCTTCACCTAGTCATGCTAAGGAGGTTCTCTTCCCTGCCACCAGGAACACATCCCCTCCTACACATGTGACAAGTCACTGCCACCTCCTCTGCTCCAACTTCACTCATTGAGAATACCAAGTTCTAGGCACTGCAGCCTGCACCCTGGACATATCTCTGCCTTCATCTGTCCACAGCACTTCCGTCTGCACTTCTGGCCTGCAAAACCCACAATACACAGGCCCACTCACCACTGAAGCTGGGCATGCTGATGCTCTCCCTCCTCAGGTCAAGCCCTTAAGACGGACCTCTCTCTTCTTTATTTCCCACCATAGCCCTGGGGTTGGCTGTGTCTCCTGCCTTCCACTGTGTGGACACCCAGGAGGCAGCCCTGCTGTCGGGCTTACCGGGATGCGCTTTGTCTCCCTCAGGCTCTGTCCCTCTAGGAGGACGTGAACAACGCGGCTGTCTTCCACCTGCTCGCTGGAGTGAAGCAGTGAGGAGCTGCTACTCACAGCTGCTGGGGTCCTGGATGCCACTGCCACAGAAGGTTCCAAGAACTGTGGGGGATGACAACATCAGCAAAGCCCAGCAACTGCACCCCACCCAGCCTGGCAGTTGGCTCTGTGGGCATTCTACAACATCCATCCAGAACCTGAGGTTCTTGTCCCCTTGGAGGATGTGGAGTGGCACCAGGAGTAAAGACTGAAGAAGGTGGCTGTTTTGGGAACAAGAGATCCAGCACCTGCTGGGTGGGGATGAAATCCCAGGAGATTAACCCCATGTTGCTGCTGAAATGTAGGTTCCTCCCACAAATGACAGGCAGGAGCTCATTCCTAAGCTGGTCCTGCCTGTAAGGTTCAAGGCTCTGAACCCTGAAGGGCTCCTCCGTGTTCTGATCATTTTCACCCTGGGTTGGGACCAAGAATGGTGGGTTCAAAATGGAAATGGTGACAAACAGAAAAATGACTTGTGCCAATACACTAGAGTCAAAGCACAATGGGACAGTTCCCATCAGTACAAACACACACACACACACACACACACACACACACACACACACACACACACAGAGTCAGAATAGGAGTCCTGGGCCATTCATCAGGGATCAGACTAGAGGGCCTGCTGGGCTCACCTGCCCTGTGCTACTCACTGTTACTCTTGAGCTCCTCTGCAACAATCGCCAGAGGCTCTGGCGTCTAAGATGAAGCCTCACCCAGTGTATCCACAAAAGGGCTAGTTGGCCCCCCTGATATTCCTGGGAGCCTGAGGCTCAGCATTGTCTGCAACCACAGGAGAACATCCTTCTCCCTCCAGTGGCTCCAACCAAGTGAGCTCGGATGGCTTGGTCAGTGAAGTGGGTGCCTGGATACCAGGGTTCCATGTTCTGTTTGATCCATTGTCAAGGCAATGATGTCATTTCCTGTGCCCATACCTGAGCCTCTTTTCACATAAGACCACTTTCAACAGCCCTATGGGCTGCCGATTTCTCCTCCATGCCTACCCATCTCAGGTGCGCAGGTGTTCACCAACAACTACCCAAACATCCCCACCAGCGTCTGCCCCGCTTGGTGCCACTAGAGTTCCAGCTTGGAGCCTTCAAAAATGCATTCACAACCAGTCCTTCCCTCTCAGCAGCTTTTGGACCCTGGTCCCATCATTGTGCAACTCATGGTGTGCCCAGTCTTTTCTGGAAAGTAGGGTAGCATCTAATCTCTAGGGTTTATTGTGTCTATTGGCCCATAACACCCTCTGTTCTCTCTGAAACCAGAGATGGGACTCACAGGTGGCTAAAGCACAAATGTAGAGATGGGATAATCACAAGAAAGGGAGAGACAAAGAATGCACCCTAACTCAATCAGGCCTGTGTCCCACACAGGGACATGGCCAATGTCCGTCCCATCGTGGCTGCAGTTCCCTCTCTACACCATGGCAAGTTGGAGGGGACTGAGATGCAGAGGCTGCTCCCCTCTGCCATACAACTCCCCAAGGCTTCTCCTAAGATTTCAAAAGGGCCAAGTGTGTCTAGTGTTGGGGTCTCACAGAGACTCCGAGGTACCACAGCATCCTGCTGCCCAGAACCGGTTCACCCCTCACCTCAAGGGGGCTCAGCCTCTGGATTCATGGGAATTGAAGTGGGTACAGGTGATGGGATATCACCTCCAAGACTGAGTTATGCCAAGTCCATGACCCCTGTCTGCATCCCTGTCTCCAGCACCACTCCCCCCTCTCTCTTTCCTCCTCAGAGCAAACAAATCCATTTAGCAAGTGTGTCCTGTGATAAAGACATGACGGTCACCCATCCTCTCATTACAAAAACACTGAGGCTCAGCCAACATGGATCCTACAGGGAACACAGGCATAAACTCAGACTCCGATCCTCCCAGCCGAGCCTCAGTGGAGCCTGGACTCCCAGCCTCCTGAGTCAAGGAAACAGAGGTTCCTAGCCGAGCCACCTTGGATGCAGCCGCACACAAACTGAACTCATCAATGCTCTCAGTTGTGAGTAAGAGGGGAAGTGGTGTTTCACAACCCTGGACATCAAGGGCAGTCTCCAGGCTTTGGGGTGTGCCCTGGCCTCTGTCTATCTGCCCAGGCTCTCCAACCCACACTGGCCTCTTACCCAACCTCCTCCTAGGGCCAAACTCAATCCTGCCTCTCAATTTCTGCTGCCTTCCCCAACACACTGCTCCCCAAAATGAGCAGGGCTGGCTCTCGGTTATCATGCTGGTGCCAGCAGCAATGCCACCCCACTGACATAATTCTGAGTCCCAACCTAGGCACTCCAGCTGTCTTTGCCACACCTGGCCTGTTTGGGCTCTGGCTCTTGCTCTTTTCTTTCATGTGCATGTGTTTTGAGGTTTTGAGTTTCTCCCACTGCAGAACTGCAGCTGTGGCAGGGTAGAGCTCATGAGGGTGACATTCTGAGCCACATCCAATCCCATCAGGACTGTTCACTGGGGTGACTGCTGGAACACAGTGATGAGTGAACACATGGGAGGTGGTTGGACCCACCTTGCCTCTGAGTGGCTTCCTTTCAGGACAGGAATGTAGGCATGGGAGCCCCTGGCGTGGGATGCTTTGCACAAGGCGTGACCATGGGCTCTCTTTCCTGGCAAAAATGGCTCCACTCAGCATGGAGAGCACTGTCATTCCTGGTGGCTAACAACAGCCCTGGACCCCAGAAAGGAACCCACACTCAAGATTAACGTCTGAGTGTGCGTGTCCTCGAGGAAATGAGGTCTCCTGATCCCAGGTGCAAAGGGGTAAGTCCTCTAACTCCAGGGGCCATGAAGGGACATCTGAGTTTCCCTTGTCCTTCTTTCCCTCTCTAACTAACCACAGTTAGGACCCTGGCCTCATTCCCCAGTGAGGATCATTAGGCTCCATAAAGGACAGTCTCTAAGATGCTCAGTGGACCAACACCCTCTGCACAACCCATAACCCTATTCACCCAAGAGGCAAGAGGATTTCTATTCAGGAAAACCAGGAAAGGGAGAGCCTTTCTCAAGGACACAAGGACATTAGTGAGTGAGGGAGTGATTAATGGATGGAGAACTATTTCCAACACCAACTTCCAGGAGCATATATGGCCCCCTGGAGAATTCTGCAGTGTGTTGGTGATTAAGGAGAACGTGTGAATTCAGGGGTCACTAGGTCCTCTCAGCCATAAGGAGGGAAACTGCCATAAAGGAACTAGGACAAGGGTGCGAGGAATGCTCACTGGTGGGAGATCGGAAGGAAGGAAAGTGTACTCATTAGAAAAGTGTCGCCTGAAAATTCTTAGCCAGCCAAAAGTCGTGCGAACTTGTGTGGGAAAAGAGTCTTTGCACAGTGATGAAGCTAAGAGCTCACATGATGGAACACAGCATCAACTGGGACCAAATCCAATATCTGATATTCTTGTAGGAAGAGGAGAGTCTGGACCCAGACTGGGGGATACCGGATATGTGAGGTTGGAGCCAGGGCGGGATGCCCATATGGGAACCACAGATCGTGGGCAGCAATAGGAGAGTGGGCAAGGGCTGGGAGAGTTGGGGAGACAGTCCCCTTGAAACCTGGGAGGGGTTATGGCACTGGGACAGCCCAACACCTACTGTGTTGAGCCTCTGGAGCTCAACGGAAGACACTTCCTCTGTTGTCGGCCACCCAGTTAACAGAGTTTGGTTGCAGCAGCCTAGGACCCAGCTGAAGGTCTGAGCATGTTGGCCATGCAGGTTGGATCTGGACCACAGACACCCTCATCAGAGATTGTAGGGTCTCAGCCCTGAGGCAAAACAGGCACTAAGTCAGGCCAGGTGGGGAAACGGATAGGCACACACTCTGGGGGCTGGTGCCTGTGTTACTGGGAGCACTTCTGATCGCAATTCCCTGATCTGCTGCCAACACAGGCTACAGAGGAGGGTACAGAAACACAGACCACGGATCTGCCCCACTCAGTGGGCCCAGGCCAACACCACACCCAGCAGCCTCGTGCCATACCCAATGAGTCTCGAAGCGGCCCCCTCTTCCCATCCTGAGAGCTCTTCCCTTCCTCATGTGCCAATAGCTCCCTACTGTCACTGGCAATATCTACTCTGTGAGATGTCAACATCCGTGGGTACTGTTCTCTCATCCCAGGACAGTGTGGTCCCACACACCCTGGTGAAATGGGCCACCTGGAGGCTGGACCTGGAGGTTGTTGAGGCTGAATGGCAGCGGTGGTCCTCTGGCACTTAATATTATTTAAGTTAAAAAAAAAAAAACAAAAACAAAAAACGGGTCTTGGTGCTCAAAAATGTTTGATTTGCATAATCTCATCCCCTAACCCCAATATTTTCATTATTTCCTCACATATGAAATCTTACTAGCATAAAGGTAATTTCGTATTAAACAAAGTGGATTGAAATAACATTGGTAAAAATAATCAATCACCATACTTTCAATTTTTGTTCTGCTTTCCTATTAGAAACCACTTGGATACAAGAGAACAGAGGACAGACTCATGGAAATGCTTGAAATGACAAGAAGCTCCCACTCAAGCTCAGCATTCAGTCCTGGACAGGGTAAGACCAGGCCACTTTGACATCTGTGCCAAAGAGTCTACCAGACAGAATCCTCTGACTGATCCCTGACTGAGCCATAGGAACTGGCTAGAAAAGCCTTCACATCCTCAATACATTCTTCACGTCAGAATACTTGACAACCATTGAGATCCATCTCTCGTTAACTTGCTCCCCAGCCAACCATTCTTCAACAAATTCAAAGGAGTAACTCATGCAAGCACACAGAAAGGGGTGTTCACTACACACATCCATGTGCGAAAAAGACAACTGGTATTTCTTGTTTGGGCTATTTCAAATGAAATCCCTTCTGCATGACCTCCACAAACCAAAGGAAAATATTTGTGAAATTCCCACGTAGAAGACAAGATACACTTGCCAAGGAGGCAGTGGCAAGAATTTTGACACTCCAAATGTAGAGTGTGTGTTTAGGAAGCAGTCACAGTTTCCATGAGAGAGTCCCATGAAATCAATTAGGAAGATCCATGCTCTAGCCCTACCATGCAAGGGATGTGACTTGAAAGAGTCACTTAGTCTTAGTAACCATCATCACTAACAACTAAGTCAATGAATAAAAGTCCTCAGGTGCCAAGCTACAAAATGTGGGATGAGCATGGATGAGGATGGGTGGGAGAAGTCTCCAACTCTAACACAATTAGGGAAGGATGTGCTGACCTCAAGTGGCTGGGGGGCTGGGATCCTGCCACAGAGGGGGATTCCAAACCTCACATCCCCTGACCCAGGCCAGAAGACCAGGTAGAGTCCAAGGACCCTGGGGTGGCCCAATGGCAATAAAGGTCAAAAGGAACTAGGGATCTGCCTGGTCCCTCAATCCCCTACTCTGAGCAGGGCTGCATGACGAGGCCAGAGGCCATCCACAGCAATCTGCCTTTACAGGAAAACAGGGACTGCAGGCTGCCTCTGGCTCACTGAATCAGGGTGGTGTTTTCATAAAGCAAGACCACTTCCTCACACTTGACCAGCAGCTCATGTGTTGACAGCACAATGACTGACTTGACTCAGGCCCTGATGAATGAAATAGAAAATTCATAGCAAACCCATCTTTAGCTCTTCCACATCATCAGGGGCTCTGATTCAATTCCGTCCAGAAAGGTGTCTGAAATGATTTCTAAACATGCTGGGGACTCACCTCTGTGTGGAACTTTTCAGGAAAAAGGGGATCAAATCTCATGAAGCAACTCTTCTCTCTTCTAGCCCATGGGCAATGCAAGGAACCTGCATGATACCAGAGGCTCACTTCTCTCTTCTCATGTCTTCTGGAAAGGATTCGTTAATGCTTCCTGCAAGGTGAAGCAGAAGCCTGCATCCCCAGCTGCACAGAAGTGTTTTAGGGCAGTGTCTCCCTTAAAACCCAAAAATAAAAAAAACAGGTCATTCAACAGGCACATGGATTCGAGTACATGTTCAATGATCCCTCCTCCCTGGAGCCTTCCACATGCCCATCTTCCACATTCACAGAGCAATGCTTGGCCATTCTCAAGACCAGGAGACCATGATGCTCATCACCAGGAAGTCAATAAGGAACATGAAGAGAGCAGCATGGATTGCAGAAGGTGGCACATCAAGGATCTTCAGCTCTGCTGCTAGAACACAAGAGCTTAACTTCAGTATTGACTTTTTGCCAACTACCAAGTACGATAGCAGTGTCAAGCCCAATATGCAGATATGCAAGTAGTAGGTGACACCCCACATCCATTCACAAAAGTGGGCAACATCTGCATCAGAACAAGGAAGTATCTTACCCTTACTCATAAAAATCATCAGAAACAAAATAAAATGGATGCAAGACTTCTCATTTCACTATTAGGTAGCTGTTGGAATTCCCTATTAAATAATACCTCCTCCAAAATAAAAAGTATCTCAGACATGTGTCAACTATTCAATGGATGACATTTTAAAAACTATGGACTTTACTTAATATTTATGTATGCTATATCCCTGCCTAAGGCTCTATGAGAAAGGAGCACATAGAATTGGATCTTTGAAAATCTCACATTTGCTGATAAATATTACTGCTGATCTCAGGCATGGCGAAGTGAAAAGTGGGACTTTGGATATTCCAAGAATGCTATGTTGTGGGATTGGTGTCCCTGATTCATACATAGCATATGGTTTCTATGAAATCCAGTGAGGGAGCAGGAGTAACGAAGCTGATTGCACAGATGACCTCAGGGAATACTGACAGATAGGCCAAATGAAAAATATGCTCCAGCTAACAATTGGTATTTGGGCTTCTGATCCCAGTCCTGTTTTTAAAAAAGGTGCAGACAGGCAGTGTTCATTAAAAACTGTCTACCATGTAAAAGTGGGTAATTTAAATGGCATCTAGTTACACATCTGATAGAATGGTCTGGCAACATATGAATTTCATTCTAACAACAACAACAACAACAAAACATAGAAAATGAGACATAAAGATAAAACCTTGTCTTCACCAGGATGCCTAAAAATAGGTTTTATTTGGCTCATGCCAATAAATATCTTTCAATAGAATTTCTGATTTCTGAATGAATCCATTCAACTTCATACTGCACAGATCACAAGGTTTTCTTTACAGAATATTCTCTTCTTCTTCTTAAAGCCTCACATAGAAAATGTCTCACAGGACATAGGAGGGGAATGACCCAAAGGATGAGAGAATGGCTGGAACCGTTCTCAAATGTGCCCATGTAGCCTAAAGTTTGAAGGCATCTAATTGTACTCTAAAACAATTATGAACCTATTCGATCCATTATTAATAAATATCACCACTTTACCACTTGAACCAAATCACAGAAAATTGGAAACAGATGATCATTGGCTTTGATACCTTTACTTCTGTTTCATTACTCAGAGTCGATCAACTCTATACTTCAAGTGACACAGATTTATTACAGAATGCCTAAGATCCTAAGGATCTATTTTAGCTCAGCCCATGGTATTGCTTCATTATTTTATTATTTTGTAAGTAATAAAATATAACTTCATGTTGGATGATATATTCAAGCCATGAATATATCATCCAACATTGTTCTTCCCAAAATATTAGCCCAATTTCTGCGCGTGCTCACTTACTGTTCAGGAATTTTACTAATTGTTTGAAGGTTCTAGAGGACCTGTTAGACTCCTAATGGACAAACCATACAACATAGTCCAGAGAACGGACGAGTGCCATAAGAAGAAAATAAGGTCAGCCTACAGCAATGGGCAGCTGCCTGCCCTCGGCTGGGAGGAGCCCTGGCCATGGCACCAGGGCTGCTGGGCAGCAGAAGCCTCCACAGCCCTGCAGGGAGCCTGGAGCACAGCTCTGCCTAACCATGCTCAGCCCTGGACAGATGCACATGAGTTCCCATCACAGGCTCGAGTGTGACAGTCCCAGGTGCATGCCTGTCATGCCAGCCACCAGGGAGGCTGAGGCAAGAGGAACGTTTGAGGTCAGCCTTGGCAACTTAGACCCCGAGGCAAAGGGGAAATACTTTTACAGGGGTCTCTGAGGGTGTAGCTCAGGTAGGTCACTTGCCTCACAGGCTCAAGGCCCTGGGTTCAATCCCCAGAACCCACGTACACACAAAAAGTGAACTTGGAATATTGTTTAAAATGATGGGTCAGGTACACACAAGGACTTCAATATGACCTCTCAGAGGAGCTCAATTTGAGATCAGACTGAACAAAAGACCACCTGGACCATTGACTCAGTGTCTGAAACCCTCTGTGAGCATGAGAAGCACTGCTGGCAAGACACCAGAGGGCCAAAGCACTTGTGCCCCCTGCAGGGGCGTCTCTTGTCTACCGCCAAAGACTGTTCCCCTCCTGGGGCAGCTGAGAGCAAGCTGGGCCTTGGAGCAAGGACTAGTGCTTTAGATATAGACTATGCAAGCAAGGGGCAATGTCTTTAATAAAACTAAAATTAAAAAGTCACATTGAAAAAATTTTAAAAAGAAGAAAATAAGGTCAAGTAGAGGAAGCCCATTTTCACAGGAAAAAATCCCCCAGTGAAAAGCATCAGAATAGATACCAAGAAAAATACCAACAAAAACAGTGTGCTCCCACTATGTATCTACTCAACCTGCAAAAGTTAGAAAGCTAGATAATACAATCCTGGCCACAGGTAGAGCTATGCAGAAGAGCCACCTGGCAGTGCTTAGTCAAAGAAGTAAACATGCACACTTTGACCTAGAAATTCCACCTGTGTGTAAACCAGGTGGTGCTTAAGCAGTTTCACAAGGGGACATGCACAGGGAAATTTATCCTCAGGTTCTTATAGAGTTGTCTGTGCTTACAGGGAGTTGATGGTTGTCAAGATGCCCACAGCTGCGAAAGTCAAAAGCTAAAAAAATAATAGATGCCAACCTGGATATATTAATAATCCCGTATCTATGATCACCTTCATAAGGTAGCTTCCCAACTTCTGTGTGGAAGTGAGTTCCTCCTTGGCCCTTACACTGTTGTGGAGACCACTAGGAGTTCAGCTTTGTGCAGGATCATCTGACCTGGACTTTTGGCAAGACCTGTACAGCCCTCACACATGCTCAGATGCTACAGGACTTTTCAGACCAGTCCAGACAACAGTAGGCATCCATTCATTGTCTGCACTCTACAGATTCCTAGATGCACGACATTCATTACCATCAAATGCAGAATTTTCATCAAAAACTAATATATATATCATTCCAATCTGAATCAAGAAAATCGGAAATATCCCCAAATCCAAAGAGTGGATCCCCATTGTGATGCTACAAGTTGAAAATTCCACAGCTGACCTCATGGGATGGTTCACAGTCAAAAGACAGCTGCATGAAAAATATTACATGACCTTCCTGCTATGTGAAAAGTGGCATGTGAAGTACACATGCATGTCTTCCTCAGACATGGGTTCATTTGCAAGACACCTTGTGCAATTGAAAATACTCCAAAAGGGGAGAAATCAGAACCATGTCTCCAAAGTATTTCAGCAGAGACCAACTCCATCTGTCTATCTATCTCTCAGTGAGTGTGTGTGCTCTTGTGTGTGTTTGTGTGTCTTTGTTTGTGTTTGTACCATCATAGCTGATACTTCATTGCCCCCATTGGAAAACTGACTCAGATAATGCCATCTGCCAAACTCCTAAAAACCAAAGTTCTTGCTGATAGAATGAAACATTCCTTCCTGTTGGTTTGGATGTGTCCTTTAGGAATCACTGCTACATTTAGTATACTCAAATCATCACAGTAGATCAGGTAACAAAAACATATATATTTTAAAATAATAATAATATATTAATGGAAACAACAAATACAGGATAGAGTAACAACTGTGTTACTAAACAAGGTCAAGGACAATGGCAAACTATAGATTCAAACTTTGAAGAAAATAGTAATCAATGTAAATATTCCTGGGCTGCCTCAGCCCCGCCCAGGCACACAGCAACAGAATGGTTTTGCAAGCATCCTCCGGAGGGCAGGAGCCTTCTTTGCAGGACGAGAGGGAGGTTGAGGCTCGATCCACCCATCATTCTTTTGGGAGAGGCTCCTTTTCCTCAGCACAAAGTTGGATTTTTTGTGAGGATTCTTGGCATCAAATACGTTGGCCTCTGCTGGAATCCTCAGCTCTGGGGAGAGAGGGGTGTACAAAAAGAAGGTGGCACTCAGGAGGTGCTCCCTAGGACACGCCAACATCTGAGAGCCTGTGCCAGAAAAGGCCAGAGCCACACACCTGAGAGCTCTCCAATTCAGCACCAATACCAACAAAGACAGCCTCCACAGTCCTCCCTGAGGAAGAACTAGGCAGAGCACTTCAACAGACCTAATGTCTGTTCCTACCGAAGGCTTTGGACTCCAGAATATCTCAGGTCCTCTTGCATCTGCCAAAGCACACCACTAGGGTTTGCATCTGAAATCTCCCACAAAAGGCTCCTGTGCCGAAGATTCAGTCCCCACATGAGCCATCTTCATAGGTGGGTTTGGAGGGAAGCATTGGATGGTGAGTGCTCTGATGTCAACATGAAATTCTCATTCAAGATGAATACACTACTGGGGGCTGGGAGGGACTGGAAGAAAGGTTGAGCATGGTTGGAGTAAGACCTAAACAGGGTTGTGCCCTGGGCAACAGTACCTTGTTCCTGTTGGCTCCACTGAATCCTCATTCTCCAAGGAGAGGTCCTCCCTCTCCATCTTTCTCTCTCTCCCTCTCTGCCAGCCTCGTTCTCTCTCTCCCAGTCTATGCCTTTGTGGCAAGGGCTGAGGAGCTCTCCACTGCCACACACTAGAGCTTTATGGACAGCCTCAGTGCACAACCAAAGAGAAAGCTATGAAACCCAGAGAAAAAAGGCCTAGGATTCCTCCTCTGAGTTATTTTCCTCAAGTATGGCCACAGTGAGGACAGGCTGACCAGCACGGATACCACGTTAGAGCCATGCTTCTGCATTGGTGGAGCCCGCCTCCATGTGAACCAGGCTTCTGAGAATGGAGGCCACATTCCAAATACTGCCCTACTGAGAACAATGGTTCCAAAGACCAGCAAAGGGACTGCTTCCCTCCAACATGGTGTATGGCCCAGTTGTGCCATGACCCCGAGTGGGGGAATACAACAGCCGCTTCTCCTTCCTCTGAACATGTGTTTCCTGTCGCCCTCCTCTAACCTAGAGCCTGTTCTCCATCCCTTCTGGGTTGGATGTGGAGATCTCTGCTATGAATTTCTTAGGCTACCAAGGCCCCAGACAGACTTCCTCTTCCATAGACTCTACTAACCTAACAGTAGGTTAAGATAGGAGACAAGTGATCCTAGAACTCATAGGGATGGTGGTCTTCAGGGTACATAGGCTGGGATAATGGCTGCTGTGGTGTTTGGCTCACAAAAACCAACCAACCAACCAACGAAAAAGCGCTGGCATTATTATCAGATGAGCTCTGTGGCTACGTGCTCAGGAAGCCCTCATCTGACTTTAGTTAGGGATCACAACCTGGCTATTGTGATCACTCCTTGCCTAGTGGACTCAGGTGTGTAAGACCATGGAATTTATGCAAAAACAGATGATTCAGGCTGTCTCCCAGGCTGTGTTTTCTTCCCAATTTCATCCTGTTACTGCTTGCTAGAATCCTGGCAATGCTCTGCCCAGGCAGTGGTTTTTTGGTCACACAGAAGGCTTTCAATAGTACTGCTTCAGTCCACAAAATGCCAGTTCCCTCTTTAGCCCATGCATTCCCATGTTCCTTTGAAACCACTCCTATCCCAGACCATGAAAACATACTGCTCCTGGAGAGAGGCTTTCCTCCTCACTCCTCAAAGATGTCAGCTTTGGATGCCTGTTCATGTCCAGGGGAGGGCACCTGGTGGGGAGCCGCAATATCCACCGGGGTATACCATTGGACCTCAAGACCTTCCACCAGCAGAAGTGCAGTTGGCTTTGTGCACGAACCCAACACACCTGTTGGAGTGTTCTTGGGGGTCAGAGACTACTCTTTGTTGCTAAGAGTTGACCTGAGTCCACATCCTGACCCTTGCTCTCTGCTATCTGATTGTCTCACTTACTCTGACGGCGAGAGATGATTTGGCCCAGCTCATAATCCTCTGGATTCTCCTCAGTAAGGAAGTGTAGGTCGAGGGCGCTGCGGATGACGACAGGAGCCCTATCGTGGCAGGTCACCTGGAGCAGCATGGGAGACAGGCCTTCAGGAAATGGGCCTTGAAGTGACTACTCAAGGACAGTGGGCAGGGGCATTCTGGAGGCACCTCCACTCTAAATACAAGGGCAACATCCATGACCCTACTACCCGAGGCTGACCTCCTGCTCATCGTGTGGGCTCTTCCCACAGGCTACTAGCCCAATCCTTGTACATAGGACTTCCTGGGCCTGCCATTGCTCTTTGTGGAGCTGCACTCCTCTCGGAGTGAAAGGACCCCACTACCTGCATACAGATGCAATCTCATCCCACAAGTTGGGAGGAATGGGACAATAGCCTCCAAGATCCCAGGTCTGCCCGAGGATGCAGGCGGCATTGGGAATGGCCTAGGCACAAAACCTAGAGGCTTTGGTCTGGATTGCCAGGGCCAAAAACAGACCCAGGAACATGACCACACACAGGAGAGCTGAAAGATAGCCACGAGAGCTCCTGGCCTCCAGAGGCTCAGTGCTGGCTGGGATGTAGGAGGGCACCTCATCCGGCAAGGGTGGTCATTGGGTTACCTGGACATTTAGTGTGCTTGCTCCACATCCATATCGACTCTGCAGAGAGACTCTCTCAGCTCCTTGTTCAAGGAACATGGAGAACCTCACACTGCTGTCCTCCTCCATAGACGTCAGCATCCCATACAAGGGAACCTGCAACCTAGTTCCTGTCCTATTCTCATCTGTCACCCATACCTGTCCCTGCCCTTCTGGACTGCATGCTGCCACCTGACACACAGACTCCCTCAGACATGGCAGTGGACAAGCTGCTGCACTCGCTCATCTCAGCTCCAGCCCTTCACACTGACCTCTCCCTTCTTGATTCCCATCTATCCTCCTGATCATCCAGAAGCTCCAAATTCAAGAGGGCATGAGTAGTCCATGGTATTGGACCAGTGTCTGCTCCCCACCCAGGTGTAAGCACCACGGGACACCCCTGCTCCCAGGCTTACCAGAACACTCTTGGCCATCTCTGGACTTTGTGTTTCTAAGTGGACACGAATTAAGCAGGTGTCTCCCACCTGCTTGTGGGAAAGCGGCCTGGAGGACTTGCAGGTTGATTCTGAGAACTGTGGGGGATGGAACATCAGCAAACCCAGAAACAGAAAGCCACCCTAGACTGTCAGTTGGCTCTATGGGCTTCCAGCAAATATGTCCAGGTGCTGAGGCTTCTTATTTCCTCAGGTCGGAGTGGAATGGCAGCACATGCACAGCTTGAATAAGGTAGGTGTTTACCTCCTTTCCCTTGACCTGGGGGCGTTTCCTCACGATGAAAAATTGTATTCCCAGATTCATGGACAGACACACGAGTGAGTGGTCAGAGACCTTGATTTCTGCAGAGCGAAGTGGAGTGAATTGTTAGGTGGCACTCAAGGATTATACCACAAAACACCCACAACCCCTGAGAGTCTCCGCCAGGCCCATCACACTTTGGTATTTTGGGGCCAAGGCCCACTTTCTCTTGGCTGTCAGTTATCCTGAGCCCACTGTGGATCATGTCTCCCCACTGTCTGATTGTCCTACTTACTCTCATCCTCAGACATCATATACAGCAGCTCAAAGTTGTCCACATCCTCATGCTGCAACAAATTTTGGTCCAAGGCCCTGCGGATGAGGCTTGTCACCGTCTCCTGAAAGGTCACCTGGATCAGGGTGGGACAAATGTCATCAGAGAATGGCTTTTAGAAGAGCTACCCAGAAGACTGTGGTCAAACATTCAGGAGAAATCTCAGCTACATATACAAGGGCACAATCTTGTTATCCTGCTACCTGAGTGTGTCCTCCATATACCACCTGGGTTCTTGCAATGTGCTACTAGAACAATCCTGGTACAAATATCTGCCTGTACCTGCCATCTCCCCTCCCCCTGGGGAGCCACATTCCACTCATGTCAAAGGACCAAACTGCCTATGCACAGACACACTCTCATCTCACTGAGATGAGAGCAATGGGCCAGGGATCTGCGCACCAAGTGTGATCTGGGATGCAGGCTGCCTTTGTGGGTGGAAGAGGCAGATGCACTGAAAATTTGGGTCCTGACTGCCACGACACAAAACAGACTCAGATACAAGAGTGTGCACTTGAGTGCTTCATGATAGCTTTGAGAGGCCCTGGCCTCTGGAAGCTCGGTGCGGGTCTGGTTGTCATGATGTACTTGACTCAGCACTGGCAGTCACTGAACATGTCTCCTCTGCAGCTGGACACCTGCAGCATTAGCGTGTCTACTGCACATCCATAGAAATTCTGCCAAGAACCCCTTTAGCTCCGTATTTACATACATGCAAAGCCTAACATTCCGAAGCTTTGGCATGACCCCCCAGGTGATCCCGACCCCAAATTCCTACACCTAGTCATGCTAAGGAGTTTCTCTTCCCTGCCACCAGGAACACATCCCCTCCTACACATGTGACAAGTCACTGCCACCTCCTCTGCTCCAACTTCACTCATTGAGAATACCAAGTTCTAGGCACTGCAGCCTGCACCCTGGACATATCTCTGCCTTCATCTGTCCACAGCACTTCCGTCTGCACTTCTGGCCTGCAAAACCCACAATACACAGGCCCACTCACCACTGAAGCTGGGCATGCTGATGCTCTCCCTCCTCAGGTCAAGCCCTTAAGACGGACCTCTCTCTTCTTTATTTCCCACCATAGCCCTGGGGTTGGCTGTGTCTCCTGCCTTCCACTGTGTGGACACCCAGGAGGCAGCCCTGCTGTCGGGCTTACCGGGATGCGCTTTGTCTCCCTCAGGCTCTGTCCCTCTAGGAGGACGTGAACAACGCGGCTGTCTTCCACCTGCTCGCTGGAGTGAAGCAGTGAGGAGCTGCTACTCACAGCTGCTGGGGTCCTGGATGCCACTGCCACAGAAGGTTCCAAGAACTGTGGGGGGTGACAACATCAGCAAAGCCCAGCAACTGCACCCCACCCAGCCTGGCAGTTGGCTCTGTGGGCATTCTACAACATCCATCCAGAACCTGAGGTTCTTGTCCCCTTGGAGGATGTGGAGTGGCACCAGGAGTAAAGACTGAAGAAGGTGGCTGTTTTGGGAACAAGAGATCCAGCACCTGCTGGGTGGGGATGAAATCCCAGGAGATTAACCCCATGTTGCTGCTGAAATGTAGGTTCCTCCCACAAATGACAGGCAGGAGCTCATTCCTAAGCTGGTCCTGCCTGTAAGGTTCAAGGCTCTGAACCCTGAAGGGCTCCTCCGTGTTCTGATCATTTTCACCCTGGGTTGGGACCAAGAATGGTGGGTTCAAAATGGAAATGGTGACAAACAGAAAAATGACTTGTGCCAATACACTAGAGTCAAAGCACAATGGGACAGTTCCCATCAGTACAAACACACACACACACACACACACACACACACACACAGAGTCAGAATAGGAGTCTTGGGCCATTCATCAGGGATCAGACTAGAGGGCCTGCTGGGCTCACCTGCCCTGTGCTACTCACTGTTACTCTTGAGCTCCTCTGCGACAATCGCCAGAGGCTGTGGCGTCTAAGATGAAGCCTCACCCAGTGTATCCACAAAAGGGCTAGTTGGCCCCCCTGAGATTCCTGGGAGCCTGAGGCTCGGCATTGTCTGCAACCACAGGAGAACATCCTTCTCCCTCCAGTGGCTCCAACCAAGTGAGCTCGGATGGCTTGGTCAGTGAAGTGGGTGCCTGGATACCAGGGTTCCATGTTCTGTTTGATCCATTGTCAAGGCAATGATGTCATTTCCTGTGCCCATACCTGAGCCTCTTTTCACATAAGACCACTTTCAACAGCCCTATGGGCTGCCGATTTCTCCTCCATGCCTACCCATCTCAGGTGCGCAGGTGTTCACCAACAACTACCCAAACATCCCCACCAGCATCTGCCCTGCTTGGTGCCACTAGAGTTCCAGCTTGGAGCCTTCAAAAATGCATTCACAACCAGTCCTTCCCTCTCAGCAGCTTTTGAACCCTGGTCCCATCATTGTGCAACTCATGGTGTGCCCAGTCTTTTCTGGAAAGTAGGGTAGCATCTAATCTCTAGGGTTTATTGTGCCTATTGGCCCATAACACCCTCTGTTCTCTCTGAAACCAGAGATGGGACTCACAGGTGGCTAAAGCACAAATGTAGAGATGGGATAATCACAAGAAAGGGAGAGACAAAGAATGCACCCTAACTCAATCAGGCCTGTGTCCCACACAGGGACATGGCCAATGTCCGTCCCATCGTGGCTGCAGTTCCCTCTCTACACCATGGCAAGTTGGAGGGGACTGAGATGCAGAGGCTGCTCCCCTCTGCCATACAACTTCCCAAGGCTTCTCCTAAGATTTCAAAAGGGCCAAGTGTGTCTAGTGTTGGGGTCTCACAGAGACTCCGAGGTACCACAGCATCCTGCTGCCCAGAACCGGTTCACCCCTCACCTCAAGGGGGCTCAGCCTCTGGATTCATGGGAATTGAAGTGGGTACAGGTGATGGGATATCACCTCCAAGACTGAGTTATGCCAAGTCCATGAGCCCTGTCTGCATCCCTGTCTCCAGCACCACTCCCCCCTCTCTCTTTCCTCCTCAGAGCAAACAAATCCATTTAGCAAGTGTGTCCTGTGATAAAGACATGACGGTCACCCATCCTCTCATTACAAAAACACTGAGGCTCAGCCAACATGGATCCTACAGGGAACACAGGCATAAACTCAGACTCCGATCCTCCCAGCCGAGCCTCAGTGGAGCCTGGACTCCCAGCCTCCTGAGTCAAGGAAACAGAGGTTCCTAGCCGAGCCACCTTGGATGCAGCCGCACACAAACTGAACTCATCAATGCCCCTTGCTCTCAGTTGTGAGTAAGAGGGGAAGTGGTGTTTCACAACCCTGGACATCAAGTGCAGTCTCCAGGCTTTGGGGTGTGCCCTGGCCTCTGTCTATCTGCCCAGGCTCTCCAACCCACACTGGCCTCTTACCCAACCTCCTCCTAGGGCCAAACTCAATCCTGCCTCTCAATTTCTGCTGCCTTCCCCAACACACTGCTCCCCAAAATGAGCAGGGCTGGCTCTCGGTTATCATGCTGGTGCCAGCAGCAATGCCACCCCACTGACATAATTCTGAGTCCCAACCTAGGCACTCCAGCTGTCTTTGCCACACCTGGCCTGTTTGGGCTCTGGCTCTTGCTCTTTTCTTTCATGTGCATGTGTTTTGAGGTTTTGAGTTTCTCCCACTGCAGAACTGCAGCTGTGGCAGGGTAGAGCTCATGAGGGTGACATTCTGAGCCACATCCAATCCCATCAGGACTGTTCACTGGGGTGACTGCTGGAACACAGTGATGAGTGAACACATGGGAGGTGGTTGGACCCACCTTGCCTCTGAGTGGCTTCCTTTCAGGACAGGAATGTAGGCATGGGAGCCCCTGGCGTGGGATGCTTTGCACAAGGCATGACCATGGGCTCTCTTTCCTGCCAAAAATGGCTCCACTCAGCATGGAGAGCACTGTCATTCCTGGTGGCTAACAACAGCCCTGGACCCCAGAAAGGAACCCACACTCAAGATTAACGTCTGAGTGTGCGTGTCCTCGAGGAAATGAGGTCTCCTGATCCCAGGTGCAAAGGGGTAAGTCCTCTAACTCCAGGGGCCATGAAGGGACATCTGAGTTTCCCTTGTCCTTCTTTCCCTCTCTAACTAACCACAGTTAGGACCCTGGCCTCATTCCCCAGTGAGGATCATTAGGCTCCATAAAGGACAGTCTCTAAGATGCTCAGTGGACCAACACCCTCTGCACAACCCATAACCCTATTCACCCAAGAGGCAAGAGGATTTCTATTCAGGAAAACCAGGAAAGGGAGAGCCTTTCTCAAGGACACAAGGACATTAGTGAGTGAGGGAGTGATTAATGGATGGAGAACTATTTCCAACACCAACTTCCAGGAGCATATATGGCCCCCTGGAGAATTCTGCAGTGTGTTGGTGATTAAGGAGAACGTGTGAATTCAGGGGTCACTAGGTCCTCTCAGCCATAAGGAGGGAAACTGCCATAAAGGAACTAGGACAAGGGTGCGAGGAATGCTCACTGGTGGGAGATCGGAAGGAAGGAAAGTGTACTCATTAGAAAAGTGTCGCCTGAAAATTCTTAGCCAGCCAAAAGCCGTGCGAACTTGTGTGGGAAAAGAGTCTTTGCACAGTGATGAAGCTAAGAGCTCACATGATGGAACACAGCATCAACTGGGACCAAATCCAATATCTGATATTCTTGTAGGAAGAGGAGAGTCTGGACCCAGATACCAGGGAGACTGGGGGATACCGGATATGTGAGGTTGGAGCCAGGGCGGGATGCCCATATGGGAACCACAGATCGTGGGCAGCAATAGGAGAGTGGGCAAGGGCTGGGAGAGTTGGGGAGACAGTCCCCTTGAAACCTGGGAGGGGTTATGGCACTGGGACAGCCCAACACCTACTGTGTTGAGCCTCTGGAGCTCAACGGAAGACACTTCCTCTGTTGTCGGCCACCCAGTTAACAGAGTTTGGTTGCAGCAGCCTAGGACCCAGCTGAAGGTCTGAGCATGTTGGCCATGCAGGTTGGATCTGGACCACAGACACCCTCATCAGAGATTGTAGGGTCTCAGCCCTGAGGCAAGACAGGCACTAAGTCAGGCCAGGTGGGGAAACGGATAGGCACACACTCTGGGGGCTGGTGCCTGTGTTACTGGGAGCACTTCTGATCGCAATTCCCTGATCTGCTGCCAACACAGGCTACAGAGGAGGGTACAGAAACACAGACCACGGATCTGCCCCACTCAGTGGGCCCAGGCCAACACCACACACAGCAGCCTCGTGCCATACCCAATGAGTCTCGAAGCGGCCCCCTCTTCCCATCCTGAGAGCTCTTCCCTTCCTCATGTGCCAATAGCTCCCTACTGTCACTGGCAATATCTACTCTGTGAGATGTCAACATCCGTGGGTACTGTTCTCTCATCCCAGGACAGTGTGGTCCCACACACCCTGGTGAAATGGGCCACCTGGAGGCTGGACCTGGAGGTTGTTGAGGCTGAATGGCAGCGGTGGTCCTCTGGCACTTAATATTATTTAAGTTAAAAAAAAAACAAAAACAAAAACAAAAAACGGGTCTTGGTGCTCAAAAATGTTTGATTTGCATATTCTCATCCCCTAACCCCAATATTTTCATTATTTCCTCACATATGAAATCTTACTAGCATAAAGGTAATTTCGTATTAAACAAAGTGGATTGAAATAACATTGGTAAAAATAATCAATCACCATACTTTCAATTTTTGTTCTGCTTTCCTATTAGAAACCACTTGGATACAAGAGAACAGAGGACAGACTCATGGAAATGCTTGAAATGACAAGAAGCTCCCACTCAAGCTCAGCATTCAGTCCTGGACAGGGTAAGACCAGGCCACTTTGACATCTGTGCCAAAGAGTCTACCAGACAGAATCCTCTGACTGATCCCTGACTGAGCCATAGGAACTGGCTAGAAAAGCCTTCACATCCTCAATACATTCTTCACGTCAGAATACTTGACAACCATTGATATCCATCTCTCGTTAACTTGCTCCCCAGCCAACAATTCTTCAACAAATTCAAAGGGGTAACTCATGCAAGCACAGAGAAAGGGGTGTTCACTACACACATCCATGTGCGAAAAAGACAACTGGTATTTCTTGTTTGGGCTATTTCAAATGAAATCCCTTCTGCATGACCTCCACAAACCAAAGGAAAATATTTGTGAAATTCCCACGTAGAAGACAAGATACACTTGCCAAGGAGGCAGTGGCAAGAATTTTGACACTCCAAATGTAGAGTGTGTGTTTAGGAAGCAGTCACAGTTTCCATGAGAGAGTCCCATGAAATCAATTAGGAAGATCCATGCTCTAGCCCTACCATGCAAGTGATGTGACTCGAAAGAGTCACTTAGTCTTAGTAACCATCATCACTAACAACTAAGTCAATGAATAAAGGTCCTCAGGTGCCAAGCTACAAAATGTGGGATGAGCATGGATGAGGATGGGTGGGAGAAGTCTCCAACTCTAACACAATTAGTGAAGGATGTGCTGACCTCAAGTGGCTGGGGGGCTGGGATCCTGCCACAGAGGGGGATTCCAAACCTCACATCCCCTGACCCAGGCCAGAAGACCAGGTAGAGTCCAAGGACCCTGGGGTGGCCCAATGGCAATAAAGGTCAAAAGGAACTAGGGATCTGCCTGGTCCCTCAATCCCCTACTCTGAGCAGGGCTGCATGACGAGGCCAGAGGCCATCCACAGCAATCTGCCTTTACAGGAAAACAGGGACTGCAGGCTGCCTCTGGCTCACTGAATCAGGGTGGTGTTTTCATAAAGCAAGACCACTTCCTCACACTTGACCAGCAGCTCATGTGTTGACAGCACAATGACTGACTTGACTCAGGCCCTGATGAATGAAATAGAAAATTCATAGCAAACCCATCTTTAGCTCTTCCACATCATCAGGGGCTCTGATTCAATTCCGTCCAGAAAGGTGTCTGAAATGATTTCTAAACATGCTGGGGACTCACCTCTGTGTGGAACTTTTCAGGAAAAAGGGGATCAAATCTCATGAAGCAACTCTTCTCTCTTCTAGCCCATGGGCAATGCAAGGAACCTGCATGATACCAGAGGCTCACTTCTCTCTTCTCATGTCTTCTGGAAAGGATTCGTTAATGCTTCCTGCAAGGTGAAGCAGAAGCCTGCATCCCCAGCTGCACAGAAGTGTTTTAGGGCAGTGTCTCCCTTAAAACCCAAAAATAAAAAAACAGGTCATTCAACAGGCACATGGATTCGAGTACATGTTCAATGATCCCTCCTCCCTGGAGCCTTCCACATGCCCATCTTCCACATTCACAGAGCAATGCTTGGCCATTCTCAAGACCAGGAGACCATGATGCTCCTCACCAGGAAGTCAATAAGGAACATGAAGAGAGCAGCATGGATTGCAGAAGGTGGCACATCAAGGATCTTCAGCTCTGCTGCTAGAACACAAGAGCTTAACTTCAGTATTGACTTTTTGCCAACTACCAAGTACGATAGCAGTGTCAAGCCCAATATGCAGATATGCAAGTAGTAGGTGACACCCCGCATCCATTCACAAAAGTGGGCAACATCTGCATTAGAACAAGGAAGTATCTTACCCTTACTCATAAAAATCATCAGAAACAAAATAAAATGGATGCAAGACTTCTCATTTCACTATTAGGTAGCTGTTGGAATTCCCTATTAAATAATACCTCCTCCAAAATAAAAAGTATCTCAGACATGTGTCAACTATTCAATGGATGACATTTTAAAAACTATGGACGTTACTTAATATTTATGTATGCTATATCCCTGCCTAAGGCTCTATGAGAAAGGAGCACATAGAATTGGATCTTTGAAAATCTCACATTTGCTGATAAATATTACTGCTGATCTCAGGCATGGCGAAGTGAAAAGTGGGACTTTGGATATTGCAAGAATGCTATGTTGTGGGATTGGTGTCCCTGATTCATACATAGCATATGGTTTCTATGAAATCCAGTGAGGGAGCAGGAGTAACGAAGCTGATTGCACAGATGACCTCAGGGAATACTGACAGATAGGCCAAATGAAAAATATGCTCCAGCTAACCATTGGTATTTGGGCTTCTGATCCCAGTCCTGTTTTTAAAAAAGGTGCAGACAGGCAGTGTTCATTAAAAACTGTCTACCATGTAAAAGTGGGTAATTTAAATGGCATCTAGTTACACATCTGATAGAATGGTCTGGCAACATATGAATTTCATTCTAACAACAACAACAACAACAAAACATAGAAAATGAGACATAAAGATAAAACCTTGTCTTCACCAGGATGCCTAAAAATAGGTTTTATTTGGCTCATGCCAATAAATATCTTTCAATAGAATTTCTGATTTCTGAATGAATCCATTCAACTTCATACTGCACAGATCACAAGGTTTTCTTTACAGAATATTCTCTTCTTCTTCTTAAAGCCTCACATAGAAAATGTCTCACAGGACATAGGAGGGGAATGACCCAAAGGATGAGAGAATGGCTGGAACCGTTCTCAAATGTGCCCATGTAGCCTAAAGTTTGAAGGCATCTAATTGTACTCTAAAACAATTATGAACCTATTCGATCC
Source organism: Urocitellus parryii (assembly GCF_045843805.1). Lineage (NCBI taxonomy): Eukaryota > Metazoa > Chordata > Mammalia > Rodentia > Sciuridae > Urocitellus > Urocitellus parryii. The sequence continues at coordinate 44,950,583 of NC_135548.1, forward strand.
GTTATTAATAAATATCACCACTTTACCACTTGAACCAAATCACAGAAAATTGGAAACAGATGATCATTGGCTTTGATACCTTTACTTCTGTTTCATTACTCAGAGTCGATCAACTCTATACTTCAAGTGACACAGATTTATTACAGAATGCCTAAGATCCTAAGGATCTATTTTAGCTCAGCCCATGGTATTGCTTCATTATTTTATTATTTTGTAAGTAATAAAAAATAACTTCATGTTGGATGATATATTCAAGCCATGAATATATCATCCAACATTGTTCTTCCCAAAATATTAGCCCAATTTCTGCGCGCGCTCACTTACTGTTCAGGAATTTTACTAATTGTTTGAAGGTTCTAGAGGACCTGTTAGACTCCTAATGGACAAACCATACAACATACTCCAGAGAACGGACGAGTGCCATAAGAAGAAAATAAGGTCAGCCTACAGCAATGGGCAGCTGCCTGCCCTCGGCTGGGAGGAGCCCTGGCCATGGCACCAGGGCTGCTGGGCAGCAGAAGCCTCCACAGCCCTGCAGGGAGCCTGGAGCACAGCTCTGCCTAACCATGCTCAGCCCTGGACAGATGCACATGAGTTCCCATCACAGGCTCGAGTGTGACAGTCCCAGGTGCATGCCTGTCATGCCAGCCACCAGGGAGGCTGAGGCAAGAGGAACGTTTGAGGTCAGCCTTGGCAACTTAGACCCCGAGGCAAAGGGGAAATACTTTTACAGGGGTCTCTGAGGGTGTAGCTCAGGTAGGTCACTTGCCTCACAGGCTCAAGGCCCTGGGTTCAATCCCCAGAACCCACGTACACACAAAAAGTGAACTTGGAATATTGTTTAAAATGATGGGTCAGGTACACACAAGGACTTCAATATGACCTCTCAGAGGAGCTCAATTTGAGATCAGACTGAACAAAAGACCACCTGGACCATTGACTCAGTGTCTGAAACCCTCTGTGAGCATGGGAAGCACTGCTGGCAAGACACCAGAGGGCCAAAGCACTTGTGCCCCCTGCAGGGGCGTCTCTTGTCTACCGCCAAAGACTGTTCCCCTCCTGGGGCAGCTGAGAGCAAGCTGGGCCTTGGAGCAAGGACTAGTGCTTTAGATATAGACTATGCAAGCAAGGGGCAATGTCTTTAATAAAACTAAAATTAAAAAGTCACATTGAAAAAATTTTAAAAAGAAGAAAATAAGGTCAAGTAGAGGAAGCCCATTTTCACAGGAAAAAATCCCCCAGTGAAAAGCATCAGAACAGATACCAAGAAAAATATCAAAAAAACAGTGTGCTCCCACTATGTATCTACTCAACATGCAAAAGTTAGAAAGCTAGATAATACAATCCTGGCCACAGGTAGAGCTATGCAGAAGAGCCACCTGGCAGTGCTTAGTCAAAGAAGTAAACATGCACACTTTGACCTAGAAATTCCACCTGTGTGTAAACCAGGTGGTGCTTAAGCAGTTTCACAAGGGGACATGCACAGGGAAATTTATCCTCAGGTTCTTATAGAGTTGTCTGTGCTTACAGGGAGTTGATGGTTGTCAAGATGCCCACAGCTGCGAAAGTCAAAAGCTAAAAATATAATAGATGCCAACCTGGATATATTAATAATCCCGTATCTATGATCACCTTCATAAGGTAGCTTCCCAACTTCTGTGTGGAACTGAGTTTCTCCTTGGCCCTTACACTGTTGTGGAGACCACTAGGAGTTCAGCTTTGTGCAGGATCATCTGACCTGGACTTTTGGCAAGACCTGTACAGCCCTCACACATGCTCAGATGCTACAGGACTTTTCAGACCAGTCCAGACAACAGTAGGCATCCATTCATTGTCTGCACTCTACAGATTCCTAGATGCACGACATTCATTACCATCAAATGCAGAATTTTCATCAAAAACTAATAAATATATATATCATTCCAATCTGAATCAAGAAAATCGGAAATATCCCCAAATCCAAAGAGTGGATCCCCATTGTGATGCTACAAGTTGAAAATTCCACAGCTGACCTCATGGGATGGTTCACAGTCAAAAGACAGCTGCATGAAAAATATTACATGACCTTCCTGCTATGTGAAAAGTGGCATGTGAAGTACACATGCATGTCTTCCTCAGACATGGGTTCATTTGCAAGACACCTTGTGCAATTGAAAATACTCCAAAAGGGGAGAAATCAGAACCATGTCTCCAAAGTATTTCAGCAGAGACCAACTCCATCTGTCTATCTATCTCTCAGTGAGTGTGTGTGCTCTTGTGTGTGTTTGTGTGTCTTTGTTTGTGTTTGTACCATCATAGCTGATACTTCATTGCCCCCATTGGAAAACTGACTCAGATAATGCCATCTGCCAAACTCCTAAAAAACAAAGTTCTTGCTGATAGAATGAAACATTCCTTCCTGTTGGTTTGGATGTGTCCTTTAGGAATCACTGCTACATTTAGTATACTCAAATCATCACAGTAGATCAGGTAACAAAAACATATATATTTTAAAATAATAATAATATATTAATGGAAACAACAAATACAGGATAGAGTAACAACTGTGTTACTAAACAAGGTCAAGGACAATGGCAAACTATAGATTCAAACTTTGAAGAAAATAGTAATCAATGTAAATATTCCTGGGCTGCCTCAGCCCCGCCCAGGCACACAGCAACAGAATGGTTTTGCAAGCATCCTCAGGAGGGCAGGAGCCTTCTTTGCAGGACGAGAGGGAGGTTGAGGCTCGATCCACCCATCATTCTTTTGGGAGAGGCTCCTTTTCCTCAGCACAAAGTTGGATTTTTTGTGAGGATTCTTGGCATAAAATACGTTGGCCTCTGCTGGAATCCTCAGCTCTGGGGAGAGAGGGGTGTACAAAAAGAAGGTGGCACTCAGGAGGTGCTCCCTAGGACACGCCAACATCTGAGAGCCTGTGCCAGAAAAGGCCAGAGCCACACACCTGAGAGCTCTCCAATTCAGCACCAATACCAACAAAGACAGCCTCCACAGTCCTCCATGAGGAAGAACTAGGCAGAGCACTTCAACAGACCTACTGTCTGTTCCTACCGAAGGCCTTGGACTCCAGAATATCTCAGGTCCTCTTGCATCTGCCAAAGCACACCACTAGGGTTTGCATCTGAAATCTCCCACAAAAGGTTCCTGTGCCGAAGATTCAGTCCCCACATGAGCCATCTTCATAGGTGGGTTTGGAGGGAAGCACTGGATGGTGAGTGCTCTGATGTCAACATGAAATTCTCATTCAAGATGAATACACTACTGGGGGGTGGGAGGGACTGGAAGAAAGGTTGAGCATGGTTGGAGTAAGACCTAAACAGGGTTGTGCCCTGGGCAACAGTACCTTGTTCCTGTTGGCTCCACTGAATCCTCATTCTCCAAGGAGAGGTCCTCCCTCTCCATCTTTCTCTCTCTCCCTCTCTGCCAGCCTCGTTCTCTCTCTCGCAGTCTATGCCTTTGTGGCAAGGGCTGAGGAGCTCTCCACTGCCACACACTAGAACTTTATGGACAGCCTCAGTGCACAACCAAAGAGAAAGCTATGAAACTCAGAGAAAAAAGGCCTAGGATTCCTCCTCTGAGTTATTTTCCTCAAGTATGGCCACAGTGAGGACAGGCTGAGCAGCACGAATACCACGTTAGAGCCATGCTTCTGCGTTGGTGGAGCCCGCCTCCATGTGAACCAGGCTTCTGAGAATGGAGGCCACATTCCAAATACTGCCCTACTGAGAACAATGGTTCCAAAGACCAGCAAAGGGACTGCTTCCCTCCAACATGGCGTATGGCCCAGTGGTGCCATGACCCCGAGTGGGGGAATACAACAGCCGCTTCTCCTTCCTCTGAACATGTGTTTCCTGTCGCCCTCCTCTAACCTAGAGCCTGTTCTCCATCCCTTCTGGGTTGGATGTGGAGATCTCTGCTATGAATTTCTTAGGCTACCAAGGCCCCAGACAGACTTCCTCTTCCATAGACTCTACTAACGTAACAGTAGGTTAAGATAGGAGACAAGTGATCCTAGAACTCATAGGGATGGTGGTCTTCAGGGTACATAGGCTGGGATAATGGCTGCTGTGGTGTTTGGCTCACAAAAACCAACCAACCAACCAACGAAAAAGCGCTGGCATTATTATCAGATGAGCTCTGTGGCTACGTGCTCAGGAAGCCCTCATCTGACTTTAGTTAGGGATCACAACCTGGCTATTGTGATCACTCCTTGCCTAGTGGACTCAGGTGCGTAAGACCATGGAATTTATGCAAAAACAGATGATTCAGGCTGTCTCCCAGGCTGTGTTTTCTTCCCAATTTCATCCTGTTACTGCTTGCTAGAATCCTGGCAATGCTCTGCCCAGGCAGTGGTTTTTTGGTCACACAGAAGGCTTTCAATAGTACTGCTTCAGTCCACAAAATGCCAGTTCCCTCTTTAGCCCATGCATTCCCATGTTCCTTTGAAACCACTCCTATCCCAGACCATGAAAACATACTGCTCCTGGAGAGAGGCTTTCCTCCTCACTCCTCAAAGATGTCAGCTTTGGATGCCTGTTCATGTCCAGGGGAGGGCACCTGGTGGGGAGCCGCAATATCCACCGGGGTATACCATTGGACCTCAAGACCTTCCACCAGCAGAAGTGCAGTTGGCTTTGTGCACGAACCCAACACACCTGTTGGAGTGTTCTTGGGGGTCAGAGACTACTCTTTGTTGCTAAGAGTTGACCTGAGTCCACATCCTGACCCTTGCTCTCTGCTATCTGATTGTCTCACTTACTCTGACGGCGAGAGATGATTTGGCCCAGCTCATAATCCTCTGGATTCTCCTCAGTAAGGAAGTGTAGGTCGAGGGCGCTGCGGATGACGACAGGAGCCCTATCGTGGCAGGTCACCTGGAGCAGCATGGGAGACAGGCCTTCAGGAAATGGGCCTTGAAGTGACTACTCAAGGACAGTGGGCAGGGGCATTCTGGAGGCACCTCCACTCTAAATACAAGGGCAACATCCATGACCCTACTACCCGAGGCTGACCTCCTGCTCATCGTGTGGGCTCTTCCCACAGGCTACTAGCCCAATCCTTGTACATAGGACTTCCTGGGCCTGCCATTGCTCTTTGTGGAGCTGCACTCCTCTCGGAGTGAAAGGACCCCACTACCTGCATACAGATGCAATCTCATCCCACAAGTTGGGAGGAATGGGACAATAGCCTCCAAGATCCCAGGTCTGCCCGAGGATGCAGGCGGCATTGGGAATGGCCTAGGCACAAAACCTAGAGGCTTTGGTCTGGATTGCCAGGGCCAAAAACAGACCCAGGAACATGACCACACACAGGAGAGCTGAAAGATAGCCACGAGAGCTCCTGGCCTCCAGAGGCTCAGTGCTGGCTGGGATGTAGGAGGGCACCTCATCCGGCAAGGGTGGTCATTGGGTTACCTGGACATTTAGTGTGCTTGCTCCACATCCATATCGACTCTGCAGAGAGACTCTCTCAGCTCCTTGTTCAAGGAACATGGAGAACCTCACACTGCTGTCCTCCTCCATAGACGTCAGCATCCCATACAAGGGAACCTGCAACCTAGTTCCTGTCCTATTCTCATCTGTCACCCATACCTGTCCCTGCCCTTCTGGACTGCATGCTGCCACCTGACACACAGACTCCCTCAGACATGGCAGTGGACAAGCTGCTGCACTCGCTCATCTCAGCTCCAGCCCTTCACACTGACCTCTCCCTTCTTGATTCCCATCTATCCTCCTGATCATCCAGAAGCTCCAAATTCAAGAGGGCATGAGTAGTCCATGGTATTGGACCAGTGTCTGCTCCCCACCCAGGTGTAAGCACCACGGGACACCCCTGCTCCCAGGCTTACCAGAACACTCTTGGCCATCTCTGGACTTTGTGTTTCTAAGTGGACACGAATTAAGCAGGTGTCTCCCACCTGCTTGTGGGAAAGCGGCCTGGAGGACTTGCAGGTTGATTCTGAGAACTGTGGGGGATGGAACATCAGCAAACCCAGAAACAGAAAGCCACCCCAGACTGTCAGTTGGCTCTATGGGCTTCCAGCAAATATGTCCAGGTGCTGAGGCTTCTTATTTCCTCAGGTCGGAGTGGAATGGCAGCACATGCACAGCTTGAATAAGGTAGGTGTTTACCTCCTTTCCCTTGACCTGGGGGCGTTTCCTCACCATGAAATATTGTATTCCCAGATTCATGGACAGACACACGAGTGAGTGGTCAGAGACCTTGATTTCTGCAGAGCGAAGTGGAGAGAATTGTTAGGTGGCACTCAAGGATTATACCACAAAACACCCACAACCCCTGAGAGTCTCCGCCAGGCCCATCACACTTTGGTATTTTGGGGCCAAGGCCCACTTTCTCTTGGCTGTCAGTTATCCTGAGCCCACTGTGGATCATGTCTCCCCACTGTCTGATTGTCCTACTTACTCTCATCCTCAGACATCATATACAGCAGCTCAAAGTTGTCCACATCCTCATGCTGCAACAAATTTTGGTCCAAGGCCCTGCGGATGAGGCTTGTCACCGTCTCCTGAAAGGTCACCTGGATCAGGGTGGGACAAATGTCATCAGAGAATGGCTTTTAGAAGAGCTACCCAGAAGACTGTGGTCAAACATTCAGGAGAAATCTCAGCTACATATACAAGGGCACAATCTTGTTATCCTGCTACCTGAGTGTGTCCTCCATATACCACCTGGGTTCTTGCAATGTGCTACTAGAACAATCCTGGTACAAATATCTGCCTGTACCTGCCATCTCCCCTCCCCCTGGGGAGCCACATTCCACTCATGTCAAAGCACCAAATTGCCTATGCACAGACACACTCTCATCTCACTGAGATGAGAGCAATGGGCCAGGGATCTGCGCACCAAGTGTGATCTGGGATGCAGGCTGCCTTTGTGGGTGGAAGAGGCAGATGCACTGAAAATTTGGGTCCTGACTGCCACGACACAAAACAGACTCAGATACAAGAGTGTGCACTTGAGTGCTTCATGATAGCTTTGAGAGGCCCTGGCCTCTGGAAGCTCGGTGCGGGTCTGGTTGTCATGATGTACTTGACTCAGCACTGGCAGTCACTGAACATGTCTCCTCTGCAGCTGGACACCTGCAGCATTAGCGTGTCTACTGCACATCCATAGAAATTCTGCCAAGAACCCCTTTAGCTCCGTATTTACATACATGCAAAGCCTAACATTCCGAAGCTTTGGCATGACCCCCCAGGTGATCCCGACCCCAAATTCCTACACCTAGTCATGCTAAGGAGGTTCTCTTCCCTGCCACCAGGAACACATCCCCTCCTACACATGTGACAAGTCACTGCCACCTCCTCTGCTCCAACTTCACTCATTGAGAATACCAAGTTCTAGGCACTGCAGCCTGCACCCTGGACATATCTCTGCCTTCATCTGTCCACAGCACTTCCGTCTGCACTTCTGGCCTGCAAAACCCACAATACACAGGCCCACTCACCACTGAAGCTGGGCATGCTGATGCTCTCCCTCCTCAGGTCAAGCCCTTAAGACGGACCTCTCTCTTCTTTATTTCCCACCATAGCCCTGGGGTTGGCTGTGTCTCCTGCCTTCCACTGTGTGGACACCCAGGAGGCAGCCCTGCTGTCGGGCTTACCGGGATGCACTTTGTCTCCCTCAGGCTCTGTCCCTCTAGGAGGACGTGAACAACGCGGCTGTCTTCCACCTGCTCGCTGGAGTGAAGCAGTGAGGAGCTGCTACTCACAGCTGCTGGGGTCCTGGATGCCACTGCCACAGAAGGTTCCAAGAACTGTGGGGGGTGACAACATCAGCAAAGCCCAGCAACTGCACCCCACCCAGCCTGGCAGTTGGCTCTGTGGGCATTCTACAACATCCATCCAGAACCTGAGGTTCTTGTCCCCTTGGAGGATGTGGAGTGGCACCAGGAGTAAAGACTGAAGAAGGTGGCTGTTTTGGGAACAAGAGATCCAGCACCTGCTGGGTGGGGATGAAATCCCAGGAGATTAACCCCATGTTGCTGCTGAAATGTAGGTTCCTCCCACAAATGACAGGCAGGAGCTCATTCCTAAGCTGGTCCTGCCCGTAAGGTTCAAGGCTCTGAACCCTGAAGGGCTCCTCCGTGTTCTGATCATTTTCACCCTGGGTTGGGACCAAGAATGGTGGGTTCAAAATGGAAATGGTGACAAACAGAAAAATGACTTGTGCCAATACACTAGAGTCAAAGCACAATGGGACAGTTCCCATCAGTACAAACACACACACACACACACACACACACACACACACACACACACACAGAGTCAGAATAGGAGTCCTGGGCCATTCATCAGGGATCAGACTAGAGGGCCTGCTGGGCTCACCTGCCCTGTGCTACTCACTGTTACTCTTGAGCTCCTCTGCGACAATCGCCAGAGGCTCTGGCGTCTAAGATGAAGCCTCACCCAGTGTATCCACAAAAGGGCTAGTTGGCCCCCCTGAGATTCCTGGGAGCCTGAGGCTCGGCATTGTCTGCAACCACAGGAGAACATCCTTCTCCCTCCAGTGGCTCCAACCAAGTGAGCTCGGATGGCTTGGTCAGTGAAGTGGGTGCCTGGATACCAGGGTTCCATGTTCTGTTTGATCCATTGTCAAGGCAATGATGTCATTTCCTGTGCCCATACCTGAGCCTCTTTTCACATAAGACCACTTTCAACAGCCCTATGGGCTGCCGATTTCTCCTCCATGCCTACCCATCTCAGGTGCGCAGGTGTTCACCAACAACTCCCCAAACATCCCCACCAGCATCTGCCCTGCTTGGTGCCACTAGAGTTCCAGCTTGGAGCCTTCAAAAATGCATTCACAACCAGTCCTTCCCTCTCAGCAGCTTTTGAACCCTGGTCCCATCATTGTGCAACTCATGGTGTGCCCAGTCTTTTCTGGAAAGTAGGGTAGCATCTAATCTCTAGGGTTTATTGTGTCTATTGGCCCATAACACCCTCTGTTCTCTCTGAAACCAGAGATGGGACTCACAGGTGGCTAAAGCACAAATGTAGAGATGGGATAATCACAAGAAAGGGAGAGACAAAGAATGCACCCTAACTCAATCAGGCCTGTGTCCCACACAGGGACATGGCCAATGTCTGTCCCATCGTGGCTGCAGTTCCCTCTCTACACCATGGCAAGTTGGAGGGGACTGAGATGCAGAGGCTGCTCCCCTCTGCCATACAACTTCCCAAGGCTTCTCCTAAGATTTCAAAAGGGCCAAGTGTGTCTAGTGTTGGGGTCTCACAGAGACTCCGAGGTACCACAGCATCCTGCTGCCCAGAACCGGTTCACCCCTCACCTCAAGGGGGCTCAGCCTCTGGATTCATGGGAATTGAAGTGGGTACAGGTGATGGGATATCACCTCCAAGACTGAGTTATGCCAAGTCCATGAGCCCTGTCTGCATCCCTGTCTCCAGCACCACTCCCCCCTCTCTCTTTCCTCCTCAGAGCAAACAAATCCATTTAGCAAGTGTGTCCTGTGATAAAGACATGACGGTCACCCATCCTCTCATTACAAAAACACTGAGGCTCAGCCAACATGGATCCTACAGGGAACACAGGCATAAACTCAGACTCCGATCCTCCCAGCCGAGCCTCAGTGGAGCCTGGACTCCCAGCCTCCTGAGTCAAGGAAACAGAGGTTCCTAGCCGAGCCACCTTGGATGCAGCCGCACACAAACTGAACTCATCAATGCCCCTTGCTCTCAGTTGTGAGTAAGAGGGGAAGTGGTGTTTCACAACCCTGGACATCAAGGGCAGTCTCCAGGCTTTGGGGTGTGCCCTGGCCTCTGTCTATCTGCCCAGGCTCTCCAACCCACACTGGCCTCTTACCCAACCTCCTCCTAGGGCCAAACTCAATCCTGCCTCTCAATTTCTGCTGCCTTCCCCAACACACTGCTCCCCAAAATGAGCAGGGCTGGCTCTCGGTTATCATGCTGGTGCCAGCAGCAATGCCACCCCACTGACATAATTCTGAGTCCCAACCTAGGCACTCCAGCTGTCTTTGCCACACCTGGCCTGTTTGGGCTCTGGCTCTTGCTCTTTTCTTTCATGTGCATGTGTTTTGAGGTTTTGAGTTTCTCCCACTGCAGAACTGCAGCTGTGGCAGGGTAGAGCTCATGAGGGTGACATTCTGAGCCACATCCAATCCCATCAGGACTGTTCACTGGGGTGACTGCTGGAACACAGTGATGAGTGAACACATGGGAGGTGGTTGGACCCACCTTGCCTCTGAGTGGCTTCCTTTCAGGACAGGAATGTAGGCATGGGAGCCCCTGGTGTGGGATGCTTTGCACAAGGCGTGACCATGGGCTCTCTTTCCTGGCAAAAATGGCTCCACTCAGCATGGAGAGCACTGTCATTCCTGGTGGCTAACAACAGCCCTGGACCCCAGAAAGGAACCCACACTCAAGATTAACGTCTGAGTGTGCGTGTCCTCGAGGAAATGAGGTCTCCTGATCCCAGGTGCAAAGGGGTAAGTCCTCTAACTCCAGGGGCCATGAAGGGACATCTGAGTTTCCCTTGTCCTTCTTTCCCTCTCTAACTAACCACAGTTAGGACCCTGGCCTCATTCCCCAGTGAGGATCATTAGGCTCCATAAAGGACAGTCTCTAAGATGCTCAGTGGACCAACACCCTCTGCACAACCCATAACCCTATTCACCCAAGAGGCAAGAGGATTTCTATTCAGGAAAACCAGGAAAGGGAGAGCCTTTCTCAAGGACACAAGGACATTAGTGAGTGAGGGAGTGATTAATGGATGGAGAACTATTTCCAACACCAACTTCCAGGAGCATATATGGCCCCCTGGAGAATTCTGCAGTGTGTTGGTGATTAAGGAGAACGTGTGAATTCAGGGGTCACTAGGTCCTCTCAGCCATAAGGAGGGAAACTGCCATAAAGGAACTAGGACAAGGGTGCGAGGAATGCTCACTGGTGGGAGATCGGAAGGAAGGAAAGTGTACTCATTAGAAAAGTGTCGCCTGAAAATTCTTAGCCAGCCAAAAGTCGTGCGAACTTGTGTGGGAAAAGAGTCTTTGCACAGTGATGAAGCTAAGAGCTCACATGATGGAACACAGCATCAACTGGGACCAAATCCAATATCTGATATTCTTGTAGGAAGAGGAGAGTCTGGACCCAGATACCAGGGAGACTGGGAGATACCGGATATGTGAGGTTGGAGCCAGGGCGGGATGCCCATATGGGAACCACAGATCGTGGGCAGCAATAGGAGAGTGGGCAAGGGCTGGGAGAGTTGGGGAGACAGTCCCCTTGAAACCTGGGAGGGGTTATGGCACTGGGACAGCCCAACACCTACTGTGTTGAGCCTCTGGAGCTCAACGGAAGACACTTCCTCTGTTGTCGGCCACCCAGTTAACAGAGTTTGGTTGCAGCAGCCTGGGACCCAGCTGAAGGTCTGAGCATGTTGGCCATGCAGGTTGGATCTGGACCACAGACACCCTCATCAGAGATTGTAGGGTCTCAGCCCTGAGGCAAGACAGGCACTAAGTCAGGCCAGGTGGGGAAACGGATAGGCACACACTCTGGGGGCTGGTGCCTGTGTTACTGGGAGCACTTCTGATCGCAATTCCCTGATCTGCTGCCAACACAGGCTACAGAGGAGGGTACAGAAACACAGACCACGGATCTGCCCCACTCAGTGGGCCCAGGCCAACACCACACCCAGCAGCCTCGTGCCATACCCAATGAGTCTCGAAGCGGCCCCCTCTTCCCATCCTGAGAGCTCTTCCCTTCCTCATGTGCCAATAGCTCCCTACTGTCACTGGCAATATCTACTCTGTGAGATGTCAACATCCGTGGGTACTGTTCTCTCATCCCAGGACAGTGTGGTCCCACACACCCTGGTGAAATGGGCCACCTGGAGGCTGGACCTGGAGGTTGTTGAGGCTGAATGGCAGCGGTGGTCCTCTGGCACTTAATATTATTTAAGTTAAAAAAAAAAACAAAAACAAAAACAAAAAACGGGTCTTGGTGCTCAAAAATGTTTGATTTGCATATTCTCATCCCCTAACCCCAATATTTTCATTATTTCCTCACATATGAAATCTTACTAGCATAAAGGTAATTTCGTATTAAACAAAGTGGATTGAAATAACATTGGTAAAAATAATCAATCACCATACTTTCAATTTTTGTTCTGCTTTCCTATTAGAAACCACTTGGATACAAGAGAACAGAGGACAGACTCATGGAAATGCTTGAAATGACAAGAAGCTCCCACTCAAGCTCAGCATTCAGTCCTGGACAGGGTAAGACCAGGCCACTTTGACATCTGTGCCAAAGAGTCTACCAGACAGAATCCTCTGACTGATCCCTGACTGAGCCATAGGAACTGGCTAGAAAAGCCTTCACATCCTCAATACATTCTTCACGTCAGAATACTTGACAACCATTGATATCCATCTCTCGTTAACTTGCTCCCCAGCCAACCATTCTTCAACAAATTCAAAGGAGTAACTCATGCAAGCACACAGAAAGGGGTGTTCACTACACACATCCATGTGCGAAAAAGACAACTGGTATTTCTTGTTTGGGCTATTTCAAATGAAATCCCTTCTGCATGACCTCCACAAACCAAAGGAAAATATTTGTGAAATTCCCACGTAGAAGACAAGATACACTTGCCAAGGAGGCAGTGGCAAGAATTTTGACACTCCAAATGTAGAGTGTGTGTTTAGGAAGCAGTCACAGTTTCCATGAGAGAGTCCCATGAAATCAATTAGGAAGATCCATGCTCTAGCCCTACCATGCAAGTGATGTGACTTGAAAGAGTCACTTAGTCTTAGTAACCATCATCACTAACAACTAAGTCAATGAATAAAGGTCCTCAGGTGCCAAGCTACAAAATGTGGGATGAGCATGGATGAGGATGGGTGGGAGAAGTCTCCAACTCTAACACAATTAGGGAAGGATGTGCTGACCTCAAGTGGCTGGGGGGCTGGGATCCTGCCACAGAGGGGGATTCCAAACCTCACATCCCCTGACCCAGGCCAGAAGACCAGGTAGAGTCCAAGGACCCTGGGGTGGCCCAATGACAATAAAGGTCAAAAGGAACTAGGGATCTGCCTGGTCCCTCAATCCCCTACTCTGAGCAGGGCTGCATGACGAGGCCAGAGGCCATCCACAGCAATCTGCCTTTACAGGAAAACAGGGACTGCAGGCTGCCTCTGGCTCACTGAATCAGGGTGGTGTTTTCATAAAGCAAGACCACTTCCTCACATTTGACCAGCAGCTCATGTGTTGACAGCACAATGACTGACTTGACTCAGGCCCTGATGAATGAAATAGAAAATTCATAGCAAACCCATCTTTAGCTCTTCCACATCATCAGGGGCTCTGATTCAATTCCGTCCAGAAAGGTGTCTGAAATGATTTCTAAACATGCTGGGGACTCACCTCTGTGTGGAACTTTTCAGGAAAAAGGGGATCAAATCTCATGAAGCATCTCTTCTCTCTTCTAGCCCATGGGCAATGCAAGGAACCTGCATGATACCAGAGGCTCACTTCTCTCTTCTCATGTCTTCTGGAAAGGATTCGTTAATGCTTCCTGCAAGGTGAAGCAGAAGCCTGCATCCCCAGCTGCACAGAAGTGTTTTAGGGCAGTGTCTCCCTTAAAACCCAAAAATAAAAAAAACAGGTCATTCAACAGGCACATGGATTCGAGTACATGTTCAATGATCCCTCCTCCCTGGAGCCTTCCACATGCCCATCTTCCACATTCACAGAGCAATGCTTGGCCATTCTCAAGACCAGGAGACCATGATGCTCATCACCAGGAAGTCAATAAGGAACATGAAGAGAGCAGCATGGTTTGCAGAAGGTGGCACATCAAGGATCTTCAGCTCTGCTGCTAGAACACAAGAGCTTAACTTCAGTATTGACTTTTTGCCAACTACCAAGTACGATAGCAGTGTCAAGCCCAATATGCAGATATGCAAGTAGTAGGTGACACCCCGCATCCATTCACAAAAGTGGGCAACATCTGCATCAGAACAAGGAAGTATCTTACCCTTACTCATAAAAATCATCAGAAACAAAATAAAATGGATGCAAGACTTCTCATTTCACTATTAGGTAGCTGTTGGAATTCCCTATTAAATAATACCTCCTCCAAAATAAAAAGTATCTCAGACATGTGTCAACTATTCAATGGATGACATTTTAAAAACTATGGACTTTACTTAATATTTATGTATGCTATATCCCTGCCTAAGGCTCTATGAGAAAGGAGCACATAGAATTGGATCTTTGAAAATCTCACATTTGCTGATAAATATTACTGCTGATCTCAGGCATGGCGAAGTGAAAAGTGGGACTTTGGATATTCCAAGAATGCTATGTTGTGGGATTGGTGTCCCTGATTCATACATAGCATATGGTTTCTATGAAATCCAGTGAGGGAGCAGGAGTAACAAAGCTGATTGCACAGATGACCTCAGGGAATACTGACAGATAGGCCAAATGAAAAATATGCTCCAGCTAACCATTGGTATTTGGGCTTCTGATCCCAGTCCTGTTTTTAAAAAAGGTGCAGACAGGCAGTGTTCATTAAAAACTGTCTACCATGTAAAAGTGGGTAATTTAAATGGCATCTAGTTACACATCTGATAGAATGGTCTGGCAACATATGAATTTCATTCTAACAACAACAACAACAACAAAACATAGAAAATGAGACATAAAGATAAAACCTTGTCTTCACCAGGATGCCTAAAAATAGGTTTTATTTGGCTCATGCAAATAAATATCTTTCAATAGAATTTCTGATTTCTGAATGAATCCATTCAACTTCATACTGCACAGATCACAAGGTTTTCTTTACAGAATATTCTCTTCTTCTTCTTAAAGCCTCACATAGAAAATGTCTCACAGGACATAGGAGGGGAATGAGCCAAAGGATGAGAGAATGGCTGGAACCGTTCTCAAATGTGCCCATGTAGCCTAAAGTTTGAAGGCATCTAATTGTACTCTAAAACAATTATGAACCTATTCGATCCATTATTAATAAATATCACCACTTTACCACTTGAACCAAATCACAGAAAATTGGAAATAGATGATCATTGGCTTTGATACCTTTACTTCTGTTTCATTACTCAGAGTCGATCAACTCTATACTTCAAGTGACACAGATTTATTACAGAATGCCTAAGATCCTAAGGATCTATTTTAGCTCAGCCCATGGTATTGCTTCATTATTTTATTATTTTGTAAGTAATAAAATATAACTTCATGTTGGATGATATATTCAAGCCATGAATATATCATCCAACATTGTTCTTCCCAAAATATTAGCCCAATTTCTGCGCGCGCTCACTTACTGTTCAGGAATTTTACTAATTGTTTGAAGGTTCTAGAGGACCTGTTAGACTCCTAATGGACAAACCATACAACATACTCCAGAGAACGGACGAGTGCCATAAGAAGAAAATAAGGTCAGCCTACAGCAATGGGCAGCTGCCTGCCCTCGGCTGG
Organism: Urocitellus parryii; assembly: GCF_045843805.1. Taxonomy (NCBI): domain Eukaryota; kingdom Metazoa; phylum Chordata; class Mammalia; order Rodentia; family Sciuridae; genus Urocitellus; species Urocitellus parryii. The sequence goes on from NC_135548.1 coordinate 44,966,086, forward strand.
GAGGAGCCCTGGCCATGGCACCAGGGCTGCTGGGCAGCAGAAGCCTCCACAGCCCTGCAGGGAGCCTGGAGCACAGCTCTGCCTAACCATGCTCAGCCCTGGACAGATGCACATGAGTTCCCATCACAGGCTCGAGTGTGACAGTCCCAGGTGCATGCCTGTCATGCCAGCCACCAGGGAGGCTGAGGCAAGAGGAACGTTTGAGGTCAGCCTTGGCAACTTAGACCCCGAGGCAAAGGGGAAATACTTTTACAGGGGTCTCTGAGGGTGTAGCTCAGGTAGGTCACTTGCCTCACAGGCTCAAGGCCCTGGGTTCAATCCCCAGAACCCACGTACACACAAAAAGTGAACTTGGAATATTGTTTAAAATGATGGGTCAGGTACACACAAGGACTTCAATATGACCTCTCAGAGGAGCTCAATTTGAGATCAGACTGAACAAAAGACCACCTGGACCATTGACTCAGTGTCTGAAACCCTCTGTGAGCATGGGAAGCACTGCTGGCAAGACACCAGAGGGCCAAAGCACTTGTGCCCCCTGCAGGGGCGTCTCTTGTCTACCGCCAAAGACTGTTCCCCTCCTGGGGCAGCTGAGAGCAAGCTGGGCCTTGGAGCAAGGACTAGTGCTTTAGATATAGACTATGCAAGTAAGGGGCAATGTCTTTAATAAAACTAAAATTAAAAAGTCACATTGAAAAAATTTTAAAAAGAAGAAAATAAGGTCAAGTAGAGGAAGCCCATTTTCACAGGAAAAAATCCCCCAGTGAAAAGCATCAGAATAGATACCAAGAAAAATACCAACAAAAACAGTGTGCTCCCACTATGTATCTACTCAACCTGCAAAAGTTAGAAAGCTAGATAATACAATCCTGGCCACAGGTAGAGCTATGCAGAAGAGCCACCTGGCAGTGCTTAGTCAAAGAAGTAAACATGCACACTTTGACCTAGAAATTCCACCTGTGTGTAAACCAGGCGGTGCTTAAGCAGTTTCACAAGGGGACATGCACAGGGAAATTTATCCTCAGGTTCTTATAGAGTTGTCTGTGCTTACAGGGAGTTGATGGTTGTCAAGATGCCCACAGCTGCGAAAGTCAAAAGCTAAAAATATAATAGATGCCAACCTGGATATATTAATAATCCCGTATCTATGATCACCTTCATAAGGTAGCTTCCCAACTTCTGTGTGGAAGTGTGTTTCTCCTTGGCCCTTACACTGTTGTGGAGACCACTAGGAGTTCAGCTTTGTGCAGGATCATCTGACCTGGACTTTTGGCAAGACCTGTACAGCCCTCACACATGCTCAGATGCTACAGGACTTTTCAGACCAGTCCAGACAACAGTAGGCATCCATTCATTGTCTGCACTCTACAGATTCCTAGATGCACGACATTCATTACCATCAAATGCAGAATTTTCATCAAAAACTAATATATATATATATCATTCCAATCTGAATCAAGAAAATCGGAAATATCCCCAAATCCAAAGAGTGGATCCCCATTGTGATGCTACAAGTTGAAAATTCCACAGCTGACCTCATGGGATGGTTCACAGTCAAAAGACAGCTGCATGAAAAATATTACATGACCTTCCTGCTATGTGAAAAGTGGCATGTGAAGTACACATGCATGTCTTCCTCAGACATGGGTTCATTTGCAAGACACCTTGTGCAATTGAAAATACTCCAAAAGGGGAGAAATCAGAACCATGTCTCCAAAGTATTTCAGCAGAGACCAACTCCATCTGTCTATCTATCTCTCAGTGAGTGTGTGTGCTCTTGTGTGTGTTTGTGTGTCTTTGTTTGTGTTTGTACCATCATAGCTGATACTTCATTGCCCCCATTGGAAAACTGACTCAGATAATGCCATCTGCCAAACTCCTAAAAACCAAAGTTCTTGCTGATAGAATGAAGCATTCCTTCCTGTTGGTTTGGATGTGTCCTTTAGGAATCACTGCTACATTTAGTATACTCAAATCATCACAGTAGATCAGGTAACAAAAACATATATATTTTAAAATAATAATAATATATTAATGGAAACAACAAATACAGGATAGAGTAACAACTGTGTTACTAAACAAGGTCAAGGACAATGGCAAACTATAGATTCAAACTTTGAAGAAAATAGTAATCAATGTAAATATTCCTGGGCTGCCTCAGCCCCGCCCAGGCACACAGCAACAGAATGGTTTTGCAAGCATCCTCAGGAGGGCAGGAGCCTTCTTTGCAGGACGAGAGGGAGGTTGAGGCTCGATCCACCCATCATTCTTTTGGGAGAGGCTCCTTTTCCTCAGCACAAAGTTGGATTTTTTGTGAGGATTCTTGGCATAAAATACGTTGGCCTCTGCTGGAATCCTCAGCTCTGGGGAGAGAGGGGTGTACAAAAAGAAGGTGGCACTCAGGAGGTGCTCCCTAGGACACGCCAACATCTGAGAGCCTGTGCCAGAAAAGGCCAGAGCCACACACCTGAGAGCTCTCCAATTCAGCACCAATACCAACAAAGACAGCCTCCACAGTCCTCCCTGAGGAAGAACTAGGCAGAGCACTTCAACAGACCTAATGTCTGTTCCTACCGAAGGCTTTGGACTCCAGAATATCTCAGGTCCTCTTGCATCTGCCAAAGCACACCACTAGGGTTTGCATCTGAAATCTCCCACAAAAGGCTCCTGTGCCGAAGATTCAGTCCCCACATGAGCCATCTTCATAGGTGGGTATGGAGGGAAGCATTGGATGGTGAGTGCTCTGATGTCAACATGAAATTCTCATTCAAGATGAATACACTACTGGGGGGTGGGAGGGACTGGAAGAAAGGTTGAGCATGGTTGGAGTAAGACCTAAACAGGGTTGTGCCCTGGGCAACAGTACCTTGTTCCTGTTGGCTCCACTGAATCCTCATTCTCCAAGGAGAGGTCCTCCCTCTCCATCTTTCTCTCTCTCCCTCTCTGCCAGCCTCGTTCTCTCTCTCCCAGTCTATGCCTTTGTGGCAAGGGCTGAGGAGCTCTCCACTGCCACACACTAGAGCTTTATGGACAGCCTCAGTGCACAACCAAAGAGAAAGCTATGAAACCCAGAGAAAAAAGGCCTAGGATTCCTCCTCTGAGTTATTTTCCTCAAGTATGGCCACAGTGAGGACAGGCTGACCAGCACGGATACCACGTTAGAGCCATGCTTCTGCGTTGGTGGAGCCCGCCTCCATGTGAACCAGGCTTCTGAGAATGGAGGCCACATTCCAAATACTGCCCTACTGAGAACAATGGTTCCAAAGACCAGCAAAGGGACTGCTTCCCTCCAACATGGTGTATGGCCCAGTGGTGCCATGACCCCGAGTGGGGGAATACAACAGCCGCTTCTCCTTCCTCTGAACATGTGTTTCCTGTCGCCCTCCTCTAACCTAGAGCCTGTTCTCCATCCCTTCTGGGTTGGATGTGGAGATCTCTGCTATGAATTTCTTAGGCTACCAAGGCCCCAGACAGACTTCCTCTTCCATAGACTCTACTAACCTAACAGTAGGTTAAGATAGGAGACAAGTGATCCTAGAACTCATAGGGATGGTGGTCTTCAGGGTACATAGGCTGGGATAATGGCTGCTGTGGTGTTTGGCTCACAAAAACCAACCAACCAACCAACGAAAAAGCGCTGGCATTATTATCAGATGAGCTCTGTGGCTACGTGCTCAGGAAGCCCTCATCTGACTTTAGTTAGGGATCACAACCTGGCTATTGTGATCACTCCTTGCCTAGTGGACTCAGGTGTGTAAGACCATGGAATTTATGCAAAAACAGATGATTCAGGCTGTCTCCCAGGCTGTGTTTTCTTCCCAATTTCATCCTGTTACTGCTTGCTAGAATCCTGGCAATGCTCTGCCCAGGCAGTGGTTTTTTGGTCACACAGAAGGCTTTCAATAGTACTGCTTCAGTCCACAAAATGCCAGTTCCCTCTTTAGCCCATGCATTCCCATGTTCCTTTGAAACCACTCCTATCCCAGACCATGAAAACATACTGCTCCTGGAGAGAGGCTTTCCTCCTCACTCCTCAAAGATGTCAGCTTTGGATGCCTGTTCATGTCCAGGGGAGGGCACCTGTTGGGCAGCCGCAATATCCACCGGGGTATACCATTGGACCTCAAGACCTTCCACCAGCAGAAGTGCAGTTGGCTTTGTGCACGAACCCAACACACCTGTTGGAGTGTTCTTGGGGGTCAGAGACTAGTCTTTGTTGCTAAGAGTTGACCTGAGTCCACATCCTGACCCTTGCTCTCTGCTATCTGATTGTCTCACTTACTCTGACGGCGAGAGATGATTTGGCCCAGCTCATAATCCTCTGGATTCTCCTCAGTAAGGAACTGTAGGTCGAGGGCGCTGCAGATGACGACAGGAGCCCTATCGTGGCAGGTCACCTGGAGCAGCATGGGAGACAGGCCTTCAGGAAATGGGCCTTGAAGTGACTACTCAAGGACAGTGGGCAGGGGCATTCTGGAGGCACCTCCACTCTAAATACAAGGGCAACATCCATGACCCTACTACCCGAGGCTGACCTCCTGCTCATCGTGTGGGCTCTTCCCACAGGCTACTAGCCCAATCCTTGTACATAGGACTTCCTGGGCCTGCCATTGCTCTTTGTGGAGCTGCACTCCTCTCGGAGTGAAAGGACCCCACTACCTGCATACAGATGCAATCTCATCCCACAAGTTGGGAGGAATGGGACAATAGCCTCCAAGATCCCAGGTCTGCCCGAGGATGCAGGCGGCATTGGGAATGGCCTAGGCACAAAACCTAGAGGCTTTGGTCTGGATTGCCAGGGCCAAAAACAGACCCAGCAACATGACCACACACAGGAGAGCTGAAAGATAGCCACGAGAGCTCCTGGCCTCCAGAGGCTCAGTGCTGGCTGGGATGTAGGAGGGCACCTCATCCGGCAAGGGTGGTCATTGGGTTACCTGGACATTTAGTGTGCTTGCTCCACATCCATATCGACTCTGCAGAGAGACTCTCTCAGCTCCTTGTTCAAGGAACATGGAGAACCTCACACTGCTGTCCTCCTCCATAGACGTCAGCATCCCATACAAGGGAACCTGCAACCTAGTTCCTGTCCTATTCTCATCTGTCACCCATACCTGTCCCTGCCCTTCTGGACTGCATGCTGCCACCTGACACACAGACTCCCTCAGACATGGCAGTGGACAAGCTGCTGCACTCGCTCATCTCAGCTCCAGCCCTTCACACTGACCTCTCCCTTCTTGATTCCCATCTATCCTCCTGATCATCCAGAAGCTCCAAATTCAAGAGGGCATGAGTAGTCCATGGTATTGGACCAGTGTCTGCTCCCCACCCAGGTGTAAGCACCACGGGACACCCCTGCTCCCAGGCTTACCAGAACACTCTTGGCCATCTCTGGACTTTGTGTTTCTAAGTGGACACGAATTAAGCAGGTGTCTCCCACCTGCTTGTGGGAAAGCGGCCTGGAGGACTTGCAGGTTGATTCTGAGAACAGTGGGGGATGGAACATCAGCAAACCCAGAAACAGAAAGCCACCCCAGACTGTCAGTTGGCTCTATGGGCTTCCAGCAAATATGTCCAGGTGCTGAGGCTTCTTATTTCCTCAGGTCGGAGTGGAATGGCAGCACATGCACAGCTTGAATAAGGTAGGTGTTTACCTCCTTTCCCTTGACCTGGGGGCGTTTCCTCACCATGAAATATTGTATTCCCAGATTCATGGACAGACACACGAGTGAGTGGTCAGAGACCTTGATTTCTGCAGAGCGAAGTGGAGAGAATTGTTAGGTGGCACTCAAGGATTATACCACAAAACACCCACAACCCCTGAGAGTCTCCGCCAGGTCCATCACACTTTGGTATTTTGGGGCCAAGGCCCACTTTCTCTTGGCTGTCAGTTATCCTGAGCCCACTGTGGATCATGTCTCCCCACTGTCTGATTGTCCTACTTACTCTCATCCTCAGACATCATATACAGCAGCTCAAAGTTGTCCACATCCTCATGCTGCAACAAATTTTGGTCCAAGGCCCTGCGGATGAGGCTTGTCACCGTCTCCTGAAAGGTCACCTGGATCAGGGTGGGACAAATGTCATCAGAGAATGGCTTTTAGAAGAGCTACCCAGAAGACTGTGGTCAAACATTCAGGAGAAATCTCAGCTACATATACAAGGGCACAATCTTGTTATCCTGCTACCTGAGTGTGTCCTCCATATACCACCTGGGTTCTTGCAATGTGCTACTAGAACAATCCTGGTACAAATATCTGCCTGTACCTGCCATCTCCCCTCCCCCTGGGGAGCCACATTCCACTCATGTCAAAGGACCAAACTGCCTATGCACAGACACACTCTCATCTCACTGAGATGAGAGCAATGGGCCAGGGATCTGCGCACCAAGTGTGATCTGGGATGCAGGCTGCCTTTGTGGGTGGAAGAGGCAGATGCACTGAAAATTTGGGTCCTGACTGCCACGACACAAAACAGACTCAGATACAAGAGTGTGCACTTGAGTGCTTCATGATAGCTTTGAGAGGCCCTGGCCTCTGGAAGCTCGGTGCGGGTCTGGTTGTCATGATGTACTTGACTCAGCACTGGCAGTCACTGAACATGTCTCCTCTGCAGCTGGACACCTGCAGCATTAGCGTGTCTACTGCACATCCATAGAAATTCTGCCAAGAACCCCTTTAGCTCCGTATTTACATACATGCAAAGCCTAACATTCCGAAGCTTTGGCATGACCCCCCAGGTGATCCCGACCCCAAATTCCTACACCTAGTCATGCTAAGGAGGTTCTCTTCCCTGCCACCAGGAACACATCCCCTCCTACACATGTGACAAGTCACTGCCACCTCCTCTGCTCCAACTTCACTCATTGAGAATACCAAGTTCTAGGCACTGCAGCCTGCACCCTGGACATATCTCTGCCTTCATCTGTCCACAGCACTTCCGTCTGCACTTCTGGCCTGCAAAACCCACAATACACAGGCCCACTCACCACTGAAGCTGGGCATGCTGATGCTCTCCCTCCTCAGGTCAAGCCCTTAAGACGGACCTCTCTCTTCTTTATTTCCCACCATAGCCCTGGGGTTGGCTGTGTCTCCTGCCTTCCACTGTGTGGACACCCAGGAGGCAGCCCTGCTGTCGGGCTTACCGGGATGCGCTTTGTCTCCCTCAGGCTCTGTCCCTCTAGGAGGACGTGAACAACGCGGCTGTCTTCCACCTGCTCGCTGGAGTGAAGCAGTGAGGAGCTGCTACTCACAGCTGCTGGGGTCCTGGATGCCACTGCCACAGAAGGTTCCAAGAACTGTGGGGGATGACAACATCAGCAAAGCCCAGCAACTGCACCCCACCCAGCCTGGCAGTTGGCTCTGTGGGCATTCTACAACATCCATCCAGAACCTGAGGTTCTTGTCCCCTTGGAGGATGTGGAGTGGCACCAGGAGTAAAGACTGAAGAAGGTGGCTGTTTTGGGAACAAGAGATCCAGCACCTGCTGGGTGGGGATGAAATCCCAGGAGATTAACCCCATGTTGCTGCTGAAATGTAGGTTCCTCCCACAAATGACAGGCAGGAGCTCATTCCTAAGCTGGTCCTGCCTGTAAGGTTCAAGGCTCTGAACCCTGAAGGGCTCCTCCGTGTTCTGATCATTTTCACCCTGGGTTGGGACCAAGAATGGTGGGTTCAAAATGGAAATGGTGACAAACAGAAAAATGACTTGTGCCAATACACTAGAGTCAAAGCACAATGGGACAGTTCCCATCAGTACAAACACACACACACACACACACACACACACACACACACACACACACACACACACACAGAGTCAGAATAGGAGTCCTGGGCCATTCATCAGGGATCAGACTAGAGGGCCTGCTGGGCTCACCTGCCCTGTGCTACTCACTGTTACTCTTGAGCTCCTCTGCGACAATCGCCAGAGGCTCTGGCGTCTAAGATGAAGCCTCACCCAGTGTATCCACAAAAGGGCTAGTTGGCCCCCCTGAGATTCCTGGGAGCCTGAGGCTCGGCATTGTCTGCAACCACAGGAGAACATCCTTCTCCCTCCAGTGGCTCCAACCAAGTGAGCTCGGATGGCTTGGTCAGTGAAGTGGGTGCCTGGATACCAGGGTTCCATGTTCTGTTTGATCCATTGTCAAGGCAATGATGTCATTTCCTGTGCCCATACCTGAGCCTCTTTTCACATAAGACCACTTTCAACAGCCCTATGGGCTGCCGATTTCTCCTCCATGCCTACCCATCTCAGGTGCGCAGGTGTTCACCAACAACTACCCAAACATCCCCACCAGCATCTGCCCTGCTTGGTGCCACTAGAGTTCCAGCTTGGAGCCTTCAAAAATGCATTCACAACCAGTCCTTCCCTCTCAGCAGCTTTTGGACCCTGGTCCCATCATTGTGCAACTCATGGTGTGCCCAGTCTTTTCTGGAAAGTAGGGTAGCATCTAATCTCTAGGGTTTATTGTGTCTATTGGCCCATAACACCCTCTGTTCTCTCTGAAACTAGAGATGGGACTCACAGGTGGCTAAAGCACAAATGTAGAGATGGGATAATCACAAGAAAGGGAGAGACAAAGAATGCACCCTAACTCAATCAGGCCTGTGTCCCACACAGGGACATGGCCAATGTCCGTCCCATCGTGGCTGCAGTTCCCTCTCTACACCATGGCAAGTTGGAGGGGACTGAGATGCAGAGGCTGCTCCCCTCTGCCATACAACTTCCCAAGGCTTCTCCTAAGATTTCAAAAGGGCCAAGTGTGTCTAGTGTTGGGGTCTCACAGAGACTCCGAGGTACCACAGCATCCTGCTGCCCAGAACCGGTTCACCCCTCACCTCAAGGGGGCTCAGCCTCTGGATTCATGGGAATTGAAGTGGGTACAGGTGATGGGATATCACCTCCAAGACTGAGTTATGCCAAGTCCATGACCCCTGTCTGCATCCCTGTCTCCAGCACCACTCCCCCCTCTCTCTTTCCTCCTCAGAGCAAACAAATCCATTTAGCAAGTGTGTCCTGTGATAAAGACATGACGGTCACCCATCCTCTCATTACAAAAACACTGAGGCTCAGCCAACATGGATCCTACAGGGAACACAGGCATAAACTCAGACTCCGATCCTCCCAGCCGAGCCTCAGTGGAGCCTGGACTCCCAGCCTCCTGAGTCAAGGAAACAGAGGTTCCTAGCCGAGCCACCTTGGATGCAGCCGCACACAAACTGAACTCATCAATGCCCCTTGCTCTCAGTTGTGAGTAAGAGGGGAAGTGGTGTTTCACAACCCTGGACATCAAGTGCAGTCTCCAGGCGTTGGGGTGTGCCCTGGCCTCTGTCTATCTGCCCAGGCTCTCCAACCCACACTGGCCTCTTACCCAACCTCCTCCTAGGGCCAAACTCAATCCTGCCTCTCAATTTCTGCTGCCTTCCCCAACACACTGCTCCCCAAAATGAGCAGGGCTGGCTCTCGGTTATCATGCTGGTGCCAGCAGCAATGCCACCCCACTGACATAATTCTGAGTCCCAACCTAGGCACTCCAGCTGTCTTTGCCACACCTGGCCTGTTTGGGCTCTGGCTCTTGCTCTTTTCTTTCATGTGCATGTGTTTTGAGGTTTTGAGTTTCTCCCACTGCAGAACTGCAGCTGTGGCAGGGTAGAGCTCATGAGGGTGACATTCTGAGCCACATCCAATCCCATCAGGACTGTTCACTGGGGTGACTGCTGGAACACAGTGATGAGTGAACATATGGGAGGTGGTTTGACCCACCTTGCCTCTGAGTGGCTTCCTTTCAGGACAGGAATGTAGGCATAGGAGCCCCTGGTGTGGGATGCTTTGCACAAGGCGTGACCATGGGCTCTCTTTCCTGGCAAAAATGGCTCCACTCAGCATGGAGAGCACTGTCATTCCTGGTGGCTAACAACAGCCCTGGACCCCAGAAAGGAACCCACACTCAAGATTAACGTCTGAGTGTGCGTGTCCTCAAGGAAATGAGGTCTCCTGATCCCAGGTGCAAAGGGGTAAGTCCTCTAACTCCAGGGGCCATGAAGGGACATCTGAGTTTCCCTCGTCCTTCTTTCCCTCTCTAACTAACCACAGTTAGGACCCTGGCCTCATTCCCCAGTGAGGATCATTAGGCTCCATAAAGGACAGTCTCTAAGATGCTCAGTGGACCAACACCCTCTGCACAACCCATAACCCTATTCACCCAAGAGGCAAGAGGATTTCTATTCAGGAAAACCAGGAAAGGGAGAGCCTTTCTCAAGGACACAAGGACATTAGTGAGTGAGGGAGTGATTAATGGATGGAGAACTATTTCCAACACCAACTTCCAGGAGCATATATGGCCCCCTGGAGAATTCTGCAGTGTGTTGGTGATTAAGGAGAACGTGTGAATTCAGGGGTCACTAGGTCCTCTCAGCCATAAGGAGGGAAACTGCCATAAAGGAACTAGGACAAGGGTGCGAGGAATGCTCACTGGTGGGAGATCGGAAGGAAGGAAAGTGTACTCATTAGAAAAGTGTCGCCTGAAAATTCTTAGCCAGCCAAAAGCCGTGCGAACTTGTGTGGGAAAAGAGTCTTTGCACAGTGATGAAGCTAAGAGCTCACATGATGGAACACAGCATCAACTGGGACCAAATCCAATATCTGATATTCTTGTAGGAAGAGGAGAGTCTGGACCCAGATACCAGGGAGACTGGGGGATACCGGATATGTGAGGTTGGAGCCAGGGCGGGATGCCCATATGGGAACCACAGATCGTGGGCAGCAATAGGAGAGTGGGCAAGGGCTGGGAGAGTTGGGGAGACAGTCCCCTTGAAACCTGGGAGGGGTTATGGCACTGGGACAGCCCAACACCTACTGTGTTGAGCCTCTGGAGCTCAACGGAAGACACTTCCTCTGTTGTCGGCCACCCAGTTAACAGAGTTTGGTTGCAGCAGCCTAGGACCCAGCTGAAGGTCTGAGCATGTTGGCCATGCAGGTTGGATCTGGACCACAGACACCCTCATCAGAGATTGTAGGGTCTCAGCCCTGAGGCAAGACAGGCACTAAGTCAGGCCAGGTGGGGAAACGGATAGGCACACACTCTGGGGGCTGGTGCCTGTGTTACTGGGAGCACTTCTGATCGCAATTCCCTGATCTGCTGCCAACACAGGCTACAGAGGAGGGTACAGAAACACAGACCACGGATCTGCCCCACTCAGTGGGCCCAGGCCAACACCACACCCAGCAGCCTCGTGCCATACCCAATGAGTCTCAAAGCGGCCCCCTCTTCCCATCCTGAGAGCTCTTCCCTTCCTCATGTGCCAATAGCTCCCTACTGTCACTGGCAATATCTACTCTGTGAGATGTCAACATCCGTGGGTACTGTTCTCTCATCCCAGGACAGTGTGGTCCCACACACCCTGGTGAAATGGGCCACCTGGAGGCTGGACCTGGAGGTTGTTGAGGCTGAATGGCAGCGGTGGTCCTCTGGCACTTAATATTATTTAAGTTAAACAAAAACAAAAACAAAAACAAAAAACGGGTCTTGGTGCTCAAAAATGTTTGATTTGCATATTCTCATCCCCTAACCCCAATATTTTCATTATTTCCTCACATATGAAATCTTACTAGCATAAAGGTAATTTCGTATTAAACAAAGTGGATTGAAATAACATTGGTAAAAATAATCAATCACCATACTTTCAATTTTTGTTCTGCTTTCCTATTAGAAACCACTTGGATACAAGAGAACAGAGGACAGACTCATGGAAATGCTTGAAATGACAAGAAGCTCCCACTCAAGCTCAGCATTCAGTCCTGGACAGGGTAAGACCAGGCCACTTTGACATCTGTGCCAAAGAGTCTACCAGACAGAATCCTCTGACTGATCCCTGACTGAGCCATAGGAACTGGCTAGAAAAGCCTTCACATCCTCAATACATTCTTCACGTCAGAATACTTGACAACCATTGATATCCATCTCTCGTTAACTTGCTCCCCAGCCAACCATTCTTCAACAAATTCAAAGGAGTAACTCATGCAAGCACACAGAAAGGGGTGTTCACTACACACATCCATGTGCGAAAAAGACAACTGGTATTTCTTGTTTGGGCTATTTCAAATGAAATCCCTTCTGCATGACCTCCACAAACCAAAGGAAAATATTTGTGAAATTCCCACGTAGAAGACAAGATACACTTGCCAAGGAGGCAGTGGCAAGAATTTTGACACTCCAAATGTAGAGTGTGTGTTTAGGAAGCAGTCACAGTTTCCATGAGAGAGTCCCATGAAATCAATTAGGAAGATCCATGCTCTAGCCCTACCATGCAAGTGATGTGACTTGAAAGAGTCACTTAGTCTTAGTAACCATCATCACTAACAACTAAGTCAATGAATAAAGGTCCTCAGGTGCCAAGCTACAAAATGTGGGATGAGCATGGATGAGGATGGGTGGGAGAAGTCTCCAACTCTAACACAATTAGGGAAGGATGTGCTGACCTCAAGTGGCTGGGGGGCTGGGATCCTGCCACAGAGGGGGATTCCAAACCTCACATCCCCTGACCCAGGCCAGAAGACCAGGTAGAGTCCAAGGACCCTGGGGTGGCCCAGTGGCAATAAAGGTCAAAAGGAACTAGGGATCTGCTTGGTCCCTCAATCCCCTACTCTGAGCAGGGCTGCATGACGAGGCCAGAGGCCATCCACAGCAATCTGCCTTTACAGGAAAACAGGGACTGCAGGCTGCCTCTGGCTCACTGAATCAGGGTGGTGTTTTCATAAAGCAAGACCACTTCCTCACATTTGACCAGCAGCTCATGTGTTGACAGCACAATGACTGACTTGACTCAGGCCCTGATGAATGAAATAGAAAATTCATAGCAAACCCATCTTTAGCTCTTCCACATCATCAGGGGCTCTGATTCAATTCCGTCCAGAAAGGTGTCTGAAATGATTTCTAAACATGCTGGGGACTCACCTCTGTGTGGAACTTTTCAGGAAAAAGGGGATCAAATCTCATGAAGCATCTCTTCTCTCTTCTAGCCCATGGGCAATGCAAGGAACCTGCATGATACCAGAGGCTCACTTCTCTCTTCTCATGTCTTCTGGAAAGGATTCGTTAATGCTTCCTGCAAGGTGAAGCAGAAGCCTGCATCCCCAGCTGCACAGAAGTGTTTTAGGGCAGTGTCTCCCTTAAAACCCAAAAATAAAAAAACAGGTCATTCAACAGGCACATGGATTCGAGTACATGTTCAATGATCCCTCCTCCCTGGAGCCTTCCACATGCCCATCTTCCACATTCACAGAGCAATGCTTGGCCATTCTCAAGACCAGGAGACCATGATGCTCATCACCAGGAAGTCAATAAGGAACATGAAGAGAGCAGCAAGGTTTGCAGAAGGTGGCACATCAAGGATCTTCAGCTCTGCTGCTAGAACACAAGAGCTTAACTTCAGTATTGACTTTTTGCCAACTACCAAGTACGATAGCAGTGTCAAGCCCAAAATGCAGATATGCAAGTAGTAGGTGACACCCCGCATCCATTCACAAAAGTGGGCAACATCTGCATCAGAACAAGGAAGTATCTTACCCTTACTCATAAAAATCATCAGAAACAAAATAAAATGGATGCAAGACTTCTCATTTCACTATTAGGTAGCTGTTGGAATTCCCTATTAAATAATACCTCCTCCAAAATAAAAAGTATCTCAGACATGTGTCAACTATTCAATGGATGACATTTTAAAAACTATGGACGTTACTTAATATTTATGTATGCTATATCCCTGCCTAAGGCTCTATGAGAAAGGAGCACATAGATTTGGATCTTTGAAAATCTCACATTTGCTGATAAATATTACTGCTGATCTCAGGCATGGCGAAGTGAAAAGTGGGACTTTGGATATTCCAAGAATGCTATGTTGTGGGATTGGTGTCCCTGATTCATACATAGCATATGGTTTCTATGAAATCCATTGAGGGAGCAGGAGTAACGAAGCTGATTGCACAGATGACCTCAGGGAATACTGACAGATAGGCCAAATGAAAAATATGCTCCAGCTAACCATTGGTATTTGGGCTTCTGATCCCAGTCCTGTTTTTAAAAAAGGTGCAGACAGGCAGTGTTCATTAAAAACTGTCTACCATGTAAAAGTGGGTAATTTAAATGGCATCTAGTTACACATCTGATAGAATGGTCTGGCAACATATGAATTTCATTCTAACAACAACAACAACAACAAAACATAGAAAATGAGACATAAAGATAAAACCTTGTCTTCACCAGGATGCCTAAAAATAGGTTTTATTTGGCTCATGCCAATAAATATCTTTCAATAGAATTTCTGATTTCTGAATGAATCCATTCAACTTCATACTGCACAGATCACAAGGTTTTCTTTACAGAATATTCTCTTCTTCTTCTTAAAGCCTCACATAGAAAATGTCTCACAGGACATAGGAGGGGAATGACCCAAAGGATGAGAGAATGGCTGGAACCGTTCTCAAATGTGCCCATGTAGCCTAAAGTTTGAAGGCATCTAATTGTACTCTAAAACAATTATGAACCTATTCGATCCATTATTAATAAATATCACCACTTTACCACTTGAACCAAATCACAGAAAATTGGAAACAGATGATCATTGGCTTTGATACCTTTACTTCTGTTTCATTACTCAGAGTCGATCAACTCTATACTTCAAGTGACACAGATTTATTACAGATTGCCTAAGATCCTAAGGATCTATTTTAGCTCAGCCCATGGTATTGCTTCATTATTTTATTATTTTGTAAGTAATAAAAAATAACTTCATGTTGGATGATATATTCAAGCCATGAATATATCATCCAACATTGTTCTTCCCAAAATATTAGCCCAATTTCTGCGCGAGCTCACTTACTGTTCAGGAATTTTACTAATTGTTTGAAGGTTCTAGAGGACCTGTTAGACTCCTAATGGACAAACCATACAACATACTCCAGAGAACGGACGAGTGCCATAAGAAGAAAATAAGGTCAGCCTACAGCAATGGGCAGCTGCCTGCCCTCGGCTGGGAGGAGCCCTGGCCATGGCACCAGGGCTGCTGGGCAGCAGAAGCCTCCACAGCCCTGCAGGGAGCCTGGAGCACAGCTCTGCCTAACCATGCTCAGCCCTGGACAGATGCACATGAGTTCCCATCACAGGCTCGAGTGTGACAGTCCCAGGTGCATGCCTGTCATGCCAGCCACCAGGGAGGCTGAGGCAAGAGGAACGTTTGAGGTCAGCCTTGGCAACTTAGACCCCGAGGCAAAGGGGAAATACTTTTACAGGGGTCTCTGAGGGTGTAGCTCAGGTAGGTCACTTGCCTCACAGGCTCAAGGCCCTGGGTTCAATCCCCAGAACCCACGTACACACAAAAAGTGAACTTGGAATATTGTTTAAAATGATGGGTCAGGTACACACAAGGACTTCAATATGACCTCTCAGAGGAGCTCAATTTGAGATCAGACTGAACAAAAGACCACCTGGACCATTGACTCAGTGTCTGAAACCCTCTGTGAGCATGGGAAGCACTGCTGGCAAGACACCAGAGGGCCAAAGCACTTGTGCCCCCTGCAGGGGCGTCTCTTGTCTACCGCCAAAGACTGTTCCCCTCCTGGGGCAGCTGAGAGCAAGCTGGGCCTTGGAGCAAGGACTAGTGCTTTAGATATAGACTATGCAAGCAAGGGGCAATGTCTTTAATAAAACTAAAATTAAAAAGTCACATTGAAAAAATTTTAAAAAGAAGAAAATAAGGTCAAGTAGAGGAAGCCCATTTTCACAGGAAAAAATCCCCCAGTGAAAAGCATCAGAATAGATACCAAGAAAAATATCAAAAAAACAGTGTGCTCCCACTATGTATCTACTCAACATGCAAAAGTTAGAAAGCTAGATAATACAATCCTGGCCACAGGTAGAGCTATGCAGAAGAGCCACCTGGCAGTGCTTAGTCAAAGAAGTAAACATGCACACTTTGACCTAGAAATTCCACCTGTGTGTAAACCAGGCGGTGCTTAAGCAGTTTCACAAGGGGACATGCACAGGGAAATTTATCCTCAGGTTCTTATAGAGTTGTCTGTGCTTACAGGGAGTTGATGGTTGTCAAGATGCCCACAGCTGCGAAAGTCAAAAGCTAAAAATATAATAGATGCCAACCTGGATATATTAATAATCCCGTATCTATGATCACCTTCATAAGGTAGCTTCCCAACTTCTGTGTGGAAGTGAGTTTCTCCTTGGCCCTTACACTGTTGTGGAGACCACTAGGAGTTCAGCTTTGTGCAGGATCATCTGACCTGGACTTTTGGCAAGACCTGTACAGCCCTCACACATGCTCAGATGCTACAGGACTTTTCAGACCAGTCCAGACAACAGTAGGCATCCATTCATTGTCTGCACTCTACAGATTCCTAGATGCACGACATTCATTACCATCAAATGCAGAATTTTCATCAAAAACTAATATATATATATATATATCATTCCAATCTGAATCAAGAAAATCGGAAATATCCCCAAATCCAAAGAGTGGATCCCCATTGTGATGCTACAAGTTGAAAATTCCACAGCTGACCTCATGGGATGGTTCACAGTCAAAAGACAGCTGCATGAAAAATATTACATGACCTTCCTGCTATGTGAAAAGTGGCATGTGAAGTACACATGCATGTCTTCCTCAGACATGGGTTCATTTGCAAGACACCTTGTGCAATTGAAAATACTCCAAAAGGGGAGAAATCAGAACCATGTCTCCAAAGTATTTCAGCAGAGACCAACTCCATCTGTCTATCTATCTCTCAGTGAGTGTGTGTGCTCTTGTGTGTGTTTGTGTGTCTTTGTTTGTGTTTGTACCATCATAGCTGATACTTCATTGCCCCCATTGGAAAACTGACTCAGATAATGCCATCTGCCAAACTCCTAAAAACCAAAGTTCTTGCTGATAGAATGAAACATTCCTTCCTGTTGGTTTGGATGTGTCCTTTAGGAATCACTGCTACATTTAGTATACTCAAATCATCACAGTAGATCAGGTAACAAAAACATATATATTTTAAAATAATAATAATATATTAATGGAAACAACAAATACAGGATAGAGTAACAACTGTGTTACTAAACAAGGTCAAGGACAATGGCAAACTATAGATTCAAACTTTGAAGAAAATAGTAATCAATGTAAATATTCCTGGGCTGCCTCAGCCCCGCCCAGGCACACAGCAACAGAATGGTTTTGCAAGCATCCTCAGGAGGGCAGGAGCCTTCTTTGCAGGACGAGAGGGAGGTTGAGGCTCGATCCACCCATCATTCTTTTGGGAGAGGCTCCTTTTCCTCAGCACAAAGTTGGATTTTTTGTGAGGATTCTTGGCATAAAATACGTTGGCCTCTGCTGGAATCCTCAGCTCTGGGGAGAGAGGGGTGTACAAAAAGAAGGTGGCACTCAGGAGGTGCTCCCTAGGACACGCCAACATCTGAGAGCCTGTGCCAGAAAAGGCCAGAGCCACACACCTGAGAGCTCTCCAATTCAGCACCAATACCAACAAAGACAGCCTCCACAGTCCTCCCTGAGGAAGAACTAGGCAGAGCACTTCAACAGACCTAATGTCTGTTCCTACCGAAGGCTTTGGACTCCAGAATATCTCAGGTCCTCTTGCATCTGCCAAAGCACACCACTAGGGTTTGCATCTGAAATCTCCCACAAAAGGCTCCTGTGCCGAAGATTCAGTCCCCACATGAGCCATCTTCATAGGTGGGTTTGGAGGGAAGCATTGGATGGTGAGTGCTCTGATGTCAACATGAAATTCTCATTCAAGATGAATACACTACTGGGGGGTGGGAGGGACTGGAAGAAAGGTTGAGCATGGTTGGAGTAAGACCTAAACAGGGTTGTGCCCTGGGCAACAGTACCTTGTTCCTGTTGGCTCCACTGAATCCTCATTCTCCAAGGAGAGGTCCTCCCTCTCCATCTTTCTCTCTCTCCCTCTCTGCCAGCCTCGTTCTCTCTCTCCCAGTCTATGCCTTTGTGGCAAGGGCTGAGGAGCTCTCCACTGCCACACACTAGAGCTTTATGGACAGCCTCAGTGCACAACCAAAGAGAAAGCTATGAAACCCAGAGAAAAAAGGCCTAGGATTCCTCCTCTGAGTTATTTTCCTCAAGTATGGCGACAGTGAGGACAGGCTGACCAGCACGGATACCACGTTAGAGCCATGCTTCTGCGTTGGTGGAGCCCGCCTCCATGTGAACCAGGCTTCTGAGAATGGAGGCCACATTCCAAATACTGCCCTACTGAGAACAATGGTTCCAAAGACCAGCAAAGGGACTGCTTCCCTCCAACATGGTGTATGGCCCAGTGGTGCCATGACCCCGAGTGGGGGAATACAACAGCCGCTTCTCCTTCCTCTGAACATGTGTTTCCTGTCGCCCTCCTCTAACCTAGAGCCTGTTCTCCATCCCTTCTGGGTTGGATGTGGAGATCTCTGCTATGAATTTCTTAGGCTACCAAGGCCCCAGACAGACTTCCTCTTCCATAGACTCTACTAACCTAACAGTAGGTTAAGATAGGAGACAAGTGATCCTAGAACTCATAGGGATGGTGGTCTTCAGGGTACATAGGCTGGGATAATGGCTGCTGTGGTGTTTGGCTCACAAAAACCAACCAACCAACCAACGAAAAAGCGCTGGCATTATTATCAGATGAGCTCTGTGGCTACGTGCTCAGGAAGCCCTCATCTGACTTTAGTTAGGGATCACAACCTGGCTATTGTGATCACTCCTTGCCTAGTGGACTCAGGTGTGTAAGACCATGGAATTTATGCAAAAACAGATGATTCAGGCTGTCTCCCAGGCTGTGTTTTCTTCCCAATTTCATCCTGTTACTGCTTGCTAGAATCCTGGCAATGCTCTGCCCAGGCAGTGGTTTTTTGGTCACACAGAAGGCTTTCAATAGTACTGCTTCAGTCCACAAAATGCCAGTTCCCTCTTTAGCCCATGCATTCCCATGTTCCTTTGAAACCACTCCTATCCCAGACCATGAAAACATACTGCTCCTGGAGAGAGGCTTTCCTCCTCACTCCTCAAAGATGTCAGCTTTGGATGCCTGTTCATGTCCAGGGGAGGGCACCTGGTGGGGAGCCGCAATATCCACCGGGGTATACCATTGGACCTCAAGACCTTCCACCAGCAGAAGTGCAGTTGGCTTTGTGCACGAACCCAACACACCTGTTGGAGTGTTCTTGGGGGTCAGAGACTACTCTTTGTTGCTAAGAGTTGACCTGAGTCCACATCCTGACCCTTGCTCTCTGCTATCTGATTGTCTCACTTACTCTGACGGCGAGAGATGATTTGGCCCAGCTCATAATCCTCTGGATTCTCCTCAGTAAGGAAGTGTAGGTCGAGGGCGCTGCGGATGACGACAGGAGCCCTATCGTGGCAGGTCACCTGGAGCAGCATGGGAGACAGGCCTTCAGGAAATGGGCCTTGAAGTGACTACTCAAGGACAGTGGGCAGGGGCATTCTGGAGGCACCTCCACTCTAAATACAAGGGCAACATCCATGACCCTACTACCCGAGGCTGACCTCCTGCTCATCGTGTGGGCTCTTCCCACAGGCTACTAGCCCAATCCTTGTACATAGGACTTCCTGGGCCTGCCATTGCTCTTTGTGGAGCTGCACTCCTCTCGGAGTGAAAGGACCCCACTACCTGCATACAGATGCAATCTCATCCCACAAGTTGGGAGGAATGGGACAATAGCCTCCAAGATCCCAGGTCTGCCCGAGGATGCAGGCGGCATTGGGAATGGCCTAGGCACAAAACCTAGAGGCTTTGGTCTGGATTGCCAGGGCCAAAAACAGACCCAGGAACATGACCACACACAGGAGAGCTGAAAGATAGCCACGAGAGCTCCTGGCCTCCAGAGGCTCAGTGCTGGCTGGGATGTAGGAGGGCACCTCATCCGGCAAGGGTGGTCATTGGGTTACCTGGACATTTAGTGTGCTTGCTCCACATCCATATCGACTCTGCAGAGAGACTCTCTCAGCTCCTTGTTCAAGGAACATGGAGAACCTCACACTGCTGTCCTCCTCCATAGACGTCAGCATCCCATACAAGGGAACCTGCAACCTAGTTCCTGTCCTATTCTCATCTGTCACCCATACCTGTCCCTGCCCTTCTGGACTGCATGCTGCCACCTGACACACAGACTCCCTCAGACATGGCAGTGGACAAGCTGCTGCACTCGCTCATCTCAGCTCCAGCCCTTCACACTGACCTCTCCCTTCTTGATTCCCATCTATCCTCCTGATCATCCAGAAGCTCCAAATTCAAGAGGGCATGAGTAGTCCATGGTATTGGACCAGTGTCTGCTCCCCACCCAGGTGTAAGCACCACGGGACACCCCTGCTCCCAGGCTTACCAGAACACTCTTGGCCATCTCTGGACTTTGTGTTTCTAAGTGGACACGAATTAAGCAGGTGTCTCCCACCTGCTTGTGGGAAAGCGGCCTGGAGGACTTGCAGGTTGATTCTGAGAACTGTGGGGGATGGAACATCAGAAAACCCAGAAACAGAAAGCCACCCCAGACTGTCAGTTGGCTCTATGGGCTTCCAGCAAATATGTCCAGGTGCTGAGGCTTCTTATTTCCTCAGGTCGGAGTGGAATGGCAGCACATGCACAGCTTGAATAAGGTAGGTGTTTACCTCCTTTCCCTTGACCTGGGGGCGTTTCCTCACGATGAAATATTGTATTCCCAGATTCATGGACAGACACACGAGTGAGTGGTCAGAGACCTTGATTTCTGCAGAGCGAAGTGGAGAGAATTGTTAGGTGGCACTCAAGGATTATACCACAAAACACCCACAACCCCTGAGAGTCTCCGCCAGGCCCATCACACTTTGGTATTTTGGGGCCAAGGCCCACTTTCTCTTGGCTGTCAGTTATCCTGAGCCCACTGTGGATCATGTCTCCCCACTGTCTGATTGTCCTACTTACTCTCATCCTCAGACATCATATACAGCAGCTCAAAGTTGTCCACATCCTCATGCTGCAACAAATTTTGGTCCAAGGCCCTGCGGATGAGGCTTGTCACCGTCTCCTGAAAGGTCACCTGGATCAGGGTGGGACAAATGTCATCAGAGAATGGCTTTTAGAAGAGCTACCCAGAAGACTGTGGTCAAACATTCAGGAGAAATCTCAGCTACATATACAAGGGCACAATCTTGTTATCCTGCTACCTGAGTGTGTCCTCCATATACCACCTGGGTTCTTGCAATGTGCTACTAGAACAATCCTGGTACAAATATCTGCCTGTACCTGCCATCTCCCCTCCCCCTGGGGAGCCACATTCCACTCATGTCAAAGCACCAAACTGCCTATGCACAGACACACTCTCATCTCACTGAGATGAGAGCAATGGGCCAGGGATCTGCGCACCAAGTGTGATCTGGGATGCAGGCTGCCTTTGTGGGTGGAAGAGGCAGATGCACTGAAAATTTGGGTCCTGACTGCCACGACACAAAACAGACTCAGATACAAGAGTGTGCACTTGAGTGCTTCATGATAGCTTTGAGAGGCCCTGGCCTCTGGAAGCTCGGTGCGGGTCTGGTTGTAATGATGTACTTGACTCAGCACTGGCAGTCACTGAACATGTCTCCTCTGCAGCTGGACACCTGCAGCATTAGCGTGTCTACTGCACATCCATAGAAATTCTGCCAAGAACCCCTTTAGCTCCGTATTTACATACATGCAAAGCCTAACATTCCGAAGCTTTGGCATGACCCCCCAGGTGATCCCGACCCCAAATTCCTACACCTAGTCATGCTAAGGAGGTTCTCTTCCCTGCCACCAGGAACACATCCCCTCCTACACATGTGACAAGTCACTGCCACCTCCTCTGCTCCAACTTCACTCATTGAGAATACCAAGTTCTAGGCACTGCAGCCTGCACCCTGGACATATCTCTGCCTTCATCTGTCCACAGCACTTCCGTCTGCACTTCTGGCCTGCAAAACCCACAATACACAGGCCCACTCACCACTGAAGCTGGGCATGCTGATGCTCTCCCTCCTCAGGTCAAGCCCTTAAGACGGACCTCTCTCTTCTTTATTTCCCACCATAGCCCTGGGGTTGGCTGTGTCTCCTGCCTTCCACTGTGTGGACACCCAGGAGGCAGCCCTGCTGTCGGGCTTACCGGGATGCGCTTTGTCTCCCTCAGGCTCTGTCCCTCTAGGAGGACGTGAACAACGCGGCTGTCTTCCACCTGCTCGCTGGAGTGAAGCAGTGAGGAGCTGCTACTCACAGCTGCTGGGGTCCTGGATGCCACTGCCACAGAAGGTTCCAAGAACTGTGGGGGATGACAACATCAGCAAAGCCCAGCAACTGCACCCCACCCAGCCTGGCAGTTGGCTCTGTGGGCATTCTACAACATCCATCCAGAACCTGAGGTTCTTGTCCCCTTGGAGGATGTGGAGTGGCACCAGGAGTAAAGACTGAAGAAGGTGGCTGTTTTGGGAACAAGAGATCCAGCACCTGCTGGGTGGGGATGAAATCCCAGGAGATTAACCCCATGTTGCTGCTGAAATGTAGGTTCCTCCCACAAATGACAGGCAGGAGCTCATTCCTAAGCTGGTCCTGCCTGTAAGGTTCAAGGCTCTGAACCCTGAAGGGCTCCTCCGTGTTCTGATCATTTTCACCCTGGGTTGGGACCAAGAATGGTGGGTTCAAAATGGAAATGGTGACAAACAGAAAAATGACTTGTGCCAATACACTAGAGTCAAAGCACAATGGGACAGTTCCCATCAGTACAAACACACACACACACACACACACACACACACACACACACACACAGAGTCAGAATAGGAGTCCTGGGCCATTCATCAGGGATCAGACTAGAGGGCCTGCTGGGCTCACCTGCCCTGTGCTACTCACTGTTACTCTTGAGCTCCTCTGCGACAATCGCCAGAGGCTCTGGCGTCTAAGATGAAGCCTCACCCAGTGTATCCACAAAAGGGCTAGTTGGCCCCCCTGAGATTCCTGGGAGCCTGAGGCTCGGCATTGTCTGCAACCACAGGAGAACATCCTTCTCCCTCCAGTGGCTCCAACCAAGTGAGCTCGGATGGCTTGGTCAGTGAAGTGGGTGCCTGGATACCAGGGTTCCATGTTCTGTTTGATCCATTGTCAAGGCAATGATGTCATTTCCTGTGCCCATACCTGAGCCTCTTTTCACATAAGACCACTTTCAACAGCCCTATGGGCTGCCGATTTCTCCTCCATGCCTACCCATCTCAGGTGCGCAGGTGTTCACCAACAACTACCCAAACATCCCCACCAGCATCTGCCCTGCTTGGTGCCACTAGAGTTCCAGCTTGGAGCCTTCAAAAATGCATTCACAACCAGTCCTTCCCTCTCAGCAGCTTTTGGACCCTGGTCCCATCATTGTGCAACTCATGGTGTGCCCAGTCTTTTCTGGAAAGTAGGGTAGCATCTAATCTCTAGGGTTTATTGTGTCTATTGGCCCATAACACCCTCTGTTCTCTCTGAAACCAGAGATGGGACTCACAGGTGGCTAAAGCACAAATGTAGAGATGGGATAATCACAAGAAAGGGAGAGACAAAGAATGCACCCTAACTCAATCAGGCCTGTGTCCCACACAGGGACATGGCCAATGTCCGTCCCATCGTGGCTGCAGTTCCCTCTCTAAACCATGGCAAGTTGGAGGGGACTGAGATGCAGAGGCTGCTCCCCTCTGCCATACAACTTCCCAAGGCTTCTCCTAAGATTTCAAAAGGGCCAAGTGTGTCTAGTGTTGGGGTCTCACAGAGACTCCGAGGTACCACAGCATCCTGCTGCCCAGAACCGGTTCACCCCTCACCTCAAGGGGGCTCAGCCTCTGGATTCATGGGAATTGAAGTGGGTACAGGTGATGGGATATCACCTCCAAGACTGAGTTATGCCAAGTCCATGAGCCCTGTCTGCATCCCTGTCTCCAGCACCACTCCCCCCTCTCTCTTTCCTCCTCAGAGCAAACAAATCCATTTAGCAAGTGTGTCCTGTGATAAAGACATGACGGTCACCCATCCTCTCATTACAAAAACACTGAGGCTCAGCCAACATGGATCCTACAGGGAACACAGGCATAAACTCAGACTCCGATCCTCCCAGCCGAGCCTCAGTGGAGCCTGGACTCCCAGCCTCCTGAGTCAAGGAAACAGAGGTTCCTAGCCGAGCCACCTTGGATGCAGCCGCACACAAACTGAACTCATCAATGCCCCTTGCTCTCAGTTGTGAGTAAGAGGGGAAGTGGTGTTTCACAACCCTGGACATCAAGTGCAGTCTCCAGGCTTTGGGGTGTGCCCTGGCCTCTGTCTATCTGCCCAGGCTCTCCAACCCACACTGGCCTCTTACCCAACCTCCTCCTAGGGCCAAACTCAATCCTGCCTCTCAATTTCTGCTGCCTTCCCCAACACACTGCTCCCCAAAATGAGCAGGGCTGGCTCTCGGTTATCATGCTGGTGCCAGCAGCAATGCCACCCCACTGACATAATTCTGAGTCCCAACCTAGGCACTCCAGCTGTCTTTGCCACACCTGGCCTGTTTGGGCTCTGGCTCTTGCTCTTTTCTTTCATGTGCATGTGTTTTGAGGTTTTGAGTTTCTCCCACTGCAGAACTGCAGCTGTGGCAGGGTAGAGCTCATGAGGGTGACATTCTGAGCCACATCCAATCCCATCAGGACTGTTCACTGGGGTGACTGCTGGAACACAGTGATGAGTGAACACATGGGAGGTGGTTGGACCCACCTTGCCTGTGGGTGGCTTCCTTTCAGGACAGGAATGTAGGCATGGGAGCCCCTGGCGTGGGATGCTTTGCACAAGGCGTGACCATGGGCTCTCTTTCCTGGCAAAAATGGCTCCACTCAGCATGGAGAGCACTGTCATTCCTGGTGGCTAACAACAGCCCTGGACCCCAGAAAGGAACCCACACTCAAGATTAACGTCTGAGTGTGCGTGTCCTCGAGGAAATGAGGTCTCCTGATCCCAGGTGCAAAGGGGTAAGTCCTCTAACTCCAGGGGCCATGAAGGGACATCTGAGTTTCCCTTGTCCTTCTTTCCCTCTCTAACTAACCACAGTTAGGACCCTGGCCTCATTCCCCAGTGAGGATCATTAGGCTCCATAAAGGACAGTCTCTAAGATGCTCAGTGGACCAACACCCTCTGCACAACCCATAACCCTATTCACCCAAGAGGCAAGAGGATTTCTATTCAGGAAAACCAGGAAAGGGAGAGCCTTTCTCAAGGACACAAGGACATTAGTGAGTGAGGGAGTGATTAATGGATGGAGAACTATTTCCAACACCAACTTCCAGGAGCATATATGGCCCCCTGGAGAATTCTGCAGTGTGTTGGTGATTAAGGAGAACGTGTGAATTCAGGGGTCACTAGGTCCTCTCAGCCATAAGGAGGGAAACTGCCATAAAGGAACTAGGACAAGGGTGCGAGGAATGCTCACTGGTGGGAGATCGGAAGGAAGGAAAGTGTACTCATTAGAAAAGTGTCGCCTGAAAATTCTTAGCCAGCCAAAAGCCGTGCGAACTTGTGTGGGAAAAGAGTCTTTGCACAGTGATGAAGCTAAGAGCTCACATGATGGAACACAGCATCAACTGGGACCAAATCCAATATCTGATATTCTTGTAGGAAGAGGAGAGTCTGGACCCAGATACCAGGGAGACTGGGGGATACCGGATATGTGAGGTTGGAGCCAGGGCGGGATGCCCATATGGGAACCACAGATCGTGGGCAGCAATAGGAGAGTGGGCAAGGGCTGGGAGAGTTGGGGAGACAGTCCCCTTGAAACCTGGGAGGGGTTATGGCACTGGGACAGCCCAACACCTACTGTGTTGAGCCTCTGGAGCTCAACGGAAGACACTTCCTCTGTTGTCGGCCACCCAGTTAACAGAGTTTGGTTGCAGCAGCCTAGGACCCAGCTGAAGGTCTGAGCATGTTGGCCATGCAGGTTGGATCTGGACCACAGACACCCTCATCAGAGATTGTAGGGTCTCAGCCCTGAGGCAAGACAGGCACTAAGTCAGGCCAGGTGGGGAAACGGATAGGCACACACTCTGGGGGCTGGTGCCTGTGTTACTGGGAGCACTTCTGATCGCAATTCCCTGATCTGCTGCCAACACAGGCTACAGAGGAGGGTACAGAAACACAGACCACGGATCTGCCCCACTCAGTGGGCCCAGGCCAACACCACACCCAGCAGCCTCGTGCCATACCCAATGAGTCTCGAAGCGGCCCCCTCTTCCCATCCTGAGAGCTCTTCCCTTCCTCATGTGCCAATAGCTCCCTACTGTCACTGGCAATATCTACTCTGTGAGATGTCAACATCCGTGGGTACTGTTCTCTCATCCCAGGACAGTGTGGTCCCACACACCCTGGTGAAATGGGCCACCTGGAGGCTGGACCTGGAGGTTGTTGAGGCTGAATGGCAGCGGTGGTCCTCTGGCACTTAATATTATTTAAGTTAAACAAAAACAAAAACAAACAAAAAAAAAAACGGGTCTTGGTGCTCAAAAATGTTTGATTTGCATATTCTCATCCCCTAACCCCAATATTTTCATTATTTCCTCACATATGAAATCTTACTAGCATAAAGGTAATTTCGTATTAAACAAAGTGGATTGAAATAACATTGGTAAAAATAATCAATCACCATACTTTCAATTTTTGTTCTGCTTTCCTATTAGAAACCACTTGGATACAAGAGAACAGAGGACAGACTCATGGAAATGCTTGAAATGACAAGAAGCTCCCACTCAAGCTCAGCATTCAGTCCTGGACAGGGTAAGACCAGGCCACTTTGACATCTGTGCCAAAGAGTCTACCAGACAGAATCCTCTGACTGATCCCTGACTGAGCCATAGGAACTGGCTAGAAAAGCCTTCACATCCTCAATACATTCTTCACGTCAGAATACTTGACAACCATTGATATCCATCTCTCGTTAACTTGCTCCCCAGCCAACCATTCTTCAACAAATTCAAAGGAGTAACTCATGCAAGCACACAGAAAGGGGTGTTCACTACACACATCCATGTGCGAAAAAGACAACTGGTATTTCTTGTTTGGGCTATTTCAAATGAAATCCCTTCTGCATGACCTCCACAAACCAAAGGAAAATATTTGTGAAATTCCCACGTAGAAGACAAGATACACTTGCCAAGGAGGCAGTGGCAAGAATTTTGACACTCCAAATGTAGAGTGTGTGTTTAGGAAGCAGTCACAGTTTCCATGAGAGAGTCCCATGAAATCAATTAGGAAGATCCATGCTCTAGCCCTACCTTGCAAGTGATGTGACTTGAAAGAGTCACTTAGTCTTAGTAACCATCATCACTAACAACTAAGTCAATGAATAAAGGTCCTCAGGTGCCAAGCTACAAAATGTGGGATGAGCATGGATGAGGATGGGTGGGAGAAGTCTCCAACTCTAACACAATTAGGGAAGGATGTGCTGACCTCAAGTGGCTGGGGGGGCTGGGATCCTGCCACAGAGGGGGATTCCAAACCTCACATCCCCTGACCCAGGCCAGAAGACCAGGTAGAGTCCAAGGACCCTGGGGTGGCCCAATGGCAATAAAGGTCAAAAGGAACTAGGGATCTGCCTGGTCCCTCAATCCCCTACTCTGAGCAGGGCTGCATGACGAGGCCAGAGGCCATCCACAGCAATCTGCCTTTACAGGAAAACAGGGACTGCAGGCTGCCTCTGGCTCACTGAATCAGGGTGGTGTTTTCATAAAGCAACACCACTTCCTCACATTTGACCAGCAGCTCATGTGTTGACAGCACAATGACTGACTTGACTCAGGCCCTGATGAATGAAATAGAAAATTCATAGCAAACCCATCTTTAGCTCTTCCACATCATCAGGGGCTCTGATTCAATTCCGTCCAGAAAGGTGTCTGAAATGATTTCTAAACATGCTGGGGACTCACCTCTGTGTGGAACTTTTCAGGAAAAAGGGGATCAAATCTCATGAAGCAACTCTTCTCTCTTCTAGCCCATGGGCAATGCAAGGAACCTGCATGATACCAGAGGCTCACTTCTCTCTTCTCATGTCTTCTGGAAAGGATTCGTTAATGCTTCCTGCAAGGTGAAGCAGAAGCCTGCATCCCCAGCTGCACAGAAGTGTTTTAGGGCAGTGTCTCCCTTAAAACCCAAAAATAAAAAAACAGGTCATTCAACAGGCACATGGATTCGAGTACATGTTCAATGATCCCTCCTCCCTGGAGCCTTCCACATGCCCATCTTCCACATTCACAGAGCAATGCTTGGCCATTCTCAAGACCAGGAGACCATGATGCTCATCACCAGGAAGTCAATAAGGAACATGAAGAGAGCAGCATGGATTGCAGAAGGTGGCACATCAAGGATCTTCAGCTCTGCTGCTAGAACACAAGAGCTTAACTTCAGTATTGACTTTTTGCCAACTACCAAGTACGATAGCAGTGTCAAGCCCAATATGCAGATATGCAAGTAGTAGGTGACACCCCGCATCCATTCACAAAAGTGGGCAACATCTGCATCAGAACAAGGAAGTATCTTACCCTTACTCATAAAAATCATCAGAAACAAAATAAAATGGATGCAAGACTTCTCATTTCACTATTAGGTAGCTGTTGGAATTCCCTATTAAATAATACCTCCTCCAAAATAAAAAGTATCTCAGACATGTGTCAACTATTCAATGGATGACATTTTAAAAACTATGGACTTTACTTAATATTTATGTATGCTATATCCCTGCCTAAGGCTCTATGAGAAAGGAGCACATAGAATTGGATCTTTGAAAATCTCACATTTGCTGATAAATATTACTGCTGATCTCAGGCATGGCGAAGTGAAAAGTGGGACTTTGGATATTCCAAGAATGCTATGTTGTGGGATTGGTGTCCCTGATTCATACATAGCATATGGTTTCTATGAAATCCAGTGAGGGAGCAGGAGTAACGAAGCTGATTGCACAGATGACCTCAGGGAATACTGACAGATAGGCCAAATGAAAAATATGCTCCAGCTAACCATTGGTATTTGGGCTTCTGATCCCAGTCCTGTTTTTAAAAAAGGTGCAGACAGGCAGTGTTCATTAAAAAATGTCTACCATGTAAAAGTGGGTAATTTAAATGGCATCTAGTTACACATCTGATAGAATGGTCTGGCAACATATGAATTTCATTCTAACAACAACAACAACAACAAAACATAGAAAATGAGACATAAAGATAAAACCTTGTCTTCACCAGGATGCCTAAAAATAGGTTTTATTTGGCTCATGCCAATAAATATCTTTCAATAGAATTTCTGATTTCTGAATGAATCCATTCAACTTCATACTGCACAGATCACAAGGTTTTCTTTACAGAATATTCTCTTCTTCTTCTTAAAGCCTCACATAGAAAATGTCTCACAGGACATAGGAGGGGAATGACCCAAAGGATGAGAGAATGGCTGGAACCGTTCTCAAATGTGCCCATGTAGCCTAAAGTTTGAAGGCATCTAATTGTACTCTAAAACAATTATGAACCTATTCGATCCATTATTAATAAATATCACCACTTTACCACTTGAACCAAATCACAGAAAATTGGAAACAGATGATCATTGGCTTTGATACCTTTACTTCTGTTTCATTACTCAGAGTCGATCAACTCTATACTTCAAGTGACACAGATTTATTACAGAATGCCTAAGATCCTAAGGATCTATTTTAGCTCAGCCCATGGTATTGCTTCATTATTTTATTATTTTGTAAGTAATAAAATATAACTTCATGTTGGATGATATATTCAAGCCATGAATATATCATCCAACATTGTTCTTCCCAAAATATTAGCCCAATTTCTGCGCGCGCTCACTTACTGTTCAGGAATTTTACTAATTGTTTGAAGGTTCTAGAGGACCTGTTAGACTCCTAATGGACAAACCATACAACATAGTCCAGAGAACGGACGAGTGCCATAAGAAGAAAATAAGGTCAGCCTACAGCAATGGGCAGCTGCCTGCCCTCGGCTGGGAGGAGCCCTGGCCATGGCACCAGGGCTGCTGGGCAGCAGAAGCCTCCACAGCCCCGCAGGGAGCCTGGAGCACAGCTCTGCCTAACCATGCTCAGCCCTGGACAGATGCACATGAGTTCCCATCACAGGCTCGAGTGTGACAGTCCCAGGTGCATGCCTGTCATGCCAGCCACCAGGGAGGCTGAGGCAAGAGGAACGTTTGAGGTCAGCCTTGGCAACTTAGACCCCGAGGCAAAGGGGAAATACTTTTACAGGGGTCTCTGAGGGTGTAGCTCAGGTAGGTCACTTGCCTCACAGGCTCAAGGCCCTGGGTTCAATCCCCAGAACCCACGTACACACAAAAAGTGAACTTGGAATATTGTTTAAAATGATGGGTCAGGAACACACAAGGACTTCAATATGACCTCTCAGAGGAGCTCAATTTGAGATCAGACTGAACAAAAGACCACCTGGACCATTGACTCAGTGTCTGAAACCCTCTGTGAGCATGGGAAGCACTGCTGGCAAGACACCAGAGGGCCAAAGCACTTGTGCCCCCTGCAGGGGCGTCTCTTGTCTACCGCCAAAGACTGTTCCCCTCCTGGGGCAGCTGAGAGCAAGCTGGGCCTTGGAGCAAGGACTAGTGCTTTAGATATAGACTATGCAAGCAAGGGGCAATGTCTTTAATAAAACTAAAATTAAAAAGTCACATTGAAAAAATTTTAAAAAGAAGAAAATAAGGTCAAGTAGAGGAAGCCCATTTTCACAGGAAAAAATCCCCCAGTGAAAAGCATCAGAATAGATACCAAGAAAAATACCAACAAAAACAGTGTGCTCCCACTATGTATCTACTCAACATGCAAAAGTTAGAAAGCTAGATAATACAATCCTGGCCACAGGTAGAGCTATGCAGAAGAGCCACCTGGCAGTGCTTAGTCAAAGAAGTAAACATGCACACTTTGACCTAGAAATTCCACCTGTGTGTAAACCAGGCGGTGCTTAAGCAGTTTCACAAGGGGACATGCACAGGGAAATTTATCCTCAGGTTCTTATAGAGTTGTCTGTGCTTACAGGGAGTTGATGGTTGTCAAGATGCCCACAGCTGCGAAAGTCAAAAGCTAAAAAAATAATAGATGCCAACCTGGATATATTAATAATCCCGTATCTATGATCACCTTCATAAGGGAGCTTCCCAACTTCTGTGTGGAAGTGTGTTTCTCCTTGGCCCTTACACTGTTGTGGAGACCACTAGGAGTTCAGCTTTGTGCAGGATCATCTGACCTGGACTTTTGGCAAGACCTGTACAGCCCTCACACATGCTCAGATGCTACAGGACTTTTCAGACCAGTCCAGACAACAGTAGGCATCCATTCATTGTCTCCACTCTACAGATTCCTAGATGCACGACATTCATTACCATCAAATGCAGAATTTTCATCAAAAACTAATATATATATATATCATTCCAATCTGAATCAAGAAAATCGGAAATATCCCCAAATCCAAAGAGTGGATCCCCATTGTGATGCTACAAGTTGAAAATTCCACAGCTGACCTCATGGGATGGTTCACAGTCAAAAGACAGCTGCATGAAAAATATTACATGACCTTCCTGCTATGTGAAAAGTGGCATGTGAAGTACACTTGCATGTCTTCCTCAGACATGGGTTCATTTGCAAGACACCTTGTGCAATTGAAAATACTCCAAAAGGGGAGAAATCAGAACCATGTCTCCAAAGTATTTCAGCAGAGACCAACTCCATCTGTCTATCTATCTCTCAGTGAGCGTGTGTGCTCTTGTGTGTGTTTGTGTGTCTTTGTTTGTGTTTGTACCATCATAGCTGATACTTCATTGCCCCCATTGGAAAACTGACTCAGATAATGCCATCTGCCAAACTCCTAAAACCAAAGTTCTTGCTGATAGAATGAAACATTCCTTCCTGTTGGTTTGGATGTGTCCTTTAGGAATCACTGCTACATTTAGTATACTCAAATCATCACAGTAGATCAGGTAACAAAAACATATATATTTTAAAATAATAATAATATATTAATGGAAACAACAAATACAGGATAGAGTAACAACTGTGTTACTAAACAAGGTCAAGGACAATGGCAAACTATAGATTCAAACTTTGAAGAAAATAGTAATCAATGTAAATATTCCTGGGCTGCCTCAGCCCCGCCCAGGCACACAGCAACAGAATGGTTTTGCAAGCATCCTCAGGAGGGCAGGAGCCTTCTTTGCAGGACGAGAGGGAGGTTGAGGCTCGATCCACCCATCATTTTTTTGGGAGAGGCTCCTTTTCCCCAGCACAATGTTGGATTTTTTGTGAGGATTCTTGGCATAAAATACGTTGGCCTCTGCTGGAATCCTCAGCTCTGGGGAGAGAGGGGTGTACAAAAAGAAGGTGGCACTCAGGAGGTGCTCCCTAGGACACGCCAACATCTGAGAGCCTGTGCCAGAAAAGGCCAGAGCCACACACCTGAGAGCTCTCCAATTCAGCACCAATACCAACAAAGACAGCCTCCACAGTCCTCCCTGAGGAAGAACTAGGCAGAGCACTTCAACAGACCTAATGTCTGTTCCTACCGAAGGCTTTGGACTCCAGAATATCTCAGGTCCTCTTGCATCTGCCAAAGCACACCACTAGGGTTTGCATCTGAAATCTCCCACAAAAGGCTCCTGTGCCGAAGATTCAGTCCCCACATGAGCCATCTTCATAGGTGGGTTTGGAGGGAAGCATTGGATGGTGAGTGCTCTGATGTCAACATGAAATTCTCATTCAAGATGAATACACTACTGGGGGGTGGGAGGGACTGGAAGAAAGGTTGAGCATGGTTGGAGTAAGACCTAAACAGGGTTGTGCCCTGGGCAACAGTACCTTGTTCCTGTTGGCTCCACTGAATCCTCATTCTCCAAGGAGAGGTCCTCCCTCTCCATCTTTCTCTCTCTCCCTCTCTGCCAGCCTCGTTCTCTCTCTCCCAGTCTATGCCTTTGTGGCAAGGGCTGAGGAGCTCTCCACTGCCACACACTAGAGCTTTATGGACAGCCTCAGTGCACAACCAAAGAGAAAGCTATGAAACCCAGAGAAAAAAGGCCTAGGATTCCTCCTCTGAGTTATTTTCCTCAAGTATGGCCACAGTGAGGACAGGCTGACCAGCACGGATACCACGTTAGAGCCATGCTTCTGCGTTGGTGGAGCCCGCCTCCATGTGAACCAGGCTTCTGAGAATGGAGGCCACATTCCAAATACTGCCCTACTGAGAACAATGGTTCCAAAGACCAGCAAAGGGACTGCTTCCCTCCAACATGGTGTATGGCCCAGTGGTGCCATGACCCCGAGTGGGGGAATACAACAGCCGCTTCTCCTTCCTCTGAACATGTGTATCCTGTCGCCCTCCTCTAACCTAGAGCCTGTTCTCCATCCCTTCTGGGTTGGATGTGGAGATCTCTGCTATGAATTTCTTAGGCTACCAAGGCCCCAGACAGACTTCCTCTTCCATAGACTCTACTAACCTAACAGTAGGTTAAGATAGGAGACAAGTGATCCTAGAACTCATAGGGATGGTGGTCTTCAGGGTACATAGGCTGGGATAATGGCTGCTGTGGTGTTTGGCTCACAAAAACCAACCAA
Source organism: Urocitellus parryii (assembly GCF_045843805.1). Classification (NCBI taxonomy): domain Eukaryota; kingdom Metazoa; phylum Chordata; class Mammalia; order Rodentia; family Sciuridae; genus Urocitellus; species Urocitellus parryii. Next base: position 44,999,765 of record NC_135548.1, read on the forward strand.
CCAACCAACGAAAAAGCGCTGGCATTATTATCAGATGAGCTCTGTGGCTACGTGCTCAGGAAGCCCTCATCTGACTTTAGTTAGGGATCACAACCTGGCTATTGTGATCACTCCTTGCCTAGTGGACTCAGGTGCGTAAGACCATGGAATTTATGCAAAAACAGATGATTCAGGCTGTCTCCCAGGCTGTGTTTTCTTCCCAATTTCATCCTGTTACTGCTTGCTAGAATCCTGGCAATGCTCTGCCCAGGCAGTGGTTTTTTGGTCACACAGAAGGCTTTCAATAGTACTGCTTCAGTCCACAAAATGCCAGTTCCCTCTTTAGCCCATGCATTCCCATGTTCCTTTGAAACCACTCCTATCCCAGACCATGAAAACATACTGCTCCTGGAGAGAGGCTTTCCTCCTCACTCCTCAAAGATGTCAGCTTTGGATGCCTGTTCATGTCCAGGGGAGGGCACCTGGTGGGGAGCCGCAATATCCACCGGGGTATACCATTGGACCTCAAGACCTTCCACCAGCAGAAGTGCAGTTGGCTTTGTGCACGAACCCAACACACCTGTTGGAGTGTTCTTGGGGGTCAGAGACTACTCTTTGTTGCTATGAGTTGACCTGAGTCCACATCCTGACCCTTGCTCTCTGCTATCAGATTGTCTCACTTACTCTGACGGCGAGAGATGATTTGGCCCAGCTCATAATCCTCTGGATTCTCCTCAGTAAGGAAGTGTAGGTCGAGGGCGCTGCGGATGACGACAGGAGCCCTATCGTGGCAGGTCACCTGGAGCAGCATGGGAGACAGGCCTTCAGGAAATGGGCCTTGAAGTGACTACTCAAGGACAGTGGGCAGGGGCATTCTGGAGGCACCTCCACTCTAAATACAAGGGCAACATCCATGACCCTACTACCCGAGGCTGACCTCCTGCTCATCGTGTGGGCTCTTCCCACAGGCTACTAGCCCAATCCTTGTACATAGGACTTCCTGGGCCTGCCATTGCTCTTTGTGGAGCTGCACTCCTCTCGGAGTGAAAGGACCCCACTACCTGCATACAGATGCAATCTCATCCCACAAGTTGGGAGGAATGGGACAATAGCCTCCAAGATCCCAGGTCTGCCCGAGGATGCAGGCGGCATTGGGAATGGCCTAGGCACAAAACCTAGAGGCTTTGGTCTGGATTGCCAGGGCCAAAAACAGACCCAGGAACATGACCACACACAGGAGAGCTGAAAGATAGCCACGAGAGCTCCTGGCCTCCAGAGGCTCAGTGCTGGCTGGGATGTAGGAGGGCACCTCATCCGGCAAGGGTGGTCATTGGGTTACCTGGACATTTAGTGTGCTTGCTCCACATCCATATCGACTCTGCAGAGAGACTCTCTCAGCTCCTTGTTCAAGGAACATGGAGAACCTCACACTGCTGTCCTCCTCCATAGACGTCAGCATCCCATACAAGGGAACCTGCAACCTAGTTCCTGTCCTATTCTCATCTGTCACCCATACCTGTCCCTGCCCTTCTGGACTGCATGCTGCCACCTGACACACAGACTCCCTCAGACATGGCAGTGGACAAGCTGCTGCACTCGCTCATCTCAGCTCCAGCCCTTCACACTGACCTCTCCCTTCTTGATTCCCATCTATCCTCCTGATCATCCAGAAGCTCCAAATTCAAGAGGGCATGAGTAGTCCATGGTATTGGACCAGTGTCTGCTCCCCACCCAGGTGTAAGCACCACGGGACACCCCTGCTCCCAGGCTTACCAGAACACTCTTGGCCATCTCTGGACTTTGTGTTTCTAAGTGGACACGAATTAAGCAGGTGTCTCCCACCTGCTTGTGGGAAAGCGGCCTGGAGGACTTGCAGGTTGATTCTGAGAACTGTGGGGGATGGAACATCAGCAAACCCAGAAACAGAAAGCCACCCCAGACTGTCAGTTGGCTCTATGGGCTTCCAGCAAATATGTCCAGGTGCTGAGGCTTCTTATTTCCTCAGGTCGGAGTGGAATGGCAGCACATGCACAGCTTGAATAAGGTAGGTGTTTACCTCCTTTCCCTTGACCTGGGGGCGTTTCCTCACCATGAAATATTGTATTCCCAGATTCATGGACAGACACACGAGTGAGTGGTCAGAGACCTTGATTTCTGCAGAGCGAAGTGGAGAGAATTGTTAGGTGGCACTCAAGGATTATACCACAAAACACCCACAACCCCTGAGAGTCTCCGCCAGGCCCATCACACTTTGGTATTTTGGGGCCAAGGCCCACTTTCTCTTGGCTGTCAGTTATCCTGAGCCCACTGTGGATCATGTCTCCCCACTGTCTGATTGTCCTACTTACTCTCATCCTCAGACATCATATACAGCAGCTCAAAGTTGTCCACATCCTCATGCTGCAACAAATTTTGGTCCAAGGCCCTGCAGATGAGGCTTGTCACCGTCTCCTGAAAGGTCACCTGGATCAGGGTGGGACAAATGTCATCAGAGAATGGCTTTTAGAAGAGCTACCCAGAAGACTGTGGTCAAACATTCAGGAGAAATCTCAGCTACATATACAAGGGCACAATCTTGTTATCCTGCTACCTGAGTGTGTCCTCCATATACCACCTGGGTTCTTGCAATGTGCTACTAGAACAATCCTGGTACAAATATCTGCCTGTACCTGCCATCTCCCCTCCCCCTGGGGAGCCACATTCCACTCATGTCAAAGGACCAAACTGCCTATGCACAGACACACTCTCATCTCACTGAGATGAGAGCAATGGGCCAGGGATCTGCGCACCAAGTGTGATCTGGGATGCAGGCTGCCTTTGTGGGTGGAAGAGGCAGATGCACTGAAAATTTGGGTCCTGACTGCCACGACACAAAACAGACTCAGATACAAGAGTGTGCACTTGAGTGCTTCATGATAGCTTTGAGAGGCCCTGGCCTCTGGAAGCTCGGTGCGGGTCTGGTTGTCATGATGTACTTGACTCAGCACTGGCAGTCACTGAACATGTCTCCTCTGCAGCTGGACACCTGCAGCATTAGCGTGTCTACTGCACATCCATAGAAATTCTGCCAAGAACCCCTCTAGCTCCGTATTTACATACATGCAAAGCCTAACATTCCGAAGCTTTGGCATGACCCCCCAGGTGATCCCGACCCCAAATTCCTACACCTAGTCATGCTAAGGAGGTTCTCTTCCCTGCCACCAGGAACACATCCCCTCCTACACATGTGACAAGTCACTGCCACCTCCTCTGCTCCAACTTCACTCATTGAGAATACCAAGTTCTAGGCACTGCAGCCTGCACCCTGGACATATCTCTGCCTTCATCTGTCCACAGCACTTCCGTCTGCACTTCTGGCCTGCAAAACCCACAATACACAGGCCCACTCACCACGAAGCTGGGCATGCTGATGCTCCCCCTCCTCAGGTCAAGCCCTTAAGACGGACCTCTCTCTTCTTTATTTCCCACCATAGCCCTGGGGTTGGCTGTGTCTCCTGCCTTCCACTGTGTGGACACCCAGGAGGCAGCCCTGCTGTCGGGCTTACCGGGATGCGCTTTGTCTCCCTCAGGCTCTGTCCCTCTAGGAGGACGTGAACAACGCGGCTGTCTTCCACCTGCTCGCTGGAGTGAAGCAGTGAGGAGCTGCTACTCACAGCTGCTGGGGTCCTGGATGCCACTGCCACAGAAGGTTCCAAGAACTGTGGGGGATGACAACATCAGCAAAGCCCAGCAACTGCACCCCACCCAGCCTGGCAGTTGGCTCTGTGGGCATTCTACAACATCCATCCAGAACCTGAGGTTCTTGTCCCCTTGGAGGATGTGGAGTGGCACCAGGAGTAAAGACTGAAGAAGGTGGCTGTTTTGGGAACAAGAGATCCAGCACCTGCTGGGTGGGGATGAAATCCCAGGAGATTAACCCCATGTTGCTGCTGAAATGTAGGTTCCTCCCACAAATGACAGGCAGGAGCTCATTCCTAAGCTGGTCCTGCCTGTAAGGTTCAAGGCTCTGAACCCTGAAGGGCTCCTTCGTGTTCTGATCATTTTCACCCTGGGTTGGGACCAAGAATGGTGGGTTCAAAATGGAAATGGTGACAAACAGAAAAATGACTTGTGCCAATACACTAGAGTCAAAGCACAATGGGACAGTTCCCATCAGTACAAACACACACACACACACACACACACACACACACACACACACACACAGAGTCAGAATAGGAGTCCTGGGCCATTCATCAGGGATCAGACTAGAGGGCCTGCTGGGCTCACCTGCCCTGTGCTACTCACTGTTACTCTTGAGCTCCTCTGCGACAATCGCCAGAGGCTCTGGCGTCTAAGATGAAGCCTCACCCAGTGTATCCACAAAAGGGCTAGTTGGCCCCCCTGAGATTCCTGGGAGCCTGAGGCTCGGCATTGTCTGCAACCACAGGAGAACATCCTTCTCCCTCCAGTGGCTCCAACCAAGTGAGCTCGGATGGCTTGGTCAGTGAAGTGGGTGCCTGGATACCAGGGTTCCATGTTCTGTTTGATCCATTGTCAAGGCAATGATGTCATTTCCTGTGCCCATACCTGAGCCTCTTTTCACATAAGACCACTTTCAACAGCCCTATGGGCTGCCGATTTCTCCTCCATGCCTACCCATCTCAGGTGTGCAGGTGTTCACCAACAACTACCCAAACATCCCCACCAGCATCTGCCCTGCTTGGTGCCACTAGAGTTCCAGCTTGGAGCCTTCAAAAATGCATTCACAACCAGTCCTTCCCTCTCAGCAGCTTTTGGACCCTGGTTCCATCATTGTGCAACTCATGGTGTGCCCAGTCTTTTCTGGAAAGTAGGGTAGCATCTAATCTCTAGGGTTTATTGTGTCTATTGGCCCATAACACCCTCTGTTCTCTCTGAAACCAGAGATGGGACTCACAGGTGGCTAAAGCACAAATGTAGAGATGGGATAATCACAAGAAAGGGAGAGACAAAGAATGCACCCTAACTCAATCAGGCCTGTGTCCCACACAGGGACATGGCCAATGTCCGTCCCATCGTGGCTGCAGTTCCCTCTCTACACCATGGCAAGTTGGAGGGGACTGAGATGCAGAGGCTGCTCCCCTCTGCCATACAACTTCCCAAGGCTTCTCCTAAGATTTCAAAAGGGCCAAGTGTGTCTAGTGTTGGGGTCTCACAGAGACTCCGAGGTACCACAGCATCCTGCTGCCCAGAACCGGTTCACCCCTCACCTCAAGGGGGCTCAGCCTCTGGATTCATGGGAATTGAAGTGGGTACATGTGATGGGATATCACCTCCAAGACTGAGTTATGCCAAGTCCATGACCCCTGTCTGCATCCCTGTCTCCAGCACCACTCCCCCCTCTCTCTTTCCTCCTCAGAGCAAACAAATCCATTTAGCAAGTGTGTCCTGTGATAAAGACATGACGGTCACCCATCCTCTCATTACAAAAACACTGAGGCTCAGCCAACATGGATCCTACAGGGAACACAGGCATAAACTCAGACTCCGATCCTCCCAGCCGAGCCTCAGTGGAGCCTGGACTCCCAGCCTCCTGAGTCAAGGAAACAGAGGTTCCTAGCCGAGCCACCTTGGATGCAGCCGCACACAAACTGAACTCATCAATGCCCCTTGCTCTCAGTTGTGAGTAAGAGGGGAAGTGGTGTTTCACAACCCTGGACATCAAGTGCAGTCTCCAGGCTTTGGGGTGTGCCCTGGCCTCTGTCTATCTGCCCAGGCTCTCCAACCCACACTGGCCTCTTACCCAACCTCCTCCTAGGGCCAAACTCAATCCTGCCTCTCAATTTCTGCTGCCTTCCCCAACACACTGCTCCCCAAAATGAGCAGGGCTGGCTCTCGGTTATCATGCTGGTGCCAGCAGCAATGCCACCCCACTGACATAATTCTGAGTCCCAACCTAGGCACTCCAGCTGTCTTTGCCACACCTGGCCTGTTTGGGCTCTGGCTCTTGCTCTTTTCTTTCATGTGCATGTGTTTTGAGGTTTTGAGTTTCTCCCACTGCAGAACTGCAGCTGTGGCAGGGTAGAGCTCATGAGGGTGACATTCTGAGCCACATCCAATCCCATCAGGACTGTTCACTGGGGTGACTGCTGGAACACAGTGATGAGTGAACACATGGGAGGTGGTTGGACCCACCTTGCCTCTGAGTGGCTTCCTTTCAGGACAGGAATGTAGGCATGGGAGCCCCTGGTGTGGGATGTTTTGCACAAGGCGTGACCATGGGCTCTCTTTCCTGGCAAAAATGGCTCCACTCAGCATGGAGAGCACTGTCATTCCTGGTGGCTAACAACAGCCCTGGACCCCAGAAAGGAACCCACACTCAAGATTAACGTCTGAGTGTGCGTGTCCTCGAGGAAATGAGGTCTCCTGATCCCAGGTGCAAAGGGGTAAGTCCTCTAACTCCAGGGGCCATGAAGGGACATCTGAGTTTCCCTTGTCCTTCTTTCCCTCTCTAACTAACCACAGTTAGGACCCTGGCCTCATTCCCCAGTGAGGATCATTAGGCTCCATAAAGGAGAGTCTCTAAGATGCTCAGTGGACCAACACCCTCTGCACAACCCATAACCCTATTCACCCAAAAGGCAAGAGGATTTCTATTCAGGAAAACCAGGAAAGGGAGAGCCTTTCTCAAGGACACAAGGACATTAGTGAGTGAGGGAGTGATTAATGGATGGAGAACTATTTCCAACACCAACTTCCAGGAGCATATATGGCCCCCTGGAGAATTCTGCAGTGTGTTGGTGATTAAGGAGAACGTGTGAATTCAGGGGTCACTAGGTCCTCTCAGCCATAAGGAGGGAAACTGCCATAAAGGAACTAGGACAAGGGTGCGAGGAATGCTCACTGGTGGGAGATCGGAAGGAAGGAAAGTGTACTCATTAGAAAAGTGTCGCCTGAAAATTCTTAGCCAGCCAAAAGTCGTGCGAACTTGTGTGGGAAAAGAGTCTTTGCACAGTGATGAAGCTAAGAGCTCACATGATGGAACACAGCATCAACTGGGACCAAATCCAATATCTGATATTCTTGTAGGAAGAGGAGAGTCTGGACCCAGATACCAGGGAGACTGGGGGATACCGGATATGTGAGGTTGGAGCCAGGGCGGGATGCCCATATGGGAACCACAGATCGTGGGCAGCAATAGGAGAGTGGGCAAGGGCTGGGAGAGTTGGGGAGACAGTCCCCTTGAAACCTGGGAGGGGTTATGGCACTGGGACAGCCCAACACCTACTGTGTTGAGCCTCTGGAGCTCAACGGAAGACACTTCCTCTGTTGTCGGCCACCCAGTTAACAGAGTTTGGTTGCAGCAGCCTAGGACCCAGCTGAAGGTCTGAGCATGTTGGCCATGCAGGTTGGATCTGGACCACAGACACCCTCATCAGAGATTGTAGGGTCTCAGCCCTGAGGCAAGACAGGCACTAAGTCAGGCCAGGTGGGGAAACGGATAGGCACACACTCTGGGGGCTGGTGCCTGTGTTACTGGGAGCACTTCTGATCGCAATTCCCTGATCTGCTGCCAACACAGGCTACAGAGGAGCGTACAGAAACACAGACCACGGATCTGCCCCACTCAGTGGGCCCAGGCCAACACCACACCCAGCAGCCTCGTGCCATACCCAATGAGTCTCGAAGCGGCCCCCTCTTCCCATCCTGAGAGCTCTTCCCTTCCTCATGTGCCAATAGCTCCCTACTGTCACTGGCAATATCTACTCTGTGAGATGTCAACATCCGTGGGTACTGTTCTCTCATCCCAGGACAGTGTGGTCCCACACACCCTGGTGAAATGGGCCACCTGGAGGCTGGACCTGGAGGTTGTTGAGGCTGAATGGCAGCGGTGGTCCTCTGGCACTTAATATTATTTAAGTTAAAAAAAAAAAAAAAAAAACAAAAACAAAAAACGGGTCTTGGTGCTCAAAAATGTTTGATTTGCATATTCTCATCCCCTAACCCCAATATTTTCATTATTTCCTCACATATGAAATCTTACTAGCATAAAGGTAATTTCGTATTAAACAAAGTGGATTGAAATAACATTGGTAAAAATAATCAATCACCATACTTTCAATTTTTGTTCTGCTTTCCTATTAGAAACCACTTGGATACAAGAGAACAGAGGACAGACTCATGGAAATGCTTGAAATGACAAGAAGCTCCCACTCAAGCTCAGCATTCAGTCCTGGACAGGGTAAGACCAGGCCACTTTGACATCTGTGCCAAAGAGTCTACCAGACAGAATCCTCTGACTGATCCCTGACAGAGCCATAGGAACTGGCTAGAAAAGCCTTCACATCCTCAATACATTCTTCACGTCAGAATACTTGACAACCATTGATATCCATCTCTCGTTAACTTGCTCCCCAGCCAACGATTCTTCAACAAATACAAAGGAGTAACTCATGCAAGCACACAGAAAGGGGTGTTCACTACACACATCCATGTGCGAAAAAGACAACTGGTATTTCTTGTTTGGGCTATTTCAAATGAAATCCCTTCTGCATGACCTCCACAAACCAAAGGAAAATATTTGTGAAATTCCCACGTAGAAGACAAGATACACTTGCCAAGGAGGCAGTGGCAAGAATTTTGACACTCCGAATGTAGAGTGTGTGTTTCGGAAGCAGTCACAGTTTCCATGAGAGAGTCCCATGAAATCAATTAGGAAGATCCATGCTCTAGCCCTACCATGCAAGTGATGTGACTTGAAAGAGTCACTTAGTCTTAGTAACCATCATCACTAACAACTAAGTCAATGAATAAAGGTCCTCAGGTGCCAAGCTACAAAATGTGGGATGAGCATGGATGAGGATGGGTGGGAGAAGTCTCCAACTCTAACACAATTAGGGAAGGATGTGCTGACCTCAAGTGGCTGGGGGGGCTGGGATCCTGCCACAGAGGGGGATTCCAAACCTCACATCCCCTGACCCAGGCCAGAAGACCAGGTAGAGTCCAAGGACCCTGGGGTGGCCCAATGGCAATAAAGGTCAAAAGGAACTAGGGATCTGCCTGGTCCCTCAATCCCCTACTCTGAGCAGGGCTGCATGACGAGGCCAGAGGCCATCCACAGCAATCTGCCTTTACAGGAAAACAGGGACTGCAGGCTGCCTCTGGCTCACTGAATCAGGGTGGTGTTTTCATAAAGCAAGACCACTTCCTCACATTTGACCAGCAGCTCATGTGTTGACAGCACAATGACTGACTTGACTCAGGCCCTGATGAATGAAATAGAAAATTCATAGCAAACCCATCTTTAGCTCTTCCACATCATCAGGGGCTCTGATTCAATTCCGTCCAGAAAGGTGTCTGAAATGATTTCTAAACATGCTGGGGACTCACCTCTGTGTGGAACTTTTCAGGAAAAAGGGGATCAAATCTCATGAAGCAACTCTTCTCTCTTCTAGCCCATGGGCAATGCAAGGAACCTGCATGATACCAGAGGCTCACTTCTCTCTTCTCATGTCTTCTGGAAAGGATTCGTTAATGCTTCCTGCAAGGTGAAGCAGAAGCCTGCATCCCCAGCTGCACAGAAGTGTTTTAGGGCAGTGTCTCCCTTAAAACCCAAAAATAAAAAAAACAGGTCATTCAACAGGCACATGGATTCGAGTACATGTTCAATGATCCCTCCTCCCTGGAGCCTTCCACATGCCCATCTTCCACATTCACAGAGCAATGCTTGGCCATTCTCAAGACCAGGAGACCATGATGCTCATCACCAGGAAGTCAATAAGGAACATGAAGAGAGCAGCATGGATTGCAGAAGGTGGCACATCAAGGATCTTCAGCTCTGCTGCTAGAACACAAGAGCTTAACTTCAGTATTGACTTTTTGCCAACTACCAAGTACGATAGCAGTGTCAAGCCCAATATGCAGATATGCAAGTAGTAGGTGACACCCCGCATCCATTCACAAAAGTGGGCAACATCTGCATCAGAACAAGGAAGTATCTTACCCTTACTCATAAAAAATCATCAGAAACAAAATAAAATGGATGCAAGACTTCTCATTTCACTATTAGGTAGCTGTTGGAATTCCCTATTAAATAATACCTCCTCCAAAATAAAAAGTATCTCAGACATGTGTCAACTATTCAATGGATGACATTTTAAAAACTATGGACTTTACTTAATATTTATGTATGCTATATCCCTGCCTAAGGCTCTATGAGAAAGGAGCACATAGAATTGGATCTTTGAAAATCTCACATTTGCTGATAAATATTACTGCTGATCTCAGGCATGGCGAAGTGAAAAGTGGGACTTTGGATATTCCAAGAATGCTATGTTGTGGGATTGGTGTCCCTGATTCATACATAGCATATGGTTTCTATGAAATCCAGTGAGGGAGCAGGAGTAACGAAGCTGATTGCACAGATGACCTCAGGGAATACTGACAGATAGGCCAAATGAAAAATATGCTCCAGCTAACCATTGGTATTTGGGCTTCTGATCCCAGTCCTGTTTTTAAAAAAGGTGCAGACAGGCAGTGTTCATTAAAAACTGTCTACCATGTAAAAGTGGGTAATTTAAATGGCATCTAGTTACACATCTGATAGAATGGTCTGGCAACATATGAATTTCATTCTAACAACAACAACAACAACAAAACATAGAAAATGAGACATAAAGATAAAACCTTGTCTTCACCAGGATGCCTAAAAATAGGTTTTATTTGGCTCATGCAAATAAATATCTTTCAATAGAATTTCTGATTTCTGAATGAATCCATTCAACTTCATACTGCACAGATCACAAGGTTTTCTTTACAGAATATTCTCTTCTTCTTCTTAAAGCCTCACATAGAAAATGTCTCACAGGACATAGGAGGGGAATGACCCAAAGGATGAGAGAATGGCTGGAACCGTTCTCAAATGTGCCCATGTAGCCTAAAGTTTGAAGGCATCTAATTGTACTCTAAAACAATTATGAACCTATTCGATCCATTATTAATAAATATCACCACTTTACCACTTGGACCAAATCACAGAAAATTGGAAACAGATGATCATTGGCTTTGATACCTTTACTTCTGTTTCATTACTCAGAGTCGATCAACTCTATACTTCAAGTGACACAGATTTATTACAGAATGCCTAAGATCCTAAGGATCTATTTTAGCTCAGCCCATGGTATTGCTTCATTATTTTATTATTTTGTAAGTAATAAAATATAACTTCATGTTGGATGATATATTCAAGCCATGAATATATCATCCAACATTGTTCTTCGCAAAATATTAGCCCAATTTCTGCGCGCGCTCACTTACTGTTCAGGAATTTTACTAATTGTTTGAAGGTTCTAGAGGACCTGTTAGACTCCTAATGGACAAACCATACAACATACTCCAGAGAACGGACGAGTGCCATAAGAAGAAAATAAGGTCAGCCTACAGCAATGGGCAGCTGCCTGCCCTCGGCTGGGAGGAGCCCTGGCCATGGCACCAGGGCTGCTGGGCAGCAGAAGCCTCCACAGCCCTGCAGGGAGCCTGGAGCACAGCTCTGCCTAACCATGCTCAGCCCTGGACAGATGCACATGAGTTCCCATCACAGGCTCGAGTGTGACAGTCCCAGGTGCATGCCTGTCATGCCAGCCACCAGGGAGGCTGAGGCAAGAGGAACGTTTGAGGTCAGCCTTGGCAACTTAGACCCCGAGGCAAAGGGGAAATACTTTTACAGGGGTCTCTGAGGGTGTAGCTCAGGTAGGTCACTTGCCTCACAGGCTCAAGGCCCTGGGTTCAATCCCCAGAACCCACGTACACACAAAAAGTGAACTTGGAATATTGTTTAAAATGATGGGTCAGGAACACACAAGGACTTCAATATGACCTCTCAGAGGAGCTCAATTTGAGATCAGACTGAACAAAAGACCACCTGGACCATTGACTCAGTGTCTGAAACCCTCTGTGAGCATGGGAAGCACTGCTGGCAAGACACCAGAGGGCCAAAGCACTTGTGCCCCCTGCAGGGGCGTCTCTTGTCTACCGCCAAAGACTGTTCCCCTCCTGGGGCAGCTGAGAGCAAGCTGGGCCTTGGAGCAAGGACTAGTGCTTTAGATATAGACTATGCAAGCAAGGGGCAATGTCTTTAATAAAACTAAAATTAAAAAGTCACATTGAAAAAATTTTAAAAAGAAGAAAATAAGGTCAAGTAGAGGAAGCCCATTTTCACAGGAAAAAATCCCCCAGTGAAAAGCATCAGAATAGATACCAAGAAAAATACCAACAAAAACAGTGTGCTCCCACTATGTATCTACTCAACATGCAAAAGTTAGAAAGCTAGATAATACAATCCTGGCCACAGGTAGAGCTATGCAGAAGAGCCACCTGGCAGTGCTTAGTCAAAGAAGTAAACATGCACACTTTGACCTAGAAATTCCACCTGTGTGTAAACCAGGCGGTGCTTAAGCAGTTTCACAAGGGGACATGCACAGGGAAATTTATCCTCAGGTTCTTATAGAGTTGTCTGTGCTTACAGGGAGTTGATGGTTGTCAAGATGCCCACAGCTGCGAAAGTCAAAAGCTAAAAAAATAATAGATGCCAACCTGGCTATATTAATAATCCCGTATCTATGATCACCTTCATAAGGTAGCTTCCCAACTTCTGTGTGGAAGTGTGTTTCTCCTTGGCCCTTACACTGTTGTGGAGACCACTAGGAGTTCAGCTTTGTGCAGGATCATCTGACCTGGACTTTTGGCAAGACCTGTACAGCCCTCACACATGCTCAGATGCTACAGGACTTTTCAGACCAGTCCAGACAACAGTAGGCATCCATTCATTGTCTGCACTCTACAGATTCCTAGATGCACGACATTCATTACCATCAAATGCAGAATTTTCATCAAAAACTAATATATATATATATCATTCCAATCTGAATCAAGAAAATCGGAAATATCCCCAAATCCAAAGAGTGGATCCCCATTGTGATGCTACAAGTTGAAAATTCCACAGCTGACCTCATGGGATGGTTCACAGTCAAAAGACAGCTGCATGAAAAATATTACATGACCTTCCTGCTATGTGAAAAGTGGCATGTGAAGTACACATGCATGTCTTCCTCAGACATGGGTTCATTTGCAAGACACCTTGTGCAATTGAAAATACTCCAAAAGGGGAGAAATCAGAACCATGTCTCCAAAGTATTTCAGCAGAGACCAACTCCATCTGTCTATCTATCTCTCAGTGAGTGTGTGTGCTCTTGTGTGTGTTTGTGTGTCTTTGTTTGTGTTTGTACCATCATAGCTGATACTTCATTGCCCCCATTGGAAAACTGACTCAGATAATGCCATCTGCCAAACTCCTAAAAACCAAAGTTCTTGCTGATAGAATGAAACATTCCTTCCTGTTGGTTTGGATGTGTCCTTTAGGAATCACTGCTACATTTAGTATACTCAAATCATCACAGTAGATCAGGTAACAAAAACATATATATTTTAAAATAATAATAATATATTAATGGAAACAACAAATACAGGATAGAGTAACAACTGTGTTACTAAACAAGGTCAAGGACAATGGCAAACTATAGATTCAAACTTTGAAGAAAATAGTAATCAATGTAAATATTCCTGGGCTGCCTCAGCCCCGCCCAGGCACACAGCAACAGAATGGTTTTGCAAGCATCCTCAGGAGGGCAGGAGCCTTCTTTGCAGGACGAGAGGGAGGTTGAGGCTCGATCCACCCATCATTCTTTTGGGAGAGGCTCCTTTTCCTCAGCACAAAGTTGGATTTTTTGTGAGGATTCTTGGCATAAAATACGTTGGCCTCTGCTGGAATCCTCAGCTCTGGGGAGAGAGGGGTGTACAAAAAGAAGGTGGCACTCAGGAGGTGCTCCCTAGGACATGCCAACATCTGAGAGCCTGTGCCAGAAAAGGCCAGAGCCACACACCTGAGAGCTCTCCAATTCAGCACCAATACCAACAAAGACAGCCTCCACAGTCCTCCCTGAGGAAGAACTAGGCAGAGCACTTCAACAGACCTAATGTCTGTTCCTACCGAAGGCTTTGGACTCCAGAATATCTCAGGTCCTCTTGCATCTGCCAAAGCACACCACTAGGGTTTGCATCTGAAATCTCCTACAAAAGGTTCCTGTGCTGAAGATTCAGTCCCCACATGAGCCATCTTCATAGGTGGGTTTGGAGGGAAGCACTGGATGGTGAGTGCTCTGATGTCAACATGAAATTCTCATTCAAGATGAATACACTACTGGGGGGTGGGAGGGACTGGAAGAAAGGTTGAGCATGGTTGGAGTAAGACCTAAACAGGGTTGTGCCCTGGGCAACAGTACCTTGTTCCTGTTGGCTCCACTGAATCCTCATTCTCCAAGGAGAGGTCCTCCCTCTCCATCTTTCTCTCTCTCCCTCTCTGCCAGCCTCGTTCTCTCTCTCCCAGTCTATGCCTTTGTGGCAAGGGCTGAGGAGCTCTCCACTGCCACACACTAGAGCTTTATGGACAGCCTCAGTGCACAACCAAAGAGAAAGCTATGAAACCCAGAGAAAAAAGGCCTAGGATTCCTCCTCTGAGTTATTTTCCTCAAGTATGGCCACAGTGAGGACAGGCTGACCATCACGGATACCACGTTAGAGCCATGCTTCTGCATTGGTGGAGCCCGCCTCCATGTGAACCAGGCTTCTGAGAATGGAGGCCACATTCCAAATACTGCCCTACTGAGAACAATGGTTCCAAAGACCAGCAAAGGGACTGCTTCCCTCCAACATGGTGTATGGCCCAGTGGTGCCATGACCCCGAGTGGGGGAATACAACAGCCGCTTCTCCTTCCTCTGAACATGTGTTTCCTGTCGCCCTCCTCTAACCTAGAGCCTGTTCTCCATCCCTTCTGGGTTGGATGTGGAGATCTCTGCTATGAATTTCTTAGGCTACCAAGGCCCCAGACAGACTTCCTCTTCCATAGACTCTACTAACCTAACAGTAGGTTAAGATAGGAGACAAGTGATGCTAGAACTCATAGGGATGGTGGTCTTCAGGGTACATAGGCTGGGATAATGGCTGCTGTGGTGTTTGGCTCACAAAAACCAACCAACCAACCAACGAAAAAGCGCTGGCATTATTATCAGATGAGCTCTGTGGCTACGTGCTCAGGAAGCCCTCATCTGACTTTAGTTAGGGATCACAACCTGGCTATTGTGATCACTCCTTGCCTAGTGGACTCAGGTGCGTAAGACCATGGAATTTATGCAAAAACAGATGATTCAGGCTGTCTCCCAGGCTGTGTTTTCTTCCCAATTTCATCCTGTTACTGCTTGCTAGAATCCTGGCAATGCTCTGCCCAGGCAGTGGTTTTTTGGTCACACAGAAGGCTTTCAATAGTACTGCTTCAGTCCACAAAATGCCAGTTCCCTCTTTAGCCCATGCATTCCCATGTTCCTTTGAAACCACTCCTATCCCAGACCATGAAAACATACTGCTCCTGGAGAGAGGCTTTCCTCCTCACTCCTCAAAGATGTCAGCTTTGGATGCCTGTTCATGTCCAGGGGAGGGCACCTGGTGGGGAGCCGCAATATCCACCGGGGTATACCATTGGACCTCAAGACCTTCCACCAGCAGAAGTGCAGTTGGCTTTGTGCACGAACCCAACACACCTGTTGGAGTGTTCTTGGGGGTCAGAGACTACTCTTTGTTGCTAAGAGTTGACCTGAGTCCACATCCTGACCCTTGCTCTCTGCTATCTGATTGTCTCACTTACTCTGACGGCGAGAGATGATTTGGCCCAGCTCATAATCCTCTGGATTCTCCTCAGTAAGGAAGTGTAGGTCGAGGGCGCTGCGGATGACGACAGGAGCCCTATCGTGGCAGGTCACCTGGAGCAGCATGGGAGACAGGCCTTCAGGAAATGGGCCTTGAAGTGACTACTCAAGGACAGTGGGCAGGGGCATTCTGGAGGCACCTCCACTCTAAATACAAGGGCAACATCCATGACCCTACTACCCGAGGCTGACCTCCTGCTCATCGTGTGGGCTCTTCCCACAGGCTACTAGCCCAATCCTTGTACATAGGACTTCCTGGGCCTGCCATTGCTCTTTGTGGAGCTGCACTCCTCTCGGAGTGAAAGGACCCCACTACCTGCATACAGATGCAATCTCATCCCACAAGTTGGGAGGAATGGGACAATAGCCTCCAAGATCCCAGGTCTGCCCGAGGATGCAGGCGGCATTGGGAATGGCCTAGGCACAAAACCTAGAGGCTTTGGTCTGGATTGCCAGGGCCAAAAACAGACCCAGGAACATGACCACACACAGGAGAGCTGAAAGATAGCCACGAGAGCTCCTGGCCTCCAGAGGCTCAGTGCTGGCTGGGATGTAGGAGGGCACCTCATCCGGCAAGGGTGGTCATTGGGTTACCTGGACATTTAGTGTGCTTGCTCCACATCCATATCGACTCTGCAGAGAGACTCTCTCAGCTCCTTGTTCAAGGAACATGGAGAACCTCACACTGCTGTCCTCCTCCATAGACGTCAGCATCCCATACAAGGGAACCTGCAACCTAGTTCCTGTCCTATTCTCATCTGTCACCCATACCTGTCCCTGCCCTTCTGGACTGCATGCTGCCACCTGACACACAGACTCCCTCAGACATGGCAGTGGACAAGCTGCTGCACTCGCTCATCTCAGCTCCAGCCCTTCACACTGACCTCTCCCTTCTTGATTCCCATCTATCCTCCTGATCATCCAGAAGCTCCAAATTCAAGAGGGCATGAGTAGTCCATGGTATTGGACCAGTGTCTGCTCCCCACCCAGGTGTAAGCACCACGGGACACCCCTGCTCCCAGGCTTACCAGAACACTCTTGGCCATCTCTGGACTTTGTGTTTCTAAGTGGACACGAATTAAGCAGGTGTCTCCCACCTGCTTGTGGGAAAGCGGCCTGGAGGACTTGCAGGTTGATTCTGAGAACTGTGGGGGATGGAACATCAGCAAACCCAGAAACAGAAAGCCACCCCAGACTGTCAGTTGGCTCTATGGGCTTCCAGGAAATATGTCCAGGTGCTGAGGCTTCTTATTTCCTCAGGTCGGAGTGGAATGGCAGCACATGCAGAGCTTGAATAAGGTAGGTGTTTACCTCCTTTCCCTTGACCTGGGGGCGTTTCCTCACGATGAAAGATTGTATTCCCAGATTCATGGACAGACACACGAGTGAGTGGTCAGAGACCTTGATTTCTGCAGAGCGAAGTGGAGAGAATTGTTAGGTGGCACTCAAGGATTATACCACAAAACACCCACAACCCCTGAGAGTCTCCGCCAGGCCCATCACACTTTGGTATTTTGGGGCCAAGGCCCACTTCCTCTTGGCTGTCAGTTATCCTGAGCCCACTGTGGATCATGTCTCCCCACTGTCTGATTGTCCTACTTACTCTCATCCTCAGACATCATATACAGCAGCTCAAAGTTGTCCACATCCTCATGCTGCAACAAATTTTGGTCCAAGGCCCTGCGGATGAGGCTTGTCACCGTCTCCTGAAAGGTCACCTGGATCAGGGTGGGACAAATGTCATCAGAGAATGGCTTTTAGAAGAGCTACCCAGAAGACTGTGGTCAAACATTCAGGAGAAATCTCAGCTACATATACAAGGGCACAATCTTGTTATCCTGCTACCTGAGTGTGTCCTCCATATACCACCTGGGTTCTTGCAATGTGCTACTAGAACAATCCTGGTACAAATATCTGCCTGTACCTGCCATCTCCCCTCCCCCTGGGGAGCCACATTCCACTCATGTCAAAGGACCAAACTGCCTATGCACAGACACACTCTCATCTCACTGAGATGAGAGCAATGGGCCAGGGATCTGCGCACCAAGTGTGATCTGGGATGCAGGCTGCCTTTGTGGGTGCAAGAGGCAGATGCACTGAAAATTTGGGTCCTGACTGCCACGACACAAAACAGACTCAGATACAAGAGTGTGCACTTGAGTGCTTCATGATAGCTTTGAGAGGCCCTGGCCTCTGGAAGCTCGGTGCGGGTCTGGTTGTCATGATGTACTTGACTCAGCACTGGCAGTCACTGAACATGTCTCCTCTGCAGCTGGACACCTGCAGCATTAGCGTGTCTACTGCACATCCATAGAAATTCTGCAAGGAACCCCTTTAGCTCCGTATTTACATACATGCAAAGCCTAACATTCCGAAGCTTTGGCATGACCCCCCAGGTGACCCCGACCCCAAATTCCTACACCTAGTCATGCTAAGGAGGTTCTCTTCCCTGCCACCAGGAACACATCCCCTCCTACACATGTGACAAGTCACTGCCACCTCCTCTGCTCCAACTTCACTCATTGAGAATACCAAGTTCTAGGCACTGCAGCCTGCACCCTGGACATATCTCTGCCTTCATCTGTCCACAGCACTTCCGTCTGCACTTCTGGCCTGCAAAACCCACAATACACAGGCCCACTCACCACTGAAGCTGGGCATGCTGATGCTCTCCCTCCTCAGGTCAAGCCCTTAAGACGGACCTCTCTCTTCTTTATTTCCCACCATAGCCCTGGGGTTGGCTGTGTCTCCTGCCTTCCACTGTGTGGACACCCAGGAGGCAGCCCTGCTGTCGGGCTTACCGGGATGCGCTTTGTCTCCCTCAGGCTCTGTCCCTCTAGGAGGACGTGAACAACGCGGCTGTCTTCCACCTGCTCGCTGGAGTGAAGCAGTGAGGAGCTGCTACTCACAGCTGCTGGGGTCCTGGATGCCACTGCCACAGAAGGTTCCAAGAACTGTGGGGGATGACAACATCAGCAAAGCCCAGCAACTGCACCCCACCCAGCCTGGCAGTTGGCTCTGTGGGCATTCTACAACATCCATACAGAACCTGAGGTTCTTGTCCCCTTGGAGGATGTGGAGTGGCACCAGGAGTAAAGACTGAAGAAGGTGGCTGTTTTGGGAACAAGAGATCCAGCACCTGCTGGGTGGGGATGAAATCCCAGGAGATTAACCCCATGTTGCTGCTGAAATGTAGGTTCCTCCCACAAATGACAGGCAGGAGCTCATTCCTAAGCTGGTCCTGCCTGTAAGGTTCAAGGCTCTGAACCCTGAAGGGCTCCTCCGTGTTCTGATCATTTTCACCCTGGGTTGGGACCAAGAATGGTGGGTTCAAAATGGAAATGGTGACAAACAGAAAAATGACTTGTGCCAATACACTAGAGTCAAAGCACAATGGGACAGTTCCCATCAGTACAAACACACACACACACACACACACACACACACACACACACACACACACAGAGTCAGAATAGGAGTCCTGGGCCATTCATCAGGGATCAGACTAGAGGGCCTGCTGGGCTCACCTGCCCTGTGCTACTCACTGTTACTCTTGAGCTCCTCTGCGACAATCGCCAGAGGCTCTGGCGTCTAAGATGAAGCCTCACCCAGTGTATCCACAAAAGGGCTAGTTGGCCCCCCTGAGATTCCTGGGAGCCTGAGGCTCGGCATTGTCTGCAACCACAGGAGAACATCCTTCTCCCTCCAGTGGCTCCAACCAAGTGAGCTCGGATGGCTTGGTCAGTGAAGTGGGTGCCTGGATACCAGGGTTCCATGTTCTGTTTGATCCATTGTCAAGGCAATGATGTCATTTCCTGTGCCCATACCTGAGCCTCTTTTCACATAAGACCACTTTCAACAGCCCTATGGGCTGCCGATTTCTCCTCCATGCCTACCCATCTCAGGTGCGCAGGTGTTCACCAACAACTACCCAAACATCCCCACCAGCATCTGCCCTGCTTGGTGCCACTAGAGTTCCAGCTTGGAGCCTTCAAAAATGCATTCACAACCAGTCCTTCCCTCTCAGCAGCTTTTGGACCCTGGTCCCATCATTGTGCAACTCATGGTGTGCCCAGTCTTTTCTGGAAAGTAGGGTAGCATCTAATCTCTAGGGTTTATTGTGTCTATTGGCCCATAACACCCTCTGTTCTCTCTGAAACCAGAGATGGGACTCACAGGTGGCTAAAGCACAAATGTAGAGATGGGATAATCACAAGAAAGGGAGAGACAAAGAATGCACCCTAACTCAATCAGGCCTGTGTCCCACACAGGGACATGGCCAATGTCCGTCCCATCGTGGCTGCAGTTCCCTCTCTACACCATGGCAAGTTGGAGGGGACTGAGATGCAGAGGCTGCTCCCCTCTGCCATACAACTTCCCAAGGCTTCTCCTAAGATTTCAAAAGGGCCAAGTGTGTCTAGTGTTGGGGTCTCACAGAGACTCCGAGGTACCACAGCATCCTGCTGCCCAGAACCGGTTCACCCCTCACCTCAAGGGGGCTCAGCCTCTGGATTCATGGGAATTGAAGTGGGTACAGGTGATGGGATATCACCTCCAAGACTGAGTTATGCCAAGTCCATGAGCCCTGTCTGCATCCCTGTCTCCAGCACCACTCCCCCCTCTCTCTTTCCTCCTCAGAGCAAACAAATCCATTTAGCAAGTGTGTCCTGTGATAAAGACATGACGGTCACCCATCCTCTCATTACAAAAACACTGAGGCTCAGCCAACATGGATCCTACAGGGAACACAGGCATAAACTCAGACTCCGATCCTCCCAGCCGAGCTTCAGTGGAGCCTGGACTCCCAGCCTCCTGAGTCAAGGAAACAGAGGTTCCTAGCCGAGCCACCTTGGATGCAGCCGCACACAAACTGAACTCATCAATGCTCTCAGTTGTGAGTAAGAGGGGAAGTGGTGTTTCACAACCCTGGACATCAAGTGCAGTCTCCAGGCTTTGGGGTGTGCCCTGGCCTCTGTCTATCTGCCCAGGCTCTCCAACCCACACTGGCCTCTTATCCAACCTCCTCCTAGGGCCAAACTCAATCCTGCCTCTCAATTTCTGCTGCCTTCCCCAACACACTGCTCCCCAAAATGAGCAGGGCTGGCTCTCGGTTATCATGCTGGTGCCAGCAGCAATGCCACCCCACTGACATAATTCTGAGTCCCAACCTAGGCACTCCAGCTGTCTTTGCCACACCTGGCCTGTTTGGGCTCTGGCTCTTGCTCTTTTCTTTCATGTGCATGTGTTTTGAAGTTTTGAGTTTCTCCCACTGCAGAACTGCAGCTGTGGCAGGGTAGAGCTCATGAGGGTGACATTCTGAGCCACATCCAATCCCATCAGGACTGTTCACTGGGGTGACTGCTGGAACACAGTGATGAGTGAACACATGGGAGGTGGTTGGACCCACCTTGCCTCTGGGTGGCTTCCTTTCAGGACAGGAATGTAGGCATGGGAGCCCCTGGCGTGGGATGCTTTGCACAAGGCGTGACCATGGGCTCTCTTTCCTGGCAAAAATGGCTCCACTCAGCATGGAGAGCACTGTCATTCCTGGTGGCTAACAACAGCCCTGGACCCCAGAAAGGAACCCACACTCAAGATTAACGTCTGAGTGTGCGTGTCCTCGAGGAAATGAGGTCTCCTGATCCCAGGTGCAAAGGGGTAAGTCCTCTAACTCCAGGGGCCATGAAGGGACATCTGAGTTTCCCTTGTCCTTCTTTGCCTCTCTAACTAACCACAGTTAGGACCCTGGCCTCATTCCCCAGTGAGGATCATTAGGCTCCATAAAGGACAGTCTCTAAGTTGCTCAGTGGACCAACACCCTCTGCACAACCCATAACCCTATTCACCCAAGAGGCAAGAGGATTTCTATTCAGGAAAACCAGGAAAGGGAGAGCCTTTCTCAAGGACACAAGGACATTAGTGAGTGAGGGAGTGATTAATGGATGGAGAACTATTTCCAACACCAACTTCCAGGAGCATATATGGCCCCCTGGAGAATTCTGCAGTGTGTTGGTGATTAAGGAGAACGTGTGAATTCAGGGGTAACTAGGTCCTCTCAGCCATAAGGAGGGAAACTGCCATAAAGGAACTAGGACAAGGGTGCGAGGAATGCTCACTGGTGGGAGATCGGAAGGAAGGAAAGTGTACTCATTAGAAAAGTGTCGCCTGAAAATTCTTAGCCAGCCAAAAGCCGTGCGAACTTGTGTGGGAAAAGAGTCTTTGCACAGTGATGAAGCTAAGAGCTCACATGATGGAACACAGCATCAACTGGGACCAAATCCAATATCTGATATTCTTGTAGGAAGAGGAGAGTCTGGACCCAGATACCAGGGAGACTGGGGGATACCGGATATGTGAGGTTGGAGCCAGGGCGGGATGCCCATATGGGAACCACAGATCGTGGGCAGCAATAGGAGAGTGGGCAAGGGCTGGGAGAGTTGGGGAGACAGTCCCCTTGAAACCTGGGAGGGGTTATGGCACTGGGACAGCCCAACACCTACTGTGTTGAGCCTCTGGAGCTCAACGGAAGACACTTCCTCTGTTGTCGGCCACCCAGTTAACAGAGTTTGGTTGCAGCAGCCTAGGACCCAGCTGAAGGTCTGAGCATGTTGGCCATGCAGGTTGGATCTGGACCACAGACACCCTCATCAGAGATTGTAGGGTCTCAGCCCTGAGGCAAGACAGGCACTAAGTCAGGCCAGGTGGGGAAACGGATAGGCACACACTCTGGGGGCTGGTGCCTGTGTTACTGGGAGCACTTCTGATCGCAATTCCCTGATCTGCTGCCAACACAGGCTACAGAGGAGCGTACAGAAACACAGACCACGGATCTGCCCCACTCAGTGGGCCCAGGCCAACACCACACCCAGCAGCCTCGTGCCATACCCAATGAGTCTCGAAGCAGCCCCCTCTTCCCATCCTGAGAGCTCTTCCCTTCCTCATGTGCCAATAGCTCCCTACTGTCACTGGCAATATCTACTCTGTGAGATGTCAACATCCGTGGGTACTGTTCTCTCATCCCAGGACAGTGTGGTCCCACACACCCTGGTGAAATGGGCCACCTGGAGGCTGGACCTGGAGGTTGTTGAGGCTGAATGGCAGCGGTGGTCCTCTGGCACTTAATATTATTTAAGTTAAAAAAAAAACAAAAACAAAAACAAAAAACGGGTCTTGGTGCTCAAAAATGTTTGATTTGCATATTCTCATCCCCTAACCCCAATATTTTCATTATTTCCTCACATATGAAATCTTACTAGCATAAAGGTAATTTCGTATTAAACAAAGTGGATTGAAATAACATTGGTAAAAATAATCAATCACCATACTTTCAATTTTTGTTCTGCTTTCCTATTAGAAACCACTTGGATACAAGAGAACAGAGGACAGACTCATGGAAATGCTTGAAATGACAAGAAGCTCCCACTCAAGCTCAGCATTCAGTCCTGGACAGGGTAAGACCAGGCCACTTTGACATCTGTGCCAAAGAGTCTACCAGACAGAATCCTCTGACTGATCCCTGACTGAGCCATAGGAACTGGCTAGAAAAGCCTTCACATCCTCAATACATTCTTCACGTCAGAATACTTGACAACCATTGATATCCATCTCTCGTTAACTTGCTCCCCAGCCAACCATTCTTCAACAAATTCAAAGGAGTAACTCATACAAGCACACAGAAAGGGGTGTTCACTACACACATCCATGTGCGAAAAAGACAACTGGTATTTCTTGTTTGGGCTATTTCAAATGAAATCCCTTCTGCATGACCTCCACAAACCAAAGGAAAATATTTGTGAAATTCCCACGTAGAAGACAAGATACACTTGCCAAGGAGGCAGTGGCAAGAATTTTGACACTCCAAATGTAGAGTGTGTGTTTAGGAAGCAGTCACAGTTTCCATGAGAGAGTCCCATGAAATCAATTAGGAAGATCCATGCTCTAGCCCTACCATGCAAGTGATGTGACTTGAAAGAGTCACTTAGTCTTAGTAACCATCATCACTAACAAGTAAGTCAATGAATAAAGGTCCTCAGGTGCCAAGCTACAAAATGTGGGATGAGCATGGATGAGGATGGGTGGGAGAAGTCTCCAACTCTAACACAATTAGGGAAGGATGTGCTGACCTCAAGTGGCTGGGGGGGCTGGGATCCTGCCACAGAGGGGGATTCCAAACCTCACATCCCCTGACCCAGGCCAGAAGACCAGGTAGAGTCCAAGGACCCTGGGGTGGCCCAATGGCAATAAAGGTCAAAAGGAACTAGGGATCTGCCTGGTCCCTCAATCCCCTACTCTGAGCAGGGCTGCATGACGAGGCCAGAGGCCATCCACAGCAATCTGCCTTTACAGGAAAACAGGGACTGCAGGCTGCCTCTGGCTCACTGAATCAGGGTGGTGTTTTCATAAAGCAAGACCACTTCCTCACATTTGACCAGCAGCTCATGTGTTGACAGCACAATGACTGACTTGACTCAGGCCCTGATGAATGAAATAGAAAATTCATAGCAAACCCATCTTTAGCTCTTCCACATCATCAGGGGCTCTGATTCAATTCCGTCCAGAAAGGTGTCTGAAATGATTTCTAAACATGCTGGGGACTCACTTCTGTGTGGAACTTTTCAGGAAAAAGCGGATCAAATCTCATGAAGCAACTCTTCTCTCTTCTAGCCCATGGGCAATGCAAGGAACCTGCATGATACCAGAGGCTCACTTCTCTCTTCTCATGTCTTCTGGAAAGGATTCGTTAATGCTTCCTGCAAGGTGAAGCAGAAGCCTGCATCCCCAGCTGCACAGAAGTGTTTTAGGGCAGTGTCTCCCTTAAAACCCAAAAATAAAAAAAACAGGTCATTCAACAGGCACATGGATTCGAGTACATGTTCAATGATCCCTCCTCCCTGGAGCCTTCCACATGCCCATCTTCCACATTCACAGAGCAATGCTTGGCCATTCTCAAGACCAGGAGACCATGATGCTCATCACCAGGAAGTCAATAAGGAACATGAAGAGAGCAGCATGGATTGCAGAAGGTGGCACATCAAGGATCTTCAGCTCTGCTGCTAGAACACAAGAGCTTAACTTCAGTATTGACTTTTTGCCAACTACAAAGTACGATAGCAGTGTCAAGCCCAATATGCAGATATGCAAGTAGTAGGTGACACCCCGCATCCATTCACAAAAGTGGGCAACATCTGCATCAGAACAAGGAAGTATCTTACCCTTACTCATAAAAATCATCAGAAACAAAATAAAATGGATGCAAGACTTCTCATTTCACTATTAGGTAGCTGTTGGAATTCCCTATTAAATAATACCTCCTCCAAAATAAAAAGTATCTCAGACATGTGTCAACTATTCAATGGATGACATTTTAAAAACTATGGACTTTACTTAATATTTATGTATGCTATATCCCTGCCTAAGGCTCTATGAGAAAGGAGCACATAGAATTGGATCTTTGAAAATCTCACATTTGCTGATAAATATTACTGCTGATCTCAGGCATGGCAAAGTGAAAAGTGGGACTTTGGATATTCCAAGAATGCTATGTTGTGGGATTGGTGTCCCTGATTCATACATAGCATATGGTTTCTATGAAATCCAGTGAGGGAGCAGGAGTAACGAAGCTGATTGCACAGATGACCTCAGGGAATACTGACAGATAGGCCAAATGAAAAATATGCTCCAGCTAACCATTGGTATTTGGGCTTCTGATCCCAGACCTGTTTTAAAAAAGGTGCAGACAGGCAGTGTTCATTAAAAACTGTCTACCATGTAAAAGTGGGTAATTTAAATGGCATCTAGTTACACATCTGATAGAATGGTCTGGCAACATATGAATTTCATTCTAACAACAACAACAACAACAAAACATAGAAAATGAGACATAAAGATAAAACCTTGTCTTCACCAGGATGCCTAAAAATAGGTTTCATTTGGCTCATGCAAATAAATATCTTTCAATAGAATTTCTGATTTCTGAATGAATCCATTCAACTTCATACTGCACAGATCACAAGGTTTTCTTTACAGAATATTCTCTTCTTCTTCTTAAAGCCTCACATAGAAAATGTCTCACAGGACATAGGAGGGGAATGACCCAAAGGATGAGAGAATAGCTGGAACCGTTCTCAAATGTGCCCATGTAGCCTAAAGTTTGAAGGCATCTAATTGTACTCTAAAACAATTATGAACCTATTCGATCCATTATTAATAAATATCACCACTTTACCACTTGAACCAAATCACAGAAAATTGGAAACAGATGATCATTGGCTTTGATACCTTTACTTCTGTTTCATTACTCAGAGTCTATCAACTCTATACTTCAAGTGACACAGATTTATTACAGAATGCCTAAGATCCTAAGGATCTATTTTAGCTCAGCCCATGGTATTGCTTCATTATTTTATTATTTTGTAAGTAATAAAATATAACTTCATGTTGGATGATATATTCAAGCCATGAATATATCATCCAACATTGTTCTTCCCAAAATATTAGCCCAATTTCTGCGCGTGCTCACTTACTGTTCAGGAATTTTACTAATTGTTTGAAGGTTCTAGAGGACCTGTTAGACTCCTAATGGACAAACCATACAACATACTCCAGAGAACGGACGAGTGCCATAAGAAGAAAATAAGGTCAGCCTACAGCAATTGGCAGCTGCCTGCCCTCGGCTGGGAGGAGCCCTGGCCATGGCACCAGGGCTGCTGGGCAGCAGAAGCCTCCACAGCCCTGCAGGGAGCCTGGAGCACAGCTCTGCCTAACCATGCTCAGCCCTGGACAGATGCACATGAGTTCCCATCACAGGCTCGAGTGTGACAGTCCCAGGTGCATGCCTGTCATGCCAGCCACCAGGGAGGCTGAGGCAAGAGGAACGTTTGAGGTCAGCCTTGGCAACTTAGACCCCGAGGCAAAGGGGAAATACTTTTACAGGGGTCTCTGAGGGTGTAGCTCAGGTAGGTCACTTGCCTCACAGGCTCAAGGCCCTGGGTTCAATCCCCAGAACCCACGTACACACAAAAAGTGAACTTGGAATATTGTTTAAAATGATGGGTCAGGAACACACAAGGACTTCAATATGACCTCTCAGAGGAGCTCAATTTGAGATCAGACTGAACAAAAGACCACCTGGACCATTGACTCAGTGTCTGAAACCCTCTGTGAGCATGGGAAGCACTGCTGGCAAGACACCAGAGGGCCAAAGCACTTGTGCCCCCTGCAGGGGCGTCTCTTGTCTACCGCCAAAGACTGTTCCCCTCCTGGGGCAGCTGAGAGCAAGCTGGGCCTTGGAGCAAGGACTAGTGCTTTAGATATAGACTATGCAAGCAAGGGGCAATGTCTTTAATAAAACTAAAATTAAAAAGTCACATTGAAAAAGTTTTAAAAAGAAGAAAATAAGGTCAAGTAGAGGAAGCCCATTTTCACAGGAAAAAATCCCCCAGTGAAAAGCATCAGAATAGATACCAAGAAAAATACCAACAAAAACAGTGTGCTCCCACTATGTATCTACTCAACATGCAAAAGTTAGAAAGCTAGATAATACAATCCTGGCCACAGGTAGAGCTATGCAGAAGAGCCACCTGGCAGTGCTTAGTCAAAGAAGTAAACATGCACACTTTGACCTAGAAATTCCACCTGTGTGTAAACCAGGCGGTGCTTAAGCAGTTTCACAAGGGGACATGCACAGGGAAATTTATCCTCAGGTTCTTATAGAGTTGTCTGTGCTTACAGGGAGTTGATGGTTGTCAAGATGCCCACAGCTGCGAAAGTCAAAAGCTAAAAAAATAATAGATGCCAACCTGGATATATTAATAATCCCGTATCTATGATGACCTTCATAAGGTAGCTTCCCAACTTCTGTGTGGAAGTGTGTTTCTCCTTGGCCCTTACACTGTTGTGGAGACCACTAGGAGTTCAGCTTTGTGCAGGATCATCTGACCTGGACTTTTGGCAAGACCTGTACAGCCCTCACACATGCTCAGATGCTACAGGACTTTTCAGACCAGTCCAGACAACAGTAGGCATCCATTCATTGTCTGCACTCTACAGATTCCTAGATGCACGACATTCATTACCATCAAATGCAGAATTTTCATCAAAAACTAATATATATATCATTCCAATCTGAATCAAGAAAATCGGAAATATCCCCAAATCCAAAGAGTGGATCCCCATTGTGATGCTACAAGTTGAAAATTCCACAGCTGACCTCATGGGATGGTTCACAGTCAAAAGACAGCTGCATGAAAAATATTACATGACCTTCCTGCTATGTGAAAAGTGGCATGTGAAGTACACATGCATGTCTTCCTCAGACATGGGTTCATTTGCAAGACACCTTGTGCAATTGAAAATACTCCAAAAGGGGAGAAATCAGAACCATGTCTCCAAAGTATTTCAGCAGAGACCAACTCCATCTGTCTATCTATCTCTCAGTGAGTGTGTGTGCTCTTGTGTGTGTTTGTGTGTCTTTGTTTGTGTTTGTACCATCATAGCTGATACTTCATTGCCCCCATTGGAAAACTGACTCAGATAATGCCATCTGCCAAACTCCTAAAAACCAAAGTTCTTGCTGATAGAATGAAACATTCCTTCCTGTTGGTTTGGATGTGTCCTTTAGGAATCACTGCTACATTTAGTATACTCAAATCATCACAGTAGATCAGGTAACAAAAACATATATATTTTAAAATAATAATATATTAATGGAAACAACAAATACAGGATAGAGTAACAACTGTGTTACTAAACAAGGTCAAGGACAATGGCAAATTATAGATTCAAACTTTGAAGAAAATAGTAATCAATGTAAATATTCCTGGTCTGCCTCAGCCGCGCCCAGGCACACAGCCCATAATGGTTTTGCAAGCATCCTCAGGAGGGCTGGAGCCTTCTTTCCAGGACGAGAGGAAGGTTGAGGCTGGATCCACCCATCATTCTTTTGGGAGAGGCTCCTTTTCCTCAGCACAAAGTTGGATTTTTTGTGAGGATTCTTGGCATAAAATACGTTGGCCTCTGCTGGAATCCTCAGCTCTGGGGAGAGAGGGGTGTACAAAAAGAAGGTGGCACTCAGGAGGTGCTCCCTAGGACACGCCAACATCTGAGAGCCTGTGCCAGAAAAGGCCAGAGCCACACACCTGAGAGCTCTCCAATTCAGCACCAATACCAACAAAGACAGCCTCCACAGTCCTCCCTGAGGAAGAACTAGGCAGAGCACTTCAACAGACCTAATGTCTGTTCCTACCGAAGGCTTTGGACTCCAGAATATCTCAGGTCCTCTTGCATCTGCCAAAGCACACCACTAGGGTTTGCATCTGAAATCTCCCACAAAAGGCTCCTGTGCCGAAGATTCAGTCCCCACAAGAGCCATCTTCATAGGTGGGTTTGGAGGGAAGCACTGGATGGTGAGTGCTCTGATGTCAACATGAAATTCTCATTCAAGATGAATACACTACTGGGGGGTGGGAGGGACTGGAAGAAAGGTTGAGCATGCTTGGAGTAAGACCTAAACAGGGTTGTGCCCTGGGCAACAGTACCTTGTTCCTGTTGGCTCCACTGAATCCTCATTCTCCAAGGAGAGGTCCTCCCTCTCCATCTTTCTCTCTCTCCCTCTCTGCCAGCCTCGTTCTCTCTCTCCCAGTCTATGCCTTTGTGGCAAGGGCTGAGGAGCTCTCCACTGCAACACACTAGAGCTTTATGGACAGCCTCAGTGCACAACCAAAGAGAAAGCTATGAAACCCAGAGAAAAAAGGCCTAGGATTCCTCCTCTGAGTTATTTTCCTCAAGTATGGCCACAGTGAGGACAGGCTGACCAGCACGGATACCACGTTAGAGCCATGCTTCTGCGTTGGTGGAGCCCGCCTCCATGTGAACCAGGCTTCTGAGAATGGAGGCCACATTCCAAATACTGCCCTACTGAGAACAATGGTTCCAAAGACCAGCAAAGGGACTGCTTCCCTCCAACATGGTGTATGGCCCAGTGGTGCCATGACCCCGAGTGGGGGAATACAACAGCCACTTCTCCTTCCTCTGAACATGTGTATCCTGTCGCGCTCCTCTAACCTAGAGCCTGTTCTCCATCCCTTCTGGGTTGGATGTGGAGATCTCTGCTATGAATTTCTTAGGCTACCAAGGCCCCAGACAGACTTCCTCTTCCATAGACTCTACTAACCTAACAGTAGGTTAAGATAGGAGACAAGTGATCCTAGAACTCATAGGGATGGTGGTCTTCAGGGTACATAGGCTGGGATAATGGCTGCTGTGGTGTTTGGCTCACAGAAACCAACCAACCAACCAACGAAAAAGCGCTGGCATTATTATCAGATGAGCTCTGTGGCTACGTGCTCAGGAAGCCCTCATCTGACTTTAGTTAGGGATCACAACCTGGCTATTGTGATCACTCCTTGCCTAGTGGACTCAGGTGCGTAAGACCATGGAATTTATGCAAAAACAGATGATTCAGGCTGTCTCCCAGGCTGTGTTTTCTTCCCAATTTCATCCTGTTACTGCTTGCTAGAATCCTGGCAATGCTCTGCCCAGGCAGTGGTTTTTTGGTCACACAGAAGGCTTTCAATAGTACTGCTTCAGTCCACAAAATGCCAGTTCCCTCTTTAGCCCATGCATTCCCATGTTCCTTTGAAACCACTCCTATCCCAGACCATGAAAACATACTGCTCCTGGAGAGAGGCTTTCCTCCTCACTCCTCAAAGATGTCAGCTTTGGATGCCTGTTCATGTCCAGGGGAGGGCACCTGGTGGGGAGCCGCAATATCCACCGGGGTATACCATTGGACCTCAAGACCTTCCACCAGCAGAAGTGCAGTTGGCTTTGTGCACGAACCCAACACACCTGTTGGAGTGTTCTTGGGGGTCAGAGACTACTCTTTGTTGCTAAGAGTTGACCTGAGTCCACATCCTGACCCTTGCTCTCTGCTATCTGATTGTCTCACTTACTCTGACGGCGAGAGATGATTTGGCCCAGCTCATAATCCTCTGGATTCTCCTCAGTAAGGAAGTGTAGGTCGAGGGCGCTGCGGATGACGACAGGAGCCCTATCGTGGCAGGTCACCTGGAGCAGCATGGGAGACAGGCCTTCAGGAAATGGGCCTTGAAGTGACTACTCAAGGACAGTGGCCAGGGGCATTCTGGAGGCACCTCCACTCTAAATACAAGGGCAACATCCATGACCCTACTACCCGAGGCTGACCTCCTGCTCATCGTGTGGGCTCTTCCCACAGGCTACTAGCCCAATCCTTGTACATAGGACTTCCTGGGCCTGCCATTGCTCTTTGTGGAGCTGCACTCCTCTCGGAGTGAAAGGACCCCACTACCTGCATACAGATGCAATCTCATCCCACAAGTTGGGAGGAATGGGACAATAGCCTCCAAGATCCCAGGTCTGCCCGAGGATGCAGGCGGCATTGGGAATGGCCTAGGCACAAAACCTAGAGGCTTTGGTCTGGATTGCCAGGGCCAAAAACAGACCCAGGAACATGACCACACACAGGAGAGCTGAAAGATAGCCACGAGAGCTCCTGGCCTCCAGAGGCTCAGTGCTGGCTGGGATGTAGGAGGGCACCTCATCCGGCAAGGGTGGTCATTGGGTTACCTGGACATTTAGTGTGCTTGCTCCACATCCATATCGACTCTGCAGAGAGACTCTCTCAGCTCCTTGTTCAAGGAACATGGAGAACCTCACACTGCTGTCCTCCTCCATAGACGTCAGCATCCCATACAAGGGAACCTGCAACCTAGTTCCTGTCCTATTCTCATCTGTCACCCATACCTGTCCCTGCCCTTCTGGACTGCATGCTGCCACCTGACACACAGACTCCCTCAGACATGGCAGTGGACAAGCTGCTGCACTCGCTCATCTCAGCTCCAGCTCTTCACACTGACCTCTCCCTTCTTGATTCCCATCTATCCTCCTGATCATCCAGAAGCTCCAAATTCAAGAGGGCATGAGTAGTCCATGGTATTGGACCAGTGTCTGCTCCCCACCCAGGTGTAAGCACCACGGGACACCCCTGCTCCCAGGCTTACCAGAACACTCTTGGCCATCTCTGGACTTTGTGTTTCTAAGTGGACACGAATTAAGCAGGTGTCTCCCACCTGCTTGTGGGAAAGCGGCCTGGAGGACTTGCAGGTTGATTCTGAGAACTGTGGGGGATGGAACATCAGCAAACCCAGAAACAGAATGCCACCCCAGACTGTCAGTTGGCTCTATGGGCTTCCAGCAAATATGTCCAGGTGCTGAGGCTTCTTATTTCCTCAGGTCGGAGTGGAATGGCAGCACATGCACAGCTTGAATAAGGTAGGTGTTTACCTCCTTTCCCTTGACCTGGGGGCGTTTCCTCACCATGAAATATTGTATTCCCAGATTCA
The DNA here is from genome assembly GCF_045843805.1 of Urocitellus parryii. Taxonomy (NCBI): domain Eukaryota; kingdom Metazoa; phylum Chordata; class Mammalia; order Rodentia; family Sciuridae; genus Urocitellus; species Urocitellus parryii. Next base: position 45,031,900 of record NC_135548.1, read on the forward strand.
TGGACAGACACACGAGTGAGTGGTCAGAGACCTTGATTTCTGCAGAGCGAAGTGGAGAGAATTGTTAGGTGGCACTCAAGGATTATACCACAAAACACCCACAACCCCTGAGAGTCTCCGCCAGGCCCATCACACTTTGTTATTTTGGGGCCAAGGCCCACTTTCTCTTGGCTGTCAGTTATCCTGAGCCCACTGTGGATCATGTCTCCCCACTGTCTGATTGTCCTACTTACTCTCATCCTCAGACATCATATACAGCAGCTCAAAGTTGTCCACATCCTCATGCTGCAACAAATTTTGGTCCAAGGCCCTGCGGATGAGGCTTGTCACCGTCTCCTGAAAGGTCACCTGGATCAGGGTGGGACAAATGTCATCAGAGAATGGCTTTTAGAAGAGCTACCCAGAAGACTGTGGTCAAACATTCAGGAGAAATCTCAGCTACATATACAAGGGCACAATCTTGTTATCCTGCTACCTGAGTGTGTCCTCCATATACCACCTGGGTTCTTGCAATGTGCTACTAGAACAATCCTGGTACAAATATCTGCCTGTACCTGCCATCTCCCCTCCCCCTGGGGAACCACATTCCACTCATGTCAAAGGACCAAACTGCCTATGCACAGACACACTCTCATCTCACTGAGATGAGAGCAATGGGCCAGGGATCTGCGCACCAAGTGTGATCTGGGATGCAGGCTGCCTTTGTGGGTGGAAGAGGCAGATGCACTGAAAATTTGGGTCCTGACTGCCACGACACAAAACAGACTCAGATACAAGAGTGTGCACTTGAATGCTTCATGATAGCTTTGAGAGGCCCTGGCCTCTGGAAGCTCGGTGCGGGTCTGGTTGTAATGATGTACTTGACTCAGCACTGGCAGTCACTGAACATGTCTCCTCTGCAGCTGGACACCTGCAGCATTAGCGTGTCTACTGCACATCCATAGAAATTCTGCCAAGAACCTCTTTAGCTCCTTATTTACATACATGCAAAGCCTAACATTCCGAAGCTTTGGCATGACCCCCCAGGTGATCCCGACCCCAAATTCCTACACCTAGTCATGCTAAGGAGGTTCTCTTCCCTGCCACCAGGAACACATCCCCTCCTACACATGTGACAAGTCACTGCCACCTCCTCTGCTCCAACTTCACTCATTGAGAATACCAAGTTCTAGGCACTGCAGCCTGCACCCTGGACATATCTCTGCCTTCATCTGTCCACAGCACTTCTGTCTGCACTTCTGGCCTGCAAAACCCACAATACACAGGCCCACTCACCACTGAAGCTGGGCATGCTGATGCTCTCCCTCCTCAGGTCAAGCCCTTAAGACGGACCTCTCTCTTCTTTATTTCCCACCATAGCCCTGGGGTTGGCTGTGTCTCCTGCCTTCCACTGTGTGGACACCCAGGAGGCAGCCCTGCTGTCGGGCTTACCGGGATGCGCTTTGTCTCCCTCAGGCTCTGTCCCTCTAGGAGGACGTGAACAACGCGGCTGTCTTCCACCTGCTCGCTGGAGTGAAGCAGTGAGGAGCTGCTACTCACAGCTGCTGGGGTCCTGGATGCCACTGCCACAGAAGGTTCCAAGAACTGTGGGGGATGACAACATCAGCAAAGCCCAGCAACTGCACCCCACCCAGCCTGGCAGTTGGCTCTGTGGGCATTCTACAACATCCATCCAGAACCTGAGGTTCTTGTCCCCTTGGAGGATGTGGAGTGGCACCAGGAGTAAAGACTGAAGAAGGTGGCTGTTTTGGGAACAAGAGATCCAGCACCTGCTGGGTGGGGATGAAATCCCAGGAGATTAACCCCATGTTGCTGCTGAAATGTAGGTTCCTCCCACAAATGACAGGCAGGAGCTCATTCCTAAGCTGGTCCTGCCTGTAAGGTTCAAGGCTCTGAAACCTGAAGGGCTCCTCCGTGTTCTGATCATTTTCACCCTGGGTTGGGACCAAGAATGGTGGGTTCAAAATGGAAATGGTGACAAACAGAAAAATGACTTGTGCCAATACACTAGAGTCAAAGCACAATGGGACAGTTCCCATCAGTACAAACACACACACACACACACACACACACACACACACACACACACAGAGTCAGAATAGGAGTCCTGGGCCATTCATCAGGGATCAGACTAGAGGGCCTGCTGGGCTCACCTGCCCTGTGCTACTCACTGTTACTCTTGAGCTCCTCTGCGACAATCGCCAGAGGCTCTGGCGTCTAAGATGAAGCCTCACCCAGTGTATCCACAAAAGGGCTAGTTGGCCCCCCTGAGATTCCTGGGAGCCTGAGGCTCGGCATTGTCTGCAACCACAGGAGAACATCCTTCTCCCTCCAGTGGCTCCAACCAAGTGAGCTCGGATGGCTTGGTCAGTGAAGTGGGTGCCTGGATACCAGGGTTCCATGTTCTGTTTGATCCATTGTCAAGGCAATGATGTCATTTCCTGTGCCCATACCTGAGCCTCTTTTCACATAAGACCACTTTCAACAGCCCTATGGGCTGCCGATTTCTCCTCCATGCCTACCCATCTCAGGTGCGCAGGTGTTCACCAACAACTACCCAAACATCCCCACCGGCATCTGCCCTGCTTGGTGCCACTAGAGTTCCAGCTTGGAGCCTTCAAAAATGCATTCACAACCAGTCCTTCGTTCTCAGCAGCTTTTGGACCCTGGTCCCATCATTGTGCAACTCATGGTGTGCCCAGTCTTTTCTGGAAAGTAGGGTAGCATCTAATCTCTAGGTTTTATTGTGTCTATTGGCCCATAACACCCTCTGTTCTCTCTGAAACCAGAGATGGGACTCACAGGTGGCTAAAGCACAAATGTAGAGATGGGATAATCACAAGAAAGGGAGAGACAAAGAATGCACCCTAACTCAATCAGGCCTGTGTCCCACACAGGGACATGGCCAATGTCCGTCCCATCGTGGCTGCAGTTCCCTCTCTACACCATGGCAAGTTGGAGGGGACTGAGATGCAGAGGCTGCTCCCCTCTGCCATACAACTTCCCAAGGCTTCTCCTAAGATTTCAAAAGGGCCAAGTGTGTCTAGTGTTGGGGTCTCACAGAGACTCCGAGGTACCACAGCATCCTGCTGCCCAGAACCGGTTCACCCCTCACCTCAAGGGGGCTCAGCCTCTGGATTCATGGGAATTGAAGTGGGTACAGGTGATGGGATATCACCTCCAAGACTGAGTTATGCCAAGTCCATGACCCCTGTCTGCATCCCTGTCTCCAGCACCACTCCCCCCTCTCTCTTTCCTCCTCAGAGCAAACAAATCCATTTAGCAAGTGTGTCCTGTGATAAAGACATGACGGTCACCCATCCTCTCATTACAAAAACACTGAGGCTCAGCCAACATGGATCCTACAGGGAACACAGGCATAAACTCAGACTCTGATCCTCCCAGCCGAGCCTCAGTGGAGCCTGGACTCCCAGCCTCCTGAGTCAAGGAAACAGAGGTTCCTAGCCGAGCCACCTTGGATGCAGCCGCACACAAACTGAACTCATCAATGCCCCTTGCTCTCAGTTGTGAGTAAGAGGGGAAGTGGTGTTTCACAACCCTGGACATCAAGTGCAGTCTCCAGGCGTTGGGGTGTGCCCTGGCCTCTGTCTATCTGCCCAGGCTCTCCAACCCACACTGGCCTCTTACCCAACCTCCTCCTAGGGCCAAACTCAATCCTGCCTCTCAATTTCTGCTGCCTTCCCCAACACACTGCTCCCCAAAATGAGCAGGGCTGGCTCTCGGTTATCATGCTGGTGCCAGCAGCAATGCCACCCCACTGACATAATTCTGAGTCCCAACCTAGGCACTCCAGCTGTCTTTGCCACACCTGGCCTGTTTGGGCTCTGGCTCTTGCTCTTTTCTTTCATGTGCATGTGTTTTGAGGTTTTGAGTTTCTCCCACTGCAGAACTGCAGCTGTGGCAGGGTAGAGCTCATGAGGGTGACATTCTGAGCCACATCCAATCCCATCAGGACTGTTCACTGGGGTGACTGCTGGAACACAGTGATGAGTGAACACATGGGAGGTGGTTGGACCCACCTTGCCTCTGAGTGGCTTCCTTTCAGGACAGGAATCTAGGCATGGGAGCCCCTGGCGTGGGATGCTTTGCACAAGGCGTGACCATGGGCTCTCTTTCCTGGCAAAAATGGCTCCACTCAGCATGGAGAGCACTGTCATTCCTGGTGGCTAACAACAGCCCTGGACCCCAGAAAGGAACCCACACTCAAGATTAACGTCTGAGTGTGCGTGTCCTCGAGGAAATGAGGTCTCCTGATCCCAGGTGCAAAGGGGTAAGTCCTCTAACTCCAGGGGCCATGAAGGGACATCTGAGTTTCCCTCGTCCTTCTTTCCCTCTCTAACTAACCACAGTTAGGACCCTGGCCTCATTCCCCAGTGAGGATCATTAGGCTCCATAAAGGAGAGTCTCTAAGATGCTCAGTGGACCAACACCCTCTGCACAACCCATAACCCTATTCACCCAAGAGGCAAGAGGATTTCTATTCAGGAAAACCAGGAAAGGGAGAGCCTTTCTCAAGGACACAAGGACATTAGTGAGTGAGGGAGTGATTAATGGATGGAGAACTATTTCCAACACCAACTTCCAGGAGCATATATGGCCCCCTGGAGAATTCTGCAGTGTGTTGGTGATTAAGGAGAACGTGTGAATTCAGGGGTCACTAGGTCCTCTCAGCCATAAGGAGGGAAACTGCCATAAAGGAACTAGGACAAGGGTGCGAGGAATGCTCACTGGTGGGAGATCGGAAGGAAGGAAAGTGTACTCATTAGAAAAGTGTCGCCTGAAAATTCTTAGCCAGCCAAAAGTCGTGCGAACTTGTGTGGGGAAAGAGTCTTTGCACAGTGATGAAGCTAAGAGCTCACATGATGGAACACAGCATCAACTGGGACCAAATCCAATATCTGATATTCTTGTAGGAAGAGGAGAGTCTGGACCCAGATACCAGGGAGACTGGGGGATACCGGATATGTGAGGTTGGAGCCAGGGCGGGATGCCCATATGGGAACCACAGATCGTGGGCAGCAATAGGAGAGTGGGCAAGGGCTGGGAGAGTTGGGGAGACAGTCCCCTTGAAACCTGGGAGGGGTTATGGCACTGGGACAGCCCAACACCTACTGTGTTGAGCCTCTGGAGCTCAACGGAAGACACTTCCTCTGTTGTCGGCCACCCAGTTAACAGAGTTTGGTTGCAGCAGCCTAGGACCCAGCTGAAGGTCTGAGCATGTTGGCCATGCAGGTTGGATCTGGACCACAGACACCCTCATCAGAGATTGTAGGGTCTCAGCCCTGAGGCAAGACAGGCACTAAGTCAGGCCAGGTGGGGAAACGGATAGGCACACACTCTGGGGGCTGGTGCCTGTGTTACTGGGAGCACTTCTGATCGCAATACCCTGATCTGCTGCCAACACAGGCTACAGAGGAGCGTACAGAAACACAGACCACGGATCTGCCCCACTCAGTGGGCCCAGGCCAACACCACACCCAGCAGCCTCGTGCCATACCCAATGAGTCTCGAAGCGGCCCCCTCTTCCCATCCTGAGAGCTCTTCCCTTCCTCATGTGCCAATAGCTCCCTACTGTCACTGGCAATATCTACTCTGTGAGATGTCAACATCCGTGGGTACTGTTCTCTCATCCCAGGACAGTGTGGTCCCACACACCCTGGTGAAATGGGCCACCTGGAGGCTGGACCTGGAGGTTGTTGAGGCTGAATGGCAGCGGTGGTCCTCTGGCACTTAATATTATTTAAGTTAAAAAAAAAACAAAACAAAAAAAAAAAAAAACAAAAAACGGGTCTTGGTGCTCAAAAATGTTTGATTTGCATATTCTCATCCCCTAACCCCAATATTTTCATTATTTCCTCACATATGAAATCTTACTAGCATAAAGGTAATTTCGTATTAAACCAAGTGGGTTGAAATAACATTGGTAAAAATAATCAATCACCATACTTTCAATTTTTGTTCTGCTTTCCTATTAGAAACCACTTGGATACAAGAGAACAGAGGACAGACTCATGGAAATGCTTGAAATGACAAGAAGCTCCCACTCAAGCTCAGCATTCAGTCCTGGACAGGGTAAGACCAGGCCACTTTGATATCTGTGCCAAAGAGTCTACCAGACAGAATCCTCTGACTGATCCCTGACTGAGCCATAGGAACTGGCTAGAAAAGCCTTCACATCCTCAATACATTCTTCACGTCAGAATACTTGACAACCATTGATATCCATCTCTCGTTAACTTGCTCCCCAGCCAACCATTCTTCAACAAATACAAAGGAGTAACTCATGCAAGCACACAGAAAGGGGTGTTCACTACACACATCCATGTGCGAAAAAGACAACTGGTATTTCTTGTTTGGGCTATTTCAAATGAAATCCCTTCTGCATGACCTCCACAAACCAAAGGAAAATATTTGTGAAATTCCCACGTAGAAGACAAGATACACTTGCCAAGGAGGCAGTGGCAAGAATTTTGACACTCCGAATGTAGAGTGTGTGTTTCGGAAGCAGTCACAGTTTCCATGAGAGAGTCCCATGAAATCAATTAGGAAGATCCATGCTCTAGCCCTACCATGCAAGTGATGTGACTTGAAAGAGTCACTTAGTCTTAGTAACCATCATCACTAACAACTAAGTCAATGAATAAAGGTCCTCAGGTGCCAAGCTACAAAATGTGGGATGAGCATGGATGAGGATGGGTGGGAGAAGTCTCCAACTCTAACACAATTAGGGAAGGATGTGCTGACCTCAAGTGGCTGGGGGGGCTGGGATCCTGCCACAGAGGGGGATTCCAAACCTCACATCCCCTGACCCAGGCCAGAAGACCAGGTAGAGTCCAAGGACCCTGGGGTGGCCCAATGGCAATAAAGGTCAAAAGGAACTAGGGATCTGCCTGGTCCCTCAATCCCCTACTCTGAGCAGGGCTGCATGACGAGGCCAGAGGCCATCCACAGCAATCTGCCTTTACAGGAAAACAGGGACTGCAGGCTGCCTCTGGCTCACTGAATCAGGGTGGTGTTTTCATAAAGCAAGACCACTTCCTCACATTTGACCAGCAGCTCATGTGTTGACAGCACAATGACTGACTTGACTCAGGCCCTGATGAATGAAATAGAAAATTCATAGCAAACCCATCTTTAGCTCTTCCACATCATCAGGGGCTCTGATTCAATTCCGTCCAGAAAGGTGTCTGAAATGATTTCTAAACATGCTGGGGACTCACCTCTGTGTGGAACTTTTCAGGAAAAAGCGGATCAAATCTCATGAAGCAACTCTTCTCTCTTCTAGCCCATGGGCAATGCAAGGAACCTGCATGATACCAGAGGCTCACTTCTCTCTTCTCATGTCTTCTGGAAAGGATTCGTTAATGCTTCCTGCAAGGTGAAGCAGAAGCCTGCATCCCCAGCTGCACAGAAGTGTTTTAGGGCAGTGTCTCCCTTAAAACCCAAAAATAAAAAAACAGGTCATTCAACAGGCACATGGATTCGAGTACATGTTCAATGATCCCTCCTCCCTGGAGCCTTCCACATGCCCATCTTCCACATTCACAGAGCAATGCTTGGCCATTCTCAAGACCAGGAGACCATGATGCTCATCACCAGGAAGTCAATAAGGAACATGAAGAGAGCAGCATGGATTGCAGAAGGTGGCACATCAAGGATCTTCAGCTCTGCTGCTAGAACACAAGAGCTTAACTTCAGTATTGACTTTTTGCCAACTACCAAGTACGATAGCAGTGTCAAGCCCAATATGCAGATATGCAAGTAGTAGGTGACACCCCGCATCCATTCACAAAAGTGGGCAACATCTGCATCAGAACAAGGAAGTATCTTACCCTTACTCATAAAAATCATCAGAAACAAAATAAAATGGATGCAAGACTTCTCATTTCACTATTAGGTAGCTGTTGGAATTCCCTATTAAATAATACCTCCTCCAAAATAAAAAGTATCTCAGACATGTGTCAACTATTCAATGGATGACATTTTAAAAACTATGGACGTTACTTAATATTTATGTATGCTATATCCCTGCCTAAGGCTCTATGAGAAAGGAGCACATAGAATTGGATCTTTGAAAATCTCACATTTGCTGATAAATATTACTGCTGATCTCAGGCATGGCGAAGTGAAAAGTGGGACTTTGGATATTCCAAGAATGCTATGTTGTGGGATTGGTGTCCCTGATTCATACATAGCATATGGTTTCTATGAAATCCAGTGAGGGAGCAGGAGTAACGAAGCTGATTGCACAGATGACCTCAGGGAATACTGACAGATAGGCCAAATGAAAAATATGCTCCAGCTAACCATTGGTATTTGGGCTTCTGATCCCAGTCCTGTTTTTAAAAAAGGTGCAGACAGGCAGTGTTCATTAAAAACTGTCTACCATGTAAAAGTGGGTAATTTAAATGGCATCTAGTTACACATCTGATAGAATGGTCTGGCAACATATGAATTTCATTCTAACAACAACAACAACAACAAAACATAGAAAATGAGACATAAAGATAAAACCTTGTCTTCACCAGGATGCCTAAAAATAGGTTTTATTTGGCTCATGCAAATAAATATCTTTCAATAGAATTTCTGATTTCTGAATGAATCCATTCAACTTCATACTGCACAGATCACAAGGTTTTCTTTACAGAATATTCTCTTCTTCTTCTTAAAGCCTCACATAGAAAATGTCTCACAGGACATAGGAGGGGAATGACCCAAAGGATGAGAGAATGGCTGGAACCGTTCTCAAATGTGCCCATGTAGCCTAAAGTTTGAAGGCATCTAATTGTACTCTAAAACAATTATGAACCTATTCGATCCATTATTAATAAATATCACCACTTTACCACTTGAACCAAATCACAGAAAATTGGAAACAGATGATCATTGGCTTTGATACCTTTACTTCTGTTTCATTACTCAGAGTCGATCAACTCTATACTTCAAGTGACACAGATTTATTACAGAATGCCTAAGATCCTAAGGATCTATTTTAGCTCAGCCCATGGTATTGCTTCATTATTTTATTATTTTGTAAGTAATAAAAAATAACTTCATGTTGGATGATATATTCAAGCCATGAATATATCATCCAACATTGTTCTTCCCAAAATATTAGCCCAATTTCTGCGCGCGCTCACTTACTGTTCAGGAATTTTACTAATTGTTTGAAGGTTCTAGAGGACCTGTTAGACTCCTAATGGACAAACCATACAACATACTCCAGAGAACGGACGAGTGCCATAAGAAGAAAATAAGGTCAGCCTACAGCAATGGGCAGCTGCCTGCCCTCGGCTGGGAGGAGCCCTGGCCATGGCACCAGGGCTGCTGGGCAGCAGAAGCCTCCACAGCCCTGCAGGGAGCCTGGAGCACAGCTCTGCCTAACCATGCTCAGCCCTGGACAGATGCACATGAGTTCCCATCACAGGCTCGAGTGTGACAGTCCCAGGTGCATGCCTGTCATGCCAGCCACCAGGGAGGCTGAGGCAAGAGGAACGTTTGAGGTCAGCCTTGGCAACTTAGACCCCGAGGCAAAGGGGAAATACTTTTACAGGGGTCTCTGAGGGTGTAGCTCAGGTAGGTCACTTGCCTCACAGGCTCAAGGCCCTGGGTTCAATCCCCAGAACCCACGTACACACAAAAAGTGAACTTGGAATATTGTTTAAAATGATGGATCAAGTACACACAAGGACTTCAATATGACCTCTCAGAGGAGCTCAATTTGAGATCAGACTGAACAAAAGACCACCTGGACCATTGACTCAGTGTCTGAAACCCTCTGTGAGCATGGGAAGCACTGCTGGCAAGACACCAGAGGGCCAAAGCACTTGTGCCCCCTGCAGGGGTGTCTCTTGTCTACCGCCAAAGACTGTTCCCCTCCTGGGGCAGCTGAGAGCAAGCTGGGCCTTGGAGCAAGGACTAGTGCTTTAGATATAGACTATGCAAGCAAGGGGCAATGTCTTTAATAAAACTAAAATTAAAAAGTCACATTGAAAAAATTTTAAAAAGAAGAAAATAAGGTCAAGTAGAGGAAGCCCATTTTCACAGGAAAAAATCCCCCAGTGAAAAGCATCAGAATAGATACCAAGAAAAATACCAACAAAAACAGTGTGCTCCCACTATGTATCTACTCAACATGCAAAAGTTAGAAAGCTAGATAATACAATCCTGGCCACAGGTAGAGCTATGCAGAAGAGCCACCTGGCAGTGCTTAGTCAAAGAAGTAAACATGCACACTTTGACCTAGAAATTCCACCTGTGTGTAAACCAGGCGGTGCTTAAGCAGTTTCACAAGGGGACATGCACAGGGAAATTTATCCTCAGGTTCTTATAGAGTTGTCTGTGCTTACAGGGAGTTGATGGTTGTCAAGATGCCCACAGCTGCGAAAGTCAAAAGCTAAAAAAATAATAGATGCCAACCTGGATATATTAATAATCCCGTATCTATGATCACCTTCATAAGGTAGCTTCCCAACTTCTGTGTGGAAGTGAGTTTCTCCTTGGCCCTTACACTGTTGTGGAGACCACTAGGAGTTCAGCTTTGTGCAGGATCATCTGACCTGGACTTTTGGCAAGACCTATACAGCCCTCACACATGCTCAGATGCTACAGGACTTTTCAGACCAGTCCAGACAACAGTAGGCATCCATTCATTGTCTGCACTCTACAGATTCCTAGATGCACGACATTCATTACCATCAAATGCAGAATTTTCATCAAAAACTAATATATATATCATTCCAATCTGAATCAAGAAAATCGGAAATATCCCCAAATCCAAAGAGTGGATCCCCATTGTGATGCTACAAGTTGAAAATTCCACAGCTGACCTCATGGGATGGTTCACAGTCAAAAGACAGCTGCATGAAAAATATTACATGACCTTCCTGCTATGTGAAAAGTGGCATGTGAAGTACACATGCATGTCTTCCTCAGACATGGGTTCATTTGCAAGACACCTTGTGCAATTGAAAATACTCCAAAAGGGGAGAAATCAGAACCATGTCTCCAAAGTATTTCAGCAGAGACCAACTCCATCTGTCTATCTATCTCTCAGTGAGTGTGTGTGCTCCTGTGTGTGTTTGTGTGTCTTTGTTTGTGTTTGTACCATCATAGCTGATACTTCATTGCCCCCATTGGAAAACTGACTCAGATAATGCCATCTGCCAAACTCCTAAAAACCAAAGTTCTTGCTGATAGAATGAAACATTCCTTCCTGTTGGTTTGGATGTGTCCTTTAGGAATCACTGCTACATTTAGTATACTCAAATCATCACAGTAGATCAGGTAACAAAAACATATATATTTTAAAATAATAATAATATATTAATGGAAACAACAAATACAGGATAGAGTAACAACTGTGTTACTAAACAAGGTCAAGGACAATGGCAAACTATAGATTCAAACTTTGAAGAAAATAGTAATCAATGTAAATATTCCTGGGCTGCCTCAGCCCCGCCCAGGCACACAGCAACAGAATGGTTTTGCAAGCATCCTCAGGAGGGCAGGAGCCTTCTTTGCAGGACGAGAGGGAGGTTGAGGCTCGATCCACCCATCATTCTTTTGGGAGAGGCTCCTTTTCCTCAGCACAAAGTTGGATTTTTTGTGAGGATTCTTGGCATCAAATACGTTGGCCTCTGCTGGAATCCTCAGCTCTGGGGAGAGAGGGGTGTACAAAAAGAAGGTGGCACTCAGGAGGTGCTCCCTAGGACACGCCAACATCTGAGAGCCTGTGCCAGAAAAGGCCAGAGCCACACACCTGAGAGCTCTCCAATTCAGCACCAATACCAACAAAGACAGCCTCCACAGTCCTCCCTGAGGAAGAACTAGGCAGAGCACTTCAACAGACCTAATGTCTGTTCCTACCGAAGGCTTTGGACTCCAGAATATCTCAGGTCCTCTTGCATCTGCCAAAGCACACCACTAGGGTTTGCATCTGAAATCTCCCACAAAAGGCTCCTGTGCCGAAGATTCAGTCCCCACATGAGCCATCTTCATAGGTGGGTTTGGAGGGAAGCATTGGATGGTGAGTGCTCTGATGTCAACATGAAATTCTCATTCAAGATGAATACACTACTGGGGGGTGGGAGGGACTGGAAGAAAGGTTGAGCATGGTTGGAGTAAGACCTAAACAGGGTTGTGCCCTGGGCAACAGTACCTTGTTCCTGTTGGCTCCACTGAATCCTCATTCTCCAAGGAGAGGTCCTCCCTCTCCATCTTTCTCTCTCTCCCTCTCTGCCAGCCTCGTTCTCTCTCTCCCAGTCTATGCCTTTGTGGCAAGGGCTGAGGAGCTCTCCACTGCCACACACTAGAGCTTTATGGACAGCCTCAGTGCACAACCAAAGAGAAAGCTATGAAACCCAGAGAAAAAAGGCCTAGGATTCCTCCTCTGAGTTATTTTCCTCAAGTATGGCCACAGTGAGGACAGGCTGACCAGCACGGATACCACGTTAGAGCCATGCTTCTGCGTTGGTGGAGCCCGCCTCCATGTGAACCAGGCTTCTGAGAATGGAGGCCACATTCCAAATACTGCCCTACTGAGAACAATGGTTCCAAAGACCAGCAAAGGGACTGCTTCCCTCCAACATGGTGTATGGCCCAGTGGTGCCATGACCCCGAGTGGGGGAATACAACAGCCGCTTCTCCTTCCTCTGAACATGTGTTTCCTGTCGCCCTCCTCTAACCTAGAGCCTGTTCTCCATCCCTTCTGGGTTGGATGTGGAGATCTCTGCTATGAATTTCTTAGGCTACCAAGGCCCCAGACAGACTTCCTCTTCCATAGACTCTACTAACCTAACAGTAGGTTAAGATAGGAGACAAGTGATCCTAGAACTCATAGGGATGGTGGTCTTCAGGGTACATAGGCTGGGATAATGGCTGCTGTGGTGTTTGGCTCACAAAAACCAACCAACCAACCAACGAAAAAGCGCTGGCATTATTATCAGATGAGCTCTGTGGCTACGTGCTCAGGAAGCCCTCATCTGACTTTAGTTAGGGATCACAACCTGGCTATTGTGATCACTCCTTGCCTAGTGGACTCAGGTGCGTAAGACCATGGAATTTATGCAAAAACAGATGATTCAGGCTGTCTCCCAGGCTGTGTTTTCTTCCCAATTTCATCCTGTTACTGCTTGCTAGAATCCTGGCAATGCTCTGCCCAGGCAGTGGTTTTTTGGTCACACAGAAGGCTTTCAATAGTACTGCTTCAGTCCACAAAATGCCAGTTCCCTCTTTAGCCCATGCATTCCCATGTTCCTTTGAAACCACTCCTATCCCAGACCATGAAAACATACTGCTCCTGGAGAGAGGCTTTCCTCCTCACTCCTCAAAGATGTCAGCTTTGGATGCCTGTTCATGTCCAGGGGAGGGCACCTGGTGGGGAGCCGCAATATCCACCGGGGTATACCATTGGACCTCAAGACCTTCCACCAGCAGAAGTGCAGTTGGCTTTGTGCACGAACCCAACACACCTGTTGGAGTATTCTTGGGGGTCAGAGACTACCCTTTGTTGCTAAGAGTTGACCTGAGTCCACATCCTGACCCTTGCTCTCTGCTATCTGATTGTCTCACTTACTCTGACGGCGAGAGATGATTTGGCCCAGCTCATAATCCTCTGGATTCTCCTCAGTAAGGAAGTGTAGGTCGAGGGCGCTGCGGATGACGACAGGAGCCCTATCGTGGCAGGTCACCTGGAGCAGCATGGGAGACAGGCCTTCAGGAAATGGGCCTTGAAGTGACTACTCAAGGACAGTGGGCAGGGGCATTCTGGAGGCACCTCCACTCTAAATACAAGGGCAACATCCATGCCCCTACTACCCGAGGCTGACCTCCTGCTCATCGTGTGGGCTCTTCCCACAGGCTACTAGCCCAATCCTTGTACATAGGACTTCCTGGGCCTGCCATTGCTCTTTGTGGAGCTGCACTCCTCTCGGAGTGAAAGGACCCCACTACCTGCATACAGATGCAATCTCATCCCACAAGTTGGGAGGAATGGGACAATAGCCTCCAAGATCCCAGGTCTGCCCGAGGATGCAGGCGGCATTGGGAATGGCCTAGGCACAAAACCTAGAGGCTTTGGTCTGGATTGCCAGGGCCAAAAACAGACCCAGGAACATGACCACACACAGGAGAGCTGAAAGATAGCCACGAGAGCTCCTGGCCTCCAGAGGCTCAGTGCTGGCTGGGATGTAGGAGGCCACCTCATCCGGCAAGGGTGGTCATTGGGTTACCTGGACATTTAGTGTGCTTGCTCCACATCCATATCGACTCTGCAGAGAGACTCTCTCAGCTCCTTGTTCAAGGAACATGGAGAACCTCACACTGCTGTCCTCCTCCATAGACGTCAGCATCTCATACAAGGGAACCTGCTACCTAGTTCCTGTCCTATTCTCATCTGTCACCCATACCTGTCCCTGCCCTTCTGGACTGCATGCTGCCACCTGACACACAGACTCCCTCAGACATGGCAGTGGACAAGCTGCTGCACTCGCTCATCTCAGCTCCAGCCCTTCACACTGACCTCTCCCTTCTTGATTCCCATCTATCCTCCTGATCATCCAGAAGCTCCAAATTCAAGAGGGCATGAGTAGTCCATGGTATTGGACCAGTGTCTGCTCCCCACCCAGGTGTAAGCACCACGGGACACCCCTGCTCCCAGGCTTACCAGAACACTCTTGGCCATCTCTGGACTTTGTGTTTCTAAGTGGACACGAATTAAGCAGGTGTCTCCCACCTGCTTGTGGGAAAGCGGCCTGGAGGACTTCCAGGTTGATTCTGAGAACTGTGGGGGATGGAACATCAGCAAACCCAGAAACAGAAAGCCACCCCAGACTGTCAGTTGGCTCTATGGGCTTCCAGCAAATATGTCCAGGTGCTGAGGCTTCTTATTTCCTCAGGTCGGAGTGGAATGGCAGCACATGCACAGCTTGAATAAGGTAGGTGTTTACCTCCTTTCCCTTGACCTGGGGGCGTTTCCTCACCATGAAATATTGTATTCCCAGATTCATGGACAGACACACGAGTGAGTGGTCAGAGACCTTGATTTCTGCAGAGCGAAGTGGAGAGAATTGTTAGGTGGCACTCAAGGATTATACCACAAAACACCCACAACCCCTGAGAGTCTCCGCCAGGCCCATCACACTTTGGTATTTTGGGGCCAAGGCCCACTTTCTCTTGGCTGTCAGTTATCCTGAGCCCACTGTGGATCATGTCTCCCCACTGTCTGATTGTCCTACTTACTCTCATCCTCAGACATCATATACAGCAGCTCAAAGTTGTCCACATCCTCATGCTGCAACAAATTTTGGTCCAAGGCCCTGCGGATGAGGCTTGTCACCGTCTCCTGAAAGGTCACCTGGATCAGGGTGGGACAAATGTCATCAGAGAATGGCTTTTAGAAGAGCTACCCAGAAGACTGTGGTCAAACATTCAGGAGAAATCTCAGCTACATATACAAGGGCACAATCTTGTTATCCTGCTACCTGAGTGTGTCCTCCATATACCACCTGGGTTCTTGCAATGTGCTACTAGAACAATCCTGGTACAAATATCTGCCTGTACCTGCCATCTCCCCTCCCCCTGGGGAGCCACATTCCACTCATGTCAAAGGACCAAACTGCCTATGCACAGACACACTCTCATCTCACTGAGATGAGAGCAATGGGCCAGGGATCTGCGCACCAAGTGTGATCTGGGATGCAGGCTGCCTTTGTGGGTGGAAGAGGCAGATGCACTGAAAATTTGGGTCCTGACTGCCACGACACAAAACAGACTCAGATACAAGAGTGTGCACTTGAGTGCTTCATGATAGCTTTGAGAGGCCCTGGCCTCTGGAAGCTCGGTGCGGGTCTGGTTGTCATGATGTACTTGACTCAGCACTGGCAGTCACTGAACATGTCTCCTCTGCAGCTGGACACCTGCAGCATTAGCGTGTCTACTGCACATCCATAGAAATTCTGCCAAGAACCCCTTTAGCTCCGTATTTACATACATGCAAAGCCTAACATTCCGAAGCTTTGGCATGACCCCCCAGGTGATCCCGACCCCAAATTCCTACACCTAGTCATGCTAAGGAGGTTCTCTTCCCTGCCACCAGGAACACATCCCCTCCTACACATGTGACAAGTCACTGCCACCTCCTCTGCTCCAACTTCACTCATTGAGAATACCAAGTTCTAGGCACTGCAGCCTGCACCCTGGACATATCTCTGCCTTCATCTGTCCACAGCACTTCCGTCTGCACTTCTGGCCTGCAAAACCCACAATACACAGGCCCACTCACCACTGAAGCTGGGCATGCTGATGCTCTCCCTCCTCAGGTCAAGCCCTTAAGACGGACCTCTCTCTTCTTTATTTCCCACCATAGCCCTGGGGTTGGCTGTGTCTCCTGCCTTCCACTGTGTGGACACCCAGGAGGCAGCCCTGCTGTCGGGCTTACCGGGATGCGCTTTGTCTCCCTCAGGCTCTGTCCCTCTAGGAGGACGTGAACAACGCGGCTGTCTTCCACCTGCTCGCTGGAGTGAAGCAGTGAGGAGCTGCTACTCACAGCTGCTGGGGTCCTGGATGCCACTGCCACAGAAGGTTCCAAGAACTGTGGGGGATGACAACATCAGCAAAGCCCAGCAACTGCACCCCACCCAGCCTGGCAGTTGGCTCTGTGGGCATTCTACAACATCCATCCAGAACCTGAGGTTCTTGTCCCCTTGGAGGATGTGGAGTGGCACCAGGAGTAAAGACTGAAGAAGGTGGCTGTTTTGGGAACAAGAGATCCAGCACCTGCTGGGTGGGGATGAAATCCCAGGAGATTAACCCCATGTTGCTGCTGAAATGTAGGTTCCTCCCACAAATGACAGGCAGGAGCTCATTCCTAAGCTGGTCCTGCCTGTAAGGTTCAAGGCTCTGAACCCTGAAGGGCTCCTCCGTGTTCTGATCATTTTCACCCTGGGTTGGGACCAAGAATGGTGGGTTCAAAATGGAAATGGTGACAAACAGAAAAATGACTTGTGCCAATACACTAGAGTCAAAGCACAACGGGACAGTTCCCATCAGTACAAACACACACACACACACACACACACACACACACACACACACACACACACACACACACAGAGTCAGAATAGGAGTCCTGGGCCATTCATCAGGGATCAGACTAGAGGGCCTGCTGGGCTCACCTGCCCTGTGCTACTCACTGTTACTCTTGAGCTCCTCTGCGACAATCGCCAGAGGCTCTGGCGTCTAAGATGAAGCCTCACCCAGTGTATCCACAAAAGGGCTAGTTGGCCCCCCTGAGATTCCTGGGAGCCTGAGGCTCGGCATTGTCTGCAACCACAGGAGAACATCCTTCTCCCTCCAGTGGCTCCAACCAAGTGAGCTCGGATGGCTTGGTCAGTGAAGTGGGTGCCTGGATACCAGGGTTCCATGTTCTGTTTGATCCATTGTCAAGGCAATGATGTCATTTCCTGTGCCCATACCTGAGCCTCTTTTCACATAAGACCACTTTCAACAGCCCTATGGGCTGCCGATTTCTCCTCCATGCCTACCCATCTCAGGTGCGCAGGTGTTCACCAACAACTACCCAAACATCCCCACCGGCATCTGCCCTGCTTGGTGCCACTAGAGTTCCAGCTTGGAGCCTTCAAAAATGCATTCACAACCAGTCCTTCCCTCTCAGCAGCTTTTGGACCCTGGTCCCATCATTGTGCAACTCATGGTGTGCCCAGTCTTTTCTGGAAAGTAGGGTAGCATCTAATCTCTAGGGTTTATTGTGTCTATTGGCCCATAACACCCTCTGTTCTCTCTGAAACCAGAGATGGGACTCACAGGTGGCTAAAGCACAAATGTAGAGATGGGATAATCACAAGAAAGTGAGAGACAAAGAATTCACCCTAACTCAATCAGGCCTGTGTCCCACACAGGGACATGGCCAATGTCCGTCCCATCGTGGCTGCAGTTCCCTCTCTACACCATGGCAAGTTGGAGGGGACTGAGATGCAGAGGCTGCTCCCCTCTGCCATACAACTTCCCAAGGCTTCTCCTAAGATTTCAAAAGGGCCAAGTGTGTCTAGTGTTGGGGTCTCACAGAGACTCCGAGGTACCACAGCATCCTGCTGCCCAGAACCGGTCACCCCTCACCTCAAGGGGGCTCAGCCTCTGGATTCATGGGAATTGAAGTGGGTACAGGTGATGGGATATCACCTCCAAGACTGAGTTATGCCAAGTCCATGACCCCTGTCTGCATCCCTGTCTCCAGCACCACTCCCCCCTCTCTCTTTCCTCCTCAGAGCAAACAAATCCATTTAGCAAGTGTGTCCTGTGATAAAGACATGACGGTCACCCATCCTCTCATTACAAAAACACTGAGGCTCAGCCAACATGGATCCTACAGGGAACACAGGCATAAACTCAGACTCCGATCCTCCCAGCCGAGCCTCAGTGGAGCCTGGACTCCCAGCCTCCTGAGTCAAGGAAACAGAGGTTCCTAGCCGAACCACCTTGGATGCAGCCGCACACAAACTGAACTCATCAATGCTCTCAGTTGTGAGTAAGAGGGGAAGTGGTGTTTCACAACCCTGGACATCAAGGGCAGTCTCCAGGCTTTGGGGTGTGCCCTGGCCTCTGTCTATCTGCCCAGGCTCTCCAACCCACACTGGCCTCTTACCCAACCTCCTCCTAGGGCCAAACTCAATCCTGCCTCTCAATTTCTGCTGCCTTCCCCAACACACTGCTCCCCAAAATGAGCAGGGCTGGCTCTCGGTTATCATGCTGGTGCCAGCAGCAATGCCACCCCACTGACATAATTCTGAGTCCCAACCTAGGCACTCCAGCTGTCTTTGCCACACCTGGCCTGTTTGGGCTCTGGCTCTTGCTCTTTTCTTTCATGTGCATGTGTTTTGAGGTTTTGAGTTTCTCCCACTGCAGAACTGCAGCTGTGGCAGGGTAGAGCTCATGAGGGTGACATTCTGAGCCACATCCAATCCCATCAGGACTGTTCACTGGGGTGACTGCTGGAACACAGTGATGAGTGAACACATGGGAGGTGGTTGGACCCACCTTGCCTCTGAGTGGCTTCCTTTCAGGACAGGAATCTAGGCATGGGAGCCCCTGGCGTGGGATGCTTTGCACAAGGCGTGACCATGGGCTCTCTTTCCTGGCAAAAATGGCTCCACTCAGCATGGAGAGCACTGTCATTCCTGGTGGCTAACAACAGCCCTGGACCCCAGAAAGGAACCCACACTCAAGATTAACGTCTGAGTGTGCGTGTCCTCGAGGAAATGAGGTCTCCTGATCCCAGGTGCAAAGGGGTAAGTCCTCTAACTCCAGGGGCCATGAAGGGACATCTGAGTTTCCCTTGTCCTTCTTTCCCTCTCTAACTAACCACAGTTAGGACCCTGGCCTCATTCCCCAGTGAGGATCATTAGGCTCCATAAAGGAGAGTCTCTAAGATGCTCAGTGGACCAACACCCTCTGCACAACCCATAACCCTATTCACCCAAGAGGCAAGAGGATTTCTATTCAGGAAAACCAGGAAAGGGAGAGCCTTTCTCAAGGACACAAGGACATTAGTGAGTGAGGGAGTGATTAATGGATGGAGAACTATTTCCAACACCAACTTCCAGGAGCATATATGGCCCCCTGGAGAATTCTGCAGTGTGTTGGTGATTAAGGAGAACGTGTGAATTCAGGGGTCACTAGGTCCTCTCAGCCATAAGGAGGGAAACTGCCTTAAAGGAACTAGGACAAGGGTGCGAGGAATGCTCACTGGTGGGAGATCGGAAGGAAGGAAAGTGTACTCATTAGAAAAGTGTCGCCTGAAAATTCTTAGCCAGCCAAAAGCCGTGCGAACTTGTGTGGGAAAAGAGTCTTTGCACAGTGATGAAGCTAAGAGCTCACATGATGGAACACAGCATCAACTGGGACCAAATCCAATATCTGATATTCTTGTAGGAAGAGGAGAGTCTGGACCCAGATACCAGGGAGACTGGGGGATACCGGATATGTGAGGTTGGAGCCAGGGCGGGATGCCCATATGGGAACCACAGATCGTGGGCAGCAATAGGAGAGTGGGCAAGGGCTGGGAGAGTTGGGGAGACAGTCCCCTTGAAACCTGGGAGGGGTTATGGCACTGGGACAGCCCAACACCTACTGTGTTGAGCCTCTGGAGCTCAACGGAAGACACTTCCTCTGTTGTCGGCCACCCAGTTAACAGAGTTTGGTTGCAGCAGCCTAGGACCCAGCTGAAGGTCTGAGCATGTTGGCCATGCAGGTTGGATCTGGACCACAGACACCCTCATCAGAGATTGTAGGGTCTCAGCCCTGAGGCAAGACAGGCACTAAGTCAGGCCAGGTGGGGAAACGGATAGGCACACACTCTGGGGGTTGGTGCCTGTGTTACTGGGAGCACTTCTGATCGCAATTCCCTGATCTGCTGCCAACACAGGCTACAGAGGAGCGTACAGAAACACAGACCACGGATCTGCCCCACTCAGTGGGCCCAGGCCAACACCACACCCAGCAGCCTCGTGCCATACCCAATGAGTCTCGAAGCGGCCCCCTCTTCCCATCCTGAGAGCTCTTCCCTTCCTCATGTGCCAATAGCTCCCTACTGTCACTGGCAATATCTACTCTGTGAGATGTCAACATCCGTGGGTACTGTTCTCTCATCCCAGGACAGTGTGGTCCCACACACCCTGGTGAAATGGGCCACCTGGAGGCTGGACCTGGAGGTTGTTGAGGCTGAATGGCAGCGGTGGTCCTCTGGCACTTAATATTATTTAAGTTAAAAAAAAAAACAAAAACAAAAACAAAAAACGGGTCTTGGTGCTCAAAAATGTTTGATTGCATATTCTCATCCCCTAACCCCAATATTTTCATTATTTCCTCACATATGAAATCTTACTAGCATAAAGGTAATTTCGTATTAAACAAAGTGGATTGAAATAACATTGGTAAAAATAATCAATCACCATACTTTCAATTTTTGTTCTGCTTTCCTATTAGAAACCACTTGGATACAAGAGAACAGAGGACAGACTCATGGAAATGCTTGAAATGACAAGAAGCTCCCACTCAAGCTCAGCATTCAGTCCTGGACAGGGTAAGACCAGGCCACTTTGACATCTGTGCCAAAGAGTCTACCAGACAGAATCCTCTGACTGATCCCTGACTGAGCCATAGGAACTGGCTAGAAAAGCCTTCACATCCTCAATACATTCTTCACGTCAGAATACTTGACAACCATTGATATCCATCTCTCGTTAACTTGCTCCCCAGCCAACCATTCTTCAACAAATTCAAAGGAGTAACTCATGCAAGCACACAGAAAGGGGTGTTCACTACACACATCCATGTGCGAAAAAGACAACTGGTATTTCTTGTTTGGGCTATTTCAAATGAAATCCCTTCTGCATGACCTCCACAAACCAAAGGAAAATATTTGTGAAATTCCCACGTAGAAGACAAGATACACTTGCCAAGGAGGCAGTGGCAAGAATTTTGACACTCCAAATGTAGAGTGTGTGTTTAGGAAGCAGTCACAGTTTCCATGAGAGAGTCCCATGAAATCAATTAGGAAGATCCATGCTCTAGCCCTACCATGCAAGGGATGTGACTTGAAAGAGTCACTTAGTCTTAGTAACCATCATCACTAACAAGTAAGTCAATGAATAAAGGTCCTCAGGTGCCAAGCTACAAAATGTGGGATGAGCATGGATGAGGATGGGTGGGAGAAGTCTCCAACTCTAACACAATTAGGGAAGGATGTGCTGACCTCAAGTGGCTGGGGGGCTGGGATCCTGCCACAGAGGGGGATTCCAAACCTCACATCCCCTGACCCAGGCCAGAAGACCAGGTAGAGTCCAAGGACCCTGGGGTGGCCCAATGGCAATAAAGGTCAAAAGGAACTAGGGATCTGCCTGGTCCCTCAATCCCCTACTCTGAGCAGGGCTGCATGACGAGGCCAGAGGCCATCCACAGCAATCTGCCTTTACAGGAAAACAGGGACTGCAGGCTGCCTCTGGCTCACTGAATCAGGGTGGTGTTTTCATAAAGCAAGACCACTTCCTCACATTTGACCAGCAGCTCATGTGTTGACAGCACAATGACTGACTTGACTCAGGCCCTGATGAATGAAATAGAAAATTCATAGCAAACCCATCTTTAGCTCTTCCACATCATCAGGGGCTCTGATTCAATTCCGTCCAGAAAGGTGTCTGAAATGATTTCTAAACATGCTGGGGACTCACCTCTGTGTGGAACTTTTCAGGAAAAAGGGGATCAAATCTCATGAAGCAACTCTTCTCTCTTCTAGCCCATGGGCAATGCAAGGAACCTGCATGATACCAGAGGCTCACTTCTCTCTTCTCATGTCTTCTGGAAAGGATTCGTTAATGCTTCCTGCAAGGTGAAGCAGAAGCCTGCATCCCCAGCTGCACAGAAGTGTTTTAGGGCAGTGTCTCCCTTAAAACCCAAAAATAAAAAAAACAGGTCATTCAACAGGCACATGGATTCGAGTACGTGTTCAATGATCCCTCCTCCCTGGAGCCTTCCACATGCCCATCTTCCACATTCACAGAGCAATGCTTGGCCATTCTCAAGACCAGGAGACCATGATGCTCATCACCAGGAAGTCAATAAGGAACATGAAGAGAGCAGCATGGATTGCAGAAGGTGGCACATCAAGGATCTTCAGCTCTGCTGCTAGAACACAAGAGCTTAACTTCAGTATTGACTTTTTGCCAACTACCAAGTACGATAGCAGTGTCAAGCCCAATATGCAGATATGCAAGTAGTAGGTGACACCCCGCATCCATTCACAAAAGTGGGCAACATCTGCATCAGAACAAGGAAGTATCTTACCCTTACTCATAAAAATCATCAGAAACAAAATAAAATGGATGCAAGACTTCTCATTTCACTATTAGGTAGCTGTTGGAATTCCCTATTAAATAATACCTCCTCCAAAATAAAAAGTATCTCAGACATGTGTCAACTATTCAATGGATGACATTTTAAAAACTATGGACGTTACTTAATATTTATGTATGCTATATCCCTGCCTAAGGCTCTATGAGAAAGGAGCACATAGAATTGGATCTTTGAAAATCTCACATTTGCTGATAAATATTACTGCTGATCTCAGGCATGGCGAAGTGAAAAGTGGGACTTTGGATATTCCAAGAATGCTATGTTGTGGGATTGGTGTCCCTGATTCATACATAGCATATGGTTTCTATGAAATCCAGTGAGGGAGCAGGAGTAACGAAGCTGATTGCACAGATGACCTCAGGGAATACTGACAGATAGGCCAAATGAAAAATATGCTCCAGCTAACCATTGGTATTTGGGCTTCTGATCCCAGTCCTGTTTTTAAAAAAGGTGCAGACAGGCAGTGTTCATTAAAAACTGTCTACCATGTAAAAGTGGGTAATTTAAATGGCATCTAGTTACACATCTGATAGAATGGTCTGGCAACATATGAATTTCATTCTAACAACAACAACAACAACAAAACATAGAAAATGAGACATAAAGATAAAACCTTGTCTTCACCAGGATGCCTAAAAATAGGTTTTATTTGGCTCATGCCAATAAATATCTTTCAATAGAATTTCTGATTTCTGAATGAATCCATTCAACTTCATACTGCACAGATCACAAGGTTTTCTTTACAGAATATTCTCTTCTTCTTCTTAAAGCCTCACATAGAAAATGTCTCACAGGACATAGGAGGGGAATGACCCAAAGGATGAGAGAATGGCTGGAACCGTTCTCAAATGTGCCCATGTAGCCTAAAGTTTGAAGGCATCTAATTGTACTCTAAAACAATTATGAACCTATTCGATCCATTATTAATAAATATCACCACTTTACCACTTGAACCAAATCACAGAAAATTGGAAACAGATGATCATTGGCTTTGATACCTTTACTTCTGTTTCATTACTCAGAGTCGATCAACTCTATACTTCAAGTGACACAGATTTATTACAGAATGCCTAAGATCCTAAGGATCTATTTTAGCTCAGCCCATGGTATTGCTTCATTATTTTATTATTTTGTAAGTAATAAAAAATAACTTCATGTTGGATGATATATTCAAGCCATGAATATATCATCCAACATTGTTCTTCCCAAAATATTAGCCCAATTTCTGCGCGCGCTCACTTACTGTTCAGGAATTTTACTAATTGTTTGAAGGTTCTAGAGGACCTGTTAGACTCCTAATGGACAAACCATACAACATACTCCAGAGAACGGACGAGTGCCATAAGAAGAAAATAAGGTCAGCCTACAGCAATGGGCAGCTGCCTGCCCTCGGCTGGGAGGAGCCCTGGCCATGGCACCAGGGCTGCTGGGCAGCAGAAGCCTCCACAGCCCTGCAGGGAGCCTGGAGCACAGCTCTGCCTAACCATGCTCAGCCCTGGACAGATGCACATGAGTTCCCATCACAGGCTCGAGTGTGACAGTCCCAGGTGCATGCCTGTCATGCCAGCCACCAGGGAGGCTGAGGCAAGAGGAACGTTTGAGGTCAGCCTTGGCAACTTAGACCCCGAGGCAAAGGGGAAATACTTTTACAGGGGTCTCTGAGGGTGTAGCTCAGGTAGGTCACTTGCCTCACAGGCTCAAGGCCCTTGGTTCAATCCCCAGAACCCACGTACACACAAAAAGTGAACTTGGAATATTGTTTAAAATGATGGATCAGGTACACACAAGGACTTCAATATGACCTCTCAGAGGAGCTCAATTTGAGATCAGACTGAACAAAAGACCACCTGGACCATTGACTCAGTGTCTGAAACCCTCTGTGAGCATGGGAAGCACTGCTGGCAAGACACCAGAGGGCCAAAGCACTTGTGCCCCCTGCAGGGGTGTCTCTTGTCTACCGCCAAAGACTGTTCCCCTACTGGGGCAGCTGAGAGCAAGCTGGGCCTTGGAGCAAGGACTAGTGCTTTAGATATAGACTATGCAAGCAAGGGGCAATGTCTTTAATAAAACTAAAATTAAAAAGTCACATTGAAAAAATTTTAAAAAGAAGAAAATAAGGTCAAGTAGAGGAAGCCCATTTTCACAGGAAAAAATCCCCCAGTGAAAAGCATCAGAATAGATACCAAGAAAAATACCAACAAAAACAGTGTGCTCCCACTATGTATCTACTCAACATGCAAAAGTTAGAAAGCTAGATAATACAATCCTGGCCACAGGTAGAGCTATGCAGAAGAGCCACCTGGCAGTGCTTAGTCAAAGAAGTAAACATGCACACTTTGACCTAGAAATTCCACCTGTGTGTAAACCAGGCGGTGCTTAAGCAGTTTCACAAGGGGACATGCACAGGGAAATTTATCCTCAGGTTCTTATAGAGTTGTCTGTGCTTACAGGGAGTTGATGGTTGTCAAGATGCCCACAGCTGCGAAAGTCAAAAGCTAAAAAAATAATAGATGCCAACCTGGATATATTAATAATCCCGTATCTATGATCACCTTCATAAGGTAGCTTCCCAACTTCTGTGTGGAAGTGTGTTTCTCCTTGGCCCTTACACTGTTGTGGAGACCACTAGGAGTTCAGCTTTGTGCAGGATCATCTGACCTGGACTTTTGGCAAGACCTGTACAGCCCTCACACATGCTCAGATGCTACAGGACTTTTCAGACCAGTCCAGACAACAGTAGGCATCCATTCATTGTCTGCACTCTACAGATTCCTAGATGCACGACATTCATTACCATCAAATGCAGAATTTTCATCAAAAACTAATATATATATCATTCCAATCTGAATCAAGAAAATCGGAAATATCCCCAAATCCAAAGAGTGGATCCCCATTGTGATGCTACAAGTTGAAAATTCCACAGCTGACCTCATGGGATGGTTCACAGTCAAAAGACAGCTGCATGAAAAATATTACATGACCTTCCTGCTATGTGAAAAGTGGCATGTGAAGTACACATGCATGTCTTCCTCAGACATGGGTTCATTTGCAAGACACCTTGTGCAATTGAAAATACTCCAAAAGGGGAGAAATCAGAACCATGTCGCCAAAGTATTTCAGCAGAGACCAACTCCATCTGTCTATCTATCTCTCAGTGAGCATGTGTGCTCTTGTGTGTGTTTGTGTGTCTTTGTTTGTGTTTGTACCATCATAGCTGATACTTCATTGCCCCCATTGGAAAACTGACTCAGATAATGCCATCTGCCAAACTCCTAAAACCAAAGTTCTTGCTGATAGAATGAAACATTCCTTCCTGTTGGTTTGGATGTGTCCTTTAGGAATCAATGCTACATTTAGTATACTCAAATCATCACAGTAGATCAGGTAACAAAAACATATATATTTTAAAATAATTATAATATATTAATGGAAACAACAAATACAGGATAGAGTAACAACTGTGTTACTAAACAAGGTCAAGGACAATGGCAAACTATAGATTCAAACTTTGAAGAAAATAGTAATCAATGTAAATATTCCTGGGCTGCCTCAGCCCCGCCCAGGCACACAGCAACAGAATGGTTTTGCAAGCATCCTCAGGAGGGCAGGAGCCTTCTTTGCAGGACGAGAGGGAGGTTGAGGCTCGATCCACCCATCATTCTTTTGGGAGAGGCTCCTTTTCCTCAGCACAAAGTTGGATTTTTTGTGAGGATTCTTGGCATCAAATACGTTGGCCTCTGCTGGAATCCTCAGCTCTGGGGAGAGAGTGGTGTACAAAAAGAAGGTGGCACTCAGGAGGTGCTCCCTAGGACACGCCAACATCTGAGAGCCTGTGCCAGAAAAGGCCAGAGCCACACACCTGAGAGCTCTCCAATTCAGCACCAATACCAACAAAGACAGCCTCCACAGTCCTCCCTGAGGAAGAACTAGGCAGAGCACTTCAACAGACCTAATGTCTGTTCCTACCGAAGGCTTTGGACTCCAGAATATCTCAGGTCCTCTTGCATCTGCCAAAGCACACCACTAGGGTTTGCATCTGAAATCTCCCACAAAAGGCTCCTGTGCCGAAGATTCAGTCCCCACATGAGCCATCTTCATAGGTGGGTTTGGAGGGAAGCATTGGATGGTGAGTGCTCTGATGTCAACATGAAATTCTCATTCAAGATGAATACACTACTGGGGGATGGGAGGGACTGGAAGAAAGGTTGAGCATGGTTGGAGTAAGACCTAAACAGGGTTGTGCCCTGGGCAACAGTACCTTGTTCCTGTTGGCTCCACTGAATCCTCATTCTCCAAGGAGAGGTCCTCCCTCTCCATCTTTCTCTCTCTCCCTCTCTGCCAGCCTCGTTCTCTCTCTCCCAGTCTATGCCTTTGTGGCAAGGGCTGAGGAGCTCTCCACTGCCACACACTAGAGCTTTATGGACAGCCTCAGTGCACAACCAAAGAGAAAGCTATGAAACCCAGAGAAAAAAGGCCTAGGATTCCTCCTCTGAGTTATTTTCCTCAAGTATGGCCACAGTGAGGACAGGCTGACCAGCGCGGATACCACGTTAGAGCCATGCTTCTGAGTTGGTGGAGCCCGCCTCCATGTGAACCAGGCTTCTGAGAATGGAGGCCACATTCCAAATACTGCCCTACTGAGAACAATGGTTACAAAGACCAGCAAAGGGACTGCTTCCCTCCAACATGGTGTATGGCCCAGTGGTGCCATGACCCCGAGTGGGGCAATACAACAGCCGCTTCTCCTTCCTCTGAACATGTGTTTCCTGTCACCCTCCTCTAACCTAGAGCCTGTTCTCCATCCCTTCTGGGTTGGATGTGGAGATCTCTGCTATGAATTTCTTAGGCTACCAAGGCCCCAGACAGACTTCCTCTTCCATAGACTCTACTAACCTAACAGTAGGTTAAGATAGGAGACAAGTGATCCTAGAACTCATAGGGATGGTGGTCTTCAGGGTACATAGGCTGGGATAATGGCTGCTGTGGTGTTTGGCTCACAAAAACCAACCAACCAACCAACGAAAAAGCGCTGGCATTATTATCAGATGAGCTCTGTGGCTACGTGCTCAGGAAGCCCTCATCTGACTTTAGTTAGGGATCACAACCTGGCTATTGTGATCACTCCTTGCCTAGTGGACTCAGGTGCGTAAGACCATGGAATTTATGCAAAAACAGATGATTCAGGCTGTCTCCCAGGCTGTGTTTTCTTCCCAATTTCATCCTGTTACTGCTTGCTAGAATCCTGGCAATGCTCTGCCCAGGCAGTGGTTTTTTGGTCACACAGAAGGCTTTCAATAGTACTGCTTCAGTCCACAAAATGCCAGTTCCCTCTTTAGCCCATGCATTCCCATGTTCCTTTGAAACCACTCCTATCCCAGACCATGAAAACATACTGCTCCTGGAGAGAGGCTTTCCTCCTCACTCCTCAAAGATGTCAGCTTTGGATGCCTGTTCATGTCCAGGGGAGGGCACCTGGTGGGGAGCCGCAATATCCACCGGGGTATACCATTGGACCTCAAGACCTTCCACCAGCAGAAGTGCAGTTGGCTTTGTGCACGAACCCAACACACCTGTTGGAGTGTTCTTGGGGGTCAGAGACTACTCTTTGTTGCTAAGAGTTGACCTGAGTCCACATCCTGACCCTTGCTCTCTGCTATCTGATTGTCTCACTTACTCTGACGACGAGAGATGATTTGGCCCAGCTCATAATCCTCTGGATTCTCCTCAGTAAGGAAGTGTAGGTCGAGGGCGCTGCGGATGACGACAGGAGCCCTATCGTGGCAGGTCACCTGGAGCAGCATGGGAGACAGGCCTTCAGGAAATGGGCCTTGAAGTGACTACTCAAGGACAGTGGGCAGGGGCATTCTGGAGGCACCTCCACTCTAAATACAAGGGCAACATCCATGACCCTACTACCCGAGGCTGACCTCCTGCTCATCGTGTGGGCTCTTCCCACAGGCTACTAGCCCAATCCTTGTACATAGGACTTCCTGGGCCTGCCATTGCTCTTTGTGGAGCTGCACTCCTCTCGGAGTGAAAGGACCCCACTACCTGCATACAGATGCAATCTCATCCCACAAGTTGGGAGGAATGGGACAATAGCCTCCAAGATCCCAGGTCTGCCCGAGGATGCAGGCGGCATTGGGAATGGCCTAGGCACAAAACCTAGAGGCTTTGGTCTGGATTGCCAGGGCCAAAAACAGACCCAGGAACATGACCACACACAGGAGAGCTGAAAGATAGCCACGAGAGCTCCTGGCCTCCAGAGGCTCAGTGCTGGCTGGGATGTAGGAGGCCACCTCATCCGGCAAGGGTGGTCATTGGGTTACCTGGACATTTAGTGTGCTTGCTCCACATCCATATCGACTCTGCAGAGAGACTCTCTCAGCTCCTTGTTCAAGGAACATGGAGAACCTCACACTGCTGTTCTCCTCCATAGACGTCAGCATCCCATACAAGGGAACCTGCAACCTAGTTCCTGTCCTATTCTCATCTGCCACCCATACCTGTCCCTGCCCTTCTGGACTGCATGCTGCCACCTGACACACAGACTCCCTCAGACATGGCAGTGGACAAGCTGCTGCACTCGCTCATCTCAGCTCCAGCCCTTCACACTGACCTCTCCCTTCTTGATTCCCATCTATCCTCCTGATCATCCAGAAGCTCCAAATTCAAGAGGGCATGAGTAGTCCATGGTATTGGACCAGTGTCTGCTCCCCACCCAGGTGTAAGCACCACGGGACACCCATGCTCCCAGGCTTACCAGAACACTCTTGGCCATCTCTGGACTTTGTGTTTCTAAGTGGACACGAATTAAGCAGGTGTCTCCCACCTGCTTGTGGGAAAGCGGCCTGGAGGACTTGCAGGTTGATTCTGAGAACTGTGGGGGATGGAACATCAGCAAACCCAGAAACAGAAAGCCACCCCAGACTGTCAGTTGGCTCTATGGGCTTCCAGCAAATATGTCCAGGTGCTGAGGCTTCTTATTTCCTCAGGTCGGAGTGGAATGGCAGCACATGCACAGCTTGAATAAGGTAGGTGTTTACCTCCTTTCCCTTGACCTGGGGGCGTTTCCTCACCATGAAATATTGTATTCCCAGATTCATGGACAGACACACGAGTGAGTGGTCAGAGACCTTGATTTCTGCAGAGCGAAGTGGAGAGAATTGTTAGGTGGCACTCAAGGATTATACCACAAAACACCCACAACCCCTGAGAGTCTCCGCCAGGCCCATCACACTTTGGTATTTTGGGGCCAAGGCCCACTTCCTCTTGGCTGTCAGTTATCCTGAGCCCACTGTGGATCATGTCTCCCCACTGTCTGATTGTCCTACTTACTCTCATCCTCAGACATCATATACAGCAGCTCAAAGTTGTCCACATCCTCATGCTGCAACAAATTTTGGTCCAAGGCCCTGCGGATGAGGCTTGTCACCGTCTCCTGAAAGGTCACCTGGATCAGGGTGGGACAAATGTCATCAGAGAATGGCTTTTAGAAGAGCTACCCAGAAGACTGTGGTCAAACATTCAGGAGAAATCTCAGCTACATATACAAGGGCACAATCTTGTTATCCTGCTACCTGAGTGTGTCCTCCATATACCACCTGGGTTCTTGCAATGTGCTACTAGAACAATCCTGGTACAAATATCTGCCTGTACCTGCCATCTCCCCTCCCCCTGGGGAGCCACATTCCACTCATGTCAAAGGACCAAACTGCCTATGCACAGACACACTCTCATCTCACTGAGATGAGAGCAATGGGCCAGGGATCTGCGCACCAAGTGTGATCTGGGATGCAGGCTGCCTTTGTGGGTGGAAGAGGCAGATGCACTGAAAATTTGGGTCCTGACTGCCACGACACAAAACAGACTCAGATACAAGAGTGTGCACTTGAGTGCTTCATGATAGCTTTGAGAGGCCCTGGCCTCTGGAAGCTCGGTGCGGGTCTGGTTGTCATGATGTACTTGACTCAGCACTGGCAGTCACTGAACATGTCTCCTCTGCAGCTGGACACCTGCAGCATTAGCGTGTCTACTGCACATCCATAGAAATTCTGCCAAGAACCCCTTTAGCTCCGTATTTACATACATGCAAAGCCTAACATTCCGAAGCTTTGGCATGACCCCCCAGGTGATCCCGACCCCAAATTCCTACACCTAGTCATGCTAAGGAGGTTCTCTTCCCTGCCACCAGGAACACATCCCCTCCTACACATGTGACAAGTCACTGCCACCTCCTCTGCTCCAACTTCACTCATTGAGAATACCAAGTTCTAGGCACTGCAGCCTGCACCCTGGACATATCTCTGCCTTCATCTGTCCACAGCACTTCCGTCTGCACTTCTGGCCTGCAAAACCCACAATACACAGGCCCACTCACCACTGAAGCTGGGCATGCTGATGCTCTCCCTCCTCAGGTCAAGCCCTTAAGACGGACCTCTCTCTTCTTTATTTCCCACCATAGCCCTGGGGTTGGCTGTGTCTCCTGCCTTCCACTGTGTGGACACCCAGGAGGCAGCCCTGCTGTCGGGCTTACCGGGATGCGCTTTGTCTCCCTCAGGCTCTGTCCCTCTAGGAGGACGTGAACAACGCGGCTGTCTTCCACCTGCTCGCTGGAGTGAAGCAGTGAGGAGCTGCTACTCACAGCTGCTGGGGTCCTGGATGCCACTGCCACAGAAGGTTCCAAGAACTGTGGGGGATGACAACATCAGCAAAGCCCAGCAACTGCACCCCACCCAGCCTGGCAGTTGGCTCTGTGGGCATTCTACAACATCCATCCAGAACCTGAGGTTCTTGTCCCCTTGGAGGATGTGGAGTGGCACCAGGAGTAAAGACTGAAGAAGGTGGCTGTTTTGGGAACAAGAGATCCAGCACCTGCTGGGTGGGGATGAAATCCCAGGAGATTAACCCCATGTTGCTGCTGAAATGTAGGTTCCTCCCACAAATGACAGGCAGGAGCTCATTCCTAAGCTGGTCCTGCCTGTAAGGTTCAAGGCTCTGAACCCTGAAGGGCTCCTCCGTGTTCTGATCATTTTCACCCTGGGTTGGGACCAAGAATGGTGGGTTCAAAATGGAATTGGTGACAAACAGAAAAATGACTTGTGCCAATACACTAGAGTCAAAGCACAATGGGACAGTTCCCATCAGTACAAACACACACACACACACACACACACACACACACACACACACACACACACACACACAGAGTCAGAATAGGAGTCCTGGGCCATTCATCAGGGATCAGACTAGAGGGCCTGCTGGGCTCACCTGCCCTGTGCTACTCACTGTTACTCTTGAGCTCCTCTGCGACAATCGCCAGAGGCTCTGGCGTCTAAGATGAAGCCTCACCCAGTGTATCCACAAAAGGGCTAGTTGGCCCCCCTGAGATTCCTGGGAGCCTGAGGCTCGGCATTGTCTGCAACCACAGGAGAACATCCTTCTCCCTCCAGTGGCTCCAACCAAGTGAGCTCGGATGGCTTGGTCAGTGAAGTGGGTGCCTGGATACCAGGGTTCCATGTTCTGTTTGATCCATTGTCAAGGCAATGATGTCATTTCCTGTGCCCATACCTGAGCCTCTTTTCACATAAGACCACTTTCAACAGCCCTATGGGCTGCCGATTTCTCCTCCATGCCTACCCATCTCAGGTGCGCAGGTGTTCACCAACAACTACCCAAACATCCCCACCAGCATCTGCCCTGCTTGGTGCCACTAGAGTTCCAGCTTGGAGCCTTCAAAAATGCATTCACAACCAGTCCTTCCCTCTCAGCAGCTTTTGGACCCTGGTCCCATCATTGTGCAACTCATGGTGTGCCCAGTCTTTTCTGGAAAGTAGGGTAGCATCTAATCTCTAGGGTTTATTGTGTCTATTGGCCCATAACACCCTCTGTTCTCTCTGAAACCAGAGATGGGACTCACAGGTGGCTAAAGCACAAATGTAGAGATGGGATAATCACAAGAAAGGGAGAGACAAAGAATGCACCCTAACTCAATCAGGCCTGTGTCCCACACAGGGACATGGCCAATGTCCGTCCCATCGTGGCTGCAGTTCCCTCTCTACACCATGGCAAGTTGGAGGGGACTGAGATGCAGAGGCTGCTCCCCTCTGCCATACAACTTCCCAAGGCTTCTCCTAAGATTTCAAAAGGGCCAAGTGTGTCTAGTGTTGGGGTCTCACAGAGACTCCGAGGTACCACAGCATCCTGCTGCCCAGAACCGGTTCACCCCTCACCTCAAGGGGGCTCAGCCTCTGGATTCATGGGAATTGAAGTGGGTACAGGTGATGGGATATCACCTCCAAGACTGAGTTATGCCAAGTCCATGAGCCCTGTCTGCATCCCTGTCTCCAGCACCACTCCCCCCTCTCTCTTTCCTCCTCAGAGCAAACAAATCCACTTAGCAAGTGTGTCCTGTGATAAAGACATGACGGTCACCCATCCTCTCATTACAAAAACACTGAGGCTCAGCCAACATGGATCCTACAGGGAACACAGGCATAAACTCAGACTCCGATCCTCCCAGCCGAGCCTCAGTGGAGCCTGGACTCCCAGCCTCCCAGTCAAGGAAACAGAGGTTCCTAGCCGAGCCACCTTGGATGCAGCCGCACACAAACTGAACTCATCAATGCCCCTTGCTCTCAGTTGTGAGTAAGAGGGGAAGTGGTGTTTCACAACCCTGGACATCAAGTGCAGTCTCCAGGCTTTGGGGTGTGCCCTGGCCTCTGTCTATCTGCCCAGGCTCTCCAACCCACACTGGCCTCTTACCCAACCTCCTCCTAGGGCCAAACTCAATCCTGCCTCTCAATTTCTGCTGCCTTCCCCAACACACTGCTCCCCAAAATGAGCAGGGCTGGCTCTCGGTTATCATGCTGGTGCCAGCAGCAATGCCACCCCACTGACATAATTCTGAGTCCCAACCTAGGCACTCCAGCTGTCTTTGCCACACCTGGCCTGTTTGGGCTCTGGCTCTTGCTCTTTTCTTTCATGTGCATGTGTTTTGAGGTTTTGAGTTTCTCCCACTGCAGAACTGCAGCTGTGGCAGGGTAGAGCTCATGAGGGTGACATTCTGAGCCACATCCAATCCCATCAGGACTGTTCACTGGGGTGACTGCTGGAACACAGTGATGAGTGAACACATGGGAGGTGGTTGGACCCACCTTGCCTCTGGGTGGCTTCCTTTCAGGACAGGAATGTAGGCATGGGAGCCCCTGGCGTGGGATGCTTTGCACAAGGCGTGACCATGGGCTCTCTTTCCTGGCAAAAATGGCTCCACTCAGCATGGAGAGCACTGTCATTCCTGGTGGCTAACAACAGCCCTGGACCCCAGAAAGGAACCCACACTCAAGATTAACGTCTGAGTGTGCGTGTCCTCGAGGAAATGAGGTCTCCTGATCCCAGGTGCAAAGGGGTAAGTCCTCTAACTCCAGGGGCCATGAAGGGACATCTGAGTTTCCCTCGTCCTTCTTTCCCTCTCTAAGTAACCACAGTTAGGACCCTGGCCTCATTCCCCAGTGAGGATCATTAGGCTCCATAAAGGACAGTCTCTAAGATGCTCAGGGGACCAACACCCTCTGCACAACCCATAACCCTATTCACCCAAGAGGCAAGAGGATTTCTATTCAGGAAAACCAGGAAAGGGAGAGCCTTTCTCAAGGACACAAGGACATTAGTGAGTGAGGGAGTGATTAATGGATGGAGAACTATTTCCAACCCCAACTTCCAGGAGCATATATGGCCCCCTGGAGAATTCTGCAGTGTGTTGGTGATTAAGGAGAACGTGTGAATTCAGGGGTCACTAGGTCCTCTCAGCCATAAGGAGGGAAACTGCCATAAAGGAACTAGGACAAGGGTGCGAGGAATGCTCACTGGTGGCAGATCGGAAGGAAGGAAAGTGTACTCATTAGAAAAGTGTCGCCTGAAAATTCTTAGCCAGCCAAAAGTCGTGCGAACTTGTGTGGGAAAAGAGTCTTTGCACAGTGATGAAGCTAAGAGCTCACATGATGGAACACAGCATCAACTGGGACCAAATCCAATATCTGATATTCTTGTAGGAAGAGGAGAGTCTGGACCCAGATACCAGGGAGACTGGGGGATACCGGATATGTGAGGTTGGAGCCAGGGCGGGATGCCCATATGGGAACCACAGATCGTGTGCAGCAATAGGAGAGTGGGCAAGGGCTGGGAGAGTTGGGGAGACAGTCCCCTTGAAACCTGGGAGGGGTTATGGCACTGGGACAGCCCAACACCTACTGTGTTGAGCCTCTGGAGCTCAACGGAAGACACTTCCTCTGTTGTCGGCCACCCAGTTAACAGAGTATGGTTGCAGCAGCCTAGGACCCAGCTGAAGGTCTGAGCATGTTGGCCATGCAGGTTGGATCTGGACCACAGACACCCTCATCAGAGATTGTAGGGTCTCAGCCCTGAGGCAAGACAGGCACTAAGTCAGGCCAGGTGGGGAAACGGATAGGCACACACTCTGGGGGCTGGTGCCTGTGTTACTGGGAGCACTTCTGATCGCAATTCCCTGATCTGCTGCCAACACAGGCTACAGAGGAGGGTACAGAAACACAGACCACGGATCTGCCCCACTCAGTGGGCCCAGGCCAACACCACACCCAGCAGCCTCGTGCCATACCCAATGAGTCTCGAAGCGGCCCCCTCTTCCCATCCTGAGAGCTCTTCCCTTCCTCATGTGCCAATAGCTCCCTACTGTCACTGGCAATATCTACTCTGTGAGATGTCAACATCCGTGGGTACTGTTCTCTCATCCCAGGACAGTGTGGTCCCACACACCCTGGTGAAATGGGCCACCTGGAGGCTGGACCTGGAGGTTGTTGAGGCTGAATGGCAGCGGTGGTCCTCTGGCACTTAATAATATTTAAGTTAAAAAAAAACAAAAACAAAAACAAAAAACGGGTCTTGGTGCTCAAAAATGTTTGATTTGCATATTCTCATCCCCTAACCCCAATATTTTCATTATTTCCTCACATATGAAATCTTACTAGCATAAAGGTAATTTCGTATTAAACAAAGTGGATTGAAATAACATTGGTAAAAATAATCAATCACCATACTTTCAATTTTTGTTCTGCTTTCCTATTAGAAACCACTTGGATACAAGAGAACAGAGGACAGACTCATGGAAATGCTTGAAATGACAAGAAGCTCCCACTCAAGCTCAGCATTCAGTCCTGGACAGGGTAAGACCAGGCCACTTTGACATCTGTGCCAAAGAGTCTACCAGACAGAATCCTCTGACTGATCCCTGACTGAGCCATAGGAACTGGCTAGAAAAGCCTTCACATCCTCAATACATTCTTCACGTCAGAATACTTGACAACCATTGATATCCATCTCTCGTTAACTTGCTCCCCAGCCAACCATTCTTCAACAAATTCAAAGGAGTAACTCATGCAAGCACACAGAAAGGGGTGTTCACTACACACATCCATGTGCGAAAAAGACAACTGGTATTTCTTGTTTGGGCTATTTCAAATGAAATCCCTTCTGCATGACCTCCACAAACCAAAGGAAAATATTTATGAAATTCCCACGTAGAAGACAAGATACACTTGCCAAGGAGGCAGTGGCAAGAATTTTGACACTCCAAATGTAGAGTGTGTGTTTAGGAAGCAGTCACAGTTTCCATGAGAGAGTCCCATGAAATCAATTAGGAAGATCCATGCTCTAGCCCTACCATGCAAGTGATGTGACTTGAAAGAGTCACTTAGTCTTAGTAACCATCATCACTAACAACTAAGTCAATGACTAAAGGTCCTCAGGTGCCAAGCTACAAAATGTGGGATGAGCATGGATGAGGATGGGTGGGAGAAGTCTCCAACTCTAACACAATTAGGGAAGGATGTGCTGACCTCAAGTGGCTGGGGGGCTGGGATCCTGCCACAGAGGGGGATTCCAAACCTCACATCCCCTGACCCAGGCCAGAAGACCAGGTAGAGTCCAAGGACCCTGGGGTGGCCCAATGGCAATAAAGGTCAAAAGGAACTAGGGATCTGCCTGGTCCCTCAATCCCCTACTCTGAGCAGGGCTGCATGACGAGGCCAGAGGCCATCCACAGCAATCTGCCTTTACAGGAAAACAGCGACTGCAGGCTGCCTCTGGCTCACTGAATCAGGGTGGTGTTTTCATAAAGCAACACCACTTCCTCACATTTGACCAGCAGCTCATGTGTTGACAGCACAATGACTGACTTGACTCAGGCCCTGATGAATGAAATAGAAAATTCATAGCAAACCCATCTTTAGCTCTTCCACATCATCAGGGGCTCTGATTCAATTCCGTCCAGAAAGGTGTCTGAAATGATTTCTAAACATGCTGGGGACTCACCTCTGTGTGGAACTTTTCAGGAAAAAGGGGATCAAATCTCATGAAGCAACTCTTCTCTCTTCTAGCCCATGGGCAATGTAAGGAACCTGCATGATACCAGAGGCTCACTTCTCTCTTCTCATGTCTTCTGGAAAGGATTCGTTAATGCTTCCTGCAAGGTGAAGCAGAAGCCTGCATCCCCAGCTGCACAGAAGTGTTTTAGGGCAGTGTCTCCCTTAAAACCCAAAAATAAAAAAACAGGTCATTCAACAGGCACATGGATTCGAGTACATGTTCAATGATCCCTCCTCCCTGGAGCCTTCCACATGCCCATCTTCCACATTCACAGAGCAATGCTTGGCCATTCTCAAGACCAGGAGACCATGATGCTCATCACCAGGAAGTCAATAAGGAACATGAAGAGAGCAGCATGGATTGCAGAAGGTGGCACATCAAGGATCTTCAGCTCTGCTGCTAGAACACAAGAGCTTAACTTCAGTATTGACTTTTTGCCAACTACCAAGTACGATAGCAGTGTCAAGCCCAATATGCAGATATGCAAGTAGTAGGTGACACCCCGCATCCATTCACAAAAGTGGGCAACATCTGCATCAGAACAAGGAAGTATCTTACCCTTACTCATAAAAATCATCAGAAACAAAATAAAATGGATGCAAGACTTCTCATTTCACTATTAGGTAGCTGTTGGAATTCCCTATTAAATAATACCTCCTCCAAAATAAAAAGTATCTCAGACATGTGTCAACTATTCAATGGATGACATTTTAAAAACTATGGACTTTACTTAATATTTATGTATGCTATATCCCTGCCTAAGGCTCTATGAGAAAGGAGCACATAGAATTGGATCTTTGAAAATCTCACATTTGCTGATAAATATTACTGCTGATCTCAGGCATGGCGAAGTGAAAAGTGGGACTTTGGATATTCCAAGAATGCTATGTTGTGGGATTGGTGTCCCTGATTCATACATAGCATATGGTTTCTATGAAATCCAGTGAGGGAGCAGGAGTAACGAAGCTGATTGCACAGATGACCTCAGGGAATACTGACAGATAGGCCAAATGAAAAATATGCTCCAGCTAACCATTGGTATTTGGGCTTCTGATCCCAGTCCTGTTTTTAAAAAAGGTGCAGACAGGCAGTGTTCATTAAAAACTGTCTACCATGTAAAAGTGGGTAATTTAAATGGCATCTAGTTACACATCTGATAGAATGGTCTGGCAACATATGAATTTCATTCTAACAACAACAACAACAACAAAACATAGAAAATGAGACATAAAGATAAAACCTTGTCTTCACCAGGATGCCTAAAAATAGGTTTTATTTGGCTCATGCAAATAAATATCTTTCAATAGAATTTCTGATTTCTGAATGAATCCATTCAACTTCATACTGCACAGATCACAAGGTTTTCTTTACAGAATATTCTCTTCTTCTTCTTAAAGCCTCACATAGAAAATGTCTCACAGGACATAGGAGGGGAATGACCCAAAGGATGAGAGAATGGCTGGAACCGTTCTCAAATGTGCCCATGTAGCCTAAAGTTTGAAGGCATCTAATTGTACTCTAAAATAATTATGAACCTATTCGATCCATTATTAATAAATATCACCACTTTACCACTTGAACCAAATCACAGAAAATTGGAAACAGATGATCATTGGCTTTGATACCTTTACTTCTGTTTCATTACTCAGAGTCGATCAACTCTATACTTCAAGTGACACAGATTTATTACAGAATGCCTAAGATCCTAAGGATCTATTTTAGCTCAGCCCATGGTATTGCTTCATTATTTTATTATTTTGTAAGTAATAAAAAATAACTTCATGTTGGATGACATATTCAAGCCATGAATATATCATCCAACATTGTTCTTCCCAAAATATTAGCCCAATTTCTGCGCGTGCTCACTTACTGTTCAGGAATTTTACTAATTGTTTGAAGGTTCTAGAGGACCTGTTAGACTCCTAATGGACAAACATACTCCAGAGAACGGACGAGTGCCATAAGAAGAAAATAAGGTCAGCCTACAGCAATGGGCAGCTGCCTGCCCTCGGCTGGGAGGAGCCCTGGCCATGGCACCAGGGCTGCTGGGCAGCAGAAGCCTCCACAGCCCTGCAGGGAGCCTGGAGCACAGCTCTGCCTAACCATGCTCAGCCCTGGACAGATGCACATGAGTTCCCATCACAGGCTCGAGTGTGACAGTCCCAGGTGCATGCCTGTCATGCCAGCCACCAGGGAGGCTGAGGCAAGAGGAACGTTTGAGGTCAGCCTTGGCAACTTAGACCCCGAGGCAAAGGGGAAATACTTTTACAGGGGTCTCTGAGGGTGTAGCTCAGGTAGGTCACTTGCCTCACAGGCTCAAGGCCCTGGGTTCAATCCCCAGAACCCACGTACACACAAAAAGTGAACTTGGAATATTGTTTAAAATGATGGGTCAGGAACACACAAGGACTTCAATATGACCTCTCAGAGGAGCTCAATTTGAGATCAGACTGAACAAAAGACCACCTGGACCATTGACTCAGTGTCTGAAACCCTCTGTGAGCATGGGAAGCACTGCTGGCAAGACACCAGAGGGCCAAAGCACTTGTGCCCCCTGCAGAGGCATCTCTTGTCTACCGCCAAAGACTGTTCCCCTACTGGGGCAGCTGAGAGCAAGCTGGGCCTTGGAGCAAGGACTAGTGCTTTAGATATAGACTATGCAAGCAAGGGGCAATGTCTTTAATAAAACTAAAATTAAAAAGTCACATTGAAAAAATTTTAAAAAGAAGAAAATAAGGTCAAGTAGAGGAAGCCCATTTTCACAGGAAAAAATCCCCCAGTGAAAAGCATCAGAATAGATACCAAGAAAAATACCAACAAAAACAGTGTGCTCCCACTATGTATCTACTCAACATGCAAAAGTTAGAAAGCTAGATAATACAATCCTGGCCACAGGTAGAGCTATGCAGAAGAGCCACCTGGCAGTGCTTAGTCAAAGAAGTAAACATGCACACTTTGACCTAGAAATTCCACCTGTGTGTAAACCAGCGGTGCTTAAGCAGTTTCACAAGGGGACATGCACAGGGAAATTTATCCTCAGGTTCTTATAGAGTTGTCTGTGCTTACAGGGAGTTGATGGTTGTCAAGATGCCCACAGCTGCGAAAGTCAAAAGCTAAAAAAATAATAGATGCCAACCTGGATATATTAATAATCCCGTATCTATGATCACCTTCATAAGGTAGCTTCCCAACTTCTGTGTGGAAGT
Source organism: Urocitellus parryii (assembly GCF_045843805.1). Classification (NCBI taxonomy): domain Eukaryota; kingdom Metazoa; phylum Chordata; class Mammalia; order Rodentia; family Sciuridae; genus Urocitellus; species Urocitellus parryii. The sequence continues at coordinate 45,072,453 of NC_135548.1, forward strand.
GTGTTTCTCCTTGGCCCTTACACTGTTGTGGAGACCACTAGGAGTTCAGCTTTGTGCAGGATCATCTGACCTGGACTTTTGGCAAGACCTGTACAGCCCTCACACATGCTCAGATGCTACAGGACTTTTCAGACCAGTCCAGACAACAGTAGGCATCCATTCATTGTCTGCACTCTACAGATTCCTAGATGCACGACATTCATTACCATCAAATGCAGAATTTTCATCAAAAACTAATATATATATCATTCCAATCTGAATCAAGAAAATCGGAAATATCCCCAAATCCAAAGAGTGGATCCCCATTGTGATGCTACAAGTTGAAAATTCCACAGCTGACCTCATGGGATGGTTCACAGTCAAAAGACAGCTGCATGAAAAATATTACATGACCTTCCTGCTATGTGAAAAGTGGCATGTGAAGTACACATGCATGTCTTCCTCAGACATGGGTTCATTTGCAAGACACCTTGTGCAATTGAAAATACTCCAAAAGGGGAGAAATCAGAACCATGTCTCCAAAGTATTTCAGCAGAGACCAACTCCATCTGTCTATCTATCTCTCAGTGAGTGTGTGTGCTCTTGTGTGTGTTTGTGTGTCTTTGTTTGTGTTTGTACCATCATAGCTGATACTTCATTGCCCCCATTGGAAAACTGACTCAGATAATGCCATCTGCCAAACTCCTAAAAACCAAAGTTCTTGCTGATAGAATGAAACATTCCTTCCTGTTGGTTTGGATGTGTCCTTTAGGAATCACTGCTACATTTAGTATACTCAAATCATCACAGTAGATCAGGTAACAAAAACATATATATTTTAAAATAATTATAATATATTAATGGAAACAACAAATACAGGATAGAGTAACAACTGTGTTACTAAACAAGGTCAAGGACAATGGCAAACTATAGATTCAAACTTTGAAGAAAATAGTAATCAATGTAAATATTCCTGGGCTGCCTCAGCCCCGCCCAGGCACACAGCAACAGAATGGTTTTGCAAGCATCCTCAGGAGGGCAGGAGCCTTCTTTGCAGGACGAGAGGGAGGTTGAGGCTCGATCCACCCATCATTCTTTTGGGAGAGGCTCCTTTTCCTCAGCACAAAGTTGGATTTTTTGTGAGGATTCTTGGCATAAAATATGTTGGCCTCTGCTGGAATCCTCAGCTCTGGGGAGACAGGGGTGTACAAAAAGAAGGTGGCACTCAGGAGGTGCTCCCTAGGACACGCCAACATCTGAGAGCCTGTGCCAGAAGAGGCCAGAGCCACACACCTGAGAGCTCTCCAATTCAGCACCAATACCAACAAAGACAGCCTCCACAGTCCTCCCTGAGGAAGAACTAGGCAGAGCACTTCAACAGACCTAATGTCTGTTCCTACCGAAGGCTTTGGACTCCAGAATATCTCAGGTCCTCTTGCATCTGCCAAAGCACACCACTAGGGTTTGCATCTGAAATCTCCCACAAAAGGCTCCTGTGCCGAAGATTCAGTCCCCACATGAGCCATCTTCATAGGTGGGTTTGGAGGGAAGCATTGGATGGTGAGTGCTCTGATGTCAACATGAAATTCTCATTCAAGATGAATACACTACTGGGGGGTGGGAGGGACTGGAAGAAAGGTTGAGCATGGTTGGAGTAAGACCTAAACTGGGTTGTGCCCTGGGCAACAGTACCTTGTTCCTGTTAGCTCCACTGAATCCTCATTCTCCAAGGAGAGGTCCTCCCTCTCCATCTTTCTCTCTCTCCCTCTCTGCCAGCCTCGTTCTCTCTCTCCCAGTCTATGCCTTTGTGGCAAGGGCTGAGGAGCTCTCCACTGCCACACACTAGAGCTTTATGGACAGCCTCAGTGCACAACCAAAGAGAAAGCTATGAAACCCAGAGAAAAAAGGCCTAGGATTCCTCCTCTGAGTTATTTTCCTCAAGTATGGCGACAGTGAGGACAGGCTGACCAGCACGGATACCACGTTAGAGCCATGCTTCTGCGTTGGTGGAGCCCGCCTCCATGTGAACCAGGCTTCTGAGAATGGAGGCCACATTCCAAATACTGCCCTACTGAGAACAATGGTTCCAAAGACCAGCAAAGGGACTGCTTCCCTCCAACATGGCGTATGGCCCAGTGGTGCCATGACCCCGAGTGGGGCAATACAACAGCCGCTTCTCCTTCCTCTGAACATGTGTTTCCTGTCGCCCTCCTCTAACCTAGAGCCTGTTCTCCATCCCTTCTGGGTTGGATGTGGAGATCTCTGCTATGAATTTCTTAGGCTACCAAGGCCCCAGACAGACTTCCTCTTCCATAGACTCTACTAACCTAACAGTAGGTTAAGATAGGAGACAAGTGATCCTAGAACTCATAGGGATGGTGGTCTTCAGGGTACATAGGCTGGGATAATGGCTGCTGTGGTGTTTGGCTCACAAAAACCAACCAACCAACCAACGAAAAAGCGCTGGCATTATTATCAGATGAGCTCTGTGGCTACGTGCTCAGGAAGCCCTCATCTGACTTTAGTTAGGGATCACAACCTGGCTATTGTGATCACTCCTTGCCTAGTGGACTCAGGTGCGTAAGACCATGGAATTTATGCAAAAACAGATGATTCAGGCTGTCTCCCAGGCTGTGTTTTCTTCCCAATTTCATCCTGTTACTGCTTGCTAGAATCCTGGCAATGCTCTGCCCAGGCAGTGGTTTTTTGGTCACACAGAAGGCTTTCAATAGTACTGCTTCAGTCCACAAAATGCCAGTTCCCTCTTTAGCCCATGCATTCCCATGTTCCTTTGAAACCACTCCTATCCCAGACCATGAAAACATACTGCTCCTGGAGAGAGGCTTTCCTCCTCACTCCTCAAAGATGTCAGCTTTGGATGCCTGTTCATGTCCAGGGGAGGGCACCTGGTGGGGAGCCGCAATATCCACCGGGGTATACCATTGGACCTCAAGACCTTCCACCAGCAGAAGTGCAGTTGGCTTTGTGCACGAACCCAACACACCTGTTGGAGTGTTCTTGGGGGTCAGAGACTACTCTTTGTTGCTAAGAGTTGACCTGAGTCCACATCCTGACCCTTGCTCTCTGCTATCTGATTGTCTCACTTACTCTGACGGCGAGAGATGATTTGGCCCAGCTCATAATCCTCTGGATTCTCCTCAGTAAGGAAGTGTAGGTCGAGGGCGCTGCGGATGACGACAGGAGCCCTATCGTGGCAGGTCACCTGGAGCAGCATGGGAGACAGGCCTTCAGGAAATGGGCCTTGAAGTGACTACTCAAGGACAGTGGGCAGGGGCATTCTGGAGGCACCTCCACTCTAAATACAAGGGCAACATCCATGCCCCTACTACCCGAGGCTGACCTCCTGCTCATCGTGTGGGCTCTTCCCACAGGCTACTAGCCCAATCCTTGTACATAGGACTTCCTGGGCCTGCCATTGCTCTTTGTGGAGCTGCACTCCTCTCGGAGTGAAAGGACCCCACTACCTGCATACAGATGCAATCTCATCCCACAAGTTGGGAGGAATGGGACAATAGCCTCCAAGATCCCAGGTCTGCCCGAGGATGCAGGCGGCATTGGGAATGGCCTAGGCACAAAACCTAGAGGCTTTGGTCTGGATTGCCAGGGCCAAAAACAGACCCAGGAACATGACCACACACAGGAGAGCTGAAAGATAGCCACGAGAGCTCCTGGCCTCCAGAGGCTCAGTGCTGGCTGGGATGTAGGAGGGCACCTCATCCGGCAAGGGTGGTCATTGGGTTACCTGGACATTTAGTGTGCTTGCTCCACATCCATATCGACTCTGCAGAGAGACTCTCTCAGCTCCTTGTTCAAGGAACATGGAGAACCTCACACTGCTGTCCTCCTCCATAGACGTCAGCATCCCATACAAGGGAACCTGCAACCTAGTTCCTGTCCTATTCTCATCTGTCACCCATACCTGTCCCTGCCCTTCTGGACTGCATGCTGCCACCTGACACACAGACTCCCTCAGACATGGCAGTGGACAAGCTGCTGCACTCGCTCATCTCAGCTCCAGCCCTTCACACTGACCTCTCCCTTCTTGATTCCCATCTATCCTCCTGATCATCCAGAAGCTCCAAATTCAAGAGGGCATGAGTAGTCCATGGTATTGGACCAGTGTCTGCTCCCCACCCAGGTGTAAGCACCACGGGACACCCCTGCTCCCAGGCTTACCAGAACACTCTTGGCCATCTCTGGACTTTGTGTTTCTAAGTGGACACGAATTAAGCAGGTGTCTCCCACCTGCTTGTGGGAAAGCGGCCTGGAGGACTTGCAGGTTGATTCTGAGAACTGTGGGGGATGGAACATCAGCAAACCCAGAAACAGAAAGCCACCCCAGACTGTCAGTTGGCTCTATGGGCTTCCAGCAAATATGTCCAGGTGCTGAGGCTTCTTATTTCCTCAGGTCGGAGTGGAATGGCAGCACATGCACAGCTTGAATAAGGTAGGTGTTTACCTCCTTTCCCTTGACCTGGGGGCGTTTCCTCACCATGAAATATTGTATTCCCAGATTCATGGACAGACACACGAGTGAGTGGTCAGAGACCTTGATTTCTGCAGAGCGAAGTGGAGAGAATTGTTAGGTGGCACTCAAGGATTATACCACAAAACACCCACAACCCCTGAGAGTCTCCGCCAGGCCCATCACACTTTGGTATTTTGGGGCCAAGGCCCACTTTCTCTTGGCTGTCAGTTATCCTGAGCCCACTGTGGATCATGTCTCCCCGCTGTCTGATTGTCCTACTTAGTCTCATTCTCAGACATCATATACAGCAGCTCAAAGTTGTCCACATCCTCATGCTGCAACAAATTTTGGTCCAAGGCCCTGCGGATGAGGCTTGTCACCGTCTCCTGAAAGGTCACCTGGATCAGGGTGGGACAAATGTCATCAGAGAATGGCTTTTAGAAGAGCTACCCAGAAGACTGTGGTCAAACATTCAGGAGAAATCTCAGCTACATATACAAGGGCACAATCTTGTTATCCTGCTACCTGAGTGTGTCCTCCATATACCACCTGGGTTCTTGCAATGTGCTACTAGAACAATCCTGGTACAAATATCTGCCTGTACCTGCCATCTCCCCTCCCCCTGGGGAGCCACATTCCACTCATGTCAAAGGACCAAACTGCCTATGCACAGACACACTCTCATCTCACTGAGATGAGAGCAATGGGCCAGGGATCTGCGCACCAAGTGTGATCTGGGATGCAGGCTGCCTTTGTGGGTGGAAGAGGCAGATGCACTGAAAATTTGGGTCCTGACTGCCACGACACAAAACAGACTCAGATACAAGAGTGTGCACTTGAGTGCTTCATGATAGCTTTGAGAGGCCCTGGCCTCTGGAAGCTCGGTGCGGGTCTGGTTGTCATGATGTACTTGACTCAGCACTGGCAGTCACTGAACATGTCTCCTCTGCAGCTGGACACCTGCAGCATTAGCGTGTCTACTGCACATCCATAGAAATTCTGCCAAGAACCCCTTTAGCTCCGTATTTACATACATGCAAAGCCTAACATTCCGAAGCTTTGGCATGACCCCCCAGGTGATCCCGACCCCAAATTCCTACACCTAGTCATGCTAAGGAGGTTCTCTTCCCTGCCACCAGGAACACATCCCCTCCTACACATGTGACAAGTCACTGCCACCTCCTCTGCTCCAACTTCACTCATTGAGAATACCAAGTTCTAGGCACTGCAGCCTGCACCCTGGACATATCTCTGCCTTCATCTGTCCACAGCACTTCCGTCTGCACTTCTGGCCTGCAAAACCCACAATACACAGGCCCACTCACCACTGAAGCTGGGCATGCTGATGCTCTCCCTCCTCAGGTCAAGCCCTTAAGACGGACCTCTCTCTTCTTTATTTCCCACCATAGCCCTGGGGTTGGCTGTGTCTCCTGCCTTCCACTGTGTGGACACCCAGGAGGCAGCCCTGCTGTCGGGCTTACCGGGATGCGCTTTGTCTCCCTCAGGCTCTGTCCCTCTAGGAGGACGTGAACAACGCGGCTGTCTTCCACCTGCTCGCTGGAGTGAAGCAGTGAGGAGCTGCTACTCACAGCTGCTGGGGTCCTGGATGCCACTGCCACAGAAGGTTCCAAGAACTGTGGGGGATGACAACATCAGCAAAGCCCAGCAACTGCACCCCACCCAGCCTGGCAGTAGGCTCTGTGGGCATTCTACAACATCCATCCAGAACCTGAGGTTCTTGTCCCCTTGGAGGATGTGGAGTGGCACCAGGAGTAAAGACTGAAGAAGGTGGCTGTTTTGGGAACAAGAGATCCAGCACCTGCTGGGTGGGGATGAAATCCCAGGAGATTAACCCCATGTTGCTGCTGAAATGTAGGTTCCTCCCACAAATGACAGGCAGGAGCTCATTCCTAAGCTGGTCCTGCCTGTAAGGTTCAAGGCTCTGAACCCTGAAGGGCTCCTCCGTGTTCTGATCATTTTCACACTGGGTTGGGACCAAGAATGGTGGGTTCAAAATGGAAATGGTGACAAACAGAAAAATGACTTGTGCCAATACACTAGAGTCAAAGCACAATGGGACAGTTCCCATCAGTACAAACACACACACACACACACACACACACACACACACACACACACACAGAGTCAGAAGAGGAGTCCTGGGCCATTCATCAGGGATCAGACTAGAGGGCCTGCTGGGCTCACCTGCCCTGTGCTACTCACTGTAACTCATGAGCTCCTCTGCGACAATCGCCAGAGGCTCTGGCGTCTAAGATGAAGCCTCACCCAGTGTATCCACAAAAGGGCTAGTTGGCCCCCCTGAGATTCCTGGGAGCCTGAGGCTCGGCATTGTCTGCAACCACAGGAGAACATCCTTCTCCCTCCAGTGGCTCCAACCAAGTGAGCTCGGATGGCTTGGTCAGTGAAGTGGGTGCCTGGATACCAGGGTTCCATGTTCTGTTTGATCCATTGTCAAGGCAATGATGTCATTTCCTGTGTCCATACCTGAGCCTCTTTTCACATAAGACCACTTTCAACAGCCCTATGGGCTGCCGATTTCTCCTCCATGCCTACCCATCTCAGGTGCGCAGGTGTTCACCAACAACTACCCAAACATCCCCACCAGCATCTGCCCTGCTTGGTGCCACTAGAGTTCCAGCTTGGAGCCTTCAAAAATGCATTCACAACCAGTCCTTCCCTCTCAGCAGCTTTTGGACCCTGGTCCCATCATTGTGCAACTCATGGTGTGCCCAGTCTTTTCTGGAAAGTAGGGTAGCATCTAATCTCTAGGGTTTATTGTGTCTATTGGCCCATAACACCCTCTGTTCTCTCTGAAACCAGAGATGGGACTCACAGGTGGCTAAAGCACAAATGTAGAGATGGGATAATCACAAGAAAGGGAGAGACAAAGAATGCACCCTAACTCAATCAGGCCTGTGTCCCACACAGGGACATGGCCAATGTCCGTCCCATCGTGGCTGCAGTTCCCTCTCTACACCATGGCAAGTTGGAGGGGACTGAAATGCAGAGGCTGCTCCCCTCTGCCATACAACTTCCCAAGGCTTCTCCTAAGATTTCAAAAGGGCCAAGTGTGTCTAGTGTTGGGGTCTCACAGAGACTCCGAGGTACCACAGCATCCTGCTGCCCAGAACCGGTTCACCCCTCACCTCAAGGGGGCTCAGCCTCTGGATTCATGGGAATTGAAGTGGGTACAGGTGATGGGATATCACCTCCAAGACTGAGTTATGCCAAGTCCATGACCCCTGTCTGCATCCCTGTCTCCAGCACCACTCCCCCCTCTCTCTTTCCTCCTCAGAGCAAACAAATCCATTTAGCAAGTGTGTCCTGTGATAAAGACATGACGGTCACCCATCCTCTCATTACAAAAACACTGAGGCTCAGCCAACATGGATCCTACAGGGAACACAGGCATAAACTCAGACTCCGATCCTCCCAGCCGAGCCTCAGTGGAGCCTGGACTCCCAGCCTCCTGAGTCAAGGAAACAGAGGTTCCTAGCCGAGCCACCTTGGATGCAGCCGCACACAAACTGAACTCATCAATGCCCCTTGCTCTCAGTTGTGAGTAAGAGGGGAAGTGGTGTTTCACAACCCTGGACATCAAGTGCAGTCTCCAGGCTTTGGGGTGTGCCCTGGCCTCTGTCTATCTGCCCAGGCTCTCCAACCCACACTGGCCTCTTACCCAACCTCCTCCTAGGGCCAAACTCAATCCTGCCTCTCAATTTCTGCTGCCTTCCCCAACACACTGCTCCCCAAAATGAGCAGGGCTGGCTCTCGGTTATCATGCTGGTGCCAGCAGCAATGCCACCCCACTGACATAATTCTGAGTCCCAACCTAGGCACTCCAGCTGTCTTTGCCACACCTGGCCTGTTTGGGCTCTGGCTCTTGCTCTTTTCTTTCATGTGCATGTGTTTTGAGGTTTTGAGTTTCTCCCACTGCAGAACTGCAGCTGTGGCAGGGTAGAGCTCATGAGGGTGACATTCTGAGCCACATCCAATCCCATCAGGACTGTTCACTGGGGTGACTGCTGGAACACAGTGATGAGTGAACACATGGGAGGTGGTTGGACCCACCTTGCCTCTGAGTGGCTTCCTTTCAGGACAGGAATGTAGGCATGGGAGCCCCTGGCGTGGGATGCTTTGCACAAGGCGTGACCATGGGCTCTCTTTCCTGGCAAAAATGGCTCCACTCAGCATGGAGAGCACTGTCATTCCTGGTGGCTAACAACAGCCCTGGACCCCAGAAAGGAACCCACACTCAAGATTAACGTCTGAGTGTGCGTGTCCTCGAGGAAATGAGGTCTCCTGATCCCACGTGCAAAGGGGTAAGTCCTCTAACTCCAGGGGCCATGAAGGGACATCTGAGTTTCCCTCGTCCTTCTTTCCCTCTCTAACTAACCACAGTTAGGACCCTGGCCTCATTCCCCAGTGAGGATCATTAGGCTCCATAAAGGACAGTCTCTAAGATGCTCAGTGGACCAACACCCTCTGCACAACCCATAACCCTATTCACCCAAGAGGCAAGAGGATTTCTATTCAGGAAAACCAGGAAAGGGAGAGCCTTTCTCAAGGACACAAGGACATTAGTGAGTGAGGGAGTGATTAATGGATGGAGAACTATTTCCAACACCAACTTCCAGGAGCATATATGGCCCCCTGGAGAATTCTGCAGTGTGTTGGTGATTAAGGAGAACGTGTGAATTCAGGGGTCACTAGGTCCTCTCAGCCATAAGGAGGGAAACTGCCATAAAGGAACTAGGACAAGGGTGCGAGGAATGCTCACTGGTGGGAGATCGGAAGGAAGGAAAGTGTACTCATTAGAAAAGTGTCGCCTGAAAATTCTTAGCCAGCCAAAAGCCGTGCGAACTTGTGTGGGAAAAGAGTCTTTGCACAGTGATGAAGCTAAGAGCTCACATGATGGAACACAGCATCAACTGGGACCAAATCCAATATCTGATATTCTTGTAGGAAGAGGAGAGTCTGGACCCAGATACCAGGGAGACTGGGGGATACCGGATATGTGAGGTTGGAGCCAGGGCGGGATGCCCATATGGGAACCACAGATCGTGGGCAGCAATAGGAGAGTGGGCAAGGGCTGGGAGAGTTGGGGAGACAGTCCCCTTGAAACCTGGGAGGGGTTATGGCACTGGGACAGCCCAACACCTACTGTGTTGAGCCTCTGGAGCTCAACGGAAGACACTTCCTCTGTTGTCGGCCACCCAGTTAACAGAGTTTGGTTGCAGCAGCCTAGGACCCAGCTGAAGGTCTGAGCATGTTGGCCATGCAGGTTGGATCTGGACCACAGACACCCTCATCAGAGATTGTAGGGTCTCAGCCCTGAGGCAAGACAGGCACTAAGTCAGGCCAGGTGGGGAAACGGATAGGCACACACTCTGGGGGCTGGTGCCTGTGTTACTGGGAGCACTTCTGATCGCAATTCCCTGATCTGCTGCCAACACAGGCTACAGAGGAGGGTACAGAAACACAGACCACGGATCTGCCCCACTCAGTGGGCCCAGGCCAACACCACACCCAGCAGCCTCGTGCCATACCCAATGAGTCTCGAAGCGGCCCCCTCTTCCCATCCTGAGAGCTCTTCCCTTCCTCATGTGCCAATAGCTCCCTACTGTCACTGGCAATATCTACTCTGTGAGATGTCAACATCCGTGGGTACTGTTCTCTCATCCCAGGACAGTGTGGTCCCACACACCCTGGTGAAATGGGCCACCTGGAGGCTGGACCTGGAGGTTGTTGAGGCTGAATGGCAGCGGTGGTCCTCTGGCACTTAATATTATATAAGTTAATAAAAAACAAAAACAAAAACAAAAAACGGGTCTTGGTGCTCAAAAATGTTTGATTTGCATATTCTCATCCCCTAACCCCAATATTTTCATTATTTCCTCACATATGAAATCTTACTAGCATAAAGGTAATTTCGTATTAAACAAAGTGGATTGAAATAACATTGGTAAAAATAATCAATCACCATACTTTCAATTTTTGTTCTGCTTTCCTATTAGAAACCACTTGGATACAAGAGAACAGAGGACAGACTCATGGAAATGCTTGAAATGACAAGAAGCTCCCACTCAAGCTCAGCATTCAGTCCTGGACAGGGTAAGACCAGGCCACTTTGACATCTGTGCCAAAGAGTCTACCAGACAGAATCCTCTGACTGATCCCTGACTGAGCCATAGGAACTGGCTAGAAAAGCCTTCACATCCTCAATACATTCTTCACGTCAGAATACTTGACAACCATTGATATCCATCTCTCGTTAACTTGCTCCCCAGCCAACCATTCTTCAACAAATTCAAAGGAGTAACTCATGCAAGCACACAGAAAGGGGTGTTCACTACACACATCCATGTGCGAAAAAGACAACTGGTATTTCTTGTTTGGGCTATTTCAAATGAAATCCCTTCTGCATGACCTCCACAAACCAAAGGAAAATATTTGTGAAATTTCCACGTAGAAGACAAGATACACTTGCCAAGGAGGCAGTGGCAAGAATTTTGACACTCCAAATGTAGAGTGTGTGTTTAGGAAGCAGTCACAGTTTCCATGAGAGAGTCCCATGAAATCAATTAGGAAGATCCATGCTCTAGCCCTACCATGCAAGTGATGTGACTTGAAAGAGTCACTTAGTCTTAGTAACCATCATCACTAACAAGTAAGTCAATGAATAAAGGTCCTCAGGTGCCAAGCTACAAAATGTGGGATGAGCATGGATGAGGATGGGTGGGAGAAGTCTCCAACTCTAACACAATTAGGGAAGGATGTGCTGACCTCAAGTGGCTGGGGGGCTGGGATCCTGCCACAGAGGGGGATTCCAAACCTCACATCCCCTGACCCAGGCCAGAAGACCAGGTAGAGTCCAAGGACCCTGGGGTGGCCCAATGGCAATAAAGGTCAAAAGGAACTAGGGATCTGCCTGGTCCCTCAATCCCCTACTCTGAGCAGGGCTGCATGACGAGGCCAGAGGCCATCCACAGCAATCTGCCTTTACAGGAAAACAGGGACTGCAGGCTGCCTCTGGCTCACTGAATCAGGGTGGTGTTTTCATAAAGCAAGACCACTTCCTCACATTTGACCAGCAGCTCATGTGTTGACAGCACAATGACTGACTTGACTCAGGCCCTGATGAATGAAATAGAAAATTCATAGCAAACCCATCTTTAGCTCTTCCACATCATCAGGGGCTCTGATTCAATTCTGTCCAGAAAGGTGTCTGAAATGATTTCTAAACATGCTGGGGACTCACCTCTGTGTGGAACTTTTCAGGAAAAAGGGGATCAAATCTCATGAAGCAACTCTTCTCTCTTCTAGCCCATGGGCAATGCAAGGAACCTGCATGATACCAGAGGCTCACTTCTCTCTTCTCGTGTCTTCTGGAAAGGATTCGTTAATGCTTCCTGCAAGGTGAAGCAGAAGCCTGCATCCCCAGCTGCACAGAAGTGTTTTAGGGCAGTGTCTCCCTTAAAACCCAAAAATAAAAAAACAGGTCATTCAACAGGCACATGGATTCGAGTACATGTTCAATGATCCCTCCTCCCTGGAGCCTTCCACATGCCCATCTTCCACATTCACAGAGCAATGCTTGGCCATTCTCAAGACCAGGAGACCATGATGCTCATCACCAGGAAGTCAATAAGGAACATGAAGAGAGCAGCATGGATTGCAGAAGGTGGCACATCAAGGATCTTCAGCTCTGCTGCTAGAACACAAGAGCTTAACTTCAGTATTGACTTTTTGCCAACTACCAAGTACGATAGCAGTGTCAAGCCCAATATGCAGATATGCAAGTAGTAGGTGACACCCCGCATCCATTCACAAAAGTGGGCAACATCTGCATCAGAACAAGGAAGTATCTTACCCTTACTCATAAAAATCATCAGAAACAAAATAAAATGGATGCAAGACTTCTCATTTCACTATTAGGTAGCTGTTGGAATTCCCTATTAAATAATACCTCCTCCAAAATAAAAAGTATCTCAGACATGTGTCAACTATTCAATGGATGACATTTTAAAAACTATGGACTTTACTTAATATTTATGTATGCTATATCCCTGCCTAAGGCTCTATGAGAAAGGAGCACATAGAATTGGATCTTTGAAAATCTCACATTTGCTGATAAATATTACTGCTGATCTCAGGCATGGCGAAGTGAAAAGTGGGACTTTGGATATTCCAAGAATGCTATGTTGTGGGATTGGTGTCCCTGATTCATACATAGCATATGGTTTCTATGAAATCCAGTGAGGGAGCAGGAGTAACGAAGCTGATTGCACAGATGACCTCAGGGAATACTGACAGATAGGCCAAATGAAAAATATGCTCCAGCTAACCATTGGTATTTGGGCTTCTGATCCCAGTCCTGTTTTTAAAAAAGGTGCAGACAGGCAGTGTTCATTAAAAACTGTCTACCATGTAAAAGTGGGTAATTTAAATGGCATCTAGTTACACATCTGATAGAATGGTCTGGCAACATATGAATTTCATTCTAACAACAACAACAACAACAAAACATAGAAAATGAGACATAAAGATAAAACCTTGTCTTCACCAGGATGCCTAAAAATAGGTTTTATTTGGCTCATGCCAATAAATATCTTTCAATAGAATTTCTGATTTCTGAATGAATCCATTCAACTTCATACTGCACAGATCACAAGGTTTTCTTTACAGAATATTCTCTTCTTCTTCTTAAAGCCTCACATAGAAAATGTCTCACAGGACATAGGAGGGGAATGACCCAAAGGATGAGAGAATGGCTGGAACCGTTCTCAAATGTGCCCATGTAGCCTAAAGTTTGAAGGCATCTCATTGTACTCTAAAACAATTATGAACCTATTCGATCCATTATTAATAAATATCACCACTTTACCACTTGAACCAAATCACAGAAAATTGGAAACAGATGATCATTGGCTTTGATACCTTTACTTCTGTTTCATTACTCAGAGTCGATCAACTCTATACTTCAAGTGACACAGATTTATTACAGAATGCCTAAGATCCTAAGGATCTATTTTAGCTCAGCCCATGGTATTGCTTCATTATTTTATTATTTTGTAAGTAATAAAATATAACTTCATGTTGGATGATATATTCAAGCCATGAATATATCATCCAACATTGTTCTTCCCAAAATATTAGCCCAATTTCTGCGCGAGCTCACTTACTGTTCAGGAATTTTACTAATTGTTTGAAGGTTCTAGAGGACCTGTTAGACTCCTAATGGACAAACCATTACAACATACTCCAGAGAACGGACGAGTGCCATAAGAAGAAAATAAGGTCAGCCTACAGCAATGGGCAGCTGCCTGCCCTCGGCTGGGAGGAGCCCTGGCCATGGCACCAGGGCTGCTGGGCAGCAGAAGCCTCCACAGCCCTGCAGGGAGCCTGGAGCACAGCTCTGCCTAACCATGCTCAGCCCTGGACAGATGCACATGAGTTCCCATCACAGGCTCGAGTGTGACAGTCCCAGGTGCATGCCTGTCATGCCAGCCACCAGGGAGGCTGAGGCAAGAGGAACGTTTGAGGTCAGCCTTGGCAACTTAGACCCCGAGGCAAAGGGGAAATACTTTTACAGGGGTCTCTGAGGGTGTAGCTCAGGTAGGTCACTTGCCTCACAGGCTCAAGGTCCTGGGTTCAATCCCCAGAACCCACGTACACACAAAAAGTGAACTTGGAATATTGTTTAAAATGATGGGTCAGGTACACACAAGGACTTCAATATGACCTCTCAGAGGAGCTCAATTTGAGATCAGACTGAACAAAAGACCACCTGGACCATTGACTCAGTGTCTGAAACCCTCTGTGAGCATGGGAAGCACTGCTGGCAAGACACCAGAGGGCCAAAGCACTTGTGCCCCCTGCAGGGGCGTCTCTTGTCTACCGCCAAAGACTGTTCCCCTCCTGGGGCAGCTGAGAGCAAGCTGGGCCTTGGAGCAAGGACTAGTGCTTTAGATATAGACTATGCAAGCAAGGGGCAATGTCTTTAATAAAACTAAAATTAAAAAGTCACATTGAAAAAATTTTAAAAAGAAGAAAATAAGGTCAAGTAGAGGAAGCCCATTTTCACAGGAAAAAATCCCCCAGTGAAAAGCATCAGAATAGATACCAAGAAAAATACCAACAAAAACAGTGTGCTCCCACTATGTATCTACTCAACATGCAAAAGTTAGAAAGCTAGATAATACAATCCTGGCCACAGGTAGAGCTATGCAGAAGAGCCACCTGGCAGTGCTTAGTCAAAGAAGTAAACATGCACACTTTGACCTAGAAATTCCACCTGTGTGTAAACCAGGCGGTGCTTAAGCAGTTTCACAAGGGGACATGCACAGGGAAATTTATCCTCAGGTTCTTATAGAGTTGTCTGTGCTTACAGGGAGTTGATGGTTGTCAAGATGCCCACAGCTGCGAAAGTCAAAAGCTAAAAAAATAATAAATGCCAACCTGGATATATTAATAATCCCGTATCTATGATCACCTTCATAAGGTAGCTTCCCAACTTCTGTGTGGAAGTGAGTTTCTCCTTGGCCCATACACTGTTGTGGAGACCACTAGGAGTTCAGCTTTGTGCAGGATCATCTGACCTGGACTTTTGGCAAGACCTGTACAGCCCTCACACATGCTCAGATGCTACAGGACTTTTCAGACCAGTCCAGACAACAGTAGGCATCCATTCATTGTCTGCACTCTACAGATTCCTAGATGCACGACATTCATTACCATCAAATGCAGAATTTTCATCAAAAACTAATATATATATATCATTCCAATCTGAATCAAGAAAATCGGAAATATCCCCAAATCCAAAGAGTGGATCCCCATTGTGATGCTACAAGTTGAAAATTCCACAGCTGACCTCATGGGATGGTTCACAGTCAAAAGACAGCTGCATGAAAAATATTGCATGACCTTCCTGCTATTTGAAAAGTGGCATGTGAAGTACACATGCATGTCTTCCTCAGACATGGGTTCATTTGCAAGACACCTTGTGCAATTGAAAATACTCCAAAAGGGGAGAAATCAGAACCATGTCTCCAAAGTATTTCAGCAGAGACCAACTCCATCTGTCTATCTATCTCTCAGTGAGTGTGTGTGCTCTTGTGTGTGTTTGTGTGTCTTTGTTTGTGTTTGTACCATCATAGCTGATACTTCATTGCCCCCATTGGAAAACTGACTCAGATAATGCCATCTGCCAAACTCCTAAAAACCAAAGTTCTTGCTGATAGAATGAAGCATTCCTTCCTGTTGGTGTGGATGTGTCCTTTAGGAATCACTGCTACATTTAGTATACTCAAATCATCACAGTAGATCAGGTAACAAAAACATATATATTTTAAAATAATAATAATATATTAATGGAAACAACAAATACAGGATAGAGTAACAACTGTGTTACTAAACAAGGTCAAGGACAATGGCAAACTATAGATTCAAACTTTGAAGAAAATAGTAATCAATGTAAATATTCCTGGGCTGCCTCAGCCCAGCCCAGGCACACAGCAACAGAATGGTTTTGCAAGCATCCTCAGGAGGGCAGGAGCCTTCTTTGCAGGACGAGTGGGAGGTTGAGGCTCGATCCACCCATCATTCTTTTGGGAGAGGCTCCTTTTCCTCAGCACAAAGTTGGATTTTTTATGAGGATTCTTGGCATCAAATACGTTGGCCTCTGCTGGAATCCTCAGCTCTGGGGAGAGAGGGGTGTACAAAAAGAAGGTGGCACTCAGGAGGTGCTCCCCAGGACACGCCAACATCTGAGAGCCTGTGCCAGAAAAGGCCAGAGCCACACACCTGAGAGCTCTCCAATTCAGCACCAATACCAACAAAGACAGCCTCCACAGTCCTCCCTGAGGAAGAACTAGGCAGAGCACTTCAACAGACCTAATGTCTGTTCCTACCGAAGGCTTTGGACTCCAGAATATCTCAGGTCCTCTTGCATCTGCCAAAGCACACCACTAGGGTTTGCATCTGAAATCTCCCACAAAAGGCTCCTGTGCCGAAGATTCAGTCCCAACATGAGCCATCTTCATAGGTGGGTTTGGAGGGAAGCATTGGATGGTGAGTGCTCTGATGTCAACATGAAATTCTCATTCAAGATGAATACACTACTGGGGGGTGGGAGGGACTGGAAGAAAGGTTGAGCATGGTTGGAGTAAGACCTAAACAGGGTTGTGCCCTGGGCAACAGTACCTTGTTCCTGTTGGCTCCACTGAATCCTCATTCTCCAAGGAGAGGTCCTCCCTCTCCATCTTTCTCTCTCTCCCTCTCTGCCAGCCTCGTTCTCTCTCTCCCAGTCTATGCCTTTGTGGCAAGGGCTGAGGAGCTCTCCACTGCCACACACTAGAGCTTTATGGACAGCCTCAGTGCACAACCAAAGAGAAAGCTATGAAACCCAGAGAAAAAAGGCCTAGGATTCCTCCTCTGAGTTATTTTCCTCAAGTATGGCCACAGTGAGGACAGGCTGACCAGCACGGATACCACGTTAGAGCCATGCTTCTGCGTTGGAGGAGCCCGCCTCCATGTGAACCAGGCTTCTGAGAATGGAGGCCACATTCCAAATACTGCCCTACTGAGAACAATGGTTCCAAAGACCAGCAAAGGGACTGCTTCCCTCCAACATGGTGTATGGCCCAGTGGTGCCATGACCCCGAGTGGGGGAATACAACAGCCGCTTCTCCTTCCTCTGAACATGTGTTTCCTGTCGCCCTCCTCTAACCTAGAGCCTGTTCTCCATCCCTTCTGGGTTGGATGTGGAGATCTCTGCTATGAATTTCTTAGGCTACCAAGGCCCCAGACAGACTTCCTCTTCCATAGACTCTACTAACCTAACAGTAGGTTAAGATAGGAGACAAGTGATCCTAGAACTCATAGGGATGGTGGTCTTCAGGGTACATAGGCTGGAATAATGGCTGCTGTGGTGTTTGGCTCACAAAAACCAACCAACCAACCAACGAAAAAGCGCTGGCATTATTATCAGATGAGCTCTGTGGCTACGTGCTCAGGAAGCCCTCATCTGACTTTAGTTAGGGATCACAACCTGGCTATTGTGATCACTCCTTGCCTAGTGGACTCAGGTGCGTAAGACCATGGAATTTATGCAAAAACAGATGATTCAGGCTGTCTCCCAGGCTGTGTTTTCTTCCCAATTTCATCCTGTTACTGCTTGCTAGAATCCTGGCAGTGCTCTGCCCAGGCAGTGGTTTTTTGGTCACACAGAAGGCTTTCAATAGTACTGCTTCAGTCCACAAAATGCCAGTTCCCTCTTTAGCCCATGCATTCCCATGTTCCTTTGAAACCACTCCTATCCCAGACCATGAAAACATACTGCTCCTGGAGAGAGGCTTTCCTCCTCACTCCTCAAAGATGTCAGCTTTGGATGCCTGTTCATGTCCAGGGGAGGGCACCTGGTGGGGAGCCGCAATATCCACCGGGGTATACCATTGGACCTCAAGACCTTCCACCAGCAGAAGTGCAGTTGGCTTTGTGCACGAACCCAACACACCTGTTGGAGTGTTCTTGGGGGTCAGAGACTACTCTTTGTTGCTAAGAGTTGACCTGAGTCCACATCCTGACCCTTGCTCTCTGCTATCTGATTGTCTCACTTACTCTGACGGCGAGAGATGATTTGGCCCAGCTCATAATCCTCTGGATTCTCCTCAGTAAGGAAGTGTAGGTCGAGGGCGCTGCGGATGACGACAGGAGCCCTATCGTGGCAGGTCACCTGGAGCAGCATGGGAGACAGGCCTTCAGGAAATGGGCCTTGAAGTGACTACTCAAGGACAGTGGGCAGGGGCATTCTGGAGGCACCTCCACTCTAAATACAAGGGCAACATCCATGACCCTACTACCCAAGGCTGACCTCCTGCTCATCGTGTGGGCTCTTCCCACAGGCTACTAGCCCAATCCTTGTACATAGGACTTCCTGGGCCTGCCATTGCTCTTTGTGGAGCTGCACTCCTCTCGGAGTGAAAGGACCCCACTACCTGCATACAGATGCAATCTCATCCCACAAGTTGGGAGGAATGGGACAATAGCCTCCAAGATCCCAGGTCTGCCCGAGGATGCAGGCGGCATTGGGAATGGCCTAGGCACAAAACCTAGAGGCTTTGGTCTGGATTGCCACGGCCAAAAACAGACCCAGGAACATGACCACACACAGGAGAGCTGAAAGATAGCCACGAGAGCTCCTGGCCTCCAGAGGCTCAGTGCTGGCTGGGATGTAGGAGGCCACCTCATCCGGCAAGGGTGGTCATTGGGTTACCTGGACATTTAGTGTGCTTGCTCCACATCCATATCGACTCTGCAGAGAGACTCTCTCAGCTCCTTGTTCAAGGAACATGGAGAACCTCACACTGCTGTCCTCCTCCATAGACGTCAGCATCCCATACAAGGGAACCTGCAACCTAGTTCCTGTCCTATTCTCATCTGTCACCCATACCTGTCCCTGCCCTTCTGGACTGCATGCTGCCACCTGACACACAGACTCCCTCAGACATGGCAGTGGACAAGCTGCTGCACTCGCTCATCTCAGCTCCAGCCCTTCACACTGACCTCTCCCTTCTTGATTCCCATCTATCCTCCTGATCATCCAGAAGCTCCAAATTCAAGAGGGCATGAGTAGTCCATGGTATTGGACCAGTGTCTGCTCCCCACCCAGGTGTAAGCACCACGGGACACCCCTGCTCCCAGGCTTACCAGAACACTCTTGGCCATCTCTGGACTTTGTGTTTCTAAGTGGACACGAATTAAGCAGGTGTCTCCCACCTGCTTGTGGGAAAGCGGCCTGGAGGACTTGCAGGTTGATTCTGAGAACTGTGGGGGATGGAACATCAGCAAACCCAGAAACAGAAAGCCACCCCAGACTGTCAGTTGGCTCTATGGGCTTCCAGCAAATATGTCCAGGTGCTGAGGCTTCTTATTTCCTCAGGTCGGAGTGGAATGGCAGCACATGCACAGCTTGAATAAGGTAGGTGTTTACCTCCTTTCCCTTGACCTGGGGGCGTTTCCTCACGATGAAAGATTGTATTCCCAGATTCATGGACAGACACACGAGTGAGTGGTCAGAGACCTTGATTTCTGCAGAGCGAAGTGGAGAGAATTGTTAGGTGGCACTCAAGGATTATACCACAAAACACCCACAACCCCTGAGAGTCTCCGCCAGGCCCATCACACTTTGGTATTTTGGGGCCAAGGCCCACTTTCTCTTGGCTGTCAGTTATCCTGAGCCCACTGTGGATCATGTCTCCCCACTGTCTGATTGTCCTACTTACTCTCATCCTCAGACATCATATACAGCAGCTCAAAGTTGTCCACATCCTCATGCTGCAACAAATTTTGGTCCAAGGCCCTGCGGATGAGGCTTGTCACCGTCTCCTGAAAGGTCACCTGGATCAGGGTGGGACAAATGTCATCAGAGAATGGCTTTTAGAAGAGCTACCCAGAAGACTGTGGTCAAACATTCAGGAGAAATCTCAGCTACATATACAAGGGCACAATCTTGTTATCCTGCTACCTGAGTGTGTCCTCCATATACCACCTGGGTTCTTGCAATGTGCTACTAGAACAATCCTGGTACAAATATCTGCCTGTACCTGCCATCTCCCCTCCCCCTGGGGAGCCACATTCCACTCATGTCAAAGGACCAAACTGCCTATGCACAGACACACTCTCATCTCACTGAGATGAGAGCAATGGGCCAGGGATCTGCGCACCAAGTGTGATCTGGGATGCAGGCTGCCTTTGTGGGTGGAAGAGGCAGATGCACTGAAAATTTGGGTCCTGACTGCCACGACACAAAACAGACTCAGATACAAGAGTGTGCACTTGAGTGCTTCATGATAGCTTTGAGAGGCCCTGGCCTCTGGAAGCTCGGTGCGGGTCTGGTTGTCATGATGTACTTGACTCAGCACTGGCAGTCACTGAACATGTCTCCTCTGCAGCTGGACACCTGCAGCATTAGCGTGTCTACTGCACATCCATAGAAATTCTGCCAAGAACCCCTTTAGCTCTGTATTTACATACATGCAAAGCCTAACATTCCGAAGCTTTGGCATGACCCCCCAGGTGATCCCGACCCCAAATTCCTACACCTAGTCATGCTAAGGAGGTTCTCTTCCCTGCCACCAGGAACACATCCCCTCCTACACATGTGACAAGTCACTGCCACCTCCTCTGCTCCAACTTCACTCATTGAGAATACCAAGTTCTAGGCACTGCAGCCTGCACCCTGGACATATCTCTGCCTTCATCTGTCCACAGCACTTCCGTCTGCACTTCTGGCCTGCAAAACCCACAATACACAGGCCCACTCACCACTGAAGCTGGGCATGCTGATGCTCTCCCTCCTCAGGTCAAGCCCTTAAGACGGACCTCTCTCTTCTTTATTTTCCACCATAGCCCTGGGTTTGGCTGTGTCTCCTGCCTTCCACTGTGTGGACACCCAGGAGGCAGCCCTGCTGTCGGGCTTACCGGGATGCGCTTTGTCTCCCTCAGGCTCTGTCCCTCTAGGAGGTCATGAACAACG
Source organism: Urocitellus parryii (assembly GCF_045843805.1). Taxonomy (NCBI): domain Eukaryota; kingdom Metazoa; phylum Chordata; class Mammalia; order Rodentia; family Sciuridae; genus Urocitellus; species Urocitellus parryii. The sequence goes on from NC_135548.1 coordinate 45,093,479, forward strand.
CGGCTGTCTTCCACCTGCTCGCTGGAGTGAAGCAGTGAGGAGCTGCTACTCACAGCTGCTGGGGTCCTGGATGCCACTGCCACAGAAGGTTCCAAGAACTGTGGGGGATGACAACATCAGCAAAGCCCAGCAACTGCACCCCACCCAGCCTGGCAGTTGGCTCTGTGGGCATTCTACAACATCCATACAGAACCTGAGGTTCTTGTCCCCTTGGAGGATGTGGAGTGGCACCAGGAGTAAAGATTGAAGAAGGTGGCTGTTTTGGGAACAAGAGATCCAGCACCTGCTGGGTGGGGATGAAATCCCAGGAGATTAACCCCATGTTGCTGCTGAAATGTAGGTTCCTCCCACAAATGACAGGCAGGAGCTCATTCCTAAGCTGGTCCTGCCTGTAAGGTTCAAGGCTCTGAACCCTGAAGGGCTCCTCCGTGTTCTGATCATTTTCACCCTGGGTTGGGACCAAGAATGGTGGGTTCAAAATGGAAATGGTGACAAACAGAAAAATGACTTGTGCCAATACACTAGAGTCAAAGCACAATGGGACAGTTCCCATCAGTACAAACACACACACACACACACACACACACACACAGAGTCAGAATAGGAGTCCTGGGCCATTCATCAGGGATCAGACTAGAGGGCCTGTTGGGCTCACCTGCCCTGTGCTACTCACTGTTACTCTTGAGCTCCTCTGCGACAATCGCCAGAGGCTCTGGCGTCTAAGATGAAGCCTCACCCAGTGTATCCACAAAAGGGCTAGTTGGCCCCCCTGAGATTCCTGGGAGCCTGAGGCTCGGCATTGTCTGCAACCACAGGAGAACATCCTTCTCCCTCCAGTGGCTCCAACCAAGTGAGCTCGGATGGCTTGGTCAGTGAAGTGGGTGCCTGGATACCAGGGTTCCATGTTCTGTTTGATCCATTGTCAAGGCAATGATGTCATTTCCTGTGCCCATACCTGAGCCTCTTTTCACATAAGACCACTTTCAACAGCCCTATGGGCTGCCGATTTCTCCTCCATGCCTACCCATCTCAGGTGCGCAGGTGTTCACCAACAACTACCCAAACATCCCCACCAGCATCTGCCCTGCTTGGTGCCACTAGAGTTCCAGCTTGGAGCCTTCAAAAATGCATTCACAACCAGTCCTTCCCTCTCAGCAGCTTTTGGACCCTGGTCCCATCATTGTGCAACTCATGGTGTGCCCAGTCTTTTCTGGAAAGTAGGGTAGCATCTAATCTCTAGGGTTTATTGTGTCTATTGGCCCATAACACCCTCTGTTCTCTCTGAAACCAGAGATGGGACTCACAGGTGGCTAAAGCACAAATGTAGAGATGGGATAATCACAAGAAAGGGAGAGACAAAGAATGCACCCTAACTCAATCAGGCCTGTGTCCCACACAGGGACATGGCCAATGTCCGTCCCATCGTGGCTGCAGTTCCCTCTCTACACCATGGCAAGTTGGAGGGGACTGAGATGCAGAGGCTGCTCCCCTCTGCCATACAACTTCCCAAGGCTTCTCCTAAGATTTCAAAAGGGCCAAGTGTGTCTAGTGTTGGGGTCTCACAGAGACTCCGAGGTACCACAGCATCCTGCTGCCCAGAACCGGTTCACCCCTCACCTCAAGGGGGCTCAGCCTCTGGATTCATGGGAATTGAAGTGGGTACAGGTGATGGGATATCACCTCCAAGACTGAGTTATGCCAAGTCCATGACCCCTGTCTGCATCCCTGTCTCCAGCACCACTCCCCCCTCTCTCTTTCCTCTTCAGAGCAAACAAATCCATTTAGCAAGTGTGTCCTGTGATAAAGACATGACGGTCACCCATCCTCTCATTACAAAAACACTGAGGCTCAGCCAACATGGATCCTACAGGGAACACAGGCATAAACTCAGACTCCGATCCTCCCAGCCGAGCCTCAGTGGAGCCTGGACTCCCAGCCTCCTGAGTCAAGGAAACAGAGGTTCCTAGCCGAGCCACCTTGGATGCAGCCGCACACAAACTGAACTCATCAATGCCCCTTGCTCTCAGTTGTGAGTAAGAGGGGAAGTGGTGTTTCACAACCCTGGACATCAAGGGCAGTCTCCAGGCTTTGGGGTGTGCCCTGGCCTCTGTCTATCTGCCCAGGCTCTCCAACCCACACTGGCCTCTTACCCAACCTCCTCCTAGGGCCAAACTCAATCCTGCCTCTCAATTTCTGCTGCCTTCCCCAACACACTGCTCCCCAAAATGAGCAGGGCTGGCTCTCGGTTATCATGCTGGTGCCAGCAGCAATGCCACCCCACTGACATAATTCTGAGTCCCAACCTAGGCACTCCAGCTGTCTTTGCCACACCTGGCCTGTTTGGGCTCTGGCTCTTGCTCTTTTCTTTCATGTGCATGTGTTTTGAGGTTTTGAGTTTCTCCCACTGCAGAACTGCAGCTGTGGCAGGGTAGAGCTCATGAGGGTGACATTCTGAGCCACATCCAATCCCATCAGGACTGTTCACTGGGGTGACTGCTGGAACACAGTGATGAGTGAACACATGGGAGGTGGTTGGACCCACCTTGCCTCTGAGTGGCTTCCTTTCAGGACAGGAATGTAGGCATGGGAGCCCCTGGCGTGGGATGCTTTGCACAAGGCGTGACCATGGGCTCTCTTTCCTGGCAAAAATAGCTCCACTCAGCATGGAGAGCACTGTCATTCCTGGTGGCTAACAACAGCCCTGGACCCCAGAAAGGAACCCACACTCAAGATTAACGTCTGAGTGTGCGTGTCCTCGAGGAAATGAGGTCTCCTGATCCCAGGTGCAAAGGGGTAAGTCCTCTAACTCCAGGGGCCATGAAGGGACATCTGAGTTTCCCTTGTCCTTCTTTCCCTCTCTAACTAACCACAGTTAGGACCCTGGCCTCATTCCCCAGTGAGGATCATTAGGCTCCATAAAGGACAGTCTCTATGATGCTCAGTGGACCAACACCCTCTGCACAACCCATAACCCTATTCACCCAAGAGGCAAGAGGATTTCTATTCAGGAAAACCAGGAAAGGGAGAGCCTTTCTCAAGGACACAAGGACATTAGTGAGTGAGGGAGTGATTAATGGATGGAGAACTATTTCCAACACCAACTTCCAGGAGCATATATGGCCCCCTGGAGAATTCTGCAGTGTGTTGGTGATTAAGGAGAACGTGTGAATTCAGGGGTCACTAGGTCCTCTCAGCCATAAGGAGGGAAACTGCCATAAAGGAACTAGGACAAGGGTGCGAGGAATGCTCACTGGTGGGAGATCGGAAGGAAGGAAAGTGTACTCATTAGAAAAGTGTCGCCTGAAAATTCTTAGCCAGCCAAAAGTCGTGCGAACTTGTGTGGGAAAAGAGTCTTTGCACAGTGATGAAGCTAAGAGCTCACATGATGGAACACAGCATCAACTGGGACCAAATCCAATATCTGATATTCTTGTAGGAAGAGGAGAGTCTGGACCCAGATACCAGGGAGACTGGGGGATACCGGATATGTGAGGTTGGAGCCAGGGCGGGATGCCCATATGGGAACCACAGATCGTGGGCAGCAATAGGAGAGTGGGCAAGGGCTGGGAGAGTTGGGGAGACAGTCCCCTTGAAACCTGGGAGGGGTTATGGCACTGGGACAGCCCAACACCTACTGTGTTGAGCCTCTGGAGCTCAACGGAAGACACTTCCTCTGTTGTCGGCCACCCAGTTAACAGAGTTTGGTTGCAGCAGCCTAGGACCCAGCTGAAGGTCTGAGCATGTTGGCCATGCAGGTTGGATCTGGACCACAGACACCCTCATCAGAGATTGTAGGGTCTCAGCCCTGAGGCAAGACAGGCACTAAGTCAGGCCAGGTGGGGAAACGGATAGGCACACACTCTGGGGGCTGGTGCCTGTGTTACTGGGAGCACTTCTGATCGCAATTACCTGATCTGCTGCCAACACAGGCTACAGAGGAGGGTACAGAAACACAGACCACGGATCTGCCCCACTCAGTGGGCCCAGGCCAACACCACACCCAGCAGCCTCGTGCCATACCCAATGAGTCTCGAAGCGGCCCCCCTCTTCCCATCCTGAGAGCTCTTCCCTTCCTCATGTGCCAATAGCTCCCTACTGTCACTGGCAATATCTACTCTGTGAGATGTCAACATCCGTGGGTACTGTTCTCTCATCCCAGGACAGTGTGGTCCCACACACCTTGGTGAAATGGGCCACCTGGAGGCTGGACCTGGAGGTTGTTGAGGCTGAATGGCAGCGGTGGTCCTCTGGCACTTAATATTATTTAAGTTAAAAAAAAAAAAACAAAAACAAAAACAAAAAAAACGGGTCTTGGTGCTCAAAAATGTTTGATTTGCATATTCTCATCCCCTAACCCCAATATTTTCATTATTTCCTCACATATGAAATCTTACTAGCATAAAGGTAATTTCGTATTAAACAAAGTGGATTGAAATAACATTGGTAAAAATAATCAATCACCATACTTTCAATTTTTGTTCTGCTTTCCTATTAGAAACCACTTGGATACAAGAGAACAGAGGACAGACTCATGGAAATGCTTGAAATGACAAGAAGCTCCCACTCAAGCTCAGCATTCAGTCCTGGACAGGGTAAGACCAGGCCACTTTGACATCTGTGCCAAAGAGTCTACCAGACAGAATCCTCTGACTGATCCCTGACTGAGCCATAGGAACTGGCTAGAAAAGCCTTCACATCCTCAATACATTCTTCACGTCAGAATACTTGACAACCATTGATATCCATCTCTCGTTAACTTGCTCCCCAGCCAACCATTCTTCAACAAATTCAAAGGAGTAACTCATGCAAGCACACAGAAAGGGGTGTTCACTACACACATCCATGTGCGAAAAAGACAACTGGTATTTCTTGTTTGGGCTATTTCAAATGAAATCCCTTCTGCATGACCTCCACAAACCAAAGGAAAATATTTGTGAAATTCCCACGTAGAAGACAAGATACACTTGCCAAGGAGGCAGTGGCAAGAATTTTGACACTCCAAATGTAGAGTGTGTGTTTAGGAAGCAGTCACAGTTTCCATGAGAGAGTCCCATGAAATCAATTAGGAAGATCCATGCTCTAGCCCTACCATGCAAGTGATGTGACTTGAAAGAGTCACTTAGTCTTAGTAACCATCATCACTAACAACTAAGTCAATGAATAAAGGTCCTCAGGTGCCAAGCTACAAAATGTGGGATGAGCATGCATGAGGATGGGTGGGAGAAGTCTCCAACTCTAACACAATTAGGGAAGGATGTGCTGACCTCAAGTGGCTGGGGGGCTGGGATCCTGCCACAGAGGGGGATTCCAAACCTCACATCCCCTGACCCAGGCCAGAAGACCAGGTAGAGTCCAAGGACCCTGGGGTGGCCCAATGGCAATAAAGGTCAAAAGGAACTAGGGATCTGCCTGGTCCCTCAATCCCCTACTCTGAGCAGGGCTGCATGACGAGGCCAGAGGCCATCCACAGCAATCTGCCTTTACAGGAAAACAGGGACTGCAGGCTGCCTCTGGCTCACTGAATCAGGGTGGTGTTTTCATAAAGCAAGACCACTTCCTCACATTTGACCAGCAGCTCATGTGTTGACAGCACAATGACTGACTTGACTCCGGCCCTGATGAATGAAATAGAAAATTCATAGCAAACCCATCTTTAGCTCTTCCACATCATCAGGGGCTCTGATTCAATTCCGTCCAGAAAGGTGTCTGAAATGATTTCTAAACATGCTGGGGACTCACCTCTGTGTGGAACTTTTCAGGAAAAAGGGGATCAAATCTCATGAAGCAACTCTTCTCTCTTCTAGCCCATGGGCAATGCAAGGAACCTGCATGATACCAGAGGCTCACTTCTCTCTTCTCATGTCTTCTGGAAAGGATTCGTTAATGCTTCCTGCAAGGTGAAGCAGAAGCCTGCATCCCCAGCTGCACAGAAGTGTTTTAGGGCAGTGTCTCCCTTAAAACCCAAAAATAAAAAAAACAGGTCATTCAACAGGCACATGGATTCGAGTACATGTTCAATGATCCCTCCTCCCTGGAGCCTTCCACATGCCCATCTTCCACATTCACAGAGCAATGCTTGGCCATTCTCAAGACCAGGAGACCATGATGCTCCTCACCAGGAAGTCAATAAGGAACATGAAGAGAGCAGCATGGATTGCAGAAGGTGGCACATCAAGGATCTTCAGCTCTGCTGCTAGAACACAAGAGCTTAACTTCAGTATTGACTTTTTGCCAACTACCAAGTACGATAGCAGTGTCAAGCCCAATATGCAGATATGCAAGTAGTAGGTGACACCCCGCATCCATTCACAAAAGTGGGCAACATCTGCATCAGTACAAGGAAGTATCTTACCCTTACTCATAAAAATCATCAGAAACAAAATAAAATGGATGCAAGACTTCTCATTTCACTATTAGGTAGCTGTTGGAATTCCCTATTAAATAATACCTCCTCCAAAATAAAAAGTATCTCAGACATGTGTCAACTATTCAATGGATGACATTTTAAAAACTATGGACTTTACTTAATATTTATGTATGCTATATCCCTGCCTAAGGCTCTATGAGAAAGGAGCACATAGAATTGGATCTTTGAAAATCTCACATTTGCTGATAAATATTACTGCTGATCTCAGGCATGGCGAAGTGAAAAGTGGGACTTTGGATATTCCAAGAATGCTATGTTGTGGGATTGGTGTCCCTGATTCATACATAGCATATGGTTTCTATGAAATCCAGTGAGGGAGCAGGAGTAACGAAGCTGATTGCACAGATGACCTCAGGGAATACTGACAGATAGGCCAAATGAAAAATATGCTCCAGCTAACCATTGGTATTTGGGCTTCTGATCCCAGTCCTGTTTTTAAAAAAGGTGCAGACAGGCAGTGTTCATTAAAAACTGTCTACCATGTAAAAGTGGGTAATTTAAATGGCATCTAGTTACACATCTGATAGAATGGTCGGGCAACATATGAATTTCATTCTAACAACAACAACAACAACAACAAAACATAGAAAATGAGACATAAAGATAAAACCTTGTCTTCACCAGGATGCCTAAAAATAGGTTTTATTTGGCTCATGCCAATAAATATCTTTCAATAGAATTTCTGATTTCTGAATGAATCCATTCAACTTCATACTGCACAGATCACAAGGTTTTCTTTACAGAATATTCTCTTCTTCTTCTTAAAGCCTCACATAGAAAATGTCTCACAGGACATAGGAGGGCTAAAGTTTGAAGGCATCTAATTGTACTCTAAAACAATTATGAACCTATTCGATCCATTATTAATCAATATCACCACTTTACCACTTGAACCAAATCACAGAAAATTGGAAACAGATGATCATTGGCTTTGATACCTTTACTTCTGTTTCATTACTCAGAGTCGATCAACTCTATACTTCAAGTGACACAGATTTATTACAGAATGCCTAAGATCCTAAGGATCTATTTTAGCTCAGCCCATGGTATTGCTTCATTATTTTATTATTTTGTAAGTAATAAAATATAACTTCATGTTGGATGATATATTCAAGCCATGAATATATCATCCAACATTGTTCTTCCCAAAATATTAGCCCAATTTCTGCGCGCGCTCACTTACTGTTCAGGAATTTTACTAATTGTTTGAAGGTTCTAGAGGACCTGTTAGACTCCTAATGGACAAACCATACAACATACTCCAGAGAACGGACGAGTGCCATAAGAAGAAAATAAGGTCAGCCTACAGCAATGGGCAGCTGCCTGCCCTCGGCTGGGAGGAGCCCTGGCCATGGCACCAGGGCTGCTGGGCAGCAGAAGCCTCCACAGCCCTGCAGGGAGCCTGGAGCACAGCTCTGCCTAACCATGCTCAGCCCTGGACAGATGCACATGAGTTCCCATCACAGGCTCGAGTGTGACAGTCCCAGGTGCATGCCTGTCATGCCAGCCACCAGGGAGGCTGAGGCAAGAGGAACGTTTGAGGTCAGCCTTGGCAACTTAGACCCCGAGGCAAAGGGGAAATACTTTTACAGGGGTCTCTGAGGGTGTAGCTCAGGTAGGTCACTTGCCTCACAGGCTCAAGGCCCTGGGTTCAATCCCCAGAACCCACGTACACACAAAAAGTGAACTTGGAATATTGTTTAAAATGATGGATCAGGTACACACAAGGACTTCAATATGACCTCTCAGAGGAGCTCAATTTGAGATCAGACTGAACAAAAGACCACCTGGACCATTGACTCAGTGTCTGAAACCCTCTGTGAGCATGGGAAGCACTGCTGGCAAGACACCAGAGGTCCAAAGCACTTGTGCCCCCTGCAGGGGTGTCTCTTCTCTACCGCCAAAGACTGTTCCCCTCCTGGGGCAGCTGAGAGCAAGCTGGGCCTTGGAGCAAGGACTAGTGCTTTAGATATAGACTATGCAAGCAAGGGGCAATGTCTTTAATAAAACTAAAATTAAAAAGTCACATTGAAAAAATTTTAAAAAGAAGAAAATTAGGTCAAGTAGAGGAAGCCCATTTTCACAGGAAAAAATCCCCCAGTGAAAAGCATCAGAATAGATACCAAGAAAAATACCAACAAAAACAGTGTGCTCCCACTATGTATCTACTCAACATGCAAAAGTTAGAAAGCTAGATAATACAATCCTGGCCACAGGTAGAGCTATGCAGAAGAGCCACCTGGCAGTGCTTAGTCAAAGAAGTAAACATGCACACTTTGACCTAGAAATTCCACCTGTGTGTAAACCAGGCGGTGCTTAAGCAGTTTCACAAGGGGACATGCACAGGGAAATTTATCCTCAGGTTCTTATAGAGTTGTCTGTGCTTACAGGGAGTTGATGGTTGTCAAGATGCCCACAGCTGCGAAAGTCAAAAGCTAAAAATATAATAGATGCCAACCTGGATATATTAATAATCCCGTATCTATGATCACCTTCATAAGGTAGCTTCCCAACTTCTGTGTGGAAGTGAGTTCCTCCTTGGCCCTTACACTGTTGTGGAGACCACTAGGAGTTCAGCTTTGTGCAGGATCATCTGACCTGGACTTTTGGCAAGACCTGTACAGCCCTCACACATGCTCAGATGCTACAGGACTTTTCAGACCAGTCCAGACAACAGTAGGCATCCATTCATTGTCTGCACTCTACAGATTCCTAGATGCACGACATTCATTACCATCAAATGCAGAATTTTCATCAAAAACTAATATATATATATCATTCCAATCTGAATCAAGAAAATCGGAAATATCCCCAAATCCAAAGAGTGGATCCCCATTGTGATGCTACAAGTTGAAAATTCCACAGCTGACCTCATGGGATGGTTCACAGTCAAAAGACAGCTGCATGAAAAATATTACATGACCTTCCTGCTATGTGAAAAGTGGCATGTGAAGTACACATGCATGTCTTCCTCAGACATGGGTTCATTTGCAAGACACCTTGTGCAATTGAAAATACTCCAAAAGGGGAGAAATCAGAACCATGTCTCCAAAGTATTTCAGCAGAGACCAACTCCATCTGTCTATCTATCTCTCAGTGAGTGTGTGTGCTCTTGTGTGTGTTTGTGTGTCTTTGTTTGTGTTTGTACCATCATAGCTGATACTTCATGCCCCCATTGGAAAACTGACTCAGATAATGCCATCTGCCAAACTCCTAAAAACCAAAGTTCTTGCTGATAGAATGAAACATTCCTTCCTGTTGGTTTGGATGTGTCCTTTAGGAATCACTGCTACATTTAGTATACTCAAATCATCACAGTAGATCAGGTAACAAAAACATATATATTTTAAAATAATAATAATATATTAATGGAAACAACAAATACAGGATAGAGTAACAACTGTGTTACTAAACAAGGTCAAGGACAATGGCAAACTATAGATTCAAACTTTGAAGAAAATAGTAATCAATGTAAATATTCCTGGGCTGCCTCAGCCCCGCCCAGGCACACAGCAACAGAATGGTTTTGCAAGCATCCTCAGGAGGGCAGGAGCCTTCTTTGCAGGACGAGAGGGAGGTTGAGGCTCGATCCACCCATCATTCTTTTGGGAGAGGCTCCTTTTCCTCAGCACAAAGTTGGATTTTTTGTGAGGATTCTTGGCATCCAATACGTTGGCCTCTGCTGGAATCCTCAGCTCTGGGGAGAGAGGGGTGTACAAAAAGAAGTTGGCACTCAGGAGGTGCTCCCTAGGACACGCCAACATCTGAGAGCCTGTGCCAGAAAAGGCCAGAGCCACACACCTGAGAGCTCTCCAATTCAGCACCAATACCAACAAAGACAGCCTCCACAGTCCTCCCTGAGGAAGAACTAGGCAGAGCACTTCAACAGACCTAATGTCTGTTCCTACCGAAGGCTTTGGACTCCAGAATATCTCAGGTCCTCTTGCATCTGCCAAAGCACACCACTAGGGTTTGCATCTGAAATCTCCCACAAAAGGCTCCTGTGCCGAAGATTCAGTCCCCACATGAGCCATCTTCATAGGTGGGTTTGGAGGGAAGCATTGGATGGTGAGTGCTCTGATGTCAACATGAAACTCTCATTCAAGATGAATACACTACTGGGGGGTGGGAGGGACTGGAAGAAAGGTTGAGCATGGTTGGAGTAAGACCTAAACAGGGTTGTGCCCTGGGCAACAGTACCTTGTTCCTGTTGGCTCCACTGAATCCTCATTCTCCAAGGAGAGGTCCTCCCTCTCCATCTTTCTCTCTCTCCCTCTCTGCCAGCCTCGTTCTCTCTCTCCCAGTCTATGCCTTTGTGGCAAGGGCTGAGGAGCTCTCCACTGCCACGCACTAGAGCTTTATGGACAGCCTCAGTGCACAACCAAAGAGAAAGCTATGAAACCCAGAGAAAAAAGGCCTAGGATTCCTCCTCTGAGTTATTTTCCTCAAGTATGGCCACAGTGAGGACAGGCTGACCAGCGCGGATACCACGTTAGAGCCATGCTTCTGCGTTGGTGGAGCCCGCCTCCATGTGAACCAGGCTTCTGAGAATGGAGGCCACATTCCAAATACTGCCCTACTGAGAACAATGGTTCCAAAGACCAGCAAAGGGACTGCTTCCCTCCAACATGGTGTATGGCCCAGTGGTGCCATGACCCCGAGTGGGGGAATACAACAGCCGCTTCTCCTTCCTCTGATCATGTGTTTCCTGTCGCCCTCCTCTAACCCAGAGCCTGTTCTCCATCCCTTCTGGGTTGGATGTGGAGATCTCTGCTATGAATTTCTTAGGCTACCAAGGCCCCAGACAGACTTCCTCTTCCATAGACTCTACTAACCTAACAGTAGGTTAAGATAGGAGACAAGTGATCCTAGAACTCATAGGGATGGTGGTCTTCAGGGTACATAGGCTGGGATAATGGCTGCTGTGGTGTTTGGCTCACAAAAACCAACCAACCAACCAACGAAAAAGCGCTGGCATTATTATCAGATGAGCTCTGTGGCTACGTGCTCAGGAAGCCCTCATCTGACTTTAGTTAGGGATCACAACCTGGCTATTGTGATCACTCCTTGCCTAGTGGACTCAGGTGCGTAAGACCATGGAATTTATGCAAAAACAGATGATTCAGGCTGTCTCCCAGGCTGTGTTTTCTTCCCAATTTCATCCTGTTACTGCTTGCTAGAATCCTGGCAATGCTCTGCCCAGGCAGTGGTTTTTTGGTGACACCGAAGGCTTTCAATAGTACTGCTTCAGTCCACAAAATGCCAGTTCCCTCTTTAGCCCATGCATTCCCATGTTCCTTTGAAACCACTCCTATCCCAGACCATGAAAACATACTGCTCCTGGAGAGAGGCTGTCCTCCTCACTCCTCAAAGATGTCAGCTTTGGATGCCTGTTCATGTCCAGGGGAGGGCACCTGGTGGGGAGCCGCAATATCCACCGGGGTATACCATTGGACCTCAAGACCTTCCACCAGCAGAAGTGCAGTTGGCTTTGTGCACGAACCCAACACACCTGTTGGAGTGTTCTTGGGGGTCAGAGACTACTCTTTGTTGCTAAGAGTTGACCTGAGTCCACATCCTGACCCTTGCTCTCTGCTATCTGATTGTCTCACTTACTCTGACGGCGAGAGATGATTTGGCCCAGCTCATAATCCTCTGGATTCTCCTCAGTAAGGAAGTGTAGGTCGAGGGCGCTGCGGATGACGACAGGAGCCCTATCGTGGCAGGTCACCTGGAGCAGCATGGGAGACAGGCCTTCAGGAAATGGGCCTTGAAGTGACTACTCAAGGACAGTGGGCAGGGGCATTCTGGAGGCACCTCCACTCTAAATACAAGGGCAACATCCATGACCCTACTACCCGAGGCTGACCTCCTGCTCATCGTGTGGGCTCTTCCCACAGGCTACTAGCCCAATCCTTGTACATAGGACTTCCTGGGCCTGCCATTGCTCTTTGTGGAGCTGCACTCCTCTCGGAGTGAAAGGACCCCACTACCTGCATACAGATGCAATCTCATCCCACAAGTTGGGAGGAATGGGACAATAGCCTCCAAGATCCCAGGTCTGCCCGAGGATGCAGGCGGCATTGGGAATGGCCTAGGCACAAAACCTAGAGGCTTTGGTCTGGATTGCCACGGCCAAAAACAGACCCAGGAACATGACCACACACAGGAGAGCTGAAAGATAGCCACGAGAGCTCCTGGCCTCCAGAGGCTCAGTGCTGGCTGGGATGTAGGAGGCCACCTCATCCGGCAAGGGTGGTCATTGGGTTACCTGGACATTTAGTGTGCTTGCTCCACATCCATATCGACTCTGCAGAGAGACTCTCTCAGCTCCTTGTTCAAGGAACATGGAGAACCTCACACTGCTGTCCTCCTCCATAGACGTCAGCATCCCATACAAGGGAACCTGCAACCTAGTTCCTGTCCTATTCTCATCTGTCACCCATACCTGTCCCTGCCCTTCTGGACTGCATGCTGCCACCTGACACACAGACTCCCTCAGACATGGCAGTGGACAAGCTGCTGCACTCGCTCATCTCAGCTCCAGCCCTTCACACTGACCTCTCCCTTCTTGATTCCCATCTATCCTCCTGATCATCCAGAAGCTCCAAATTCAAGAGGGCATGAGTAGTCCATGGTATTGGACCAGTGTCTGCTCCCCACCCAGGTGTAAGCACCACGGGACACCCCTGCTCCCAGGCTTACCAGAACACTCTTGGCCATCTCTGGACTTTGTGTTTCTAAGTGGACACGAATTAAGCAGGTGTCTCCCACCTGCTTGTGGGAAAGCGGCCTGGAGGACTTGCAGGTTGATTCTGAGAACTGTGGGGGATGGAACATCAGCAAACCCAGAAACAGAAAGCCACCCCAGACTGTCAGTTGGCTCTATGGGCTTCCAGCAAATATGTCCAGGTGCTGAGGCTTCTTATTTCCTCAGGTCGGAGTGGAATGGCAGCACATGCACAGCTTGAATAAGGTAGGTGTTTACCTCCTTTCCCTTGACCTGGGGGCGTTTCCTCACGATGAAATATTGTATTCCCAGATTCATGGACAGACACACGAGTGAGTGGTCAGAGACCTTGATTTCTGCAGAGCGAAGTGGAGAGAATTGTTAGGTGGCACTCAAGGATTATACCACAAAACACCCACAACCCCTGAGAGTCTCCACCAGGCCCATCACACTTTGGTATTTTGGGGCCAAGGCCCACTTTCTCTTGGCTGTCAGTTATCCTGAGCCCACTGTGGATCATGTCTCCCCACTGTCTGATTGTCCTACTTACTCTCATCCTCAGACATCATATACAGCAGCTCAAAGTTGTCCACATCCTCATGCTGCAACAAATTTTGGTCCAAGGCCCTGAGGATGAGGCTTGTCACCGTCTCCTGAAAGGTCACCTGGATCAGGGTGGGACAAATGTCATCAGAGAATGGCTTTTAGAAGAGCTACCCAGAAGACTGTGGTCAAACATTCAGGAGAAATCTCAGCTACATATACAAGGGCACAATCTTGTTATCCTGCTACCTGAGTGTGTCCTCCATATACCACCTGGGTTCTTGCAATGTGCTACTAGAACAATCCTGGTACAAATATCTGCCTGTACCTGCCATCTCCCCTCCCCCTGGGGAGCCACATTCCACTCATGTCAAAGGACCAAACTGCCTATGCACAGACACACTCTCATCTCACTGAGATGAGAGCAATGGGCCAGGGATCTGCGCACCAAGTGTGATCTGGGATGTAGGCTGCCTTTGTGGGTGGAAGAGGCAGATGCACTGAAAATTTGGGTCCTGACTGCCACGACACAAAACAGACTCAGATACAAGAGTGTGCACTTGAGTGCTTCATGATAGCTTTGAGAGGCCCTGGCCTCTGGAAGCTCGGTGCGGGTCTGGTTGTCATGATGTACTTGACTCAGCACTGGCAGTCACTGAACATGTCTCCTCTGCAGCTGGACACCTGCAGCATTAGCGTGTCTACTGCACATCCATAGAAATTCTGCCAAGAACCCCTTTAGCTCCGTATTTACATACATGCAAAGCCTAACATTCCGAAGCTTTGGCATGACCCCCCAGGTGATCCCGACCCCAAATTCCTACACCTAGTCATGCTAAGGAGGTTCTCTTCCCTGCCACCAGGAACACATCCCCTCCTACACATGTGACAAGTCACTGCCACCTCCTCTGCTCCAACTTCACTCATTGAGAATACCAAGTTCTAGGCACTGCAGCCTGCACCCTGGACATATCTCTGCCTTCATCTGTCCACAGCACTTCCGTCTGCACTTCTGGCCTGCAAAACCCACAATACACAGGCCCACTCACCACTGAAGCTGGGCATGCTGATGCTCTCCCTCCTCAGGTCAAGCCCTTAAGACGGACCTCTCTCTTCTTTATTTCCCACCATAGCCCTGGGGTTGGCTGTGTCTCCTGCCTTCCACTGTGTGGACACCCAGGAGGCAGCCCTGCTGTCGGGCTTACCGGGATGCGCTTTGTCTCCCTCAGGCTCTGTCCCTCTAGGAGGACGTGAACAACGCGGCTGTCTTCCACCTGCTCGCTGGAGTGAAGCAGTGAGGAGCTGCTACTCACAGCTGCTGGGGTCCTGGATGCCACTGCCACAGAAGGTTCCAAGAACTGTGGGGGATGACAACATCAGCAAAGCCCAGCAACTGCACCCCACCCAGCCTGGCAGTTGGCTCTGTGGGCATTCTACAACATCCATCCAGAACCTGAGGTTCTTGTCCCCTTGGAGGATGTGGAGTGGCACCAGGAGTAAAGACTGAAGAAGGTGGCTGTTTTGGGAACAAGAGATCCAGCACCTGCTGGGTGGGGATGAAATCCCAGGAGATTAACCCCATGTTGCTGCTGAAATGTAGGTTCCTCCCACAAATGACAGGCAGGAGCTCATTCCTAAGCTGGTCCTGCCTGTAAGGTTCAAGGCTCTGAACCCTGAAGGGCTCCTCCGTGTTCTGATCATTTTCACCCTGGGTTGGGACCAAGAATGGTGGGTTCAAAATGGAATTGGTGACAAACAGAAAAATGACTTGTGCCAATACACTAGAGTCAAAGCACAATGGGACAGTTCCCATCAGTACAAACACACACACACACACACACACACACACACACACACACACACACACACAGAGTCAGAATAGGAGTCCTGGGCCATTCATCAGGGATCAGACTAGAGGGCCTGCTGGGCTCACCTGCCCTGTGCTACTCACTGTTACTCTTGAGCTCCTCTGCGACAATCGCCAGAGGCTCTGGCGTCTAAGATGAAGCCTCACCCAGTGTATCCACAAAAGGGCTAGTTGGCCCCCCTGAGATTCCTGGGAGCCTGAGGCTCGGCATTGTCTGCAACCACAGGAGAACATCCTTCTCCCTCCAGTGGCTCCAACCAAGTGAGCTCGGATGGCTTGGTCAGTGAAGTGGGTGCCTGGATACCAGGGTTCCATGTTCTGTTTGATCCATTGTCAAGGCAATGATGTCATTTCCTGTGCCCATACCTGAGCCTCTTTTCACATAAGACCACTTTCAACAGCCCTATGGGCTGCCGATTTCTCCTCCATGCCTACCCATCTCAGGTGCGCAGGTGTTCACCAACAACTACCCAAACATCCCCACCAGCATCTGCCCTGCTTGGTGCCACTAGAGTTCCAGCTTGGAGCCTTCAAAAATGCATTCACAACCAGTCCTTCCCTCTCAGCAGCTTTTGGACCCTGGTCCCATCATTGTGCAACTCATGGTGTGCCCAGTCTTTTCTGGAAAGTAGGGTAGCATCTAATCTCTAGGGTTTATTGTGTCTATTGGCCCATAACACCCTCTGTTCTCTCTGAAACCAGAGATGGGACTCACAGGTGGCTAAAGCACAAATGTAGAGATGGGATAATCACAAGAAAGGGAGAGACAAAGAATGCACCCTAACTCAATCAGGCCTGTGTCCCACACAGGGACATGGCCAATGTCCGTCCCATCGTGGCTGCAGTTCCCTCTCTACACCATGGCAAGTTGGAGGGGACTGAGATGCAGAGGCTGCTCCCCTCTGCCATACAACTTCCCAAGGCTTCTCCTAAGATTTCAAAAGGGCCAAGTGTGTCTAGTGTTGGGGTCTCACAGAGACTCCGAGGTACCACAGCATCCTGCTGCCCAGAACCGGTTCACCCCTCACCTCAAGGGGGCTCAGCCTCTGGATTCATGGGAATTGAAGTGGGTACAGGTGATGGGATATCACCTCCAAGACTGAGTTATGCCAAGTCCATGACCCCTGTCTGCATCCCTGTCTCCAGCACCACTCCCCCCTCTCTCTTTCCTCCTCAGAGCAAACAAATCCATTTAGCAAGTGTGTCCTGTGATAAAGACATGACGGTCACCCATCCTCTCATTACAAAAACACTGAGGCTCAGCCAACATGGATCCTACAGGGAACACAGGCATAAACTCAGACTCCGATCCTCCCAGCCGAGCCTCAGTGGAGCCTGGACTCCCAGCCTCCTGAGTCAAGGAAACAGAGGTTCCTAGCCGAGCCACCTTGGATGCAGCCGCACACAAACTGAACTCATCAATGCCCCTTGCTCTCAGTTGTGAGTAAGAGGGGAAGTGGTGTTTCACAACCCTGGACATCAAGTGCAGTCTCCAGGCTTTGGGGTGTGCCCTGGCCTCTGTCTATCTGCCCAGGCTCTCCAACCCACACTGGCCTCTTACCCAACCTCCTCCTAGGGCCAAACTCAATCCTGCCTCTCAATTTCTGCTGCCTTCCCCAACACACTGCTCCCCAAAATGAGCAGGGCTGGCTCTCGGTTATCATGCTGGTGCCAGCAGCAATGCCACCCCACTGACATAATTCTGAGTCCCAACCTAGGCACTCCAGCTGTCTTTGCCACACCTGGCCTGTTTGGGCTCTGGCTCTTGCTCTTTTCTTTCATGTGCATGTGTTTTGAGGTTTTGAGTTTCTCCCACTGCAGAACTGCAGCTGTGGCAGGGTAGAGCTCATGAGGGTGACATTCTGAGCCACATCCAATCCCATCAGGACTGTTCACTGGGGTGACTGCTGGAACACAGTGATGAGTGAACACATGGGAGGTGGTTGGACCCACCTTGCCTCTGAGTGGCTTCCTTTCAGGACAGGAATGTAGGCATGGGAGCCCCTGGCGTGGGATGCTTTGCACAAGGCGTGACCATGGGCTCTCTTTCCTGGCAAAAATGGCTCCACTCAGCATGGAGAGCACTGTCATTCCTGGTGGCTAACAACAGCCCTGGACCCCAGAAAGGAACCCACACTCAAGATTAACGTCTGAGTGTGCGTGTCCTCGAGGAAATGAGGTCTCCTGATCCCAGGTGCAAAGGGGTAAGTCCTCTAACTCCAGGGGCCATGAAGGGACATCTGAGTTTCCCTTGTCCTTCTTTCCCTCTCTAACTAACCACAGTTAGGACCCTGGCCTCATTCCCCAGTGAGGATCATTAGGCTCCATAAAGGACAGTCTCTAAGATGCTCAGTGGACCAACACCCTCTGCACAACCCATAACCCTATTCACCCAAGAGGCAAGAGGATTTCTATTCAGGAAAACCAGGAAAGGGAGAGCCTTTCTCAAGGACACAAGGACATTAGTGAGTGAGGGAGTGATTAATGGATGGAGAACTATTTCCAACACCAACTTCCAGGAGCATATATGGCCCCCTGGAGAATTGTGCAGTGTGTTGGTGATTAAGGAGAACGTGTGAATTCAGGGGTCACTAGGTCCTCTCAGCCATAAGGAGGGAAACTGCCATAAAGGAACTAGGACAAGGGTGCGAGGAATGCTCACTGGTGGGAGATCGGAAGGAAGGAAAGTGTACTCATTAGAAAAGTGTCGCCTGAAAATTCTTAGCCAGCCAAAAGTCGTGCGAACTTGTGTGGGAAAAGAGTCTTTGCACAGTGATGAAGCTAAGAGCTCACATGATGGAACACAGCATCAACTGGGACCAAATCCAATATCTGATATTCTTGTAGGAAGAGGAGAGTCTGGACCCAGATACCAGGGAGACTGTGGGATACCGGATATGTGAGGTTGGAGCCAGGGCGGGATGCCCATATGGGAACCACAGATCGTGGGCAGCAATAGGAGAGTGGGCAAGGGCTGGGAGAGTTGGGGAGACAGTCCCCTTGAAACCTGGGAGGGGTTATGGCACTGGGACAGCCCAACACCTACTGTGTTGAGCCTCTGGAGCTCAACGGAAGACACTTCCTCTGTTGTCGGCCACCCAGTTAACAGAGTTTGGTTGCAGCAGCCTAGGACCCAGCTGAAGGTCTGAGCATGTTGGCCATGCAGGTTGGATCTGGACCACAGACACCCTCATCAGAGATTGTAGGGTCTCAGCCCTGAGGCAAGACAGGCACTAAGTCAGGCCAGGTGGGGAAACGGATAGGCACACACTCTGGGGGCTGGTGCCTGTGTTACTGGGAGCACTTCTGATCGCAATTCCCTGATCTGCTGCCAACACAGGCTACAGAGGAGGGTACAGAAACACAGACCACGGATCTGCCCCACTCAGTGGGCCCAGGCCAACACCACACCCAGCAGCCTTGTGCCATACCCAATGAGTCTCGAAGCGGCCCCCTCTTCCCATCCTGAGAGCTCTTCCCTTCCTCATGTGCCAATAGCTCCCTACTGTCACTGGCAATATCTACTCTGTGAGATGTCAACATCCGTGGGTACTGTTCTCTCATCCCAGGACAGTGTGGTCCCACACACCCTGGTGAAATGGGCCACCTGGAGGCTGGACCTGGAGGTTGTTGAGGCTGAATGGCAGCGGTGGTCCTCTGGCACTTAATATTATTTAAGTTAAAAAAAACAAAAACAAAAACAAAAACAAAAAACGGGTCTTGGTGCTCAAAAATGTTTGATTTGCATATTCTCATCCCCTAACCCCAATATTTTCATTATTTCCTCACATATGAAATCTTACTAGCATAAAGGTAATTTCGTATTAAACAAAGTGGATTGAAATAACATTGGTAAAAATAATCAATCACCATACTTTCAATTTTTGTTCTGCTTTCCTATTAGAAACCACTTGGATACAAGAGAACAGAGGACAGACTCATGGAAATGCTTGAAATGACAAGAAGCTCCCACTCCAGCTCAGCATTCAGTCCTGGACAGGGTAAGACCAGGCCACTTTGACATCTGTGCCAAAGAGTCTACCAGACAGAATCCTCTGACTGATCCCAGACTGAGCCATAGGAACTGGCTAGAAAAGCCTTCACATCCTCAATACATTCTTCACGTCAGAATACTTGACAACCATTGATATCCATCTCTCGTTAACTTGCTCCCCAGCCAACCATTCTTCAACAAATTCAAAGGAGTAACTCATGCAAGCACACAGAAAGGGGTGTTCACTACACACATCCATGTGCGAAAAAGACAACTGGTATTTCTTGTTTGGGCTATTTCAAATGAAATCCCTTCTGCATGACCTCCACAAACCAAAGGAAAATATTTGTGAAATTCCCACGTAGAAGACAAGATACACTTGCCAAGGAGGCAGTGGCAAGAATTTTGACACTCCAAATGTAGAGTGTGTGTTTAGGAAGCAGTCACAGTTTCCATGAGAGAGTCCCATGAAATCAATTAGGAAGATCCATGCTCTAGCCCTACCATGCAAGTGATGTGACTTGAAAGAGTCACTTAGTCTTAGTAACCATCATCACTAACAACTAAGTCAATGAATAAAGGTCCTCAGGTGCCAAGCTACAAAATGTGGGATGAGCATGCATGAGGATGGGTGGGAGAAGTCTCCAACTCTAACACAATTAGGGAAGGATGTGCTGACCTCAAGTGGCTGGGGGGCTGGGATCCTGCCACAGAGGGGGATTCCAAACCTCACATCCCCTGACCCAGGCCAGAAGACCAGGTAGAGTCCAAGGACCCTGGGGTGGCCCAATGGCAATAAAGGTCAAAAGGAACTAGGGATCTGCCTGGTCCCTCAATCCCCTACTCTGAGCAGGGCTGCATGACGAGGCCAGAGGCCATCCACAGCAATCTGCCTTTACAGGAAAACAGGGACTGCAGGCTGCCTCTGGCTCACTGAATCAGGGTGGTGTTTTCATAAAGCAAGACCACTTCCTCACATTTGACCAGCAGCTCATGTGTTGACAGCACAATGACTGACTTGACTCAGGCCCTGATGAATGAAATAGAAAATTCATAGCAAACCCATCTTTAGCTCTTCCACATCATCAGGGGCTCTGATTCAATTCCGTCCAGAAAGGTGTCTGAAATGATTTCTAAACATGCTGGGGACTCACCTCTGTGTGGAACTTTTCAGGAAAAAGGGGATCAAATCTCATGAAGCAACTCTTCTCTCTTCTAGCCCATGGGCAATGCAAGGAACCTGCATGATACCAGAGGCTCACTTCTCTCTTCTCATGTCTTCTGGAAAGGATTCGTTAATGCTTCCTGCAAGGTGAAGCAGAAGCCTGCATCCCCAGCTGCACAGAAGTGTTTTAGGGCAGTGTCTCCCTTAAAACCCAAAAATAAAAAAAAACAGGTCATTCAACAGGCACATGGATTCGAGTACATGTTCAATGATCCCTCCTCCCTGGAGCCTTCCACATGCCCATCTTCCACATTCACAGAGCAATGCTTGGCCATTCTCAAGACCAGGAGACCATGATGCTCCTCACCAGGAAGTCAATAAGGAACATGAAGAGAGCAGCATGGATTGCAGAAGGTGGCACATCAAGGATCTTCAGCTCTGCTGCTAGAACACAAGAGCTTAACTTCAGTATTGACTTTTTGCCAACTACCAAGTACGATAGCAGTGTCAAGCCCAATATGCAGATATGCAAGTAGTAGGTGACACCCCGCATCCATTCACAAAAGTGGGCAACATCTGCATCAGAACAAGGAAGTATCTTACCCTTACTCATAAAAATCATCAGAAACAAAATAAAATGGATGCAAGACTTCTCATTTCACTATTAGGTAGCTGTTGGAATTCCCTATTAAATAATACCTCCTCCAAAATAAAAAGTATCTCAGACATGTGTCAACTATTCAATGGATGACATTTTAAAAACTATGGACTTTACTTAATATTTATGTATGCTATATCCCTGCCTAAGGCTCTATGAGAAAGGAGCACATAGAATTGGATCTTTGAAAATCTCACATTTGCTGATAAATATTACTGCTGATCTCAGGCATGGCGAAGTGAAAAGTGGGACTTTGGATATTCCAAGAATGCTATGTTGTGGGATTGGTGTCCCTGATTCATACATAGCATATGGTTTCTATGAAATCCAGTGAGGGAGCAGGAGTAACGAAGCTGATTGCACAGATGACCTCAGGGAATACTGACAGATAGGCCAAATGAAAAATATGCTCCAGCTAACCATTGGTATTTGGGCTTCTGATCCCAGTCCTGTTTTTAAAAAAGGTGCAGACAGGCAGTGTTCATTAAAAACTGTCTACCATGTAAAAGTGGGTAATTTAAATGCCATCTAGTTACACATCTGATAGAATGGTCTGGCAACATATGAATTTCATTCTAACAACAACAACAACAACAAAACATAGAAAATGAGACATAAAGATAAAACCTTGTCTTCACCAGGATGCCTAAAAATAGGTTTTATTTGGCTCATGCAAATAAATATCTTTCAATAGAATTTCTGATTTCTGAATGAATCCATTCAACTTCATACTGCACAGATCACAAGGTTTTCTTTACAGAATATTCTCTTCTTCTTCTTAAAGCCTCACATAGAAAATGTCTCACAGGACATAGGAGGGCTAAAGTTTGAAGGCATCTAATTGTACTCTAAAACAATTATGAACCTATTTGATCCATTATTAATAAATATCACCACTTTACCACTTGAACCAAATCACAGAAAATTGGAAACAGATGATCATTGGCTTTGATACCTTTACTTCTGTTTCATTACTCAGAGTCGATCAACTCTATACTTCAAGTGACACAGATTTATTACAGAATGCCTAAGATCCTAAGGATCTATTTTAGCTCAGCCCATGGTATTGCTTCATTATTTTATTATTTTGTAAGTAATAAAAAATAACTTCATGTTGGATGATATATTCAAGCCATGAATATATCATCCAACATTGTTCTTCCCAAAATATTAGCCCAATTTCTGCGCGCGCTCACTTACTGTTCAGGAATTTTACTAATTGTTTGAAGGTTCTAGAGGACCTGTTAGACTCCTAATGGACAAACCATACAACATACTCCAGAGAACGGACGAGTGCCATAAGAAGAAAATAAGGTCAGCCTACAGCAATGGGCAGCTGCCTGCCCTCGGCTGGGAGGAGCCCTGGCCATGGCACCAGGGCTGCTGGGCAGCAGAAGCCTCCACAGCCCTGCAGGGAGCCTGGAGCACAGCTCTGCCTAACCATGCTCAGCCCTGGACAGATGCACATGAGTTCCCATCACAGGCTCGAGTGTGACAGTCCCAGGTGCATGCCTGTCATGCCAGCCACCAGGGAGGCTGAGGCAAGAGGAACGTTTGAGGTCAGCCTTGGCAACTTAGACCCCGAGGCAAGGGGAAATACTTTTACAGGGGTCTCTGAGGGTGTAGCTCAGGTAGGTCACTTGCCTCACAGGCTCAAGGCCCTGGGTTCAATCCCCAGAACCCACGTACACACAAAAAGTGAACTTGGAATATTGTTTAAAATGAGGGATCAGGTACACACAAGGACTTCAATATGACCTCTCAGAGGAGCTCAATTTGAGATCAGACTGAACAAAAGACCACCTGGACCATTGACTCAGTGTCTGAAACCCTCTGTGGGCATGGGAAGCACTGCTGGCAAGACACCAGAGGGCCAAAGCACTTGTGCCCCCTGCAGGGGTGTCTCTTGTCTACCGCCAAAGACTGTTCCCATTCTGGGGCAGCTGAGAGCAAGCTGGGCCTTGGAGCAAGGACTAGTGCTTTAGATATAGACTATGCAAGCAAGGGGCAATGTCTTTAATAAAACTAAAATTAAAAAGTCACATTGAAAAAATTTTAAAAAGAAGAAAATAAGGTCAAGTAGAGGAAGCCCATTTTCACAGGAAAAAATCCCCCAGTGAAAAGCATCAGAATAGATACCAAGAAAAATACCAACAAAAACAGTGTGCTCCCACTATGTATCTACTCAACATGCAAAAGTTAGTAAGCTAGATAATACAATCCTGGCCACAGGTAGAGCTATGCAGAAGAGCCACCTGGCAGTGTTTAGTCAAAGAAGTAAGCATGCACACTTTGACCTAGAAATTCCACCTGTGTGTAAACCAGGCGGTGCTTAAGCAGTTTCACAAGGGGACATGCACAGGGAAATTTATCCTCAGGTTCTTATAGAGTTGTCTGTGCTTACAGGGAGTTGATGGTTGTCAAGATGCCCACAGCTGCGAAAGTCAAAAGCTAAAAAAATAATAGATGCCAACCTGGATATATTAATAATCCCGTATCTATGATCACCTTCATAAGGTAGCTTCCCAACTTCTGTGTGGAAGTGTGTTTCTCCTTGGCCCTTACACTGTTGTGGAGACCACTAGGAGTTCAGCTTTGTGCAGGATCATCTGACCTGGACTTTTGGCAAGACCTGTACAGCCCTCACACATGCTCAGATGCTACAGGACTTTTCAGACCAGTCCAGACAACAGTAGGCATCCATTCATTGTCTGCACTCTACAGATTCCTAGATGCACGACATTCATTACCATCAAATGCAGAATTTTCATCAAAAACTAATATATATATCATTCCAATCTGAATCAAGAAAATCGGAAATATCCCCAAATCCAAAGAGTGGATCCCCATTGTGATGCTACAAGTTGAAAATTCCACAGCTGACCTCATGGGATGGTTCACAGTCAAAAGACAGCTGCATGAAAAATATTACATGACCTTCCTGCTATGTGAAAAGTGGCATGTGAAGTACACATGCATGTCTTCCTCAGACATGGGTTCATTTGCAAAACACCTTGTGCAATTGAAAATATTCCAAAAGGGGAGAAATCAGAACCATGTCTCCAAAGTATTTCAGCAGAGACCAACTCCATCTGTCTATCTATCTCTCAGTGAGTGTGTGTGCTCTTGTGTGTGTTTGTGTGTCTTTGTTTGTGTTTGTACCATCATAGCTGATACTTCATTGCCCCCATTGGAAAACTGACTCAGATAATGCCATCTGCCAAACTCCTAAAAACCAAAGTTCTTGCTGATAGAATGAAACATTCCTTCCTGTTGGTTTGGATGTGTCCTTTAGGAATCACTGCTACATTTAGTATACTCAAATCATCACAGTAGATCAGGTAACAAAAACATATATATTTTAAAATAATAATAATATATTAATGGAAATAACAAATACAGGATAGAGTAACAACTGTGTTACTAAACAAGGTCAAGGACAATGGCAAACTATAGATTCAAACTTTGAAGAAAATAGTAATCAATGTAAATATTCCTGGGCTGCCTCAGCCCCGCCCAGGCACACAGCAACAGAATGGTTTTGCAAGCATCCTCAGGAGGGCAGGAGCCTTCTTTGCAGGACGAGAGGGAGGTTGAGGCTCGATCCACCCATCATTCTTTTGGGAGAGGCTCCTTTTCCTCAGCACAAAGTTGGATTTTTTGTGAGGATTCTTGGCATAAAATACGTTGGCCTCTGCTGGAATCCTCAGCTCTGGGGAGAGAGGGGTGTACAAAAAGAAGGTGGCACTCAGGAGGTGCTCCCTAGGACACGCCAACATCTGAGAGCCTGTGCCAGAAAAGGCCAGAGCCACACACCTGAGAGCTCTCCAATTCAGCACCAATACCAACAAAGACAGCCTCCACAGTCCTCCCTGAGGAAGAACTAGGCAGAGCACTTCAACAGACCTAATGTCTGTTCCTACCGAAGGCTTTGGACTCCAGAATATCTCAGGTCCTCTTGCATCTGCCAAAGCACACCACTAAGGTTTGCATCTGAAATCTCCCACAAAAGGCTCCTGTGCCGAAGATTCAGTCCCCACATGTGCCATCTTAATAGGTGGGTTTGGAGGGAAGCATTGGATGGTGAGTGCTCTGATGTCAACATGAAATTCTCATTCAAGATGAATACACTACTGGGGGGTGGGAGGGACTGGAAGAAAGGTTGAGCATGGTTGGAGTAAGACCTAAACAGGGTTGTGCCCTGGGCAACAGTACCTTGTTCCTGTTGGCTCCACTGAATCCTCATTCTCCAAGGAGAGGTCCTCCCTCTCCATCTTTCTCTCTCTCCCTCTCTGCCAGCCTCATTCTCTCTCTCCCAGTCTATGCCTTTGTGGCAAGGGCTGAGGAGCTCTCCACTGCCACACACTAGAGCTTTATGGACAGCCTCAGTGCACAACCAAAGAGAAAGCTATGAAACCCAGAGAAAAAAGGCCTAGGATTCCTCCTCTGAGTTATTTTCCTCAAGTATGGCCACAGTGAGGACAGGCTGACCAGCACGGATACCACGTTAGAGCCATGCTTCTGCGTTGGTGGAGCCCGCCTCCATGTGAACCAGGCTTCTGAGAATGGAGGCCACATTCCAAATACTGCCCTACTGAGAACAATGGTTCCAAAGACCAGCAAAGGGACTGCTTCCCTCCAACATGGCGTATGGCCCAGTGGTGCCATGACCCCGAGTGGGGGAATACAACAGCCGCTTCTCCTTCCTCTGAACATGTGTTTCCTGTCGCCCTCCTCTAACCTAGAGCCTGTTCTCCATCCCTTCTGGGTTGGATGTGGAGATCTCTGCTATGAATTTCTTAGGCTACCAAGGCCCCAGACAGACTTCCTCTTCCATAGACTCTACTAACCTAACAGTAGGTTAAGATAGGAGACAAGTGATCCTAGAACTCATAGGGATGGTGGTCTTCAGGGTACATAGGCTGGGATAATGGCTGCTGTGGTGTTTGGCTCACAAAAACCAACCAACCAACCAACGAAAAAGCGCTGGCATTATTATCAGATGAGCTCTGTGGCTACGTGCTCAGGAAGCCCTCATCTGACTTTAGTTAGGGATCACAACCTGGCTATTGTGATCACTCCTTGCCTAGTGGACTCAGGTGCGTAAGACCATGGAATTTATGCAAAAACAGATGATTCAGGCTGTCTCCCAGGCTGTGTTTTCTTCCCAATTTCATCCTGTTACTGCTTGCTAGAATCCTGGCAGTGCTCTGCCCAGGCAGTGGTTTTTTGGTCACACAGAAGGCTTTCAATAGTACTGCTTCAGTCCACAAAATGCCAGTTCCCTCTTTAGCCCATGCATTCCCATGTTCCTTTGAAACCACTCCTATCCCAGACCATGAAAACATACTGCTCCTGGAGAGAGGCTTTCCTCCTCACTCCTCAAAGATGTCAGCTTTGGATGCCTGTTCATGTCCAGGGGAGGGCACCTGGTGGGGAGCCGCAATATCCACCGGGGTATACCATTGGACCTCAAGACCTTCCACCAGCAGAAGTGCAGTTGGCTTTGTGCACGAACCCAATACACCTGTTGGAGTGTTCTTGGGGGTCAGAGACTAGTCTTTGTTGCTAAGAGTTGACCTGAGTCCACATCCTGACCCTTGCTCTCTGCTATCTGATTGTCTCACTTACTCTGACGGCGAGAGATGATTTGGCCCAGCTCATAATCCTCTGGATTCTCCTCAGTAAGGAAGTGTAGGTCGAGGGCGCTGCGGATGACGACAGGAGCCCTATCGTGGCAGGTCACCTGGAGCAGCATGGGAGACAGGCCTTCAGGAAATGGGCCTTGAAGTGACTACTCAAGGACAGTGGGCAGGGGCATTCTGGAGGCACCTCCACTCTAAATACAAGGGCAACATCCATGACCCTACTACCCGAGGCTGACCTCCTGCTCATCGTGTGGGCTCTTCCCACAGGCTACTAGCCCAATCCTTGTACATAGGACTTCCTGGGCCTGCCATTGCTCTTTGTGGAGCTGCACTCCTCTCGGAGTGAAAGGACCCCACGACCTGCATACAGATGCAATCTCATCCCACAAGTTGGGAGGAATGGGACAATAGCCTCCAAGATCCCAGGTCTGTCCGAGGATGCAGGTGGCATTGGGAATGGCCTAGGCACAAAACCTAGAGGCTTTGGTCTGGATTGCCAGGGCCAAAAACAGACCCAGGAACATGACCACACACAGGAGAGCTGAAAGATAGCCACGAGAGCTCCTGGCCTCCAGAGGCTCAGTGCTGGCTGGGATGTAGGAGGGCACCTCATCCGGCAAGGGTGGTCATTGGGTTACCTGGACATTTAGTGTGCTTGCTCCACATCCATATCGACTCTGCAGAGAGACTCTCTCAGCTCCTTGTTCAAGGAACATGGAGAACCTCACACTGCTGTCCTCCTCCATAGACGTCAGCATCCCATACAAGGGAACCTGCAACCTAGTTCCTGTCCTATTCTCATCTGTCACCCATACCTGTCCCTGCCCTTCTGGACTGCATGCTGCCACCTGACACACAGACTCCCTCAGACATGGCAGTGGACAAGCTGCTGCACTCGCTCATCTCAGCTCCAGCCCTTCACACTGACCTCTCCCTTCTTGATTCCCATCTATCCTCCTGATCATCCAGAAGCTCCAAATTCAAGAGGGCATGAGTAGTCCATGGTATTGGACCAGTGTCTGCTCCCCACCCAGGTGTAAGCACCACGGGACACCCCTGCTCCCAGGCTTACCAGAACACTCTTGGCCATCTCTGGACTTTGTGTTTCTAAGTGGACACGAATTAAGCAGGTGTCTCCCACCTGCTTGTGGGAAAGCGGCCTGGAGGACTTGCAGGTTGATTCTGAGAACTGTGGGGGATGGAACATCAGCAAACCCAGAAACAGAAAGCCACCCCAGACTGTCAGTTGGCTCTATGGGCTTCCAGCAAATATGTCCAGGTGCTGAGGCTTCTTATTTCCTCAGGTCGGAGTGGAATGGCAGCACATGCACAGCTTGAATAAGGTAGGTGTTTACCTCCTTTCCCTTGACCTGGGGGCGTTTCCTCACCATGAAATATTGTATTCCCAGATTCATGGACAGACACACGAGTGAGTGGTCAGAGACCTTGATTTCTGCAGAGCGAAGTGGAGAGAATTGTTAGGTGGCACTCAAGGATTATACCACAAAACACCCACAACCCCTGAGAGTCTCCACCAGGCCCATCACACTTTGGTATTTTGGGGCCAAGGCCCACTTTCTCTTGGCTGTCAGTTATCCTGAGCCCACTGTGGATCATGTCTCCCCACTGTCTGATTGTCCTACTTACTCTCATCCTCAGACATCATATACAGCAGCTCAAAGTTGTCCACATCCTCATGCTGCAACAAATTTTGGTCCAAGGCCCTGCGGATGAGGCTTGTCACCGTCTCCTGAAAGGTCACCTGGATCAGGGTGGGACAAATGTCATCAGAGAATGGCTTTTAGAAGAGCTACCCAGAAGACTGTGGTCAAACATTCAGGAGAAATCTCAGCTACATATACAAGGGCACAATCTTGTTATCCTGCTACCTGAGTGTGTCCTCCATATACCACCTGGGTTCTTGCAATGTGCTACTAGAACAATCCTGGTACAAATATCTGCCTGTACCTGCCATCTCCCCTCCCCCTGGGGAGCCACATTCCACTCATGTCAAAGGACCAAACTGCCTATGCACAGACACACTCTCATCTCACTGAGATGAGAGCAACGGGCCAGGGATCTGCGCACCAAGTGTGATCTGGGATGCAGGCTGCCTTTGTGGGTGCAAGAGGCAGATGCACTGAAAATTTGGGTCCTGACTGCCACGACACAAAACAGACTCAGATACAAGAGTGTGCACTTGAGTGCTTCATGATAGCTTTGAGAGGCCCTGGCCTCTGGAAGCTCGGTGCGGGTCTGGTTGTCATGATGTACTTGACTCAGCACTGGCAGTCACTGAACATGTCTCCTCTGCAGCTGGACACCTGCAGCATTAGCGTGTCTACTGCACATCCATAGAAATTCTGCCAAGAACCCCTTTAGCTCCGTATTTACATACATGCAAAGCCTAACATTCCGAAGCTTTGGCATGACCCCCCAGGTGATCCCGACCCCAAATTCCTACACCTAGTCATGCTAAGGAGGTTCTCTTCCCTGCCACCAGGAACACATCCCCTCCTACACATGTGACAAGTCACTGCCACCTCCTCTGCTCCAACTTCACTCATTGAGAATACCAAGTTCTAGGCACTGCAGCCTGCACCCTGGACATATCTCTGCCTTCATCTGTCCACAGCACTTCCGTCTGCACTTCTGGCCTGCAAAACCCACAATACACAGGCCCACTCACCACTGAAGCTGGGCATGCTGATGCTCTCCCTCCTCAGGTCAAGCCCTTAAGACGGACCTCTCTCTTCTTTATTTCCCACCATAGCCCTGGGGTTGGCTGTGTCTCCTGCCTTCCACTGTGTGGACACCCAGGAGGCAGCCCTGCTGTCGGGCTTACCGGGATGCGCTTTGTCTCCCTCAGGCTCTGTCCCTCTAGGAGGACGTGAACAACGCGGCTGTCTTCCACCTGCTCGCTGGAGTGAAGCAGTGAGGAGCTGCTACTCACAGCTGCTGGGGTCCTGGATGCCACTGCCACAGAAGGTTCCAAGAACTGTGGGGGATGACAACATCAGCAAAGCCCAGCAACTGCACCCCACCCAGCCTGGCAGTTGGCTCTGTGGGCATTCTACAACATCCATCCAGAACCTGAGGTTCTTGTCCCCTTGGAGGATGTGGAGTGGCACCAGGAGTAAAGACTGAAGAAGGTGGCTGTTTTGGGAACAAGAGATCCAGCACCTGCTGGGTGGGGATGAAATCCCAGGAGATTAACCCCATGTTGCTGCTGAAATGTAGGTTCCTCCCACAAATGACAGGCAGGAGCTCATTCCTAAGCTGGTCCTGCCTGTAAGGTTCAAGGCTCTGAACCCTGAAAGGCTCCTCCGTGTTCTGATCATTTTCACCCTGGGTTGGGACCAAGAATGGTGGGTTCAAAATGGAATTGGTGACAAACAGAAAAATGACTTGTGCCAATACACTAGAGTCAAAGCACAATGGGACAGTTCCCATCAGTACAAACACACACACACACACACACACACACACACACACACACACACACAGAGTCAGAAGAGGAGTCCTGGGCCATTCATCAGGGATCAGACTAGAGGGCCTGCTGGGCTCACCTGCCCTGTGCTACTCACTGTAACTCTTGAGCTCCTCTGCGACAATCGCCAGAGGCTCTGTCGTCTAAGATGAAGCCTCACCCAGTGTATCCACAAAAGGGCTATTTGGCCCCCGTGAGATCCCTGGGAGCCTGAGGCTCGGCATTGTCTGCAACCACAGGAGAACATCCTTCTCCCTCCAGTGGCTCCAACCAAGTGAGCTCGGATGGCTTGGTCAGTGAAGTGGGTGCCTGGATACCAGGGTTCCATGTTCTGTTTGATCCATTGTCAAGGCAATGATGTCATTTCCTGTGCCCATACCTGAGCCTCTTTTCACATAAGACCACTTTCAACAGCCCTATGGGCTGCCGATTTCTCCTCCATGCCTACCCATCTCAGGTGCGCAGGTGTTCACCAACAACTACCCAAACAACCCCACCAGCATCTGCCCTGCTTGGTGCCACTAGAGTTCCAGCTTGGAGCCTTCAAAAATGCATTCACAACCAGTCCTTCCCTCTCAGCAGCTTTTGGACCCTGGTCCCATCATTGTGCAACTCATGGTGTGCCCAGTCTTTTCTGGAAAGTAGGGTAGCATCTAATCTCTAGGGTTTATTGTGTCTATTGGCCCATAACACCCTCTGTTCTCTCTGAAACCAGAGATGGGACTCACAGGTGGCTAAAGCACAAATGTAGAGATGGGATAATCACAAGAAAGGGAGAGACAAAGAATGCACCCTAACTCCATCAGGCCTGTGTCCCACACAGGGACATGGCCAATGTCCGTCCCATCGTGGCTGCAGTTCCCTCTCTACACCATGGCAAGTTGGAGGGGACTGAGATGCAGAGGCTGCTCCCCTCTGCCATACAACTTCCCAAGGCTTCTCCTAAGATTTCAAAAGGGCCAAGTGTGTCTAGTGTTGGGGTCTCA
This sequence comes from Urocitellus parryii, assembly GCF_045843805.1. Taxonomy (NCBI): domain Eukaryota; kingdom Metazoa; phylum Chordata; class Mammalia; order Rodentia; family Sciuridae; genus Urocitellus; species Urocitellus parryii. Next base: position 45,124,987 of record NC_135548.1, read on the forward strand.
CAGAGACTCCGAGGTACCACAGCATCCTGCTGCCCAGAACCGGTTCACCCCTCACCTCAAGGGGGCTCAGCCTCTGGATTCATGGGAATTGAAGTGGGTACAGGTGATGGGATATCACCTCCAAGACTGAGTTATGCCAAGTCCATGACCCCTGTCTGCATCCCTGTCTCCAGCACCACTCCCCCCTCTCTCTTTCCTCCTCAGAGCAAACAAATCCATTTAGCAAGTGTGTCCTGTGATAAAGACATGACGGTCACCCATCCTCTCATTACAAAAACACTGAGGCTCAGCCAACATGGATCCTACAGGGAACACAGGCATAAACTCAGACTCCGATCCTCCCAGCCGAGCCTCAGTGGAGCCTGGACTCCCAGCCTCCTGAGTCAAGGAAACAGAGGTTCCTAGCCGAGCCACCTTGGATGCAGCCGCACACAAACTGAACTCATCAATGCCCCTTGCTCTCAGTTGTGAGTAAGAGGGGAAGTGGTGTTTCACAACCCTGGACATCAAGTGCAGTCTCCAGGCTTTGGGGTGTGCCCTGGCCTCTGTCTATCTGCCCAGGCTCTCCAACCCACACTGGCCTCTTACCCAACCTCCTCCTAGGGCCAAACTCAATCCTGCCTCTCAATTTCTGCTGCCTTCCCCAACACACTGCTCCCCAAAATGAGCAGGGCTGGCTCTCGGTTATCATGCTGGTGCCAGCAGCAATGCCACCCCACTGACATAATTCTGAGTCCCAACCTAGGCACTCCAGCTGTCTTTGCCACACCTGGCCTGTTTGGGCTCTGGCTCTTGCTCTTTTCTTTCATGTGCATGTGTTTTGAGGTTTTGAGTTTCTCCCACTGCAGAACTGCAGCTGTGGCAGGGTAGAGCTCATGAGGGTGACATTCTGAGCCACATCCAATCCCATCAGGACTGTTCACTGGGGTGACTGCTGGAACACAGTGATGAGTGAACACATGGGAGGTGGTTGGACCCACCTTGCCTCTGAGTGGCTTCCTTTCAGGACAGGAATGTAGGCATGGGAGCCCCTGGCGTGGGATGCTTTGCACAAGGCGTGACCATGGGCTCTCTTTCCTGGCAAAAATGGCTCCACTCAGCATGGAGAGCACTGTCATTCCTGGTGGCTAACAACAGCCCTGGACCCCAGAAAGGAACCCACACTCAAGATTAACATCTGAGTGTGCGTGTCCTCGAGGAAATGAGGTCTCCTGATCCCAGGTGCAAAGGGGTAAGTCCTCTAACTCCAGGGGCCATGAAGGGACATCTGAGTTTCCCTCGTCCTTCTTTCCCTCTCTAACTAACCACAGTTAGGACCCTGGCCTCATTCCCCAGTGAGGATCATTAGGCTCCATAAAGGACAGTCTCTAAGATGCTCAGTGGACCAACACCCTCTGCACAACCCATAACCCTATTCACCCAAGAGGCAAGAGGATTTCTATTCAGGAAAACCAGGAAAGGGAGAGCCTTTCTCAAGGACACAAGGACATTAGTGAGTGAGGGAGTGATTAATGGATGGAGAACTATTTCCAACACCAACTTCCAGGAGCATATATGGCCCCCTGGAGAATTCTGCAGTGTGTTGGTGATTAAGGAGAACGTGTGAATTCAGGGGTCACTAGGTCCTCTCAGCCATAAGGAGGGAAACTGCCATAAAGGAACTAGGACAAGGGTGCGAGGAATGCTCACTGGTGGGAGATCGGAAGGAAGGAAAGTGTACTCATTAGAAAAGTGTCGCCTGAAAATTCTTAGCCAGCCAAAAGCCGTGCGAACTTGTGTGGGAAAAGAGTCTTTGCACAGTGATGAAGCTAAGAGCTCACATGATGGAACACAGCATCAACTGGGACCAAATCCAATATCTGATATTCTTGTAGGAAGAGGAGAGTCTGGACCCAGATACCAGGGAGACTGGGGGATACCGGATATGTGAGGTTGGAGCCAGGGCGGGATGCCCATATGGGAACCACAGATCGTGGGCAGCAATAGGAGAGTGGGCAAGGGCTGGGAGAGTTGGGGAGACAGTCCCCTTGAAACCTGGGAGGGGTTATGGCACTGGGACAGCCCAACACCTACTGTGTTGAGCCTCTGGAGCTCAACGGAAGACACTTCCTCTGTTGTCGGCCACCCAGTTAACAGAGTTTGGTTGCAGCAGCCTAGGACCCAGCTGAAGGTCTGAGCATGTTGGCCATGCAGGTTGGATCTGGACCACAGACACCCTCATCAGAGATTGTAGGGTCTCAGCCCTGAGGCAAGACAGGCACTAAGTCAGGCCAGGTGGGGAAACGGATAGGCACACACTCTGGGGGCTGGTGCCTGTGTTACTGGGAACACTTCTGATCGCAATTCCCTGATCTGCTGCCAACACAGGCTACAGAGGAGGGTACAGAAACACAGACCACGGATCTGCCCCACTCAGTGGGCCCAGGCCAACACCACACCCAGCAGCCTCGTGCCATACCCAATGAGTCTCGAAGCGGCCCCCTCTTCCCATCCTGAGAGCTCTTCCCTTCCTCATGTGCCAATAGCTCCCTACTGTCACTGGCAATATCTACTCTGTGAGATGTCAACATCCGTGGGTACTGTTCTCTCATCCCAGGACAGTGTGGTCCCACACACCCTGGTGAAATGGGCCACCTGGAGGCTGGACCTGGAGGTTGTTGAGGCTGAATGGCAGCGGTGGTCCTCTGGCACTTAATATTATTTAAGTTAAAAACAAAAACAAAAACAAAAACAAAAAACGGGTCTTGGTGCTCAAAAATGTTTGATTTGCATATTCTCATCCCCTAACCCCAATATTTTCATTATTTCCTCACATATGAAATCTTACTAGCATAAAGGTAATTTCGTATTAAACAAAGTGGATTGAAATAACATTGGTAAAAATAATCAATCACCATACTTTCAATATTTGTTCTGCTTTCCTATTAGAAACCACTTGGATACAAGAGAACAGAGGACAGACTCATGGAAATGCTTGAAATGACAAGAAGCTCCCACTCAAGCTCAGCATTCAGTCCTGGACAGGGTAAGACCAGGCCACTTTGACATCTGTGCCAAAGAGTCTACCAGACAGAATCCTCTGACTGATCCCTGACTGAGCCATAGGAACTGGCTAGAAAAGCCTTCACATCCTCAATACATTCTTCACGTCAGAATACTTGACAACCATTGATATCCATCTCTCGTTAACTTGCTCCCCAGCCAACCATTCTTCAACAAATTCAAAGGAGTAACTCATGCAAGCACACAGAAAGGGGTGTTCACTACACACATCCATGTGCGAAAAAGACAACTGGTATTTCTTGTTTGGGCTATTTCAAATGAAATCCCTTCTGCATGACCTCCACAAACCAAAGGAAAATATTTGTGAAATTCCCACGTAGAAGACAAGATACACTTGCCAAGGAGGCAGTGGCAAGAATTTTGACACTCCAAATGTAGAGTGTGTGTTTAGGAAGCAGTCACAGTTTCCATGAGAGAGTCCCATGAAATCAATTAGGAAGATCCATGCTCTAGCCCTACCATGCAAGTTATGTGACTTGAAAGAGTCACTTAGTCTTAGTAACCATCATCACTAACAAGTAAGTCAATGAATAAAGGTCCTCAGGTGCCAAGCTACAAAATGTGGGATGAGCATGGATGAGGATGGGTGGGAGAAGTCTCCAACTCTAACACAATTAGGGAAGGATGTGTTGACCTCAAGTGGCTGGGGGGGCTGGGATCCTGCCACAGAGGGGGATTCCAAACCTCACATCCCCTGACCCAGGCCAGAAGACCAGGTAGAGTCCAAGGACCCTGGGGTGGCCCAATGGCAATAAAGGTCAAAAGGAACTAGGGATCTGCCTGGTCCCTCAATCCCCTACTCTGAGCAGGGCTGCATGACGAGGCCAGAGGCCATCCACAGCAATCTGCCTTTACAGGAAAACAGGGACTGCAGGCTGCCTCTGGCTCACTGAATCAGGGTGGTGTTTTCATAAAGCAAGACCACTTCCTCACATTTGACCAGCAGCTCATGTGTTGACAGCACAATGACTGACTTGACTCAGGCCCTGATGAATGAAATAGAAAATTCTTCCACATCATCAGGGGCTCTGATTCAATTCCGTCCAGAAAGGTGTCTGAAATGATTTCTAAACATGCTGGGGACTCACCTCTGTGTGGAACTTTTCAGGAAAAAGGGGATCAAATCTCATGAAGCAACTCTTCTCTCTTCTAGCCCATGGGCAATGCAAGGAACCTGCATGATACCAGAGGCTCACTTCTCTCTTCTCATGTCTTCTGGAAAGGATTCGTTAATGCTTCCTGCAAGGTGAAGCAGAAGCCTGCATCCCCAGCTGCACAGAAGTGTTTTAGGGCAGTGTCTCCCTTAAAACCCAAAAATAAAAAAACAGGTCATTCAACAGGCACATGGATTCGAGTACATGTTCAATGATCCCTCCTCCCTGGAGCCTTCCACATGCTCATCTTCCACATTCACAGAGCAATGCTTGGCCATTCTCAAGACCAGGAGACCATGATGCTCATCACCAGGAAGTCAATAAGGAACATGAAGAGAGCAGCATGGATTGCAGAAGGTGGCACATCAAGGATCTTCAGCTCTGCTGCTAGAACACAAGAGCTTAACTTCAGTATTGACTTTTTGCCAACTACCAAGTACGATAGCAGTGTCAAGCCCAATATGCAGATATGCAAGTAGTAGGTGACACCCCGCATCCATTCACAAAAGTGGGCAACATCTGCATCAGAACAAGGAAGTATCTTACCCTTACTCATAAAAATCATCAGAAACAAAATAAAATGGATGCAAGACTTCTCATTTCACTATTAGGTAGCTGTTGGAATTCCCTATTAAATAATACCTCCTCCAAAATAAAAAGTATCTCAGACATGTGTCAACTATTCAATGGATGACATTTTAAAAACTATGGACTTTACTTAATATTTATGTATGCTATATCCCTGCCTAAGGCTCTATGAGAAAGGAGCACATAGAATTGGATCTTTGAAAATCTCACATTTGCTGATAAATATTACTGCTGATCTCAGGCATGGCGAAGTGAAAAGTGGGACTTTGGATATTCCAAGAATGCTATGTTGTGGGATTGGTGTCCCTGATTCATACATAGCATATGGTTTCTATGAAATCCAGTGAGGGAGCAGGAGTAACGAAGCTGATTGCACAGATGACCTCAGGGAATACTGACAGATAGGCCAAATGAAAAATATGCTCCAGCTAACCATTGGTATTTGGGCTTCTGATCCCAGTCCTGTTTTTAAAAAAGGTGCAGACAGGCAGTGTTCATTAAAAACTGTCTACCATGTAAAAGTGGGTAATTTAAATGCCATCTAGTTACACATCTGATAGAATGGTCTGGCAACATATGAATTTCATTCTAACAACAACAACAACAACAAAACATAGAAAATGAGACATAAAGATAAAACCTTGTCTTCACCAGGATGCCTAAAAATAGGTTTTATTTGGCTCATGCAAATAAATATCTTTCAATAGAATTTCTGATTTCTGAATGAATCCATTCAACTTCATACTGCACAGATCACAAGGTTTTCTTTACAGAATATTCTCTTCTTCTTCTTAAAGCCTCACATAGAAAATGTCTCACAGGACATAGGAGGGCTAAAGTTTGAAGGCATCTAATTGTACTCTAAAACAATTATGAACCTATTTGATCCATTATTAATAAATATCACCACTTTACCACTTGAACCAAATCACAGAAAATTGGAAACAGATGATCATTGGCTTTGATACCTTTACTTCTGTTTCATTACTCAGAGTCGATCAACTCTATACTTCAAGTGACACAGATTTATTACAGAATGCCTAAGATCCTAAGGATCTATTTTAGCTCAGCCCATGGTATTGCTTCATTATTTTATTATTTTGTTAGTAATAAAAAATAACTTCATGTTGGATGATATATTCAAGCCATGAATATATCATCCAACATTGTTCTTCCCAAAATATTAGCCCAATTTCTGCGCGCGCTCACTTACTGTTCAGGAATTTTACTAATTGTTTGAAGGTTCTAGAGGACCTGTTAGACTCCTAATGGACAAACCATACAACATACTCCAGAGAACGGACGAGTGCCATAAGAAGAAAATAAGGTCAGCCTACAGCAATGGGCAGCTGCCTGCCCTCGGCTGGGAGGAGCCCTGGCCATGGCACCAGGGCTGCTGGGCAGCAGAAGCCTCCACAGCCCTGCAGGGAGCCTGGAGCACAGCTCTGCCTAACCATGCTCAGCCCTGGACAGATGCACATGAGTTCCCATCACAGGCTCGAGTGTGACAGTCCCAGGTGCATGCCTGTCATGCCAGCCACCAGGGAGGCTGAGGCAAGAGGAACGTTTGAGGTCAGCCTTGGCAACTTAGACCCCGAGGCAAGGGGAAATACTTTTACAGGGGTCTCTGAGGGTGTAGCTCAGGTAGGTCACTTGCCTCACAGGCTCAAGGCCCTGGGTTCAATCCCCAGAACCCACGTACACACAAAAAGTGAACTTGGAATATTGTTTAAAATGATGGGTCAGGTACACACAAGGACTTCAATATGACCTCTCAGAGGAGCTCAATTTGAGATCAGACTGAACAAAAGACCACCTGGACCATTGACTCAGTGTCTGAAACCCTCTATGAGCATGGGAAGCACTGCTGGCAAGACACCAGAGGGCCAAAGCACTTGTGCCCCCTGCAGGGGTGTCTCTTGTCTACCGCCAAAGACTGTTCCCCTCCTGGGGCAGCTGAGAGCAAGCTGGGCCTTGGAGCAAGGACTAGTGCTTTAGATATAGACTATGCAAGCAAGGGGCAATGTCTTTAATAAAACTAAAATTAAAAAGTCACATTGAAAAAATTTTAAAAAGAAGAAAATAAGGTCAAGTAGAGGAAGCCCATTTTCACAGGAAAAAATCCCCCAGTGAAAAGCATCAGAATAGATACCAAGAAAAATACCAACAAAAACAGTGTGCTCCCACTATGTATCGACTCAACCTGCAAAAGTTAGAAAGCTAGATAATACAATCCTGGCCACAGGTAGAGCTATGCAGAAGAGCCACCTGGCAGTGCTTAGTCAAAGAAGTAAACATGCACACTTTGACCTAGAAATTCCACCTGTGTGTAAACCAGGCGGTGCTTAAGCAGTTTCACAAGGGGACATGCACAGGGAAATTTATCCTCAGGTTCTTATAGAGTTGTCTGTGCTTACAGGGAGTTGATGGTTGTCAAGATGCCCACAGCTGCGAAAGTCAAAAGCTAAAAAAATAATAGATGCCAACCTGGATATATTAATAATCCCGTATCTATGATCACCTTCATAAGGTAGCTTCCCAACTTCTGTGTGGAAGTGTGTTTCTCCTTGGCCCTTACACTGTTGTGGAGACCACTAGGAGTTCAGCTTTGTGCAGGATCATCTGACCTGGACTTTTGGCAAGACCTGTACAGCCCTCACACATGCTCAGATGCTACAGGACTTTTCAGACCAGTCCAGACAACAGTAGGCATCCATTCATTGTCTGCACTCTACAGATTCCTAGATGCACGACATTCATTACCATCAAATGCAGAATTTTCATCAAAAACTAATATATATATCACTCCAATCTGAATCAAGAAAATCGGAAATATCCCCAAATCCAAAGAGTGGATCCCCATTGTGATGCTACAAGTTGAAAATTCCACAGCTGACCTCATGGGATGGTTCACAGTCAAAAGACAGCTGCATGAAAAATATTACATGACCTTCCTGCTATGTGAAAAGTGGCATGTGAAGTACACATGCATGTCTTCCTCAGACATGGGTTCATTTGCAAGACACCTTGTGCAATTGAAAATACTCCAAAAGGGGAGAAATCAGAACCATGTCTCCAAAGTATTTCAGCAGAGACCAACTCCATCTGTCTATCTATCTCTCAGTGAGTGTGTGTGCTCTTGTGTGTGTTTGTGTGTCTTTGTTTGTGTTTGTACCATGATAGCTGATACTTCATTGCCCCCATTGGAAAACTGACTCAGATAATGCCATCTGCCAAACTCCTAAAAACCAAAGTTCTTGCTGATAGAATGAAGCATTCCTTCCTGTTGGTTTGGATGTGTCCTTTAGGAATCACTGCTACATTTAGTATACTCAAATCATCACAGTAGATCAGGTAACAAAAACATATATATTTTAAAATAATAATAATATATTAATGGAAATAACAAATACAGGATAGAGTAACAACTGTGTTACTAAACAAGGTCAAGGACAATGGCAAACTATAGATTCAAACTTTGAAGAAAATAGTAATCAATGTAAATATTCCTGGGCTGCCTCAGCCCCGCCCAGGCACACAGCAACAGAATGGTTTTGCAAGCATCCTCAGGAGGGCAGGAGCCTTCTTTGCAGGACGAGAGGGAGGTTGAGGCTCGATCCACCCATCATTCTTTTGGGAGAGGCTCCTTTTCCTCAGCACAAAGTTGGATTTTTTGTGAGGATTCTTGGCATCAAATATGTTGGCCTCTGCTGGAATCCTCAGCTCTGGGGAGAGAGGGGTGTACAAAAAGAAGGTGGCACTCAGGAGGTGCTCCCTAGGACACGCCAACATCTGAGAGCCTGTGCCAGAAAAGGCCAGAGCCACACACCTGAGAGCTCTCCAATTCAGCACCAATACCAACAAAGACAGCCTCCACAGTCCTCCCTGAGGAAGAACAAGGCAGAGCACTTCAACAGACCTAATGTCTGTTCCTACCGAAGGCTTTGGACTCCAGAATATCTCAGGTCCTCTTGCATCTGCCAAAGCACACCACTAGGGTTTGCATCTGAAATCTCCCACAAAAGGTTCCTGTGCCGAAGATTCAGTCCCCACATGAGCCATCTTCATAGGTGGGTTTGGAGGGAAGCACTGGATGGTGAGTGCTCTGATGTCAACATGAAATTCTCATTCAAGATGAATACACTACTGGGGGGTGGGAGGGACTGGAAGAAAGGTTGAGCATGGTTGGAGTAAGACCTAAACAGGGTTGTGCCCTGGGCAACAGTACCTTGTTCCTGTTGGCTCCACTGAATCCTCATTCTCCAAGGAGAGTTCCTCCCTCTCCATCTTTCTCTCTCTCCCTCTCTGCCAGCCTCGTTCTCTCTCTCCCAGTCTATGCCTTTGTGGCAAGGGCTGAGGAGCTCTCCACTGCCACACACTAGAGCTTTATGGATAGCCTCAGTGCACAACCAAAGAGAAAGCTATGAAACCCAGAGAAAAAAGGCCTAGGATTCCTCCTCTGAGTTATTTTCCTCAAGTATGGCCACAGTGAGGACAGGCTGACCAGCACGGATACCACGTTAGAGCCATGCTTCTGCATTGGTGGAGCCCGCCTCCATGTGAACCAGGCTTCTGAGAATGGAGGCCACATTCCAAATACTGCCCTACTGAGAACAATGGTTCCAAAGACCAGCAAAGGGACTGCTTCCCTCCAACATGGTGTATGGCCCAGTGGTGCCATGACCCCGAGTGGGGGAATACAACAGCCGCTTCTCCTTCCTCTGAACATGTGTTTCCTGTCGCCCTCCTCTAACCTAGAGCCTGTTCTCCATCCCTTCTGGGTTGGATGTGGAGATCTCTGCTATGAATTTCTTAGGCTACCAAGGCCCCAGACAGACTTCCTCTTCCATAGACTCTACTAACCTAACAGTAGGTTAAGATAGGAGACAAGTGATCCTAGAACTCATAGGGATGGTGGTCTTCAGGGTACATAGGCTGGGATAATGGCTGCTGTGGTGTTTGGCTCACAAAAACCAACCAACCAACCAACGAAAAAGCGCTGGCATTATTATCAGATGAGCTCTGTGGCTACGTGCTCAGGAAGCCCTCATCTGACTTTAGTTAGGGATCACAACCTGGCTATTGTGATCACTCCTTGAATAGTGGACTCAGGTGCGTAAGACCATGGAATTTATGCAAAAACAGATGATTCAGGCTGTCTCCCAGGCTGTGTTTTCTTCCCAATTTCATCCTGTTACTGCTTGCTAGAATCCTGGCAATGCTCTGCCCAGGCAGTGGTTTTTTGGTCACACAGAAGGCTTTCAATAGTACTGCTTCAGTCCACAAAATGCCAGTTCCCTCTTTAGCCCATGCATTCCCATGTTCCTTTGAAACCACTCCTATCCCAGACCATGAAAACATACTGCTCCTGGAGAGAGGCTTTCCTCCTCACTCCTCAAAGATGTCAGCTTTGGATGCCTGTTCATGTCCAGGGGAGGGCACCTGGTGGGGAGCCGCAATATCCACCGGGGTATACCATTGGACCTCAAGACCTTCCACCAGCAGAAGTGCAGTTGGCTTTGTGCACGAACCCAACACACCTGTTGGAGTGTTCTTGGGGGTCAGAGACTACTCTTTGTTGCTAAGAGTTGACCTGAGTCCACATCCTGACCCTTGCTCTCTGCTATCTGATTGTCTCACTTACTCTGACGGCGAGAGATGATTTGGCCCAGCTCATAATCCTCTGGATTCTTCTCAGTAAGGAAGTGTAGGTCGAGGGCGCTGCGGATGACGACAGGAGCCCTATCGTGGCAGGTCACCTGGAGCAGCATGGGAGACAGGCCTTCAGGAAATGGGCCTTGAAGTGACTACTCAAGGACAGTGGGCAGGGGCATTCTGGAGGCACGTCCACTCTAAATGCAAGGGCAACATCCATGACCCTACTACCCGAGGCTGACCTCCTGCTCATCGTGTGGGCTCTTCCCACAGGCTACTAGCCCAATCCTTGTACATAGGACTTCCTGGGCCTGCCATTGCTCTTTGTGGAGCTGCACTCCTCTCGGAGTGAAAGGACCCCACTACCTGCATACAGATGCAATCTCATCCCACAAGTTGGGAGGAATGGGACAATAGCCTCCAAGATCCCAGGTCTGCCCGAGGATGCAGGCGGCATTGGGAATGGCCTAGGCACAAAACCTAGAGGCTTTGGTCTGGATTGCCAGGGCCAAAAACAGACCCAGGAACATGACCACACACAGGAGAGCTGAAAGATAGCCACGAGAGCTCCTGGCCTCCAGAGGCTCAGTGCTGGCTGGGATGTAGGAGGCCACCTCATCCGGCAAGGGTGGTCATTGGGTTACCTGGACATTTAGTGTGCTTGTTCCACATCCATATCGACTCTGCAGAGAGACTCTCTCAGCTCCTTGTTCAAGGAACATGGAGAACCTCACACTGCTGTCCTCCTCCATAGACGTCAGCATCCCATACAAGGGAACCTGCAACCTAGTTCCTGTCCTATTCTCATCTGTCACCCATACCTGTCCCTGCCCTTCTGGACTGCATGCTGCCACCTGACACACAGACTCCCTCAGACATGGCAGTGGACAAGCTGCTGCACTCGCTCATCTCAGCTCCAGCCCTTCACACTGACCTCTCCCTTCTTGATTCCCATCTATCCTCCTGATCATCCAGAAGCTCCAAATTCAAGAGGGCATGAGTAGTCCATGGTATTGGACCAGTGTCTGCTCCCCACCCAGGTGTAAGCACCACGGGACACCCCTGCTCCCAGGCTTACCAGAACACTCTTGGCCATCTCTGGACTTTGTGTTTCTAAGTGGACACGAATTAAGCAGGTGTCTCCCACCTGCTTGTGGGAAAGCGGCCTGGAGGACTTGCAGGTTGATTCTGAGAACTGTGGGGGATGGAACATCAGCAAACCCAGAAACAGAAAGCCACCCCAGACTGTCAGTTGGCTCTATGGGCTTCCAGCAAATATGTCCAGGTGCTGAGGCTTCTTATTTCCTCAGGTCGGAGTGGAATGGCAGCACATGCACAGCTTGAATAAGGTAGGTGTTTACCTCCTTTCCCTTGACCTGGGGGCGTTTCCTCACGATGAAAGATTGTATTCCCAGATTCATGGACAGACACACGAGTGAGTGGTCAGAGACCTTGATTTCTGCAGAGCGAAGTGGAGAGAATTGTTAGGTGGCACTCAAGGATTATACCACAAAACACCCACAACCCCTGAGAGTCTCCGCCAGGCCCATCACACTTTGGTATTTTGGGGCCAAGGCCCACTTTCTCTTGGCTGTCAGTTATCCTGAGCCCACTGTGGATCATGTCTCCCCACTGTCTGATTGTCCTACTTACTCTCATCCTCAGACATCATATACAGCAGCTCAAAGTTGTCCACATCCTCATGCTGCAACAAATTTTGGTCCAAGGCCCTGCGGATGAGGCTTGTCACCGTCTCCTGAAAGGTCACCTGGATCAGGGTGGGACAAATGTCATCAGAGAATGGCTTTTAGAAGAGCTACCCAGAAGACTGTGGTCAAACATTCAGGAGAAATCTCAGCTACATATACAAGGGCACAATCTTGTTATCCTGCTACCTGAGTGTGTCCTCCATATACCACCTGGGTTCTTGCAATGTGCTACTAGAACAATCCTGGTACAAATATCTGCCTGTACCTGCCATCTCCCCTCCCCCTGGGGAGCCACATTCCACTCATGTCAAAGGACCAAACTGCCTATGCACAGACACACTCTCATCTCACTGAGATGAGAGCAATGGGCCAGGGATCTGGGAAGTGTGATCTGGGATGCAGGCTGCCTTTGGGGGTGGAAGAGGCAGATGCACTGAAAACTTGGGTCCTGACTGCCACGACACAAAACAGACTCAGATACAAGAGTGTGCACTTGAGTGCTTCATGATAGCTTTGAGAGGCCCTGGCCTCTGGAAGCTCGGTGCGGGTCTGGTTGTCATGATGTACTTGACTCAGCACTGGCAGTCACTGAACATGTCTCCTCTGCAGCTGGACACCTGCAGCATTAGCGTGTCTACTGCACATCCATAGAAATTCTGCCAAGAACCCCTTTAGCTCCGTATTTACATACATGCAAAGCCTAACATTCCGAAGCTTTGGCATGACCCCCCAGGTGATCCCGACCCCAAATTCCTACACCTAGTCATGCTAAGGAGGTTCTCTTCCCTGCCACCAGGAACACATCCCCTCCTACACATGTGACAAGTCACTGCCACCTCCTCTGCTCCAACTTCACTCATTGAGAATACCAAGTTCTAGGCACTGCAGCCTGCACCCTGGACATATCTCTGCCTTCATCTGTCCACAGCACTTCCGTCTGCACTTCTGGCCTGCAAAACCCACAATACACAGGCCCACTCACCACTGAAGCTGGGCATGCTGATGCTCTCCCTCCTCAGGTCAAGCCCTTAAGACGGACCTCTCTCTTCTTTATTTCCCACCATAGCCCTGGGGTTGGCTGTGTCTCCTGCCTTCCACTGTGTGGACACCCAGGAGGCAGCCCTGCTGTCGGGCTTACCGGGATGCGCTTTGTCTCCCTCAGGCTCTGTCCCTCTAGGAGGACGTGAACAACGCGGCTGTCTTCCACCTGCTCGCTGGAGTGAAGCAGTGAGGAGCTGCTACTCACAGCTGCTGGGGTCCTGGATGCCACTGCCACAGAAGGTTCCAAGAACTGTGGGGGATGACAACATCAGCAAAGCCCAGCAACTGCACCCCACCCAGCCTGGCAGTTGGCTCTGTGGGCATTCTACAACATCCATCCAGAACCTGAGGTTCTTGTCCCCTTGGAGGATGTGGAGTGGCACCAGGAGTAAAGACTGAAGAAGGTGGCTGTTTTGGGAACAAGAGATCCAGCACCTGCTGGGTGGGGATGAAATCCCAGGAGATTAACCCCATGTTGCTGCTGAAATGTAGGTTCCTCCCACAAATGACAGGCAGGAGCTCATTCCTAAGCTGGTCCTGCCTGTAAGGTTCAAGGCTCTGAACCCTGAAGGGCTCCTCCGTGTTCTGATCATTTTCACCCTGGGTTGGGACCAAGAATGGTGGGTTCAAAATGGAAATGGTGACAAACAGAAAAATGACTTGTGCCAATACACTAGAGTCAAAGCACAATGGGACAGTTCCCATCAGTACAAACACACACACACACACACACACACACACACACACAGAGTCAGAATAGGAGTCCTGGGCCATTCATCAGGGATCAGACTAGAGGGCCTGCTGGGCTCACCTGCCCTGTGCTACTCACTGTTACTCTTGAGCTCCTCTGCGACAATCGCCAGAGGCTCTGGCGTCTAAGATGAAGCCTCACCCAGTGTATCCACAAAAGGGCTAGTTGGCCCCCCTGAGATTCCTGGGAGCCTGAGGCTCGGCATTGTCTGCAACCACAGGAGAACATCCTTCTCCCTCCAGTGGCTCCAACCAAGTGAGCTCGGATGGCTTGGTCAGTGAAGTGGGTGCCTGGATACCAGGGTTCCATGTTCTGTTTGATCCATTGTCAAGGCAATGATGTCATTTCCTGTGCCCATACCTGAGCCTCTTTTCACATAAGACCACTTTCAACAGCCCTATGGGCTGCCGATTTCTCCTCCATGCCTACCCATCTCAGGTGCGCAGGTGTTCACCAACAACTACCCAAACATCCCCACCAGCATCTGCCCTGCTTGGTGCCACTAGAGTTCCAGCTTGGAGCCTTCAAAAATGCATTCACAACCAGTCCTTCCCTCTCAGCAGCTTTTGGACCCTGGTCCCATCATTGTGCAACTCATGGTGTGCCCAGTCTTTTCTGGAAAGTAGGGTAGCATCTAATCTCTAGGGTTTATTGTGTCTATTGGCCCATAACACCCTCTGTTCTCTCTGAAACCAGAGATGGGACTCACAGGTGGCTAAAGCACAAATGTAGAGATGGGATAATCACAAGAAAGGGAGAGACAAAGAATGCACCCTAACTCCATCAGGCCTGTGTCCCACACAGGGACATGGCCAATGTCCGTCCCATCGTGGCTGCAGTTCCCTCTCTAAACCATGGCAAGTTGGAGGGGACTGAGATGCAGAGGCTGCTCCCCTCTGCCATACAACTTCCCAAGGCTTCTCCTAAGATTTCAAAAGGGCCAAGTGTGTCTAGTGTTGGGGTCTCACAGAGACTCCGAGGTACCACAGCATCCTGCTGCCCAGAACCGGTTCACCCCTCACCTCAAGGGGGCTCAGCCTCTGGATTCATGGGAATTGAAGTGGGTACAGGTGATGGGATATCACCTCCAAGACTGAGTTATGCCAAGTCCATGACCCCTGTCTGCATCCCTGTCTCCAGCACCACTCCCCCCTCTCTCTTTCCTCCTCAGAGCAAACAAATCCATTTAGCAAGTGTGTCCTGTGATAAAGACATGACGGTCACCCATCCTCTCATTACAAAAACACTGAGGCTCAGCCAACATGGATCCTACAGGGAACACAGGCATAAACTCAGACTCCGATCCTCCCAGCCGAGCCTCAGTGGAGCCTGGACTCCCAGCCTCCTGAGTCAAGGAAACAAAGGTTCCTAGCCGAGCCACCTTGGATGCAGCCGCACACAAACTGAACTCATCAATGCTCTCAGTTGTGAGTAAGAGGGGAAGTGGTGTTTCACAACCCTGGACATCAAGGGCAGTCTCCAGGCTTTGGGGTGTGCCCTGGCCTCTGTCTATCTGCCCAGGCTCTCCAACCCACACTGGCCTCTTACCCAACCTCCTCCTAGGGCCAAACTCAATCCTGCCTCTCAATTTCTGCTGCCTTCCCCAACACACTGCTCCCCAAAATGAGCAGGGCTGGCTCTCGGTTATCATGCTGGTGCCAGCAGCAATGCCACCCCACTGACATAATTCTGAGTCCCAACCTAGGCACTCCAGCTGTCTTTGCCACACCTGGCCTGTTTGGGCTCTGGCTCTTGCTCTTTTCTTTCATGTGCATGTGTTTTGAGGTTTTGAGTTTCTCCCACTGCAGAACTGCAGCAGTGGCAGGGTAGAGCTCATGAGGGTGACATTCTGAGCCACATCCAATCCCATCAGGACTGTTCACTGGGGTGACTGCTGGAACACAGTGATGAGTGAACACATGGGAGGTGGTTGGACCCACCTTGCCTCTGAGTGGCTTCCTTTCAGGACAGGAATGTAGGCATGGGAGCCCCTGGCGTGGGATGCTTTGCACAAGGCGTGACCATGGGCTCTCTTTCCTGGCAAAAATGGCTCCACTCAGCATGGAGAGCACTGTCATTCCTGGTGGCTAACAACAGCCCTGGACCCCAGAAAGGAACCCACACTCAAGATTAACGTCTGAGTGTGCGTGTCCTCGAGGAAATGAGGTCTCCTGATCCCAGGTGCAAAGGGGTAAGTCCTCTAACTCCAGGGGCCATGAAGGGACATCTGAGTTTCCCTCGTCCTTCTTTCCCTCTCTAACTAACCACAGTTAGGACCCTGGCCTCATTCCCCAGTGAGGATCATTAGGCTCCATAAAGGACAGTCTCTAAGATGCTCAGTGGACCAACACCCTCTGCACAACCCATAACCCTATTCACCCAAGAGGCAAGAGGATTTCTATTCAGGAAAACCAGGAAAGGGAGAGCCTTTCTCAAGGACACAAGGAC
Organism: Urocitellus parryii; assembly: GCF_045843805.1. Classification (NCBI taxonomy): domain Eukaryota; kingdom Metazoa; phylum Chordata; class Mammalia; order Rodentia; family Sciuridae; genus Urocitellus; species Urocitellus parryii. The sequence goes on from NC_135548.1 coordinate 45,141,396, forward strand.
ATTAGTGAGTGAGGGAGTGATTAATGGATGGAGAACTATTTCCAACACCAACTTCCAGGAGCATATATGGCCCCCTGGAGAATTCTGCAGTGTGTTGGTGATTAAGGAGAACGTGTGAATTCAGGGGTCACTAGGTCCTCTCAGCCATAAGGAGGGAAACTGCCATAAAGGAACTAGGACAAGGGTGCGAGGAATGCTCACTGGTGGGAGATCGGAAGGAAGGAAAGTGTACTCATTAGAAAAGTGTCGCCTGAAAATTCTTAGCCAGCCAAAAGTCGTGCGAACTTGTGTGGGAAAAGAGTCTTTGCACAGTGATGAAGCTAAGAGCTCACATGATGGAACACAGCATCAACTGGGACCAAATCCAATATCTGATATTCTTGTAGGAAGAGGAGAGTCTGGACCCAGATACCAGGGAGACTGTGGGATACCGGATATGTGAGGTTGGAGCCAGGGCGGGATGCCCATATGGGAACCACAGATCGTGGGCAGCAATAGGAGAGTGGGCAAGGGCTGGGAGAGTTGGGGAGACAGTCCCCTTGAAACCTGGGAGGGGTTATGGCACTGGGACAGCCCAACACCTACTGTGTTGAGCCTCTGGAGCTCAACGGAAGACACTTCCTCTGTTGTCGGCCACCCAGTTAACAGAGTTTGGTTGCAGCAGCCTAGGACCCAGCTGAAGGTCTGAGCATGTTGGCCATGCAGGTTGGATCTGGACCACAGACACCCTCATCAGAGATTGTAGGGTCTCAGCCCTGAGGCAAGACAGGCACTAAGTCAGGCCAGGTGGGGAAACGGATAGGCACACACTCTGGGGGCTGGTGCCTGTGTTACTGGGAGCACTTCTGATCGCAATTCCCTGATCTGCTGCCAACACAGGCTACAGAGGAGGGTACAGAAACACAGACCACGGATCTGCCCCACTCAGTGGGCCCAGGCCAACACCACACCCAGCAGCCTCGTGCCATACCCAATGAGTCTCGAAGCGGCCCCCTCTTCCCATCCTGAGAGCTCTTCCCTTCCTCATGTGCCAATAGCTCCCTACTGTCACTGGCAATATCTACTCTGTGAGATGTCAACATCCGTGGGTACTGTTCTCTCATCCCAGGACAGTGAGGTCCCACACACCCTGGTGAAATGGGCCACCTGGAGGCTGGACCTGGAGGTTGTTGAGGCTGAATGGCAGCGGTGGTCCTCTGGCACTTAATATTATTTAAGTTAAAAACAAAAACAAAAACAAAAACAAAAAACGGGTCTTGGTGCTCAAAAATGTTTGATTTGCATATTCTCATCCCCTAACCCCAATATTTTCATTATTTCCTCACATATGAAATCTTACTAGCATAAAGGTAATTTCGTATTAAACAAAGTGGATTGAAATAACATTGGTAAAAATAATCAATCACCATACTTTCAATTTTTGTTCTGCTTTCCTATTAGAAACCACTTGGATACAAGAGAACAGAGGACAGACTCATGGAAATGCTTGAAATGACAAGAAGCTCCCACTCAAGCTCAGCATTCAGTCCTGGACAGGGTAAGACCAGGCCACTTTGACATCTGTGCCAAAGAGTCTACCAGACAGAATCCTCTGACTGATCCCTGACTGAGCCATAGGAACTGGCTAGAAAAGCCTTCACATCCTCAATACATTCTTCACGTCAGAATACTTGACAACCATTGATATCCATCTCTCGTTAACTTGCTCCCCAGCCAACCATTCTTCAACAAATTCAAAGGAGTAACTCATGCAAGCACACAGAAAGGGGTGTTCACTACACACATCCATGTGCGAAAAAGACAACTGGTATTTCTTGTTTGGGCTATTTCAAATGAAATCCCTTCTGCATGACCTCCACAAACCAAAGGAAAATATTTGTGAAATTCCCACGTAGAAGACAAGATACACTTGCCAAGGAGGCAGTGGCAAGAATTTTGACACTCCAAATGTAGAGTGTGTGTTTAGGAAGCAGTCACAGTTTCCATGAGAGAGTCCCATGAAATCAATTAGGAAGATCCATGCTCTAGCCCTACCATGCAAGTGATGTGACTTGAAAGAGTCACTTAGTCTTAGTAACCATCATCACTAACAACTAAGTCAATGAATAAAGGTCCTCAGGTGCCAAGCTACAAAATGTGGGATGAGCATGGATGAGGATGGGTGGGAGAAGTCTCCAACTCTAACACAATTAGGGAAGGATGTGCTGACCTCAAGTGGCTGGGGGGCTGGGATCCTGCCACAGAGGGGGATTCCAAACCTCACATCCCCTGACCCAGGCCAGAAGACCAGGTAGAGTCCAAGGACCCTGGGGTGGCCCAATGGCAATAAAGGTCAAAAGGAACTAGGGATCTGCCTGGTCCCTCAATCCCCTACTCTGAGCAGGGCTGCATGACGAGGCCAGAGGCCATCCACAGCAATCTGCCTTTACAGGAAAACAGGGACTGCAGGCTGCCTCTGGCTCACTGAATCAGGGTGGTGTTTTCATAAAGCAAGACCACTTCCTCACATTTGACCAGCAGCTCATGTGTTGACAGCACAATGACTGACTTGACTCAGGCCCTGATGAATGAAATAGAATATTCATAGCAAACCCATCTTTAGCTCTTCCACATCATCAGGGGCTCTGATTCAATTCCGTCCAGAAAGGTGTCTGAAATGATTTCTAAACATGCTGGGGACTCACCTCTGTGTGGAACTTTTCAGGAAAAAGGGGATCAAATCTCATGAAGCAACTCTTCTCTCTTCTAGCCCATGGGCAATGCAAGGAACCTGCATGATACCAGAGGCTCACTTCTCTCTTCTCATGTCTTCTGGAAAGGATTCGTTAATGTTTCCTGCAAGGTGAAGCAGAAGCCTGCATCCCCAGCTGCACAGAAGTGTTTTAGGGCAGTGTCTCCCTTAAAACCCAAAAATAAAAAAAACAGGTCATTCAACAGGCACATGGATTCGAGTACATGTTCAATGATCCCTCCTCCCTGGAGCCTTCCACATGCCCATCTTCCACATTCACAGAGCAATGCTTGGCCATTCTCAAGACCAGGAGACCATGATGCTCATCACCAGGAAGTCAATAAGGAACATGAAGAGAGCAGCATGGATTGCAGAAGGTGGCACATCAAGGATCTTCAGCTCTGCTGCTAGAACACAAGAGCTTAACTTCAGTATTGACTTTTTGCCAACTACCAAGTACGATAGCAGTGTCAAGCCCAATATGCAGATATGCAAGTAGTAGGTGACACCCCGCATCCATTCACAAAAGTGGGCAACATCTGCATCAGAACAAGAAAGTATCTTACCCTTACTCATAAAAATCATCAGAAACAAAATAAAATGGATGCAAGACTTCTCATTTCACTATTAGGTAGCTGTTGGAATTCCCTATTAAATAATACCTCCTCCAAAATAAAAAGTATCTCAGACATGTGTCAACTATTCAATGGATGACATTTTAAAAACTATGGACTTTACTTAATATTTATGTATGCTATATCCCTGCCTAAGGCTCTATGAGAAAGGAGCACATAGAATTGGATCTTTGAAAATCTCACATTTGCTGATAAATATTACTGCTGATCTCAGGCATGGCGAAGTGAAAAGTGGGACTTTGGATATTCCAAGAATGCTATGTTGTGGGATTGGTGTCCCTGATTCATACATAGCATATGGTTTCTATGAAATCCAGTGAGGGAGCAGGAGTAACGAAGCTGATTGCACAGATGACCTCAGGGAATACTGACAGATAGGCCAAATGAAAAATATGCTCCAGCTAACCATTGGTATTTGGGCTTCTGATCCCAGTCCTGTTTTTAAAAAAGGTGCAGACAGGCAGTGTTCATTAAAAACTGTCTACCATGTAAAAGTGGGTAATTTAAATGGCATCTAGTTACACATCTGATACAATGGTCTGGCAACATATGAATTTCATTCTAACAACAACAACAACAACAAAACATAGAAAATGAGACATAAAGATAAAACCTTGTCTTCACCAGGATGCCTAAAAAGAGGTTTTATTTGGCTCATGCCAATAAATATCTTTCAATAGAATTTCTGATTTCTGAATGAATCCATTCAACTTCATACTGCACAGATCACAAGGTTTTCTTTACAGAATATTCTCTTCTTCTTCTTAAAGCCTCACATAGAAAATGTCTCACAGGACATAGGAGGGGAATGACCCAAAGGATGAGAGAATGGCTGGAACCGTTCTCAAATGTGCCCATGTAGCCTAAAGTTTGAAGGCATCTAATTGTACTCTAAAACAATTATGAACCTATTCGATCCATTATTAATAAATATCACCACTTTACCACTTGAACCAAATCACAGAAAATTGGAAACAGATGATCATTGGCTTTGATACCTTTACTTCTGTTTCATTACTCAGAGTCGATCAACTCTATACTTCAAGTGACACAGATTTATTACAGAATGCCTAAGATCCTAAGGATCTATTTTAGCTCAGCCCATGGTATTGCTTCATTATTTTATTATTTTGTAAGTAATAAAATATAACTTCATGTTGGATGATATATTCAAGCCATGAATATATCATCCAACATTGTTCTTCCCAAAATATTAGCCCAATTTCTGCGCGCGCTCACTTACTGTTCAGGAATTTTACTAATTGTTTGAAGGTTCTAGAGGACCTGTTAGACTCCTAATGGACAAACCATACAACATACTCCAGAGAACGGACGAGTGCCATAAGAAGAAAATAAGGTCAGCCTACAGCAATGGGCAGCTGCCTGCCCTCGGCTGGGAGGAGCCCTGGCCATGGCACCAGGGCTGCTGGGCAGCAGAAGCCTCCACAGCCCTGCAGGGAGCCTGGAGCACAGCTCTGCCTAACCATGCTCAGCCCTGGACAGATGCACATGAGTTCCCATCACAGGCTCGAGTGTGACAGTCCCAGGTGCATGCCTGTCATGCCAGCCACCAGGGAGGCTGAGGCAAGAGGAACGTTTGAGGTCAGCCTTGGCAACTTAGACCCCGAGGCAAAGGGGAAATACTTTTACAGGGGTCTCTGAGGGTGTAGCTCAGGTAGGTCACTTGCCTCACAGGCTCAAGGCCCTGGGTTCAATCCCCAGAACCCACGTACACACAAAAAGTGAACTTGGAATATTGTTTAAAATGATGGGTCAGGTACACACAAGGACTTCAATATGACCTCTCAGAGGAGCTCAATTTGAGATCAGACTGAACAAAAGACCACCTGGACCATTGACTCAGTGTCTGAAACCCTCTGTGAGCATGGGAAGCACTGCTGGCAAGACACCAGAGGGCCAAAGCACTTGTGCCCCCTGCAGGGGTGTCTCTTGTCTACCGCCAAAGACTGTTCCCCTCCTGGGGCAGCTGAGAGCAAGCTGGGCCTTGGAGCAAGGACTAGTGCTTTAGATATAGACTATGCAAGCAAGGGGCAATGTCTTTAATAAAACTAAAATTAAAAAGTCACATTGAAAAAATTTTAAAAAGAAGAAAATAAGGTCAAGTAGAGGAAGCCCATTTTCACAGGAAAAAATCCCCCAGTGAAAAGCATCAGAATAGATACCAAGAAAAATACCAACAAAAACAGTGTGCTCCCACTATGTATCTACTCAACATGCAAAAGTTAGTAAGCTAGATAATACAATCCTGGCCACAGGTAGAGCTATGCAGAAGAGCCACCTGGCAGTGCTTAGTCAAAGAAGTAAACATGCACACTTTGACCTAGAAATTCCACCTGTGTGTAAACCAGGCGGTGCTTAAGCAGTTTCACAAGGGGACATGCACAGGGAAATTTATCCTCAGGTTCTTATAGAGTTGTCTGTGCTTACAGGGAGTTGATGGTTGTCAAGATGCCCACAGCTGCGAAAGTCAAAAGCTAAAAAAATAATAGATGCCAACCTGGATATATTAATAATCCCGTATCTATGATCACCTTCATAAGGTAGCTTCCCAACTTCTGTGTGGAAGTGTGTTTCTCCTTGGCCCTTACACTGTTGTGGAGACCACTAGGAGTTCAGCTTTGTGCAGGATCATCTGACCTGGACTTTTGGCAAGACCTGTACAGCCCTCACACATGCTCAGATGCTACAGGACTTTTCAGACCAGTCCAGACAACACTAGGCATCCATTCATTGTCTGCACTCTACAGATTCCTAGATGCACGACATTCATTACCATCAAATGCAGAATTTTCATCAAAAACTAATATATATATCATTCCAATCTGAATCAAGAAAATCGGAAATATCCCCAAATCCAAAGAGTGGATCCCCATTGTGATGCTACAAGTTGAAAATTCCACAGCTGACCTCATGGGATGGTTCACAGTCAAAAGACAGCTGCATGAAAAATATTACATGACCTTCCTGCTATGTGAAAAGTGGCATGTGAAGTACACATGCATGTCTTCCTCAGACATGGGTTCATTTGCAAGACACCTTGTGCAATTGAAAATACTCCAAAAGGGGAGAAATCAGAACCATGTCGCCAAAGTATTTCAGCAGAGACCAACTCCATCTGTCTATCTATCTCTCAGTGAGTGTGTGTGCTCTTGTGTGTGTTTGTGTGTCTTTGTTTGTGTTTGTACCATCATAGCTGATACTTCATTGCCCCCATTGGAAAACTGACTCAGATAATGCCATCTGCCAAACTCCTAAAAACCAAAGTTCTTGCTGATAGAATGAAACATTCCTTCCTGTTGGTTTGGATGTGTCCTTTAGGAATCACTGCTACATTTAGTATACTCAAATCATCACAGTAGATCAGGTAACAAAAACATATATATTTTAAAATAATAATAATATATTAATGGAAACAACAAATACAGGATAGAGTAACAACTGTGTTACTAAACAAGGTCAAGGACAATGGCAATCTATAGATTCAAACTTTGAAGAAAATAGTAATCAATGTAAATATTCCTGGGCTGCCTCAGCCCCGCCCAGGCACACAGCAACAGAATGGTTTTGCAAGCATCCTCAGGAGGGCAGGAGCCTTCTTTGCAGGACGAGAGGGAGGTTGAGGCTCGATCCACCCATCATTCTTTTGGGAGAGGCTCCTTTTCCTCAGCACAAAGTTGGATTTTTTGTGAGGATTCTTGGCATCAAATACGTTGGCCTCTGCTGGAATCCTCAGCTCTGGGGAGAGAGGGGTGTACAAAAAGAAGGTGGCACTCAGGAGGTGCTCCCTAGGACACGCCAACATCTGAGAGCCTGTGCCAGAAAAGGCCAGAGCCACACACCTGAGAGCTCTCCAATTCAGCACCAATACCAACAAAGACAGCCTCCACAGTCCTCCCTGAGGAAGAACTAGGCAGAGCACTTCAACAGACCTAATGTCTGTTCCTACCGAAGGCTTTGGACTCCAGAATATCTCAGGTCCTCTTGCATCTGCCAAAGCACACCACTAAGGTTTGCATCTGAAATCTCCCACAAAAGGCTCCTGTGCCGAAGATTCAGTCCCCACATGAGCCATCTTCATAGGTGGGTTTGGAGGGAAGCATTGGATGGTGAGTGCTCTGATGTCAACATGAAATTCTCATTCAAGATGAATACACTACTGGGGGGTGGGAGGGACTGGAAGAAAGGTTGAGCATGGTTGGAGTAAGACCTAAACAGGGTTGTGCCCTGGGCAACAGTACCTTGTTCCTGTTGGCTCCACTGAATCCTCATTCTCCAAGGAGAGGTCCTCCCTCTCCATCTTTCTCTCTCTCCCTCTCTGCCAGCCTCGTTCTCTCTCTCCCAGTCTATGCCTTTGTGGCAAGGGCTGAGGAGCTCTCCACTGCCACACACTAGAGCTTTATGGACAGCCTCAGTGCACAACCAAAGAGAAAGCTATGAAACCCAGAGAAAAAAGGCCTAGGATTCCTCCTCTGAGTTATTTTCCTCAAGTATGGCCACAGTGAGGACAGGCTGACCAGCACGGATACCACGTTAGAGCCATGCTTCTGCGTTGGTGGAGCCCGCCTCCATGTGAACCAGGCTTCTGAGAATGGAGGCCACATTCCAAATACTGCCCTACTGAGAACAATGGTTCCAAAGACCAGCAAAGGGACTGCTTCCCTCCAACATGGCGTATGGCCCAGTGGTGCCATGACCCCGAGTGGGGGAATACAACAGCCGCTTCTCCTTCCTCTGAACATGTGTTTCCTGTCGCCCTCCTCTAACCTAGAGCCTGTTCTCCATCCCTTCTGGGTTGGATGTGGAGATCTCTGCTATGAATTTCTTAGGCTACCAAGGCCCCAGACAGACTTCCTCTTCCATAGACTCTACTAACCTAACAGTAGGTTAAGATAGGAGACAAGTGATCCTAGAACTCATAGGGATGGTGGTCTTCAGGGTACATAGGCTGGGATAATGGCTGCTGTGGTGTTTGGCTCACAAAAACCAACCAACCAACCAACGAAAAAGCGCTGGCATTATTATCAGATGAGCTCTGTGGCTACGTGCTCAGGAAGCCCTCATCTGACTTTAGTTAGGGATCACAACCTGGCTATTGTGATCACTCCTTGCCTAGTGGACTCAGGTGCGTAAGACCATGGAATTTATGCAAAAACAGATGATTCAGGCTGTCTCCCAGGCTGTGTTTTCTGTTACTGCTTGCTAGAATCCTGGCAATGCTCTGCCCAGGCAGTGGTTTTTTGGTCACACAGAAGGCTTTCAATAGTACTGCTTCAGTCCACAAAATGCCAGTTCCCTCTTTAGCCCATGCATTCCCATGTTCCTTTGAAACCACTCCTATCCCAGACCATGAAAACATACTGCTCCTGGAGAGAGGCTTTCCTCCTCACTCCTCAAAGATGTCAGCTTTGGATGCCTGTTCATGTCCAGGGGAGGGCACCTGGTGGGGAGCCGCAATATCCACCGGGGTATACCATTGGACCTCAAGACCTTCCACCAGCAGAAGTGCAGTTGGCTTTGTGCACGAACCCAACACACCTGTTGGAGTGTTCTTGGGGGTCAGAGACTACTCTTTGTTGCTAAGAGTTGACCTGAGTCCACATCCTGACCCTTGCTCTCTGCTATCTGATTGTCTCACTTACTCTGACGGCGAGAGATGATTTGGCCCAGCTCATAATCCTCTGGATTCTCCTCAGTAAGGAAGTGTAGGTTGAGGGCGCTGCGGATGACGACAGGAGCCCTATCGTGGCAGGTCACCTGGAGCAGCATGGGAGACAGGCCTTCAGGAAATGGGCCTTGAAGTGACTACTCAAGGACAGTGGGCAGGGGCATTCTGGAGGCACCTCCACTCTAAATACAAGGGCAACATCCATGACCCTACTACCCGAGGCTGACCTCCTGCTCATCGTGTGGGCTCTTCCCACAGGCTACTAGCCCAATCCTTGTACATAGGACTTCCTGGGCCTGCCATTGCTCTTTGTGGAGCTGCACTCCTCTCGGAGTGAAAGGACCCCACTACCTGCATACAGATGCAATCTCATCCCACAAGTTGGGAGGAATGGGACAATAGCCTCCAAGATCCCAGGTCTGCCCGAGGATGCAGGCGGCATTGGGAATGGCCTAGGCACAAAACCTAGAGGCTTTGGTCTGGATTGCCAGGGCCAAAAACAGACCCAGGAACATGACCACACACAGGAGAGCTGAAAGATAGCCACGAGAGCTCCTGGCCTCCAGAGGCTCAGTGCTGGCTGGGATGTAGGAGGCACCTCATCCGGCAAGGGTGGTCATTGGGTTACCTGGACATTTAGTGTGCTTGCTCCACATCCATATCGACTCTGCAGAGAGACTCTCTCAGCTCCTTGTTCAAGGAACATGGAGAACCTCACACTGCTGTCCTCCTCCATAGACGTCAGCATCCCATACAAGGGAACCTGCAACCTAGTTCCTGTCCTATTTTCATCTGTCACCCATACCTGTCCCTGCCCTTCTGGACTGCATGCTGCCACCTGACACACAGACTCCCTCAGACATGGCAGTGGACAAGCTGCTGCACTCGCTCATCTCAGCTCCAGCCCTTCACACTGACCTCTCCCTTCTTGATTCCCATCTATCCTCCTGATCATCCAGAAGCTCCACATTCAAGAGGGCTTGAGTAGTCCATGGTATTGGACCAGTGTCTGCTCCCCACCCAATTGTAAGCACCACGGGACACCCCTGCTCCCAGGCTTACCAGAACACTCTTGGCCATCTCTGGACTTTGTGTTTCTAAGTGGACACGAATTAAGCAGGTGTCTCCCACCTGCTTGTGGGAAAGCGGCCTGGAGGACTTGCAGGTTGATTCTGAGAACTGTGGGGGATGGAACATCAGCAAACCCAGAAACAGAAAGCCACCCCAGACTGTCAGTTGGCTCTATGGGCTTCCAGCAAATATGTCCAGGTGCTGAGGCTTCTTATTTCCTCAGGTCGGAGTGGAATGGCAGCACATGCACAGCTTGAATAAGGTAGGTGTTTACCTCCTTTCCCTTGACCTGGGGGCGTTTCCTCACCATGAAATATTGTATTCCCAGATTCATGGACAGACACACGAGTGAGTGGTCAGAGACCTTGATTTCTGCAGAGCGAAGTGGAGAGAATTGTTAGGTGGCACTCAAGGATTATACCACAAAACACCCACAACCCCTGAGAGTCTCCGCCAGGCCCATCACACTTTGGTATTTTGGGGCCAAGGCCCACTTTCTCTTGGCTGTCAGTTATCCTGAGCCCACTGTGGATCATGTCTCCCCACTGTCTGATTGTCCTACTTACTCTCATCCTCAGACATCATATACAGCAGCTCAAAGTTGTCCACATCCTCATGCTGCAACAAATTTTGGTCCAAGGCCCTGCGGATGAGGCTTGTCACCGTCTCCTGAAAGGTCACCTGGATCAGGGTGGGACAAATGTCATCAGAGAATGGCTTTTAGAAGAGCTACCCAGAAGACTGTGGTCAAACATTCAGGAGAAATCTCAGCTACATATACAAGGGCACAATCTTGTTATCCTGCTACCTGAGTGTGTCCTCCATATACCACCTGGGTTCTTGCAATGTGCTACTAGAACAATCCTGGTACAAATATCTGCCTGTACCTGCCATCTCCCCTCCCCCTGGGGAGCCACATTCCACTCATGTCAAAGGACCAAACTGCCTATGCACAGACACACTCTCATCTCACTGAGATGAGAGCAATGGGCCAGGGATCTGCGCACCAAGTGTGATCTGGGATGCAGGCTGCCTTTGGGGGTGGAAGAGGCAGATGCACTGAAAACTTGGGTCCTGACTGCCACGACACAAAACAGACTCAGATACAAGAGTGTGCACTTGAGTGCTTCATGATAGCTTTGAGAGGCCCTGGCCTCTGGAAGCTCGGTGCGGGTCTGGTTGTCATGATGTACTTGACTCAGCACTGGCAGTCACTGAACATGTCTCCTCTGCAGCTGGACACCTGCAGCATTAGCGTGTCTACTGCACATCCATAGAAATTCTGCCAAGAACCCCTTTAGCTCCGTATTTACATACATGCAAAGCCTAACATTCCGAAGCTTTGGCATGACCCCCCAGGTGATCCCGACCCCAAATTCCTACACCTAGTCATGCTAAGGAGGTTCTCTTCCCTGCCACCAGGAACACATCCCCTCCTACACATGTGACAAGTCACTGCCACCTCCTCTGCTCCAACTTCACTCATTGAGAATACCAAGTTCTAGGCACTGCAGCCTGCACCCTGGACATATCTCTGCCTTCATCTGTCCACAGCACTTCCGTCTGCACTTCTGGCCTGCAAAACCCACAATACACAGGCCCACTCACCACTGAAGCTGGGCATGCTGATGCTCTCCCTCCTCAGGTCAAGCCCTTAAGACGGACCTCTCTCTTCTTTATTTCCCACCATAGCCCTGGGGTTGGCTGTGTCTCCTGCCTTCCACTGTGTGGACACCCAGGAGGCAGCCCTGCTGTCGGGCTTACCGGGATGCGCTTTGTCTCCCTCAGGCTCTGTCCCTCTAGGAGGACGTGAACAACGCGGCTGTCTTCCACCTGCTCGCTGGAGTGAAGCAGTGAGGAGCTGCTACTCACAGCTGCTGGGGTCCTGGATGCCACTGCCACAGAAGGTTCCAAGAACTGTGGGGGATGACAACATCAGCAAAGCCCAGCAACTGCACCCCACCCAGCCTGGCAGTTGGCTCTGTGGGCATTCTACAACATCCATCCAGAACCTGAGTTTCTTGTCCCCTTGGAGGATGTGGAGTGGCACCAGGAGTAAAGACTGAAGAAGGTGGCTGTTTTGGGAACAAGAGATCCAGCACCTGCTGGGTGGGGATGAAATCCCAGGAGATTAACCCCATGTTGCTGCTGAAATGTAGGTTCCTCCCACAAATGACAGGCAGGAGCTCATTCCTAAGCTGGTCCTGCCTGTAAGGTTAAAGGCTCTGAACCCTGAAGGGCTCCTCCGTGTTCTGATCATTTTCACCCTGGGTTGGGACCAAGAATGGTGGGTTCAAAATGGAAATGGTGACAAACAGAAAAATGACTTGTGCCAATACACTAGAGTCAAAGCACAATGGGACAGTTCCCATCAGTACAAACACACACACACACACACACACACACACACACACACACAGAGTCAGAAGAGGAGTCCTGGGCCATTCATCAGGGATCAGACTAGAGGGCCTGCTGGGCTCACCTGCCCTGTGCTACTCACTGTTACTCTTGAGCTCCTCTGCGACAATCGCCAGAGGCTCTGGCGTCGAAGATGAAGCCTCACACAGTGTATCCACAAAAGGGCTAGTTGGCCCCCCTGATATTCCTGGGAGCCTGAGGCTCGGCATTGTCTGCAACCACAGGAGAACATCCTTCTCCCTCCAGTGGCTCCAACCAAGTGAGCTCGGATGGCTTGGTCAGTGAAGTGGGTGCCTGGATACCAGGGTTCCATGTTCTGTTTGATCCATTGTCAAGGCAATGATGTCATTTCCTGTGCCCATACCTGAGCCTCTTTTCACATAAGACCACTTTCAACAGCCCTATGGGCTGCCGATTTCTCCTCCATGCCTACCCATCTCAGGTGCGCAGGTGTTCACCAACAACTACCCAAACATCCCCACCAGCATCTGCCCTGCTTGGTGCCACTAGAGTTCCAGCTTGGAGCCTTCAAAAATGCATTCACAACCAGTCCTTCCCTCTCAGCAGCTTTTGGACCCTGGTCCCATCATTGTGCAACTCACGGTGTGCCCAGTCTTTTCTGGAAAGTAGGGTAGCATCTAATCTCTAGGGTTTATTGTGTCTATTGGCCCATAACACCCTCTGTTCTCTCTGAAACCAGAGATGGGACTCACAGGTGGCTAAAGCACAAATGTAGAGATGGGATAATCACAAGAAAGGGAGAGACAAAGAATGCACCCTAACTCAATCAGGCCTGTGTCCCACACAGGGACATGGCCAATGTCCGTCCCATCGTGGCTGCAGTTCCCTCTCTACACCATGGCAAGTTGGAGGGGACTGAGATGCAGAGGCTGCTCCCCTCTGCCATACAACTTCCCAAGGCTTCTCCTAAGATTTCAAATGGGCCAAGTGTGTCTCACAGAGACTCCGAGGTACCACAGCATCCTGCTGCCCAGAACCGGTTCACCCCTCACCTCAAGGGGGCTCAGCCTCTGGATTCATGGGAATTGAAGTGGGTACAGGTGATGGGATATCACCTCCAAGACTGAGTTATGCCAAGTCCATGACCCCTGTCTGCATCCCTGTCTCCAGCACCACTCCCCCCTCTCTCTTTCCTCCTCAGAGCAAACAAATCCATTTAGCAAGTGTGTCCTGTGATAAAGACATGACGGTCACCCATCCTCTCATTACAAAAACACTGAGGCTCAGCCAACATGGATCCTACAGGGAACACAGGCATAAACTCAGACTCCGATCCTCCCAGCCGAGCCTCAGTGGAGCCTGGACTCCCAGCCTCCTGAGTCAAGGAAACAGAGGTTCCTAGCCGAGCCACCTTGGATGCAGCCGCACACAAACTGAACTCATCAATGCCCCTTGCTCTCAGTTGTGAGTAAGAGGGGAAGTGGTGTTTCACAACCCTGGACATCAAGTGCAGTCTCCAGGCTTTGGGGTGTGCCCTGGCCTCTGTCTATCTGCCCAGGCTCTCCAACCCACACTGGCCTCTTACCCAACCTCCTCCTAGGGCCAAACTCAATCCTGCCTCTCAATTTCTGCTGCCTTCCCCAACACACTGCTCCCCAAAATGAGCAGGGCTGGCTCTCGGTTATCATGCTGGTGCCAGCAGCAATGCCACCCCACTGACATAATTCTGAGTCCCAACCTAGGCACTCCAGCTGTCTTTGCCACACCTGGCCTGTTTGGGCTCTGGCTCTTGCTCTTTTCTTTCATGTGCATGTGTTTTGAGGTTTTGAGTTTCTCCCACTGCAGAACTGCAGCAGTGGCAGGGTAGAGCTCATGAGGGTGACATTCTGAGCCACATCCAATCCCATCAGGACTGTTCACTGGGGTGACTGCTGGAACACAGTGATGAGTGAACACATGGGAGGTGGTTGGACCCACCTTGCCTCTGAGTGGCTTCCTTTCAGGACAGGAATGTAGGCATGGGAGCCCCTGGCGTGGGATGCTTTGCACAAGGCGTGACCATGGGCTCTCTTTCCTGGCAAAAATGGCTCCACGCAGCATGGAGAGCACTGTCATTCCTGGTGGCTAACAACAGCCCTGGACCCCAGAAAGGAACCCACACTCAAGATTAACGTCTGAGTGTGCGTGTCCTCGAGGAAATGAGGTCTCCTGATCCCAGGTGCAAAGGGGTAAGTCCTCTAACTCCAGGGGCCATGAAGGGACATCTGAGTTTCCCTTGTCCTTCGTTCCCTCTCTAACTAACCACAGTTAGGACCCTGGCCTCATTCCCCAGTGAGGATCATTAGGCTCCATAAAGGACAGTCTCTAAGATGCTCAGTGGACCAACACCCTCTGCACAACCCATAACCCTATTCACCCAAGAGGCAAGAGGATTTCTATTCAGGAAAACCAGGAAAGGGAGAGCCTTTCTCAAGGACACAAGGACATTAGTGAGTGAGGGAGTGATTAATGGATGGAGAACTATTTCCAACACCAACTTCCAGGAGCATATATGGCCCCCTGGAGAATTCTGCAGTGTGTTGGTGATTTAGGAGAACGTGTGAATTCAGGGGTCACTAGGTCCTCTCAGCCATAAGGAGGGAAACTGCCATAAAGGAACTAGGACAAGGGTGCGAGGAATGCTCACTGGTGGGAGATCGGAAGGAAGGAAAGTGTACTCATTAGAAAAGTGTCGCCTGAAAATTCTTAGCCAGCCAAAAGTCGTGCGAACTTGTGTGGGAAAAGAGTCTTTGCACAGTGATGAAGCTAAGAGCTCACATGATGGAACACAGCATCAACTGGGACCAAATCCAATATCTGATATTCTTGTAGGAAGAGGAGAGTCTGGACCCAGATACCAGGGAGACTGGGGGATACCGGATATGTGAGGTTGGAGCCAGGGCGGGATGCCCATATGGGAACCACAGATCGTGGGCAGCAATAGGAGAGTGGGCAAGGGCTGGGAGAGTTGGGGAGACAGTCCCCTTGAAACCTGGGAGGGGTTATGGCACTGGGACAGCCCAACACCTACTGTGTTGAGCCTCTGGAGCTCAACGGAAGACACTTCCTCTGTTGTCGGCCACCCAGTTAACAGAGTTTGGTTGCAGCAGCCTAGGACCCAGCTGAAGGTCTGAGCATGTTGG
This sequence comes from Urocitellus parryii, assembly GCF_045843805.1. NCBI lineage: Eukaryota > Metazoa > Chordata > Mammalia > Rodentia > Sciuridae > Urocitellus > Urocitellus parryii. The sequence goes on from NC_135548.1 coordinate 45,157,080, forward strand.
CCATGCAGGTTGGATCTGGACCACAGACACCCTCATCAGAGATTGTAGGGTCTCAGCCCTGAGGCAAGACAGGCACTAAGTCAGGCAAGGTGGGGAAACGGATAGGCACACACTCTGGGGGCTGGTGCCTGTGTTACTGGGAGCACTTCTGATCGCAATTCCCTGATCTGCTCCCAACACAGGCTACAGAGGAGGGTACAGAAACACAGACCACGGATCTGCCCCACTCAGTGGGCCCAGGCCAACACCACACCCAGCAGCCTCGTGCCATACCCAATGAGTCTCGAAGCGGCCCCCTCTTCCCATCCTGAGAGCTCTTCCCTTCCTCATGTGCCAATAGCTCCCTACTGTCACTGGCAATATCTACTCTGTGAGATGTCAACATCCGTGGGTACTGTTCTCTCATCCCAGGACAGTGTGGTCCCACACACCCTGGTGAAATGGGCCACCTGGAGGCTGGACCTGGAGGTTGTTGAGGCTGAATGGCAGCGGTGGTCCTCTGGCACTTAATATTATTTAAGTTAAAAAAAAAAAAAACAAAAACAAAAACAAAAAACGGGTCTTGGTGCTCAAAAATGTTTGATTTGCATATTCTCATCCCCTAACCCCAATATTTTCATTATTTCCTCACATATGAAATCTTACTAGCATAAAGGTAATTTCGTATTAAACAAAGTGGATTGAAATAACATTGGTAAAAATAATCAATCACCATACTTTCAATTTTTGTTCTGCTTTCCTATTAGAAACCACTTGGATACAAGAGAACAGAGGACAGACTCATGGAAATGCTTGAAATGACAAGAAGCTCCCACTCAAGCTCAGCATTCAGTCCTGGACAGGGTAAGACCAGGCCACTTTGACATCTGTGCCAAAGAGTCTACCAGACAGAATCCTCTGACTGATCCCTGACTGAGCCATAGGAACTGGCTAGAAAAGCCTTCACATCCTCAATACATTCTTCACGTCAGAATACTTGACAACCATTGATATCCATCTCTCGTTAACTTGCTCCCCAGCCAACCATTCTTCAACAAATTCAAAGGAGTAACTCATGCAAGCACACAGAAAGGGGTGTTCACTACACACATCCATGTGCGAAAAAGACAACTGGTATTTCTTGTTTGGGCTATTTCAAATGAAATCCCTTCTGCATGACCTCCACAAACCAAAGGAAAATATTTGTGAAATTCCCACGTAGAAGACAAGATACACTTGCCAAGGAGGCAGTGGCAAGAATTTTGACACTCCAAATGTAGAGTGTGTGTTTAGGAAGCAGTCACAGTTTCCATGAGAGAGTCCCATGAAATCAATTAGGAAGATCCATGCTCTAGCCCTACCATGCAAGTGATGTGACTTGAAAGAGTCACTTAGTCTTAGTAACCATCATCACTAACAACTAAGTCAATGAATAAAGGTCCTCAGGTGCCAAGCTACAAAATGTGGGATGAGCATGGATGAGGATGGGTGGGAGAAGTCTCCAACTCTAACACAATTAGGGAAGGATGTGCTGACCTCAAGTGGCTGGGGGGCTGGGATCCTGCCACAGAGGGGGATTCCAAACCTCACATCCCCTGACCCAGGCCAGAAGACCAGGTAGAGTCCAAGGACCCTGGGGTGGCCCAATGGCAATAAAGGTCAAAAGGAACTAGGGATCTGCCTGGTCCCTCAATCCCCTACTCTGAGCAGGGCTGCATGACGAGGCCAGAGGCCATCCACAGCAATCTGCCTTTACAGGAAAACAGGGACTGCAGGCTGCCTCTGGCTCACTGAATCAGGGTGGTGTTTTCATAAAGCAAGACCACTTCCTCACATTTGACCAGCAGCTCATGTGTTGACAGCACAATGACTGACTTGACTCAGGCCCTGATGAATGAAATAGAAAATTCATAGCAAACCCATCTTTAGCTCTTCCACATCATCAGGGGCTCTGATTCAATTCCGTCCAGAAAGGTGTCTGAAATGATTTCTAAACATGCTGGGGACTCACCTCTGTGTGGAACTTTTCAGGAAAAAGGGGATCAAATCTCATGAAGCAACTCTTCTCTCTTCTAGCCCATGGGCAATGCAAGGAACCTGCATGATACCAGAGGCTCACTTCTCTCTTCTCATGTCTTCTGGAAAGGATTCGTTAATGCTTCCTGCAAGGTGAAGCAGAAGCCTGCATCCCCAGCTGCACAGAAGTGTTTTAGGGCAGTGTCTCCCTTAAAACCCAAAAATAAAAAAAACAGGTCTTTCAACAGGCACATGGATTCGAGTACATGTTCAATGATCCCTCCTCCCTGGAGCCTTCCACATGCCCATCTTCCACATTCACAGAGCAATGCTTGGCCATTCTCAAGACCAGGAGACCATGATGCTCATCACCAGGAAGTCAATAAGGAACATGAAGAGAGCAGCATGGATTGCAGAAGGTGGCACATCAAGGATCTTCAGCTCTGCTGCTAGAACACAAGAGCTTAACTTCAGTATTGACTTTTTGCCAACTACCAAGTACGATAGCAGTGTCAAGCCCAATATGCAGATATGCAAGTAGTAGGTGACACCCCGCATCCATTCACAAAAGTGGGCAACATCTGCATCAGAACAAGGAAGTATCTTACCCTTACTCATAAAAATCATCAGAAACAAAATAAAATGGATGCAAGACTTCTCATTTCACTATTAGGTAGCTGTTGGAATTCCCTATTAAATAATACCTCCTCCAAAATAAAAAGTATCTCAGACATGTGTCAACTATTCAATGGATGACATTTTAAAAACTATGGACTTTACTTAATATTTATGTATGCTATATCCCTGCCTAAGGCTCTATGAGAAAGGAGCACATAGAATTGGATCTTTGAAAATCTCACATTTGCTGATAAATATTACTGCTGATCTCAGGCATGGCGAAGTGAAAAGTGGGACTTTGGATATTCCAAGAATGCTATGTTGTGGGATTGGTGTCCCTGATTCATACATAGCATATGGTTTCTATGAAATCCAGTGAGGGAGCAGGAGTAACGAAGCTGATTGCACAGATGACCTCAGGGAATACTGACAGATAGGCCAAATGAAAAATATGCTCCAGCTAACCATTGGTATTTGGGCTTCTGATCCCAGTCCTGTTTTTAAAAAAGGTGCAGACAGGCAGTGTTCATTAAAAACTGTCTACCATGTAAAAGTGGGTAATTTAAATGGCATCTAGTTACACATCTGATAGAATGGTCTGGCAACATATGAATTTCATTCTAACAACAACAACAACAACAAAACATAGAAAATGAGACATAAAGATAAAACCTTGTCTTCACCAGGATGCCTAAAAATAGGTTTTATTTGGCTCATGCCAATAAATATCTTTCAATAGAATTTCTGATTTCTGAATGAATCCATTCAACTTCATACTGCACAGATCACAAGGTTTTCTTTACAGAATATTCTCTTCTTCTTCTTAAAGCCTCACATGGAAAATGTCTCACAGGACATAGGAGGGGAATGACCCAAAGGATGAGAGAATGGCTGGAACCGTTCTCAAATGTGCCCATGTAGCCTAAAGTTTGAAGGCATCTAATTGTACTCTAAAACAATTATGAACCTATTCGATCCATTATTAATAAATATCACCACTTTACCACTTGAACCAAATCACAGAAAATTGGAAACAGATGATCATTGCCTTTGATACCTTTACTTCTGTTTCATTACTCAGAGTCGATCAACTCTATACTTCAAGTGACACAGATTTATTACAGAATGCCTAAGATCCTAAGGATCTATTTTAGCTCAGCCCATGGTATTGCTTCATTATTTTATTATTTTGTAAGTAATAAAATATAACTTCATGTTGGATGATATATTCAAGCCATGAATATATCATCCAACATTGTTCTTCCCAAAATATTAGCCCAATTTCTGCGCACGCTCACTTACTGTTCAGGAATTTTACTAATTGTTTGAAGGTTCTAGAGGACCTGTTAGACTCCTAATGGACAAATCATACAACATACTCCAGAGAACGGACGAGTGCCATAAGAAGAAAATAAGGTCAGCCTACAGCAATGGGCAGCTGCCTGCCCTCGGCTGGGAGGAGCCCTGGCCATGGCACCAGGGCTGCTGGGCAGCAGAAGCCTCCACAGCCCTGCAGGGAGCCTGGAGCACAGCTCTGCCTAACCATGCTCAGCCCTGGACAGATGCACATGAGTTCCCATCACAGGCTCGAGTGTGACAGTCCCAGGTGCATGCCTGTCATGCCAGCCACCAGGGAGGCTGAGGCAAGAGGAACGTTTGAGGTCAGCCTTGGCAACTTAGACCCCGAGGCAAAGGGGAAATACTTTTACAGGGGTTTCTGAGGGTGTAGCTCAGGTAGGTCACTTGCCTCACAGGCTCAAGGCCCTGGGTTCAATCCCCAGAACCCACGTACACACAAAAAGTGAACTTGGAATATTGTTTAAAATGATGGGTCAGGTACACACAAGGACTTCAATATGACCTCTCAGAGGAGCTCAATTTGAGATCAGACTGAACAAAAGACCACCTGGACCATTGACTCAGTGTCTGAAACCCTCTGTGAGCATGGGAAGCACTGCTGGCAAGACACCAGAGGGCCAAAGCACTTGTGCCCCCTGCAGGGGTGTCTCTTGTCTACCGCCAAAGACTGTTCCCCTCCTGGGGCAGCTGAGAGCAAGCTGGGCCTTGGAGCAAGGACTAGTGCTTTAGATATAGACTATGCAAGCAAGGGGCAATGTCTTTAATAAAACTAAAATTAAAAAGTCACATTGAAAAAATTTTAAAAAGAAGAAAATAAGGTCAAGTAGAGGAAGCCCATTTTCACAGGAAATAATCCCCCAGTGAAAAGCATCAGAATAGATACCAAGAAAAATACCAACAAAAACAGTGTGCTCCCACTATGTATCTACTCAACATGCAAAAGTTAGAAAGCTAGATAATACAATCCTGGCCACAGGTAGAGCTATGCAGAAGAGCCACCTGGCAGTGCTTAGTCAAAGAAGTAAACATGCACACTTTGACCTAGAAATTCCACCTGTGTGTAAACCAGGCGGTGCTTAAGCAGTTTCACAAGGGGACATGCACAGGGAAATTTATCCTCAGGTTCTTATAGAGTTGTCTGTGCTTACAGGGAGTTGATGGTTGTCAAGATGCCCACAGCTGCGAAAGTCAAAAGCTAAAAAAATAATAGATGCCAACCTGGATATATTAATAATCCCGTATCTATGATCACCTTCATAAGGTAGCTTCCCAACTTCTGTGTGGAAGTGTGTTTCTCCTTGGCCCTTACACTGTTGTGGAGACCACTAGGAGTTCAGCTTTGTGCAGGATCATCTGACCTGGACTTTTGGCAAGACCTGTACAGCCCTCACACATGCTCAGATGCTACAGGACTTTTCAGACCAGTCCAGACAACAGTAGGCATCCATTCATTGTCTGCACTCTACAGATTCCTAGATGCACGACATTCATTACCATCAAATGCAGAATTTTCATCAAAAACTAATATATATATCATTCCAATCTGAATCAAGAAAATCGGAAATATCCCCAAATCCAAAGAGTGGATCCCCATTGTGATGCTACAAGTTGAAAATTCCACAGCTGACCTCATGGGATGGTTCACAGTCAAAAGACAGCTGCATGAAAAATATTACATGACCTTCCTGCTATGTGAAAAGTGGCATGTGAAGTACACATGCATGTCTTCCTCAGACATGGGTTCATTTGCAAGACACCTTGTGCAATTGAAAATACTCCAAAAGGGGAGAAATCAGAACCATGTCTCCAAAGTATTTCAGCAGAGACCAACTCCATCTGTCTATCTATCTCTCAGTGAGTGTGTGTGCTCTTGTGTGTGTTTGTGTGTCTTTGTTTGTGTTTGTACCATCACAGCTGATACTTCATTGCCCCCATTGGAAAACTGACTCAGATAATGCCATCTGCCAAACTCCTAAAAACCAAAGTTCTTGCTGATAGAATGAAACATTCCTTCCTGTTGGTTTGGATGTGTCCTTTAGGAATCACTGCTACATTTAGTATACTCAAATCATCACAGTAGATCAGGTAACAAAAACATATATATTTTAAAATAATAATAATATATTAATGGAAACAACAAATACAGGATAGAGTAACAACTGTGTTACTAAACAAGGTCAAGGACAATGGCAAACTATAGATTCAAACTTTGAAGAAAATAGTAATCAATGTAAATATTCCTGGGCTGCCTCAGCCCCGCCCAGGCACACAGCAACAGAATGGTTTTGCAAGCATCCTCAGGAGGGCAGGAGCCTTCTTTGCAGGACGAGAGGGAGGTTGAGGCTCGATCCACCCATCATTCTTTTGGGAGAGGCTCCTTTTCCTCAGCACAAAGTTGGATTTTTTGTGAGGATTCTTGGCATCAAATACGTTGGCCTCTGCTGGAATCCTCAGCTCTGGGGAGAGAGGGGTGTACAAAAAGAAGGTGGCACTCAGGAGGTGCTCCCTAGGACACGCCAACATCTGAGAGCCTGTGCCAGAAAAGGCCAGAGCCACACACCTGAGAGCTCTCCAATTCAGCACCAATACCAACAAAGACAGCCTCCACAGTCCTCCCTGAGGAAGAACTAGGCAGAGCACTTCAACAGACCTAATGTCTGTTCCTACCGAAGGCTTTGGACTCCAGAATATCTCAGGTCCTCTTGCATCTGCCAAAGCACACCACTAGGGTTTGCATCTGAAATCTCCCACAAAAGGCTCCTGTGCCGAAGATTCAGTCCCCACATGAGCCATCTTCATAGGTGGGTTTGGAGGGAAGCATTGGATGGTGAGTGCTCTGATGTCAACATGAAATTCTCATTCAAGATGAATACACTACTGGGGGGTGGGAGGGACTGGAAGAAAGGTTGAGCATGGTTGGAGTAAGACCTAAACAGGGTTGTGCCCTGGGCAACAGTACCTTGTTCCTGTTGGCTCCACTGAATCCTCATTCTCCAAGGAGAGGTCCTCCCTCTCCATCTTTCTCTCTCTCCCTCTCTGCCAGGCTCGTTCTCTCTCTCCCAGTCTATGCCTTTGTGGCAAGGGCTGAGGAGCTCTCCACTGCCACACACTAGAGCTTTATGGACAGCCTCAGTGCACAACCAAAGAGAAAGCTATGAAACCCAGAGAAAAAAGGCCTAGGATTCCTCCTCTGAGTTATTTTCCTCAAGTATGGCCACAGTGAGGACAGGCTGACCAGCGCGGATACCACGTTAGAGCCATGCTTCAGCGTTGGTGGAGCCCGCCTCCATGTGAACCAGGCTTCTGAGAATGGAGGCCACATTCCAAATACTGCCCTACTGAGAACAATGGTTCCAAAGACCAGCAAAGGGACTGCTTCCCTCCAACATGGCGTATGGCCCAGTGGTGCCATGACCCCGAGTGGGGGAATACAACAGCCGCTTCTCCTTCCTCTGAACATGTGTTTCCTGTCGCCCTCCTCTAACCTAGAGCCTGTTCTCCATTCCTTCTAGGTTGGATGTGGAGATCTCTGCTATGAATTTCTTAGGCTACCAAGGCCCCAGACAGACTTCCTCTTCCATAGACTCTACTAACCTAACAGTAGGTTAAGATAGGAGACAAGTGATCCTAGAACTCATAGGGATGGTGGTCTTCAGGGTACATAGGCTGGGATAATGGCTGCTGTGGTGTTTGGCTCACAAAAACCAACCAACCAACCAACGAAAAAGCGCTGGCATTATTATCAGATGAGCTCTGTGGCTACGTGCTCAGGAAGCCCTCATCTGACTTTAGTTAGGGATCACAACCTGGCTATTGTGATCACTCCTTGCCTAGTGGACTCAGGTGCGTAAGACCATGGAATTTATGCAAAAACAGATGATTCAGGCTGTCTCCCAGGCTGTGTTTTCTGTTACTGCTTGCTAGAATCCTGGCAATGCTCTGCCCAGGCAGTGGTTTTTTGGTCACACAGAAGGCTTTCAATAGTACTGCTTCAGTCCACAAAATGCCAGTTCCCTCTTTAGCCCATGCATTCCCATGTTCCTTTGAAACCACTCCTATCCCAGACCATGAAAACATACTGCTCCTGGAGAGAGGCTTTCCTCCTCACTCCTCAAAGATGTCAGCTTTGGATGCCTGTTCATGTCCAGGGGAGGGCACCTGGTGGGGAGCCGCAATATCCACCGGGGTATACCATTGGACCTCAAGACCTTCCACCAGCAGAAGTGCAGTTGGCTTTGTGCACGAACCCAACACACCTGTTGGAGTGTTCTTGGGGGTCAGAGACTACTCTTTGTTGCTAAGAGTTGACCTGAGTCCACATCCTGACCCTTGCTCTCTGCTATCTGATTGTCTCACTTACTCTGACGGCGAGAGATGATTTGGCCCAGCTCATAATCCTCTGGATTCTCCTCAGTAAGGAAGTGTAGGTCGAGGGCGCTGCGGATGACGACAGGAGCCCTATCGTGGCAGGTCACCTGGAGCAGCATGGGAGACAGGCCTTCAGGAAATGGGCCTTGAAGTGACTACTCAAGGACAGTGGGCAGGGGCATTCTGGAGGCACCTCCACTCTAAATACAAGGGCAACATCCATGACCCTACTACCCGAGGCTGACCTCCTGCTCATCGTGTGGGCTCTTCCCACAGGCTACTAGCCCAATCCTTGTACATAGGACTTCCTGGGCCTGCCATTGCTCTTTGTGGAGCTGCACTCCTCTCGGAGTGAAAGGACCCCACTACCTGCATACAGATGCAATCTCATCCCACAAGTTGGGAGGAATGGGACAATAGCCTCCAAGATCCCAGGTCTGCCCGAGGATGCAGGCGGCATTGGGAATGGCCTAGGCACAAAACCTAGAGGCTTTGGTCTGGATTGCCAGGGCCAAAAACAGACCCAGGAACATGACCACACACAGGAGAGCTGAAAGATAGCCACGAGAGCTCCTGGCCTCCAGAGGCTCAGTGCTGGCTGGGATATAGGAGGGCACCTCATCCGGCAAGGGTGGTCATTGGGTTACCTGGACATTTAGTGTGCTTGCTCCACATCCATATCGACTCTGCAGAGAGACTCTCTCAGCTCCTTGTTCAAGGAACATGGAGAACCTCACACTGCTGTCCTCCTCCATAGACGTCAGCATCCCATACAAGGGAACCTGCAACCTAGTTCCTTTCCTATTCTCATCTGTCACCCATACCTGTCCCTGCCCTTCTGGACTGCATGCTGCCACCTGACACACAGACTCCCTCAGACATGGCAGTGGACAAGCTGCTGCACTCGCTCATCTCAGCTCCAGCCCTTCACACTGACCTCTCCCTTCTTGATTCCCATCTATCCTCCTGATCATCCAGAAGCTCCAAATTCAAGAGGGCATGAGTAGTCCATGGTATTGGACCAGTGTCTGCTCCCCACCCAGGTGTAAGCACCACGGGACACCCCTTCTCCCAGGCTTACCAGAACACTCTTGGCCATCTCTGGACTTTGTGTTTCTAAGTGGACACGAATTAAGCAGGTGTCTCCCACCTGCTTGTGGGAAAGCGGCCTGGAGGACTTGCAGGTTGATTCTGAGAACTGTGGGGGATGGAACATCAGCAAACCCAGAAACAGAAAGCCACCCCAGACTGTCAGTTGGCTCTATGGGCTTCCAGCAAATATGTCCAGGTGCTGAGGCTTCTTATTTCCTCAGGTCGGAGTGGAATGGCAGCTTGCCAATCCACATGCACAGCTTGAATAAGGTAGGTGTTTACCTCCTTTCCCTTGACCTGGGGGCGTTTCCTCACCATGAAATATTGTATTCCCAGATTCATGGACAGACACACGAGTGAGTGGTCAGAGACCTTGATTTCTGCAGAGCGAAGTGGAGAGAATTGTTAGGTGGCACTCAAGGATTATACCACAAAACACCCACAACCCCTGAGAGTCTCCGCCAGGCCCATCACACTTTGGTATTTTGGGGCCAAGGCCCACTTTCTCTTGGCTGTCAGTTATCCTGAGCCCACTGTGGATCATGTCTCCCCACTGTCTGATTGTCCTACTTACTCTCATCCTCAGACATCATATACAGCAGCTCAAAGTTGTCCACATCCTCATGCTGCAACAAATTTTGGTCCAAGGCCCTGTGGATGAGGCTTGTCACCGTCTCCTGAAAGGTCACCTGGATCAGGGTGGGACAAATGTCATCAGAGAATGGCTTTTAGAAGAGCTACCCAGAAGACTGTGGTCAAACATTCAGGAGAAATCTCAGCTACATATACAAGGGCACAATCTTGTTATCCTGCTACCTGAGTGTGTCCTCCATATACCACCTGGGTTCTTGCAATGTGCTACTAGAACAATCCTGGTACAAATATCTGCCTGTACCTGCCATCTCCCCTCCCCCTGGGGAGCCACATTCCACTCATGTCAAAGGACCAAACTGCCTATGCACAGACACACTCTCATCTCACTGAGATGAGAGCAATGGGCCAGGGATCTGCGCACCAAGTGTGATCTGGGATGCAGGCTGCCTTTGTGGGTGGAAGAGGCAGATGCACTGAAAATTTGGGTCCTGACTGCCACGACACAAAACAGACTCAGATACAAGAGTGTGCACTTGAGTGCTTCATGATAGCTTTGAGAGGCCCTGGCCTCTGGAAGCTCGGTGCGGGTCTGGTTGTCATGATGTACTTGACTCAGCACTGGCAGTCACTGAACATGTCTCCTCTGCAGCTGGACACCTGCAGCATTAGCGTGTCTACTGCACATCCATAGAAATTCTGCCAAGAACCCCTTTAGCTCCGTATTTACATACATGCAAAGCCTAACATTCCGAAGCTTTGGCATGACCCCCCAGGTGATCCCGACCCCAAATTCCTACACCTAGTCATGCTAAGGAGGTTCTCTTCCCTGCCACCAGGAACACATCCCCTCCTACACATGTGACAAGTCACTGCCACCTCCTCTGCTCCAACTTCACTCATTGAGAATACCAAGTTCTAGGCACTGCAGCCTGCACCCTGGACATATCTCTGCCTTCATCTGTCCACAGCACTTCCGTCTGCACTTCTGGCCTGCAAAACCCACAATACACAGGCCCACTCACCACTGAAGCTGGGCATGCTGATGCTCTCCCTCCTCAGGTCAAGCCCTTAAGACGGACCTCTCTCTTCTTTATTTCCCACCATAGCCCTGGGGTTGGCTGTGTCTCCTGCCTTCCACTGTGTGGACACCCAGGAGGCAGCCCTGCTGTCGGGCTTACCGGGATGCGCTTTGTCTCCCTCAGGCTCTGTCCCTCTAGGAGGACGTGAACAACGCGGCTGTCTTCCACCTGCTCGCTGGAGTGAAGCAGTGAGGAGCTGCTACTCACAGCTGCTGGGGTCCTGGATGCCACTGCCACAGAAGGTTCCAAGAACTGTGGGGGATGACAACATCAGCAAAGCCCAGCAACTGCACCCCACCCAGCCTGGCAGTTGGCTCTGTGGGCATTCTACAACATCCATCCAGAACCTGAGGTTCTTGTCCCCTTGGAGGATGTGGAGTGGCACCAGGAGTAAAGACTGAAGAAGGTGGCTGTTTTGGGAACAAGAGATCCAGCACCTGCTGGGTGGGGATGAAATCCCAGGAGATTAACCCCATGTTGCTGCTGAAATGTAGGTTCCTCCCACAAATGACAGGCAGGAGCTCATTCCTAAGCTGGTCCTGCCTGTAAGGTTAAAGGCTCTGAACCCTAAAGGGCTCCTCCGTGTTCTGATCATTTTCACCCTGGGTTGGGACCAAGAATGGTGGGTTCAAAATGGAAATGGTGACAAACAGAAAAATGACTTGTGCCAATACACTAGAGTCAAAGCACAATGGGACAGTTCCCATCAGTACAAACACACACACACACACACACACACACACACACACACACACACACACAGAGTCAGAAGAGGAGTCCTGGGCCATTCATCAGGGATCAGACTAGAGGGCCTGCTGGGCTCACCTGCCCTGTGCTACTCACTGTTACTCTTGAGCTCCTCTGTGACAATCGCCAGAGGCTCTGGCATCTAAGATGAAGCCTCACCCAGTGTATCCACAAAAGGGCGAGTTGGCCCCCCTGAGATTCCTGGGAGCCTGAGGCTCGGCATTGTCTGCAACCACAGGAGAACATCCTTCTCCCTCCAGTGGCTCCAACCAAGTGAGCTCGGATGGCTTGGTCAGTGAAGTGGGTGCCTGGATACCAGGGTTCCATGTTCTGTTTGATCCATTGTCAAGGCAATGATGTCATTTCCTGTGCCCATACCTGAGCCTCTTTTCACATAAGACCACTTTCAACAGCCCTATGGGCTGCCGATTTCTCCTCCATGCCTACCCATCTCAGGTGCGCAGGTGTTCACCAACAACTACCCAAACATCCCCACCAGCATCTGCCCTGCTTGGTGCCACTAGAGTTCCAGCTTGGAGCCTTCAAAAATGCATTCACAACCAGTCCTTCCCTCTCAGCAGCTTTTGGACCCTGGTCCCATCATTGTGCAACTCATGGTGTGCCCAGTCTTTTCTGGAAAGTAGGGTAGCATCTAATCTCTAGGGTTTATTGTGTCTATTGGCCCATAACACGCTCTGTTCTCTCTGAAACCAGAGATGGGACTCACAGGTGGCTAAAGCACAAATGTAGAGATGGGATAATCACAAGAAAGGGAGAGACAAAGAATGCACCCTAACTCAATCAGGCCTGTGTCCCACACAGGGACATGGCCAATGTCCGTCCCATCGTGGCTGCAGTTCCCTCTCTACACCATGGCAAGTTGGAGGGGACTGAGATGCAGAGGCTGCTCCCCTCTGCCATACAACTTCCCAAGGCTTCTCCTAAGATTTCAAATGGGCCAAGTGTGTCTAGTGTTGGGGTCTCACAGAGACTCCGAGGTACCACAGCATCCTGCTGCCCAGAACCGGTTCACCCCTCACCTCAAGGGGGCTCAGCCTCTGGATTCATGGGAATTGAAGTGGGTACAGGTGATGGGATATCACCTCCAAGACTGAGTTATGCCAAGTCCATGACCCCTGTCTGCATCCCTGTCTCCAGCACCACTCCCCCCTCTCTCTTTCCTCCTCAGAGCAAACAAATCCATTTAGCAAGTGTGTCCTGTGATAAAGACATGACGGTCACCCATCCTCTCATTACAAAAACACTGAGGCTCAGCCAACATGGATCCTACAGGGAACACAGGCATAAACTCAGACTCCGATCCTCCCAGCCGAGCCTCAGTGGAGCCTGGACTCCCAGCCTCCTGAGTCAAGGAAACAGAGGTTCCTAGCCGAGCCACCTTGGATGCAGCCGCACACAAACTGAACTCATCAATGCCCCTTGCTCTCAGTTGTGAGTAAGAGGGGAAGTGGTGTTTCACAACCCTGGACATCAAGTGCAGTCTCCAGGCTTTGGGGTGTGCCCTGGCCTCTGTCTATCTGCCCAGGCTCTCCAACCCACACTGGCCTCTTACCCAACCTCCTCCTAGGGCCAAACTCAATCCTGCCTCTCAATTTCTGCTGCCTTCCCCAACACACTGCTCCCCAAAATGAGCAGGGCTGGCTCTCGGTTATCATGCTGGTGCCAGCAGCAATGCCACCCCACTGACATAATTCTGAGTCCCAACCTAGGCACTCCAGCTGTCTTTGCCACACCTGGCCTGTTTGGGCTCTGGCTCTTGCTCTTTTCTTTCATGTGCATGTGTTTTGAGGTTTTGAGTTTCTCCCACTGCAGAACTGCAGCAGTGGCAGGGTAGAGCTCATGAGGGTGACATTCTGAGCCACATCCAATCCCATCAGGACTGTTCACTGGGGTGACTGCTGGAACACAGTGATGAGTGAACACATGGGAGGTGGTTGGACCCACCTTGCCTCTGAGTGGCTTCCTTTCAGGACAGGAATGTAGGCATGGGAGCCCCTGGCGTGGGATGCTTTGCACAAGGCGTGACCATGGGCTCTCTTTCCTGGCAAAAATGGCTCCACGCAGCATGGAGAGCACTGTCATTCCTGGTGGCTAACAACAGCCCTGGACCCCAGAAAGGAACCCACACTCAAGATTAACGTCTGAGTGTGCGTGTCCTCGAGGAAATGAGGTCTCCTGATCCCAGGTGCAAAGGGGTAAGTCCTCTAACTCCAGGGGCCATGATGGGACATCTGAGTTTCCCTTGTCCTTCTTTCCCTCTCTAACTAACCACAGTTAGGACCCTGGCCTCATTCCCCAGTGAGGATCATTAGGCTCCATAAAGGACAGTCTCTAAGATGCTCAGTGGACCAACACCCTCTGCACAACCCATAACCCTATTCACCCAAGAGGCAAGAGGATTTCTATTCAGGAAAACCAGGAAAGGGAGAGCCTTTCTCAAGGACACAAGGACATTAGTGAGTGAGGGAGTGATTAATGGATGGAGAACTATTTCCAACACCAACTTCCAGGAGCATATATGGCCCCCTGGAGAATTCTGCAGTGTGTTGGTGATTTAGGAGAACGTGTGAATTCAGGGGTCACTAGGTCCTCTCAGCCATAAGGAGGGAAACTGCCATAAAGGAACTAGGACAAGGGTGCGAGGAATGCTCACTGGTGGGAGATCGGAAGGAAGGAAAGTGTACTCATTAGAAAAGTGTCGCCTGAAAATTCTTAGCCAGCCAAAAGTCGTGCGAACTTGTGTGGGAAAAGAGTCTTTGCACAGTGATGAAGCTAAGAGCTCACATGATGGAACACAGCATCAACTGGGACCAAATCCAATATCTGATATTCTTGTAGGAAGAGGAGAGTCTGGACCCAGATACCAGGGAGACTGGGGGATACCGGATATGTGAGGTTGGAGCCAGGGCGGGATGCCCATATGGGAACCACAGATCATGGGCAGCAATAGGAGAGTGGGCAAGGGCTGGGAGAGTTGGGGAGACAGTCCCCTTGAAACCTGGGAGGGGTTATGGCACTGGGACAGCCCAACACCTACTGTGTTGAGCCTCTGGAGCTCAACGGAAGACACTTCCTCTGTTGTCGGCCACCCAGTTAACAGAGTTTGGTTGCAGCAGGACCTAGGACCCAGCTGAAGGTCTGAGCATGTTGGCCATGCAGGTTGGATCTGGACCACAGACACCCTCATCAGAGATTGTAGGGTCTCAGCCCTGAGGCAAGACAGGCACTAAGTCAGGCCAGGTGGGGAAACGGATAGGCACACACTCTGGGGGCTGGTGCCTGTGTTACTGGGAGCACTTCTGATCGCAATTCCCTGATCTGCTGCCAACACAGGCTACAGAGGAGGGTACAGAAACACAGACCACGGATCTGCCCCACTCAGTGGGCCCAGGCCAACACCACACCCAGCAGCCTCGTGCCATACCCAATGAGTCTCGAAGCGGCCCCCTCTTCCCATCCTGAGAGCTCTTCCCTTCCTCATGTGCCAATAGCTCCCTACTGTCACTGGCAATATCTACTCTGTGAGATGTCAACATCCGTGGGTACTGTTCTCTCATCCCAGGACAGTGTGGTCCCACACACCCTGGTGAAATGGGCCACCTGGAGGCTGGACCTGGAGGTTGTTGAGGCTGAATGGCAGCGGTGGTCCTCTGGCACTTAATATTATTTAAGTTAAAAAAAAAAAACAAAAACAAAAACAAAAAACGGGTCTTGGTGCTCAAAAATGTTTGATTTGCATATTCTCATCCCCTAACCCCAATATTTTCATTATTTCCTCACATATGAAATCTTACTAGCATAAAGGTAATTTCGTATTAAACAAAGTGGATTGAAATAACATTGGTAAAAATAATCAATCACCATACTTTCAATTTTTGTTCTGCTTTCCTATTAGAAACCACTTGGATACAAGAGAACAGAGGACAGACTCATGGAAATGCTTGAAATGACAAGAAGCTCCCACTCAAGCTCAGCATTCAGTCCTGGACAGGGTAAGACCAGGCCACTTTGACATCTGTGCCAAAGAGTCTACCAGACAGAATCCTCTGACTGATCCCTGACTGAGCCATAGGAACTGGCTAGAAAAGCCTTCACATCCTCAATACATTCTTCACGTCAGAATACTTGACAACCATTGATATCCATCTCTCGTTAACTTGCTCCCCAGCCAACCATTCTTCAACAAATTCAAAGGAGTAACTCATGCAAGCACACAGAAAGGGGTGTTCACTACACACATCCATGTGCGAAAAAGACAACTGGTATTTCTTGTTTGGGCTATTTCAAATGAAATCCCTTCTGCATGACCTCCACAAACCAAAGGAAAATATTTGTGAAATTCCCACGTAGAAGACAAGATACACTTGCCAAGGAGGCAGTGGCAAGAATTTTGACACTCCAAATGTAGAGTGTGTGTTTAGGAAGCAGTCACAGTTTCCATGAGAGAGTCCCATGAAATCAATTAGGAAGATCCATGCTCTAGCCCTACCATGCAAGTGATGTGACTTGAAAGAGTCACTTAGTCTTAGTAACCATCATCACTAACAACTAAGTCAATGAATAAAGGTCCTCAGGTGCCAAGCTACAAAATGTGGGATGAGCATGGATGAGGATGGGTGGGAGAAGTCTCCAACTCTAACACAATTAGGGAAGGATGTGCTGACCTCAAGTGGCTGGGGGGCTGGGATCCTGCCACAGAGGGGGATTCCAAACCTCACATCCCCTGACCCAGGCCAGAAGACCAGGTAGAGTCCAAGGACCCTGGGGTGGCCCAATGGCAATAAAGGTCAAAAGGAACTAGGGATCTGCCTGGTCCCTCAATCCCCTACTCTGAGCAGGGCTGCATGACGAGGCCAGAGGCCATCCACAGCAATCTGCCTTTACAGGAAAACAGGGACTGCAGGCTGCCTCTGGCTCACTGAATCAGGGTGGTGTTTTCATAAAGCAAGACCACTTCCTCACATTTGACCAGCAGCTCATGTGTTGACAGCACAATGACTGACTTGACTCAGGCCCTGATGAATGAAATAGAAAATTCATAGCAAACCCATCTTTAGCTCTTCCACATCATCAGGGGCTCTGATTCAATTCCGTCCAGAAAGGTGTCTGAAATGATTTCTAAACATGCTGGGGACTCACCTCTGTGTGGAACTTTTCAGGAAAAAGGGGATCAAATCTCATGAAGCAACTCTTCTCTCTTCTAGCCCATGGGCAATGCAAGGAACCTGCATGATACCAGAGGCTCACTTCTCTCTTCTCATGTCTTCTGGAAAGGATTCGTTAATGCTTCCTGCAAGGTGAAGCAGAAGCCTGCATCCCCAGCTGCACAGAAGTGTTTTAGGGCAGTGTCTCCCTTAAAACCCAAAAATAAAAAAACAGGTCTTTCAACAGGCACATGGATTCGAGTACATGTTCAATGATCCCTCCTCCCTGGAGCCTTCCACATGCCCATCTTCCACATTCACAGAGCAATGCTTGGCCATTCTCAAGACCAGGAGACCATGATGCTCATCACCAGGAAGTCAATAAGGAACATGAAGAGAGCAGCATGGATTGCAGAAGGTGGCACATCAAGGATCTTCAGCTCTGCTGCTAGAACACAAGAGCTTAACTTCAGTATTGACTTTTTGCCAACTACCAAGTACGATAGCAGTGTCAAGCCCAATATGCAGATATGCAAGTAGTAGGTGACACCCCGCATCCATTCACAAAAGTGGGCAACATCTGCATCAGAACAAGGAAGTATCTTACCCTTACTCATAAAAATCATCAGAAACAAAATAAAATGGATGCAAGACTTCTCATTTCACTATTAGGTAGCTGTTGGAATTCCCTATTAAATAATACCTCCTCCAAAATAAAAAGTATCTCAGACATGTGTCAACTATTCAATGGATGACATTTTAAAAACTATGGACTTTACTTAATATTTATGTATGCTATATCCCTGCCTAAGGCTCTATGAGAAAGGAGCACATAGAATTGGATCTTTGAAAATCTCACATTTGCTGATAAATATTACTGCTGATCTCAGGCATGGCGAAGTGAAAAGTGGGACTTTGGATATTCCAAGAATGCTATGTTGTGGGATTGGTGTCCCTGATTCATACATAGCATATGGTTTCTATGAAATCCAGTGAGGGAGCAGGAGTAACGAAGCTGATTGCACAGATGACCTCAGGGAATACTGACAGATAGGCCAAATGAAAAATATGCTCCAGCTAACCATTGGTATTTGGGCTTCTGATCCCAGTCCTGTTTTTAAAAAAGGTGCAGACAGGCAGTGTTCATTAAAAACTGTCTACCATGTAAAAGTGGGTAATTTAAATGGCATCTAGTTACACATCTGATAGAATGGTCTGGCAACATATGAATTTCATTCTAACAACAACAACAACAACAAAACATAGAAAATGAGACATAAAGATAAAACCTTGTCTTCACCAGGATGCCTAAAAATAGGTTTTATTTGGCTCATGCCAATAAATATCTTTCAATAGAATTTCTGATTTCTGAATGAATCCATTCAACTTCATACTGCACAGATCACAAGGTTTTCTTTACAGAATATTCTCTTCTTCTTAAAGCCTCACATAGAAAATATCTCACAGGACATAGGAGGGGAATGACCCAAAGGATGAGAGAATGGCTGGAACCGTTCTCAAATGTGCCCATGTAGCCTAAAGTTTGAAGGCATCTAATTGTACTCTAAAACAATTATGAACCTATTCGATCCATTATTAATAAATATCACCACTTTACCACTTGAACCAAATCACAGAAAATTGGAAACAGATGATCATTGGCTTTGATACCTTTACTTCTGTTTCATTACTCAGAGTCGATCAACTCTACTTCAAGTGACACAGATTTATTACAGAATGCCTAAGATCCTAAGGATCTATTTTAGCTCAGCCCATGGTATTGCTTCATTATTTTATTATTTTGTAAGTAATAAAATATAACTTCATGTTGGATGATATATTCAAGCCATGAATGTATCATCCAACATTGTTCTTCCCAAAATATTAGCCCAATTTCTGCGCGCGCTCACTTACTGTTCAGGAATTTTACTAATTGTTTGAAGGTTCTAGAGGACCTGTTAGACTCCTAATGGACAAACCATACAACATACTCCAGAGAACGGACGAGTGCCATAAGAAGAAAATAAGGTCAGCCTACAGCAATGGGCAGCTGCCTGCCCTCGGCTGGGAGGAGCCCTGGCCATGGCACCAGGGCTGCTGGGCAGCAGAAGCCTCCACAGCCCTGCAGGGAGCCTGGAGCACAGCTCTGCCTAACCATGCTCAGCCCTGGACAGATGCACATGAGTTCCCATCACAGGCTCGAGTGTGACAGTCCCAGGTGCATGCCTGTCATGCCAGCCACCAGGGAGGCTGAGGCAAGAGGAACGTTTGAGGTCAGCCTTGGCAACTTAGACCCCGAGGCAAAGGGGAAATACTTTTACAGGGGTCTCTGAGGGTGTAGCTCAGGTAGGTCACTTGCCTCACAGGCTCAAGGCCCTGGGTTCAATCCCCAGAACCCACATACACACAAAAAGTGAACTTGGAATATTGTTTAAAATGATGGATCAGGTACACACAAGGACTTCAATATGACCTCTCAGAGGAGCTCAATTTGAGATCAGACTGAACAAAAGACCACCTGGACCATTGACTCAGTGTCTGAAACCCTCTGTGAGCATGGGAAGCACTGCTGGCAAGACACCAGAGGGCCAAAGCACTTGTGCCCCCTGCAGGGGCGTCTCTTGTCTACCGCCAAAGACTGTTCCCCTCCTGGGGCAGCTGAGAGCAAGCTGGGCCTTGGAGCAAGGACTAGTGCTTTAGATATAGACTATGCAAGCAAGGGGCAATGTCTTTAATAAAACTAAAATTAAAAAGTCACATTGAAAAAATTTTAAAAAGAAGAAAATAAGGTCAAGTAGAGGAAGCCCATTTTCACAGGAAAAAATCCCCCAGTGAAAAGCATCAGAATAGATACCAAGAAAAATACCAACAAAAACAGTGTGCTCCCACTATGTATCTACTCAACATGCAAAAGTTAGAAAGCTAGATGATACAATCCTGGCCACAGGTAGAGCTATGCAGAAGAGCCACCTGGCAGTGCTTAGTCAAAGAAGTAAACATGCACACTTTGACCTAGAAATTCCACCTGTGTGTAAACCAGGCGGTGCTTAAGCAGTTTCACAAGGGGACATGCACAGGGAAATTTATCCTCAGGTTCTTATAGAGTTGTCTGTGCTTACAGGGAGTTGATGGTTGTCAAGATGCCCACAGCTGCGAAAGTCAAAAGCTAAAAAAATAATAGATGCCAACCTGGATATATTAATAATCCCGTATCTATGATCACCTTCATAAGGTAGCTTCCCAACTTCTGTGTGGAAGTGAGTTCCTCCTTGGCCCTTACACTGTTGTGGAGACCACTAGGAGTTCAGCTTTGTGCAGGATCATCTGACCTGGACTTTTGGCAAGACCTGTACAGCCCTCACACATGCTCAGATGCTACAGGACTTTTCAGACCAGTCCAGACAACAGTAGGCATCCATTCATTGTCTGCACTCTACAGATTCCTAGATGCACGACATTCATTACCATCAAATGCAGAATTTTCATCAAAAACTAATATATATATCATTCCAATCTGAATCAAGAAAATCGGAAATATCCCCAAATCCAAAGAGTGGATCCCCATTGTGATGCTACAAGTTGAAAATTCCACAGCTGACCTCATGGGATGGTTCACAGTCAAAAGACAGCTGCATGAAAAATATTACATGACCTTCCTGCTATGTGAAAAGTGGCATGTGAAGTACACATGCATGTCTTCCTCAGACATGGGTTCATTTGCAAGACACCTTGTGCAATTGAAAATACTCCAAAAGGGGAGAAATCAGAACCATGTCTCCAAAGTATTTCAGCAGAGACCAACTCCATCTGTCTATCTATCTCTCAGTGAGTGTGTGTGCTCTTGTGTGTGTTTGTGTGTCTTTGTTTGTGTTTGTACCATCATAGCTGATACTTCATTGCCCCCATTGGAAAACTGACTCAGATAATGCCATCTGCCAAACTCCTAAAAACCAAAGTTCTTGCTGATAGAATGAAACATTCCTTCCTGTTGGTTTGGATGTGTCCTTTAGGAATCACTGCTACATTTAGTATACTCAAATCATCACAGTAGATCAGGTAACAAAAACATATATATTTTAAAATAATAATAATATATTAATGGAAACAACAAATACAGGATAGAGTAACAACTGTGTTACTAAACAAGGTCAAGGACAATGGCAAACTATAGATTCAAACTTTGAAGAAAATAGTAATCAATGTAAATATTCCTGGGCTGCCTCAGCCCCGCCCAGGCACACAGCAACAGAATGGTTTTGCAAGCATCCTCAGGAGGGCAGGAGCCTTCTTTGCAGGACGAGAGGGAGGTTGAGGCTCGATCCACCCATCATTCTTTTGGGAGAGGCTCCTTTTCCTCAGCACAAAGTTGGATTTTTTGTGAGGATTCTTGGCATAAAATACGTTGGCCTCTGCTGGAATCCTCAGCTCTGGGGAGAGAGGGGTGTACAAAAAGAAGGTGGCACTCAGGAGGTGCTCCCTAGGACACGCCAACATCTGAGAGCCTGTGCCAGAAAAGGCCAGAGCCACACACCAGAGAGCTCTCCAATTCAGCACCAATACCAACAAAGACAGCCTCCACAGTCCTCCCTGAGGAAGAACTAGGCAGAGCACTTCAACAGACCTAATGTCTGTTCCTACCGAAGGCTTTGGACTCCAGAATATCTCAGGTCCTCTTGCATCTGCCAAAGCACACCACTAGGGTTTGCATCTGAAATCTCCCACAAAAGGCTCCTGTGCCGAAGATTCAGTCCCCACATGAGCCATCTTCATAGGTGGGTTTGGAGGGAAGCATTGGATGGTGAGTGCTCTGATGTCAACATGAAATTCTCATTCAAGATGAATACACTACTGGGGGGTGGGAGGGACTGGAAGAAAGGTTGAGCATGGTTGGAGTAAGACCTAAACAGGGTTGTGCCCTGGGCAACAGTACCTTGTTCCTGTTGGCTCCACTGAATCCTCATTCTCCAAGGAGAGGTCCTCCCTCTCCATCTTTCTCTCTCTCCCTCTCTGCCAGCCTCGTTCTCTCTCTCCCAGTCTATGCCTTTTTGGCAAGGGCTGAGGAGCTCTCCACTGCCACACACTAGAGCTTTATGGACAGCCTCAGTGCACAACCAAAGAGAAAGCTATGAAACCCAGAGAAAAAAGGCCTAGGATTCCTCCTCTGAGTTATTTTCCTCAAGTATGGCCACAGTGAGGACAGGCTGACCAGCGCGGATACCACGTTAGAGCCATGCTTCTGCGTTGGTGGAGCCCGCCTCCATGTGAACCAGGCTTCTGAGAATGGAGGCCACATTCCAAATACTGCCCTACTGAGAACAATGGTTCCAAAGACCAGCAAAGGGACTGCTTCCCTCCAACATGGCGTATGGCCCAGTGGTGCCATGACCCCGAGTGGGGGAATACAACAGCCGCTTCTCCTTCCTCTGAACATGTGTTTCCTGTCGCCCTCCTCTAAACTAGAGCCTGTTCTCCATTCCTTCTAGGTTGGATGTGGAGATCTCTGCTATGAATTTCTTAGGCTACCAAGGCCCCAGACAGACTTCCTCTTCCATAGACTCTACTAACCTAACAGTAGGTTAAGATAGGAGACAAGTGATCCTAGAACTCATAGGGATGGTGGTCTTCAGGGTACATAGGCTGGGATAATGGCTGCTGTGGTGTTTGGCTCACAAAAACCAACCAACCAACCAACGAAAAAGCGCTGGCATTATTATCAGATGAGCTCTGTGGCTACGTGCTCAGGAAGCCCTCATCTGACTTTAGTTAGGGATCACAACCTGGCTATTGTGATCACTCCTTGCCTAGTGGACTCAGGTGCGTAAGACCATGGAATTTATGCAAAAACAGATGATTCAGGCTGTCTCCCAGGCTGTGTTTTCTTCCCAATTTCATCCTGTTACTGCTTGCAAGAATCCTGGCAATGCTCTGCCCAGGCAGTGGTTTTTTGGTCACACAGAAGGCTTTCAATAGTACTGCTTCAGTCCACAAAATGCCAGTTCCCTCTTTAGCCCATGCATTCCCATGTTCCTTTGAAACCACTCCTATCCCAGACCATGAAAACATACTGCTCCTGGAGAGAGGCTTTCCTCCTCACTCCTCAAAGATGTCAGCTTTGGATGCCTGTTCATGTCCAGGGGAGGGCACCTGGTGGGGAGCCGCAATATCCACCGGGGTATACCATTGGACCTCAAGACCTTCCACCAGCAGAAGTGCAGTTGGCTTTGTGCACGAACCCAACACACCTGTTGGAGTGTTCTTGGGGGTCAGAGACTACTCTTTGTTGCTAAGAGTTGACCTGAGTCCACATCCTGACCCTTGCTCTCTGCTATCTGATTGTCTCACTTACTCTGACGGCGAGAGATGATTTGGCCCAGCTCATAATCCTCTGGATTCTCCTCAGTAAGGAAGTGTAGGTCGAGGGCGCTGCGGATGACGACAGGAGCCCTATCGTGGCAGGTCACCTGGAGCAGCATGGGAGACAGGCCTTCAGGAAATGGGCCTTGAAGTGACTACTCAAGGACAGTGGGCAGGGGCATTCTGGAGGCACCTCCACTCTAAATGCAAGGGCAACATCCATGACCCTACTACCCGAGGCTGACCTCCTGCTCATCGTGTGGGCTCTTCCCACAGGCTACTAGCCCAATCCTTGTACATAGGACTTCCTGGGCCTGCCATTGCTCTTTGTGGAGCTGCACTCCTCTCGGAGTGAAAGGACCCCACTACCTGCATACAGATGCAATCTCATCCCACAAGTTGGGAGGAATGGGACAATAGCCTCCAAGATCCCAGGTCTGCCCGAGGATGCAGGCGGCATTAGGAATGGCCTAGGCACAAAACCTAGAGGCTTTGGTCTGGATTGCCAGGGCCAAAAACAGACCCAGGAACATGACCACACACAGGAGAGCTGAAAGATAGCCACGAGAGCTCCTGGCCTCCAGAGGCTCAGTGCTGGCTGG
Source organism: Urocitellus parryii (assembly GCF_045843805.1). Lineage (NCBI taxonomy): Eukaryota > Metazoa > Chordata > Mammalia > Rodentia > Sciuridae > Urocitellus > Urocitellus parryii. The sequence goes on from NC_135548.1 coordinate 45,181,053, forward strand.
GATGTAGGAGGCCACCTCATCCGGCAAGGGTGGTCATTGGGTTACCTGGACATTTAGTGTGCTTGCTCCACATCCATATCGACTCTGCAGAGAGACTCTCTCAGCTCCTTGTTCAAGGAACATGGAGAACCTCACACTGCTGTCCTCCTCCATAGACGTCAGCATCCCATACAAGGGAACCTGCAACCTAGTTCCTGTCCTATTCTCATCTGTCACCCATACCTGTCCCTGCCCTTCTGGACTGCATGCTGCCACCTGACACACAGACTCCCTCAGACATGGCAGTGGACAAGCTGCTGCACTCGCTCATCTCAGCTCCAGCCCTTCACACTGACCTCTCCCTTCTTGATTCCCATCTATCCTCCTGATCATCCAGAAGCTCCAAATTCAAGAGGGCATGAGTAGTCCATGGTATTGGACCAGTGTCTGCTCCCCACCCAGGTGTAAGCACCACGGGACACCCCTGCTCCCAGGCTTACCAGAACACTCTTGGCCATCTCTGGACTTTGTGTTTCTAAGTGGACACGAATTAAGCAGGTGTCTCCCACCTGCTTGTGGGAAAGCGGCCTGGAGGACTTGCAGGTTGATTCTGAGAACTGTGGGGGATGGAACATCAGCAAACCCAGAAACAGAAAGCCACCCCAGACTGTCAGTTGGCTCTATGGGCTTCCAGCAAATATGTCCAGGTGCTGAGGCTTCTTATTTCCTCAGGTCGGAGTGGAATGGCAGCACATGCACAGCTTGAATAAGGTAGGTGTTTACCACCTTTCCCTTGACCTGGGGGCCTTTCCTCACGATGAAATATTGTATTCCCAGATTCATGGACAGACACACGAGTGAGTGGTCAGAGACCTTGATTTCTGCAGAGCGAAGTGGAGAGAATTGTTAGGTGGCACTCAAGAATTATACCATAAAACACCCACAACCCCTGAGAGTCTCCGCCAGGCCCCTCACACTTTGGTATTTTTGGGCCAAGGCCCACTTTCTCTTGGCTGTCAGTTATCCTGAGCCCACTGTGGATCATGTCTCCCCACTGTCTGATTGTCCTACTTACTCTCATCCTCAGACATCATATACAGCAGCTCAAAGTTGTCCACATCCTCATGCTGCAACAAATTTTGGTCCAAGGCCCTGCGGATGAGGCTTGTCACCGTCTCCTGAAAGGTCACCTGGATCAGGGTGGGACAAATGTCATCAGAGAATGGCTTTTAGAAGAGCTACCCAGAAGACTGTGGTCAAACATTCAGGAGAAATCTCAGCTACATATACAAGGGCACAATCTTGTTATCCTGCTACCTGAGTGTGTCCTCCATATACCACCTGGGTTCTTGCAATGTGCTACTAGAACAATCCTGGTACAAATATCTGCCTGTACCTGCCATCTCCCCTCCCCCTGGGGAGCCACATTCCACTCATGTCAAAGGACCAAACTGCCTATGCACAGACACACTCTCATCTCACTGAGATGAGAGCAATGGGCCAGGGATCTGCGCACCAAGTGTGATCTGGGATGCAGGCTGCCTTTGTGGGTGGAAGAGGCAGATGCACTGAAAATTTGGGTCCTGACTGCCACGACACAAAACAGACTCAGATACAAGAGTGTGCACTTGAGTGCTTCATGATAGCTTTGAGAGGCCCTGGCCTCTGGAAGCTCGGTGCGGGTCTGGTTGTAATGATGTACTTGACTCAGCACTGGCAGTCACTGAACATGTCTCCTCTGCAGCTGGACACCTGCAGCATTAGCGTGTCTACTGCACATCCATAGAAATTCTGCCAAGAACCCCTTTAGCTCCGTATTTACATACATGCAAAGCCTAACATTCCGAAGCTTTGGCATGACCCCCCAGGTGATCCCGACCCCAAATTCCTACACCTAGTCATGCTAAGGAGGTTCTCTTCCCTGCCACCAGGAACACATCCCCTCCTACACATGTGACAAGTCACTGCCACCTCCTCTGCTCCAACTTCACTCATTGAGAATACCAAGTTCTAGGCACTGCAGCCTGCACCCTGGACATATCTCTGCCTTCATCTGTCCACAGCACTTCCGTCTGCACTTCTGGCCTGCAAAACCCACAATACACAGGCCCACTCACCACTGAAGCTGGGCATGCTGATGCTCTCCCTCCTCAGGTCAAGCCCTTAAGACGGACCTCTCTCTTCTTTATTTCCCACCATAGCCCTGGGGTTGGCTGTGTCTCCTGCCTTCCACTGTGTGGACACCCAGGAGGCAGCCCTGCTGTCGGGCTTACCGGGATGCGCTTTGTCTCCCTCAGGCTCTGTCCCTCTAGGAGGACGTGAACAACGCGGCTGTCTTCCACCTGCTCGCTGGAGTGAAGCAGTGAGGAGCTGCTACTCACAGCTGCTGGGGTCCTGGATGCCACTGCCACAGAAGGTTCCAAGAACTGTGGGGGATGACAACATCAGCAAAGCCCAGCAACTGCACCCCACCCAGCCTGGCAGTTGGCTCTGTGGGCATTCTACAACATCCATCCAGAACCTGAGGTTCTTGTCCCCTTGGAGGATGTGGAGTGGCACCAGGAGTAAAGACTGAAGAAGGTGGCTGTTTTGGGAACAAGAGATCCAGCACCTGCTGGGTGGGGATGAAATCCCAGGAGATTAACCCCATGTTGCTGCTGAAATGTAGGTTCCTCCCACAAATGACAGGCAGGAGCTCATTCCTAAGCTGGTCCTGCCTGTAAGGTTCAAGGCTCTGAACCCTGAAGGGCTCCTCCGTGTTCTGATCATTTTCACCCTGGGTTGGGACCAAGAATGGTGGGTTCAAAATGGAAATGGTGACAAACAGAAAAATGACTTGTGCCAATACACTAGAGTCAAAGCACAATGGGACAGTTCCCATCAGTACAAACACACACACACACACACACACACACACACACACAGAGTCAGAATAGGAGTCCTGGGCCATTCATCAGGGATCAGACTAGAGGGCCTGCTGGGCTCACCTGCCCTGTGCTACTCACTGTTACTCTTGAGCTCCTCTGCGACAATCGCCAGAGGCTCTGGCGTCTAAGATGAAGCCTCACACAGTGTATCCACAAAAGGGCTAGTTGGCCCCCCTGAGATTCCTGGGAGCCTGAGGCTCGGCATTGTCTGCAACCACAGGAGAACATCCTTCTCCCTCCAGTGGCTCCAACCAAGTGAGCTCGGATGGCTTGGTCAGTGAAGTGGGTGCCTGGATACCAGGGTTCCATGTTCTGTTTGATCCATTGTCAAGGCAATGATGTCATTTCCTGTGCCCATACCTGAGCCTCTTTTCACATAAGACCACTTTCAACAGCCCTATGGGCTGCCGATTTCTCCTCCATGCCTACCCATCTCAGGTGCGCAGGTGTTCACCAACAACTACCCAAACATCCCCACCAGCATCTGCCCTGCTTGGTGCCACTAGAGTTCCAGCTTGGAGCCTTCAAAAATGCATTCACAACCAGTCCTTCCCTCTCAGCAGCTTTTGGACCCTGGTCCCATCATTGTGCAACTCATGGTGTGCCCAGTCTTTTCTGGAAAGTAGGGTAGCATCTAATCTCTAGGGTTTATTGTGTCTATTGGCCCATAACACCCTCTGTTCTCTCTGAAACCAGAGATGGGACTCACAGGTGGCTAAAGCACAAATGTAGAGATGGGATAATCACAAGAAAGGGAGAGACAAAGAATGCACCCTAACTCAATCAGGCCTGTGTCCCACACAGGGACATGGCCAATGTCCGTCCCATCGTGGCTGCAGTTCCCTCTCTACACCATGGCAAGTTGGAGGGGACTGAGATGCAGAGGCTGCTCCCCTCTGCCATACAACTTCCCAAGGCTTCTCCTAAGATTTCAAAAGGGCCAAGTGTGTCTAGTGTTGGGGTCTCACAGAGACTCCGAGGTACCACAGCATCCTGCTGCCCAGAACCGGTTCACCCCTCACCTCAAGGGGGCTCAGCCTCTGGATTCATGGGAATTGAAGTGGGTACAGGTGATGGGATATCACCTCCAAGACTGAGTTATGCCAAGTCCATGACCCCTGTCTGCATCCCTGTCTCCAGCACCACTCCCCCCTCTCTCTTTCCTCCTCAGAGCAAACAAATCCATTTAGCAAGTGTGTCCTGTGATAAAGACATGACGGTCACCCATCCTCTCATTACAAAAACACTGAGGCTCAGCCAACATGGATCCTACAGGGAACACAGGCATAAACTCAGACTCCGATCCTCCCAGCCGAGCCTCAGTGGAGCCTGGACTCCCAGCCTCCTGAGTCAAGGAAACAGAGGTTCCTAGCCGAGCCACCTTGGATGCAGCCGCACACAAACTGAACTCATCAATGCCCCTTGCTCTCAGTTGTGAGTAAGAGGGGAAGTGGTGTTTCACAACCCTGGACATCAAGTGCAGTCTCCAGGCTTTGGGGTGTGCCCTGGCCTCTGTCTATCTGCCCAGGCTCTCCAACCCACACTGGCCTCTTACCCAACCTCCTCCTAGGGCCAAACTCAATCCTGCCTCTCAATTTCTGCTGCCTTCCCCAACACACTGCTCCCCAAAATGAGCAGGGCTGGCTCTCGGTTATCATGCTGGTGCCAGCAGCAATGCCACCCCACTGACATAATTCTGAGTCCCAACCTAGGCACTCCAGCTGTCTTTGCCACACCTGGCCTGTTGGGGCTCTGGCTCTTGCTCTTTTCTTTCATGTGCATGTGTTTTGAGGTTTTGAGTTTCTCCCACTGCAGAACTGCAGCTGTGGCAGGGTAGAGCTCATGAGGGTGACATTCTGAGCCACATCCAATCCCATCAGGACTGTTCACTGGGGTGACTGCTGGAACACAGTGATGAGTGAACACATGGGAGGTGGTTGGACCCACCTTGCCTCTGAGTGGCTTCCTTTCAGGACAGGAATGTAGGCATGGGAGCCCCTGGCGTGGGATGCTTTGCACAAGGCGTGACCATGGGCTCTCATTCCTGGCAAAAATGGCTCCACTCAGCATGGAGAGCACTGTCATTCCTGGTGGCTAACAACAGCCCTGGACCCCAGAAAGGAACCCACACTCAAGATTAACGTCTGAGTGTGCGTGTCCTCGAGGAAATGAGGTCTCCTGATCCCAGGTGCAAAGGGGTAAGTCCTCTAACTCCAGGGGCCATGAAGGGACATCTGAGTTTCCCTTGTCCTTCTTTCCCTCTCTAACTAACCACAGTTAGGACCCTGGCCTCATTCCCCAGTGAGGATCATTAGGCTCCATAAAGGACAGTCTCTAAGATGCTCAGTGGACCAACACCCTCTGCACAACCCATAACCCTATTCACCCAAGAGGCAAGAGGATTTCTATTCAGGAAAACCAGGAAAGGGAGAGCCTTTCTCAAGGACACAAGGACATTAGTGAGTGAGGGAGTGATTAATGGATGGAGAACTATTTCCAACACCAACTTGCAGGAGCATATATGGCCCCCTGGAGAATTCTGCAGTGTGTTGGTGATTAAGGAGAACGTGTGAATTCAGGGGTCACTAGGTCCTCTCAGCCATAAGGAGGGAAACTGCCATAAAGGAACTAGGACAAGGGTGCGAGGAATGCTCACTGGTGGGAGATCGGAAGGAAGGAAAGTGTACTCATTAGAAAAGTGTCGCCTGAAAATTCTTAGCCAGCCAAAAGTCGTGCGAACTTGTGTGGGAAAAGAGTCTTTGCACAGTGATGAAGCTAAGAGCTCACATGATGGAACACAGCATCAACTGGGACCAAATCCAATATCTGATATTCTTGTAGGAAGAGGAGAGTCTGGACCCAGATACCAGGGAGACTGTGGGATACCGGATATGTGAGGTTGGAGCCAGGGCGGGATGCCCATATGGGAACCACAGATCGTGGGCAGCAATAGGAGAGTGGGCAAGGGCTGGGAGAGTTGGGGAGACAGTCCCCTTGAAACCTGGGAGGGGTTATGGCACTGGGACAGCCCAACACCTACTGTGTTGAGCCTCTGGAGCTCAACGGAAGACACTTCCTCTGTTGTCGGCCACCCAGTTAACAGAGTTTGGTTGCAGCAGCCTAGGACCCAGCTGAAGGTCTGAGCATGTTGGCCATGCAGGTTGGATCTGGACCACAGACACCCTCATCAGAGATTGTAGGGTCTCAGCCCTGAGGCAAGACAGGCACTAAGTCAGGCCAGGTGGGGAAACGGATAGGCACACACTCTGGGGGCTGGTGCCTGTGTTACTGGGAGCACTTCTGATCGCAATTCCCTGATCTGCTGCCAACACAGGCTACAGAGGAGGGTACAGAAACACAGACCACGGATCTGCCCCACTCAGTGGGCCCAGGCCAACACCACACCCAGCAGCCTCGTGCCATACCCAATGAGTCTCGAAGCGGCCCCCTCTTGCCATCCCGAGAGCTCTTCCCTTCCTCATGTGCCAATAGCTCCCTACTGTCACTGGCAATATCTACTCTGTGAGATGTCAACATCCGTGGGTACTGTTCTCTCATCCCAGGACAGTGTGGTCCCACACACCCTGGTGAAATGGGCCACCTGGAGGCTGGACCTGGAGGTTGTTGAGGCTGAATGGCAGCGGTGGTCCTCTGGCACTTAATATTATTTAAGTTAAAAAAAAAAAAAACAAAAAACAAAAAACGGGTCTTGGTGCTCAAAAATGTTTGATTTGCATATTCTCATCCCCTAACCCCAATATTTTCATTATTTCCTCACATATGAAATCTTACTAGCATAAAGGTAATTTCGTATTAAACAAAGTGGATTGAAATAACATTGGTAAAAATAATCAATCACCATACTTTCAATTTTTGTTCTGCTTTCCTATTAGAAACCACTTGGATACAAGAGAACAGAGGACAGACTCATGGAAATGCTTGAAATGACAAGAAGCTCCCACTCAAGCTCAGCATTCAGTCCTGGACAGGGTAAGACCAGGCCACTTTGACATCTGTGCCAAAGAGTCTACCAGACAGAATCCTCTGACTGATCCCTGACTGAGCCATAGGAACTGGCTAGAAAAGCCTTCACATCCTCAATACATTCTTCACGTCAGAATACTTGACAACCATTGATATCCATCTCTCGTTAACTTGCTCCCCAGCCAACCATTTTTCAACAAATTCAAAGGAGTAACTCATGCAAGCACACAGAAAGGGGTGTTCACTACACACATCCATGTGCGAAAAAGACAACTGGTATTTCTTGTTTGGGCTATTTCAAATGAAATCCCTTCTGCATGACCTCCACAAACCAAAGGAAAATATTTGTGAAATTCCCACGTAGAAGACAAGATACACTTGCCAAGGAGGCAGTGGCAAGAATTTTGACACTCCAAATGTAGAGTGTGTGTTTAGGAAGCAGTCACAGTTTCCATGAGAGAGTCCCATGAAATCAATTAGGAAGATCCATGCTCTAGCCCTACCATGCAAGTGATGTGACTCGAAAGAGTCACTTAGTCTTAGTAACCATCATCACTAACAAGTAAGTCAATGAATAAAGGTCCTCAGGTGCCAAGCTACAAAATGTGGGATGAGCATGGATGAGGATGGGTGGGAGAAGTCTCCAACTCTAACACAATTAGGGAAGGATGTGCTGACCTCAAGTGGCTGGGGGGGCTGGGATCCTGCCACAGAGGGGGATTCCAAACCTCACATCCCCTGACCCAGGCCAGAAGACCAGGTAGAGTCCAAGGACCCTGGGGTGGCCCAATGGCAATAAAGGTCAAAAGGAACTAGGGATCTGCCTGGTCCCTCAATCCCCTACTCTGAGCAGGGCTGCATGACGAGGCCAGAGGCCATCCACAGCAATCTGCCTTTACAGGAAAACAGGGACTGCAGGCTGCCTCTGGCTCACTGAATCAGGGTGGTGTTTTCATAAAGCAAGACCACTTCCTCACATTTGACCAGCAGCTCATGTGTTGACAGCACAATGACTGACTTGACTCAGGCCCTGATGAATGAAATAGAAAATTCATAGCAAACCCATCTTTAGCTCTTCCACATCATCAGGGGCTCTGATTCAATTCCGTCCAGAAAGGTGTCTGAAATGATTTCTAAACATGCTGGGGACTCACCTCTGTGTGGAACTTTTCAGGAAAAAGGGGATCAAATCTCATGAAGCAACTCTTCTCTCTTCTAGCCCATGGGCAATGCAAGGAACCTGCATGATACCAGAGGCTCACTTCTCTCTTCTCATGTCTTCTGGAAAGGATTCGTTAATGCTTCCTGCAAGGTGAAGCAGAAGCCTGCATCCCCAGCTGCACAGAATTGTTTTAGGGCAGTGTCTCCCTTAAAACCCAAAAATAAAAAAACAGGTCATTCAACAGGCACATGGATTCGAGTACATGTTCAATGATCCCTCCTCCCTGGAGCCTTCCACATGCCCATCTTCCACATTCACAGAGCAATGCTTGGCCATTCTCAAGACCAGGAGACCATGATGCTCATCACCAGGAAGTCAATAAGGAACATGAAGAGAGCAGCATGGATTGCAGAAGGTGGCACATCAAGGATCTTCAGCTCTGCTGCTAGAACACAAGAGCTTAACTTCAGTATTGACTTTTTGCCAACTACCAAGTACGATAGCAGTGTCAAGCCCAATATGCAGATATGCAAGTAGTAGGTGACACCCCGCATCCATTCACAAAAGTGGGCAACATCTGCATCAGAACAAGGAAGTATCTTACCCTTACTCATAAAAAATCATCAGAAACAAAATAAAATGGATGCAAGACTTCTCATTTCACTATTAGGTAGCTGTTGGAATTCCCTATTAAATAATACCTCCTCCAAAATAAAAAGTATCTCAGACATGTGTCAACTATTCAATGGATGACATTTTAAAAACTATGGACTTTACTTAATATTTATGTATGCTATATCCCTGCCTAAGGCTCTATGAGAAAGGAGCACATAGAATTGGATCTTTGAAAATCTCACATTTGCTGATAAATATTACTGCTGATCTCAGGCATGGCGAAGTGAAAAGTGGGACTTTGGATATTCCAAGAATGCTATGTTGTGGGATTGGTGTCCCTGATTCATACATAGCATATGGTTTCTATGAAATCCAGTGAGGGAGCAGGAGTAACGAAGCTGATTGCACAGATGACCTCAGGGAATACTGACAGATAGGCCAAATGAAAAATATGCTCCAGCTAACCATTGGTATTTGGGCTTCTGATCCCAGTCCTGTTTTTAAAAAAGGTGCAGACAGGCAGTGTTCATTAAAAACTGTCTACCATGTAAAAGTGGGTAATTTAAATGGCATCTAGTTACACATCTGATAGAATGGTCTGGCAACATATGAATTTCATTCTAACAACAACAACAACAACAAAACATAGAAAATGAGACATAAAGATAAAACCTTGTCTTCACCAGGATGCCTAAAAATAGGTTTTATTTGGCTCATGCCAATAAATATCTTTCAATAGAATTTCTGAATGAATCCATTCAACTTCATACTGCACAGATCACAAGGTTTTCTTTACAGAATATTCTCTTCTTCTTCTTAAAGCCTCACATAGAAAATGTCTCACAGGACATAGGAGGGGAATGACCCAAAGGATGAGAGAATGGCTGGAACCGTTCTCAAATGTGCCCATGTAGCCTAAAGTTTGAAGGCATCTAATTGTACTCTAAAACAATTATGAACCTATTCGATCCATTATTAATAAATATCACCACTTTACCACTTGAACCAAATCACAGAAAATTGGAAACAGATGATCATTGGCTTTGATAACTTTACTTCTGTTTCATTACTCAGAGTCGATCAACTCTATACTTCAAGTGACACAGATTTATTACAGAATGCCTAAGATCCTAAGGATCTATTTTAGCTCAGCCCATGGTATTGCTCCATTATTTTATTATTTTGTAAGTAATAAAATATAACTTCATGTTGGATGATATATTCAAGCCATGAATATATCATCCAACATTGTTCTTCCCAAAATATTAGCCCAATTTCTGCGCGCGCTCACTTACTGTTCAGGAATTTTACTAATTGTTTGAAGGTTCTAGAGGACCTGTTAGACTCCTAATGGACAAACCATACAACATACTCCAGAGAACGGACGAGTGCCATAAGAAGAAAATAAGGTCAGCCTACAGCAATGGGCAGCTGCCTGCCCTCGGCTGGGAGGAGCCCTGGCCATGGCACCAGGGCTGCTGGGCAGCAGAAGCCTCCACAGCCCTGCAGGGAGCCTGGAGCACAGCTCTGCCTAACCATGCTCAGCCCTGGACAGATGCACATGAGTTCCCATCACAGGCTCGAGTGTGACAGTCCCAGGTGCATGCCTGTCATGCCAGCCACCAGGGAGGCTGAGGCAAGAGGAACGTTTGAGGTCAGCCTTGGCAACTTAGACCCCGAGGCAAAGGGGAAATACTTTTACAGGGGTCTCTGAGGGTGTAGCTCAGGTAGGTCACTTGCCTCACAGGCTCAAGGCCCTGGGTTCAATCCCCAGAACCCACGTACACACAAAAAGTGAACTTGGAATATTGTTTAAAATGATGGGTCAGGTACACACAAGGACTTCAATATGACCTCTCAGAGGAGCTCAATTTGAGATCAGACTGAACAAAAGACCACCTGGACCATTGACTCAGTGTCTGAAACCCTCTGTGAGCATGGGAAGCACTGCTGGCAAGACACCAGAGGGCCAAAGCACTTGTGCCCCCTGCAGGGGTGTCTCTTGTCTACCGCCAAAGACTGTTCCCCTCCTGGGGCAGCTGAGAGCAAGCTGGGCCTTGGAGCAAGGACTAGTGCTTTAGATATAGACTATGCAAGCAAGGGGCAATGTCTTTAATAAAACTAAAATTAAAAAGTCACATTGAAAAAATTTTAAAAAGAAGAAAATAAGGTCAAGTAGAGGAAGCCCATTTTCACAGGAAAAAATCCCCCAGTGAAAAGCATCAGAATAGATACCAAGAAAAATACCAACAAAAACAGTGTGCTCCCACTATGTATCTACTCAACATGCAAAAGTTAGTAAGCTAGATAATACAATCCTGGCCACAGGTAGAGCTATGCAGAAGAGCCACCTGGCAGTGCTTAGTCAAAGAAGTAAACATGCACACTTTGACCTAGAAATTCCACCTGTGTGTAAACCAGGCGGTGCTTAAGCAGTTTCACAAGGGGACATGCACAGGGAAATTTATCCTCAGGTTCTTATAGAGTTGTCTGTGCTTACAGGGAGTTGATGGTTGTCAAGATGCCCACAGCTGCGAAAGTCAAAAGCTAAAAAAATAATAGATGCCAACCTGGATATATTAATAATCCCGTATCTATGATCACCTTCATAAGGTAGCTTCCCAACTTCTGTGTGGAAGTGTGTTTCTCCTTGGCCCTTACACTGTTGTGGAGACCACTAGGAGTTCAGCTTTGTGCAGGATCATCTGACCTGGACTTTTGGCAAGACCTGTACAGCCCTCACACATGCTCAGATGCTACAGGACTTTTCAGACCAGTCCAGACAACACTAGGCATCCATTCATTGTCTGCACTCTACAGATTCCTAGATGCACGACATTCATTACCATCAAATGCAGAATTTTCATCAAAAACTAATATATATATCATTCCAATCTGAATCAAGAAAATCGGAAATATCCCCAAATCCAAAGAGTGGATCCCCATTGTGATGCTACAAGTTGAAAATTCCACAGCTGACCTCATGGGATGGTTCACAGTCAAAAGACAGCTGCATGAAAAATATTACATGACCTTCCTGCTATGTGAAAAGTGGCATGTGAAGTACACATGCATGTCTTCCTCAGACATGGGTTCATTTGCAAGACACCTTGTGCAATTGAAAATACTCCAAAAGGGGAGAAATCAGAACCATGTCGCCAAAGTATTTCAGCAGAGACCAACTCCATCTGTCTATCTATCTCTCAGTGAGTGTGTGTGCTCTTGTGTGTGTTTGTGTGTCTTTGTTTGTGTTTGTACCATCATAGCTGATACTTCATTGCCCCCATTGGAAAACTGACTCAGATAATGCCATCTGCCAAACTCCTAAAAACCAAAGTTCTTGCTGATAGAATGAAACATTCCTTCCTGTTGGTTTGGATGTGTCCTTTAGGAATCACTGCTACATTTAGTATACTCAAATCATCACAGTAGATCAGGTAACAAAAACATATATATTTTAAAATAATAATAATATATTAATGGAAACAACAAATACAGGATAGAGTAACAACTGTGTTACTAAACAAGGTCAAGGACAATGGCAATCTATAGATTCAAACTTTGAAGAAAATAGTAATCAATGTAAATATTCCTGGGCTGCCTCAGCCCCGCCCAGGCACACAGCAACAGAATGGTTTTGCAAGCATCCTCAGGAGGGCAGGAGCCTTCTTTGCAGGACGAGAGGGAGGTTGAGGCTCGATCCACCCATCATTCTTTTGGGAGAGGCTCCTTTTCCTCAGCACAAAGTTGGATTTTTTGTGAGGATTCTTGGCATCAAATACGTTGGCCTCTGCTGGAATCCTCAGCTCTGGGGAGAGAGGGGTGTACAAAAAGAAGGTGGCACTCAGGAGGTGCTCCCTAGGACACGCCAACATCTGAGAGCCTGTGCCAGAAAAGGCCAGAGCCACACACCTGAGAGCTCTCCAATTCAGCACCAATACCAACAAAGACAGCCTCCACAGTCCTCCCTGAGGAAGAACTAGGCAGAGCACTTCAACAGACCTAATGTCTGTTCCTACCGAAGGCTTTGGACTCCAGAATATCTCAGGTCCTCTTGCATCTGCCAAAGCACACCACTAAGGTTTGCATCTGAAATCTCCCACAAAAGGCTCCTGTGCCGAAGATTCAGTCCCCACATGAGCCATCTTCATAGGTGGGTTTGGAGGGAAGCATTGGATGGTGAGTGCTCTGATGTCAACATGAAATTCTCATTCAAGATGAATACACTACTGGGGGGTGGGAGGGACTGGAAGAAAGGTTGAGCATGGTTGGAGTAAGACCTAAACAGGGTTGTGCCCTGGGCAACAGTACCTTGTTCCTGTTGGCTCCACTGAATCCTCATTCTCCAAGGAGAGGTCCTCCCTCTCCATCTTTCTCTCTCTCCCTCTCTGCCAGCCTCGTTCTCTCTCTCCCAGTCTATGCCTTTGTGGCAAGGGCTGAGGAGCTCTCCACTGCCACACACTAGAGCTTTATGGACAGCCTCAGTGCACAACCAAAGAGAAAGCTATGAAACCCAGAGAAAAAAGGCCTAGGATTCCTCCTCTGAGTTATTTTCCTCAAGTATGGCCACAGTGAGGACAGGCTGACCAGCACGGATACCACGTTAGAGCCATGCTTCTGCGTTGGTGGAGCCCGCCTCCATGTGAACCAGGCTTCTGAGAATGGAGGCCACATTCCAAATACTGCCCTACTGAGAACAATGGTTCCAAAGACCAGCAAAGGGACTGCTTCCCTCCAACATGGCGTATGGCCCAGTGGTGCCATGACCCCGAGTGGGGGAATACAACAGCCGCTTCTCCTTCCTCTGAACATGTGTTTCCTGTCGCCCTCCTCTAACCTAGAGCCTGTTCTCCATCCCTTCTGGGTTGGATGTGGAGATCTCTGCTATGAATTTCTTAGGCTACCAAGGCCCCAGACAGACTTCCTCTTCCATAGACTCTACTAACCTAACAGTAGGTTAAGATAGGAGACAAGTGATCCTAGAACTCATAGGGATGGTGGTCTTCAGGGTACATAGGCTGGGATAATGGCTGCTGTGGTGTTTGGCTCACAAAAACCAACCAACCAACCAACGAAAAAGCGCTGGCATTATTATCAGATGAGCTCTGTGGCTACGTGCTCAGGAAGCCCTCATCTGACTTTAGTTAGGGATCACAACCTGGCTATTGTGATCACTCCTTGCCTAGTGGACTCAGGTGCGTAAGACCATGGAATTTATGCAAAAACAGATGATTCAGGCTGTCTCCCAGGCTGTGTTTTCTTCCCAATTTCATCCTGTTACTGCTTGCTAGAATCCTGGCAATGCTCTGCCCAGGCAGTGGTTTTTTGGTCACACAGAAGGCTTTCAATAGTACTGCTTCAGTCCACAAAATGCCAGTTCCCTCTTTAGCCCATGCATTCCCATGTTCCTTTGAAACCACTCCTATCCCAGACCATGAAAACATACTGCTCCTGGAGAGAGGCATTCCTCCTCACTCCTCAAAGATGTCAGCTTTGGATGCCTGTTCATGTCCAGGGGAGGGCACCTGGTGGGGAGCCGCAATATCCACCGGGGTATACCATTGGACCTCAAGACCTTCCACCAGCAGAAGTGCAGTTGGCTTTGTGCACGAACCCAACACACCTGTTGGAGTGTTCTTGGGGGTCAGAGACTACTCTTTGTTGCTAAGAGTTGACCTGAGTCCACATCCTGACCCTTGCTCTCTGCTATCTGATTGTCTCACTTACTCTGACGGCGAGAGATGATTTGGCCCAGCTCATAATCCTCTGGATTCTCCTCAGTAAGGAAGTGTAGGTTGAGGGCGCTGCGGATGACGACAGGAGCCCTATCGTGGCAGGTCACCTGGAGCAGCATGGGAGACAGGCCTTCAGGAAATGGGCCTTGAAGTGACTACTCAAGGACAGTGGGCAGGGGCATTCTGGAGGCACCTCCACTCTAAATACAAGGGCAACTTCCATGACCCTACTACCCGAGGCTGACCTCCTGCTCATCGTGTGGGCTCTTCCCACAGGCTACTAGCCCAATCCTTGTACATAGGACTTCCTGGGCCTGCCATTGCTCTTTGTGGAGCTGCACTCCTCTCGGAGTGAAAGGACCCCACTACCTGCATACAGATGCAATCTCATCCCACAAGTTGGGAGGAATGGGACAATAGCCTCCAAGATCCCAGGTCTGCCCGAGGATGCAGGCGGCATTGGGAATGGCCTAGGCACAAAACCTAGAGGCTTTGGTCTGGATTGCCAGGGCCAAAAACAGACCCAGGAACATGACCACACACAGGAGAGCTGAAAGATAGCCACGAGAGCTCCTGGCCTCCAGAGGCTCAGTGCTGGCTGGGATGTAGGAGGCCACCTCATCCGGCAAGGGTGGTCATTGGGTTACCTGGACATTTAGTGTGCTTGCTCCACATCCATATCGACTCTGCAGAGAGACTCTCTCAGCTCCTTGTTCAAGGAACATGGAGAACCTCACACTGCTGTCCTCCTCCATAGACGTCAGCATCCCATACAAGGGAACCTGCAACCTAGTTCCTGTCCTATTCTCATCTGTCACCCATACCTGTCCCTGCCCTTCTGGACTGCATGCTGCCACCTGACACACAGACTCCCTCAGACATGGCAGTGGACAAGCTGCTGCACTCGCTCATCTCAGCTCCAGCCCTTCACACTGACCTCTCCCTTCTTGATTCCCATCTATCCTCCTGATCATCCAGAAGCTCCAAATTCAAGAGGGCATGAGTAGTCCATGGTATTGGACCAGTGTCTGCTCCCCACCCAGGTGTAAGCACCACGGGACACCCCTGCTCCCAGGCTTACCAGAACACTCTTGGCCATCTCTGGACTTTGTGTTTCTAAGTGGACACGAGTTAAGCAGGTGTCTCCCACCTGCTTGTGGGAAAGCGGCCTGGAGGACTTGCAGGTTGATTCTGAGAACTGTGGGGGATGGAACATCAGCAAACCCAGAAACAGAAAGCCACCCCAGACTGTCAGTTGGCTCTATGGGCTTCCAGCAAATATGTCCAGGTGCTGAGGCTTCTTATTTCCTCAGGTCGGAGTGGAATGGCAGCACATGCACAGCTTGAATAAGGTAGGTGTTTACCTCCTTTCCCTTGACCTGGGGGCGTTTCCTCACCATGAAATATTGTATTCCCAGATTCATGGACAGACACACGAGTGAGTGGTCAGAGACCTTGATTTCTGCAGAGCGAAGTGGAGAGAATTGTTAGGTGGCACTCAAGGATTATACCACAAAACACCCACAACCCCTGAGAGTCTCCGCCAGGCCCATCACACTTTGGTATTTTGGGGCCAAGGCCCACTTTCTCTTGGCTGTCAGTTATCCTGAGCCCACTGTGGATCATGTCTCCCCACTGTCTGATTGTCCTACTTACTCTCATCCTCAGACATCATATACAGCAGCTCAAAGTTGTCCACATCCTCATGCTGCAACAAATTTTGGTCCAAGGCCCTGCGGATGAGGCTTGTCACCGTCTCCTGAAAGGTCACCTGGATCAGGGTGGGACAAATGTCATCAGAGAATGGCTTTTAGAAGAGCTACCCAGAAGACTGTGGTCAAACATTCAGGAGAAATCTCAGCTACATATACAAGGGCACAATCTTGTTATCCTGCTACCTGAGTGTGTCCTCCATATACCACCTGGGTTCTTGCAATGTGCTACTAGAACAATCCTGGTACAAATATCTGCCTGTACCTGCCATCTCCCCTCCCCCTGGGGAGCCACATTCCACTCATGTCAAAGGACCAAACTTCCTATGCACAGACACACTCTCATCTCACTGAGATGAGAGCAATGGGCCAGGGATCTGCGCACCAAGTGTGATCTGGGATGCAGGCTGCCTTTGTGGGTGGAAGAGGCAGATGCACTGAAAATTTGGGTCCTGACTGCCACGACACAAAACAGACTCAGATACAAGAGTGTGCACTTGAGTGCTTCATGATAGCTTTGAGAGGCCCTGGCCTCTGGAAGCTCGGTGCGGGTCTGGTTGTCATGATGTACTTGACTCAGCACTGGCAGTCACTGAACATGTCTCCTCTGCAGCTGGACACCTGCAGCATTAGCGTGTCTACTGCACATCCATAGAAATTCTGCCAAGAACCCCTTTAGCTCCGTATTTACATACATGCAAAGCCTAACATTCCGAAGCTTTGGCATGACCCCCCCAGGTGATCCCGACCCCAAATTCCTACACCTAGTCATGCTAAGGAGGATCTCTTCCCTGCCACCAGGAACACATCCCCTCCTACACATGTGACAAGTCACTGCCACCTCCTCTGCTCCAACTTCACTCATTGAGAATACCAAGTTCTAGGCACTGCAGCCTGCACCCTGGACATATCTCTGCCTTCATCTGTCCACAGCACTTCCGTCTGCACTTCTGGCCTGCAAAACCCACAATACACAGGCCCACTCACCACTGAAGCTGGGCATGCTGATGCTCTCCCTCCTCAGGTCAAGCCCTTAAGACGGACCTCTCTCTTCTTTATTTCCCACCATAGCCCTGGGGTTGGCTGTGTCTCCTGCCTTCCACTGTGTGGACACCCAGGAGGCAGCCCTGCTGTCGGGCTTACCGGGATGCGCTTTGTCTCCCTCAGGCTCTGTCCCTCTAGGAGGACGTGAACAACGCGGCTGTCTTCCACCTGCTCGCTGGAGTGAAGCAGTGAGGAGCTGCTGGGGTCCTGGATGCCACTGCCACAGAAGGTTCCAAGAACTGTGGGGGATGACAACATCAGCAAAGCCCAGCAACTGCACCCCACCCAGCCTGGCAGTTGGCTCTGTGGGCATTCTACAACATCCATCCAGAACCTGAGGTTCTTGTCCCCTTGGAGGATGTGGAGTGGCACCAGGAGTAAAGACTGAAGAAGGTGGCTGTTTTGGGAACAAGAGATCCAGCACCTGCTGGGTGGGGATGAAATCCCAGGAGATTAACCCCATGTTGCTGCTGAAATGTAGGTTCCTCCCACAAATGACAGGCAGGAGCTCATTCCTAAGCTGGTCCTGCCTGTAAGGTTCAAGGCTCTGAACCCTGAAGGGCTCCTCCGTGTTCTGATCATTTTCACCCTGGTTTGGGACCAAGAATGGTGGGTTCAAAATGGAAATGGTGACAAACAGAAAAATGACTTGTGCCAATACACTAGAGTCAAAGCACAATGGGACAGTTCCCATCAGTACAAACACACACACACACACACACACACACACACACACACACACACACACAGAGTCAGAATAGGAGTCCTGGGCCATTCATCAGGGATCAGACTAGAGGGCCTGCTGGGCTCACCTGCCCTGTGCTACTCACTGTTACTCTTGAGCTCCTCTGCGACAATCGCCAGAGGCTCTGGCGTCTAAGATGAAGCCTCACCCAGTGTATCCACAAAAGGGCTAGTTGGCCCCCCTGAGATTCCTGGGAGCCTGAGGCTCGGCATTGTCTGCAACCACAGGAGAACATCCTTCTCCCTCCAGTGGCTCCAACCAAGTGAGCTCGGATGGCTTGGTCAGTGAAGTGGGTGCCTGGATACCAGGGTTCCATGTTCTGATTGATCCATTGTCAAGGCAATGATGTCATTTCCTGTGCCCATACCTGAGCCTCTTTTCACATAAGACCACTTTCAACAGCCCTATGGGCTGCCGATTTCTCCTCCATGCCTACCCATCTCAGGTGCGCAGGTGTTCACCAACAACTCCCCAAACATCCCCACCAGCATCTGCCCTGCTTGGTGCCACTAGAGTTCCAGCTTGGAGCCTTCAAAAATGCATTCACAACCAGTCCTTCCCTCTCAGCAGCTTTTGGACCCTGGTCCCATCATTGTGCAACTCATGGTGTGCCCAGTCTTTTCTGGAAAGTAGGGTAGCATCTAATCTCTAGGGTTTATTGTGTCTATTGGCCCATAACACCCTCTGTTCTCTCTGAAACCAGAGATGGGACTCACAGGTGGCTAAAGCACAAATGTAGAGATGGGATAATCACAAGAAAGGGAGAGACAAAGAATGCACCCTAACTCAATCAGGCCTGTGTCCCACACAGGGACATGGCCAATGTCCGTCCCATCGTGGCTGCAGTTCCCTCTCTACACCATGGCAAGTTGGAGGGGACTGAGATGCAGAGGCTGCTCCCCTCTGCCATACAACTTCCCAAGGCTTCTCCTAAGATTTCAAAAGGGCCAAGTGTGTCTAGTGTTGGGGTCTCACAGAGACTCCGAGGTACCACAGCATCCTGCTGCCCAGAACCGGTTCACCCCTCACCTCAAGGGGGCTCAGCCTCTGGATTCATGGGAATTGAAGTGGGTACAGGTGATGGGATATCACCTCCAAGACTGAGTTATGCCAAGTCCATGACCCCTGTCTGCATCCCTGTCTCCAGCACCACTCCCCCCTCTCTCTTTCCTCCTCAGAGCAAACAAATCCATTTAGCAAGTGTGTCCTGTGATAAAGACATGACGGTCACCCATCCTCTCATTACAAAAACACTGAGGCTCAGCCAACATGGATCCTACAGGGAACACAGGCATAAACTCAGACTCCGATCCTCCCAGCCGAGCCTCAGTGGAGCCTGGACTCCCAGCCTCCTGAGTCAAGGAAACAGAGGTTCCTAGCCGAGCCACCTTGGATGCAGCCGCACACAAACTGAACTCATCAATGCCCCTTGCTCTCAGTTGTGAGTAAGAGGGGAAGTGGTGTTTCACAACCCTGGACATCAAGTGCAGTCTCCAGGCTTTGGGGTGTGCCCTGGCCTCTGTCTATCTGCCCAGGCTCTCCAACCCACACTGGCCTCTTACCCAACCTCCTCCTAGGGCCAAACTCAATCCTGCCTCTCAATTTCTGCTGCCTTCCCCAACACACTGCTCCCCAAAATGAGCAGGGCTGGCTCTCGGTTATCATGCTGGTGCCAGCAGCAATGCCACCCCACTGACATAATTCTGAGTCCCAACCTAGGCACTCCAGCTGTCTTTGCCACACCTGGCCTGTTGGGGCTCTGGCTCTTGCTCTTTTCTTTCATGTGCATGTGTTTTGAGGTTTTGAGTTTCTCCCACTGCAGAACTGCAGCTGTGGCAGGGTAGAGCTCATGAGGGTGACATTCTGAGCCACATCCAATCCCATCAGGACTGTTCACTGGGGTGACTGCTGGAACACAGTGATGAGTGAACACATGGGAGGTGGTTGGACCCACCTTGCCTCTGAGTGGCTTCCTTTCAGGACAGGAATCTAGGCATGGGAGCCCCTGGCGTGGGATGCTTTGCACAAGGCGTGACCATGGGCTCTCTTTCCTGGCAAAAATGGCTCCACTCAGCATGGAGAGCACTGTCATTCCTGGTGGCTAACAACAGCCCTGGACCCCAGAAAGGAACCCACACTCAAGATTAACGTCTGAGTGTGCGTGTCCTCGAGGAAATGAGGTCTCCTGATCCCAGGTGCAAAGGGGTAAGTCCTCTAACTCCAGGGGCCATGAAGGGACATCTGAGTTTCCCTTGTCCTTCTTTCCCTCTCTAACTAACCACAGTTAGGACCCTGGCCTCATTCCCCAGTGAGGATCATTAGGCTCCATAAAGGACAGAATCTAAGATGCTCAGTGGACCAACACCCTCTACACAACCCATAACCCTATTCACCCAAGAGGCAAGAGGATTTCTATTCAGGAAAACCAGGAAAGGGAGAGCCTTTCTCAAGGACACAAGGACATTAGTGAGTGAGGGAGTGATTAATGGATGGAGAACTATTTCCAACACCAACTTCCAGGAGCATATATGGCCCCCTGGAGAATTCTGCAGTGTGTTGGTGATTAAGGAGAACGTGTGAAATCAGGGGTCACTAGGTCCTCTCAGCCATAAGGAGGGAAACTGCCATAAAGGAACTAGGACAAGGGTGCGAGGAATGCTCACTGGTGGGAGATCGGAAGGAAGGAAAGTGTACTCATTAGAAAAGTGTCGCCTGAAAATTCTTAGCCAGCCAAAAGTCGTGCGAACTTGTGTGGGAAAAGAGTCTTTGCACAGTGATGAAGCTAAGAGCTCACATGATGGAACACAGCATCAACTGGGACCAAATCCAATATCTGATATTCTTGTAGGAAGAGGAGAGTCTGGACCCAGATACCAGGGAGACTGGGGGATACCAGATATGTGAGGTTGGAGCCAGGGCGGGATGCCCATATGGGAACCACAGATCGTGGGCAGCAATAGGAGAGTGGGCAAGGGCTGGGAGAGTTGGGGAGACAGTCCCCTTGAAACCTGGGAGGGGTTATGGCACTGGGACAGCCCAACACCTACTGTGTTGAGCCTCTGGAGCTCAACGGAAGACACTTCCTCTGTTGTCGGCCACCCAGTTAACAGAGTTTGCTTGCAGCAGCCTAGGACCCAGCTGAAGGTCTGAGCATGTTGGCCATGCAGGTTGGATCTGGACCACAGACACCCTCATCAGAGATTGTAGGGTCTCAGCCCTGAGGCAAGACAGGCACTAAGTCAGGCCAGGTGGGGAAACGGATAGGCACACACTCTGGGGGCTGGTGCCTGTGTTACTGGGAGCACTTCTGATCGCAATTCCCTGATCTGCTGCCAACACAGGCTACAGAGGAGGGTACAGAAACACAGACCACGGATCTGCCCCACTCAGTGGGCCCAGGCCAACACCACACCCAGCAGCCTCGTGCCATACCCAATGAGTCTCGAAGCGGCCCCCTCTTGCCATCCCGAGAGCTCTTCCCTTCCTCATGTGCCAATAGCTCCCTACTGTCACTGGCAATATCTACTCTGTGAGATGTCAACATCCGTGGGTACTGTTCTCTCATCCCAGGACAGTGTGGTCCCACACACCCTGGTGAAATGGGCCACCTGGAGGCTGGACCTGGAGGTTGTTGAGGCTGAATGGCAGCGGTGGTCCTCTGGCACTTAATATTATTTAAGTTAAAAAAAAAAAAAAAAAAAAAAACAAAACAAAAAACGGGTCTTGGTGCTCAAAAATGTTTGATTTGCATATTCTCATCCCCTAACCCCAATATTTTCATTATTTCCTCACATATGAAATCTTACTAGCATAAAGGTAATTTCGTATTAAACAAAGTGGATTGAAATAACATTGGTAAAAATAATCAATCACCATACTTTCAATTTTTGTTCTGCTTTCCTATTAGAAACCACTTGGATACAAGAGAACAGAGGACAGACTCATGGAAATGCTTGAAATGACAAGAAGCTCCCACTCAAGCTCAGCATTCAGTCCTGGACAGGGTAAGACCAGGCCACTTTGACATCTGTGCCAAAGAGTCTACCAGACAGAATCCTCTGACTGATCCCTGACTGAGCCATAGGAACTGGCTAGAAAAGCCTTCACATCCTCAATACATTCTTCACGTCAGAATACTTGACAACCATTGATATCCATCTCTCGTTAACTTGCTCCCCAGCCAACCATTCTTCAACAAATTCAAAGGAGTAACTCATGCAAGCACACAGAAAGGGGTGTTCACTACACACATCCATGTGCGAAAAAGACAACTGGTATTTCTTGTTTGGGCTATTTCAAATGAAATCCCTTCTGCATGACCTCCACAAACCAAAGGAAAATATTTGTGAAATTCCCACGTAGAAGACAAGATACACTTGCCAAGGAGGCAGTGGCAAGAATTTTGACACTCCAAATGTAGAGTGTGTGTTTAGGAAGCAGTCACAGTTTCCATGAGAGAGTCCCATGAAATCAATTAGGAAGATCCATGCTCTAGCCCTACCATTCAAGTGATGTGACTTGAAAGAGTCACTTAGTCTTAGTAACCATCATCACTAACAAGTAAGTCAATGAATAAAGGTCCTCAGGTGCCAAGCTACAAAATGTGGGATGAGCATGGATGAGGATGGGTGGGAGAAGTCTCCAACTCTAACACAATTAGGGAAGGATGTGCTGACCTCAAGTGGCTGGGGGGCTGGGATCCTGCCACAGAGGGGGATTCCAAACCTCACATCCCCTGACCCAGGCCAGAATACCAGGTAGAGTCCAAGGACCCTGGGGTGGCCCAATGGCAATAAAAGTCAAAAGGAACTAGGGATCTGCCTGGTCCCTCAATCCCCTACTCTGAGCAGGGCTGCATGACGAGGCCAGAGGCCATCCACAGCAATCTGCCTTTACAGGAAAACATGGACTGCAGGCTGCCTCTGGCTCACTGAATCAGGGTGGTGTTTTCATAAAGCAAGACCACTTCCTCACATTTGACCAGCAGCTCATGTGTTGACAGCACAATGACTGACTTGACTCAGGCCCTGATGAATGAAATAGAAAATTCATAGCAAACCCATCTTTAGCTCTTCCACATCATCAGGGGCTCTGATTCAATTCCGTCCAGAAAGGTGTCTGAAATGATTTCTAAACATGCTGGGGACTCACCTCTGTGTGGAACTTTTCAGGAAAAAGGGGATCAAATCTCATGAAGCAACTCTTCTCTCTTCTAGCCCATGGGCAATGCAAGGAACCTGCATGATACCAGAGGCTCACTTCTCTCTTCTCATGTCTTCTGGAAAGGATTCGTTAATGCTTCCTGCAAGGTGAAGCAGAAGCCTGCATCCCCAGCTGCACAGAAGTGTTTTAGGGCAGTGTCTCCCTTAAAACCCAAAAATAAAAAAAACAGGTCATTCAACAGGCACATGGATTCGAGTACATGTTCAATGATCCCTCCTCCCTTGAGCCTTCCACATGCCCATCTTCCACATTCACAGAGCAATGCTTGGCCATTCTCAAGACCAGGAGACCATGATGCTCATCACCAGGAAGTCAATAAGGAACATGAAGAGAGCAGCATGGATTGCAGAAGGTGGCACATCAAGGATCTTCAGCTCTGCTGCTAGAACACAAGAGCTTAACTTCAGTATTGACTTTTTGCCAACTACCAAGTACGATAGCAGTGTCAAGCCCAATATGCAGATATGCAAGTAGTAGGTGACACCCCGCATCCATTCACAAAAGTGGGCAACATCTGCATCAGAACAAGGAAGTATCTTACCCTTACTCATAAAAATCATCAGAAACAAAATAAAATGGATGCAAGACTTCTCATTTCACTATTAGGTAGCTGTTGGAATTCCCTATTAAATAATACCTCCTCCAAAATAAAAAGTATCTCAGACATGTGTCAACTATTCAATGGATGACATTTTAAAAACTATGGACTTTACTTAATATTTATGTATGCTATATCCCTGCCTAAGGCTCTATGAGAAAGGAGCACATAGAATTGGATCTTTGAAAATCTCACATTTGCTGATAAATATTACTGCTGATCTCAGGCATGGCGAAGTGAAAAGTGGGACTTTGGATATTGCAAGAATGCTATGTTGTGGGATTGGTGTCCCTGATTCATACATAGCATATGGTTTCTATGAAATCCAGTGAGGGAGCAGGAGTAACGAAGCTGATTGCACAGATGACCTCAGGGAATACTGACAGATAGGCCAAATGAAAAATATGCTCCAGCTAACCATTGGTATTTGGGCTTCTGATCCCAGTCCTGTTTTTAAAAAAGGTGCAGACAGGCAGTGTTCATTAAAAACTGTCTACCATGTAAAAGTGGGTAATTTAAATGGCATCTAGTTACACATCTGATAGAATGGTCTGGCAACATATGTATTTCATTCTAACAACAACAACAACAACAAAACATAGAAAATGAGACATAAAGATAAAACCTTGTCTTCACCAGGATGCCTAAAAATAGGTTTTATTTGGCTCATGCAAATAAATATCTTTCAATAGAATTTCTGATTTCTGAATGAATCCATTCAACTTCATACTGCACAGATCACAAGGTTTTCTTTACAGAATATTCTCTTCTTCTTCTTAAAGCCTCACATAGAAAATGTCTCACAGGACATAGGAGGGGAATGACCCAAAGGATGAGAGAATGGCTGGAACCGTTCTCAAATGTGCCCATGTAGCCTAAAGTTTGAAGGCATCTAATTGTACTCTAAAACAATTATGAACCTATTCGATCCATTATTAATAAATATCACCACTTTACCACTTGAACCAAATCACAGAAAATTGGAAACAGATGATCATTGGCTTTGATACCTTTACTTCTGTTTCATTACTCAGAGTCGATCAACTCTATACTTCAAGTGACACAGATTTATTACAGAATGCCTAAGATCCTAAGGATCTATTTTAGCTCAGCCCATGGTATTGCTTCATTATTTTATTATTTTGTAAGTAATAAAATATAACTTCATGTTGGATGACATATTCAAGCCATGAATATATCATCCAACATTGTTCTTCCCAAAATATTAGCCCAATTTCTGCGCGCGCTCACTTACTGTTCAGGAATTTTACTAATTGTTTGAAGGTTCTAGAGGACCTGTTAGACTCCTAATGGACAAACCATACAACATACTCCAGAGAACGGACGAGTGCCATAAGAAGAAAATAAGGTCAGCCTACAGCAATGGGCAGCTGCCTGCCCTCGGCTGGGAGGAGCCCTGGCCATGGCACCAGGGCTGCTGGGCAGCAGAAGCCTCCACAGCCCTGCAGGGAGCCTGGAGCACAGCTCTGCCTAACCATGCTCAGCCCTGGACAGATGCACATGAGTTCCCATCACAGGCTCGAGTGTGACAGTCCCAGGTGCATGCCTGTCATGCCAGCCACCAGGGAGGCTGAGGCAAGAGGAACGTTTGAGGTCAGCCTTGGCAACTTAGACCCCGAGGCAAAGGGGAAATACTTTTACAGGGGTCTCTGAGGGTGTAGCTCAGGTAGGTCACTTGCCTCACAGGCTCAAGGCCCTGGGTTCAATCCCCAGAACCCACGTACACACAAAAAGTGAACTTGGAATATTGTTTAAAATGATGGGTCAGGTACACACAAGGACTTCAATATGACCTCTCAGAGGAGCTCAATTTGAGATCAGACTGAACAAAAGACCACCTGGACCATTGACTCAGTGTCTGAAACCCTCTGTGGGCATGAGAAGCACTGCTGGCAAGACACCAGAGGGCCAAAGCACTTGTGCCCCCTGCAGGGGCGTCTCTTGTCTACCGCCAAAGACTGTTCCCCTCCTGGGGCAGCTGAGAGCAAGCTGGGCCTTGGAGCAAGGACTAGTGCTTTAGATATAGACTATGCAAGCAAGGGGCAATGTCTTTAATAAAACTAAAATTAAAAAGTCACATTGAAAAAATTTTAAAAAGAAGAAAATAAGGTCAAGTAGAGGAAGCCCATTTTCACAGGAAAAAATCCCCCAGTGAAAAGCATCAGAATAGATACCAAGAAAAATACCAACAAAAACAGTGTGCTCCCACTATGTATCTACTCAACCTGCAAAAGTTAGAAAGCTAGATAATACAATCCTGGCCACAGGTAGAGCTATGCAGAAGAGCCACCTGGCAGTGCTTAGTCAAAGAAGTAAACATGCACACTTTGACCTAGAAATTCCACCTGTGTGTAAACCAGGCGGTGCTTAAGCAGTTTCACAAGGGGACATGCACAGGGAAATTTATCCTCAGGTTCTTATAGAGTTGTCTGTGCTTACAGGGAGTTGATGGTTGTCAAGATGCCCACAGCTGCGAAAGTCAAAAGCTAAAAAAATAATAGATGCCAACCTGGATATATTAATAATCCCGTATCTATGATCACCTTCATAAGGTAGCTTCCCAACTTCTGTGTGGAAGTGTGTTTCTCCTTGGCCCTTACACTGTTGTGGAGACCACTAGGAGTTCAGCTTTGTGCAGGATCATCTGACCTGGACTTTTGGCAAGACCTGTACAGCCCTCACACATGCTCAGATGCTACAGGACTTTTCAGACCAGTCCAGACAACAGTAGGCATCCATTCATTGTCTGCACTCTACAGATTCCTAGATGCACGACATTCATTACCATCAAATGCAGAATTTTCATCAAAAACTAATATATATATCATTCCAATCTGAATCAAGAAAATCGGAAATATCCCCAAATCCACAGAGTGGATCCCCATTGTGATGCTACAAGTTGAAAATTCCACAGCTGACCTCATGGGATGGTTCACAGTCAAAAGACAGCTGCATGAAAAATATTACATGACCTTCCTGCTATGTGAAAAGTGGCATGTGAAGTACACATGCATGTCTTCCTCAGACATGGGTTCATTTGCAAGACACCTTGTGCAATTGAAAATACTCCAAAAGGGGAGAAATCAGAACCATGTCTCCAAAGTATTTCAGCAGAGACCAACTCCATCTGTCTATCTATCTCTCAGTGAGTGTGTGTGCTCTTGTGTGTGTTTGTGTGTCTTTGTTTGTGTTTGTACCATCACAGCTGATACTTCATTGCCCCCATTGGAAAACTGACTCAGATAATGCCATCTGCCAAACTCCTAAAAACCAAAGTTCTTGCTGATAGAATGAAACATTCCTTCCTGTTGGTTTGGATGTGTCCTTTAGGAATCACTGCTACATTTAGTATACTCAAATCATCACAGTAGATCAGGTAACAAAAACATATATATTTTAAAATAATAATAATATATTAATGGAAACAACAAATACAGGATAGAGTAACAACTGTGTTACTAAACAAGGTCAAGGACAATGGCAAACTGTAGATTCAAACTTTGAAGAAAATAGTAATCAATGTAAATATTCCTGGGCTGCCTCAGCCCCGCCCAGGCACACAGCCCCAGAATGGTTTTGCAAGCATCCTCAGGAGGGCTGGAGCCTTCTTTGCAGGACGAGAGGGAGGTTGAGGCTCGATCCACCCATCATTCTTTTGGGAGAGGCTCCTTTTCCTCAGCACAAAGTTGGATTTTTTGTGAGGATTCTTGGCATAAAATACGTTGGCCTCTGCTGGAATCCTCAGCTCTGGGGAGAGAGGGGTGTACAAAAAGAAGGTGGCACTCAGGAGGTGCTCCCTAGGACACGCCAACATCTGAGAGCCTGTGCCAGAAAAGGCCAGAGCCACACACCTGAGAGCTCTCCAATTCAGCACCAATACCAACAAAGACAGCCTCCACAGTCCTCCCTGAGGAAGAACTAGGCAGAGCACTTCAACAGACCTAATGTCTGTTCCTACCGAAGGCTTTGGACTCCAGAATATCTCAGGTCCTCTTGCATCTGCCAAAGCACACCACTAGGGTTTGCATCTGAAATCTCCCACAAAAGGCTCCTGTGCCGAAGATTCAGTCCCCACATGAGCCATCTTCATAGGTGGGTTTGGAGGGAAGCATTGGATGGTGAGTGCTCTGATGTCAACATGAAATTCTCATTCAAGATGAATACACTACTGGGGGGTGGGAGGGACTGGAAGAAAGGTTGAGCATGGTTGGAGTAAGACCTAAACAGGGTTGTGCCCTGGGCAACAGTACCTTGTTCCTGTTGGCTCCACTGAATCCTCATTCTCCAAGGAGAGGTCCTCCCTCTCCATCTTTCTCTCTCTCCCTCTCTGCCAGCCTCGTTCTCTCTCTCCCAGTCTATGCCTTTGTGGCAAGGGCTGAGGAGCTCTCCACTGCCACACACTAGAGCTTTATGGACAGCCTCAGTGCACAACCAAAGAGAAAGCTATGAAACCCAGAGAAAAAAGGCCTAGGATTCCTCCTCTGAGTTATTTTCCTCAAGTATGGCCACAGTGAGGACAGGCTGACCAGCACGGATACCACGTTAGAGCCATACTTCTGCATTGGTGGAGCCCGCCTCCATGTGAACCAGGCTTCTGAGAATGGAGGCCACATTCCAAATACTGCCCTACTGAGAACAATGGTTCCAAAGACCAGCAAAGGGACTGCTTCCCTCCAACATGGTGTATGGCCCACTGGTGCCATGACCCCGAGTGGGGGAATACAACAGCCGCTTCTCCTTCCTCTGAACATGTGTTTCCTGTCGCCCTCCTCTAACCTAGAGCCTGTTCTCCATCCCTTCTGGGTTGGATGTGGAGATCTCTGCTATGAATTTCTTAGGCTACCAAGGCCCCAGACAGACTTCCTCTTCCATAGACTCTACTAACCTAACAGTAGGTTAAGATAGGAGACAAGTGATCCTAGAACTCATAGGGATGGTGGTCTTCAGGGTACATAGGCTGGGATAATGGCTGCTGTGGTGTTTGGCTCACAAAAACCAACCAACCAACCAACGAAAAAGCGCTGGCATTATTATCAGATGAGCTCTGTGGCTACGTGCTCAGGAAGCCCTCATCTGACTTTAGTTAGGGATCACAACCTGGCTATTGTGATCACTCTTTGCCTAGTGGACTCAGGTGCGTAAGACCATGGAATTTATGCAAAAACAGATGATTCAGGCTGTCTCCCAGGCTGTGTTTTCTTCCCAATTTCATCCTGTTACTGCTTGCTAGAATCCTGGCAATGCTCTGCCCAGGCAGTGGTTTTTTGGTCACACAGAAGGCTTTCAATAGTACTGCTTCAGTCCACAAAATGCCAGTTCCCTCTTTAGCCCATGCATTCCCATGTTCCTTTGAAACCACTCCTATCCCAGACCATGAAAACATACTGCTCCTGGAGAGAGGCTTTCCTCCTCACTCCTCAAAGATGTCAGCTTTGGATGCCTGTTCATGTCCAGGGGAGGGCACCTGGTGGGGAGCCGCAATATCCACCGGGGTATACCATTGGACCTCAAGACCTTCCACCAGCAGAAGTGCAGTTGGCTTTGTGCACGAACCCAACACACCTGTTGGAGTGTTCTTGGGGGTCAGAGACTACTCTTTGTTGCTAAGAGTTGACCTGAGTCCACATCCTGACCCTTGCTCTCTGCTATCTGATTGTCTCACTTACTCTGACGGCGAGAGATGATTTGGCCCAGCTCATAATCCTCTGGATTCTCCTCAGTAAGGAAGTGTAGGTTGAGGGCGCTGCGGATGACGACAGGAGCCCTATCGTGGCAGGTCACCTGGAGCAGCATGGGAGACAGGCCTTCAGGAAATGGGCCTTGAAGTGACTACTCAAGGACAGTGGGCAGGGGCATTCTGGAGGCACCTCCACTCTAAATGCAAGGGCAACATCCATGACCCTACTACCCGAGGCTGACCTCCTGCTCATCGTGTGGGCTCTTCCCACAGGCTACTAGCCCAATCCTTGTACATAGGACTTCCTGGGCCTGCCATTGCTCTTTGTGGAGCTGCACTCCTCTCGGAGTGAAAGGACCCCACTACCTGCATACAGATGCAATCTCATCCCACAAGTTGGGAGGAATGGGACAATAGCCTCCAAGATCCCAGGTCTGCCCGAGGATGCAGGCGGCATTGGGAATGGCCTAGGCACAAAACCTAGAGGCTTTGGTCTGGATTGCCAGGGCCAAAAACAGACCCAGGAACATGACCACACACAGGAGAGCTGAAAGATAGCCACGAGAGCTCCTGGCCTCCAGAGGCTCAGTGCTGGCTGGGATGTAGGAGGGCACCTCATCCGGCAAGGGTGGTCATTGGGTTACCTGGACATTTAGTGTGCTTGCTCCACATCCATATCGACTCTGCAGAGAGACTCTCTCAGCTCCTTGTTCAAGGAACATGGAGAACCTCACACTGCTGTCCTCCTCCATAGACGTCAGCATCCCATACAAGGGAACCTGCAACCTAGTTCCTGTCCTATTCTCATCTGTCACCCATACCTGTCCCTGCCCTTCTGGACTGCATGCTGCCACCTGACACACAGACTCCCTCAGACATGGCAGTGGACAAGCTGCTGCACTCGCTCATCTCAGCTCCAGCCCTTCACACTGACCTCTCCCTTCTTGATTCCCATCTATCCTCCTGATCATCCAGAAGCTCCAAATTCAAGAGGGCATGAGTAGTCCATGGTATTGGACCAGTGTCTGCTCCCCACCCAGGTGTAAGCACCACGGGACACCCCTGCTCCCAGGCTTACCAGAACACTCTTGGCCATCTCTGGACTTTGTGTTTCTAAGTGGACACGAATTAAGCAGGTGTCTCCCACCTGCTTGTGGGAAAGCGGCCTGGAGGACTTGCAGGTTGATTCTGAGAACTGTGGGGGATGGAACATCAGCAAACCCAGAAACAGAAAGCCACCCCAGACTGTCAGTTGGCTCTATGGGCTTCCAGCAAATATGTCCAGGTGCTGAGGCTTCTTATTTCCTCAGGTCGGAGTGGAATGGCAGCACATGCACAGCTTGAATAAGGTAGGTGTTTACCTCCTTTCCCTTGACCTGGGGGCGTTTCCTCACCATGAAATATTGTATTCCCAGATTCATGGACAGACACACGAGTGAGTGGTCAGAGACCTTGATTTCTGCAGAGCGAAGTGGAGAGAATTGTTAGGTGGCACTCAAGGATTATACCACAAAACACCCACAACCCCTGAGAGTCTCCGCCAGGCCCATCACACTTTGGTATTTTGGGGCCAAGGCCCACTTTCTCTTGGCTGTCAGTTATCCTGAGCCCACTGTGGATCATGTCTCCCCACTGTCTGATTGTCCTACTTACTCTCATCCTCAGACATCATATACAGCAGCTCAAAGTTGTCCACATCCTCATGCTGCAACAAATTTTGGTCCAAGGCCCTGCGGATGAGGCTTGTCACCGTCTCCTGAAAGGTCACCTGGATCAGGGTGGGACAAATGTCATCAGAGAATGGCTTTTAGAAGAGCAACCCAGAAGACTGTGGTCAAACATTCAGGAGAAATCTCAGCTACATATACAAGGGCACAATCTTGTTATCCTGCTACCTGAGTGTGTCCTCCATATACCACCTGGGTTCTTGCAATGTGCTACTAGAACAATCCTGGTACAAATATCTGCCTGTACCTGCCATCTCCCCTCCCCCTGGGGAGCCACATTCCACTCATGTCAAAGGACCAAACTGCCTATGCACAGACACACTCTCATCTCACTGAGATGAGAGCAATGGGCCAGGGATCTGCGCACCAAGTGTGATCTGGGATGCAGGCTGCCTTTGTGGGTGCAAGAGGCAGATGCACTGAAAATTTGGGTCCTGACTGCCACGACACAAAACAGACTCAGATACAAGAGTGTGCACTTGAGTGCTTCATGATAGCTTTGAGAGGCCCTGGCCTCTGGAAGCTCGGTGCGGGTCTGGTTGTAATGATGTACTTGACTCAGCACTGGCAGTCACTGAACATGTCTCCTCTGCAGCTGGACACCTGCAGCATTAGCGTGTCTACTGCACATCCATAGAAATTCTGCCAAGAACCCCTTTAGCTCCGTATTTACATACATGCAAAGCCTAACATTCCGAAGCTTTGGCATGACCCCCCAGGTGATCCCGACCCCAAATTCCTACACCTAGTCATGCTAAGGAGGTTCTCTTCCCTGCCACCAGGAACACATCCCCTCCTACACATGTGACAAGTCACTGCCACCTCCTCTGCTCCAACTTCACTCATTGAGAATACCAAGTTCTAGGCACTGCAGCCTGCACCCTGGACATATCTCTGCCTTCATCTGTCCACAGCACTTCCGTCTGCACTTCTGGCCTGCAAAACCCACAATACACAGGCCCACTCACCACTGAAGCTGGGCATGCTGATGCTCTCCCTCCTCAGGTCAAGCCCTTAAGACGGACCTCTCTCTTCTTTATTTCCCACCATAGCCCTGGGGTTGGCTGTGTCTCCTGCCTTCCACTGTGTGGACACCCAGGAGGCAGCCCTGCTGTCGGGCTTACCGGGATGCGCTTTGTCTCCCTCAGGCTCTGTCCCTCTAGGAGGACGTGAACAACGCGGCTGTCTTCCACCTGCTCGCTGGAGTGAAGCAGTGAGGAGCTGCTGGGGTCCTGGATGCCACTGCCACAGAAGGTTCCAAGAACTGTGGGGGATGACAACATCAGCAAAGCCCAGCAACTGCACCCCACCCAGCCTGGCAGTTGGCTCTGTGGGCATTCTACAACATCCATCCAGAACCTGGGGTTCTTGTCCCCTTGGAGGATGTGGAGTGGCACCAGGAGTAAAGACTGAAGAAGGTGGCTGTTTTGGGAACAAGAGATCCAGCACCTGCTGGGTGGGGATGAAATCCCAGGAGATTAACCCCATGTTGCTGCTGAAATGTAGGTTCCTCCCACAAATGACAGGCAGGAGCTCATTCCTAAGCTGGTCCTGCCTGTAAGGTTCAAGGCTCTGAACCCTGAAGGGCTCCTCCGTGTTCTGATCATTTTCACCCTGGTTTGGGACCAAGAATGGTGGGTTCAAAATGGAAATGGTGACAAACAGAAAAATGACTTGTGCCAATACACTAGAGTCAAAGCACAATGGGACAGTTCCCATCAGTACAAACACACACACACACACACACACACACACACACACACACAGAGTCAGAATAGGAGTCCTGGGCCATTCATCAGGGATCAGACTAGAGGGCCTGCTGGGCTCACCTGCCCTGTGCTACTCACTGTTACTCTTGAGCTCCTCTGCGACAATCGCCAGAGGCTGTGGCGTCTAAGATGAAGCCTCACCCAGTGTATCCACAAAAGGGCTAGTTGGCCCCCCTGAGATTCCTGGGAGCCTGAGGCTCGGCATTGTCTGCAACCACAGGAGAACATCCTTCTCCCTCCAGTGGCTCCAACCAAGTGAGCTCGGATGGCTTGGTCAGTGAAGTGGGTGCCTGGATACCAGGGTTCCATGTTCTGTTTGATCCATTGTCAAGGCAATGATGTCATTTCCTGTGCCCATACCTGAGCCTCTTTTCACATAAGACCACTTTCAACAGCCCTATGGGCTGCCGATTTCTCCTCCATGCCTACCCATCTCAGGTGCGCAGGTGTTCACCAACAACTCCCCAAACATCCCCACCAGCATCTGCCCTGCTTGGTGCCACTAGAGTTCCAGCTTGGAGCCTTCAAAAATGCATTCACAACCAGTCCTTCCCTCTCAGCAGCTTTTGGACCCTGGTCCCATCATTGTGCAACTCATGGTGTGCCCAGTCTTTTCTGGAAAGTAGGGTAGCATCTAATCTCTAGGGTTTATTGTGTCTATTGGCCCATAACACCCTCTGTTCTCTCTGAAACCAGAGATGGGACTCACAGGTGGCTAAAGCACAAATGTAGAGATGGGATAATCACAAGAAAGGGAGAGACAAAGAATGCACCCTAACTCAATCAGGCCTGTGTCCCACACAGGGACATGGCCAATGTCCGTCCCATCGTGGCTGCAGTTCCCTCTCTACACCATGGCAAGTTGGAGGGGACTGAGATGCAGAGGCTGCTCCCCTCTGCCATACAACTTCCCAAGGCTTCTCCTAAGATTTCAAAAGGGCCAAGTGTGTCTAGTGTTGGGGTCTCACAGAGACTCCGAGGTACCACAGCATCCTGCTGCCCAGAACCGGTTCACCCCTCACCTCAAGGGGGCTCAGCCTCTGGATTCATGGGAATTGAATTGGGTACAGGTGATGGGATATCACCTCCAAGACTGAGTTATGCCAAGTCCATGACCCCTGTCTGCATCCCTGTCTCCAGCACCACTCCCCCCTCTCTCTTTCCTCCTCAGAGCAAACAAATCCATTTAGCAAGTGTGTCCTGTGATAAAGACATGACGGTCACCCATCCTCTCATTACAAAAACACTGAGGCTCAGCCAACATGGATCCTACAGGGAACACAGGCATAAACTCAGACTCCGATCCTCCCAGCCGAGCCTCAGTGGAGCCTGGACTCCCAGCCTCCTGAGTCAAGGAAACAGAGGTTCCTAGCCGAGCCACCTTGGATGCAGCCGCACACAAACTGAACTCATCAATGCCCCTTGCTCTCAGTTGTGAGTAAGAGGGGAAGTGGTGTTTCACAACCCTGGACATCAAGTGCAGTCTCCAGGCTTTGGGGTGTGCCCTGGCCTCTGTCTATCTGCCCAGGCTCTCCAACCCACACTGGCCTCTTACCCAACCTCCTCCTAGGGCCAAACTCAATCCTGCCTCTCAATTTCTGCTGCCTTCCCCAACACACTGCTCCCCAAAATGAGCAGGGCTGGCTCTCGGTTATCATGCTGGTGCCAGCAGCAATGCCACCCCACTGACATAATTCTGAGTCCCAACCTAGGCACTCCAGCTGTCTTTGCCACACCTGGCCTGTTTGGGCTCTGGCTCTTGCTCTTTTCTTTCATGTGCATGTGTTTTGAGGTTTTGAGTTTCTCCCACTGCAGAACTGCAGCTGTGGCAGGGTAGAGCTCATGAGGGTGACATTCTGAGCCACATCCAATCCCATCAGGACTGTTCACTGGGGTGACTGCTGGAACACAGTGATGAGTGAACACATGGGAGGTGGTTGGACCCACCTTGCCTCTGAGTGGCTTCCTTTCAGGACAGGAATGTAGGCATGGGAGCCCCTGGCGTGGGATGCTTTGCACAAGGCGTGACCATGGGCTCTCTTTCCTGGCAAAAATGGCTCCACTCAGCATGGAGAGCACTGTCATTCCTGGTGGCTAACAACAGCCCTGGACCCCAGAAAGGAACCCACACTCAAGATTAACGTCTGAGTGTGCGTGTCCTCGAGGAAATGAGGTCTCCTGATCCCAGGTGCAAAGGGGTAAGTCCTCTAACTCCAGGGGCCATGAAGGGACATCTGAGTTTCCCTTGTCCTTCTTTCCCTCTCTAACTAACCACAGTTAGGACCCTGGCCTCATTCCCCAGTGAGGATCATTAGGCTCCATAAAGGAGAGTCTCTAAGATGCTCAGTGGACCAACACCCTCTGCACAACCCATAACCCTATTCACCCAAGAGGCAAGAGGATTTCTATTCAGGAAAACCAGGAAAGGGAGAGCCTTTCTCAAGGACACAAGGACATTAGTGAGTGAGGGAGTGATTAATGGATGGAGAACTATTTCCAACACCAACTTCCAGGAGCATATATGGCCCCCTGGAGAATTCTGCAGTGTGTTGGTGATTAAGGAGAACGTGTGAATTCAGGGGTCACTAGGTCCTCTCAGCCATAAGGAGGGAAACTGCCATAAAGGAACTAGGACAAGGGTGCGAGGAATGCTCACTGGTGGGAGATCGGAAGGAAGGAAAGTGTACTCATTAGAAAAGTGTCGCCTGAAAATTCTTAGCCAGCCAAAAGTCGTGCGAACTTGTGTGGGAAAAGAGTCTTTGCACAGTGATGAAGCTAAGAGCTCACATGATGGAACACAGCATCAACTGGGACCAAATCCAATATCTGATATTCTTGTAGGAAGAGGAGAGTCTGGACCCAGATACCAGGGAGACTGGGGGATACCGGATATGTGAGGTTGGAGCCAGGGCGGGATGCCCATATGGGAACCACAGATCGTGGGCAGCAATAGGAGAGTGGGCAAGGGCTGGGAGAGTTGGGGAGACAGTCCCCTTGAAACCTGGGAGGGGTTATGGCACTGGGACAGCCCAACACCTACTGTGTTGAGCCTCTGGAGCTCAATGGAAGACACTTCCTCTGTTGTCGGCCACCCAGTTAACAGAGTTTGGTTGCAGCAGCCTAGGACCCAGCTGAAGGTCTGAGCATGTTGGCCATGCAGGTTGGATCTGGACCACAGACACCCTCATCAGAGATTGTAGGGTCTCAGCCCTGAGGCAAGACAGGCACTAAGTCAGGCCAGGTGGGGAAACGGATAGGCACACACTCTGGGGGCTGGTGCCTGTGTTACTGGGAGCACTTCTGATCGCAATTCCCTGATCTGCTGCCAACACAGGCTACAGAGGAGCGTACAGAAACACAGACCACGGATCTGCCCCACTCAGTGGGCCCAGGCCAACACCACACCCAGCAGCCTCGTGCCATACCCAATGAGTCTCGAAGCGGCCCCCTCTTCCCATCCTGAGAGCTCTTCCCTTCCTCATGTGCCAATAGCTCCCTACTGTCACTGGAAATATCTACTCTGTAAGATGTCAACATCCGTGGGTACTGTTCTCTCATCCCAGGACAGTGTGGTCCCACACACCCTGGTGAAATGGGCCACCTGGAGGCTGGACCTGGAGGTTGTTGAGGCTGAATGGAAGCGGTGGTCCTCTGGCACTTAATATTATTTAAGTTAAAAAAAAAAACAAAAACAAAAACAAAAAACGGGTCTTGGTGCTCAAAAATGTTTGATTTGCATATTCTCATTCCTTAACCCCAATATTTTCATTATTTCCTCACATATGAAATCTTACTAGCATAAAGGTAATTTCGTATTAAACAAAGTGGATTGAAATAACATTGGTAAAAATAATCAATCACCATACTTTCAATTTTTGTTCTGCTTTCCTATTAGAAACCACTTGGATACAAGAGAACAGAGGACAGACTCATGGAAATGCTTGAAATGACAAGAAGCTCCCACTCAAGCTCAGCATTCAGTCCTGGACAGGGTAAGACCAGGCCACTTTGACATCTGTGCCAAAGAGTCTACCAGACAGAATCCTCTGACTGATCCCTGACTGAGCCATAGGAACTGGCTAGAAAAGCCTTCACATCCTCAATACATTCTTCACGTCAGAATACTTGACAACCATTGATATCCATCTCTCGTTAACTTGCTCCCCAGCCAACCATTCTTCAACAAATTCAAAGGAGTAACTCATGCAAGCACACAGAAAGGGGTGTTCACTACACACATCCATGTGCGAAAAAGACAACTGGTATTTCTTGTTTGGGCTATTTCAAATGAAATCCCTTCTGCATGACCTCCACAAACCAAAGGAAAATATTTGTGAAATTCCCACGTAGAAGACAAGATACACTTGCCAAGGAGGCAGTGGCAAGAATTTTGACACTCCAAATGTAGAGTGTGTGTTTAGGAAGCAGTCAGAGTTTCCATGAGAGAGTCCCATGAAATCAATTAGGAAGATCCATGCTCTAGCCCTACCATGCAAGTGATGTGACTCGAAAGAGTCACTTAGTCTTAGTAACCATCATCACTAACAACTAAGTCAATGAATAAAGGTCCTCAGGTGCCAAGCTACAAAATGTGGGATGAGCATGGATGAGGATGGGTGGGAGAAGTCTCCAACTCTAACACAATTAGGGAAGGATGTGCTGACCTCAAGTGGCTGGGGGGCTGGGATCCTGCCACAGAGGGGGATTCCAAACCTCACATCCCCTGACCCAGGCCAGAAGACCAGGTAGATTCCAAGGACCCTGGGGTGGCCCAATGGCAATAAAGGTCAAAAGGAACTAGGGATCTGCCTGGTCCCTCAATCCCCTACTCTGAGCAGGGCTGCATGACGAGGCCAGAGGCCATCCACAGCAATCTGCCTTTACAGGAAAACAGGGACTGCAGGCTGCCTCTGGCTCACTGAATCAGGGTGGTGTTTTCATAAAGCAAGACCACTTCCTCACATTTGACCAGCAGCTCATGTGTTGACAGCACAATGACTGACTTGACTCAGGCCCTGATGAATGAAATAGAAAATTCATAGCAAACCCATCTTTAGCTCTTCCACATCATCAGGGGCTCTGATTCAATTCCGTCCAGAAAGGTGTCTGAAATGATTTCTAAACATGCTGGGGACTCACCTCTGTGTGGAACTTTTCAGGAAAAAGGGGATCAAATCTCATGAAGCAACTCTTCTCTCTTCTAGCCCATGGGCAATGCAAGGAACCTGCATGATACCAGAGGCTCACTTCTCTCTTCTCATGTCTTCTGGAAAGGATTCGTTAATGCTTCCTGCAAGGTGAAGCAGAAGCCTGCATCCCCAGCTGCACAGAAGTGTTTTAGGGCAGTGTCTCCCTTAAAACCCAAAAATAAAAAAAACAGGTCATTCAACAGGCACATGGATTCGAGTACATGTTCAATGATCCCTCCTCCCTGGAGCCTTCCACATGCCCATCTTCCACATTCACAGAGCAATGCTTGGCCATTCTCAAGACCAGGAGACCATGATGCTCATCACCAGGAAGTCAATAAGGAACATGAAGAGAGCAGCATGGATTGCAGAAGGTGGCACATCAAGGATCTTCAGCTCTGCTGCTAGAACACAAGAGCTTAACTTCAGTATTGACTTTTTGCCAACTACCAAGTACGATAGCAGTGTCAAGCCCAATATGCAGATATGCAAGTAGTAGGTGACACCCCGCATCCATTCACAAAAGTGGGCAACATCTGCATCAGAACAAGGAAGTATCTTACCCTTACTCATAAAAATCATCAGAAACAAAATAAAATGGATGCAAGACTTCTCATTTCACTATTAGGTAGCTGTTGGAATTCCCTATTAAATAATACCTCCTCCAAAATAAAAAGTATCTCAGACATGTGTCAACTATTCAATGGATGACATTTTAAAAACTATGGACTTTACTTAATATTTATGTATGCTATATCCCTGCCTAAGGCTCTATGAGAAAGGAGCACATAGAATTGGATCTTTGAAAATCTCACATTTGCTGATAAATATTACTGCTGATCTCAGGCATGGCGAAGTGAAAAGTGGGACTTTGGATATTGCAAGAATGCTATGTTGTGGGATTGGTGTCCCTGATTCATACATAGCATATGGTTTCTATGAAATCCAGTGAGGGAGCAGGAGTAACGAAGCTGATTGCACAGATGACCTCAGGGAATACTGACAGATAGGCCAAATGAAAAATATGCTCCAGCTAACCATTGGTATTTGGGCTTCTGATCCCAGTCCTGTTTTTAAAAAAGGTGCAGACAGGCAGTGTTCATTAAAAACTGTCTACCATGTAAAAGTGGGTAATTTAAATGGCATCTAGTTACACATCTGATAGAATGGTCTGGCAACATATGAATTTCATTCTAACAACAACAACAACAACAAAACATAGAAAATGAGACATAAAGATAAAACCTTGTCTTCACCAGGATGCCTAAAAATAGGTTTTATTTGGCTCATGCCAATAAATATCTTTCAATAGAATTTCTGATTTCTGAATGAATCCATTCAACTTCATACTGCACAGATCACAAGGTTTTCTTTACAGAATATTCTCTTCTTCTTCTTAAAGCCTCACATAGAAAATGTCTCACAGGACATAGGAGGGGAATGACCCAAAGGATGAGAGAATGGCTGGAACCGTTCTCAAATGTGCCCATGTAGCCTAAAGTTTGAAGGCATCTAATTGTACTCTAAAACAATTATGAACCTATTCGATCCATTATTAATAAATATCACCACTTTACCACTTGAACCAAATCACAGAAAATTGGAAACAGATGATCATTGGCTTTGATACCTTTACTTCTGTTTCATTACTCAGAGTCGATCAACTCTATACTTCAAGTGACACAGATTTATTACAGAATGCCTAAGATCCTAAGGATCTATTTTAGCTCAGCCCATGGTATTGCTTCATTATTTTATTATTTTGTAAGTAATAAAATATAACTTCATGTTGGATGATATATTCAAGCCATGAATATATCATCCAACATTGTTCTTCCCAAAATATTAGCCCAATTTTTGCGCGTGCTCACTTACTGTTCAGGAATTTTACTAATTGTTTGAAGGTTCTAGAGGACCTGTTAGACTCCTAATGGACAAACCATACAACATACTCCAGAGAACGGACGAGTGCCATAAGAAGAAAATAAGGTCAGCCTACAGCAATGGGCAGCTGCCTGCCCTCGGCTGGGAGGAGCCCTGGCCATGGCACCAGGGCTGCTGGGCAGCAGAAGCCTCCACAGCCCTGCAGGGAGCCTGGAGCACAGCTCTGCCTAACCATGCTCAGCCCTGGACAGATGCACATGAGTTCCCATCACAGGCTCGAGTGTGACAGTCCCAGGTGCATGCCTGTCATGCCAGCCACCAGGGAGGCTGAGGCAAGAGGAACGTTTGAGGTCAGCCTTGGCAACTTAGACCCCGAGGCAAAGGGGAAATACTTTTACAGGGGTCTCTGAGGGTGTAGCTCAGGTAGGTCACTTGCCTCACAGGCTCAAGGCCCTGGGTTCAATCCCCAGAACCCACGTACACACAAAAAGTGAACTTGGAATATTGTTTAGAATGATGGATCAGGTACACACAAGGACTTCAATATGACCTCTCAGAGGAGCTCAATTTGAGATCAGACTGAACAAAAGACCACCTGGACCATTGACTCAGTGTCTGAAACCCTCTGTGAGCATGGGAAGCACTGCTGGCAAGACACCAGAGGGCCAAAGCACTTGTGCCCCCTGCAGGGGCGTCTCTTGTCTACCGCCAAAGACTGTTCCCCTCCTGGGGCAGCTGAGAGCAAGCTGGGCCTTGGAGCAAGGACTAGTGCTTTAGATATAGACTATGCAAGCAAGGGGCAATGTCTTTAATAAAACTAAAATTAAAAAGTCACATTGAAAAAATTTTAAAAAGAAGAAAATAAGGTCAAGTAGAGGAAGCCCATTTTCACAGGAAAAAATCCCCCAGTGAAAAGCATCAGAATAGATACCAAGAAAAATACCAACAAAAACAGTGTGCTCCCACTATGTATCTACTCAACATGCAAAAGTTAGAAAGCTAGATAATACAATCCTGGCCACAGGTAGAGCTATGCAGAAGAGCCACCTGGCAGTGCTTAGTCAAAGAAGTAAACATGCACACTTTGACCTAGAAATTCCACC
This sequence comes from Urocitellus parryii, assembly GCF_045843805.1. Classification (NCBI taxonomy): domain Eukaryota; kingdom Metazoa; phylum Chordata; class Mammalia; order Rodentia; family Sciuridae; genus Urocitellus; species Urocitellus parryii. Next base: position 45,222,147 of record NC_135548.1, read on the forward strand.
TGTGTGTAAACCAGGCGGTGCTTAAGCAGTTTCACAAGGGGACATGCACAGGGAAATTTATCCTCAGGTTCTTATAGAGTTGTCTGTGCTTACAGGGAGTTGATGGTTGTCAAGATGCCCACAGCTGCGAAAGTCAAAAGCTAAAAAAATAATAGATGCCAACCTGGATATATTAATAATCCCATATCTATGATCACCTTCATAAGGTAGCTTCCCAACTTCTGTGTGGAAGTGTGTTTCTCCTTGGCCCTTACACTGTTGTGGAGACCACTAGGAGTTCAGCTTTGTGCAGGATCATCTGACCTGGACTTTTGGCAAGACCTGTACAGCCCTCACACATGCTCAGATGCTACAGGACTTTTCAGACCAGTCCAGACAACAGTAGGCATCCATTCATTGTCTGCACTCTACAGATTCCTAGATGCACGACATTCATTACCATCAAATGCAGAATTTTCATCAAAAACTAATATATATATCATTCCAATCTGAATCAAGAAAATCGGAAATATCCCCAAATCCAAAGAGTGGATCCCCATTGTGATGCTACAAGTTGAAAATTCCAGAGCTGACCTCATGGGATGGTTCACAGTCAAAAGACAGCTGCATGAAAAAGATTACATGACCTTCCTGCTATGTGAAAAGTGGCATGTGAAGTACACATGCATGTCTTCCTCAGACATGGGTTCATTTGCAAGACACCTTGTGCAATTGAAAATACTCCAAAAGGGGAGAAATCAGAACCATGTCTCCAAAGTATTTCAGCAGAGACCAACTCCATCTGTCTATCTATCTCTCAGTGAGTGTGTGTGCTCTTGTGTGTGTTTGTGTGTCTTTGTTTGTGTTTGTACCATCACAGCTGATACTTCATTGCCCCCATTGGAAAACTGACTCAGATAATGCCATCTGCCAAACTCCTAAAAACCAAAGTTCTTGCTGATAGAATGAAACATACCTTCCTGTTGGTTTGGATGTGTCCTTTAGGAATCACTGCTACATTTAGTATACTCAAATCATCACAGTAGATCAGGTAACAAAAACATATATATTTTAAAATAATAATAATATATTAATGGAAACAACAAATACAGGATAGAGTAACAACTGTGTTACTAAACAAGGTCAAGGACAATGGCAAACTATAGATTCAAACTTTGAAGAAAATAGTAATCAATGTAAATATTCCTGGGCTGCCTCAGCCCCGCCCAGGCACACAGCCCCAGAATGGTTTTGCAAGCATCCTCAGGAGGGCTGGAGCCTTCTTTGCAGGACGAGAGGGAGGTTGAGGCTCGATCCACCCATCATTCTTTTGGGAGAGGCTCCTTTTCCTCAGCACAAAGTTGGATTTTTTGTGAGGATTCTTGGCATAAAATACGTTGGCCTCTGCTGGAATCCTCAGCTCTGGGGAGAGAGGGGTGTACAAAAAGAAGGTGGCACTCAGGAGGTGCTCCCTAGGACACGCCAACATCTGAGAGCCTGTGCCAGAAAAGGCCAGAGCCACACACCTGAGAGCTCTCCAATTCAGCACCAATACCAACAAAGACAGCCTCCACAGTCCTCCCTGAGGAAGAACTAGGCAGAGCACTTCAACAGACCTAATGTCTGTTCCTACCGAAGGCTTTGGACTCCAGAATATCTCAGGTCCTCTTGCATCTGCCAAAGCACACCACTAGGGTTTGCATCTGAAATCTCCCACAAAAGGCTCCTGTGCCGAAGATTCAGTCCCCACATGAGCCATCTTCATAGGTGGGTTTGGAGGGAAGCATTGGATGGTGAGTGCTCTGATGTCAACATGAAATTCTCATTCAAGATGAATACACTACTGGGGGCTGGGAGGGACTGGAAGAAAGGTTGAGCATGGTTGGAGTAAGACCTAAACAGGGTTGTGCCCTGGGCAACAGTACCTTGTTCCTGTTGGCTCCACTGAATCCTCATTCTCCAAGGAGAGGTCCTCCCTCTCCATCTTTCTCTCTCTCCCTCTCTGCCAGCCTCGTTCTCTCTCTCCCAGTCTATGCCTTTGTGGCAAGGGCTGAGGAGCTCTCCACTGCCACACACTAGAGCTTTATGGACAGCCTCAGTGCACAACCAAAGAGAAAGCTATGAAACCCAGAGAAAAAAGGCCTAGGATTCCTCCTCTGAGTTATTTTCCTCAAGTATGGCCACAGTGAGGACAGGCTGACCAGCACGGATACCACGTTAGAGCCATGCTTCTGCGTTGGTGGAGCCCGCCTCCATGTGAACCAGGCTTCTGAGAATGGAGGCCACATTCCAAATACTGCCCTACTGAGAACAATGGTTCCAAAGACCAGCAAAGGGACTGCTTCCCTCCAACATGGTGTATGGCCCAGTGGTGCCATGACCCCGAGTGGGGGAATACAACAGCCGCTTCTCCTTCCTCTGAACATGTGTTTCCTGTCGCCCTCCTCTAACCTAGAGCCTGTTCTCCATCCCTTCTGGGTTGGATGTGGAGATCTCTGCTATGAATTTCTTAGGCTACCAAGGCCCCAGACAGACTTCCTCTTCCATAGACTCTACTAACCTAACAGTAGGTTAAGATAGGAGACAAGTGATCCTAGAACTCATAGGGATGGTGGTCTTCAGGGTACATAGGCTGGGATAATGGCTGCTGTGGTGTTTGGCTCACAAAAACCAACCAACCAACCAACGAAAAAGCGCTGGCATTATTATCAGATGAGCTCTGTGGCTACGTGCTCAGGAAGCCCTCATCTGACTTTAGTTAGGGATCACAACCTGGCTATTGTGATCACTCCTTGCCTAGTGGACTCAGGTGCGTAAGACCATGGAATTTATGCAAAAACAGATGATTCAGGCGGTCTCCCAGGCTGTGTTTTCTTCCCAATTTCATCCTGTTACTGCTTGCTAGAATCCTGGCAATGCTCTCCCAGGCAGTGGTTTTTTGGTCACACAGAAGGCTTTCAATAGTACTGCTTCAGTCCACAAAATGCCAGTTCCCTCTTTAGCCCATGCATTCCCATGTTCCTTTGAAACCACTCCTATCCCAGACCATGAAAACACACTGCTCCTGGAGAGAGGCTTTCCTCCTCACTCCTCAAAGATGTCAGCTTTGGATGCCTGTTCATGTCCAGGGGAGGGCACCTGGTGGGGAGCCGCAATATCCACCGGGGTATACCATTGGACCTCAAGACCTTCCACCAGCAGAAGTGCAGTTGGCTTTGTGCACGAACCCAACACACCTGTTGGAGTGTTCTTGGGGGTCAGAGACTACTCTTTGTTGCTAAGAGTTGACCTGAGTCCACATCCTGACCCTTGCTCTCTGCTATCTGATTGTCTCACTTACTCTGACGGCGAGAGATGATTTGGCCCAGCTCATAATCCTCTGGATTCTCCTCAGTAAGGAAGTGTAGGTCGAGGGCGCTGCGGATGACGACAGGAGCCCTATCGTGGCAGGTCACCTGGAGCAGCATGGGAGACAGGCCTTCAGGAAATGGGCCTTGAAGTGACTACTCAAGGACAGTGGGCGGGGCATTCTGGAGGCACCTCCACTCTAAATACAAGGGCAACATCCATGACCCTACTACCCGAGGCTGACCTCCTGCTCATCGTGTGGGCTCTTCCCACAGGCTACTAGCCCAATCCTTGTACATAGGACTTCCTGGGCCTGCCATTGCTCTTTGTGGAGCTGCACTCCTCTCGGAGTGAAAGGACCCCACTACCTGCATACAGATGCAATCTCATCCCACAAGTTGGGAGGAATGGGACAATAGCCTCCAAGATCCCAGGTCTGCCCGAGGATGCAGGCGGCATTGGGAATGGCCTAGGCACAAAACCTAGAGGCTTTGGTCTGGATTGCCAGGGCCAAAAACAGACCCAGGAACATGACCACACACAGGAGAGCTGAAAGATAGCCACGAGAGCTCCTGGCCTCCAGAGGCTCAGTGCTGGCTGGGATGTAGGAGGGCACCTCATCCGGCAAGGGTGGTCATTGGGTTACCTGGACATTTAGTGTGCTTGCTCCACATCCATATCGACTCTGCAGAGAGACTCTCTCAGCTCCTTGTTCAAGGAACATGGAGAACCTCACACTGCTGTCCTCCTCCATAGACGTCAGCATCCCATACAAGGGAACCTGCAACCTAGTTCCTGTCCTATTCTCATCTGTCACCCATACCTGTCCCTGCCCTTCTGGACTGCATGCTGCCACCTGACACACAGACTCCCTCAGACATGGCAGTGGACAAGCTGCTGCACTCGCTCATCTCAGCTCCAGCCCTTCACACTGACCTCTCCCTTCTTGATTCCCATCTATCCTCCTGATCATCCAGAAGCTCCAAATTCAAGAGGGCATGAGTAGTCCATGGTATTGGACCAGTGTCTGCTCCCCACCCAGGTGTAAGCACCACGGGACACCCCTGCTCCCAGGCTTACCAGAACACTCTTGGCCATCTCTGGACTTTGTGTTTCTAAGTGGACACGAATTAAGCAGGTGTCTCCCACCTGCTTGTGGGAAAGCGGCCTGGAGGACTTGCAGGTTGATTCTGAGAACTGTGGGGGATGGAACATCAGCAAACCCAGAAACAGAAAGCCACCCCAGACTGTCAGTTGGCTCTATGGGCTTCCAGCAAATATGTCCAGGTGCTGAGGCTTCTTATTTCCTCAGGTCGGAGTGGAATGGCAGCACATGCACAGCTTGAATAAGGTAGGTGTTTACCTCCTTTCCCTTGACCTGGGGGCGTTTCCTCACCATGAAAGATTGTATTCCCAGATTCATGGACAGACACACGAGTGAGTGGTCAGAGACCTTGATTTCTGCAGAGCGAAGTGGAGAGAATTGTTAGGTGGCACTCAAGGATTATACCACAAAACACCCACAACCCCTGAGAGTCTCCGCCAGGCCCATCACACTTTGGTATTTTGGGGCCAAGGCCCACTTTCTCTTGGCTGTCAGTTATCCTGAGCCCACAGTGGATCATGTCTCCCCACTGTCTGATTGTCCTACTTACTCTCATGCTCAGACATCATATACAGCAGCTCAAAGATGTCCACATCCTCATGCTGCAACAAATTTTGGTCCAAGGCCCTGCGGATGAGGCTTGTCACCGTCTCCTGAAAGGTCACCTGGATCAGGGTGGGACAAATGTCATCAGAGAATGGCTTTTAGAAGAGCTACCCAGAAGACTGTGGTCAAACATTCAGGAGAAATCTCAGCTACATATACAAGGGCACAATCTTGTTATCCTGCTACCTGAGTGTGTCCTCCATATACCACCTGGGTTCTTGCAATGTGCTACTAGAACAATCCTGGTACAAATATCTGCCTGTACCTGCCATCTCCCCTCCCCCTGGGGAGCCACATTCCACTCATGTCAAAGGACCAAACTGCCTATGCACAGACACACTCTCATCTCACTGAGATGAGAGCAATGGGCCAGAGATCTGCTCACCAAGTGTGATCTGGGATGCAGGCTGCCTTTGTGGGTGGAAGAGGCAGATGCACTGAAAATTTGGGTCCTGACTGCCACGACACAAAACAGACTCAGATACAAGAGTGTGCACTTGAGTGCTTCATGATAGCTTTGAGAGGCCCTGGCCTCTGGAAGCTCGGTGCGGGTCTGGTTGTCATGATGTACTTGACTCAGCACTGGCAGTCACTGAACATGTCTCCTCTGCAGCTGGACACCTGCAGCATTAGCGTGTCTACTGCACATCCATAGAAATTCTGCCAAGAACCCCTTTAGCTCCGTATTTACCTACATGCAAAGCCTAACATTCCGAAGCTTTGGCATGACCCCCCAGGTGATCCCGACCCCAAATTCCTACACCTAGTCATGCTAAGGAGGTTCTCTTCCCTGCCACCAGGAACACATCCCCTCCTACACATGTGACAAGTCACTGCCACCTCCTCTGCTCCAACTTCACTCATTGAGAATACCAAGTTCTAGGCACTGCAGCCTGCACCCTGGACATATCTCTGCCTTCATCTGTCCACAGCACTTCCGTCTGCACTTCTGGCCTGCAAAACCCACAATACACAGGCCCACTCACCACTGAAGCTGGGCATGCTGATGCTCTCCCTCCTCAGGTCAAGCCCTTAAGACGGACCTCTCTCTTCTTTATTTCCCACCATAGCCCTGGGGTTGGCTGTGTCTCCTGCCTTCCACTGTGTGGACACCCAGGAGGCAGCCCTGCTGTCGGGCTTACCGGGTTGCGCTTTGTCTCCCTCAGGCTCTGTCCCTCTAGGAGGACGTGAACAACGCGGCTGTCTTCCACCTGCTCGCTGGAGTGAAGCAGTGAGGAGCTGCTACTCACAGCTGCTGGGGTCCTGGATGCCACTGCCACAGAAGGTTCCAAGAACTGTGGGGGATGACAACATCAGCAAAGCCCAGCAACTGCACCCCACCCAGCCTGGCAGTTGGCTCTGTGGGCATTCTACAACATCCATCCAGAACCTGAGGTTCTTGTCCCCTTGGAGGATGTGGAGTGGCACCAGGAGTAAAGACTGAAGAAGGTGGCTGTTTTGGGAACAAGAGATCCAGCACCTGCTGGGTGGGGATGAAATCCCAGGAGATTAACCCCATGTTGCTGCTGAAATGTAGGTTCCTCCCACAAATGACAGGCAGGAGCTCATTCCTAAGCTGGTCCTGCCTGTAAGGTTCAAGGCTCTGAACCCTGAAGGGCTCCTCCGTGTTCTGATCATTTTCACCCTGGGTTGGGACCAAGAATGGTGGGTTCAAAATGGAAGTGGTGACAAACAGAAAAATGACTTGTGCCAATACACTAGAGTCAAAGCACAATGGGACAGTTCCCATCAGTACACACACACACACACACACACACACACACACACACACACACACACAGAGTCAGAATAGGAGTCCTGGGCCATTCATCAGGGATCAGACTAGAGGGCCTGCTGGGCTCACCTGCCCTGTGCTACTCACTGTTACTCTTGAGCTCCTCTGCGACAATCGCCAGAGGCTCTGGCGTCTAAGATGAAGCCTCACACAGTGTATCCACAAAAGGGCTAGTTGGCCCCCCTGAGATTCCTGGGAGCCTGAGGCTCGGCATTGTCTGCAACCACAGGAGAACATCCTTCTCCCTCCACTGGCTCCAACCAAGTGAGCTCGGATGGCTTGGTCAGTGAAGTGGGTGCCTGGATACCAGGGTTCCATGTTCTGTTTGATCCATTGTCAAGGCAATGATGTCATTTCCTGTGCCCATACCTGAGCCTCTTTTCACATAAGACCACTTTCAACAGCCCTATGGGCTGCCGATTTCTCCTCCATGCCTACCCATCTCAGGTGCGCAGGTGTTCACCAACAACTCCCCAAACATCCCCACCAGCATCTGCCCTGCTTGGTGCCACTAGAGTTCCAGCTTGGAGCCTTCAAAAATGCATTCACAACCAGTCCTTCCCTCTCAGCAGCTTTTGGACCCTGGTCCCATCATTGTGCAACTCATGGTGTGCCCAGTCTTTTCTGGAAAGTAGGGTAGCATCTAATCTCTAGGGTTTATTGTGTCTATTGGCCCATAACACCCTCTGTTCTCTCTGAAACCAGAGATGGGACTCACAGGTGGCTAAAGCACAAATGTAGAGATGGGATAATCACAAGAAAGGGAGAGACAAAGAATGCACCCTAACTCAATCAGGCCTGTGTCCCACACAGGGACATGGCCAATGTCCGTCCCATCGTGGCTGCAGTTCCCTCTCTACACCATGGCAAGTTGGAGGGGACTGAGATGCAGAGGCTGCTCCCCTCTGCCATACAACTTCCCAAGGCTTCTCCTAAGATTTCAAAAGGGCCAAGTGTGTCTAGTGTTGGGGTCTCACAGAGACTCCGAGGTACCACAGCATCCTGCTGCCCAGAACCGGTTCACCCCTCACCTCAAGGGGGCTCAGCCTCTGGATTCATGGGAATTGAAGTGGGTACAGGTGATGGGATATCACCTCCAAGACTGAGTTATGCCAAGTCCATGACCCCTGTCTGCATCCCTGTCTCCAGCACCACTCCCCCCTCTCTCTTTCCTCCTCAGAGCAAACAAATCCATTTAGCAAGTGTGTCCTGTGATAAAGACATGACGGTCACCCATCCTCTCATTACAAAAACACTGAGGCTCAGCCAACATGGATCCTACAGGGAACACAGGCATAAACTCAGACTCCGATCCTCCCAGCCGAGCCTCAGTGGAGCCTGGACTCCCAGCCTCCTGAGTCAAGGAAACAGAGGTTCCTAGCCGAGCCACCTTGGATGCAGCCGCACACAAACTGAACTCATCAATGCCCCTTGCTCTCAGTTGTGAGTAAGAGGGGAAGTGGTGTTTCACAACCCTGGACATCAAGTGCAGTCTCCAGGCTTTGGGGTGTGCCCTGGCCTCTGTCTATCTGCCCAGGCTCTCCAACCCACACTGGCCTCTTACCCAACCTCCTCCTAGGGCCAAACTCAATCCTGCCTCTCAATTTCTGCTGCCTTCCCCAACACACTGCTCCCCAAAATGAGCAGGGCTGGCTCTCGGTTATCATGCTGGTGCCAGCAGCAATGCCACCCCACTGACATAATTCTGAGTCCCAACCTAGGCACTCCAGCTGTCTTTGCCACACCTGGCCTGTTTGGGCTCTGGCTCTTGCTCTTTTCTTTCATGTGCATGTGTTTTGAGGTTTTGAGTTTCTCCCACTGCAGAACTGCAGCTGTGGCAGGGTAGAGCTCATGAGGGTGACATTCTGAGCCACATCCAATCCCATCAGGACTGTTCACTGGGGTGACTGCTGGAACACAGTGATGAGTGAACACATGGGAGGTGGTTGGACCCACCTTGCCTCTGAGTGGCTTCCTTTCAGGACAGGAATGTAGGCATGGGAGCCCCTGGCGTGGGATGCTTTGCACAAGGCGTGACCATGGGCTCTCTTTCCTGGCAAAAATGGCTCCACTCAGCATGGAGAGCACTGTCATTCCTGGTGGCTAACAACAGCCCTGGACCCCAGAAAGGAACCCACACTCAAGATTAATGTCTGAGTGTGCGTGTCCTCGAGGAAATGAGGTCTCCTGATCCCAGGTGCAAAGGGGTAAGTCCTCTAACTCCAGGGGCCATGAAGGGACATCTGAGTTTCCCTCGTCTTTCTTTCCCTCTCTAACTAACCACAGTTAGGACCCTGGCCTCATTCCCCAGTGGGGATCATTAGGCTCCATAAAGGACAGTCTCTAAGATGCTCAGTGGACCAACACCCTCTGCACAACCCATAACCCTATTCACCCAAGAGGCAAGAGGATTTCTATTCAGGAAAACCAGGAAAGGGAGAGCCTTTCTCAAGGACACAAGGACATTAGTGAGTGAGGGAGTGATTAATGGATGGAGAACTATTTCCAACACCAACTTGCAGGAGCATATATGGCCCCCTGGAGAATTCTGCAGTGTGTTGGTGATTAAGGAGAACGTGTGAATTCAGGGGTCACTAGGTCCTCTCAGCCATAAGGAGGGAAACTGCCATAAAGGAACTAGGACAAGGGTGCGAGGAATGCTCACTGGTGGGAGATCGGAAGGAAGGAAAGTGTACTCATTAGAAAAGTGTCGCCTGAAAATTCTTAGCCAGCCAAAAGTCGTGCGAACTTGTGTGGGAAAAGAGTCTTTGCACAGTGATGAAGCTAAGAGCTCACATGATGGAACACAGCATCAACTGGGAAAAAATCCAATATCTGATATTCTTGTAGGAAGAGGAGAGTCTGGACCCAGATACCCGGGAGACTGGGGGATACCGGATATGTGAGGTTGGAGCCAGGGCGGGATGCCCATATGGGAACCACAGATCGTGGGCAGCAATAGGAGAGTGGGCAAGGGCTGGGAGAGTTGGGGAGACAGTCCTCTTGAAACCTGGGAGGGGTTATGGCACTGGGCCAGCCCAACACCTACTGTGTTGAGCCTCTGGAGCTCAACGGAAGACACTTCCTCTGTTGTCGGCCACCCAGTTAACAGAGTTTGGTTGCAGCAGCCTAGGACCCAGCTGAAGGTCTGAGCATGTTGGCCATGCAGGTTGGATCTGGACCACAGACACCCTCATCAGAGATTGTAGGGTCTCAGCCCTGAGGCAAGACAGGCACTAAGTCAGGCCAGGTGGGGAAACGGATAGGCACACACTCTGGGGGCTGGTGCCTGTGTTACTGGGAGCACTTCTGATCGCAATTCCCTGATCTGCTGCCAACACAGGCTACAGAGGAGCGTACAGAAACACAGAACACGGATCTGCCCCACTCAGTGGGCCCAGGCCAACACCACACCCAGCAGCCTCGTGCCATACCCAATGAGTCTCGAAGCAGCCCCCTCTTCCCATCCTGAGAGCTCTTCCCTTCCTCATGTGCCAATAGCTCCCTACTGTCACTGGCAATATCTACTCTGTGAGATGTCAACATCCGTGGGTACTGTTCTCTCATCCCAGGACAGTGTGGTCCCACACACCCTGGTGAAATGGGCCACCTGGAGGCTGGACCTGGAGGTTGTTGAGGCTGTATGGCAGCGGTGGTACTCTGGCACTTAATATTATTTAAGTTAAAAAAAAAAAAAAAAAAAAAAAAAAAAAAAAAAAAAAAAAAAAAACGGGTCTTGGTGCTCAAAAATGTTTGATTTGCATATTCTCATCCCCTAACCCCAATATTTTCATTATTTCCTCACATATGAAATCTTACTAGCATAAAGGTAATTTCGTATTAAACAAAGTGGATTGAAATAACATTGGTAAAAATAATCAATCACCATACTTTCAATTTTTGTTCTGCTTTCCTATTAGAAACCACTTGGATACAAGAGAACAGAGGACAGACTCATGGAAATGCTTGAAATGACAAGAAGCTCCCACTCAAGCTCAGCATTCAGTCCTGGACAGGGTAAGACCAGGCCACTTTGACATCTGTGCCAAAGAGTCTACCAGACAGAATCCTCTGACTGATCCCTGACTGAGCCATAGGAACTGGCTAGAAAAGCCTTCACATCCTCAATACATTCTTCACGTCAGAATACTTGACAACCATTGATATCCATCTCTCGTTAACTTGCTCCCCAGCCAACCATTCTTCAACAAATTCAAAGGAGTAACTCATGCAAGCACACAGAAAGGGGTGTTCACTACACACATCCATGTGCGAAAAAGACAACTGGTATTTCTTGTTTGGGCTATTTCAAATGAAATCCCTTCTGCATGACCTCCACAAACCAAAGGAAAATATTTGTGAAATTCCCACGTAGAAGACAAGATACACTTGCCAAGGAGGCAGTGGCAAGAATTTTGACACTCCAAATGTAGAGTGTGTGTTTAGGAAGCAGTCACAGTTTCCATGAGAGAGTCCCATGAAATCAATTAGGAAGATCCATGCTCTAGCCCTACCATGCAAGTGATGTGACTTGAAAGAGTCACTTAGTCTTAGTAACCATCATCACTAACAACTAAGTCAATGAATAAAGGTCCTCAGGTGCCAAGCTACAAAATGTGGGATGAGCATGGATGAGGATGGGTGGGAGAAGTCTCCAACTCTAACACAATTAGGGAAGGATGTGCTGACCTCAAGTGGCTGGGGGGCTGGGATCCTGCCACAGAGGGGGATTCCAAACCTCACATCCCCTGACCCAGGCCAGAAGACCAGGTAGAGTCCAAGGACCCTGGGGTGGCCCAATGGCAATAAAGGTCAAAAGGAACTAGGGATCTGCCTGGTCCCTCAATCCCCTACTCTGAGCAGGGCTGCATGACGAGGCCAGAGGCCATCCACAGCAATCTGCCTTTACAGGAAAACAGGGACTGCAGGCTGCCTCTGGCTCACTGAATCAGGGTGGTGTTTTCATAAAGCAAGACCACTTCCTCACATTTGACCAGCAGCTCATGTGTTGACAGCACAATGACTGACTTGACTCAGGCCCTGATGAATGAAATAGAAAATTCATAGCAAACCCATCTTTAGCTCTTCCACATCATCAGGGGCTCTGATTCAATTCCGTCCAGAAAGGTGTCTGAAATGATTTCTAAACATGCTGGGGACTCACCTCTGTGTGGAACTTTTCAGGAAAAAGGGGATCAAATCTCATGAAGCAACTCTTCTCTCTTCTAGCCCATGGGCAATGCAAGGAACCTGCATGATACCAGAGGCTCACTTCTCTCTTCTCATGTCTTCTGGAAAGGATTCGTTAATGCTTCCTGCAAGGTGAAGCAGAAGCCTGCATCCCCAGCTGCACAGAAGTGTTTTAGGGCAGTGTCTCCCTTAAAACCCAAAAATAAAAAAAAAACAGGTCATTCAACAGGCACATGGATTCGAGTACATGTTCAATGATCCCTCCTCCCTGGAGCCTTCCACATGCCCATTTTCCACATTCACAGAGCAATGCTTGGCCATTCTCAAGACCAGGAGACCATGATGCTCATCACCAGGAAGTCAATAAGGAACATGAAGAGAGAGCATGGATTGCAGAAGGTGGCACATCAAGGATCTTCAGCTCTGCTGCTAGAACACAAGAGCTTAACTTCAGTATTGACTTTTTGCCAACTACCAAGTACGATAGCAGTGTCAAGCCCAATATGCAGATATGCAAGTAGTAGGTGACACCCCGCATCCATTCACAAAAGTGGGCAACATCTGCATCAGAACAAGGAAGTATCTTACCCTTACTCATAAAAATCATCAGAAACAAAATAAAATGGATGCAAGACTTCTCATTTCACTATTAGGTAGCTGTTGGAATTCCCTATTAAATAATACCTCCTCCAAAATAAAAAGTATCTCAGACATGTGTCAACTATTCAATGGATGACATTTTAAAAACTATGGACTTTACTTAATATTTATGTATGCTATATCCCTGCCTAAGGCTCTAATAGAAAGGAGCACATAGAATTGGATCTTTGAAAATCTCACATTTGCTGATAAATATTACTGCTGATCTCAGGCATGGCGAAGTGAAAAGTGGGACTTTGGATATTCCAAGAATGCTATGTTGTGGGATTGGTGTCCCTGATTCATACATAGCATATGGTTTCTATGAAATCCAGTGAGGGAGCAGGAGTAACGAAGCTGATTGCACAGATGACCTCAGGGAATACTGACAGATAGGCCAAATGAAAAATATGTTCCAGCTAACCATTGGTATTTGGGCTTCTGATCCCAGTCCTGTTTTTAAAAAAGGTGCAGACAGGCAGTGTTCATTAAAAACTGTCTACCATGTAAAAGTGGGTAATTTAAATGGCATCTAGTTACACATCTGATAGAATGGTCTGGCAACATATGAATTTCATTCTAACAACAACAACAACAACAAAACATAGAAAATGAGACATAAAGATAAAACCTTGTCTTCACCAGGATGCCTAAAAATAGTTTTTATTTGGCTCATGCCAATAAATATCTTTCAATAGAATTTCTGATTTCTGAATGAATCCATTCAACTTCATACTGCACAGATCACAAGGTTTTCTTTACAGAATATTCTCTTCTTCTTCTTAAAGCCTCACATAGAAAATGTCTCACAGGACATAGGAGGGGAATGACCCAAAGGATGAGAGAATGGCTGGAACCGTTCTCAAATGTGCCCATGTAGCCTAAAGTTTGAAGGCATCTAATTGTACTCTAAAACAATTATGAACCTATTCGATCCATTATTAATAAATATCACCACTTTACCACTTGAACCAAATCACAGAAAATTGGAAACAGATGATCATTGGCTTTGATACCTTTACTTCTGTTTCATTACTCAGAGTCGATCAACTCTATACTTCAAGTGACACAGATTTATTACAGAATGCCTAAGATCCTAAGGATCTATTTTAGCTCAGCCCATGGTATTGCTTCATTATTTTATTATTTTGTAAGTAATAAAATATAACTTCATGTTGGATGACATATTCAAGCCATGAATATATCATCCAACATTGTTCTTCCCAAAATATTAGCCCAATTTCTGCGCGCGCTCACTTACTGTTCAGGAATTTTACTAATTGTTTGAAGGTTCTAGAGGACCTGTTAGACTCCTAATGGACAAACCATACAACATACTCCAGAGAACGGACGAGTGCCATAAGAAGAAAATAAGGTCAGCCTACAGCAATGGGCAGCTGCCTGCCCTCGGCTGGGAGGAGCCCTGGCCATGGCACCAGGGCTGCTGGGCAGCAGAAGCCTCCACAGCCCTGCAGGGAGCCTGGAGCACAGCTCTGCCTAACCATGCTCAGCCCTGGACAGATGCACATGAGTTCCCATCACAGGCTCGAGTGTGACAGTCCCAGGTGCATGCCTGTCATGCCAGCCACCAGGGAGGCTGAGGCAAGAGGAACGTTTGAGGTCAGCCTTGGCAACTTAGACCCCGAGGCAAAGGGGAAATACTTTTACAGGGGTCTCTGAGGGTGTAGCTCAGGTAGGTCACTTGCCTCACAGGCTCAAGGCCCTGGGTTCAATCCCCAGAACCCACGTACACACAAAAAGTGAACTTGGAATATTGTTTAAAATGATGGGTCAGGTACACACAAGGACTTCAATATGACCTCTCAGAGGAGCTCAATTTGAGATCAGACTGAACAAAAGACCACCTGGACCATTGACTCAGTGTCTGAAACCCTCTGTGGGCATGAGAAGCACTGCTGGCAAGACACCAGAGGGCCAAAGCACTTGTGCCCCCTGCAGGGGCGTCTCTTGTCTACCGCCAAAGACTGTTCCCCTCCTGGGGCAGCTGAGAGCAAGCTGGGCCTTGGAGCAAGGACTAGTGCTTTAGATATAGACTATGCAAGCAAGGGGCAATGTCTTTAATAAAACTAAAATTAAAAAGTCACATTGAAAAAATTTTAAAAAGAAGAAAATAAGGTCAAGTAGAGGAAGCCCATTTTCACAGGAAAAAATCCCCCAGTGAAAAGCATCAGAATAGATACCAAGAAAAATACCAACAAAAACAGTGTGCTCCCACTATGTATCTACTCAACCTGCAAAAGTTAGAAAGCTAGATAATACAATCCTGGCCACAGGTAGAGCTATGCAGAAGAGCCACCTGGCAGTGCTTAGTCAAAGAAGTAAACATGCACACTTTGACCTAGAAATTCCACCTGTGTGTAAACCAGGCGGTGCTTAAGCAGTTTCACAAGGGGACATGCACAGGGAAATTTATCCTCAGGTTCTTATAGAGTTGTCTGTGCTTACAGGGAGTTGATGGTTGTCAAGATGCCCACAGCTGCGAAAGTCAAAAGCTAAAAAAATAATAGATGCCAACCTGGATATATTAATAATCCCGTATCTATGATCACCTTCATAAGGTAGCTTCCCAACTTCTGTGTGGAAGTGTGTTTCTCCTTGGCCCTTACACTGTTGTGGAGACCACTAGGAGTTCAGCTTTGTGCAGGATCATCTGACCTGGACTTTTGGCAAGACCTGTACAGCCCTCACACATGCTCAGATGCTACAGGACTTTTCAGACCAGTCCAGACAACAGTAGGCATCCATTCATTGTCTGCACTCTACAGATTCCTAGATGCACGACATTCATTACCATCAAATGCAGAATTTTCATCAAAAACTAATATATATATCATTCCAATCTGAATCAAGAAAATCGGAAATATCCCCAAATCCACAGAGTGGATCCCCATTGTGATGCTACAAGTTGAAAATTCCACAGCTGACCTCATGGGATGGTTCACAGTCAAAAGACAGCTGCATGAAAAAGATTACATGACCTTCCTGCTATGTGAAAAGTGGCATGTGAAGTACACATGCATGTCTTCCTCAGACATGGGTTCATTTGCAAGACACCTTGTGCAATTGAAAATACTCCAAAAGGGGAGAAATCAGAACCATGTCTCCAAAGTATTTCAGCAGAGACCAACTCCATCTGTCTATCTATCTCTCAGTGAGTGTGTGTGCTCTTGTGTGTGTTTGTGTGTCTTTGTTTGTGTTTGTACCATCACAGCTGATACTTCATTGCCCCCATTGGAAAACTGACTCAGATAATGCCATCTGCCAAACTCCTAAAAACCAAAGTTCTTGCTGATAGAATGAAACATTCCTTCCTGTTGGTTTGGATGTGTCCTTTAGGAATCACTGCTACATTTAGTATACTCAAATCATCACAGTAGATCAGGTAACAAAAACATATATATTTTAAAATAATAATAATATATTAATGGAAACAACAAATACAGGATAGAGTAACAACTGTGTTACTAAACAAGGTCAAGGACAATGGCAAACTGTAGATTCAAACTTTGAAGAAAATAGTAATCAATGTAAATATTCCTGGGCTGCCTCAGCCCCGCCCAGGCACACAGCCCCAGAATGGTTTTGCAAGCATCCTCAGGAGGGCTGGAGCCTTCTTTGCAGGACGAGAGGGAGGTTGAGGCTCGATCCACCCATCATTCTTTTGGGAGAGGCTCCTTTTCCTCAGCACAAAGTTGGATTTTTTGTGAGGATTCTTGGCATAAAATACGTTGGCCTCTGCTGGAATCCTCAGCTCTGGGGAGAGAGGGGTGTACAAAAAGAAGGTGGCACTCAGGAGGTGCTCCCTAGGACACGCCAACATCTGAGAGCCTGTGCCAGAAAAGGCCAGAGCCACACACCTGAGAGCTCTCCAATTCAGCACCAATACCAACAAAGACAGCCTCCACAGTCCTCCCTGAGGAAGAACTAGGCAGAGCACTTCAACAGACCTAATGTCTGTTCCTACCGAAGGCTTTGGACTCCAGAATATCTCAGGTCCTCTTGCATCTGCCAAAGCACACCACTAGGGTTTGCATCTGAAATCTCCCACAAAAGGCTCCTGTGCCGAAGATTCAGTCCCCACATGAGCCATCTTCATAGGTGGGTTTGGAGGGAAGCATTGGATGGTGAGTGCTCTGATGTCAACATGAAATTCTCATTCAAGATGAATACACTACTGGGGGGTGGGAGGGACTGGAAGAAAGGTTGAGCATGGTTGGAGTAAGACCTAAACAGGGTTGTGCCCTGGGCAACAGTACCTTGTTCCTGTTGGCTCCACTGAATCCTCATTCTCCAAGGAGAGGTCCTCCCTCTCCATCTTTCTCTCTCTCCCTCTCTGCCAGCCTCGTTCTCTCTCTCCCAGTCTATGCCTTTGTGGCAAGGGCTGAGGAGCTCTCCACTGCCACACACTAGAGCTTTATGGACAGCCTCAGTGCACAACCAAAGAGAAAGCTATGAAACCCAGAGAAAAAAGGCCTAGGATTCCTCCTCTGAGTTATTTTCCTCAAGTATGGCCACAGTGAGGACAGGCTGACCAGCACGGATACCACGTTAGAGCCATGCTTCTGCATTGGTGGAGCCCGCCTCATGTGAACCAGGCTTCTGAGAATGGAGGCCACATTCCAAATACTGCCCTACTGAGAACAATGGTTCCAAAGACCAGCAAAGGGACTGCTTCCCTCCAACATGGTGTATGGCCCAGTGGTGCCATGACCCCGAGTGGGGGAATACAACAGCCGCTTCTCCTTCCTCTGAACATGTGTTTCCTGTCGCCCTCCTCTAACCTAGAGCCTGTTCTCCATCCCTTCTGGGTTGGATGTGGAGATCTCTGCTATGAATTTCTTAGGCTACCAAGGCCCCAGACAGACTTCCTCTTCCATAGACTCTACTAACCTAACAGTAGGTTAAGATAGGAGACAAGTGATCCTAGAACTCATAGGGATGGTGGTCTTCAGGGTACATAGGCTGGGATAATGGCTGCTGTGGTGTTTGGCTCACAAAAACCAACCAACCAACCAACGAAAAAGCGCTGGCATTATTATCAGATGAGCTCTGTGGCTACGTGCTCAGGAAGCCCTCATCTGACTTTAGTTAGGGATCACAACCTGGCTATTGTGATCACTCCTTGCCTAGTGGACTCAGGTGCGTAAGACCATGGAATTTATGCAAAAACAGATGATTCAGGCTGTCTCCCAGGCTGTGTTTTCTTCCCAATTTCATCCTGTTACTGCTTGCTAGAATCCTGGCAATGCTCTGCACAGGCAGTGGTTTTTTGGTCAAACAGAAGGCTTTCAATAGTACTGCTTCAGTCCACAAAATGCCAGTTCCCTCTTTAGCCCATGCATTCCCATGTTCCTTTGAAACCACTCCTATCCCAGACCATGAAAACATACTGCTCCTGGAGAGAGGCTTTCCTCCTCACTCCTCAAAGATGTCAGCTTTGGATGCCTGTTCATGTCCAGGGGAGGGCACCTGGTGGGGAGCCGCAATATCCACCGGGGTATACCATTGGACCTCAAGACCTTCCACCAGCAGAAGTGCAGTTGGCTTTGTGCACGAACCCAACACACCTGTTGGAGTGTTCTTGGGGGTCAGAGACTACTCTTTGTTGCTAAGAGTTGACCTGAGTCCACATCCTGACCCTTGCTCTCTGCTATCTGATTGTCTCACTTACTCTGACGGCGAGAGATGATTTGGCCCAGCTCATAATCCTCTGGATTCTCCTCAGTAAGGAAGTGTAGGTCGAGGGCGCTGCGGATGACGACAGGAGCCCTATCGTGGCAGGTCACCTGGAGCAGCATGGGAGACAGGCCTTCAGGAAATGGGCCTTGAAGTGACTACTCAAGGACAGTGGGCAGGGGCATTCTGGAGGCACCTCCACTCTAAATGCAAGGGCAACATCCATGACCCTACTACCCGAGGCTGACCTCCTGCTCATCGTGTGGGCTCTTCCCACAGGCTACTAGCCCAATCCTTGTACATAGGACTTCCTGGGCCTGCCATTGCTCTTTGTGGAGCTGCACTCCTCTCGGAGTGAAAGGACCCCACTACCTGCATACAGATGCAATCTCATCCCACAAGTTGGGAGGAATGGGACAATAGCCTCCAAGATCCCAGGTCTGCCCGAGGATGCAGGCAGCATTGGGAATGGCCTAGGCACAAAACCTAGAGGCTTTGGTCTGGATTGCCAGGGCCAAAAACAGACCCAGGAACATGACCACACACAGGAGAGCTGAAAGATAGCCACGAGAGCTCCTGGCCTCCAGAGGCTCAGTGCTGGCTGGGATGTAGGAGGGCACCTCATCCGGCAAGGGTGGTCATTGGGTTACCTGGACATTTAGTGTGCTTGCTCCACATCCATATCGACTCTGCAGAGAGACTCTCTCAGCTCCTTGTTCAAGGAACATGGAGAACCTCACACTGCTGTCCTCCTCCATAGACGTCAGCATCCCATACAAGGGAACCTGCAACCTAGTTCCTGTCCTATTCTCATCTGTCACCCATACCTGTCCCTGCCCTTCTGGACTGCATGCTGCCACCTGACACACAGACTCCCTCAGACATGGCAGTGGACAAGCTGCTGCACTCGCTCATCTCAGCTCCAGCCCTTCACACTGACCTCTCCCTTCTTGATTCCCATCTATCCTCCTGATCATCCAGAAGCTCCAAATTCAAGAGGGCATGAGTAGTCCATGGTATTGGACCAGTGTCTGCTCCCCACCCAGGTGTAAGCACCACGGGACACCCCTGCTCCCAGGCTTACCAGAACACTCTTGGCCATCTCTGGACTTTCGGTTTCTAAGTGGACACGAATTAAGCAGGTGTCTCCCACCTGCTTGTGGGAAAGCGGCCTGGAGGACTTGCAGGTTGATTCTGAGAACTGTGGGGGATGGAACATCAGCAAACCCAGAAACAGAAAGCCACCCCAGACTGTCAGTTGGCTCTATGGGCTTCCAGCAAATATGTCCAGGTGCTGAGGCTTCTTATTTCCTCAGGTCGGAGTGGAATGGCAGCACATGCACAGCTTGAATAAGGTAGGTGTTTACCTCCTTTCCCTTGACCTGGGGGCGTTTCCTCACCATGAAATATTGTATTCCCAGATTCATGGACAGACACACGAGTGAGTGGTCAGAGACCTTGATTTCTGCAGAGCGAAGTGGAGAGAATTGTTAGGTGGCACTCAAGGATTATACCACAAAACACCCACAACCCCTGAGAGTCTCCGCCAGGCCCATCACACTTTGGTATTTTGGGGCCAAGGCCCACTTTCTCTTGGCTGTCAGTTATCCTGAGCCCACTGTGGATCATGTCTCCCCACTGTCTGATTGTCCTACTTACTCTCATCCTCAGACATCATATACAGCAGCTCAAAGTTGTCCACATCCTCATGCTGCAACAAATTTTGGTCCAAGGCCCTGCGGATGAGGCTTGTCACCATCTCCTGAAAGGTCACCTGGATCAGGGTGGGACAAATGTCATCAGAGAATGGCTTTTAGAAGAGCTACCCAGAAGACTGTGGTCAAACATTCAGGAGAAATCTCAGCTACATATACAAGGGCACAATCTTGTTATCCTGCTACCTGAGTGTGTCCTCCATATACCACCTGGGTTCTTGCAATGTGCTACTAGAACAATCCTGGTACAAATATCTGCCTGTACCTGCCATCTCCCCTCCCCCTGGGGAGCCACATTCCACTCATGTCAAAGGACCAAACTGCCTATGCACAGACACACTCTCATCTCACTGAGATGAGAGCAATGGGCCAGGGATCTGCGCACCAAGTGTGATCTGGGATGCAGGCTGCCTTTGTGGGTGCAAGAGGCAGATGCACTGAAAATTTGGGTCCTGACTGCCACGACACAAAACAGACTCAGATACAAGAGTGTGCACTTGAGTGCTTCATGATAGCTTTGAGAGGCCCTGGCCTCTGGAAGCTCGGTGCGGGTCTGGTTGTCATGATGTACTTGACTCAGCACTGGCAGTCACTGAACATGTCTCCTCTGCAGCTGGACACCTGCAGCATTAGCGTGTCTACTGCACATCCATAGAAATTCTGCCAAGAACCCCTTTAGCTCCGTATTTACATACATGCAAAGCCTAACATTCCGAAGCTTTGGCATGACCCCCCAGGTGATCCCGACCCCAAATTCCTACACCTAGTCATGCTAAGGAGGTTCTCTTCCCTGCCACCAGGAACACATCCCCTCCTACACATGTGACAAGTCACTGCCACCTCCTCTGCTCCAACTTCACTCATTGAGAATACCAAGTTCTAGGCACTGCAGCCTGCACCCTGGACATATCTCTGCCTTCATCTGTCCACAGCACTTCCGTCTGCACTTCTGGCCTGCAAAACCCACAATACACAGGCCCACTCACCACTGAAGCTGGGCATGCTGATGCTCTCCCTCCTCAGGTCAAGCCCTTAAGACGGACCTCTCTCTTCTTTATTTCCCACCATAGCCCTGGGGTTGGCTGTGTCTCCTGCCTTCCACTGTGTGGACACCCAGGAGGCAGCCCTGCTGTCGGGCTTACCGGGATGCGCTTTGTCTCCCTCAGGCTCTGTCCCTCTAGGAGGACGTGAACAACGCGGCTGTCTTCCACCTGCTCGCTGGAGTGAAGCAGTGAGGAGCTGCTACTCACAGCTGCTGGGGTCCTGGATGCCACTGCCACAGAAGGTTCCAAGAACTGTGGGGGATGACAACATCAGCAAAGCCCAGCAACTGCACCCCACCCAGCCTGGCAGTTGGCTCTGTGGGCATTCTACAACATCCATCCAGAACCTGAGGTTCTTGTCCCCTTGGAGGATGTGGAGTGGCACCAGGAGTAAAGACTGAAGAAGGTGGCTGTTTTGGGAACAAGAGATCCAGCACCTGCTGGGTGGGGATGAAATCCCAGGAGATTAACCCCATGTTGCTGCTGAAATGTAGGTTCCTCCCACAAATGACAGGCAGGAGCTCATTCCTAAGCTGGTCCTGCCTGTAAGGTTCAAGGCTCTGAACCCTGAAGGGCTCCTCCGTGTTCTGATCATTTTCACCCTGGGTTGGGACCAAGAATGGTGGGTTCAAAATGGAAATGGTGACAAACAGAAAAATGACTTGTGCCAATACACTAGAGTCAAAGCACAATGGGACAGTTCCCATCAGTACAAACACACACACACACACACACACACACACACACACACACACACACAGAGTCAGAATAGGAGTCCTGGGCCATTCATCAGGGATCAGACTAGAGGGCCTGCTGGGCTCACCTGCCCTGTGCTACTCACTGTTACTCTTGAGCTCCTCTGCGACAATCGCCAGAGGCTCTGGCGTCTAAGATGAAGCCTCACCCAGTGTATCCACAAAAGGGCTAGTTGGCCCCCCTGAGATTCCTGGGAGCCTGAGGCTCGGCATTGTCTGCAACCACAGGAGAACATCCTTCTCCCTCCACTGGCTCCAACCAAGTGAGCTCGGATGGCTTGGTCAGTGAAGTGGGTGCCTGGATACCAGGGTTCCATGTTCTGTTTGATCCATTGTCAAGGCAATGATGTCATTTCCTGTGCCCATACCTGAGCCTCTTTTCACATAAGACCACTTTCAACAGCCCTATGGGCTGCCGATTTCTCCTCCATGCCTACCCATCTCAGGTGCGCAGGTGTTCACCAACAACTCCCCAAACATCCCCACCAGCATCTGCCCTGCTTGGTGCCACTAGAGTTCCAGCTTGGAGCCTTCAAAAATGCATTCACAACCAGTCCTTCCCTCTCAGCAGCTTTTGGACCCTGGTCCCATCATTGTGCAACTCATGGTGTGCCCAGTCTTTTCTGGAAAGTAGGGTAGCATCTAATCTCTAGGGTTTATTGTGTCTATTGGCCCATAACACCCTCTGTTCTCTCTGAAACCAGAGATGGGACTCACAGGTGGCTAAAGCACAAATGTAGAGATGGGATAATCACAAGAAAGGGAGAGACAAAGAATGCACCCTAACTCAATCAGGCCTGTGTCCCACACAGGGACATGG
This sequence comes from Urocitellus parryii, assembly GCF_045843805.1. Taxonomy (NCBI): domain Eukaryota; kingdom Metazoa; phylum Chordata; class Mammalia; order Rodentia; family Sciuridae; genus Urocitellus; species Urocitellus parryii. Next base: position 45,244,839 of record NC_135548.1, read on the forward strand.
CCAATGTCCGTCCCATCGTGGCTGCAGTTCCCTCTCTACACCATGGCAAGTTGGAGGGGACTGAGATGCAGAGGCTGCTCCCCTCTGCCATACAACTTCCCAAGGCTTCTCCTAAGATTTCAAAAGGGCCAAGTGTGTCTAGTGTTGGGGTCTCACAGAGACTCCGAGGTACCACAGCATCCTGCTGCCCAGAACCGGTTCACCCCTCACCTCAAGGGGGCTCAGCCTCTGGATTCATGGGAATTGAAGTGGGTACAGGTGATGGGATATCACCTCCAAGACTGAGTTATGCCAAGTCCATGACCCCTGTCTGCATCCCTGTCTCCAGCACCACTCCCCCCTCTCTCTTTCCTCCTCAGAGCAAACAAATCCATTTAGCAAGTGTGTCCTGTGATAAAGACATGACGGTCACCCATCCTCTCATTACAAAAACACTGAGGCTCAGCCAACATGGATCCTACAGGGAACACAGGCATAAACTCAGACTCCGATCCTCCCAGCCGAGCCTCAGTGGAGCCTGGACTCCCAGCCTCCTGAGTCAAGGAAACAGAGGTTCCTAGCCGAGCCACCTTGGATGCAGCCGCACACAAACTGAACTCATCAATGCCCCTTGCTCTCAGTTGTGAGTAAGAGGGGAAGTGGTGTTTCACAACCCTGGACATCAAGTGCAGTCTCCAGGCTTTGGGGTGTGCCCTGGCCTCTGTCTATCTGCCCAGGCTCTCCAACCCACACTGGCCTCTTACCCAACCTCCTCCTAGGGCCAAACTCAATCCTGCCTCTCAATTTCTGCTGCCTTCCCCAACACACTGCTCCCCAAAATGAGCAGGGCTGGCTCTCGGTTATCATGCTGGTGCCAGCAGCAATGCCACCCCACTGACATAATTCTGAGTCCCAACCTAGGCACTCCAGCTGTCTTTGCCACACCTGGCCTGTTTGGGCTCTGGCTCTTGCTCTTTTCTTTCATGTGCATGTGTTTTGAGGTTTTGAGTTTCTCCCACTGCAGAACTGCAGCTGTGGCAGGGTAGAGCTCATGAGGGTGACATTCTGAGCCACATCCAATCCCATCAGGACTGTTCACTGGGGTGACTGCTGGAACACAGTGATGAGTGAACACATGGGAGGTGGTTGGACCCACCTTGCCTCTGAGTGGCTTCCTTTCAGGACAGGAATGTAGGCATGGGAGCCCCTGGCGTGGGATGCTTTGCACAAGGCGTGACCATGGGCTCTCTTTCCTGGCAAAAATGGCTCCACTCAGCATGGAGAGCACTGTCATTCCTGGTGGCTAACAACAGCCCTGGACCCCAGAAAGGAACCCACACTCAAGATTAACGTCTGAGTGTGCGTGTCCTCGAGGAAATGAGGTCTCCTGATCCCAGGTGCAAAGGGGTAAGTCCTCTAACTCCAGGGGCCATGAAGGGACATCTGAGTTTCCCTTGTCCTTCTTTCCCTCTCTAACTAACCACAGTTAGGACCCTGGCCTCATTCCCCAGTGAGGATCATTAGGCTCCATAAAGGACAGTCTCTAAGATGCTCAGTGGACCAACACCCTCTGCACAACCCATAACCCTATTCACCCAAGAGGCAAGAGGATTTCTATTCAGGAAAACCAGGAAAGGGAGAGCCTTTCTCAAGGACACAAGGACATTAGTGAGTGAGGGAGTGATTAATGGATGGAGAACTATTTCCAACACCAACTTGCAGGAGCATATATGGCCCCCTGGAGAATTCTGCAGTGTGTTGGTGATTAAGGAGAACGTGTGAATTCAGGGGTCACTAGGTCCTCTCAGCCATAAGGAGGGAAACTGACATAAAGGAACTAGGACAAGGGTGCGAGGAATGCTCACTGGTGGGAGATCGGAAGGAAGGAAAGTGTACTCATTAGAAAAGTGTCGCCTGAAAATTCTTAGCCAGCCAAAAGTCGTGCGAACTTGTGTGGGAAAAGAGTCTTTGCACAGTGATGAAGCTAAGAGCTCACATGATGGAACACAGCATCAACTGGGACCAAATCCAATATCTGATATTCTTGTAGGAAGAGGAGAGTCTGGACCCAGATACCAGGGAGACTGTGGGATACCGGATATGTGAGGTTGGAGCCAGGGCGGGATGCCCATATGGGAACCACAGATCGTGGGCAGCAATAGGAGAGTGGGCAAGGGCTGGGAGAGTTGGGGAGACAGTCCCCTTGAAACCTGGGAGGGGTTATGGCACTGGGACAGCCCAACACCTACTGTGTTGAGCCTCTGGAGCTCAATGGAAGACACTTCCTCTGTTGTCGGCCACCCAGTTAACAGAGTTTGGTTGCAGCAGCATAGGACCCAGCTGAAGGTCTGAGCATGTTGGCCATGCAGGTTGGATCTGGACCACAGACACCCTCATCAGAGATTGTAGGATCTCAGCCCTGAGGCAAGACAGGCACTAAGTCAGGCCAGGTGGGGAAACGGATAGGCACACACTCTGGGGGCTGGTGCCTGTGTTACTGGGAGCACTTCTGATCGCAATTCCCTGATCTGCTGCCAACACAGGCTACAGACGAGGGTACAGAAACACAGACCACGGATCTGCCCCACTCAGTGGGCCCAGGCCAACACCACACCCAGCAGCCTCGTGCCATACCCAATGAGTCTCGAAGCGGCCCCCTCTTCCCATCCTGAGAGCTCTTCCCTTCCTCATGTGCCAATAGCTCCCTACTGTCACTGGCAATATCTACTCTGTAAGATGTCAACATCCGTGGGTACTGTTCTCTCATCCCAGGACAGTGTGGTCCCACACACCCTGGTGAAATGGGCCACCTGGAGGCTGGACCTGGAGGTTGTTGAGGCTGAATGGCAGCGGTGGTCCTCTGGCACTTAATATTATTTAAGTTAAAAAAAAAAAAAAAAAAAAACAAAAAACGGGTCTTGGTGCTCAAAAATGTTTGATTTGCATATTCTCATTCCCTAACCCCAATATTTTCATTATTTCCTCACATATGAAATCTTACTAGCATAAAGGTAATTTCGCATTAAACAAAGTGGATTGAAATAACATTGGTAAAAATAATCAATCACCATACTTTCAATTTTTGTTCTGCTTTCCTATTAGAAACCACTTGGATACAAGAGAACAGAGGACAGACTCATGGAAATGCTTGAAATGACAAGAAGCTCCCACTCAAGCTCAGCATTCAGTCCTGGACAGGGTAAGACCAGGCCACTTTGACATCTGTGCCAAAGAGTCTACCAGACAGAATCCTCTGACTGATCCCTGACTGAGCCATAGGAACTGGCTAGAAAAGCCTTCACATCCTCAATACATTCTTCACGTCAGAATACTTGACAACCATTGATATCCATCTCTCGTTAACTTGCTCCCCAGCCAACCATTCTTCAACAAATTCAAAGGAGTAACTCATGCAAGCACACAGAAAGGGGTGTTCACTACACACATCCATGTGCGAAAAAGACAACTGGTATTTCTTGTTTGGGATATTTCAAATGAAATCCCTTCTGCATGACCTCCACAAACCAAAGGAAAATATTTGTGAAATTCCCACGTAGAAGACAAGATACACTTGCCAAGGAGGCAGTGGCAAGAATTTTGACACTCCAAATGTAGAGTGTGTGTTTAGGAAGCAGTCACAGTTTCCATGAGAGAGTCCCATGAAATCAATTAGGAAGATCCATGCTCTAGCCCTACCATGCAAGTGATGTGACTTGAAAGAGTCACTTAGTCTTAGTAACCATCATCACTAACAACTAAGTCAATGAATAAAGGTCCTCAGGTGCCAAGCTACAAAATGTGGGATGAGCATGGATGAGGATGGGTGGGAGAAGTCTCCAACTCTAACACAATTAGGGAAGGATGTGCTGACCTCAAGTGGCTGGGGGGCTGGGATCCTGCCACAGAGGGGGATTCCAAACCTCACATCCCCTGACCCAGGCCAGAAGACCAGGTAGAGTCCAAGGACCCTGGGGTGGCCCAATGGCAATAAAGGTCAAAAGGAACTAGGGATCTGCCTGGTCCCTCAATCCCCTACTCTGAGCAGGGCTGCATGACGAGGCCAGAGGCCATCCACAGCAATCTGCCTTTACAGGAAAACAGGGACTGCAGGCTGCCTCTGGCTCACTGAATCAGGGTGGTGTTTTCATAAAGCAAGACCACTTCCTCACATTTGACCAGCAGCTCATGTGTTGACAGCACAATGACTGACTTGACTCAGGCCCTGATGAATGAAATAGAAAATTCATAGCAAACCCATCTTTAGCTCTTCCACATCATCAGGGGCTCTGATTCAATTCCGTCCAGAAAGGTGTCTGAAATGATTTCTAAACATGCTGGGGACTCACCTCTGTGTGGAACTTTTCAGGAAAAAGGGGATCAAATCTCATGAAGCAACTCTTCTCTCTTCTAGCCCATGGGCAATGCAAGGAACCTGCATGATACCAGAGGCTCACTTCTCTCTTCTCATGTCTTCTGGAAAGGATTCGTTAATGCTTCCTGCAAGGTGAAGCAGAAGCCTGCATCCCCAGCTGCACAGAAGTGTTTTAGGGCAGTGTCTCCCTTAAAACCCAAAAATAAAAAAACAGGTCATTCAACAGGCACATGGATTCGAGTACATGTTCAATGATCCCTCCTCCCTGGAGCCTTCCACATGCCCATCTTCCACATTCACAGAGCAATGCTTGGCCATTCTCAAGACCAGGAGACCATGATGCTCATCACCAGGAAGTCAATAAGGAACATGAAGAGAGCAGCATGGATTGCAGAAGGTGGCACATCAAGGATCTTCAGCTCTGCTGCTAGAACACAAGAGCTTAACTTCAGTATTGACTTTTTGCCAACTACCAAGTACGATAGCAGTGTCAAGCCCAATATGCAGATATGCAAGTAGTAGGTGACACCCCGCATCCATTCACAAAAGTGGGCAACATCTGCATCAGAACAAGGAAGTATCTTACCCTTACTCATAAAAATCATCAGAAACAAAATAAAATGGATGCAAGACTTCTCATTTCACTATTAGGTAGCTGTTGGAATTCCCTATTAAATAATACCTCCTCCAAAATAAAAAGTATCTCAGACATGTGTCAACTATTCAATGGATGACATTTTAAAAACTATGGACTTTACTTAATATTTATGTATGCTATATCCCTGCCTAAGGCTCTAATAGAAAGGAGCACATAGAATTGGATCTTTGAAAATCTCACATTTGCTGATAAATATTACTGCTGATCTCAGGCATGGCGAAGTGAAAAGTGGGACTTTGGATATTCCAAGAATGCTATGTTGTGGGATTGGTGTCCCTGATTCATACATAGCATATGGTTTCTATGAAATCCAGTGAGGGAGCAGGAGTAACGAAGCTGATTGCACAGATGACCTCAGGGAATACTGACAGATAGGCCAAATGAAAAATATGTTCCAGCTAACCATTGGTATTTGGGCTTCTGATCCCAGTCCTGTTTTTAAAAAAGGTGCAGACAGGCAGTGTTCATTAAAAACTGTCTACCATGTAAAAGTGGGTAATTTAAATGGCATCTAGTTACACATCTGATAGAATGGTCTGGCAACATATGAATTTCATTCTAACAACAACAACAACAACAAAACATAGAAAATGAGACATAAAGATAAAACCTTGTCTTCACCAGGATGCCTAAAAATAGTTTTTATTTGGCTCATGCCAATAAATATCTTTCAATAGAATTTCTGATTTCTGAATGAATCCATTCAACTTCATACTGCACAGATCACAAGGTTTTCTTTACAGAATATTCTCTTCTTCTTCTTAAAGCCTCACATAGAAAATGTCTCACAGGACATAGGAGGGGAATGACCCAAAGGATGAGAGAATGGCTGGAACCGTTCTCAAATGTGCCCATGTAGCCTAAAGTTTGAAGGCATCTAATTGTACTCTAAAACAATTATGAACCTATTCGATCCATTATTAATAAATATCACCACTTTACCACTTGAACCAAATCACAGAAAATTGGAAACAGATGATCATTGGCTTTGATACCTTTACTTCTGTTTCATTACTCAGAGTCGATCAACTCTATACTTCAAGTGACACAGATTTATTACAGAATGCCTAAGATCCTAAGGATCTATTTTAGCTCAGCCCATGGTATTGCTTCATTATTTTATTATTTTGTAAGTAATAAAATATAACTTCATGTTGGATGATATATTCAAGCCATGAATATATCATCCAACATTGTTCTTCCCAAAATATTAGCCCAATTTCTGCGCGCGCTCACTTACTGTTCAGGAATTTTACTAATTGTTTGAAGGTTCTAGAGGACCTGTTAGACTCCTAATGGACAAACCATACAACATACTCCAGAGAACGGACGAGTGCCATAAGAAGAAAATAAGGTCAGCCTACAGCAATGGGCAGCTGCCTGCCCTCGGCTGGGAGGAGCCCTGGCCATGGCACCAGGGCTGCTGGGCAGCAGAAGCCTCCACAGCCCTGCAGGGAGCCTGGAGCACAGCTCTGCCTAACCATGCTCAGCCCTGGACAGATGCACATGAGTTCCCATCACAGGCTCGAGTGTGACAGTCCCAGGTGCATGCCTGTCATGCCAGCCACCAGGGAGGCTGAGGCAAGAGGAACGTTTGAGGTCAGCCTTGGCAACTTAGACCCCGAGGCAAAGGGGAAATACTTTTACAGGGGTCTCTGAGGGTGTAGCTCAGGTAGGTCACTTGCCTCACAGGCTCAAGGCCCTGGGTTCAATCCCCAGAACCCACGTACACACAAAAAGTGAACTTGGAATATTGTTTAGAATGATGGATCAGGTACACACAAGGACTTCAATATGACCTCTCAGAGGAGCTCAATTTGAGATCAGACTGAACAAAAGACCACCTGGACCATTGACTCAGTGTCTGAAACCCTCTGTGAGCATGGGAAGCACTGCTGGCAAGACACCAGAGGGCCAAAGCACTTGTGCCCCCTGCAGGGGCGTCTCTTGTCTACCGCCAAAGACTGTTCCCCTCCTGGGGCAGCTGAGAGCAAGCTGGGCCTTGGAGCAAGGACTAGTGCTTTAGATATAGACTATGCAAGCAAGGGGCAATGTCTTTAATAAAACTAAAATTAAAAAGTCACATTGAAAAAATTTTAAAAAGAAGAAAATAAGGTCAAGTAGAGGAAGCCCATTTTCACAGGAAAAAATCCCCCAGTGAAAAGCATCAGAATAGATACCAAGAAAAATACCAACAAAAACAGTGTGCTCCCACTATGTATCTACTCAACATGCAAAAGTTAGAAAGCTAGATAATACAATCCTGGCCACAGGTAGAGCTATGCAGAAGAGCCACCTGGCAGTGCTTAGTCAAAGAAGTAAACATGCACACTTTGACCTAGAAATTCCACCTGTGTGTAAACCAGGCGGTGCTTAAGCAGTTTCACAAGGGGACATGCACAGGGAAATTTATCCTCAGGTTCTTATAGAGTTGTCTGTGCTTACAGGGAGTTGATGGTTGTCAAGATGCCCACAGCTGCGAAAGTCAAAAGCTAAAAAAATAATAGATGCCAACCTGGATATATTAATAATCCCGTATCTATGATCACCTTCATAAGGTAGCTTCCCAACTTCTGTGTGGAAGTGAGTTCCTCCTTGGCCCTTACACTGTTGTGGAGACCACTAGGAGTTCAGCTTTGTGCAGGATCATCTGACCTGGACTTTTGGCAAGACCTGTACAGCCCTCACACATGCTCAGATGCTACAGGACTTTTCAGACCAGTCCAGACAACAGTAGGCATCCATTCATTGTCTGCACTCTACAGATTCCTAGATGCACGACATTCATTACAATCAAATGCAGAATTTTCATCAAAAACTAATATATATATCATTCCAATCTGAATCAAGAAAATCGGAAATATCCCCAAATCCAAAGAGTGGATCCCCATTGTGATGCTACAAGTTGAAAATTCCACAGCTGACCTCATGGGATGGTTCACAGTCAAAAGACAGCTGCATGAAAAAGATTACATGACCTTCCTGCTATGTGAAAAGTGGCATGTGAAGTACACATGCATGTCTTCCTCAGACATGGGTTCATTTGCAAGACACCTTGTGCAATTGAAAATACTCCAAAAGGGGAGAAATCAGAACCATGTCTCCAAAGTATTTCAGCAGAGACCAACTCCATCTGTCTATCTATCTCACAGTGAGTGTGTGTGCTCTTGTGTGTGTTTGTGTGTCTTTGTTTGTGTTTGTACCATCACAGCTGATACTTCATTGCCCCCATTGGAAAACTGACTCAGATAATGCCATCTGCCAAACTCCTAAAAACCAAAGTTCTTGCTGATAGAATGAAACATTCCTTCCTGTTGGTTTGGATGTGTCCTTTAGGAATCACTGCTACATTTAGTATACTCAAATCATCACAGTAGAACAGGTAACAAAAACATATATATTTTAAAATAATAATAATATATTAATGGAAACAACAAATACAGGGTAGAGTAACAACTGTGTTACTAAACAAGGTCAAGGACAATGGCAAACTATAGATTCAAACTTTGAAGAAAATAGTAATCAATGTAAATATTCCTGGGCTGCCTCAGCCCCGCCCAGGCTCACAGCCCCAGAATGGTTTTGCAAGCATCCTCAGGAGGGCTGGAGCCTTCTTTGCAGGACGAGAGGGAGGTTGAGGCTCGATCCACCCATCATTCTTTTGGGAGAGGCTCCTTTTCCTCAGCACAAAGTTGGATTTTTTGTGAGGATTCTTGGCATAAAATACGTTGGCCTCTGCTGGAATCCTCAGCTCTGGGGAGAGAGGGGTGTACAAAAAGAAGGTGGCACTCAGGAGGTGCTCCCTAGGACACGCCAACATCTGAGAGCCTGTGCCAGAAAAGGCCAGAGCCACACACCTGAGAGCTCTCCAATTCAGCACCAATACCAACAAAGACAGCCTCCACAGTCCTCCCTGAGGAAGAACTAGGCAGAGCACTTCAACAGACCTAATGTCTGTTCCTACCGAAGGCTTTGGACTCCAGAATATCTCAGGTCCTCTTGCATCTGCCAAAGCACACCACTAGGGTTTGCATCTGAAATCTCCCACAAAAGGCTCCTGTGCCGAAGATTCAGTCCCCACATGAGCCATCTTCATAGGTGGGTTTGGAGGGAAGCATTGGATGGTGAGTGCTCTGATGTCAACATGAAATTCTCATTCAAGATGAATACACTACTGGGGGGTGGGAGGGACTGGAAGAAAGGTTGAGCATGGTTGGAGTAAGACCTAAACAGGGTTGTGCCCTGGGCAACAGTACCTTGTTCCTGTTGGCTCCACTGAATCCTCATTCTCCAAGGAGAGGTCCTCCCTCTCCATCTTTCTCTCTCTCCCTCTCTGCCAGCCTCGTTCTCTCTCTCCCAGTCTATGCCTTTGTGGCAAGGGCTGAGGAGCTCTCCACTGCCACACACTAGAGCTTTATGGACAGCCTCAGTGCACAACCAAAGAGAAAGCTATGAAACCCAGAGAAAAAAGGCCTAGGATTCCTCCTCTGAGTTATTTTCCTCAAGTATGGCGACAGTGAGGACAGGCTGACCAGCACGGATACCACGTTAGAGCCATGCTTCTGCGTTGGTGGAGCCCGCCTCCATGTGAACCAGGCTTCTGAGAATGGAGGCCACATTCCAAATACTGCCCTACTGAGAACAATGGTTCCAAAGACCAGCAAAGGGACTGCTTCCCTCCAACATGGTGTATGGCCCAGTGGTGCCATGACCCCGAGTGGGGGAATACAACAGCCGCTTCTCCTTCCTCTGAACATGTGTTTCCTGTCGCTCTCCTCTAACCTAGAGCCTGTTCTCCATCCCTTCTGGGTTGGATGTGGAGATCTCTGCTATGAATTTCTTAGGCTACCAAGGCCCCAGACAGACTTCCTCTTCCATAGACTCTACTAACCTAACAGTAGGTTAAGATAGGAGACAAGTGATCCTAGAACTCATAGGGATGGTGGTCTTCAGGGTACATAGGCTGGGATAATGGCTGCTGTGGTGTTTGGCTCACAAAAACCAACCAACCAACCAACGAAAAAGCGCTGGCATTATTATCAGATGAGCTCTGTGGCTACGTGCTCAGGAAGCCCTCATCTGACTTTAGTTAGGGATCACAACCTGGCTATTGTGATCACTCCTTGCCTAGTGGACTCAGGTGCGTAAGACCATGGAATTTATGCAAAAACAGATGATTCAGGCTGTCTCCCAGGCTGTGTTTTCTTCCCAATTTCATCCTGTTACTGCTTGCTAGAATCCTGGCAATGCTCTGCCCAGGCAGTGGTTTTTTGGTCACACAGAAGGCTTTCAATAGTACTGCTTCAGTCCACAAAATGCCAGTTCCCTCTTTAGCCCATGCATTCCCATGTTCCTTTGAAACCACTCCTATCCCAGACCATGAAAACACACTGCTCCTGGAGAGAGGCTTTCCTCCTCACTCCTCAAAGATGTCAGCTTTGGATGCCTGTTCATGTCCAGGGGAGGGCACCTGGTGGGGAGCCGCAATATCCACCGGGGTATACCATTGGACCTCAAGACCTTCCACCAGCAGAAGTGCAGTTGGCTTTGTGCACGAACCCAACACACATGTTGGAGTGTTCTTGGGGGTCAGAGACTACTCTTTGTTGCTAAGAGTTGACCTGAGTCCACATCCTGACCCTTGCTCTCTGCTATCTGATTGTCTCACTTACTCTGACGACGAGAGATGATTTGGCCCAGCTCATAATCCTCTGGATTCTCCTCAGTAAGGAAGTGTAGGTCGAGGGCGCTGCGGATGACGACAGGAGCCCTATCGTGGCAGGTCACCTGGAGCAGCATGGGAGACAGGCCTTCAGGAAATGGGCCTTGAAGTGAGTACTCAAGGACAGTGGGCAGGGGCATTCTGGAGGCACCTCCACTCTAAATACAAGGGCAACATCCATGACCCTACTACCCGAGGCTGACCTCCTGCTCATCGTGTGGGCTCTTCCCACAGGCTACTAGCCCAATCCTTGTACATAGGACTTCCTGGGCCTGCCATTGCTCTTTGTGGAGCTGCACTCCTCTCGGAGTGAAAGGACCCCACTACCTGCATACAGATGCAATCTCATCCCACAAGTTGGGAGGAATGGGACAATAGCCTCCAAGATCCCAGGTCTGCCCGAGGATGCAGGCGGCATTGGGAATGGCCTAGGCACAAAACCTAGAGGCTTTGGTCTGGATTGCCAGGGCCAAAAACAGACCCAGGAACATGACCACACACAGGAGAGCTGAAAGATAGCCACGAGAGCTCCTGGCCTCCAGAGGCTCAGTGCTGGCTGGGATGTAGGAGGGCACCTCATCCGGCAAGGGTGGTCATTGGGTTACCTGGACATTTAGTGTGCTTGCTCCACATCCATATCGACTCTGCAGAGAGACTCTCTCAGCTCCTTGTTCAAGGAACATGGAGAACCTCACACTGCTGTCCTCCTCCATAGACGTCAGCATCCCATACAAGGGAACCTGCAACCTAGTTCCTGTCCTATTCTCATCTGTCACCCATACCTGTCCCTGCCCTTCTGGACTGCATGCTGCCACCTGACACACAGACTCCCTCAGACATGGCAGTGGACAAGCTGCTGCACTCGCTCATCTCAGCTCCAGCCCTTCACACTGACCTCTCCCTTCTTGATTCCCATCTATCCTCCTGATCATCCAGAAGCTCCAAATTCAAGAGGGCATGAGTAGTCCATGGTATTGGACCAGTGTCTGCTCCCCACCCAGGTGTAAGCACCACGGGACACCCCTGCTCCCAGGCTTACCAGAACACTCTTGGCCATCTCTGGACTTTCGGTTTCTAAGTGGACACGAATTAAGCAGGTGTCTCCCACCTGCTTGTGGGAAAGCGGCCTGGAGGACTTGCAGGTTGATTCTGAGAACTGTGGGGGATGGAACATCAGCAAACCCAGAAACAGAAAGCCACCCCAGACTGTCAGTTGGCTCTATGGGCTTCCAGCAAATATGTCCAGGTGCTGAGGCTTCTTATTTCCTCAGGTCGGAGTGGAATGGCAGCACATGCACAGCTTGAATAAGGTGGGTGTTTACCTCCTTTCCCTTGACCTGGGGGCGTTTCCTCACCATGAAATATTGTATTCCCAGATTCATGGACAGACACACGAGTGAGTGGTCAGAGACCTTGATTTCTGCAGAGCGAAGTGGAGAGAATTGTTAGGTGGCACTCAAGGATTATACCACAAAACACCCACAACCCCTGAGAGTCTCCGCCAGGCCCATCACACTTTGGTATTTTGGGGCCAAGGCCCACTTTCTCTTGGCTGTCAGTTATCCTGAGCCCACTGTGGATCATGTCTCCCCACTGTCTGATTGTCCTACTTACTCTCATGCTCAGACATCATATACAGCAGCTCAATGATGTCCACATCCTCATGCTGCAACAAATTTTGGTCCAAGGCCCTGCGGATGAGGCTTGTCACCATCTCCTGAAAGGTCACCTGGATCAGGGTGGGACAAATGTCATCAGAGAATGGCTTTTAGAAGAGCTACCCAGAAGACTGTGGTCAAACATTCAGGAGAAATCTCAGCTACATATACAAGGGCACAATCTTGTTATCCTGCTACCTGAGTGTGTCCTCCATATACCACCTGGGTTCTTGCAATGTGCTACTAGAACAATCCTGGTACAAATATCTGCCTGTACCTGCCATCTCCCCTCCCCCTGGGGAGCCACATTCCACTCATGTCAAAGGACCAAACTGCCTATGCACAGACACACTCTCATCTCACTGAGATGAGAGCAATGGGCCAGGGATCTGCGCACCAAGTGTGATCTGGGATGCAGGCTGCCTTTGTGGGTGGAAGAGGCAGATGCACTGAAAATTTGGGTCCTGACTGCCACGACACAAAACAGACTCAGATACAAGAGTGTGCACTTGAGTGCTTCATAATAGCTTTGAGAGGCCCTGGCCTCTGGAAGCTCGGTGCGGGTCTGGTTGTCATGATGTACTTGACTCAGCACTGGCAGTCACTGAACATGTCTCCTCTGCAGCTGGACACCTGCAGCATTAGCGTGTCTACTGCACATCCATAGAAATTCTGCCAAGAACCCCTTTAGCTCCGTATTTACATACATGCAAAGCCTAACATTCCGAAGCTTTGGCATGACCCCCCAGGTGATCCCGACCCCAAATTCCTACACCTAGTCATGCTAAGGAGGTTCTCTTCCCTGCCACCAGGAACACATCCCCTCCTACACATGTGACAAGTCACTGCCACCTCCTCTGCTCCAACTTCACTCATTGAGAATACCAAGTTCTAGGCACTGCAGCCTGCACCCTGGACATATCTCTGCCTTCATCTGTCCACAGCACTTCCGTCTGCACTTCTGGCCTGCAAAACCCACAATACACAGGCCCACTCACCACTGAAGCTGGGCATGCTGATGCTCTCCCTCCTCAGGTCAAGCCCTTAAGACGGACCTCTCTCTTCTTTATTTCCCACCATAGCCCTGGGGTTGGCTGTGTCTCCTGCCTTCCACTGTGTGGACACCCAGGAGGCAGCCCTGCTGTCGGGCTTACCGGGATGCGCTTTGTCTCCCTCAGGCTCTGTCCCTCTAGGAGGACGTGAACAACGCGGCTGTCTTCCACCTGCTCGCTGGAGTGAAGCAGTGAGGAGCTGCTACTCACAGCTGCTGGGGTCCTGGATGCCACTGCCACAGAAGGTTCCAAGAACTGTGGGGGATGACAACATCAGCAAAGCCCAGCAACTGCACCCCACCCAGCCTGGCAGTTGGCTCTGTGGGCATTCTACAACATCCATCCAGAACCTGAGGTTCTTGTCCCCTTGGAGGATGTGGAGTGGCACCAGGAGTAAAGACTGAAGAAGGTGGCTGTTTTGGGAACAAGAGATCCAGCACCTGCTGGGTGGGGATGAAATCCCAGGAGATTAACCCCATGTTGCTGCTGAAATGTAGGTTCCTCCCACAAATGACAGGCAGGAGCTCATTCCTAAGCTGGTCCTGCCTGTAAGGTTCAAGGCTCTGAACCCTGAAGGGCTCCTCCGTGTTCTGATCATTTTCACCCTGGGTTGGGACCAAGAATGGTGGGTTCAAAATGGAAATGGTGACAAACAGAAAAATGACTTGTGCCAATACACTAGAGTCAAAGCACAATGGGACAGTTCCCATCAGTACAAACACACACACACACACACACACACACACACACACACACACACAGAGTCAGAATAGGAGTCCTGGGCCATTCATCAGGGATCAGACTAGAGGGCCTGCTGGGCTCACCTGCCCTGTGCTACTCACTGTTACTCTTGAGCTCCTCTGCGACAATCACCAGAGGCTCTGGCGTCTAAGATGAAGCCTCACCCAGTGTATCCACAAAAGGGCTAGTTGGCCCCCCTGAGATTCCTGGGAGCCTGAGGCTCGGCATTGTCTGCAACCACAGGAGAACATCCTTCTCCCTCCAGTGGCTCCAACCAAGTGAGCTCGGATGGCTTGGTCAGTGAAGTGGGTGCCTGGATACCAGGGTTCCATGTTCTGTTTGATCCATTGTCAAGGCAATGATGTCATTTCCTGTGCCCATACCTGAGCCTCTTTTCACATAAGACCACTTTCAACAGCCCTATGGGCTGCCGATTTCTCCTCCATGCCTACCCATCTCAGGTGCGCAGGTGTTCACCAACAACTACCCAAACATCCCCACCAGCATCTGCCCTGCTTGGTGCCACTAGAGTTCCAGCTTGGAGCCTTCAAAAATGCATTCACAACCAGTCCTTCCCTCTCAGCAGCTTTTGGACCCTGGTCCCATCATTGTGCAACTCATGGTGTGCCCAGTCTTTTCTGGAAAGTAGGGTAGCATCTAATCTCTAGGGTTTATTGTGTCTATTGGCCCATAACACCCTCTGTTCTCTCTGAAACCAGAGATGGGACTCACAGGTGGCTAAAGCACAAATGTAGAGATGGGATAATCACAAGAAAGGGAGAGACAAAGAATGCACCCTAACTCAATCAGGCCTGTGTCCCACACAGGGACATGGCCAATGTCCGTCCCATCGTGGCTGCAGTTCCCTCTCTACACCATGGCAAGTTGGAGGGGACTGAGATGCAGAGGCTGCTCCCCTCTGCCATACAACTTCCCAAGGCTTCTCCTAAGATTTCAAAAGGGCCAAGTGTGTCTAGTGTTGGGGTCTCACAGAGACTCCGAGGTACCACAGCATCCTGCTGCCCAGAACCGGTTCACCCCTCACCTCAAGGGGGCTCAGCCTCTGGATTCATGGGAATTGAAGTGGGTACAGGTGATGGGATATCACCTCCAAGACTGAGTTATGCCAAGTCCATGACCCCTGTCTGCATCCCTGTCTCCAGCACCACTCCCCCCTCTCTCTTTCCTCCTCAGAGCAAACAAATCCATTTAGCAAGTGTGTCCTGTGATAAAGACATGACGGTCACCCATCCTCTCATTACAAAAACACTGAGGCTCAGCCAACATGGATCCTACAGGGAACACAGGCATAAACTCAGACTCCGATCCTCCCAGCCGAGCATCAGTGGAGCCTGGACTCCCAGCCTCCTGAGTCAAGGAAACAGAGGTTCCTAGCCGAGCCACCTTGGATGCAGCCGCACACAAACTGAACTCATCAATGCCCCTTGCTCTCAGTTGTGAGTAAGAGGGGAAGTGGTGTTTCACAACCCTGGACATCAAGTGCAGTCTCCAGGCTTTGGGGTGTGCCCTGGCCTCTGTCTATCTGCCCAGGCTCTCCAACCCACACTGGCCTCTTACCCAACCTCCTCCTAGGGCCAAACTCAATCCTGCCTCTCAATTTCTGCTGCCTTCCCCAACACACTGCTCCCCAAAATGAGCAGGGCTGGCTCTCGGTTATCATGCTGGTGCCAGCAGCAATGCCACCCCACTGACATAATTCTGAGTCCCAACCTAGGCACTCCAGCTGTCTTTGCCACACCTGGCCTGTTTGGGCTCTGGCTCTTGCTCTTTTCTTTCATGTGCATGTGTTTTGAGGTTTTGAGTTTCTCCCACTGCAGAACTGCAGCTGTGGCAGGGTAGAGCTCATGAGGGTGACATTCTGAGCCACATCCAATCCCATCAGGACTGTTCACTGGGGTGACTGCTGGAACACAGTGATGAGTGAACACATGGGAGGTGGTTGGACCCACCTTGCCTCTGAGTGGCTTCCTTTCAGGACAGGAATGTAGGCATGGGAGCCCCTGGCGTGGGATGCTTTGCACAAGGCGTGACCATGGGCTCTCTTTCCTGGCAAAAATGGCTCCACTCAGCATGGAGAGCACTGTCATTCCTGGTGGCTAACAACAGCCCTGGACCCCAGAAAGGAACCCACACTCAAGATTAACGTCTGAGTGTGCGTGTCCTCGAGGAAATGAGGTCTCCTGATCCCAGGTGCAAAGGGGTAAGTCCTCTAACTCCAGGGGCCATGAAGGGACATCTGAGTTTCCCTTGTCCTTCTTTCCCTCTCTAACTAACCACAGTTAGGACCCTGGCCTCATTCCCCAGTGAGGATCATTAGGCTCCATAAAGGACAGTCTCTAAGATGCTCAGTGGACCAACACCCTCTGCACAACCCATAACCCTATTCACCCAAGAGGCAAGAGGATTTCTATTCAGGAAAACCAGGAAAGGGAGAGCCTTTCTCAAGGACACAAGGACATTAGTGAGTGAGGGAGTGATTAATGGATGGAGAACTATTTCCAACACCAACTTGCAGGAGCATATATGGCCCCCTGGAGAATTCTGCAGTGTGTTGGTGATTAAGGAGAACGTGTGAATTCAGGGGTCACTAGGTCCTCTCAGCCATAAGGAGGGAAACTGCCATAAAGGAACTAGGACAAGGGTGCGAGGAATGCTCACTGGTGGGAGATCGGAAGGAAGGAAAGTGTACTCATTAGAAAAGTGTCGCCTGAAAATTCTTAGCCAGCCAAAAGTCGTGCGAACTTGTGTGGGAAAAGAGTCTTTGCACAGTGATGAAGCTAAGAGCTCATATGATGGAACACAGCATCAACTGGGACCAAATCCAATATCTGATATTCTTGTAGGAAGAGGAGAGTCTGGACCCAGATACCAGGGAGACTGGGGGATACCGGATATGTGAGGTTGGAGCCAGGGCGGGATGCCCATATGGGAACCACAGATCGTGGGCAGCAATAGGAGAGTGGGCAAGGGCTGGGAGAGTTGGGGAGACAGTCCCCTTGAAACCTGGGAGGGGTTATGGCACTGGGACAGCCCAACACCTACTGTGTTGAGCCTCTGGAGCTCAACGGAAGACACTTCCTCTGTTGTCGGCCACCCAGTTAACAGAGTTTGGTTGCAGCAGCCTAGGACCCAGCTGAAGGTCTGAGCATGTTGGCCATGCAGGTTGGATCTGGACCACAGACACCCTCATCAGAGATTGTAGGGTCTCAGCCCTGAGGCAAGACAGGCACTAAGTCAGGCCAGGTGGGGAAACGGATAGGCACACACTCTGGGGGCTGGTGCCTGTGTTACTGGGAGCACTTCTGATCGCAATTCCCTGATCTGCTGCCAACACAGGCTACAGAGGAGCGTACAGAAACACAGACCATGGATCTGCCCCACTCAGTGGGCCCAGGCCAACACCACACCCAGCAGCCTCGTGCCATACCCAATGAGTCTCGAAGCGGCCCCCTCTTCCCATCCTGAGAGCTCTTCCCTTCCTCATGTGCCAATAGCTCCCTACTGTCACTGGCAATATCTACTCTGTGAGATGTCAACATCCGTGGGTACTGTTCTCTGATCCCAGGACAGTGTGGTCCCACACACCCTGGTGAAATGGGCCACCTGGAGGCTGGACCTGGAGGTTGTTGAGGCTGAATGGCAGCGGTGGTCCTCTGGCACTTAATATTATTTAAGTTAATAAAAAAAAAAAAACAAAAACAAAAACAAAAAACGGGTCTTGGTGCTCAAAAATGTTTGATTTGCATATTCTCATCCCCTAACCCCAATATTTTCATTATTTCCTCACATATGAAATCTTACTAGCATAAAGGTAATTTCGTATTAAACAAAGTGGATTGAAATAACATTGGTAAAAATAATCAATCACCATACTTTCAATTTTTGTTCTGCTTTCCTATTAGAAACCACTTGGATACAAGAGAACAGAGGACAGACTCATGGAAATGCTTGAAATGACAAGAAGCTCCCACTCAAGCTCAGCATTCAGTGCTGGACAGGGTAAGACCAGGCCACTTTGACATCTGTGCCAAAGAGTCTACCAGACAGAATCCTCTGACTGATCCCTGACTGAGCCATAGGAACTGGCTAGAAAAGCCTTCACATCCTCAATACATTCTTCACGTCAGAATACTTGACAACCATTGATATCCATCTCTCGTTAACTTGCTCCCCAGCCAACCATTCTTCAACAAATTCAAAGGAGTAACTCATGCAAGCACACAGAAAGGGGTGTTCACTACACACATCCATGTGCGAAAAAGACAACTGGTATTTCTTGTTTGGGCTATTTCAAATGAAATCCCTTCTGCATGACCTCCACAAACCAAAGGAAAATATTTGTGAAATTCCCACGTAGAAGACAAGATACACTTGCCAAGGAGGCAGTGGCAAGAATTTTGACACTCCAAATGTAGAGTGTGTGTTTAGGAAGCAGTCACAGTTTCCATGAGAGAGTCCCATGAAATCAATTAGGAAGATCCATGCTCTAGCCCTACCATGCAAGTGATGTGACTTGAAAGAGTCACTTAGTCTTAGTAACCATCATCACTAACAACTAAGTCAATGAATAAAGGTCCTCAGGTGCCAAGCTACAAAATGTGGGATGAGCATGGATGAGGATGGGTGGGAGAAGTCTCCAACTCTAACACAATTAGGGAAGGATGTGCTGACCTCAAGTGGCTGGGGGGCTGGGATCCTGCCACAGAGGGGGATTCCAAACCTCACATCCCCTGACCCAGGCCAGAAGACCAGGTAGAGTCCAAGGACCCTGGGGTGGCCCAATGGCAATAAAGGTCAAAAGGAACTAGGGATCTGCCTGGTCCCTCAATCCCCTACTCTGAGCAGGGCTGCATGACGAGGCCAGAGGCCATCCACAGCAATCTGCCTTTACAGGAAAACAGGGACTGCAGGCTGCCTCTGGCTCACTGAATCAGGGTGGTGTTTTCATAAAGCAAGACCACTTCCTCACATTTGACCAGCAGCTCATGTGTTGACAGCACAATGACTGACTTGACTCAGGCCCTGATGAATGAAATAGAAAATTCATAGCAAACCCATCTTTAGCTCTTCCACATCATCAGGGGCTCTGATTCAATTCCGTCCAGAAAGGTGTCTGAAATGATTTCTAAACATGCTGGGGACTCACCTCTGTGTGGAACTTTTCAGGAAAAAGGGGATCAAATCTCATGAAGCAACTCTTCTCTCTTCTAGCCCATGGGCAATGCAAGGAACCTGCATGATACCAGAGGCTCACTTCTCTCTTCTCATGTCTTCTGGAAAGGATTCGTTAATGCTTCCTGCAAGGTGAAGCAGAAGCCTGCATCCCCAGCTGCACAGAAGTGTTTTAGGGCAGTGTCTCCCTTAAAACCCAAAAATAAAAAAACAGGTCATTCAACAGGCACATGGATTCGAGTACATGTTCAATGATCCCTCCTCCCTGGAGCCTTCCACATGCCCATCTTCCACATTCACAGAGCAATGCTTGGCCATTCTCAAGACCAGGAGACCATGATGCTCATCACCAGGAAGTCAATAAGGAACATGAAGAGAGCAGCATGGATTGCAGAAGGTGGCACATCAAGGATCTTCAGCTCTGCTGCTAGAACACAAGAGCTTAACTTCAGTATTGACTTTTTGCCAACTACCAAGTACGATAGCAGTGTCAAGCCCAATATGCAGATATGCAAGTAGTAGGTGACACCCCGCATCCATTCACAAAAGTGGGCAACATCTGCATCAGAACAAGGAAGTATCTTACCCTTACTCATAAAAATCATCAGAAACAAAATAAAATGGATGCAAGACTTCTCATTTCACTATTAGGTAGCTGTTGGAATTCCCTATTAAATAATACCTCCTCCAAAATAAAAAGTATCTCAGACATGTGTCAACTATTCAATGGATGACATTTTAAAAACTATGGACTTTACTTAATATTTATGTATGCTATATCCCTGCCTAAGGCTCTATGAGAAAGGAGCACATAGAATTGGATCTTTGAAAATCTCACATTTGCTGATAAATATTACTGCTGATCTCAGGCATGGCGAAGTGAAAAGTGGGACTTTGGATATTCCAAGAATGCTATGTTGTGGGATTGGTGTCCCTGATTCATACATAGCATATGGTTTCTATGAAATCCAGTGAGGGAGCAGGAGTAACGAAGCTGATTGCACAGATGACCTCAGGGAATACTGACAGATAGGCCAAATGAAAAATATGCTCCAGCTAACCATTGGTATTTGGGCTTCTGATCCCAGTCCTGTTTTTAAAAAAGGTGCAGACAGGCAGTGTTCATTAAAAACTGTCTACCATGTAAAAGTGGGTAATTTAAATGGCATCTAGTTACACATCTGATAGAATGGTCTGGCAACATATGAATTTCATTCTAACAACAACAACAACAACAAAACATAGAAAATGAGACATAAAGATAAAACCTTGTCTTCACCAGGATGCCTAAAAATAGGTTTTATTTGGCTCATGCCAATAAATATCTTTCAATAGAATTTCTGATTTCTGAATGAATCCATTCAACTTCATACTGCACAGATCACAAGGTTTTCTTTACAGAATATTCTCTTCTTCTTCTTAAAGCCTCACATAGAAAATGTCTCACAGGACATAGGAGGGCTAAAGTTTGAAGGCATCTAATTGTACTCTAAAACAATTATGAACCTATTCGATCCATTATTAATAAATATCACCACTTTACCACTTGAACCAAATCACAGAAAATTGGAAACAGATGATCATTGGCTTTGATACCTTTACTTCTGTTTCATTACTCAGAGTCGATCAACTCTATACTTCAAGTGACACAGATTTGTTACAGAATGCCTAAGATCCTAAGGATCTATTTTAGCTCAGCCCATGGTATTGCTTCATTATTTTATTATTTTGTAAGTAATAAAATATAACTTCATGTTGGATGACATATTCAAGCCATGAATATATCATCCAACATTGTTCTTCCCAAAATATTAGCCCAATTTCTGCGCGCGCTCACTTACTGTTCAGGAATTTTACTAATTGTTTGAAGGTTCTAGAGGACCTGTTAGACTCCTAATGGACAAACCATACAACATACTCCAGAGAACGGACGAGTGCCATAAGAAGAAAATAAGGTCAGCCTACAGCAATGGGCAGCTGCCTGCCCTCGGCTGGGAGGAGCCCTGGCCATGGCACCAGGGCTGCTGGGCAGCAGAAGCCTCCACAGCCCTGCAGGGAGCCTGGAGCACAGCTCTGCCTAACCATGCTCAGCCCTGGACAGATGCACATGAGTTCCCATCACAGGCTCGAGTGTGACAGTCCCAGGTGCATGCCTGTCATGCCAGCCACCAGGGAGGCTGAGGCAAGAGGAACGTTTGAGGTCAGCCTTGGCAACTTAGACCCCGAGGCAAAGGGGAAATACTTTTACAGGGGTCTCTGAGGGTGTAGCTCAGGTAGGTCACTTGCCTCACAGGCTCAAGGCCCTGGGTTCAATCCCCAGAACCCACGTACACACAAAAAGTGAACTTGGAATATTGTTTAAAATGATGGATCAGGTACACACAAGGACTTCAATATGACCTCTCAGAGGAGCTCAATTTGAGATCAGACTGAACAAAAGACCACCTGGACCATTGACTCAGTGTCTGAAACCCTCTGTGAGCATGGGAAGCACTGCTGGCAAGACACCAGAGGGCCAAAGCACTTGTGCCCCCTGCAGGGGCGTCTCTTGTCTACCGCCAAAGACTGTTCCCCTCCTGGGGCAGCTGAGAGCAAGCTGGGCCTTGGAGCAAGGACTAGTGCTTTAGATATAGACTATGCAAGCAAGGGGCAATGTCTTTAATAAAACTAAAATTAAAAAGTCACATTGAAAAAATTTTAAAAAGAAGAAAATAAGGTCAAGTAGAGGAAGCCCATTTTCACAGGAAAAAATCCCCCAGTGAAAAGCATCAGAATAGATACCAAGAAAAATACCAACAAAAACAGTGTGCTCCCACTATGTATCTACTCAACCTGCAAAAGTTAGAAAGCTAGATAATACAATCCTGGCCACAGGTAGAGCTATGCAGAAGAGCCACCTGGCAGTGCTTAGTCAAAGAAGTAAACATGCACACTTTGACCTAGAAATTCCACCTGTGTGTAAACCAGGCGGTGCTTAAGCAGTTTCACAAGGGGACATGCACAGGGAAATTTATCCTCAGGTTCTTATAGAGTTGTCTGTGCTTACAGGGAGTTGATGGTTGTCAAGATGCCCACAGCTGCGAAAGTCAAAAGCTAAAAAAATAATAGATGCCAACCTGGATATATTAATAATCCCGTATCTATGATCACCTTCATAAGGTAGCTTCCCAACTTCTGTGTGGAAGTGTGTTTCTCCTTGGCCCTTACACTGTTGTGGAGACCACTAGGAGTTCAGCTTTGTGCAGGATCATCTGACCTGGACTTTTGGCAAGACCTGTACAGCCCTCACACATGCTCAGATGCTACAGGACTTTTCAGACCAGTCCAGACAACAGTAGGCATCCATTCATTGTCTGCACTCTACAGATTCCTAGATGCACGACATTCATTACCATCAAATGCAGAATTTTCATCAAAAACTAATATATATATCATTCCAATCTGAATCAAGAAAATCGGAAATATCCCCAAATCCACAGAGTGGATCCCCATTGTGATGCTACAAGTTGAAAATTCCACAGCTGACCTCATGGGATGGTTCACAGTCAAAAGACAGCTGCATGAAAAAGATTACATGACCTTCCTGCTATGTGAAAAGTGGCATGTGAAGTACACATGCATGTCTTCCTCAGACATGGGTTCATTTGCAAGACACCTTGTGCAATTGAAAATACTCCAAAAGGGGAGAAATCAGAACCATGTCTCCAAAGTATTTCAGCAGAGACCAACTCCATCTGTCTATCTATCTCTCAGTGAGTGTGTGTGCTCTTGTGTGTGTTTGTGTGTCTTTGTTTGTGTTTGTACCATCACAGCTGATACTTCATTGCCCCCATTGGAAAACTGACTCAGATAATGCCATCTGCCAAACTCCTAAAAACCAAAGTTCTTGCTGATAGAATGAAACATTCCTTCCTGTTGGTTTGGATGTGTCCTTTAGGAATCACTGCTACATTTAGTATACTCAAATCATCACAGTAGATCAGGTAACAAAAACATATATATTTTAAAATAATAATAATATATTAATGGAAACAACAAATACAGGATAGAGTAACAACTGTGTTACTAAACAAGGTCAAGGACAATGGCAAACTATAGATTCAAACTTTGAAGAAAATAGTAATCAATGTAAATATTCCTGGGCTGCCTCAGCCCCGCCCAGGCACACAGCCCCAGAATGGTTTTCCAAGCATCCTCAGGAGGCCTGGAGCCTTCTTTGCAGGACGAGAGGGAGGTTGAGGCTCGATCCACCCATCATTCTTTTGGGAGAGGCTCCTTTTCCTCAGCACAAAGTTGGATTTTTTGTCAGGATTCTTGGCATAAAATACGTTGGCCTCTGCTGGAATCCTCAGCTCTGGGGAGAGAGGGGTGTACAAAAAGAAGGTGGCACTAAGGAGGTGCTCCCTAGGACACGCCAACATCTGAGAGCCTGTGCCAGAAAAGGCCAGAGCCACACACCTGTGAGCTCTCCAATTCAGCACCAATACCAACAAAGACAGCCTCCACAGTCCTCCCTGAGGAAGAACTAGGCAGAGCACTTCAACAGACCTAATGTCTGTTCCTACCGAAGGCTTTGGACTCCAGAATATCTCAGGTCCTCTTGCATCTGCCAAAGCACACCACTAGGGTTTGCATCTGAAATCTCCCACAAAAGGCTCCTGTGCCGAAGATTCAGTCCCCACATGAGCCATCTTCATAGGTGGGTTTGGAGGGAAGCATTGGATGGTGAGTGCTCTGATGTCAACATGAAATTCTCATTCAAGATGAATACACTACTGGGGGCTGGGAGGGACTGGAAGAAAGGTTGAGCATGGTTGGAGTAAGACCTAAACAGGGTTGTGCCCTGGGCAACAGTACCTTGTTCCTGTTGGCTCCACTGAATCCTCATTCTCCAAGGAGAGGTCCTCCCTCTCCATCTTTCTCTCTCTCCCTCTCTGCCAGCCTCGTTCTCTCTCTCCCAGTCTATGCCTTTGTGGCAAGGGCTGAGGAGCTCTCCACTGCCACACACTAGAGCTTTATGGACAGCCTCAGTGCACAACCAAAGAGAAAGCTATGAAACCCAGAGAAAAAAGGCCTAGGATTCCTCCTCTGAGTTATTTTCCTCAAGTATGGCCACAGTGAGGACAGGCTGACCAGCACGGATACCACGTTAGAGCCATGCTTCTGCGTTGGTGGAGCCCGCCTCCATGTGAACCAGGCTTCTGAGAATGGAGGCCACATTCCAAATACTGCCCTACTGAGAACAATGGTTCCAAAGACCAGCAAAGGGACTGCTTCCCTCCAACATGGTGTATGGCCCACTGGTGCCATGACCCCGAGTGGGGGAATACAACAGCCGCTTCTCCTTCCTCTGAACATGTGTTTCCTGTCGCCCTCCTCTAACCTAGAGCCTGTTCTCCATCCCTTCTGGGTTGGATGTGGAGATCTCTGCTATGAATTTCTTAGGCTACCAAGGCCCCAGACAGACTTCCTCTTCCATAGACTCTACTAACCTAACAGTAGGTTAAGATAGGAGACAAGTGATCCTAGAACTCATAGGGATGGTGGTCTTCAGGGTACATAGGCTGGGATAATGGCTGCTGTGGTGTTTGGCTCACAAAAACCAACCAACCAACCAACGAAAAAGCGCTGGCATTATTATCAGATGAGCTCTGTGGCTACGTGCTCAGGAAGCCCTCATCTGACTTTAGTTAGGGATCACAACCTGGCTATTGTGATCACTCCTTGCCTAGTGGACTCAGGTGCGTAAGACCATGGAATTTATGCAAAAACAGATGATTCAGGCTGTCTCCCAGGCTGTGTTTTCTTCCCAATTTCATCCTGTTACTGCTTGCTAGAATCCTGGCAATGCTCTGCCCAGGCAGTGGTTTTTTGGTCACACAGAAGGCTTTCAATAGTACTGCTTCAGTCCACAAAATGCCAGTTCCCTCTTTAGCCCATGCATTCCCATGTTCCTTTGAAACCACTCCTATCCCAGACCATGAAAACATACTGCTCCTGGAGAGAGGCTTTCCTCCTCACTCCTCAAAGATGTCAGCTTTGGATGCCTGTTCATGTCCAGGGGAGGGCACCTGGTGGGGAGCCGCAATATCCACCGGGGTATACCATTGGACCTCAAGACCTTCCACCAGCAGAAGTGCAGTTGGCTTTGTGCACGAACCCAACACACCTGTTGGAGTGTTCTTGGGGGTCAGAGACTACTCTTTGTTGCTAAGAGTTGACCTGAGTCCACATCCTGACCCTTGCTCTCTGCTATCTGATTGTCTCACTTACTCTGACGGCGAGAGATGATTTGGCCCAGCTCATAATCCTCTGGATTCTCCTCAGTAAGGAAGTGTAGGTCGAGGGCGCTGCGGATGACGACAGGAGCCCTATCGTGGCAGGTCACCTGGAGCAGCATGGGAGACAGGCCTTCAGGAAATGGGCCTTGAAGTGACTACTCAAGGACAGTGGGCAGGGGCATTCTGGAGGCACCTCCACTCTAAATACAAGGGCAACATCCATGACCCTACTACCCGAGGCTGACCTCCTGCTCATCGTGTGGGCTCTTCCCACAGGCTACTAGCCCAATCCTTGTACATAGGACTTCCTGGGCCTGCCATTGCTCTTTGTGGAGCTGCACTCCTCTCGGAGTGAAAGGACCCCACTACCTGCATACAGATGCAATCTCATCCCACAAGTTGGGAGGAATGGGACAATAGCCTCCAAGATCCCAGGTCTGCCCGAGGATGCAGGCGGCATTGGGAATGGCCTAGGCACAAAACCTAGAGGCTTTGGTCTGGATTGCCAGGGCCAAAAACAGACCCAGGAACATGACCACACACAGGAGAGCTGAAAGATAGCCACGAGAGCTCCTGGCCTCCAGAGGCTCAGTGCTGGCTGGGATGTAGGAGGGCACCTCATCCGGCAAGGGTGGTCATTGGGTTACCTGGACATTTAGTGTGCTTGCTCCACATCCATATCGACTCTGCAGAGAGACTCTCTCAGCTCCTTGTTCAAGGAACATGGAGAACCTCACACTGCTGTCCTCCTCTATAGACGTCAGCATGCCATACAAGGGAACCTGCAACCTAGTTCCTGTCCTATTCTCATCTGTCACCCATACCTGTCCCTGCCCTTCTGGACTGCATGCTGCCACCTGACACACAGACTCCCTCAGACATGGCAGTGGACAAGCTGCTGCACTCGCTCATCTCAGCTCCAGCCCTTCACACTGACCTCTCCCTTCTTGATTCCCATCTATCCTCCTGATCATCCAGAAGCTCCAAATTCAAGAGGGCATGAGTAGTCCATGGTATTGGACCAGTGTCTGCTCCCCACCCAGGTGTAAGCACCACGGGACACCCCTGCTCCCAGGCTTACCAGAACACTCTTGGCCATCTCTGGACTTTGTGTTTCTAAGTGGACACGAATTAAGCAGGTGTCTCCCACCTGCTTGTGGGAAAGCGGCCTGGAGGACTTGCAGGTTGATTCTGAGAACTGTGGGGGATGGAACATCAGCAAACCCAGAAACAGAAAGCCACCCCAGACTGTCAGTTGGCTCTATGGGCTTCCAGCAAATATGTCCAGGTGCTGAGGCTTCTTATTTCCTCAGGTCGGAGTGGAATGGCAGCACATGCACAGCTTGAATAAGGTAGGTGTTTACCTCCTTTCCCTTGACCTGGGGGCGTTTCCTCACGATGAAATATTGTATTCCCAGATTCATGGACAGACACACGAGTGAGTGGTCAGAGACCTTGATTTCTGCAGAGCGAAGTGGAGAGAATTGTTAGGTGGCACTCAAGGATTATACCACAAAACACCCACAACCCCTGAGAGTCTCCGCCAGGCCCATCACACTTTGGTATTTTGGGGCCAAGGCCCACTTTCTCTTGGCTGTCAGTTATCCTGAGCCCACTGTGGATCATGTCTCCCCACTGTCTGATTGTCCTACTTACTCTCATCCTCAGACATCATATACAGCAGCTCAAAGTTGTCCACATCCTCATGCTGCAACAAATTTTGGTCCAAGGCCCTGCGGATGAGGCTTGTCACCGTCTCCTGAAAGGTCACCTGGATCAGGGTGGGACAAATGTCATCAGAGAATGGCTTTTAGAAGAGCTACCCAGAAGACTGTGGTCAAACATTCAGGAGAAATCTCAGCTACATATACAAGGGCACAATCTTGTTATCCTGCTACCTGAGTGTGTCCTCCATATACCACCTGGGTTCTTGCAATGTGCTACTAGAACAATCCTGGTACAAATATCTGCCTGTACCTGCCATCTCCCCTCCCCCTGGGGAGCCACATTCCACTCATGTCAAAGGACCAAACTGCCTATGCACAGACACACTCTCATCTCACTGAGATGAGAGCAATGGGCCAGGGATCTGCGCACCAAGTGTGATCTGGGATGCAGGCTGCCTTTGTGGGTGCAAGAGGCAGATGCACTGAAAATTTGGGTCCTGACTGCCACGACACAAAACAGACTCAGATACAAGAGTGTGCACTTGAGTGCTTCATGATAGCTTTGAGAGGCCCTGGCCTCTGGAAGCTCGGTGCGGGTCTGGTTGTCATGATGTACTTGACTCAGCACTGGCAGTCACTGAACATGTCTCCTCTGCAGCTGGACACCTGCAGCATTAGCGTGTCTACTGCACATCCATAGAAATTCTGCCAAGAACCCCTTTAGCTCCGTATTTACATACATGCAAAGCCTAACATTCCGAAGCTTTGGCATGACCCCCCAGGTGATCCCGACCCCAAATTCCTACACCTAGTCATGCTAAGGAGGTTCTCTTCCCTGCCACCAGGAACACATCCCCTCCTACACATGTGACAAGTCACTGCCACCTCCTCTGCTCCAACTTCACTCATTGAGAATACCAAGTTCTAGGCACTGCAGCCTGCACCCTGGACATATCTCTGCCTTCATCTGTCCACAGCACTTCCGTCTGCACTTCTGGCCTGCAAAACCCACAATACACAGGCCCA
Source organism: Urocitellus parryii (assembly GCF_045843805.1). Taxonomy (NCBI): domain Eukaryota; kingdom Metazoa; phylum Chordata; class Mammalia; order Rodentia; family Sciuridae; genus Urocitellus; species Urocitellus parryii. The sequence goes on from NC_135548.1 coordinate 45,273,188, forward strand.
CTCACCACTGAAGCTGGGCATGCTGATGCTCTCCCTCCTCAGGTCAAGCCCTTAAGACGGACCTCTCTCTTCTTTATTTCCCACCATAGCCCTGGGGTTGGCTGTGTCTCCTGCCTTCCACTGTGTGGACACCCAGGAGGCAGCCCTGCTGTCGGGCTTACCGGGATGCGCTTTGTCTCCCTCAGGCTCTGTCCCTCTAGGAGGACGTGAACAACGCGGCTGTCTTCCACCTGCTCGCTGGAGTGAAGCAGTGAGGAGCTGCTGGGGTCCTGGATGCCACTGCCACAGAAGGTTCCAAGAACTGTGGGGGATGACAACATCAGCAAAGCCCAGCAACTGCACCCCACCCAGCCTGGCAGTTGGCTCTGTGGGCATTCTACAACATCCATCCAGAACCTGAGGTTCTTGTCCCCTTGGAGGATGTGGAGTGGCACCAGGAGTAAAGACTGAAGAAGGTGGCTGTTTTGGGAACAAGAGATCCAGCACCTGCTGGGTGGGGATGAAATCCCAGGAGATTAACCCCATGTTGCTGCTGAAATGTAGGTTCCTCCCACAAATGACAGGCAGGAGCTCATTCCTAAGCTGGTCCTGCCTGTAAGGTTCAAGGCTCTGAACCCTGAAGGGCTCCTCCGTGTTCTGATCATTTTCACCCTGGGTTGGGACCAAGAATGGTGGGTTCAAAATGGAAATGGTGACAAACAGAAAAATGACTTGTGCCAATACACTAGAGTCAAAGCACAATGGGACAGTTCCCATCAGTACAAACACACACACACACACACACACACACACACACACACACACACACACACAGTCAGAATAGGAGTCCTGGGCCATTCATCAGGGATCAGACTAGAGGGCCTGCTGGGCTCACCTGCCCTGTGCTACTCACTGTTACTCTTGAGCTCCTCTGCGACAATCGCCAGAGGCTGTGGCGTCTAAGATGAAGCCTCACCCAGTGTATCCACAAAAGGGCTAGTTGGCCCCCCTGAGATTCCTGGGAGCCTGAGGCTCGGCATTGTCTGCAACCACAGGAGAACATCCTTCTCCCTCCAGTGGCTCCAACCAAGTGAGCTCGGATGGCTTGGTCAGTGAAGTGGGTGCCTGGATACCAGGGTTCCATGTTCTGTTTGATCCATTGTCAAGGCAATGATGTCATTTCCTGTGCCCATACCTGAGCCTCTTTTCACATAAGACCACTTTCAACAGCCCTATGGGCTGCCGATTTCTCCTCCATGCCTACCCATCTCAGGTGCGCAGGTGTTCACCAACAACTCCCCAAACATCCCCACCAGCATCTGCCCTGCTTGGTGCCACTAGAGTTCCAGCTTGGAGCCTTCAAAAATGCATTCACAACCAGTCCTTCCCTCTCAGCAGCTTTTGGACCCTGGTCCCATCATTGTGCAACTCATGGTGTGCCCAGTCTTTTCTGGAAAGTAGGGTAGCATCTAATCTCTAGGGTTTATTGTGTCTATTGGCCCATAACACCCTCTGTTCTCTCTGAAACCAGAGATGGGACTCACAGGTGGCTAAAGCACAAATGTAGAGATGGGATAATCACAAGAAAGGGAGAGACAAAGAATGCACCCTAACTCAATCAGGCCTGTGTCCCACACAGGGACATGGCCAATGTCCATCCCATCGTGGCTGCAGTTCCCTCTCTACACCATGGCAAGTTGGAGGGGACTGAGATGCAGAGGCTGCTCCCCTCTGCCATACAACTTCCCAAGGCTTCTCCTAAGATTTCAAAAGGGCCAAGTGTGTCTAGTGTTGGGGTCTCACAGAGACTCCGAGGTACCACAGCATCCTGCTGCCCAGAACCGGTTCACCCCTCACCTCAAGGGGGCTCAGCCTCTGGATTCATGGGAATTGAAGTGGGTACAGGTGATGGGATATCACCTCCAAGACTGAGTTATGCCAAGTCCATGACCCCTGTCTGCATCCCTGTCTCCAGCACCACTCCCCCCTCTCTCTTTCCTCCTCAGAGCAAACAAATCCATTTAGCAAGTGTGTCCTGTGATAAAGACATGACGGTCACCCATCCACTCATTACAAAAACACTGAGGCTCAGCCAACATTGATCCTACAGGGAACACAGGCATAAACTCAGACTCCGATCCTCCCAGCCGAGCCTCAGTGGAGCCTGGACTCCCAGCCTCCTGAGTCAAGGAAACAGAGGTTCCTAGCCGAGCCACCTTGGATGCAGCCGCACACAAACTGAACTCATCAATGCCCCTTGCTCTCAGTTGTGAGTAAGAGGGGAAGTGGTGTTTCACAACCCTGGACATCAAGTGCAGTCTCCAGGCTTTGGGGTGTGCCCTGGCCTCTGTCTATCTGCCCAGGCTCTCCAACCCACACTGGCCTCTTACCCAACCTCCTCCTAGGGCCAAACTCAATCCTGCCTCTCAATTTCTGCTGCCTTCCCCAACACACTGCTCCCCAAAATGAGCAGGGCTGGCTCTCGGTTATCATGCTGGTGCCAGCAGCAATGCCACCCCACTGACATAATTCTGAGTCCCAACCTAGGCACTCCAGCTGTCTTTGCCACACCTGGCCTGTTTGGGCTCTGGCTCTTGCTCTTTTCTTTCATGTGCATGTGTTTTGAGGTTTTGAGTTTCTCCCACTGCAGAACTGCAGCTGTGGCAGGGTAGAGCTCATGAGGGTGACATTCTGAGCCACATCCAATCCCATCAGGACTGTTCACTGGGGTGACTGCTGGAACACAGTGATGAGTGAACACATGGGAGGTGGTTGGACCCACCTTGCCTCTGAGTGGCTTCCTTTCAGGACAGGAATGTAGGCATGGGAGCCCCTGGCGTGGGATGCTTTGCACAAGGCGTGACCATGGGCTCTCTTTCCTGGCAAAAATGGCTCCACTCAGCATGGAGAGCACTGTCATTCCTGGTGGCTAACAACAGCCCTGGACCCCAGAAAGGAACCCACACTCAAGATTAACGTCTGAGTGTGCGTGTCCTCGAGGAAATGAGGTCTCCTGATCCCAGGTGCAAAGGGGTAAGTCCTCTAACTCCAGGGGCCATGAAGGGACATCTGAGTTTCCCTTGTCCTTCTTTCCCTCTCTAACTAACCACAGTTAGGACCCTGGCCTCATTCCCCAGTGAGGATCATTAGGCTCCATAAAGGACAGTCTCTAAGATGCTCAGTGGACCAACACCCTCTGCACAACCCATAACCCTATTCACCCAAGAGGCAAGAGGATTTCTATTCAGGAAAACCAGGAAAGGGAGAGCCTTTCTCAAGGACACAAGGACATTAGTGAGTGAGGGAGTGATTAATGGATGGAGAACTATTTCCAACACCAACTTGCAGGAGCATATATGGCCCCCTGGAGAATTCTGCAGTGTGTTGGTGATTAAGGAGAACGTGTGAATTCAGGGGTCACTAGGTCCTCTCAGCCATAAGGAGGGAAACTGCCATAAAGGAACTAGGACAAGGGTGCGAGGAATGCTCACTGGTGGGAGATCGGAAGGAAGGAAAGTGTACTCATTAGAAAAGTGTCGCCTGAAAATTCTTAGCCAGCCAAAAGTCGTGCGAACTTGTGTGGGAAAAGAGTCTTTGCACAGTGATGAAGCTAAGAGCTCACATGATGGAACACAGCATCAACTGGGACCAAATCCAATATCTGATATTCTTGTAGGAAGAGGAGAGTCTGGACCCAGATACCAGGGAGACTGGGGGATACCGGATATGTGAGGTTGGAGCCAGGGCGGGATGCCCATATGGGAACCACAGATCGTGGGCAGCAATAGGAGAGTGGGCAAGGGCTGGGAGAGTTGGGGAGACAGTCCCCTTGAAACCTGGGAGGGGTTATGGCACTGGGACAGCCCAACACCTACTGTGTTGAGCCTCTGGAGCTCAATGGAAGACACTTCCTCTGTTGTCGGCCACCCAGTTAACAGAGTTTGGTTGCAGCAGCATAGGACCCAGCTGAAGGTCTGAGCATGTTGGCCATGCAGGTTGGATCTGGACCACAGACACCCTCATCAGAGATTGTAGGATCTCAGCCCTGAGGCAAGACAGGCACTAAGTCAGGCCAGGTGGGGAAACGGATAGGCACACACTCTGGGGGCTGGTGCCTGTGTTACTGGGAGCACTTCTGATCGCAATTCCCTGATCTGCTGCCAACACAGGCTACAGACGAGGGTACAGAAACACAGACCACGGATCTGCCCCACTCAGTGGGCCCAGGCCAACACCACACCCAGCAGCCTCGTGCCATACCCAATGAGTCTCGAAGCGGCCCCCTCTTCCCATCCTGAGAGCTCTTCCCTTCCTCATGTGCCAATAGCTCCCTACTGTCACTGGCAATATCTACTCTGTAAGATGTCAACATCCGTGGGTACTGTTCTCTCATCCCAGGACAGTGTGGTCCCACACACCCTGGTGAAATGGGCCACCTGGAGGCTGGACCTGGAGGTTGTTGAGGCTGAATGGCAGCGGTGGTCCTCTGGCACTTAATATTATTTAAGTTAAAAAAAAAAAAAAAAAAAAAAAAAAAAAAAAAAAAACGGGTCTTGGTGCTCAAAAATGTTTGATTTGCATATTCTCATTCCCTAACCCCAATATTTTCATTATTTCCTCACATATGAAATCTTACTAGCATAAAGGTAATTTCGCATTAAACAAAGTGGATTGAAATAACATTGGTAAAAATAATCAATCACCATACTTTCAATTTTTGTTCTGCTTTCCTATTAGAAACCACTTGGATACAAGAGAACAGAGGACAGACTCATGGAAATGCTTGAAATGACAAGAAGCTCCCACTCAAGCTCAGCATTCAGTCCTGGACAGGGTAAGACCAGGCCACTTTGACATCTGTGCCAAAGAGTCTACCAGACAGAATCCTCTGACTGATCCCTGACTGAGCCATAGGAACTGGCTAGAAAAGCCTTCACATCCTCAATACATTCTTCACGTCAGAATACTTGACAACCATTGATATCCATCTCTCGTTAACTTGCTCCCCAGCCAACCATTCTTCAACAAATTCAAAGGAGTAACTCATGCAAGCACACAGAAAGGGGTGTTCACTACACACATCCATGTGCGAAAAAGACAACTGGTATTTCTTGTTTGGGCTATTTCAAATGAAATCCCTTCTGCATGACCTCCACAAACCAAAGGAAAATATTTGTGAAATTCCCACGTAGAAGACAAGATACACTTGCCAAGGAGGCAGTGGCAAGAATTTTGACACTCCAAATGTAGAGTGTGTGTTTAGGAAGCAGTCACAGTTTCCATGAGAGAGTCCCATGAAATCAATTAGGAAGATCCATGCTCTAGCCCTACCATGCAAGTGATGTGACTTGAAAGAGTCACTTAGTCTTAGTAACCATCATCACTAACAACTAAGTCAATGAATAAAGGTCCTCAGGTGCCAAGCTACAAAATGTGGGATGAGCATGGATGAGGATGGGTGGGAGAAGTCTCCAACTCTAACACAATTAGGGAAGGATGTGCTGACCTCAAGTGGCTGGGGGGCTGGGATCCTGCCACAGAGGGGGATTCCAAACCTCACATCCCCTGACCCAGGCCAGAAGACCAGGTAGAGTCCAAGGACCCTGGGGTGGCCCAATGGCAATAAAGGTCAAAAGGAACTAGGGATCTGCCTGGTCCCTCAATCCCCTACTCTGAGCAGGGCTGCATGACGAGGCCAGAGGCCATCCACAGCAATCTGCCTTTACAGGAAAACAGGGACTGCAGGCTGCCTCTGGCTCACTGAATCAGGGTGGTGTTTTCATAAAGCAAGACCACTTCCTCACATTTGACCAGCAGCTCATGTGTTGACAGCACAATGACTGACTTGACTCAGGCCCTGATGAATGAAATAGAAAATTCATAGCAAACCCATCTTTAGCTCTTCCACATCATCAGGGGCTCTGATTCAATTCCGTCCAGAAAGGTGTCTGAAATGATTTCTAAACATGCTGGGGACTCACCTCTGTGTGGAACTTTTCAGGAAAAAGGGGATCAAATCTCATGAAGCAACTCTTCTCTCTTCTAGCCCATGGGCAATGCAAGGAACCTGCATGATACCAGAGGCTCACTTCTCTCTTCTCATGTCTTCTGGAAAGGATTCGTTAATGCTTCCTGCAAGGTGAAGCAGAAGCCTGCATCCCCAGCTGCACAGAAGTGTTTTAGGGCAGTGTCTCCCTTAAAACCCAAAAATAAAAAAACAGGTCATTCAACAGGCACATGGATTCGAGTACATGTTCAATGATCCCTCCTCCCTGGAGCCTTCCACATGCCCATCTTCCACATTCACAGAGCAATGCTTGGCCATTCTCAAGACCAGGAGACCATGATGCTCCTCACCAGGAAGTCAATAAGGAACATGAAGAGAGCAGCATGGATTGCAGAAGGTGGCACATCAAGGATCTTCAGCTCTGCTGCTAGAACACAAGAGCTTAACTTCAGTATTGACTTTTTGCCAACTACCAAGTACGATAGCAGTGTCAAGCCCAATATGCAGATATGCAAGTAGTAGGTGACACCCCGCATCCATTCACAAAAGTGGGCAACATCTGCATCAGAACAAGGAAGTATCTTACCCTTACTCATAAAAATCATCAGAAACAAAATAAAATGGATGCAAGACTTCTCATTTCACTATTAGGTAGCTGTTGGAATTCCCTATTAAATAATACCTCCTCCAAAATAAAAAGTATCTCAGACATGTGTCAACTATTCAATGGATGACATTTTAAAAACTATGGACTTTACTTAATATTTATGTATGCTATATCCCTGCCTAAGGCTCTATGAGAAAGGAGCACATAGAATTGGATCTTTGAAAATCTCACATTTGCTGATAAATATTACTGCTGATCTCAGGCATGGCGAAGTGAAAAGTGGGACTTTGGATATTCCAAGAATGCTATGTTGTGGGATTGGTGTCCCTGATTCATACATAGCATATGGTTTCTATGAAATCCAGTGAGGGAGCAGGAGTAACGAAGCTGATTGCACAGATGACCTCAGGGAATACTGACAGATAGGCCAAATGAAAAATATGCTCCAGCTAACCATTGGTATTTGGGCTTCTGATCCCAGTCCTGTTTTTAAAAAAGGTGCAGACAGGCAGTGTTCATTAAAAACTGTCTACCATGTAAAAGTGGGTAATTTAAATGGCATCTAGTTACACATCTGATAGAATGGTCTGGCAACATATGAATTTCATTCTAACAACAACAACAACAACAAAACATAGAAAATGAGACATAAAGATAAAACCTTGTCTTCACCAGGATGCCTAAAAATAGGTTTTATTTGGCTCATGCCAATAAATATCTTTCAATAGAATTTCTGATTTCTGAATGAATCCATTCAACTTCATACTGCACAGATCACAAGGTTTTCTTTACAGAATATTCTCTTCTTCTTCTTAAAGCCTCACATAGAAAATGTCTCACAGGACATAGGAGGGGAATGACCCAAAGGATGAGAGAATGGCTGGAACCGTTCTCAAATGTGCCCATGTAGCCTAAAGTTTGAAGGCATCTAATTGTACTCTAAAACAATTATGAACCTATTCGATCCATTATTAATAAATATCACCACTTTACCACTTGAACCAAATCACAGAAAATTGGAAACAGATGATCATTGGCTTTGATACCTTTACTTCTGTTTCATTACTCAGAGTCGATCAACTCTATACTTCAAGTGACACAGATTTATTACAGAATGCCTAAGATCCTAAGGATCTATTTTAGCTCAGCCCATGGTATTGCTTCATTATTTTATTATTTTGTAAGTAATAAAATATAACTTCATGTTGGATGATATATTCAAGCCATGAATATATCATCCAACATTGTTCTTCCCAAAATATTAGCCCAATTTCTGCGCGCGCTCACTTACTGTTCAGGAATTTTACTAATTGTTTGAAGGTTCTAGAGGACCTGTTAGACTCCTAATGGACAAACCATACAACATACTCCAGAGAACGGACGAGTGCCATAAGAAGAAAATAAGGTCAGCCTACAGCAATGGGCAGCTGCCTGCCCTCGGCTGGGAGGAGCCCTGGCCATGGCACCAGGGCTGCTGGGCAGCAGAAGCCTCCACAGCCCTGCAGGGAGCCTGGAGCACAGCTCTGCCTAACCATGCTCAGCCCTGGACAGATGCACATGAGTTCCCATCACAGGCTCGAGTGTGACAGTCCCAGGTGCATGCCTGTCATGCCAGCCACCAGGGAGGCTGAGGCAAGAGGAACGTTTGAGGTCAGCCTTGGCAACTTAGACCCCGAGGCAAAGGGGAAATACTTTTACAGGGGTCTCTGAGGGTGTAGCTCAGGTAGGTCACTTGCCTCACAGGCTCAAGGCCCTGGGTTCAATCCCCAGAACCCACGTACACACAAAAAGTGAACTTGGAATATTGTTTAGAATGATGGATCAGGTACACACAAGGACTTCAATATGACCTCTCAGAGGAGCTCAATTTGAGATCAGACTGAACAAAAGACCACCTGGACCATTGACTCAGTGTCTGAAACCCTCTGTGAGCATGGGAAGCACTGCTGGCAAGACACCAGAGGGCCAAAGCACTTGTGCCCCCTGCAGGGGCGTCTCTTGTCTACCGCCAAAGACTGTTCCCCTCCTGGGGCAGCTGAGAGCAAGCTGGGCCTTGGAGCAAGGACTAGTGCTTTAGATATAGACTATGCAAGCAAGGGGCAATGTCTTTAATAAAACTAAAATTAAAAAGTCACATTGAAAAAATTTTAAAAAGAAGAAAATAAGGTCAAGTAGAGGAAGCCCATTTTCACAGGAAAAAATCCCCCAGTGAAAAGCATCAGAATAGATACCAAGAAAAATACCAACAAAAACAGTGTGCTCCCACTATGTATCTACTCAACATGCAAAAGTTAGAAAGCTAGATAATACAATCCTGGCCACAGGTAGAGCTATGCAGAAGAGCCACCTGGCAGTGCTTAGTCAAAGAAGTAAACATGCACACTTTGACCTAGAAATTCCACCTGTGTGTAAACCAGGCGGTGCTTAAGCAGTTTCACAAGGGGACATGCACAGGGAAATTTATCCTCAGGTTCTTATAGAGTTGTCTGTGCTTACAGGGAGTTGATGGTTGTCAAGATGCCCACAGCTGCGAAAGTCAAAAGCTAAAAAAATAATAGATGCCAACCTGGATATATTAATAATCCCGTATCTATGATCACCTTCATAAGGTAGCTTCCCAACTTCTGTGTGGAAGTGAGTTCCTCCTTGGCCCTTACACTGTTGTGGAGACCACTAGGAGTTCAGCTTTGTGCAGGATCATCTGACCTGGACTTTTGGCAAGACCTGTACAGCCCTCACACATGCTCAGATGCTACAGGACTTTTCAGACCAGTCCAGACAACAGTAGGCATCCATTCATTGTCTGCACTCTACAGATTCCTAGATGCACGACATTCATTACAATCAAATGCAGAATTTTCATCAAAAACTAATATATATATCATTCCAATCTGAATCAAGAAAATCGGAAATATCCCCAAATCCAAAGAGTGGATCCCCATTGTGATGCTACAAGTTGAAAATTCCACAGCTGACCTCATGGGATGGTTCACAGTCAAAAGACAGCTGCATGAAAAATATTACATGACCATCCTGCTATGTGAAAAGTGGCATGTGAAGTACACATGCATGTCTTCCTCAGACATGGGTTCATTTGCAAGACACCTTGTGCAATTGAAAATACTCCAAAAGGGGAGAAATCAGAACCATGTCTCCAAAGTATTTCAGCAGAGACCAACTCCATCTGTCTATCTATCTCACAGTGAGTGTGTGTGCTCTTGTGTGTGTTTGTGTGTCTTTGTTTGTGTTTGTACCATCACAGCTGATACTTCATTGCCCCCATTGGAAAACTGACTCAGATAATGCCATCTGCCAAACTCCTAAAAACCAAAGTTCTTGCTGATAGAATGAAACATTCCTTCCTGTTGGTTTGGATGTGTCCTTTAGGAATCACTGCTACATTTAGTATACTCAAATCATCACAGTAGAACAGGTAACAAAAACATATATATTTTAAAATAATAATAATATATTAATGGAAACAACAAATACAGGATAGAGTAACAACTGTGTTACTAAACAAGGTCAAGGACAATGGCAAACTATAGATTCAAACTTTGAAGAAAATAGTAATCAATGTAAATATTCCTGGGCTGCCTCAGCCCCGCCCAGGCTCACAGCCCCAGAATGGTTTTGCAAGCATCCTCAGGAGGGCTGGAGCCTTCTTTGCAGGACGAGAGGGAGGTTGAGGCTCGATCCACCCATCATTCTTTTGGGAGAGGCTCCTTTTCCTCAGCACAAAGTTGGATTTTTTGTGAGCATTCTTGGCATAAAATACGTTGGCCTCTGCTGGAATCCTCAGCTCTGGGGAGAGAGGGGTGTACAAAAAGAAGGTGGCACTCAGGAGGTGCTCCCTAGGACACGCCAACATCTGAGAGCCTGTGCCAGAAAAGGCCAGAGCCACACACCTGAGAGCTCTCCAATTCAGCACCAATACCAACAAAGACAGCCTCCACAGTCCTCCCTGAGGAAGAACTAGGCAGAGCACTTCAACAGACCTAATGTCTGTTCCTACCGAAGGCTTTGGACTCCAGAATATCTCAGGTCCTCTTGCATCTGCCAAAGCACACCACTAGGGTTTGCATCTGAAATCTCCCACAAAAGGCTCCTGTGCCGAAGATTCAGTCCCCACATGAGCCATCTTCATAGGTGGGTTTGGAGGGAAGCATTGGATGGTGAGTGCTCTGATGTCAACATGAAATTCTCATTCAAGATGAATACACTACTGGGGGGTGGGAGGGACTGGAAGAAAGGTTGAGCATGGTTGGAGTAAGACCTAAACAGGGTTGTGCCCTGGGCAACAGTACCTTGTTCCTGTTGGCTCCACTGAATCCTCATTCTCCAAGGAGAGGTCCTCCCTCTCCATCTTTCTCTCTCTCCCTCTCTGCCAGCCTCGTTCTCTCTCTCCCAGTCTATGCCTTTGTGGCAAGGGCTGAGGAGCTCTCCACTGCCACACACTAGAGCTTTATGGACAGCCTCAGTGCACAACCAAAGAGAAAGCTATGAAACCCAGAGAAAAAAGGCCTAGGATTCCTCCTCTGAGTTATTTTCCTCAAGTATGGCCACAGTGAGGACAGGCTGACCAGCACGGATACCATGTTAGAGCCATGCTTCTGCGTTGGTGGAGCCCGCCTCCATGTGAACCAGGCTTCTGAGAATGGAGGCCACATTCCAAATACTGCCCTACTGAGAACAATGGTTCCAAAGACCAGCAAAGGGACTGCTTCCCTCCAACATGGTGTATGGCCCAGTGGTGCCATGACCCCGAGTGGGGGAATACAACAGCCGCTTCTCCTTCCTCTGAACATGTGTTTCCTGTCGCCCTCCTCTAACCTAGAGCCTGTTCTCCATCCCTTCTGGGTTGGATGTGGAGATCTCTGCTATGAATTTCTTAGGCTACCAAGGCCCCAGACAGACTTCCTCTTCCATAGACTCTACTAACCTAACAGTAGGTTAAGATAGGAGACAAGTGATCCTAGAACTCATAGGGATGGTGGTCTTCAGGGTACATAGGCTGGGATAATGGCTGCTGTGGTGTTTGGCTCACAAAAACCAACCAACCAACCAACGAAAAAGCGCTGGCATTATTGTCAGATGAGCTCTGTGGCTACGTGCTCAGGAAGCCCTCATCTGACTTTAGTTAGGGATCACAACCTGGCTATTGTGATCACTCCTTGCCTAGTGGACTCAGGTGCGTAAGACCATGGAATTTATGCAAAAACAGATGATTCAGGCTGTCTCCCAGGCTGTGTTTTCTTCCCAATTTCATCCTGTTACTGCTTGCTAGAATCCTGGCAATGCTCTGCCCAGGCAGTGGTTTTTTGGTCACACAGAAGGCTTTCAATAGTACTGCTTCAGTCCACAAAATGCCAGTTCCCTCTTTAGCCCATGCATTCCCATGTTCCTTTGAAACCACTCCTATCCCAGACCATGAAAACACACTGCTCCTGGAGAGAGGCTTTCCTCCTCACTCCTCAAAGATGTCAGCTTTGGATGCCTGTTCATGTCCAGGGGAGGGCACCTGGTGGGGAGCCGCAATATCCACCGGGGTATACCATTGGACCTCAAGACCTTCCACCAGCAGAAGTGCAGTTGGCTTTGTGCACGAACCCAACACACATGTTGGAGTGTTCTTGGGGGTCAGAGACTACTCTTTGTTGCTAAGAGTTGACCTGAGTCCACATCCTGACCCTTGCTCTCTGCTATCTGATTGTCTCACTTACTCTGACGACGAGAGATGATTTGGCCCAGCTCATAATCCTCTGGATTCTCCTCAGTAAGGAAGTGTAGGTTGAGGGCGCTGCGGATGACGACAGGAGCCCTATCGTGGCAGGTCACCTGGAGCAGCATGGGAGACAGGCCTTCAGGAAATGGGCCTTGAAGTGAGTACTCAAGGACAGTGGGCAGGGGCATTCTGGAGGCACCTCCACTCTAAATACAAGGGCAACATCCATGACCCTACTACCCGAGGCTGACCTCCTGCTCATCGTGTGGGCTCTTCCCACAGGCTACTAGCCCAATCCTTGTACATAGGACTTCCTGGGCCTGCCATTGCTCTTTGTGGAGCTGCACTCCTCTCGGAGTGAAAGGACCCCACTACCTGCATACAGATGCAATCTCATCCCACAAGTTGGGAGGAATGGGACAATAGCCTCCAAGATCCCAGGTCTGCCCGAGGATGCAGGCGGCATTGGGAATGGCCTAGGCACAAAACCTAGAGGCTTTGGTCTGGATTGCCAGGGCCAAAAACAGACCCAGGAACATGACCACACACAGGAGAGCTGAAAGATAGCCACGAGAGCTCCTGGCCTCCAGAGGCTCAGTGCTGGCTGGGATGTAGGAGGGCACCTCATCCGGCAAGGGTGGTCATTGGGTTACCTGGACATTTAGTGTGCTTGCTCCACATCCATATCGACTCTGCAGAGAGACTCTCTCAGCTCCTTGTTCAAGGAACATGGAGAACCTCACACTGCTGTCCTCCTCCATAGACGTCAGCATCCCATACAAGGGAACCTGCAACCTAGTTCCTGTCCTATTCTCATCTGTCACCCATACCTGTCCCTGCCCTTCTGGACTGCATGCTGCCACCTGACACACAGACTCCCTCAGACATGGCAGTGGACAAGCTGCTGCACTCGCTCATCTCAGCTCCAGCCCTTCACACTGACCTCTCCCTTCTTGATTCCCATCTATCCTCCTGATCATCCAGAAGCTCCAAATTCAAGAGGGCATGAGTAGTCCATGGTATTGGACCAGTGTCTGCTCCCCACCCAGGTGTAAGCACCACGGGACACCCCTGCTCCCAGGCTTACCAGAACACTCTTGGCCATCTCTGGACTTTCGGTTTCTAAGTGGACACGAATTAAGCAGGTGTCTCCCACCTGCTTGTGGGAAAGCGGCCTGGAGGACTTGCAGGTTGATTCTGAGAACTGTGGGGGATGGAACATCAGCAAACCCAGAAACAGAAAGCCACCCCAGACTGTCAGTTGGCTCTATGGGCTTCCAGCAAATATGTCCAGGTGCTGAGGCTTCTTATTTCCTCAGGTCGGAGTGGAATGGCAGCACATGCACAGCTTGAATAAGGTGGGTGTTTACCTCCTTTCCCTTGACCTGGGGGCGTTTCCTCACCATGAAATATTGTATTCCCAGATTCATGGACAGACACACGAGTGAGTGGTCAGAGACCTTGATTTCTGCAGAGCGAAGTGGAGAGAATTGTTAGGTGGCACTCAAGGATTATACCACAAAACACCCACAACCCCTGAGAGTCTCCGCCAGGCCCATCACACTTTGGTATTTTGGGGCCAAGGCCCACTTTCTCTTGGCTGTCAGTTATCCTGAGCCCACTGTGGATCATGTCTCCCCACTGTCTGATTGTCCTACTTACTCTCATGCTCAGACATCATATACAGCAGCTCAATGATGTCCACATCCTCATGCTGCAACAAATTTTGGTCCAAGGCCCTGCGGATGAGGCTTGTCACCATCTCCTGAAAGGTCACCTGGATCAGGGTGGGACAAATGTCATCAGAGAATGGCTTTTAGAAGAGCTACCCAGAAGACTGTGGTCAAACATTCAGGAGAAATCTCAGCTACATATACAAGGGCACAATCTTGTTATCCTGCTACCTGAGTGTGTCCTCCATATACCACCTGGGTTCTTGCAATGTGCTACTAGAACAATCCTGGTACAAATATCTGCCTGTACCTGCCATCTCCCCTCCCCCTGGGGAGCCACATTCCACTCATGTCAAAGGACCAAACTGCCTATGCACAGACACACTCTCATCTCACTGAGATGAGAGCAATGGGCCAGGGATCTGCGCACCAAGTGTGATCTGGGATGCAGGCTGCCTTTGTGGGTGGAAGAGGCAGATGCACTGAAAATTTGGGTCCTGACTGCCACGACACAAAACAGACTCAGATACAAGAGTGTGCACTTGAGTGCTTCATAATAGCTTTGAGAGGCCCTGGCCTCTGGAAGCTCGGTGCGGGTCTGGTTGTCATGATGTACTTGACTCAGCACTGGCAGTCACTGAACATGTCTCCTCTGCAGCTGGACACCTGCAGCATTAGCGTGTCTATTGCACATCCATAGAAATTCTGCCAAGAACCCCTTTAGCTCCGTATTTACATACATGCAAAGCCTAACATTCCGAAGCTTTGGCATGACCCCCCAGGTGATCCCGACCCCAAATTCCTACACCTAGTCATGCTAAGGAGGTTCTCTTCCCTGCCACCAGGAACACATCCCCTCCTACACATGTGACAAGTCACTGCCACCTCCTCTGCTCCAACTTCACTCATTGAGAATACCAAGTTCTAGGCACTGCAGCCTGCACCCTGGACATATCTCTGCCTTCATCTGTCCACAGCACTTCCGTCTGCACTTCTGGCCTGCAAAACCCACAATACACAGGCCCACTCACCACTGAAGCTGGGCATGCTGATGCTCTCCCTCCTCAGGTCAAGCCCTTAAGACGGACCTCTCTCTTCTTTATTTCCCACCATAGCCCTGGGGTTGGCTGTGTCTCCTGCCTTCCACTGTGTGGACACCCAGGAGGCAGCCCTGCTGTCGGGCTTACCGGGATGCGCTTTGTCTCCCTCAGGCTCTGTCCCTCTAGGAGGACGTGAACAACGCGGCTGTCTTCCACCTGCTCGCTGGAGTGAAGCAGTGAGGAGCTGCTGGGGTCCTGGATGCCACTGCCACAGAAGGTTCCAAGAACTGTGGGGGATGACAACATCAGCAAAGCCCAGCAACTGCACCCCACCCAGCCTGGCAGTTGGCTCTGTGGGCATTCTACAACATCCATCCAGAACCTGAGGTTCTTGTCCCCTTGGAGGATGTGGAGTGGCACCAGGAGTAAAGACTGAAGAAGGTGGCTGTTTTGGGAACAAGAGATCCAGCACCTGCTGGGTGGGGATGAAATCCCAGGAGATTAACCCCATGTTGCTGCTGAAATGTAGGTTCCTCCCACAAATGACAGGCAGGAGCTCATTCCTAAGCTGGTCCTGCCTGTAAGGTTCAAGGCTCTGAACCCTGAAGGGCTCCTCCGTGTTCTGATCATTTTCACCCTGGGTTGGGACCAAGAATGGTGGGTTCAAAATGGAAATGGTGACAAACAGAAAAATGACTTGTGCCAATACACTAGAGTCAAAGCACAATGGGACAGTTCCCATCAGTACAAACACACACACACACACACACACACACACACACACACACACAGAGTCAGAATAGGAGTCCTGGGCCATTCATCAGGGATCAGACTAGAGGGCCTGCTGGGCTCACCTGCCCTGTGCTACTCACTGTTACTCTTGAGCTCCTCTGCGACAATCGCCAGAGGCTCTGGCGTCTAAGATGAAGCCTCACCCAGTGTATCCACAAAAGGGCTAGTTGGCCCCCCTGAGATTCCTGGGAGCCTGAGGCTCGGCATTGTCTGCAACCACAGGAGAACATCCTTCTCCCTCCACTGGCTCCAACCAAGTGATCTCGGATGGCTTGGTCAGTGAAGTGGGTGCCTGGATACCAGGGTTCCATGTTCTGTTTGATCCATTGTCAAGGCAATGATGTCATTTCCTGTGCCCATACCTGAGCCTCTTTTCACATAAGACCACTTTCAACAGCCCTATGGGCTGCCGATTTCTCCTCCATGCCTACCCATCTCAGGTGCGCAGGTGTTCACCAACAACTCCCCAAACATCCCCACCAGCATCTGCCCTGCTTGGTGCCACTAGAGTTCCAGCTTGGAGCCTTCAAAAATGCATTCACAACCAGTCCTTCCCTCTCAGCAGCTTTTGGACCCTGGTCCCATCATTGTGCAACTCATGGTGTGCCCAGTCTTTTCTGGAAAGTAGGGTAGCATCTAATCTCTAGGGTTTATTGTGTCTATTGGCCCATAACACCCTCTGTTCTCTCTGAAACCAGAGATGGGACTCACAGGTGGCTAAAGCACAAATGTAGAGATGGGATAATCACAAGAAAGGGAGAGACAAAGAATGCACCCTAACTCAATCAGGCCTGTGTCCCACACAGGGACATGGCCAATGTCCGTCCCATCGTGGCTGCAGTTCCCTCTCTACACCATGGCAAGTTGGAGGGGACTGAGATGCAGAGGCTGCTCCCCTCTGCCATACAACTTCCCAAGGCTTCTCCTAAGATTTCAAAAGGGCCAAGTGTGTCTAGTGTTGGGGTCTCACAGAGACTCCGAGGTACCACAGCATCCTGCTGCCCAGAACCGGTTCACCCCTCACCTCAAGGGGGCTCAGCCTCTGGATTCATGGGAATTGAAGTGGGTACAGGTGATGGGATATCACCTCCAAGACTGAGTTATGCCAAGTCCATGACCCCTGTCTGCATCCCTGTCTCCAGCACCACTCCCCCCTCTCTCTTTCCTCCTCAGAGCAAACAAATCCATTTAGCAAGTGTGTCCTGTGATAAAGACATGACGGTCACCCATCCTCTCATTACAAAAACACTGAGGCTCAGCCAACATGGATCCTACAGGGAACACAGGCATAAACTCAGACTCCGATCCTCCCAGCCGAGCCTCAGTGGAGCCTGGACTCCCAGCCTCCTGAGTCAAGGAAACAGAGGTTCCTAGCCGAGCCACCTTGGATGCAGCCGCACACAAACTGAACTCATCAATGCCCCTTTCTCTCAGTTGTGAGTAAGAGGGGAAGTGGTGTTTCACAACCCTGGACATCAAGTGCAGTCTCCAGGCTTTGGGGTGTGCCCTGGCCTCTGTCTATCTGCCCAGGCTCTCCAACCCACACTGGCCTCTTACCCAACCTCCTCCTAGGGCCAAACTCAATCCTGCCTCTCAATTTCTGCTGCCTTCCCCAACACACTGCTCCCCAAAATGAGCAGGGCTGGCTCTCGGTTATCATGCTGGTGCCAGCAGCAATGCCACCCCACTGACATAATTCTGAGTCCCAACCTAGGCACTCCAGCTGTCTTTGCCACACCTGGCCTGTTTGGGCTCTGGCTCTTGCTCTTTTCTTTCATGTGCATGTGTTTTGAGGTTTTGAGTTTCTCCCACTGCAGAACTGCAGCTGTGGCAGGGTAGAGCTCATGAGGGTGACATTCTGAGCCACATCCAATCCCATCAGGACTGTTCACTGGGGTGACTGCTGGAACACAGTGATGAGTGAACACATGGGAGGTGGTTGGACCCACCTTGCCTCTGAGTGGCTTCCTTTCAGGACAGGAATGTAGGCATGGGAGCCCCTGGCGTGGGATGCTTTGCACAAGGCGTGACCATGGGCTCTCTTTCCTGGCAAAAATGGCTCCACTCAGCATGGAGAGCACTGTCATTCCTGGTGGCTAACAACAGCCCTGGACCCCAGAAAGGAACCCACACTCAAGATTAACGTCTGAGTGTGCGTGTCCTCGAGGAAATGAGGTCTCCTGATCCCAGGTGCAAAGGGGTAAGTCCTCTAACTCCAGGGGCCATGAAGGGACATCTGAGTTTCCCTTGTCCTTCTTTCCCTCTCTAACTAACCACAGTTAGGACCCTGGCCTCATTCCCCAGTGAGGATCATTAGGCTCCATAAAGGACAGTCTCTAAGATGCTCAGTGGACCAACACCCTCTGCACAACCCATAACCCTATTCACCCAAGAGGCAAGAGGATTTCTATTCAGGAAAACCAGGAAAGGGAGAGCCTTTCTCAAGGACACAAGGACATTAGTGAGTGAGGGAGTGATTAATGGATGGAGAACTATTTCCAACACCAACTTCCAGGAGCATATATGGCCCCCTGGAGAATTCTGCAGTGTGTTGGTGATTAAGGAGAACGTGTGAATTCAGGGGTCACTAGGTCCTCTCAGCCATAAGGAGGGAAACTGCCATAAAGGAACTAGGACAAGGGTGCGAGGAATGCTCACTGGTGGGAGATCGGAAGGAAGGAAAGTGTACTCATTAGAAAAGTGTCGCCTGAAAATTCTTAGCCAGCCAAAAGCCGTGCGAACTTGTGTGGGAAAAGAGTCTTTGCACAGTGATGAAGCTAAGAGCTCACATGATGGAACACAGCATCAACTGGGACCAAATCCAATATCTGATATTCTTGTAGGAAGAGGAGAGTCTGGACCCAGATACCAGGGAGACTGGGGGATACCGGATATGTGAGGTTGGAGCCAGGGCGGGATGCCCATATGGGAACCACAGATCGTGGGCAGCAATAGGAGAGTGGGCAAGGGCTGGGAGAGTTGGGGAGACAGTCCCCTTGAAACCTGGGAGGGGTTATGGCACTGGGACAGCCCAACACCTACTGTGTTGAGCCTCTGGAGCTCAACGGAAGACACTTCCTCTGTTGTCGGCCACCCAGTTAACAGAGTTTGGTTGCAGCAGCCTAGGACCCAGCTGAAGGTCTGAGCATGTTGGCCATGCAGGTTGGATCTGGACCACAGACACCCTCATCAGAGATTGTAGGGTCTCAGCCCTGAGGCAAGACAGGCACTAAGTCAGGCCAGGTGGGGAAACGGATAGGCACACACTCTGGGGGCTGGTGCCTGTGTTACTGGGAGCACTTCTGATCGCAATTCCCTGATCTGCTGCCAACACAGGCTACAGAGGAGGGTACAGAAACACAGACCACGGATCTGCCCCACTCAGTGGGCCCAGGCCAACACCACACCCAGCAGCCTCGTGCCATACCCAATGAGTCTCGAAGCGGCCCCCTCTTCCCATCCTGAGAGCTCTTCCCTTCCTCATGTGCCAATAGCTCCCTACTGTCACTGGCAATATCTACTCTGTGAGATGTCAACATCCGTGGGTACTGTTCTCTCATCCCAGGACAGTGTGGTCCCACACACCCTGGTGAAATGGGCCACCTGGAGGCTGGACCTGGAGGTTGTTGAGGCTGAATGGCAGCGGTGGTCCTCTGGCACTTAATATTATTTAAGTTAAAAAAAAAAAAACAAAAACAAAAACAAAAAACGGGTCTTGGTGCTCAAAAATGTTTGATTTGCATATTCTCATCCCCTAACCCCAATATTTTCATTATTTCCTCACATATGAAATCTTACTAGCATAAAGGTAATTTCGTATTAAACAAAGTGGATTGAAATAACATTGGTAAAAATAATCAATCACCATACTTTCAATTTTTGTTCTGCTTTCCTATTAGAAACCACTTGGATACAAGAGAACAGAGGACAGACTCATGGAAATGCTTGAAATGACAAGAAGCTCCCACTCAAGCTCAGCATTCAGTCCTGGACAGGGTAAGACCAGGCCACTTTGACATCTGTGCCAAAGAGTCTACCAGACAGAATCCTCTGACTGATCCCTGACTGAGCCATAGGAACTGGCTAGAAAAGCCTTCACATCCTCAATACATTCTTCACGTCAGAATACTTGACAACCATTGATATCCATCTCTCGTTAACTTGCTCCCCAGCCAACCATTCTTCAACAAATTCAAAGGAGTAACTCATGCAAGCACACAGAAAGGGGTGTTCACTACACACATCCATGTGCGAAAAAGACAACTGGTATTTCTTGTTTGGGCTATTTCAAATGAAATCCCTTCTGCATGACCTCCACAAATCAAAGGAAAATATTTGTGAAATTCCCACGTAGAAGACAAGATACACTTGCCAAGGAGGCAGTGGCAAGAATTTTGACACTCCAAATGTAGAGTGTGTGTTTAGGAAGCAGTCACAGTTTCCATGAGAGAGTCCCATGAAATCAATTAGGAAGATCCATGCTCTAGCCCTACCATGCAAGTGATGTGACTCGAAAGAGTCACTTAGTCTTAGTAACCATCATCACTAACAACTAAGTCAATGAATAAAGGTCCTCAGGTGCCAAGCTACAAAATGTGGGATGAGCATGGATGAGGATGGGTGGGAGAAGTCTCCAAC
Source organism: Urocitellus parryii (assembly GCF_045843805.1). Taxonomy (NCBI): domain Eukaryota; kingdom Metazoa; phylum Chordata; class Mammalia; order Rodentia; family Sciuridae; genus Urocitellus; species Urocitellus parryii. The sequence continues at coordinate 45,293,649 of NC_135548.1, forward strand.
TCTAACACAATTAGGGAAGGATGTGCTGACCTCAAGTGGCTGGGGGGCTGGGATCCTGCCACAGAGGGGGATTCCAAACCTCACATCCCCTGACCCAGGCCAGAAGACCAGGTAGAGTCCAAGGACCCTGGGGTGGCCCAGTGGCAATAAAGGTCAAAAGGAACTAGGGATCTGCCTGGTCCCTCAATCCCCTACTCTGAGCAGGGCTGCATGACGAGGCCAGAGGCCATCCACAGCAATCTGCCTTTACAGGAAAACAGGGACTGCAGGCTGCCTCTGGCTCACTGAATCAGGGTGGTGTTTTCATAAAGCAAGACCACTTCCTCACATTTGACCAGCAGCTCATGTGTTGACAGCACAATGACTGACTTGACTCAGGCCCTGATGAATGAAATAGAAAATTCATAGCAAACCCATCTTTAGCTCTTCCACATCATCAGGGGCTCTGATTCAATTCCGTCCAGAAAGGTGTCTGAAATGATTTCTAAACATGCTGGGGACTCACCTCTGTGTGGAACTTTTCAGGAAAAAGGGGATCAAATCTCATGAAGCAACTCTTCTCTCTTCTAGCCCATGGGCAATGCAAGGAACCTGCATGATACCAGAGGCTCACTTCTCTCTTCTCATGTCTTCTGGAAAGGATTCGTTAATGCTTCCTGCAAGGTGAAGCAGAAGCCTGCATCCCCAGCTGCACAGAAGTGTTTTAGGGCAGTGTCTCCCTTAAAACCCAAAAATAAAAAAACAGGTCATTCAACAGGCACATGGATTCGAGTACATGTTCAATGATCCCTCCTCCCTGGAGCCTTCCACATGCCCATCTTCCACATTCACAGAGCAATGCTTGGCCATTCTCAAGACCAGGAGACCATGATGCTCCTCACCAGGAAGTCAATAAGGAACATGAAGAGAGCAGCATGGATTGCAGAAGGTGGCACATCAAGGATCTTCAGCTCTGCTGCTAGAACACAAGAGCTTAACTTCAGTATTGACTTTTTGCCAACTACCAAGTACGATAGCAGTGTCAAGCCCAATATGCAGATATGCAAGTAGTAGGTGACACCCCGCATCCATTCACAAAAGTGGGCAACATCTGCATCAGAACAAGGAAGTATCTTACCCTTACTCATAAAAATCATCAGAAACAAAATAAAATGGATGCAAGACTTCTCATTTCACTATTAGGTAGCTGTTGGAATTCCCTATTAAATAATACCTCCTCCAAAATAAAAAGTATCTCAGACATGTGTCAACTATTCAATGGATGACATTTTAAAAACTATGGACTTTACTTAATATTTATGTATGCTATATCCCTGCCTAAGGCTCTATGAGAAAGGAGCACATAGAATTGGATCTTTGAAAATCTCACATTTGCTGATAAATATTACTGCTGATCTCAGGCATGGCGAAGTGAAAAGTGGGACTTTGGATATTCCAAGAATGCTATGTTGTGGGATTGGTGTCCCTGATTCATACATAGCATATGGTTTCTATGAAATCCAGTGAGGGAGCAGGAGTAACGAAGCTGATTGCACAGATGACCTCAGGGAATACTGACAGATAGGCCAAATGAAAAATATGCTCCAGCTAACCATTGGTATTTGGGCTTCTGATCCCAGTCCTGTTTTTAAAAAAGGTGCAGACAGGCAGTGTTCATTAAAAACTGTCTACCATGTAAAAGTGGGTAATTTAAATGGCATCTAGTTACACATCTGATAGAATGGTCTGGCAACATATGAATTTCATTCTAACAACAACAACAACAACAAAACATAGAAAATGAGACATAAAGATAAAACCTTGTCTTCACCAGGATGCCTAAAAATAGGTTTTATTTGGCTCATGCAAATAAATATCTTTCAAAAGAATTTCTGATTTCTGAATGAATCCATTCAACTTCATACTGCACAGATCACAAGGTTTTCTTTACAGAATATTCTCTTCTTCTTCTTAAAGCCTCACATAGAAAATGTCTCACAGGACATAGGAGGGGAATGACCCAAAGGATGAGAGAATGGCTGGAACCGTTCTCAAATGTGCCCATGTAGCCTAAAGTTTGAAGGCATCTAATTGTACTCTAAAACAATTATGAACCTATTCGATCCATTATTAATAAATATCACCACTTTACCTCTTGAACCAAATCACAGAAAATTGGAAACAGATGATCATTGGCTTTGATACCTTTACTTCTGTTTCATTACTCAGAGTCGATCAACTCTATACTTCAAGTGACACAGATTTATTACAGAATGCCTAAGATCCTAAGGATCTATTTTAGCTCAGCCCATGGTATTGCTTCATTATTTTATTATTTTGTAAGTAATAAAATATAACTTCATGTTGGATGATATATTCAAGCCATGAATATATCATCCAACATTGTTCTTCCCAAAATATTAGCCCAATTTCTGCGCGCGCTCACTTACTGTTCAGGAATTTTACTAATTGTTTGAAGGTTCTAGAGGACCTGTTAGACTCCTAATGGACAAACCATACAACATACTCCAGAGAACGGACGAGTGCCATAAGAAGAAAATAAGGTCAGCCTACAGCAATGGGCAGCTGCCTGCCCTCGGCTGGGAGGAGCCCTGGCCATGGCACCAGGGCTGCTGGGCAGCAGAAGCCTCCACAGCCCTGCAGGGAGCCTGGAGCACAGCTCTGCCTAACCATGCTCAGCCCTGGACAGATGCACATGAGTTCCCATCACAGGCTCGAGTGTGACAGTCCCAGGTGCATGCCTGTCATGCCAGCCACCAGGGAGGCTGAGGCAAGAGGAACGTTTGAGGTCAGCCTTGGCAACTTAGACCCCGAGGCAAAGGGGAAATACTTTTACAGGGGTCTCTGAGGGTGTAGCTCAGGTAGGTCACTTGCCTCACAGGCTCAAGGCCCTGGGTTCAATCCCCAGAACCCACGTACACACAAAAAGTGAACTTGGAATATTGTTTAAAATGATGGGTCAGGTACACACAAGGACTTCAATATGACCTCTCAGAGGAGCTCAATTTGAGATCAGACTGAACAAAAGACCACCTGGACCATTGACTCAGTGTCTGAAACCCTCTGTGAGCATGGGAAGCACTGCTGGCAAGACACCAGAGGGCCAAAGCACTTGTGCCCCCTGCAGGGGCGTCTCTTGTCTACCGCCAAAGACTGTTCCCCTCCTGGGGCAGCTGAGAGCAAGCTGGGCCTTGGAGCAAGGACTAGTGCTTTAGATATAGACTATGCAAGCAAGGGGCAATGTCTTTAATAAAACTAAAATTAAAAAGTCACATTGAAAAAATTTTAAAAAGAAGAAAATAAGGTCAAGTAGAGGAAGCCCATTTTCACAGGAAAAAATCCCCCAGTGAAAAGCATCAGAATAGATACCAAGAAAAATACCAACAAAAACAGTGTGCTCCCACTATGTATCTACTCAACCTGCAAAAGTTAGAAAGCTAGATAATACAATCCTGGCCACAGGTAGAGCTATGCAGAAGAGCAACCTGGCAGTGCTTAGTCAAAGAAGTAAACATGCACACTTTGACCTAGAAATTCCACCTGTGTGTAAACCAGGCGGTGCTTAAGCAGTTTCACAAGGGGACATGCACAGGGAAATTTATCCTCAGGTTCTTATAGAGTTGTCTGTGCTTACAGGGAGTTGATGGTTGTCAAGATGCCCACAGCTGCGAAAGTCAAAAGCTAAAAAAATAATAGATGCCAACCTGGATATATTAATAATCCCGTATCTATGATCACCTTCATAAGGTAGCTTCCCAACTTCTGTGTGGAAGTGAGTTCCTCCTTGGCCCTTACACTGTTGTGGAGACCACTAGGAGTTCAGCTTTGTGCAGGATCATCTGACCTGGACTTTTGGCAAGACCTGTACAGCCCTCACACATGCTCAGATGCTACAGGACTTTTCAGACCAGTCCAGACAACAGTAGGCATCCATTCATTGTCTGCACTCTACAGATTCCTAGATGCACGACATTCATTACCATCAAATGCAGAATTTTCATCAAAACCTAATATATATATCATTCCAATCTGAATCAAGAAAATCGGAAATATCCCCAAATCCAAAGAGTGGATCCCCATTGTGATGCTACAAGTTGAAAATTCCACAGCTGACCTCATGGGATGGTTCACAGTCAAAAGACAGCTGCATGAAAAATATTACATGACCTTCCTGCTATGTGAAAAGTGGCATGTGAAGTACACATGCATGTCTTCCTCAGACATGGGTTCATTTGCAAGACACCTTGTGCAATTGAAAATACTCCAAAAGGGGAGAAATCAGAACCATGTCTCCAAAGTATTTCAGCAGAGACCAACTCCATCTGTCTATCTATCTCTCAGTGAGTGTGTGTGCTCTTGTGTGTGTTTGTGTGTCTTTGTTTGTGTTTGTACCATCACAGCTGATACTTCATTGCCCCCATTGGAAAACTGACTCAGATAATGCCACCTGCCAAACTCCTAAAAACCAAAGTTCTTGCTGATAGAATGAAACATTCCTTCCTGTTGGTTTGGATGTGTCCTTTAGGAATCACTGCTACATTTAGTATACTCAAATCATCACAGTAGATCAGGTAACAAAAACATATATATTTTAAAATAATAATAATATATTAATGGAAACAACAAATACAGGATAGAGTAACAACTGTGTTACTAAACAAGGTCAAGGACAATGGCAAACTATAGATTCAAACTTTGAAGAAAATAGTAATCAATGTAAATATTCCTGGGCTGCCTCAGCCCCGCCCAGGCACACAGCAACAGAATGGTTTTGCAAGCATCCTCAGGAGGGCAGGAGCCTTTTTGCAGGACGAGAGGGAGGTTGAGGCTCGATCCACCCATCATTCTTTTGGGAGAGGCTCCTTTTCCTCAGCACAAAGTTGGATTTTTTGTGAGGATTCTTGGCATAAAATACGTTGGCCTCTGCTGGAATCCTCATCTCTGGGGAGAGAGGGGTGTACAAAAAGAAGGTGGCACTCAGGAGGTGCTCCCTAGGACACGCCAACATCTGAGAGCCTGTGCCAGAAAAGGCCAGAGCCACACACCTGAGAGCTCTCCAATTCAGCACCAATACCAACAAAGACAGCCTCCACAGTCCTCCCTGAGGAAGAACTAGGCAGAGCACTTCAACAGACCTAATGTCTGTTCCTACCGAAGGCTTTGGACTCCAGAATATCTCAGGTCCTCTTGCATCTGCCAAAGCACACCACTAGGGTTTGCATCTGAAATCTCCCACAAAAGGCTCCTGTGCCGAAGATTCAGTCCCCACATGAGCCATCTTCATAGGTGGGTTTGGAGGGAAGCATTGGATGGTGAGTGCTCTGATGTCAACATGAAATTCTCATTCAAGATGAATACACTACTGGGGGGTGGGAGGGACTGGAAGTAAGGTTGAGCATGGTTGGAGTAAGACCTAAACAGGGTTGTGCCCTGGGCAACAGTACCTTGTTCCTGTTGGCTCCACTGAATCCTCATTCTCCAAGGAGAGGTCCTCCCTCTCCATCTTTCTCTCTCTCCCTCTCTGCCAGCCTCGTTCTCTCTCTCCCAGTCTATGCCTTTGTGGCAAGGGCTGAGGAGCTCTCCACTGCCACACACTAGAGCTTTATGGACAGCCTCAGTGCACAACCAAAGAGAAAGCTATGAAACCCAGAGAAAAAAGGCCTAGGATTCCTCCTCTGAGTTATTTTCCTCAAGTATGGCCACAGTGAGGACAGGCTGACCAGCGCGGATACCACGTTAGAGCCATGCTTCTGCGTTGGTGGAGCCCGCCTCCATGTGAACCAGGCTTCTGAGAATGGAGGCCACATTCCAAATACTGCCCTACTGAGAACAATGGTTCCAAAGACCAGCAAAGGGACTGCTTCCCTCCAACATGGTGTATGGCCCAGTGGTGCCATGACCCCGAGTGGGGGAATACAACAGCCGCTTCTCCTTCCTCTGAACATGTGTTTCCTGTCGCCCTCCTCTAACCTAGAGCCTGTTCTCCATCCCTTCTGGGTTGGATGTGGAGATCTCTGCTATGAATTTCTTAGGCTACCAAGGCCCCAGACAGACTTCCTCTTCCATAGACTCTACTAACCTAACAGTAGGTTAAGATAGGAGACAAGTGATCCTAGAACTCATAGGGATGGTGGTCTTCAGGGTACATAGGCTGGGATAATGGCTGCTGTGGTGTTTGACTCACAAAAACCAACCAACCAACCAACGAAAAAGTGCTGGCATTATTATCAGATGAGCTCTGTGGCTACGTGCTCAGGAAGCCCTCATCTGACTTTAGTTAGGGATCACAACCTGGCTATTGTGATCACTCCTTGCCTAGTGGACTCAGGTGCGTAAGACCATGGAATTTATGCAAAAACAGATGATTCAGGCTGTCTCCCAGGCTGTGTTTTCTTCCCAATTTCATCCTGTTACTGCTTGCTAGAATCCTGGCAATGCTCTGCCCAGGCAGTGGTTTTTTGGTCACACAGAAGGCTTTCAATAGTACTGCTTCAGTCCACAAAATGCCAGTTCCCTCTTTAGCCCATGCATTCCCATGTTCCTTTGAAACCACTCCTATCCCAGACCATGAAAACATACTGCTCCTGGAGAGAGGCTTTCCTCCTCACTCCTCAAAGATGTCAGCTTTGGATGCCTGTTCATGTCCAGGGGAGGGCACCTGGTGGGGAGCCGCAATATCCACCGGGGTATACCATTGGACCTCAAGACCTTCCACCAGCAGAAGTGCAGTTGGCTTTGTGCACGAACCCAACACACCTGTTGGAGTGTTCTTGGGGGTCAGAGACTACTCTTTGTTGCTAAGAGTTGACCTGAGTCCACATCCTGACCCTTGCTCTCTGCTATCTGATTGTCTCACTTACTCTGACGGCGAGAGATGATTTGGCCCAGCTCATAATCCTCTGGATTCTCCTCAGTAAGGAAGTGTAGGTCGAGGGCGCTGCGGATGACGACAGGAGCCCTATCGTGGCAGGTCACCTGGAGCAGCATGGGAGACAGGCCTTCAGGAAATGGGCCTTGAAGTGAGTACTCAAGGACAGTGGGCAGGGGCATTCTGGAGGCACCTCCACTCTAAATACAAGGGCAACATCCATGACCCTACTACCCGAGGCTGACCTCCTGCTCATCGTGTGGGCTCTTCCCACAGGCTACTAGCCCAATCCTTGTACATAGGACTTCCTGGGCCTGCCATTGCTCTTTGTGGAGCTGCACTCCTCTCGGAGTGAAAGGACCCCACTACCTGCATACAGATGCAATCTCATCCCACAAGTTGGGAGGAATGGGACAATAGCCTCCAAGATCCCAGGTCTGCCCGAGGATGCAGGCGGCATTGGGAATGGCCTAGGCACAAAACCTAGAGGCTTTGGTCTGGATTGCCAGGGCCAAAAACAGACCCAGGAACATGACCACACACAGGAGAGCTGAAAGATAGCCACGAGAGCTCCTGGCCTCCAGAGGCTCAGTGCTGGCTGGGATGTAGGAGGGCACCTCATCCGGCAAGGGTGGTCATTGGGTTACCTGGACATTTAGTGTGCTTGCTCCACATCCATATCGACTCTGCAGAGAGACTCTCTCAGCTCCTTGTTCAAGGAACATGGAGAACCTCACACTGCTGTCCTCCTCCATAGACGTCAGCATCCCATACAAGGGAACCTGCAACCTAGTTCCTGTCCTATTCTCATCTGTCACCCATACCTGTCCCTGCCCTTCTGGACTGCATGCTGCCACCTGACACACAGACTCCCTCAGACATGGCAGTGGACAAGCTGCTGCACTCGCTCATCTCAGCTCCAGCCCTTCACACTGACCTCTCCCTTCTTGATTCCCATCTATCCTCCTGATCATCCAGAAGCTCCAAATTCAAGAGGGCATGAGTAGTCCATGGTATTGGACCAGTGTCTGCTCCCCACCCAGGTGTAAGCACCACGGGACACCCCTGCTCCCAGGCTTACCAGAACACTCTTGGCCATCTCTGGACTTTGTGTTTCTAAGTGGACACGAATTAAGCAGGTGTCTCCCACCTGCTTGTGGGAAAGCGGCCTGGAGGACTTGCAGGTTGATTCTGAGAACTGTGGGGGATGGAACATCAGCAAACCCAGAAACAGAAAGCCACCCCAGACTGTCAGTTGGCTCTATGGGCTTCCAGCAAATATGTCCAGGTGCTGAGGCTTCTTATTTCCTCAGGTCGGAGTGGAATGGCAGCACATGCACAGCTTGAATAAGGTAGGTGTTTACCTCCTTTCCCTTGACCTGGGGGCGTTTCCTCACGATGAAATATTGTATTCCCAGATTCATGGACAGACACACGAGTGAGTGGTCAGAGACCTTGATTTCTGCAGAGCGAAGTGGAGAGAATTGTTAGGTGGCACTCAAGGATTATACCACAAAACACCCACAACCCCTGAGAGTCTCCGCCAGGCCCATCACACTTTGGTATTTTGGGGCCAAGGCCCACTTTCTCTTGGCTGTCAGTTATCCTGAGCCCACTGTGGATCATGTCTCCCCACTGTCTGATTGTCCTACTTACTCTCATCCTCAGACATCATATACAGCAGCTCAAAGTTGTCCACATCCTCATGCTGCAACAAATTTTGGTCCAAGGCCCTGCGGATGAGGCTTGTCACCGTCTCCTGAAAGGTCACCTGGATCAGGGTGGGACAAATGTCATCAGAGAATGGCTTTTAGAAGAGCTACCCAGAAGACTGTGGTCAAACATTCAGGAGAAATCTCAGCTACATATACAAGGGCACGATCTTGTTATCCTGCTACCTGAGTGTGTCCTCCATATACCACCTGGGTTCTTGCAATGTGCTACTAGAACAATCCTGGTACAAATATCTGCCTGTACCTGCCATCTCCCCTCCCCCTGGGGAGCCACATTCCACTCATGTCAAAGGACCAAACTGCCTATGCACAGACACACTCTCATCTCACTGAGATGAGAGCAATGGGCCAGGGATCTGCGCACCAAGTGTGATCTGGGATGCAGGCTGCCTTTGTGGGTGGAAGAGGCAGATGCACTGAAAATTTGGGTCCTGACTGCCACGACACAAAACAGACTCAGATACAAGAGTGTGCACTTGAGTGCTTCATGATAGCTTTGAGAGGCCCTGGCCTCTGGAAGCTCGGTGCGGGTCTGTTGTAATGATGTACTTGACTCAGCACTCGCAGTCACTGAACATGTCTCCTCTGCAGCTGGACACCTGCAGCATTAGCGTGTCTACTGCACATCCATAGAAATTCTGCCAAGAACCCCTTTAGCTCCGTATTTACCTACATGCAAAGCCTAACATTCCGAAGCTTTGGCATGACCCCCCAGGTGATCCCGACCCCAAATTCCTACACCTAGTCATGCTAAGGAGGTTCTCTTCCCTGCCACCAGGAACACATCCCCTCCTACACATGTGACAAGTCACTGCCACCTCCTCTGCTCCAACTTCACTCATTGAGAATACCAAGTTCTAGGCACTGCAGCCTGCACCCTGGACATATCTCTGCCTTCATCTGTCCACAGCACTTCCGTCTGCACTTCTGGCCTGCAAAACCCACAATACACAGGCCCACTCACCACTGAAGCTGGGCATGCTGATGCTCTCCCTCCTCAGGTCAAGCCCTTAAGACGGACCTCTCTCTTCTTTATTTCCCACCATAGCCCTGGGGTTGGCTGTGTCTCCTGCCTTCCACTGTGTGGACACCCAGGAGGCAGCCCTGCTGTCGGGCTTACCGGGATGCGCTTTGTCTCCCTCAGGCTCTGTCCCTCTAGGAGGACGTGAACAACGCGGCTGTCTTCCACCTGCTCGCTGGAGTGAAGCAGTGAGGAGCTGCTACTCACAGCTGCTGGGGTCCTGGATGCCACTGCCACAGAAGGTTCCAAGAACTGTGGGGGATGACAACATCAGCAAAGCCCAGCAACTGCACCCCACCCAGCCTGGCAGTTGGCTCTGTGGGCATTCTACAACATCCATCCAGAACCTGAGGTTCTTGTCCCCTTGGAGGATGTGGAGTGGCACCAGGAGTAAAGACTGAAGAAGGTGGCTGTTTTGGGAACAAGAGATCCAGCACCTGCTGGGTGGGGATGAAATCCCAGGAGATTAACCCCATGTTGCTGCTGAAATGTAGGTTCCTCCCACAAATGACAGGCAGGAGCTCATTCCTAAGCTAGTCCTGCCTGTAAGGTTCAAGGCTCTGAACCCTGAAGGGCTCCTCCGTGTTCTGATCATTTTCACCCTGGGTTGGGACCAAGAATGGTGGGTTCAAAATGGAAATGGTGACAAACAGAAAAATGACTTGTGCCAATACACTAGAGTCAAAGCACAATGGGACAGTTCCCATCAGTACAAACACACACACACACACACACACACACACACACACACACACACACACAGAGTCAGAATAGGAGTCCTGGGCCATTCATCAGGGATCAGACTAGAGGGCCTGCTGGGCTCACCTGCCCTGTGCTACTCACTGTTACTCTTGAGCTCCTCTGCGACAATCGCCAGAGGCTCTGGCGTCTAAGATGAAGCCTCACCCAGTGTATCCACAAAAGGGCTAGTTGGCCCCCCTGAGATTCCTGGGAGCCTGAGGCTCGGCATTGTCTGCAACCACAGGAGAACATCCTTCTCCCTCCAGTGGCTCCAACCAAGTGAGCTCGGATGGCTTGGTCAGTGAAGTGGGTGCCTGGATACCAGGGTTCCATGTTCTGTTTGATCCATTGTCAAGGCAATGATGTCATTTCCTGTGCCCATACCTGAGCCTCTTTTCACATAAGACCACTTTCAACAGCCCTATGGGCTGCCGATTTCTCCTCCATGCCTACCCATCTCAGGTGCGCAGGTGTTCACCAACAACTACCCAAACATCCCCACCAGCATCTGCCCTGCTTGGTGCCACTAGAGTTCCAGCTTGGAGCCTTCAAAAATGCATTCACAACCAGTCCTTCCCTCTCAGCAGCTTTTGGACCCTGGTCCCATCATTGTGCAACTCATGGTGTGCCCAGTCTTTTCTGGAAAGTAGGGTAGCATCTAATCTCTAGGGTTTATTGTGTCTATTGGCCCATAACACCCTCTGTTCTCTCTGAAACCAGAGATGGGACTCACAGGTGGCTAAAGCACAAATGTAGAGATGGGATAATCACAAGAAAGGGAGAGACAAAGAATGCACCCTAACTCAATCAGGCCTGTGTCCCACACAGGGACATGGCCAATGTCCGTCCCATCGTGGCTGCAGTTCCCTCTCTACACCATGGCAAGTTGGAGGGGACTGAGATGCAGAGGCTGCTCCCCTCTGCCATACAACTTCCCAAGGCTTCTCCTAAGATTTCAAAAGGGCCAAGTGTGTCTAGTGTTGGGGTCTCACAGAGACTCCGAGGTACCACAGCATCCTGCTGCCCAGAACCGGTTCACCCCTCACCTCAAGGGGGCTCAGCCTCTGGATTCATGGGAATTGAAGTGGGTACAGGTGATGGGATATCACCTCCAAGACTGAGTTATGCCAAGTCCATGACCCCTGTCTGCATCCCTGTCTCCAGCACCACTCCCCCCTCTCTCTTTCCTCCTCAGAGCAAACAAATCCATTTAGCAAGTGTGTCCTGTGATAAAGACATGACGGTCACCCATCCTCTCATTACAAAAACACTGAGGCTCAGCCAACATGGATCCTACAGGGAACACAGGCATAAACTCAGACTCCGATCCTCCCAGCCGAGCCTCAGTGGAGCCTGGACTCCCAGCCTCCTGAGTCAAGGAAACAGAGGTTCCTAGCCGAGCCACCTTGGATGCAGCCGCACACAAACTGAACTCATCAATGCCCCTTGCTCTCAGTTGTGAGTAAGAGGGGAAGTGGTGTTTCACAACCCTGGACATCAAGTGCAGTCTCCAGGCTTTGGGGTGTGCCCTGGCCTCTGTCTATCTGCCCAGGCTCTCCAACCCACACTGGCCTCTTACCCAACCTCCTCCTAGGGCCAAACTCAATCCTGCCTCTCAATTTCTGCTGCCTTCCCCAACACACTGCTCCCCAAAATGAGCAGGGCTGGCTCTCGGTTATCATGCTGGTGCCAGCAGCAATGCCACCCCACTGACATAATTCTGAGTCCCAACCTAGGCACTCCAGCTGTCTTTGCCACACCTGGCCTGTTTGGGCTCTGGCTCTTGCTCTTTTCTTTCATGTGCATGTGTTTTGAGGTTTTGAGTTTCTCCCACTGCAGAACTGCAGCTGTGGCAGGGTAGAGCTCATGAGGGTGACATTCTGAGCCACATCCAATCCCATCAGGACTGTTCACTGGGGTGACTGCTGGAACACAGTGATGAGTGAACACATGGGAGGTGGTTGGACCCACCTTGCCTCTGAGTGGCTTCCTTTCAGGACAGGAATGTAGGCATGGGAGCCCCTGGCGTGGGATGCTTTGCACAAGGCGTGACCATGGGCTCTCTTTCCTGGCAAAAATGGCTCCACTCAGCATGGAGAGCACTGTCATTCCTGGTGGCTAACAACAGCCCTGGACCCCAGAAAGGAACCCACACTCAAGATTAACGTCTGAGTGTGCGTGTCCTCGAGGAAATGAGGTCTCCTGATCCCAGGTGCAAAGGGGTAAGTCCTCTAACTCCAGGGGCCATGAAGGGACATCTGAGTTTCCCTTGTCCTTCTTTCCCTCTCTAACTAACCACAGTTAGGACCCTGGCCTCATTCCCCAGTGAGGATCATTAGGCTCCATAAAGGACAGTCTCTAAGATGCTCAGTGGACCAACACCCTCTGCACAACCCATAACCCTATTCACCCAAGAGGCAAGAGGATTTCTATTCAGGAAAACCAGGAAAGGGAGAGCCTTTCTCAAGGACACAAGGACATTAGTGAGTGAGGGAGTGATTAATGGATGGAGAACTATTTCCAACACCAACTTCCAGGAGCATATATGGCCCCCTGGAGAATTCTGCAGTGTGTTGGTGATTAAGGAGAACGTGTGAATTCAGGGGTCACTAGGTCCTCTCAGCCATAAGGAGGGAAACTGCCATAAAGGAACTAGGACAAGGGTGCGAGGAATGCTCACTGGTGGGAGATCGGAAGGAAGGAAAGTGTACTCATTAGAAAAGTGTCGCCTGAAAATTCTTAGCCAGCCAAAAGCCGTGCGAACTTGTGTGGGAAAAGAGTCTTTGCACAGTGATGAAGCTAAGAGCTCACATGATGGAACACAGCATCAACTGGGACCAAATCCAATATCTGATATTCTTGTAGGAAGAGGAGAGTCTGGACCCAGATACCAGGGAGACTGGGGGATACCGGATATGTGAGGTTGGAGCCAGGGCGGGATGCCCATATGGGAACCACAGATCGTGGGCAGCAATAGGAGAGTGGGCAAGGGCTGGGAGAGTTGGGGAGACAGTCCCCTTGAAACCTGGGAGGGGTTATGGCACTGGGACAGCCCAACACCTACTGTGTTGAGCCTCTGGAGCTCAACGGAAGACACTTCCTCTGTTGTCGGCCACCCAGTTAACAGAGTTTGGTTGCAGCAGCCTAGGACCCAGCTGAAGGTCTGAGCATGTTGGCCATGCAGGTTGGATCTGGACCACAGACACCCTCATCAGAGATTGTAGGGTCTCAGCCCTGAGGCAAGACAGGCACTAAGTCAGGCCAGGTGGGGAAACGGATAGGCACACACTCTGGGGGCTGGTGCCTGTGTTACTGGGAGCACTTCTGATCGCAATTCCCTGATCTGCTGCCAACACAGGCTACAGAGGAGGGTACAGAAACACAGACCACGGATCTGCCCCACTCAGTGGGCCCAGGCCAACACCACACCCAGCAGCCTCGTGCCATACCCAATGAGTCTCGAAGCGGCCCCCTCTTCCCATCCTGAGAGCTCTTCCCTTCCTCATGTGCCAATAGCTCCCTACTGTCACTGGCAATATCTACTCTGTGAGATGTCAACATCCGTGGGTACTGTTCTCTCATCCCAGGACAGTGTGGTCCCACACACCCTGGTGAAATGGGCCACCTGGAGGCTGGACCTGGAGGTTGTTGAGGCTGAATGGCAGCGGTGGTACTCTGGCACTTAATATTATTTAAGTTAAAAAAAAAACAAAAACAAAAACAAAAAACGGGTCTTGGTGCTCAAAAATGTTTGATTTGCATATTCTCATCCCCTAACCCCAATATTTTCATTATTTCCTCACATATGAAATCTTACTAGCATAAAGGTAATTTCGTATTAAACAAAGTGGATTGAAATAACATTGGTAAAAATAATCAATCACCATACTTTCAATTTTTGTTCTGCTTTCCTATTAGAAACCACTTGGATACAAGAGAACAGAGGACAGACTCATGGAAATGCTTGAAATGACAAGAAGCTCCCACTCAAGCTCAGCATTCAGTCCTGGACAGGGTAAGACCAGGCCACTTTGACATCTGTGCCAAAGAGTCTACCAGACAGAATCCTCTGACTGATCCCTGACTGAGCCATAGGAACTGGCTAGAAAAGCCTTCACATCCTCAATACATTCTTCACGTCAGAATACTTGACAACCATTGATATCCATCTCTCGTTAACTTGCTCCCCAGCCAACCATTCTTCAACAAATTCAAAGGAGTAACTCATGCAAGCACACAGAAAGGGGTGTTCACTACACACATCCATGTGCGAAAAAGACAACTGGTATTTCTTGTTTGGGCTATTTCAAATGAAATCCCTTCTGCATGACCTCCACAAACCAAAGGAAAATATTTGTGAAATTCCCACGTAGAAGACAAGATACACTTGCCAAGGAGGCAGTGGCAAGAATTTTGACACTCCAAATGTAGAGTGTGTGTTTAGGAAGCAGTCACAGTTTCCATGAGAGAGTCCCATGAAATCAATTAGGAAGATCCATGCTCTAGCCCTACCATGCAAGTGATGTGACTCGAAAGAGTCACTTAGTCTTAGTAACCATCATCACTAACAACTAAGTCAATGAATAAAGGTCCTCAGGTGCCAAGCTACAAAATGTGGGATGAGCATGGATGAGGATGGGTGGGAGAAGTCTCCAACTCTAACACAATTAGGGAAGGATGTGCTGACCTCAAGTGGCTGGGGGGCTGGGATCCTGCCACAGAGGGGGATTCCAAACCTCACATCCCCTGACCCAGGCCAGAAGACCAGGTAGAGTCCAAGGACCCTGGGGTGGCCCAATGGCAATAAAGGTCAAAAGGAACTAGGGATCTGCCTGGTCCCTCAATCCCCTACTCTGAGCAGGGCTGCATGACGAGGCCAGAGGCCATCCACAGCAATCTGCCTTTACAGGAAAACAGGGACTGCAGGCTGCCTCTGGCTCACTGAATCAGGGTGGTGTTTTCATAAAGCAAGACCACTTCCTCACATTTGACCAGCAGCTCATGTGTTGACAGCACAATGACTGACTTGACTCAGGCCCTGATGAATGAAATAGAAAATTCATAGCAAACCCATCTTTAGCTCTTCCACATCATCAGGGGCTCTGATTCAATTCCGTCCAGAAAGGTGTCTGAAATGATTTCTAAACATGCTGGGGACTCACCTCTGTGTGGAACTTTTCAGGAAAAAGGGGATCAAATCTCATGAAGCAACTCTTCTCTCTTCTAGCCCATGGGCAATGCAAGGAACCTGCATGATACCAGAGGCTCACTTCTCTCTTCTCATGTCTTCTGGAAAGGATTCGTTAATGCTTCCTGCAAGGTGAAGCAGAAGCCTGCATCCCCAGCTGCACAGAAGTGTTTTAGGGCAGTGTCTCCCTTAAAACCCAAAAATAAAAAAACAGGTCATTCAACAGGCACATGGATTCGAGTACATGTTCAATGATCCCTCCTCCCTGGAGCCTTCCACATGCCCATCTTCCACATTCACAGAGCAATGCTTGGCCATTCTCAAGACCAGGAGACCATGATGCTCATCACCAGGAAGTCAATAAGGAACATGAAGAGAGCAGCATGGATTGCAGAAGGTGGCACATCAAGGATCTTCAGCTCTGCTGCTAGAACACAAGAGCTTAACTTCAGTATTGACTTTTTGCCAACTACCAAGTACGATAGCAGTGTCAAGCCCAATATGCAGATATGCAAGTAGTAGGTGACACCCCGCATCCATTCACAAAAGTGGGCAACATCTGCATCAGAACAAGGAAGTATCTTACCCTTACTCATAAAAATCATCAGAAACAAAATAAAATGGATGCAAGACTTCTCATTTCACTATTAGGTAGCTGTTGGAATTCCCTATTAAATAATACCTCCTCCAAAATAAAAAGTATCTCAGACATGTGTCAACTATTCAATGGATGACATTTTAAAAACTATGGACTTTACTTAATATTTATGTATGCTATATCCCTGCCTAAGGCTCTATGAGAAAGGAGCACATAGAATTGGATCTTTGAAAATCTCACATTTGCTGATAAATATTACTGCTGATCTCAGGCATGGCGAAGTGAAAAGTGGGACTTTGGATATTCCAAGAATGCTATGTTGTGGGATTGGTGTCCCTGATTCATACATAGCATATGGTTTCTATGAAATCCAGTGAGGGAGCAGGAGTAACGAAGCTGATTGCACAGATGACCTCAGGGAATACTGACAGATAGGCCAAATGAAAAATATGCTCCAGCTAACCATTGGTATTTGGGCTTCTGATCCCAGTCCTGTTTTTAAAAAAGGTGCAGACAGGCAGTGTTCATTAAAAACTGTCTACCATGTAAAAGTGGGTAATTTAAATGGCATCTAGTTACACATCTGATAGAATGGTCGGGCAACATATGAATTTCATTCTAACAACAACAACAACAACAAAACATAGAAAATGAGACATAAAGATAAAACCTTGTCTTCACCAGGATGCCTAAAAATAGGTTTTATTTGGCTCATGCCAATAAATATCTTTCAATAGAATTTCTGATTTCTGAATGAATCCATTCAACTTCATACTGCACAGATCACAAGGTTTTCTTTACAGAATATTCTCTTCTTCTTCTTAAAGCCTCACATAGAAAATGTCTCACAGGACATAGGAGGGCTAAAGTTTGAAGGCATCTAATTGTACTCTAAAACAATTATGAACCTATTCGATCCATTATTAATAAATATCACCACTTTACCACTTGAACCAAATCACAGAAAATTGGAAACAGATGATCAATGGCTTTGATACCTTTACTTCTGTTTCATTACTCAGAGTCGATCAACTCTATACTTCAAGTGACACAGATTTATTACAGAATGCCTAAGATCCTAAGGATCTATTTTAGCTCAGCCCATGGTATTGCTTCATTATTTTATTATTTTGTAAGTAATAAAATATAACTTCATGTTGGATGATATATTCAAGCCATGAATATATCATCCAACATTGTTCTTCCCAAAATAATAGCTCAATTTCTGCGCGCACTCACTTACTGTTCAGGAATTTTACTAAATGTTTGAAGGTTCTAGAGGACCTGTTAGACTCCTAATGGACAAACCATACAACATACTCCAGAGAACGGACGAGTGCCATAAGAAGAAAATAAGGTCAGCCTACAGCAATGGGCAGCTGCCTGCCCTCGGCTGGGAGGAGCCCTGGCCATGGCACCAGGGCTGCTGGGCAGCAGAAGCCTCCACAGCCCTGCAGGGAGCCTGGAGCACAGCTCTGCCTAACCATGCTCAGCCCTGGACAGATGCACATGAGTTCCCATCACAGGCTCGAGTGTGACAGTCCCAGGTGCATGCCTGTCATGCCAGCCACCAGGGAGGCTGAGGCAAGAGGAACGTTTGAGGTCAGCCTTGGCAACTTAGACCCCGAGGCAAAGGGGAAATACTTTTACAGGGGTCTCTGAGGGTGTAGCTCAGGTAGGTCACTTGCCTCACAGGCTCAAGGCCCTGGGTTCAATCCCCAGAACCCACGTACACACAAAAAGTGAACTTGGAATATTGTTTAAAATGATGGATCAGGTACACACAAGGACTTCAATATGACCTCTCAGAGGAGCTCAATTTGAGATCAGACTGAACAAAAGACCACCTGGACCATTGACTCAGTGTCTGAAACCCTCTGTGAGCATGGGAAGCACTGCTGGCAAGACACCAGAGGGCCAAAGCACTTGTGCCCCCTGCAGGGGCGTCTCTTGTCTACCGCCAAAGACTGTTCCCCTCCTGGGGCAGCTGAGAGCAAGCTGGGCCTTGGAGCAAGGACTAGTGCTTTAGATATAGACTATGCAAGCAAGGGGCAATGTCTTTAATAAAACTAAAATTAAAAAGTCACATTGAAAAAATTTTAAAAAGAAGAAAATAAGGTCAAGTAGAGGAAGCCCATTTTCACAGGAAAAAATCCCCCAGTGAAAAGCATCAGAATAGATACCAAGAAAAATACCAACACAAACAGTGTGCTCCCACTATGTATCTACTCAACCTGCAAAAGTTAGAAAGCTAGATAATACAATCCTGGCCACAGGTAGAGCTATGCAGAAGAGCCACCTGGCAGTGCTTAGTCAAAGAAGTAAACATGCACACTTTGACCTAGAAATTCCACCTGTGTGTAAACCAGGCGGTGCTTAAGCAGTTTCACAAGGGGACATGCACAGGGAAATTTATCCTCAGGTTCTTATAGAGTTGTCTGTGCTTACAGGGAGTTGATGGTTGTCAAGATGCCCACAGCTGCGAAAGTCAAAAGCTAAAAAAATAATAGATGCCAACCTGGATATATTAATAATCCCGTATCTATGATCACCTTCATAAGGTAGCTTCCCAACTTCTGTGTGGAAGTGAGTTCCTCCTTGGCCCTTACACTGTTGTGGAGACCACTAGGAGTTCAGCTTTGTGCAGGATCATCTGACCTGGACTTTTGGCAAGACCTGTACAGCCCTCACACATGCTCAGATGCTACAGGACTTTTCAGACCAGTCCAGACAACAGTAGGCATCCATTCATTGTCTGCACTCTACAGATTCCTAGATGCACGACATTCATTACCATCAAATGCAGAATTTTCATCAAAAACTAATATATATATATATATATATATCATTCCAATCTGAATCAAGAAAATCGGAAATATCCCCAAATCCAAAGAGTGGATCCCCATTGTGATGCTACAAGTTGAAAATTCCACAGCTGACCTCATGGGATGGTTCACAGTCAAAAGACAGCTGCATGAAAAATATTACATGACCTTCCTGCTATGTGAAAAGTGGCATGTGAAGTACACATGCATGTCTTCCTCAGACATGGGTTCATTTGCAAGACACCTTGTGCAATTGAAAATACTCCAAAAGGGGAGAAATCAGAACCATGTCTCCAAAGTATTTCAGCAGAGACCAACTCCATCTGTCTATCTATCTCTCAGTGAGTGTGTGTGCTCTTGTGTGTGTTTGTGTGTCTTTGTTTGTGTTTGTACCATCACAGCTGATACTTCATTGCCCCCATTGGAAAACTGACTCAGATAATGCCATCTGCCAAACTCCTAAAAACCAAAGTTCTTGCTGATAGAATGAAACATTCCTTCCTGTTGGTTTGGATGTGTCCTTTAGGACTCACTGCTACATTTAGTATACTCAAATCATCACAGTAGATCAGGTAACAAAAACATATATATTTTCAAATAATAATAATATATTAATGGAAACAACAAATACAGGATAGAGTAACAACTGTGTTACTAAACAAGGTCAAGGACAATGGCAAACTATAGATTCAAACTTTGAAGAAAATAGTAATCAATGTAAATATTCCTGGGCTGCCTCAGCCCCGCCCAGGCACACAGCAACAGAATGGTTTTGCAAGCATCCTCAGGAGGGCAGGAGCCTTTTTGCAGGACGAGAGGGAGGTTGAGGCTGGATCCACCCATCATTCTTTTGGGAGAGGCTCCTTTTCCTCAGCACAAAGTTGGATTTTTTGTGAGGATTCTTGGCATAAAATACGTTGGCCTCTGCTGGAATCCTCAGCTCTGGGGAGAGAGGGGTGTACAAAAAGAAGGTGGCACTCAGGAGGTGCTCCCTAGGACACGCCAACATCTGAGAGCCTGTGCCAGAAAAGGCCAGAGCCACACACCTGAGAGCTCTCCAATTCAGCACCAATACCAACAAAGACAGCCTCCACAGTCCTCCCTGAGGAAGAACTAGGCAGAGCACTTCAACAGACCTAATGTCTGTTCCTACCGAAGGCTTTGGACTCCAGAATATCTCAGGTCCTCTTGCATCTGCCAAAGCACACCACTAGGGTTTGCATCTGAAATCTCCCACAAAAGGCTCCTGTGCCGAAGATTCAGTCCCCACATGAGCCATCTTCATAGGTGGGTTTGGAGGGAAGCATTGGATGGTGAGTGCTCTGATGTCAACATGAAATTCTCATTCAAGATGAATACACTACTGGGGGGTGGGAGGGACTGGAAGAAAGGTTGAGCATGGTTGGAGTAAGACCTAAACAGGGTTGTGCCCTGGGCAACAGTACCTTGTTCCTGTTGGCTCCACTGAATCCTCATTCTCCAAGGAGAGGTCCTCCCTCTCCATCTTTCTCTCTCTCCCTCTCTGCCAGCCTCGTTCTCTCCCTCCCAGTCTATGCCTTTGTGGCAAGGGCTGAGGAGCTCTCCACTGCCACACACTAGAGCTTTATGGACAGCCTCAGTGCACAACCAAAGAGAAAGCTATGAAACCCAGAGAAAAAAGGCCTAGGATTCCTCCTCTGAGTTATTTTCCTCAAGTATGGCCACAGTGAGGACAGGCTGACCAGCGCGGATACCACGTTAGAGCCATGCTTCTGCGTTGGTGGAGCCCGCCTCCATGTGAACCAGGCTTCTGAGAATGGAGGCCACATTCCAAATACTGCCCTACTGAGAACAATGGTTCCAAAGACCAGCAAAGGGACTGCTTCCCTCCAACATGGTGTATGGCCCAGTGGTGCCATGACCCCGAGTGGGGGAATACAACAGCCGCTTCTCCTTCCTCTGAACATGTGTTTCCTGTCGCCCTCCTCTAACCTAGAGCCTGTTCTCCATCCCTTCTGGGTTGGATGTGGAGATCTCTGCTATGAATTTCTTAGGCTACCAAGGCCCCAGACAGACTTCCTCTTCCATAGACTCTACTAACCTAACAGTAGGTTAAGATAGGAGACAAGTGATCCTAGAACTCATAGGGATGGTGGTCTTCAGGGTACATAGGCTGGGATAATGACTGCTGTGGTGTTTGGCTCACAAAAACCAACCAACCAACCAACGAAAAAGCGCTGGCATTATTATCAGATGAGCTCTGTGGCTACGTGCTCAGGAAGCCCTCATCTGACTTTAGTTAGGGATCACAACCTGGCTATTGTGATCACTCCTTGCCTAGTGGACTCAGGTGCGTAAGACCATGGAATTTATGCAAAAACAGATGATTCAGGCTGTCTCCCAGGCTGTGTTTTCTTCCCAATTTCATCCTGTTACTGCTTGCTAGAATCCTGGCAATGCTCTGCCCAGGCAGTGGTTTTTTGGTCACACAGAAGGCTTTCAATAGTACTGCTTCAGTCCACAAAATGCCAGTTCCCTCTTTAGCCCATGCATTCCCATGTTCCTTTGAAACCACTCCTATCCCAGACCATGAAAACATACTGCTCCTGGAGAGAGGCTTTCCTCCTCACTCCTCAAAGATGTCAGCTTTGGATGCCTGTTCATGTCCAGGGGAGGGCACCTGGTGGGGAGCCGCAATATCCACCGGGGTATACCATTGGACCTCAAGACCTTCCACCAGCAGAAGTGCAGTTGGCTTTGTGCACGAACCCAACACACCTGTTGGAGTGTTCTTGGGGGTCAGAGACTACTCTTTGTTGCTAAGAGTTGACCTGAGTCCACATCCTGACCCTTGCTCTCTGCTATCTGATTGTCTCACTTACTCTGACGGCGAGAGATGATTTGGCCCAGCTCATAATCCTCTGGATTCTCCTCAGTAAGGAAGTGTAGGTCGAGGGCGCTGCGGATGACGACAGGAGCCCTATCGTGGCAGGTCACCTGGAGCAGCATGGGAGACAGGCCTTCAGGAAATGGGCCTTGAAGTGACTACTCAAGGACAGTGGGCAGGGGCATTCTGGAGGCACCTCCACTCTAAATACAAGGGCAACATCCATGACCCTACTACCCGAGGCTGACCTCCTGCTCATCGTGTGGGCTCTTCCCACAGGCTACTAGCCCAATCCTTGTACATAGGACTTCCTGGGCCTGCCATTGCTCTTTGTGGAGCTGCACTCCTCTCGGAGTGAAAGGACCCCACTACCTGCATACAGATGCAATCTCATCCCACAAGTTGGGAGGAATGGGACAATAGCCTCCAAGATCCCAGGTCTGCCCGAGGATGCAGGCGGCATTGGGAATGGCCTAGGCACAAAACCTAGAGGCTTTGGTCTGGATTGCCAGGGCCAAAAACAGACCCAGGAACATGACCACACACAGGAGAGCTGAAAGATAGCCACGAGAGCTCCTGGCCTCCAGAGGCTCAGTGCTGGCTGGGATGTAGGAGGGCACCTCATCCGGCAAGGGTGGTCATTGAGTTACCTGGACATTTAGTGTGCTTGCTCCACATCCATATCGACTCTGCAGAGAGACTCTCTCAGCTCCTTGTTCAAGGAACATGGAGAACCTCACACTGCTGTCCTCCTCCATAGACGTCAGCATCCCATACAAGGGAACCTGCAACCTAGTTCCTGTCCTATTCTCATCTGTCACCCATACCTGTCCCTGCCCTTCTGGACTGCATGCTGCCACCTGACACACAGACTCCCTCAGACATGGCAGTGGACAAGCTGCTGCACTCGCTCATCTCAGCTCCAGCCCTTCACACTGACCTCTCCCTTCTTGATTCCCATCTATCCTCCTGATCATCCAGAAGCTCCAAATTCAAGAGGGCATGAGTAGTCCATGGTATTGGACCAGTGTCTGCTCCCCACCCAGGTGTAAGCACCACGGGACACCCCTGCTCCCAGGCTTACCAGAACACTCTTGGCCATCTCTGGACTTTGTGTTTCTAAGTGGACACGAATTAAGCAGGTGTCTCCCACCTGCTTGTGGGAAAGCGGCCTGGAGGACTTGCAGGTTGATTCTGAGAACTGTGGGGGATGGAACATCAGCAAACCCAGAAACAGAAAGCCACCCCAGACTGTCAGTTGGCTCTACGGGCTTCCAGCAAATATGTCCAGGTGCTGAGGCTTCTTATTTCCTCAGGTCGGAGTGGAATGGCAGCACATGCACAGCTTGAATAAGGTAGGTGTTTACCTCCTTTCCCTTGACCTGGGGGCGTTTCCTCACCATGAAATATTGTATTCCCAGATTCATGGACAGACACACGAGTGAGTGGTCAGAGACCTTGATTTCTGCAGAGCGAAGTGGAGAGAATTGTTAGGTGGCACTCAAGGATTATACCACAAAACACCCACAACCCCTGAGAGTCTCCGCCAGGCCCATCACACTTTGGTATTTTGGGTCCAAGGCCCACTTTCTCTTGGCTGTCAGTTATCCTGAGCCCACTGTGGATCATGTCTTCCCACTGTCTGATTGTCCTACTTACTCTCATCCTCAGACATCATATACAGCAGCTCAAAGTTGTCCACATCCTCATGCTGCAACAAATTTTGGTCCAAGGCCCTGCGGATGAGGCTTGTCACCATCTCCTGAAAGGTCACCTGGATCAGGGTGGGACAAATGTCATCAGAGAATGGCTTTTAGAAGAGCTACCCAGAAGACTGTGGTCAAACATTCAGGAGAACTCTCAGCTACATATACAAGGGCACAATCTTGTTATCCTGCTACCTGAGTGTGTCCTCCATATACCACCTGGGTTCTTGCAATGTGCTACTAGAACAATCCTGGTACAAATATCTGCCTGTACCTGCCATCTCCCCTCCCCCTGGGGAGCCACATTCCACTCATGTCAAAGGACCAAACTGCCTATGCACAGACACACTCTCATCTCACTGAGATGAGAGCAATGGGCCAGGGATCTGCGCACCAAGTGTGATCTGGGATGCAGGCTGCCTTTGTGGGTGGAAGAGGCAGATGCACTGAAAATTTGGGTCCTGACTGCCACGACACAAAACAGACTCAGATACAAGAGTGTGCACTTGAGTGCTTCATGATAGCTTTGAGAGGCCCTGGCCTCTGGAAGCTCGGTGCGGGTCTGGTTGTAATGATGTACTTGACTCAGCACTGGCAGTCACTGAACATGTCTCCTCTGCAGCTGGACACCTGCAGCATTAGCGTGTCTACTGCACATCCATAGAAATTCTGCCAAGAACCCCTTTAGCTCCGTATTTACATACATGCAAAGCCTAACATTCCGAAGCTTTGGCATGACCCCCCAGGTGATCCCGACCCCAAATTCCTACACCTAGTCATGCTAAGGAGGTTCTCTTCCCTGCCACCAGGAACACATCCCCTCCTACACATGTGACAAGTCACTGCCACCTCCTCTGCTCCAACTTCACTCATTGAGAATACCAAGTTCTAGGCACTGCAGCCTGCACCCTGGACATATCTCTGCCTTCATCTGTCCACAGCACTTCCGTCTGCACTTCTGGCCTGCAAAACCCACAATACACAGGCCCACTCACCACTGAAGCTGGGCATGCTGATGCTCTCCCTCCTCAGGTCAAGCCCTTAAGACGGACCTCTCTCTTCTTTATTTCCCACCATAGCCCTGGGGTTGGCTGTGTCTCCTGCCTTCCACTGTGTGGACACCCAGGAGGCAGCCCTGCTGTCGGGCTTACCGGGATGCGCTTTGTCTCCCTCAGGCTCTGTCCCTCTAGGAGGACGTGAACAACGCGGCTGTCTTCCACCTGCTCGCTGGAGTGAAGCAGTGAGGAGCTGCTACTCACAGCTGCTGGGGTCCTGGATGCCACTGCCACAGAAGGTTCCAAGAACTGTGGGGGATGACAACATCAGCAAAGCCCAGCAACTGCACCCCACCCAGCCTGGCAGTTGGCTCTGTGGGCATTCTACAACATCCATCCAGAACCTGAGGTTCTTGTCCCCTTGGAGGATGTGGAGTGGCACCAGGAGTAAAGACTGAAGAAGGTGGCTGTTTTGGGAACAAGAGATCCAGCACCTGCTGGGTGGGGATGAAATCCCAGGAGATTAACCCCATGTTGCTGCTGAAATGTAGGTTCCTCCCACAAATGACAGGCAGGAGCTCATTCCTAAGCTGGTCCTGCCTGTAAGGTTCAAGGCTCTGAACCCTGAAGGGCTCCTCCGTGTTCTGATCATTTTCACCCTGGGTTGGGACCAAGAATGGTGGGTTCAAAATGGAAATGGTGACAAACAGAAAAATGACTTGTGCCAATACACTAGAGTCAAAGCACAATGGGACAGTTCCCATCAGTACAAACACACACACACACACACACACACACACACACACACACACACAGAGTCAGAATAGGAGTCCTGGGCCATTCATCAGGGATCAGACTAGAGGGCCTGCTGGGCTCACCTGCCCTGTGCTACTCACTGTTACTCTTGAGCTCCTCTGCGACAATCGCCAGAGGCTCTGGCGTCTAAGATGAAGCCTCACCCAGTGTATCCACAAAAGGGCTAGTTGGCCCCGCTGAGATTCCTGGGAGCCTGAGGCTCGGCATTGTCTGCAACCACAGGAGAACATCCTTCTCCCTCCAGTGGCTCCAACCAAGTGAGCTCGGATGGCTTGGTCAGTGAAGTGGGTGCCTGGATACCAGGGTTCCATGTTCTGTTTGATCCATTGTCAAGGCAATGATGTCATTTCCTGTGCCCATACCTGAGCCTCTTTTCACATAAGACCACTTTCAACAGCCCTATGGGCTGCCGATTTCTCCTCCATGCCTACCCATCTCAGGTGCGCAGGTGTTCACCAACATCTCCCCAAACATCCCCACCAGCATCTGCCCTGCTTGGTGCCACTAGAGTTCCAACTTGGAGCCTTCAAAAATGCATTCACAACCAGTCCTTCCCTCTCAGCAGCTTTTGGACCCTGGTCCCATCATTGTGCAACTCATGGTGTGCCCAGTCTTTTCTGGAAAGTAGGGTAGCATCTAATCTCTAGGGTTTTTTGTGTCTATTGGCCCATAACACCCTCTGTTCTCTCTGAAACCAGAGATGGGACTCACAGGTGGCTAAAGCACAAATGTAGAGATGGGATAATCACAAGAAAGGGAGAGACAAAGAATGCACCCTAACTCAATCAGGCCTGTGTCCCACACAGGGACATGGCCAATGTCCGTCCCATCGTGGCTGCAGTTCCCTCTCTACACCATGGCAAGTTGGAGGGGACTGAGATGCAGAGGCTGCTCCCCTCTGCCATACAACTTCCCAAGGCTTCTCCTAAGATTTCAAAAGGGCCAAGTGTGTCTAGTGTTGGGGTCTCACAGAGACTCCGAGGTACCACAGCATCCTGCTGCCCAGAACCGGTTCACCCCTCACCTCAAGGGGGCTCAGCCTCTGGATTCATGGGAATTGAAGTGGGTACAGGTGATGGGATATCACCTCCAAGACTGAGTTATGCCAAGTCCATGACCCCTGTCTGCATCCCTGTCTCCAGCACCACTCCCCCCTCTCTCTTTCCTCCTCAGAGCAAACAAATCCATTTAGCAAGTGTGTCCTGTGATAAAGACATGACGGTCACCCATCCACTCATTACAAAAACACTGAGGCTCAGCCAACATGGATCCTACAGGGAACACAGGCATAAACTCAGACTCCGATCCTCCCAGCCGAGCCTCAGTGGAGCCTGGACTCCCAGCCTCCTGAGTCAAGGAAACAGAGGTTCCTAGCCGAGCCACCTTGGATGCAGCCGCACACAAACTGAACTCATCAATGCCCCTTGCTCTCAGTTGTGAGTAAGAGGGGAAGTGGTGTTTCACAACCCTGGACATCAAGTGCAGTCTCCAGGCTTTGGGGTGTGCCCTGGCCTCTGTCTATCTGCCCAGGCTCTCCAACCCACACTGGCCTCTTACCCAACCTCCTCCTAGGGCCAAACTCAATCCTGCCTCTCAATTTCTGCTGCCTTCCCCAACACACTGCTCCCCAAAATGAGCAGGGCTGGCTCTCGGTTATCATGCTGGTGCCAGCAGCAATGCCACCCCACTGACATAATTCTGAGTCCCAACCTAGGCACTCCAGCTGTCTTTGCCACACCTGGCCTGTTTGGGCTCTGGCTCTTGCTCTTTTCTTTCATGTGCATGTGTTTTGAGGTTTTGAGTTTCTCCCACTGCAGAACTGCAGCTGTGGCAGGGTAGAGCTCATGAGGGTGACATTCTGAGCCACATCCAATCCCATCAGGACTGTTCACTGGGGTGACTGCTGGAACACAGTGATGAGTGAACACATGGGAGGTGGTTGGACCCACCTTGCCTCTGAGTGGCTTCCTTTCAGGACAGGAATGTAGGCATGGGAGCCCCTGGCGTGGGATGCTTTGCACAAGGCGTGACCATGGGCTCTCTTTCCTGGCAAAAATGGCTCCACTCAGCATGGAGAGCACTGTCATTCCTGGTGGCTAACAACAGCCCTGGACCTCAGAAAGGAACCCACACTCAAGATTAACGTCTGAGTGTGCGTGTCCTCGAGGAAATGAGGTCTCCTGATCCCAGGTGCAAAGGGGTAAGTCCTCTAACTCCAGGGGCCATGAAGGGACATCTGAGTTTCCCTTGTCCTTCTTTCCCTCTCTAACTAACCACAGTTAGGACCCTGGCCTCATTCCCCAGTGAGGATCATTAGGCTCCATAAAGGACAGTCTCTAAGATGCTCAGTGGACCAACACCCTCTGCACAACCCATAACCCTATTCACCCAAGAGGCAAGAGGATTTCTATTCAGGAAAACCAGGAAAGGGAGAGCCTTTCTCAAGGACACAAGGACATTAGTGAGTGAGGGAGTGATTAATGGATGGAGAACTATTTCCAACACCAACTTCCAGGAGCATATATGGCCCCCTGGAGAATTCTGCAGTGTGTTGGTGATAAAGGAGAACGTGTGAATTCAGGGGTCACTAGGTCCTCTCAGCCATAAGGAGGGAAACTGCCATAAAGGAACTAGGACAAGGGTGCGAGGAATGCTCACTGGTGGGAGATCGGAAGGAAGGAAAGTGTACTCATTAGAAAAGTGTCGCCTGAAAATTCTTAGCCAGCCAAAAGCCGTGCGAACTTGTGTGGGAAAAGAGTCTTTGCACAGTGATGAAGCTAAGAGCTCACATGATGGAACACAGCATCAACTGGGACCAAATCCAATATCTGATATTCTTGTAGGAAGAGGAGAGTCTGGACCCAGATACCAGGGAGACTGGGGGATACCGGATATGTGAGGTTGGAGCCAGGGCGGGATGCCCATATGGGAACCACAGATCGTGGGCAGCAATAGGAGAGTGGGCAAGGGCTGGGAGAGTTGGGGAGACAGTCCCCTTGAAACCTGGGAGGGGTTATGGCACTGGGACAGCCCAACACCTACTGTGTTGAGCCTCTGGAGCTCAACGGAAGACACTTCCTCTGTTGTCGGCCACCCAGTTAACAGAGTTTGGTTGCAGCAGCCTAGGACCCAGCTGAAGGTCTGAGCATGTTGGCCATGCAGGTTGGATCTGGACCACAGACACCCTCATCAGAGATTGTAGGGTCTCAGCCCTGAGGCAAGACAGGCACTAAGTCAGGCCAGGTGGGGAAACGGATAGGCACACACTCTGGGGGCTGGTGCCTGTGTTACTGGGAGCACTTCTGATCGCAATTCCCTGATCTGCTGCCAACACAGGCTACAGAGGAGGGTACAGAAACACAGACCACGGATCTGCCCCACTCAGTGGGCCCAGGCCAACACCACACCCAGCAGCCTCGTGCCATACCCAATGAGTCTCGAAGCGGCCCCCTCTTCCCATCCTGAGAGCTCTTCCCTTCCTCATGTGCCAATAGCTCCCTACTGTCACTGGCAATATCTACTCTGTGAGATGTCAACATCCGTGGGTACTGTTCTCTCATCCCAGGACAGTGTGGTCCCACACACCCTGGTGAAATGGGCCACCTGGAGGCTGGACCTGGAGGTTGTTGAGGCTGAATGGCAGCGGTGGTCCTCTGGCACTTAATATTATTTAAGTTAAAAAAAAAAACAAAAACAAAAACAAAAAACGGGTCTTGGTGCTCAAAAATGTTTGATTTGCATATTCTCATCCCCTAACCCCAATATTTTCATTATTTCCTCACATATGAAATCTTACTAGCATAAAGGTAATTTCGTATTAAACAAAGTGGATTGAAATAACATTGGTAAAAATAATCAATCACCATACTTTCAATTTTTGTTCTGCTTTCCTATTAGAAACCACTTGGATACAAGAGAACAGAGGACAGACTCATGGAAATGCTTGAAATGACAAGAAGCTCCCACTCAAGCTCAGCATTCAGTCCTGGACAGGGTAAGACCAGGCCACTTTGACATCTGTGCCAAAGAGTCTACCAGACAGAATCCTCTGACTGATCCCTGACTGAGCCATAGGAACTGGCTAGAAAAGCCTTCACATCCTCAATACATTCTTCACGTCAGAATACTTGACAACCATTGATATCCATCTCTCGTTAACTTGCTCCCCAGCCAACCATTCTTCAACAAATTCAAAGGAGTAACTCATGCAAGCACACAGAAAGGGGTGTTCACTACACACATCCATGTGCGAAAAAGACAACTGGTATTTCTTGTTTGGGCTATTTCAAATGAAATCCCTTCTGCATGACCTCCACAAACCAAAGGAAAATATTTGTGAAATTCCCACGTAGAAGACAAGATACACTTGCCAAGGAGGCAGTGGCAAGAATTTTGACACTCCAAATGTAGAGTGTGTGTTTAGGAAGCAGTCACAGTTTCCATGAGAGAGTCCCATGAAATCAATTAGGAAGATCCATGCTCTAGCCCTACCATGCAAGTGATGTGACTTGAAAGAGTCACTTAGTCTTAGTAACCATCATCACTAACAAGTAAGTCAATGAATAAAGGTCCTCAGGTGCCAAGCTACAAAATGTGGGATGAGCATGGATGAGGATGGGTGGGAGAAGTCTCCAACTCTAACACAATTAGGGAAGGATGTGCTGACCTCAAGTGGCTGGGGGGCTGGGATCCTGCCACAGAGGGGGATTCCAAACCTCACATCCCCTGACCCAGGCCAGAAGACCAGGTAGAGTCCAAGGACCCTGGGGTGGCCCAATGGCAATAAAGGTCAAAAGGAACTAGGGATCTGCCTGGTCCCTCAATCCCCTACTCTGAGCAGGGCTGCATGACGAGGCCAGAGGCCATCCACAGCAATCTGCCTTTACAGGAAAACAGGGACTGCAGGCTGCCTCTGGCTCACTGAATCAGGGTGGTGTTTTCATAAAGCAAGACCACTTCCTCACACTTGACCAGCAGCTCATGTGTTGACAGCACAATGACTGACTTGACTCAGGCCCTGATGAATGAAATAGAAAATTCATAGCAAACCCATCTTTAGCTCTTCCACATCATCAGGGGCTCTGATTCAATTCCGTCCAGAAAGGTGTCTGAAATGATTTCTAAACATGCTGGGGACTCACCTCTGTGTGGAACTTTTCAGGAAAAAGGGGATCAAATCTCATGAAGCAACTCTTCTCTCTTCTAGCCCATGGGCAATGCAAGGAAAATGCATGATACCAGAGGCTCACTTCTCTCTTCTCATGTCTTCTGGAAAGGATTCGTTAATGCTTCCTGCAAGGTGAAGCAGAAGCCTGCATCTCCAGCTGCACAGAAATGTTTTAGGGCAGTGTCTCCCTTAATACCCAAAAATAAAAAAAACAGGTCATTCAACAGGCACATGGATTCGAGTACATGTTCAATGATCCCTCCTCCCTGGAGCCTTCCACATGCCCATCTTCCACATTCACAGAGCAATGCTTGGCCATTCTCAAGACCAGGAGACCATGATGCTCATCACCAGGAAGTCAATAAGGAACATGAAGAGAGCAGCATGGATTGCAGAAGGTGGCACATCAAGGATCTTCAGCTCTGCTGTTAGAACACAAGAGCTTAACTTCAGTATTGACTTTTTGCCAACTACCAAGTACGATAGCAGTGTCAAGCCCAATATGCAGATATGCAAGTAGTAGGTGACACCCCGCATCCATTCACAAAAGTGGGCAACATCTGCATCAGAACAAGGAAGTATCTTACCCTTACTCATAAAAATCATCAGAAACAAAATAAAATGGATGCAAGACTTCTCATTTCACTATTAGGTAGCTGTTGGAATTCCCTATTAAATAATACCTCCTCCAAAATAAAAAGTATCTCAGACATGTGTCAACTATTCAATGGATGACATTTTAAAAACTATGGACTTTACTTAATATTTATGTATGCTATATCCCTGCCTAAGGCTCTATGAGAAAGGAGCACATAGAATTGGATCTTTGAAAATCTCGCATTTGCTGATAAATATTACTGCTGATCTCAGGCATGGCGAAGTGAAAAGTGGGACTTTGGATATTCCAAGAATGCTATGTTGTGGGATTGGTGTCCCTGATTCATACATAGCATATGGTTTCTATGAAATCCAGTGAGGGAGCAGGAGTAACGAAGCTGATTGCACAGATGACCTCAGGGAATACTGACAGATAGGCCAAATGAAAAATATGCTCCAGCTAACCATTGGTATTTGGGCTTCTGATCCCAGTCCTGTTTTTAAAAAAGGTGCAGACAGGCAGTGTTCATTAAAAACTGTCTACCATGTAAAAGTGGGTAATTTAAATGGCATCTAGTTACACATCTGATAGAATGGTCTGGCAACATATGAATTTCATTCTAACAACAACAACAACAACAAAACATAGAAAATGAGACATAAAGATAAAACCTTGTCTTCACCAGGATGCCTAAAAATAGGTTTTATTTGGCTCATGCAAATAAATATCTTTCAAAAGAATTTCTGATTTCTGAATGAATCCATTCAACTTCATACTGCACAGATCACAAGGTTTTCTTTACAGAATATTCTCTTCTTCTTCTTAAAGCCTCACATAGAAAATGTCTCACAGGACATAGGAGGGGAATGACCCAAAGGATGAGAGAATGGCTGGAACCGTTCTCAAATGTGCCCATGTAGCCTAAAGTTTGAAGGCATCTAATTGTACTCTAAAACAATTATGAACCTATTCGATCCATTATTAATAAATATCACCACTTTACCACTTGAACCAAATCACAGAAAATTGGAAACAGATGATCATTGCCTTTGATACCTTTACTTCTGTTTCATTACTCAGAGTCGATCAACTCTATACTTCAAGTGACACAGATTTATTACAGAATGCCTAAGATCCTAAGGATCTATTTTAGCTCAGCCCATGGTATTGCTTCATTATTTTATTATTTTGTAAGTAATAAAATATAACTTCATGTTGGATGATATATTCAAGCCATGAATATATCATCCAACATTGTTCTTCCCAAAATATTAGCCCAATTTCTGCGCGCGCTCACTTACTGTTCAGGAATTTTACTAATTGTTTGAAGGTTCTAGAGGACCTGTTAGACTCCTAATGGACAAACCATACAACATACTCCAGAGAACGGACGAGTGCCATAAGAAGAAAATAAGGTCAGCCTACAGCAATGGGCAGCTGCCTGCCCTCGGCTGGGAGGAGCCCTGGCCATGGCACCAGGGCTGCTGGGCAGCAGAAGCCTCCACAGCCCTGCAGGGAGCCTGGAGCACAGCTCTGCCTAACCATGCTCAGCCCTGGACAGATGCACATGAGTTCCCATCACAGGCTCGAGTGTGACAGTCCCAGGTGCATGCCTGTCATGCCAGCCACCAGGGAGGCTGAGGCAAGAGGAACGTTTGAGGTCAGCCTTGGCAACTTAGACCCCGAGGCAAAGGGGAAATACTTTTACAGGGGTCTCTGAGGGTGTAGCTCAGGTAGGTCACTTGCCTCACAGGCTCAAGGCCCTGGGTTCAATCCCCAGAACCCACGTACACACAAAAAGTGAACTTGGAATATTGTTTAAAATGATGGGTCAGGTACACACAAGGACTTCAATTTGACCTCTCAGAGGAGCTCAATTTGAGATCAGACTGAACAAAAGACCACCTGGACCATTGACTCAGTGTCTGAAACCCTCTGTGAGCATGGGAAGCACTGCTGGCAAGACACCAGAGGGCCAAAGCACTTGTGCCCCCTGCAGGGGCGTCTCTTGTCTACCGCCAAAGACTGTTCCCCTCCTGGGGCAGCTGAGAGCAAGCTGGGCCTTGGAGCAAGGACTAGTGCTTTAGATATAGACTATGCAAGCAAGGGGCAATGTCTTTAATAAAACTAAAATTAAAAAGTCACATTGAAAAAATTTTAAAAAGAAGAAAATAAGGTCAAGTAGAGGAAGCCCATTTTCACAGGAAAAAATCCCCCAGTGAAAAGCATCAGAATAGATACCAAGAAAAATACCAACAAAAACAGTGTGCTCCCACTATGTATCTACTCAACATGCAAAAGTTAGAAAGCTAGATAATACAATCCTGGCCACAGGTAGAGCTATGCAGAAGAGCCACCTGGCAGTGCTTAGTCAAAGAAGTAAACATGCACACTTTGACCTAGAAATTCCACCTGTGTGTAAACCAGGCGGTGCTTAAGCAGTTTCACAAGGGGACATGCACAGGGAAATTTATCCTCAGGTTCTTATAGAGTTGTCTGTGCTTACAGGGAGTTGATGGTTGTCAAGATGCCCACAGCTGCGAAAGTCAAAAGCTAAAAAAATAATAGATGCCAACCTGGATATATTAATAATCCCGTATCTATGATCACCTTCATAAGGTAGCTTCCCAACTTCTGTGTGGAAGTGAGTTTCTCCTTGGCCCTTACACTGTTGTGGAGACCACTAGGAGTTCAGCTTTGTGCAGGATCATCTGACCTGGACTTTTGGCAAGACCTGTACAGCCCTCACACATGCTCAGATGCTACAGGACTTTTCAGACCAGTCCAGACAACAGTAGGCATCCATTCATTGTCTGCACTCTACAGATTCCTAGATGCACGACATTCATTACCATCAAATGCAGAATTTTCATCAAAAACTAATATATATATCATTCCAATCTGAATCAAGAAAATCGGAAATATCCCCAAATCCAAAGAGTGGATCCCCATTGTGATGCTACAAGTTGAAAATTCCACAGCTGACCTCATGGGATGGTTCACAGTCAAAAGACAGCTGCATGAAAAATATTACATGACCTTCCTGCTATGTGAAAAGTGGCATGTGAAGTACACATGCATGTCTTCCTCAGACATGGGTTCATTTGCAAGACACCTTGTGCAATTGAAAATACTCCAAAAGGGGAGAAATCAGAACCATGTCTCCAAAGTATTTCAGCAGAGACCAACTCCATCTGTCTATCTATCTCTCAGTGAGTGTGTGTGCTCTTGTGTGTGTTTGTGTGTCTTTGTTTGTGTTTGTACCATCATAGCTGATACTTCATTGCCCCCATTGGAAAACTGACTCAGATAATGCCATCTGCCAAACTCCTAAAAACCAAAGTTCTTGCTGATAGAATGAAGCATTCCTTCCTGTTGGTTTGGATGTGTCCTTTAGGACTCACTGCTACATTTAGTATACTCAAATCATCACAGTAGATCAGGTAACAAAAACATATATATTTTAAAATAATAATAATATATTAATGGAAACAACAAATACAGGATAGAGTAACAACTGTGTTACTAAACAAGGTCAAGGACAATGGCAAACTA
Source organism: Urocitellus parryii (assembly GCF_045843805.1). Classification (NCBI taxonomy): domain Eukaryota; kingdom Metazoa; phylum Chordata; class Mammalia; order Rodentia; family Sciuridae; genus Urocitellus; species Urocitellus parryii. The sequence goes on from NC_135548.1 coordinate 45,328,326, forward strand.
TAGATTCAAACTTTGAAGAAAATAGTAATCAATGTAAATATTCCTGGGCTGCCTCAGCCCCGCCCAGGCACACAGCAACAGAATGGTTTTGCAAGCATCCTCAGGAGGGCAGGAGCCTTCTTTGCAGGACGAGAGGGAGGTTGAGGCTCGATCCACCCATCATTCTTTTGGGAGAGGCTCCTTTTCCTCAGCACAAAGTTGGATTTTTTGTGAGGATTCTTGGCATAAAATACCTTGACCTCTGCTGGAATCCTCAGCTCTGGGGAGAGAGGGGTGTACAAAAAGAAGGTGGCACTCAGGAGGTGCTCCCTAGGACACGCCAACATCTGAGAGCCTGTGCCAGAAAAGGCCAGAGCCACACACCTGAGAGCTCTCCAATTCAGCACCAATACCAACAAAGACAGCCTCCACAGTCCTCCCTGAGGAAGAACTAGGCAGAGCACTTCAACAGACCTAATGTCTGTTCCTACCGAAGGCTTTGGACTCCAGAATATCTCAGGTCCTCTTGCATCTGCCAAAGCACACCACTAGGGTTTGCATCTGAAATCTCCCACAAAAGGCTCCTGTGCCGAAGATTCAGTCCCCACATGAGCCATCTTCATAGGTGGGTTTGGAGGGAAGCATTGGATGGTGAGTGCTCTGATGTCAACATGAAATTCTCATTCAAGATGAATACACTACTGGGGGATGGGAGGGACTGGAAGAAAGGTTGAGCATGGTTGGAGTAAGACCTAAACAGGGTTGTGCCCTGGGCAACAGTACCTTGTTCCTGTTGGCTCCACTGAATCCTCATTCTCCAAGGAGAGGTCCTCCCTCTCCATCTTTCTCTCTCTCCCTCTCTGCCAGCCTCGTTCTCTCTCTACCAGTCTATGCCTTTGTGGCAAGGGCTGAGGAGCTCTCCACTGCCACACACTAGAGCTTTATGGACAGCCTCAGTGCACAACCAAAGAGAAAGCTATGAAACCCAGAGAAAAAAGGCCTAGGATTCCTCCTCTGAGTTATTTTCCTCAAGTATGGCCACAGTGAGGACAGGCTGACCAGCACGGATACCACGTTAGAGCCATGCTTCTGCGTTGGTGGAGCCCGCCTCCATGTGAACCAGGCTTCTGAGAATGGAGGCCACATTCCAAATACTGCCCTACTGAGAACAATGGTTCCAAAGACCAGCAAAGGGACTGCTTCCCTCCAACATGGTGTATGGCCCAGTGGTGCCATGACCCCGAGTGGGGGAATACAACAGCCGCTTCTCCTTCCTCTGAACATGTGTTTCCTGTCGCCCTCCTCTAACCTAAAGCCTGTTCTCCATCCCTTCTGGGTTGGATGTGGAGATCTCTGCTATGAATTTCTTAGGCTACCAAGGCCCCAGACAGACTTCCTCTTCCATAGACTCTACTAACCTAACAGTAGGTTTAGATAGGAGACAAGTGATCCTAGAACTCATAGGGATGGTGGTCTTCAGGGTACATAGGCTGGGATAATGGCTGCTGTGGTGTTTGGCTCACAAAAACCAACCAACCAACCAACGAAAAAGCGCTGGCATTATTATCAGATGAGCTCTGTGGCTACGTGCTCAGGAAGCCCTCATCTGACTTTAGTTAGGGATCACAACCTGGCTATTGTGATCACTCCTTGCCTAGTGGACTCAGGTGCGTAAGACCATGGAATTTATGCAAAAACAGATGATTCAGGCTGTCTCCCAGGCTGTGTTTTCTTCCCAATTTCATCCTGTTACTGCTTGCTAGAATCCTGGCAATGCTCTGCCCAGGCAGTGGTTTTTTGGTCACACAGAAGGCTTTCAATAGTACTGCTTCAGTCCACAAAATGCCAGTTCCCTCTTTAGCCCATGCATTCCCATGTTCCTTTGAAACCACTCCTATCCCAGACCATGAAAACATACTGCTCCTGGAGAGAGGCTTTCCTCCTCACTCCTCAAAGATGTCAGCTTTGGATGCCTGTTCATGTCCAGGGGAGGGCACCTGGTGGGGAGCCGCAATATCCACCGGGGTATACCATTGGACCTCAAGACCTTCCACCAGCAGAAGTGCAGTTGGCTTTGTGCACGAACCCAACACACCTGTTGGAGTGTTCTTGGGGGTCAGAGACTACTCTTTGTTGCTAAGAGTTGACCTGAGTCCACATCCTGACCCTTGCTCTCTGCTATCTGATTGTCTCACTTACTCTGACGGCGAGAGATGATTTGGCCCAGCTCATAATCCTCTGGATTCTCCTCAGTAAGGAAGTGTAGGTCGAGGGCGCTGCGGATGACGACAGGAGCCCTATCGTGGCAGGTCACCTGGAGCAGCATGGGAGACAGGCCTTCAGGAAATGGGCCTTGAAGTGACTACTCAAGGACAGTGGGCAGGGGCATTCTGGAGGCACCTCCACTCTAAATACAAGGGCAACATCCATGACCCTACTACCCGAGGCTGACCTCCTGCTCATCGTGTGGGCTCTTCCCACAGGCTACTAGCCCAATCCTTGTACATAGGACTTCCTGGGCCTGCCATTGCTCTTTGTGGAGCTGCACTCCTCTCGGAGTGAAAGGACCCCACTACCTGCATACAGATGCAATCTCATCCCACAAGTTGGGAGGAATGGGACAATAGCCTCCAAGATCCCAGGTCTGCCCGAGGATGCAGGCGGCATTGGGAATGGCCTAGGCACAAAACCTAGAGGCTTTGGTCTGGATTGCCAGGGCCAAAAACAGACCCAGGAACATGACCACACACAGGAGAGCTGAAAGATAGCCACGAGAGCTCCTGGCCTCCAGAGGCTCAGTGCTGGCTGGGATGTAGGAGGCCACCTCATCCGGCAAGGGTGGTCATTGGGTTACCTGGACATTTAGTGTGCTTGCTCCACATCCATATCGACTCTGCAGAGAGACTCTCTCAGCTCCTTGTTCAAGGAACATGGAGAACCTCACACTGCTGTCCTCCTCCATAGACGTCAGCATCCCATACAAGGGAACCTGCAACCTAGTTCCTGTCCTATTCTCATCTGTCACCCATACCTGTCCCTGCCCTTCTGGACTGCATGCTGCCACCTGACACACAGACTCCCTCAGACATGGCAGTGGACAAGCTGCTGCACTCGCTCATCTCAGCTCCAGCCCTTCACACTGACCTCTCCCTTCTTGATTCCCATCTATCCTCCTGATCATCCAGAAGCTCCAAATTCAAGAGGGCATGAGTAGTCCATGGTATTGGACCAGTGTCTGCTCCCCACCCAGGTGTAAGCACCACGGGACACCCCTGCTCCCAGGCTTACCAGAACACTCTTGGCCATCTCTGGACTTTGTGTTTCTAAGTGGACACGAATTAAGCAGGTGTCTCCCACCTGCTTGTGGGAAAGCGGCCTGGAGGACTTGCAGGTTGATTCTGAGAACTGTGGGGGATGGAACATCAGCAAACCCAGAAACAGAAAGCCACCCCAGACTGTCAGTTGGCTCTATGGGCTTCCAGCAAATATGTCCAGGTGCTGAGGCTTCTTATTTCCTCAGGTCGGAGTGGAATGGCAGCACATGCACAGCTTGAATAAGGTAGGTGTTTACCTCCTTTCCCTTGACCTGGGGGCGTTTCCTCACGATGAAATATTGTATTCCCAGATTCATGGACAGACACACGAGTGAGTGGTCAGAGACCTTGATTTCTGCAGAGCGAAGTGGAGAGAATTGTTAGGTGGCACTCAAGGATTATACCACAAAACACCCACAACCCCTGAGAGTCTCCGCCAGGCCCATCACACTTTGGTATTTTGGGGCCAAGGCCCACTTTCTCTTGGCTGTCAGTTATCCTGAGCCCACTGTGGATCATGTCTCCCCACTGTCTGATTGTCCTACTTACTCTCATCCTCAGACATCATATACAGCAGCTCAAAGTTGTCCATATCCTCATGCTGCAACAAATTTTGGTCCAAGGCCCTGCGGATGAGGCTTGTCACCGTCTCCTGAAAGGTCACCTGGATCAGGGTGGGACAAATGTTATCAGAGAATGGCTTTTAGAAGAGCTACCCAGAAGACTGTGGTCAAACATTCAGGAGAAATCTCAGCTACATATACAAGGGCACAATCTTGTTATCCTGCTACCTGAGTGTGTCCTCCATATACCACCTGGGTTCTTGCAATGTGCTACTAGAACAATCCTGGTACAAATATCTGCCTGTACCTGCCATCTCCCCTCCCCCTGGGGAGCCACATTCCACTCATGTCAAAGGACCAAACTGCCTATGCACAGACACACTCTCATCTCACTGAGATGAGAGCAATGGGCCAGGGATCTGCGCACCAAGTGTGATCTGGGATGCAGGCTGCCTTTGTGGGTGCAAGAGGCAGATGCACTGAAAATTTGGGTCCTGACTGCCAAGACACAAAACAGACTCAGATACAAGAGTGTGCACTTGAGTGCTTCATGATAGCTTTGAGAGGCCCTGGCCTCTGGAAGCTCAGTGCGGGTCTGGTTGTAATGATGTACTTGACTCAGCACTGGCAGTCACTGAACATGTCTCCTCTGCAGCTGGACACCTGCAGCATTAGCGTGTCTACTGCACATCCATAGAAATTCTGCCAAGAACCCATTAGCTCCGTATTTACATACATGCAAAGCCTAACATTCCGAAGCTTTGGCATGACCCCCCAGGTGATCCCGACCCCAAATTCCTACACCTAGTCATGCTAAGGACGTTCTCTTCCCTGCCACCAGGAACACATCCCCTCCTACACATGTGACAAGTCACTGCCACCTCCTCTGCTCCAACTTCACTCATTGAGAATACCAAGTTCTAGGCACTGCAGCCTGCACCCTGGACATATCTCTGCCTTCATCTGTCCACAGCACTTCCGTCTGCACTTCTGGCCTGCAAAACCCACAATACACAGGCCCACTCACCACTGAAGCTGGGCATGCTGATGCTCTCCCTCCTCAGGTCAAGCCCTTAAGACGGACCTCTCTCTTCTTTATTTCCCACCATAGCCCTGGGGTTGGCTGTGTCTCCTGCCTTCCACTGTGTGGACACCCAGGAGGCAGCCCTGCTGTCGGGCTTACCGGGATGCGCTTTGTCTCCCTCAGGCTCTGTCCCTCTAGGAGGACGTGAACAACGCGGCTGTCTTCCACCTGCTCGCTGGAGTGAAGCAGTGAGGAGCTGCTAATCACAGCTGCTGGGGTCCTGGATGCCACTGCCACAGAAGGTTCCAAGAACTGTGGGGGATGACAACATCAGCAAAGCCCAGCAACTGCACCCCACCCAGCCTGGCAGTTGGCTCTGTGGGCATTCTACAACATCCATCCAGAACCTGAGGTTCTTGTCCCCTTGGAGGATGTGGAGTGGCACCAGGAGTAAAGACTGAAGAAGGTGGCTGTTTTGGGAACAAGAGATCCAGCACCTGCTGGGTGGGGATGAAATACCAGGAGATTAACCCCATGTTGCTGCTGAAATGTAGGTTCCTCCCACAAATGTCAGGCAGGAGCTCATTCCTAAGCTGGTCCTGCCTGTAAGGTTCAAGGCTCTGAACCCTGAAGGGCTCCTCCGTGTTCTGATCATTTTCACCCTGGGTTGGGACCAAGAATGGTGGGTTCAAAATGGAAATGGTGACAAACAGAAAAATGACTTGTGCCAATACACTAGAGTCAAAGCACAATGGGACAGTTCCCATCAGTACAAACACACACACACACACACACACACACACACACACACACACACAGAGTCAGAATAGGAGTCCTGGGCCATTCATCAGGGATCAGACTAGAGGGCCTGCTGGGCTCACCTGCCCTGTGCTACTCACTGTTACTCTTGAGCTCCTCTGCGACAATCGCCAGAGGCTCTGGCGTCTAAGATGAAGCCTCACCCAGTGTATCCACAAAAGGGCTAGTTGGCCCCCCTGAGATTCCTGGGAGCCTGAGGCTCGGCATTGTCTGCAACCACAGGAGAACATCCTTCTCCCTCCAGTGGCTCCAACCAAGTGAGCTCGGATGGCTTGGTCAGTGAAGTGGGTGCCTGGATACCAGGGTTCCATGTTCTGTTTGATCCATTGTCAAGGCAATGATGTCATTTCCTGTGCCCATACCTGAGCCTCTTTTCACATAAGACCACTTTCAACAGCCCTATGGGCTGCCGATTTCTCCTCCATGCCTACCCATCTCAGGTGCGCAGGTGTTCACCAACAACTACCCAAACATCCCCACCAGCATCTGCCCTGCTTGGTGCCACTAGAGTTCCAGCTTGGAGCCTTCAAAAATGCATTCACAACCAGTCCTTCCCTCTCAGCAGCTTTTGGACCCTGGTCCCATCATTGTGCAACTCATGGTGTGCCCAGTCTTTTCTGGAAAGTAGGGTAGCATCTAATCTCTAGGGTTTATTGTGTCTATTGGCCCATAACACCCTCTGTTCTCTCTGAAACCAGAGATGGGACTCACAGGTGGCTAAAGCACAAATGTAGAGATGGGATAATCACAAGAAAGGGAGAGACAAAGAATGCACCCTAACTCAATCAGGCCTGTGTCCCACACAGGGACATGGCCAATGTCCGTCCCATCGTGGCTGCAGTTCCCTCTCTACACCATGGCAAGTTGGAGGGGACTGAGATGCAGAGGCTGCTCCCCTCTGCCATACAACTTCCCAAGGCTTCTCCTAAGATTTCAAAAGGGCCAAGTGTGTCTAGTGTTGGGGTCTCACAGAGACTCCGAGGTACCACAGCATCCTGCTGCCCAGAACCGGTTCACCCCTCACCTCAAGGGGGCTCAGCCTCTGGATTCATGGGAATTGAAGTGGGTACAGGTGATGGGATATCACCTCCTAGACTGAGTTATGCCAAGTCCATGACCCCTGTCTGCATCCCTGTCTCCAGCACCACTCCCCCCTCTCTCTTTCCACCTCAGAGCAAACAAATCCATTTAGCAAGTGTGTCCTGTGATAAAGACATGACGGTCACCCATCCTCTCATTACAAAAACACTGAGGCTCAGCCAACATGGATCCTACAGGGAACACAGGCATAAACTCAGACTCCGATCCTCCCAGCCGAGCCTCAGTGGAGCCTGGACTCCCAGCCTCCTGAGTCAAGGAAACAGAGGTTCCTAGCCGAGCCACCTTGGATGCAGCCGCACACAAACTGAACTCATCAATGCCCCTTGCTCTCAGTTGTGAGTAAGAGGGGAAGTGGTGTTTCACAACCCTGGACATCAAGTGCAGTCTCCAGGCTTTGGGGTGTGCCCTGGCCTCTGTCTATCTGCCCAGGCTCTCCAACCCACACTGGCCTCTTACCCAACCTCCTCCTAGGGCCAAACTCAATCCTGCCTCTCAATTTCTGCTGCCTTCCCCAACACACTGCTCCCCAAAATGAGCAGGGCTGGCTCTCGGTTATCATGCTGGTGCCAGCAGCAATGCCACCCCACTGACATAATTCTGAGTCCCAACCTAGGCACTCCAGCTGTCTTTGCCACACCTGGCCTGTTTGGGCTCTGGCTCTTGCTCTTTTCTTTCATGTGCATGTGTTTTGAGGTTTTGAGTTTCTCCCACTGCAGAACTGCAGCTGTGGCAGGGTAGAGCTCATGAGGGTGACATTCTGAGCCACATCCAATCCCATCAGGACTGTTCACTGGGGTGACTGCTGGAACACAGTGATGAGTGAACACATGGGAGGTGGTTGGACCCACCTTGCCTCTGAGTGGCTTCCTTTCAGGACAGGAATGTAGGCATGGGAGCCCCTGGCGTGGGATGCTTTGCACAAGGCGTGACCATGGGCTCTCTTTCCTGGCAAAAATGGCTCCACTCAGCATGGAGAGCACTGTCATTCCTGGTGGCTAACAACAGCCCTGGACCCCAGAAAGGAACCCACACTCAAGATTAACGTCTGAGTGTGCGTGTCCTCGAGGAAATGAGGTCTCCTGATCCCAGGTGCAAAGGGGTAAGTCCTCTAACTCCAGGGGCCATGAAGGGACATCTGAGTTTCCCTTGTCCTTCTTTCCCTCTCTAACTAACCACAGTTAGGACCCTGGCCTCATTCCCCAGTGAGGATCATTAGGCTCCATAAAGGACAGTCTCTAAGATGCTCAGTGGACCAACACCCTCTGCACAACCCATAACCCTATTCACCCAAGAGGCAAGAGGATTTCTATTCAGGAAAACCAGGAAAGGGAGAGCCTTTCTCAAGGACACAAGGACATTAGTGAGTGAGGGAGTGATTAATGGATGGAGAACTATTTCCAACACCAACTTCCAGGAGCATATATGGCCCCCTGGAGAATTCTGCAGTGTGTTGGTGATTAAGGAGAACGTGTGAATTCAGGGGTCACTAGGTCCTCTCAGCCATAAGGAGGGAAACTGCCATAAAGGAACTAGGACAAGGGTGCGAGGAATGCTCACTGGTGGGAGATCGGAAGGAAGGAAAGTGTACTCATTAGAAAAGTGTCGCCTGAAAATTCTTAGCCAGCCAAAAGCCGTGCGAACTTGTGTGGGAAAAGAGTCTTTGCACAGTGATGAAGCTAAGAGCTCACATGATGGAACACAGCATCAACTGGGACCAAATCCAATATCTGATATTCTTGTAGGAAGAGGAGAGTCTGGACCCAGATACCAGGGAGACTGGGGGATACCGGATATGTGAGGTTGGAGCCAGGGCGGGATGCCCATATGGGAACCACAGATCGTGGGCAGCAATAGGAGAGTGGGCAAGGGCTGGGAGAGTTGGGGAGACAGTCCCCTTGAAACCTGGGAGGGGTTATGGCACTGGGACAGCCCAACACCTACTGTGTTGAGCCTCTGGAGCTCAACGGAAGACACTTCCTCTGTTGTCGGCCACCCAGTTAACAGAGTTTGCTTGCAGCAGCCTAGGACCCAGCTGAAGGTCTGAGCATGTTGGCCATGCAGGTTGGATCTGGACCACAGACACCCTCATCAGAGATTGTAGGGTCTCAGCCCTGAGGCAAGACAGGCACTAAGTCAGGCCAGGTGGGGAAACGGATAGGCACACACTCTGGGGGCTGGTGCCTGTGTTACTGGGAGCACTTCTGATCGCAATTCCCTGATCTGCTGCCAACACAGGCTACAGAGGAGGGTACAGAAACACAGACCACGGATCTGCCCCACTCAGTGGGCCCAGGCCAACACCACACCCAGCAGCCTCGTGCCATACCCAATGAGTCTCGAAGCGGCCCCCTCTTCCCATCCTGAGAGCTCTTCCCTTCCTCATGTGCCAATAGCTCCCTACTGTCACTGGCAATATCTACTCTGTGAGATGTCAACATCCGTGGGTACTGTTCTCTCATCCCAGGACAGTGTGGTCCCACACACCCTGGTGAAATGGGCCACCTGGAGGCTGGACCTGGAGGTTGTTGAGGCTGAATGGCAGCGGTGGTCCTCTGGCACTTAATATTATTTAAGTTAAAAAAAAAAAAAAAAAAAAAAAAAAAAAAACGGGTCTTGGTGCTCAAAAATGTTTGATTTGCATATTCTCATCCCCTAACCCCAATATTTTCATTATTTCCTCACATATGAAATCTTACTAGCATAAAGGTAATTTCGTATTAAACAAAGTGGATTGAAATAACATTGGTAAAAATAATCAATCACCATACTTTCAATTTTTGTTCTGCTTTCCTATTAGAAACCACTTGGATACAAGAGAACAGAGGACAGACTCATGGAAATGCTTGAAATGACAAGAAGCTCCCACTCAAGCTCAGCATTCAGTCCTGGACAGGGTAAGACCAGGCCACTTTGACATCTGTGCCAAAGAGTCTACCAGACAGAATCCTCTGACTGATCCCTGACTGAGCCATAGGAACTGGCTAGAAAAGCCTTCACATCCTCAATACATTCTTCACGTCAGAATACTTGACAACCATTGATATCCATCTCTCGTTAACTTGCTCCCCAGCCAACCATTCTTCAACAAATTCAAAGGAGTAACTCATGCAAGCACACAGAAAGGGGTGTTCACTACACACATCCATGTGCGAAAAAGACAACTGGTATTTCTTGTTTGGGCTATTTCAAATGAAATCCCTTCTGCATGACCTCCACAAACCAAAGGAAAATATTTGTGAAATTCCCACGTAGAAGACAAGATACACTTGCCAAGGAGGCAGTGGCAAGAATTTTGACACTCCAAATGTAGAGTGTGTGTTTAGGAAGCAGTCACAGTTTCCATGAGAGAGTCCCATGAAATCAATTAGGAAGATCCATGCTCTAGCCCTACCATGCAAGTGATGTGACTTGAAAGAGTCACTTAGTCTTAGTAACCATCATCACTAACAACTAAGTCAATCAATAAAGGTCCTCAGGTGCCAAGCTACAAAATGTGGGATGAGCATGGATGAGGATGGGTGGGAGAAGTCTCCAAATCTAACACAATTAGGGAAGGATGTGCTGACCTCAAGTGGCTGGGGGGCTGGGATCCTGCCACAGAGGGGGATTCCAAACCTCACATCCCCTGACCCAGGCCAGAAGACCAGGTAGAGTCCAAGGACCCTGGGGTGGCCCAGTGGCAATAAAGGTCAAAAGTAAGTAGGGATCTGCTTGGTCCCTCAATCCCCTACTCTGAGCAGGGCTGCATGACGAGGCCAGAGGCCATCCACAGCAATCTGCCTTTACAGGAAAACAGGGACTGCAGGCTGCCTCTGGCTCACTGAATCAGGGTGGTGTTTTCATAAAGCAAGACCACTTCCTCACATTTGACCAGCAGCTCATGTGTTGACAGCACAATGACTGACTTGACTCAGGCCCTGATGAATGAAATAGAAAATTCATAGCAAACCCATCTTTAGCTCTTCCACATCATCAGGGGCTCTGATTCAATTCCGTCCAGAAAGGTGTCTGAAATGATTTCTAAACATGCTGGGGACTCACCTCTGTGTGGAACTTTTCAGGAAAAAGGGGATCAAATCTCATGAAGCATCTCTTCTCTCTTCTAGCCCATGGGCAATGCAAGGAACCTGCATGATACCAGAGGCTCACTTCTCTCTTCTCATGTCTTCTGGAAAGGATTCCTTAATGCTTCCTGCAAGGTGAAGCAGAAGCCTGCATCCCCAGCTGCACAGAAGTGTTTTAGGGCAGTGTCTCCCTTAAAACCCAAAAATAAAAAAAACAGGTCATTCAACAGGCACATGGATTCGAGTACATGTTCAATGATCCCTCCTCCCTTGAGCCTTCCACATGCCCATCTTCCACATTCACAGAGCAATGCTTGGCCATTCTCAAGACCAGGAGACCATGATGCTCATCACCAGGAAGTCAATAAGGAACATGAAGAGAGCAGCATGGATTGCAGAAGGTGGCACATCAAGGATCTTCAGCTCTGCTGCTAGAACACAAGAGCTTAACTTCAGTATTGACTTTTTGCCAACTACCAAGTACGATAGCAGTGTCAAGCCCAATATGCAGATATGCAAGTAGTAGGTGACACCCCGCATCCATTCACAAAAGTGGGCAACATCTGCATCAGAACAAGGAAGGATCTTACCCTTACTCATAAAAATCATCAGAAACAAAATAAAATGGATGCAAGACTTCTCATTTCACTATTAGGTAGCTGTTGGAATTCCCTATTAAATAATACCTCCTCCAAAATAAAAAGTATCTCAGACATGTGTCAACTATTCAATGGATGACATTTTAAAAACTATGGACTTTACTTAATATTTATGTATGCTATATCCCTGCCTAAGGCTCTATGAGAAAGGAGCACATAGAATTGGATCTTTGAAAATCTCACATTTGCTGATAAATATTACTGCTGATCTCAGGCATGGCGAAGTGAAAAGTGGGACTTTGGATATTCCAAGAATGCTATGTTGTGGGCTTGGTGTCCCTGATTCATACATAGCATATGGTTTCTATGAAATCCAGTGAGGGAGCAGGAGTAACGAAGCTGATTGCACAGATGACCTCAGGGAATACTGACAGATAGGCCAAATGAAAAATATGTTCCAGCTAACCATTGGTATTTGGGCTTCTGATCCCAGTCCTGTTTTTAAAAAAGGTGCAGACAGGCAGTGTTCATTAAAAACTGTCTACCATGTAAAAGTGGGTAATTTAAATGGCATCTAGTTACACATCTGATAGAATGGTCTGGCAACATATGAATTTCATTCTAACAACAACAACAACAACAAAACATAGAAAATGAGACATAAAGATAAAACCTTGTCTTCACCAGGATGCCTAAAAAGAGGTTTTATTTGGCTCATGCAAATAAGTATCTTTCAATAGAATTTCTGATTTCTGAATGAATCCATTCAACTTCATACTGCACAGATCACAAGGTTTTCTTTACAGAATATTCTCTTCTTCTTCTTAAAGCCTCACATAGAAAATGTCTCACAGGACATAGGAGGGGAATGACCCAAAGGATGAGAGAATGGCTGGAACCGTTCTCAAATGTGCCCATGTAGCCTAAAGTTTGAAGGCATCTAATTGTACTCTAAAACAATTATGAACCTATTCGATCCATTATTAATAAATATCACCACTTTACCACTTGAACCAAATCACAGAAAATTGGAAACAGATGATCATTGGCTTTGATACCTTTACTTCTGTTTCATTACTCAGAGTCGATCAACTCTATACTTCAAGTGACACAGATTTATTACAGAATGCCTAAGATCCTAAGGATCTATTTTAGCTCAGCCCATGGTATTGCTTCATTATTTTATTATTTTGTAAGTAATAAAATATAACTTCATGTTGGATGATATATTCAAGCCATGAATATATCATCCAACATTGTTCTTCCCAAAATATTAGCCCAATTTCTGTGCGCGCTCACTTACTGTTCAGGAATTTTACTAATTGTTTGAAGGTTCTAGAGGACCTGTTAGACTCCTAATGGACAAACCATACAACATACTCCAGAGAACGGACGAGTGCCATAAGAAGAAAATAAGGTCAGCCTACAGCAATGGGCAGCTGCCTGCCCTCGGCTGGGAGGAGCCCTGGCCATGGCACCAGGGCTGCTGGGCAGCAGAAGCCTCCACAGCCCTGCAGGGAGCCTGGAGCACAGCTCTGCCTAACCATGCTCAGCCCTGGACAGATGCACATGAGTTCCCATCACAGGCTCGAGTGTGACAGTCCCAGGTGCATGCCTGTCATGCCAGCCACCAGGGAGGCTGAGGCAAGAGGAACGTTTGAGGTCAGCCTTGGCAACTTAGACCCCGAGGCAAAGGGGAAATACTTTTACAGGGGTCTCTGAGGGTGTAGCTCAGGTAGGTCACTTGCCTCACAGGCTCAAGGCCCTGGGTTCAATCCCCAGAACCCACGTACACACAAAAAGTGAACTTGGAATATTGTTTAAAATGATGGGTCAGGTACACACAAGGACTTCAATATGACCTCTCAGAGGAGCTCAATTTGAGATCAGACTGAACAAAAGACCACCTGGACCATTGACTCAGTGTCTGAAACCCTCTGTGAGCATGGGAAGCACTGCTGGCAAGACACCAGAGGGCCAAAGCACTTGTGCCCCCTGCAGGGGCGTCTCTTGTCTACCGCCAAAGACTGTTCCCCTCCTGGGGCAGCTGAGAGCAAGCTGGGCCTTGGAGCAAGGACTAGTGCTTTAGATATAGACTATGCAAGCAAGGGGCAATGTCTTTAATAAAACTAAAATTAAAAAGTCACATTGAAAAAATTTAAAAAAGAAGAAAATAAGGTCAAGTAGAGGAAGCCCATTTTCACAGGAAAAAATCCCCCAGTGAAAAGCATCAGAATAGATACCAAGAAAAATACCAACAAAAACAGTGTGCTCCCACTATGTATCTACTCAACATGCAAAAGTTAGAAAGCTAGATAATACAATCCTGGCCACAGGTAGAGCTATGCAGAAGAGCCACCTGGCAGTGCTTAGTCAAAGAAGTAAACATGCACACTTTGACCTAGAAATTCCACCTGTGTGTAAACCAGGCGGTGCTTAAGCAGTTTCACAAGGGGACATGCACAGGGAAATTTATCCTCAGGTTCTTATAGAGTTGTCTGTGCTTACAGGGAGTTGATGGTTGTCAAGATGCCCACAGCTGCGAAAGTCAAAAGCTAAAAAAATAATAGATGCCAACCTGGATATATTAATAATCCCGTACCTATGATCACCTTCATAAGGTAGCTTCCCAACTTCTGTGTGGAAGTGAGTTCCTCCTTGGCCCTTACACTGTTGTGGAGACCACTAGGAGTTCAGCTTTGTGCAGGATCATCTGACCTGGACTTTTGGCAAGACCTGTACAGCCCTCACACATGCTCAGATGCTACAGGACTTTTCAGACCAGTCCAGACAACAGTAGGCATCCATTCATTGTCTGCACTCTACAGATTCCTAGATGCACGACATTCATTACCATCAAATGCAGAATTTTCATCAAAAACTAATATATATATCATTCCAATCTGAATCAAGAAAATCGGAAATATCCCCAAATCCAAAGAGTGGATCCCCATTGTGATGCTACAAGTTGAAAATTCCACAGCTGACCTCATGGGATGGTTCACAGTCAAAAGACAGCTGCATGAAAAATATTACATGACCTTCCTGCTATGTGAAAAGTGGCATGTGAAGTACACATGCATGTCTTCCTCAGACATGGGTTCATTTTCAAGACACCTTGTGCAATTGAAAATACTCCAAAAGGGGAGAAATCAGAACCATGTCTCCAAAGTATTTCAGCAGAGACCAACTCCATCTGTCTATCTATCTCTCAGTGAGTGTGTGTGCTCTTGTGTGTGTTTGTGTGTCTTTGTTTGTGTTTGTACCATCACAGCTGATACTTCATTGCCCCCATTGGAAAACTGACTCAGATAATGCCATCTGCCAAACTCCTAAAAACCAAAGTCCTTGCTGATAGAATGAAACATTCCTTCCTGTTGGTTTGGATGTGTCCTTTAGGAATCACTGCTACATTTAGTATACTCAAATCATCACAGTAGATCAGGTAACAAAAACATATATATTTTAAAATAATAATAATATATTAATGGAAACAACAAATACAGGATAGAGTAACAACTGTGTTACTAAACAAGGTCAAGGACAATGGCAAACTATAGATTCAAACTTTGAAGAAAATAGTAATCAATGTAAATATTCCTGGGCTGCCTCAGCCCCGCCCAGGCACACAGCAACAGAATGGTTTTGCAAGCATCCTCAGGAGGGCAGGAGCCTTCTTTGCAGGACGAGAGGGAGGTTGAGGCTCGATCCACCCATCATTCTTTTGGGAGAGGCTCCTTTTCCTCAGCACAAAGTTGGATTTTTTGTGAGGATTCTTGGCATAAAATACGTTGGCCTCTGCTGGAATCCTCAGCTCTGGGGAGGGAGGGGTGTACAAAAAGAAGGTGGCACTCAGGAGGTGCTCCCTAGGACACGCCAACATCTGAGAGCCTGTGCCAGAAAAGGCCAGAGCCACACACCTGAGAGCTCTCCAATTCAGCACCAATACCAACAAAGACAGCCTCCACAGTCCTCCCTGAGGAAGAACTAGGCAGAGCACTTCAACAGACCTAATGTCTGTTCCTACCGAAGGCTTTGGACTCCAGAATATCTCAGGTCCTCTTGCATCTGCCAAAGCACACCACTAGGGTTTGCATCTGAAATCTCCCACAAAAGGCTCCTGTGCCGAAGATTCAGTCCCCACATGAGCCATCTTCATAGGTGGGTTTGGAGGGAAGCATTGGATGGTGAGTGCTCTGATGTCAACATGAAATTCTCATTCAAGATGAATACACTACTCGGGGGTGGGAGGGACTGGAAGAAAGGTTGAGCATGGTTGGAGTAAGACCTAAACAGGGTTGTGCCCTGGGCAACAGTACCTTGTTCCTCTTGGCTCCACTGAATCCTCATTCTCCAAGGAGAGGTCCTCCCTCTCCATCTTTCTCTCTCTCCCTCTCTGCCAGCCTCGTTCTCTCTCTCCCAGTCTATGCCTTTGTGGCAAGGGCTGAGGAGCTCTCCACTGCCACACACTAGAGCTTTATGGACAGCCTCAGTGCACAACCAAAGAGAAAGCTATGAAACCCAGAGAAAAAAGGCCTAGGATTCCTCCTCTGAGTTATTTTCCTCAAGTATGGCCACAGTGAGGATAGGCTGACCAGCGCGGATACCACGTTAGAGCCATGCTTCTGCGTTGGTGGAGCCCGCCTCCATGTGAACCAGGCTTCTGAGAATGGAGGCCACATTCCAAATACTGCCCTACTGAGAACAATGGTTCCAAAGACCAGCAAAGGGACTGCTTCCCTCCAACATGGTGTATGGCCCAGTGGTGCCATGACCCCGAGTGGGGGAATACAACAGCCGCTTCTCCTTCCTCTGAACATGTGTTTCCTGTCGCCCTCCTCTAACCTAGAGCCTGTTCTCCATCCCTTCTGGGTTGGATGTGGAGATCTCTGCTATGAATTTCTTAGGCTACCAAGGCCCCAGACAGACTTCCTCTTCCATAGACTCTACTAACCTAACAGTAGGTTAAGATAGGAGACAAGTGATCCTAGAACTCATAGGGATGGTGGTCTTCAGGGTACATAGGCTGGGATAATGGCTGCTGTGGTGTTTGGCTCACAAAAACCAACCAACCAACCAACGAAAAAGCGCTGGCATTATTATCAGATGAGCTCTGTGGCTACGTGCTCAGGAAGCCCTCATCTGACTTTAGTTAGGGATCACAACCTGGCTATTGTGATCACTCCTTGCCTAGTGGACTCAGGTGCGTAAGACCATGGAATTTATGCAAAAACAGATGATTCAGGCTGTCTCCCAGGCTGTGTTTTCTTCCCAATTTCATCCTGTTACTGCTTGCTAGAATCCTGGCAATGCTCTGCCCAGGCAGTGGTTTTTTGGTCACACAGAAGGCTTTCAATAGTACTGCTTCAGTCCACAAAATGCCAGTTCCCTCTTTAGCCCATGCATTCCCATGTTCCTTTGAAACCACTCCTATCCCAGACCATGAAAACATACTGCTCCTGGAGAGAGGCTTTCCTCCTCACTCCTCAAAGATGTCAGCTTTGGATGCCTGTTCATGTCCAGGGGAGGGCACCTGGTGGGGAGCCGCAATATCCACCGGGGTATACCATTGGACCTCAAGACCTTCCACCAGCAGAAGTGCAGTTGGCTTTGTGCACGAACCCAACACACCTGTTGGAGTGTTCTTGGGGGTCAGAGACTACTCTTTGTTGCTAAGAGTTGACCTGAGTCCACATCCTGACCCTTGCTCTCTGCTATCTGATTGTCTCACTTACTCTGACGGCGAGAGATGATTTGGCCCAGCTCATAATCCTCTGGATTCTCCTCAGTAAGGAAGTGTAGGTCGAGGGCGCTGCGGATGACGACAGGAGCCCTATCGTGGCAGGTCACCTGGAGCAGCATGGGAGACAGGCCTTCAGGAAATGGGCCTTGAAGTGACTACTCAAGGACAGTGGGCAGGGGCATTCTGGAGGCACCTCCACTCTAAATACAAGGGCAACATCCATGACCCTACTACCCGAGGCTGACCTCCTGCTCATCGTGTGGGCTCTTCCCACAGGCTACTAGCCCAATCCTTGTACATAGGACTTCCTGGGCCTGCCATTGCTCTTTGTGGAGCTGCACTCCTCTCGGAGTGAAAGGACCCCACTACCTGCATACAGATGCAATCTCATCCCACAAGTTGGGAGGAATGGGACAATAGCCTCCAAGATCCCAGGTCTGCCCGAGGATGCAGGCGGCATTGGGAATGGCCTAGGCACAAAACCTAGAGGCTTTGGTCTGGATTGCCAGGGCCAAAAACAGACCCAGGAACATGACCACACACAGGAGAGCTGAAAGATAGCCACGAGAGCTCCTGGCCTCCAGAGGCTCAGTGCTGGCTGGGATGTAGGAGGGCACCTCATCCGGCAAGGGTGGTCATTGGGTTACCTGGACATTTAGTGTGCTTGCTCCACATCCATATCGACTCTGCAGAGAGACTCTCTCAGCTCCTTGTTCAAGGAACATGGAGAACCTCACACTGCTGTCCTCCTCCATAGACGTCAGCATCCCATACAAGGGAACCTGAAACCTAGTTCCTGTCCTATTCTCATCTGTCACCCATACCTGTCCCTGCCCTTCTGGACTGCATGCTGCCACCTGACACACAGACTCCCTCAGACATGGCAGTGGACAAGCTGCTGCACTCGCTCATCTCAGCTCCAGCCCTTCACACTGACCTCTCCCTTCTTGATTCCCATCTATCCTCCTGATCATCCAGAAGCTCCAAATTCAAGAGGGCATGAGTAGTCCATGGTATTGGACCAGTGTCTGCTCCCCACCCAGGTGTAAGCACCACGGGACACCCCTGCTCCCAGGCTTACCAGAACACTCTTGGCCATCTCTGGACTTTGTGTTTCTAAGTGGACACGAATTAAGCAGGTGTCTCCCACCTGCTTGTGGGAAAGCGGCCTGGAGGACTTGCAGGTTGATTCTGAGAACTGTGGGGGATGGAACATCAGCAAACCCAGAAACAGAAAGCCACCCCAGACTGTCAGTTGGCTCTATGGGCTTCCAGCAAATATGTCCAGGTGCTGAGGCTTCTTATTTCCTCAGGTCGGAGTGGAATGGCAGCACATGCACAGCTTGAATAAGGTAGGTGTTTACCTCCTTTCCCTTGACCTGGGGGCGTTTCCTCACGATGAAAGATTGTATTCCCAGATTCATGGACAGACACACGAGTGAGTGGTCAGAGACCTTGATTTCTGCAGAGCGAAGTGGAGAGAATTGTTAGGTGGCACTCAAGGATTATACCACAAAACACCCACAACCCCTGAGAGTCTCCGCCAGGCCCATCACACTTTGGTATTTTGGGGCCAAGGCCCACTTTCTCTTGGCTGTCAGTTATCCTGAGCCCACTGTGGATCATGTCTCCCCACTGTCTGATTGTCCTACTTACTCTCATCCTCAAACATCATATACAGCAGCTCAAAGTTGTCCACATCCTCATGCTGCAACAAATTTTCGTCCAAGGCCCTGCGGATGAGGCTTGTCACCATCTCCTGAAAGGTCACCTGGATCAGGGTGGGACAAATGTCATCAGAGGATGGCTTTTAGAAGAGCTACCCAGAAGACTGTGGTCAAACATTCAGGAGAAATCTCAGCTACATATACAAGGGCACAATCTTGTTATCCTGCTACCTGAGTGTGTCCTCCATATACCACCTGGGTTCTTGCAATGTGCTACTAGAACAATCCTGGTACAAATATCTGCCTGTACCTGCCATCTCCCCTCCCCCTGGGGAGCCACATTCCACTCATGTCAAAGGACCAAACTGCCTATGCACAGACACACTCTCATCTCACTGAGATGAGAGCAATGGGCCAGGGATCTGCGCACCAAGTGTGATCTGGGATGCAGGCTGCCTTTGTGGGTGCAAGAGGCAGATGCACTGAAAATTTGGGTCCTGACTGCCACGACACAAAACAGACTCAGATACAAGAGTGTGCACTTGAGTGCTTCATGATAGCTTTGAGAGGCCCTGGCCTCTGGAAGCTCGGTGCGGGTCTGGTTGTCATGATGTACTTGACTCAGCACTGGCAGTCACTGAACATGTCTCCTCTGCAGCTGGACACCTTCAGCATTAGTGTGTCTACTGCACATCCATAGAAATTCTGCCAAGAACCCCTTTAGCTCCGTATATACATACATGCAAAGCCTAATATTCCGAAGCTTTGGCATGACCCCCCAGGTGATCCCGACCCCAAATTCCTACACCTAGTCATGCTAAGGAGGTTCTCTTCCCTGCCACCAGGAACACATCCCCTCCTACACATGTGACAAGTCACTGCCACCTCCTCTGCTCCAACTTCACTCATTGAGAATACCAAGTTCTAGGCACTGCAGCCTGCACCCTGGACATATCTCTGCCTTCATCTGTCCACAGCACTTCCGTCTGCACTTCTGGCCTGCAAAACCCACAATACACAGGCCCACTCACCACTGAAGCTGGGCATGCTGATGCTCTCCCTCCTCAGGTCAAGCCCTTAAGACGGACCTCTCTCTTCTTTATTTCCCACCATAGCCCTGGGGTTGGCTGTGTCTCCTGCCTTCCACTGTGTGGACACCCAGGAGGCAGCCCTGCTGTCGGGCTTACCGGGATGCGCTTTGTCTCCCTCAGGCTCTGTCCCTCTAGGAGGACGTGAACAACGCGGCTGTCTTCCACCTGCTCGCTGGAGTGAAGCAGTGAGGAGCTGCTACTCACAGCTGCTGGGGTCCTGGATGCCACTGCCACAGAAGGTTCCAAGAACTGTGGGGGATGACAACATCAGCAAAGCCCAGCAACTGCACCCCACCCAGCCTGGCAGTTGGCTCTGTGGGCATTCTACAACATCCATCCAGAACCTGAGGTTCTTGTCCCCTTGGAGGATGTGGAGTGGCACCAGGAGTAAAGACTGAAGAAGGTGGCTGTTTTGGGAACAAGAGATCCAGCACCTGCTGGGTGGGGATGAAATCCCAGGAGATTAACCCCATGTTGCTGCTGAAATGTAGGTTCCTCCCACAAATGACAGGCTGGAGCTCATTCCTAAGCTGGTCCTGCCTGTAAGGTTCAAGGCTCTGAACCCTGAAGGGCTCCTCCGTGTTCTGATCATTTTCACCCTGGGTTGGGACCAAGAATGGTGGGTTCAAAATGGAAATGGTGACAAACAGAAAAATGACTTGTGCCAATACACTAGAGTCAAAGCACAATGGGACAGTTCCCATCAGTACAAACACACACACACACACACACACACACACACACACACACACACACAGAGTCAGAATAGGAGTCCTGGGCCATTCATCAGGGATCAGACTAGAGGGCCTGCTGGGCTCACCTGCCCTGTGCTACTCACTGTTACTCTTGAGCTCCTCTGCGACAATCGCCAGAGGCTCTGGCGTCTAAGATGAAGCCTCACCCAGTGTATCCACAAAAGGGCTAGTTGGCCCCCCTGAGATTCCTGGGAGCCTGAGGCTCGGCATTGTCTGCAACCACAGGAGAACATCCTTCTCCCTCCAGTGGCTCCAACCAAGTGAGCTCGGATGGCTTGGTCAGTGAAGTGGGTGCCTGGATACCAGGGTTCCATGTTCTGTTTGATCCATTGTCAAGGCAATGATGTCATTTCCTGTGCCCATACCTGAGCCTCTTTTCACATAAGACCACTTTCAACAGCCCTATGGGCTGCCGATTTCTCCTCCATGCCTACCCATCTCAGGTGCGCAGGTGTTCACCAACAACTACCCAAACATCCCCACCAGCATCTGCCCTGCTTGGTGCCACTAGAGTTCCAGCTTGGAGCCTTCAAAAATGCATTCACAACCAGTCCTTCCCTCTCAGCAGCTTTTGGACCCTGGTCCCATCATTGTGCAACTCATGGTGTGCCCAGTCTTTTCTGGAAAGTAGGGTAGCATCTAATCTCTAGGGTTTATTGTGTCTATTGGCCCATAACACCCTCTGTTCTCTCTGAAACCAGAGATGGGACTCACAGGTGGCTAAAGCACAAATGTAGAGATGGGATAATCACAAGAAAGGGAGAGACAAAGAATGCACCCTAACTCAATCAGGCCTGTGTCCCACACAGGGACATGGCCAATGTCCGTCCCATCGTGGCTGCAGTTCCCTCTCTACACCATGGCAAGTTGGAGGGGACTGAGATGCAGAGGCTGCTCCCCTCTGCCATACAACTTCCCAAGGCTTCTCCTAAGATTTCAAAAGGGCCAAGTGTGTCTAGTGTTGGGGTCTCACAGAGACTCCGAGGTACCACAGCATCCTGCAGCCCAGAACCGGTTCACACCTTACCTCAAGGGGGATCAGCCTCTGGATTCATGGGAATTGAAGTGGGTACAGGTGATGGGATATCACCTCCAAGACTGAGTTATGCCAAGTCCATGACCCCTGTCTGCATCCCTGTCTCCAGCACCACTCCCCCCTCTCTCTTTCCTCCTCAGAGCAAACAAATCCATTTAGCAAGTGTGTCCTGTGATAAAGACATGACGGTCACCCATCCTCTCATTACAAAAACACTGAGGCTCAGCCAACATGGATCCTACAGGGAACACAGGCATAAACTCAGACTCCGATCCTCCCAGCCGAGCCTCAGTGGAGCCTGGACTCCCAGCCTCCTGAGTCAAGGAAACAGAGGTTCCTAGCCGAGCCACCTTGGATGCAGCCGCACACAAACTGAACTCATCAATGCCCCTTGCTCTCAGTTGTGAGTAAGAGGGGAAGTGGTGTTTCACAACCCTGGACATCAAGTGCAGTCTCCAGGCGTTGGGGTGTGCCCTGGCCTCTGTCTATCTGCCCAGGCTCTCCAACCCACACTGGCCTCTTACCCAACCTCCTCCTAGGGCCAAACTCAATCCTGCCTCTCAATTTCTGCTGCCTTCCCCAACACACTGCTCCCCAAAATGAGCAGGGCTGGCTCTCGGTTATCATGCTGGTGCCAGCAGCAATGCCACCCCACTGACATAATTCTGAGTCCCAACCTAGGCACTCCAGCTGTCTTTGCCACACCTGGCCTGTTTGGGCTCTGGCTCTTGCTCTTTTCTTTCATGTGCATGTGTTTTGAGGTTTTGAGATTCTCCCACTGCAGAACTGCAGCTGTGGCAGGGTAGAGCTCATGAGGGTGACATTCTGAGCCACATCCAATCCCATCAGGACTGTTCACTGGGGTGACTGCTGGAACACAGTGATGAGTGAACACATGGGAGGTGGTTGGACCCACCTTGCCTCTGAGTGGCTTCCTTTCAGGACAGGAATGTAGGCATGGGAGCCCCTGGCGTGGGATGCTTTGCACAAGGCGTGACCATGGGCTCTCTTTCCTGGCAAAAATGGCTCCACTCAGCATGGAGAGCACTGTCATTCCTGGTGGCTAACAACAGCCCTGGACCCCAGAAAGGAACCCACACTCAAGATTAACGTCTGAGTGTGCGTGTCCTCGAGGAAATGAGGTCTCCTGATCCCAGGTGCAAAGGGGTAAGTCCTCTAACTCCAGGGGCCATGAAGGGACATCTGAGTTACCCTCGTCCTTCTTTCCCTCTCTAACTAACCACAGTTAGGACCCTGGCCTCATTCCCCAGTGAGGATCATTAGGCTCCATAAAGGACAGTCTCTAAAGATGCTCAGTGGACCAACACCCTCTGCACAACCCATAACCCTATTCACCCAAGAGGCAAGAGGATTTCTATTCAGGAAAACCAGGAAAGGGAGAGCCTTTCTCAAGGACACAAGGACATTAGTGAGTGAGGGAGTGATTAATGGATGGAGAACTATTTCCAACACCAACTTCCAGGAGCATATATGGCCCCCTGGAGAATTCTGCAGTGTGTTGGTGATTAAGGAGAACGTGTGAATTCAGGGGTCACTAGGTCCTCTCAGCCATAAGGAGGGAAACTGCCATAAAGGAACTAGGACAAGGGTGCGAGGAATGCTCACTGGTGGGAGATCGGAAGGAAGGAAAGTGTACTCATTAGAAAAGTGTCGCCTGAAAATTCTTAGCCAGCCAAAAGTCGTGCGAACTTGTGTGGGAAAAGAGTCTTTGCACAGTGATGAAGCTAAGAGCTCACATGATGGAAAACAGCATCAACTGGGACCAAATCCAACATCTGATATTCTTGTAGGAAGAGGAGAGTCTGGACCCAGATACCAGGGAGACTGGGGGATACCGGATATGTGAGGTTGGAGCCAGGGCGGGATGCCCATATGGGAACCACAGATCGTGGGCAGCAATAGGAGAGTGGGCAAGGGCTGGGAGAGTTGGGGAGACAGTCCCCTTGAAACCTGGGAGGGGTTATGGCACTGGGACAGCCCAACACCTACTGTGTTGAGCCTCTGGAGCTCAACGGAAGACACTTCCTCTGTTGTCGGCCACCCAGTTAACAGAGTTTGGTTGCAGCAGCCTAGGACCCAGCTGAAGGTCTGAGCATGTTGGCCATGCAGGTTGGATCTGGACCACAGACACCCTCATCAGAGATTGTAGGGTCTCAGCCCTGAGGCAAGACAGGCACTAAGTCAGGCCAGGTGGGGAAATGGATAGGCACACACTCTGGGGGCTGGTGCCTGTGTTACTGGGAGCACTTCTGATCGCAATTCCCTGATCTGCTGCCAACACAGGCTACAGAGGAGCGTACAGAAACACAGACCACGGATCTGCCCCACTCAGTGGGCCCAGGCCAACACCACACCCAGCAGCCTCGTGCCATACCCAATGAGTCTCGAAGCGGCCCCCTCTTCCCATCCTGAGAGCTCTTCCCTTCCTCATGTGCCAATAGCTCCCTACTGTCACTGGCAATATCTACTCTGTGAGATGTCAACATCCGTGGGTACTGTTCTCTCATCCCAGGACAGTGTGGTCCCACACACCCTGGTGAAATGGGCCACCTGGAGGCTGGACCTGGAGGTTGTTGAGGCTGAATGGCAGCGGTGGTCCTCTGGCACTTAATATTATTTAAGTTAAAAAAAAAAAAAAAAAAAAAAAAACAAAAAACGGGTCTTGGTTCTCAAAAATGTTTGATTTGCATATTCTCATCCCCTAACCCCAATATTTTCATTATTTCCTCACATATGAAATCTTACTAGCATAAAGGTAATTTCGTATTAAACAAAGTGGATTGAAATAACATTGGTAAAAATAATCAATCACCATACTTTCAATTTTTGTTCTGCTTTCCTATTAGAAACCACTTGGATACAAGAGAACAGAGGACAGACTCATGGAAATGCTTGAAATGACAAGAAGCTCCCACTCAAGCTCAGCATTCAGTCCTGGACAGGGTAAGACCAGGCCACTTTGACATCTGTGCCAAAGAGTCTACCAGACAGAATCCTCTGACTGATCCCTGACTGAGCCATAGGAACTGGCTAGAAAAGCCTTCACATCCTCAATACATTCTTCACGTCAGAATACTTGACAACCATTGATATCCATCTCTCGTTAACTTGCTCCCCAGCCAACCATTCTTCAACAAATTCAAAGGAGTAACTCATGCAAGCACACAGAAAGGGGTGTTCACTACACACATCCATGTGCGAAAAAGACAACTGGTATTTCTTGTTTGGGCTATTTCAAATGAAATCCCTTCTGCATGACCTCCACAAACCAAAGGAAAATATTTGTGAAATTCCCACGTAGAAGACAAGATACACTTGCCAAGGAGGCAGTGGCAAGAATTTTGACACTCCAAATGTAGAGTGTGTGTTTAGGAAGCAGTCACAGTTTCCATGAGAGAGTCCCATGAAATCAATTAGGAAGATCCATGCTCTAGCCCTACCATGCAAGTGATGTGACTTGAAAGAGTCACTTAGTCTTAGTAACCATCATCACTAACAACTAAGTCAATGAATAAAGGTCCTCAGGTGCCAAGCTACAAAATGTGGGATGAGCATGGATGAGGATGGGTGGGAGAAGTCTCCAACTCTAACACAATTAGGGAAGGATGTGCTGACCTCAAGTGGCTGGGGGGCTGGGATCCTGCCACAGAGGGGGATTCCAAACCTCACATCCCCTGACCCAGGCCAGAAGACCAGGTAGAGTCCAAGGACCCTGGGGTGGCCCAATGGCAATAAAGGTCAAAAGGAACTAGGGATCTGCCTGGTCCCTCAATCCCCTACTCTGAGCAGGGCTGCATGACGAGGCCAGAGGCCATCCACAGCAATCTGCCTTTACAGGAAAACAGGGACTGCAGGCTGCCTCTGGCTCACTGAATCAGGGTGGTGTTTTCATAAAGCAAGACCACTTCCTCACATTTGACCAGCAGCTCATGTGTTGACAGCACAATGACTGACTTGACTCAGGCCCTGATGAATGAAATAGAAAATTCATAGCAAACCCATCTTTAGCTCTTCCACATCATCAGGGGCTCTGATTCAATTCCGTCCAGAAAGGTGTCTGAAATGATTTCTAAACATGCTGGGGACTCACCTCTGTGTGGAACTTTTCAGGAAAAAGGGGATCAAATCTCATGAAGCAACTCTTCTCTCTTCTAGCCCATGGGCAATGCAAGGAACCTGCATGATACCAGAGGCTCACTTCTCTCTTCTCATGTCTTCTGGAAAGGATTCGTTAATGCTTCCTGCAAGGTGAAGCAGAAGCCTGCATCCCCAGCTGCACAGAAGTGTTTTAGGGCAGTGTCTCCCTTAAAACCCAAAAATAAAAAAACAGGTCATTCAACAGGCACATGGATTCGAGTACATGTTCAATGATCCCTCCTCCCTGGAGCCTTCCACATGCCCATCTTCCACATTCACAGAGCAATGCTTGGCCATTCTCAAGGCCAGGAGACCATGATGCTCATCACCAGGAAGTCAATAAGGAACATGAAGAGAGCAGCATGGATTGCAGAAGGTGGCACATCAAGGATCTTCAGCTCTGCTGCTAGAACACAAGAGCTTAACTTCAGTATTGACTTTTTGCCAACTACCAAGTACGATAGCAGTGTCAAGCCCAATATGCAGATATGCAAGTAGTAGGTGACACCCCGCATCCATTCACAAAAGTGGGCAACATCTGCATCAGAACAAGGAAGTATCTTACCCTTACTCATAAAAATCATCAGAAACAAAATAAAATGGATGCAAGACTTCTCATTTCACTATTAGGTAGCTGTTGGAATTCCCTATTAAATAATACCTCCTCCAAAATAAAAAGTATCTCAGACATGTGTCAACTATTCAATGGATGACATTTTAAAAACTATGGACTTTACTTAATATTTATGTATGCTATATCCCTGCCTAAGGCTCTATGAGAAAGGAGCACATAGAATTGGATCTTTGAAAATCTCACATTTGCTGATAAATATTACTGCTGATCTCAGGCATGGCGAAGTGAAAAGTGGGACTTTGGATATTCCAAGAATGCTATGTTGTGGGCTTGGTGTCCCTGATTCATACATAGCATATGGTTTCTATGAAATCCAGTGAGGGAGCAGGAGTAACGAAGCTGATTGCACAGATGACCTCAGGGAATACTGACAGATAGGCCAAATGAAAAATATGCTCCAGCTAACCATTGGTATTTGGGCTTCTGATCCCAGTCCTGTTTTTAAAAAAGGTGCAGACAGGCAGTGTTCATTAAAAACTGTCTACCATGTAAAAGTGGGTAATTTAAATGGCATCTAGTTACACATCTGATAGAATGGTCTGGCAACATATGAATTTCATTCTAACAACAACAACAACAACAAAACATAGAAAATGAGACATAAAGATAAAACCTTGTCTTCACCAGGATGCCAAAAAATAGGTTTTATTTGGCTCATGCCAATAAATATCTTTCAATAGAATTTCTGATTTCTGAATGAATCCATTCAACTTCATACTGCACAGATCACAAGGTTTTCTTTACAGAATATTCTCTTCTTCTTCTTAAAGCCTCACATAGAAAATGTCTCACAGGACATAGGAGGGGAATGACCCAAAGGATGAGAGAATGGCTGGAACCGTTCTCAAATGTGCCCATGTAGCCTAAAGTTTGAAGGCATCTAATTGTACTCTAAAACAATTATGAACCTATTCGATCCATTATTAATAAATATTACCACTTTACCACTTGAACCAAATCACAGAAAATTGGAAACAGATGATCATTGGCTTTGATACCTTTACTTCTGTTTCATTACTCAGAGTCGATCAACTCTATACTTCAAGTGACACAGATTTATTACAGAATGCCTAAGATCCTAAGGATCTATTTTAGCTCAGCCCATGGTATTGCTTCATTATTTTATTATTTTGTAAGTAATAAAAAATAACTTCATGTTGGATGATATATTCAAGCCATGAATATATCATCCAACATTGTTCTTCCCAAAATATTAGCCCAATTTCTGCGCGCGCTCACTTACTGTTCAGGAATTTTACTAATTGTTTGAAGGTTCTAGAGGACCTGTTAGACTCCTAATGGACAAACCATACAACATACTCCAGAGAACGGACGAGTGCCATAAGAAGAAAATAAGGTCAGCCTACAGCAATGGGCAGCTGCCTGCCCTCGGCTGGGAGGAGCCCTGGCCATGGCACCAGGGCTGCTGGGCAGCAGAAGCCTCCACAGCCCTGCAGGGAGCCTGGAGCACAGCTCTGCCTAACCATGCTCAGCCCTGGACAGATGCACATGAGTTCCCATCACAGGCTCGAGTGTGACAGTCCCAGGTGCATGCCTGTCATGCCAGCCACCAGGGAGGCTGAGGCAAGAGGAACGTTTGAGGTCAGCCTTGGCAACTTAGACCCCAAGGCAAAGGGGAAATACTTTTACAGGGGTCTCTGAGGGTGTAGCTCAGGTAGGTCACTTGCCTCACAGGCTCAAGGCCCTGGGTTCAATCCCCAGAACCCACGTACACACAAAAAGTGAACTTGGAATATTGTTTAAAATGATGGGTCAGGAACACACAAGGACTTCAATATGACCTCTCAGAGGAGCTCAATTTGAGATCAGACTGAACAAAAGACCACCTGGACCATTGACTCAGTGTCTGAAACCCTCTGTGAGCATGGGAAGCACTGCTGGCAAGACACCAGAGGGCCAAAGCACTTGTGCCCCCTGCAGGGGTGTCTCTTGTCTACCGCCAAAGACTGTTCCCCTCCTGGGGCAGCTGAGAGCAAGCTGGGCCTTGGAGCAAGGACTAGTGCTTTAGATATAGACTATGCAAGCAAGGGGCAATGTCTTTAATAAAACTAAAATTAAAAAGTCACATTGAAAAAATTTTAAAAAGAAGAAAATAAGGTCAAGTAGAGGAAGCCCATTTTCACAGGAAAAATCCCCCAGTGAAAAGCATCAGAATAGATACCAAGAAAAATACCAACAAAAACAGTGTGCTCCCACTATGTATCTACTCAACATGCAAAAGTTAGAAAGCTAGATAATACAATCCTGGCCACAGGTAGAGCTATGCAGAAGAGCCACCTGGCAGTGCTTAGTCAAAGAAGTAAACATGCACACTTTGACCTAGAAATTCCACCTGTGTGTAAACCAGGCGGTGCTTAAGCAGTTTCACAAGGGGACATGCACAGGGAAATTTATCCTCAGGTTCTTATAGAGTTGTCTGTGCTTACAGGGAGTTGATGGTTGTCAAGATGCCCACAGCTGCGAAAGTCAAAAGCTAAAAAAATAATAGATGCCAACCTGGATATATTAATAATCCCGTATCTATGATCACCTTCATAAGGTAGCTTCCCAACTTCTGTGTGGAAGTGAGTTTCTCCTTGGCCCTTACACTGTTGTGGAGACCACTAGGAGTTCAGCTTTGTGCAGGATCATCTGACCTGGACTTTTGGCAAGACCTGTACAGCCCTCACACATGCTCAGATGCTACAGGACTTTTCAGACCAGTCCAGACAACAGTAGGCATCCATTCATTGTCTGCACTCTACAGATTCCTAGATGCACGACATTCATTACCATCAAATGCAGAATTTTCATCAAAAACTAATATATATATCATTCCAATCTGAATCAAGAAAATCGGAAATATCCCCAAATCCAAAGAGTGGATCCCCATTGTGATGCTACAAGTTGAAAATTCCACAGCTGACCTCATGGGATGGTTCACAGTCAAAAGACAGCTGCATGAAAAATATTACATGACCTTCCTGCTATGTGAAAAGTGGCATGTGAAGTACACATGCATGTCTTCCTCAGACATGGGTTCATTTGCAAGACACCTTGTGCAATTGAAAATACTCCAAAAGGGGAGAAATCAGAACCATGTCTCCAAAGTATTTCAGTAGAGACCAACTCCATCTGTCTATCTATCTCTCAGTGAGTGTGTGTGCTCTTGTGTGTGTTTGTGTGTCTTTGTTTGTGTTTGTACCATCACAGCTGATACTTCATTGCCCACGTTGGAAAACTGACTCAGATAATGCCATCTGCCAAACTCCTAAAAACCAAAGTTCTTGCTGATAGAATGAAACATTCCTTCCTGTTGGTTTGGATGTGTCCTTTAGGAATCACTGCTACATTTAGTATACACAAATCATCACAGTGGATCAGGTAACAAAAACATATATATTTTAAAATAATAATATATTAATGGAAACAACAAATACAGGATAGAGTAACAACTGTGTTACTAAACAAGGTCAAGGACAATGGCAAACTATAGATTCAAACTTTGAAGAAAATAGTAATCAATGTAAATATTCCTGGGCTGCCTCAGCCCCGCCCAGGCACACAGCAACAGAATGGTTTTGCAAGCATCCTCAGGAGGGCAGGAGCCTTCTTTGCAGGACGAGAGGGAGGTTGAGGCTCGATCCACCCATCATTCTTTTGGGAGAGGCTCCTTTTCCTCAGCACAAAGTTGGATTTTTTGTGAGGATTCTTGGCATCAAATACGTTGGCCTCTGCTGGAATCCTCAGCTCTGCGGAGAGAGGGGTGTACAAAAAGAAGGTGGCACTCAGGAGGTGCTCCCTAGGACACGCCAACATCTGAGAGCCTGTGCCAGAAAAGGCCAGAGCCACACACCTGAGAGCTCTCCAATTCAGCACCAATACCAACAAAGACAGCCTCCACAGTCCTCCCTGAGGAAGAACTAGGCAGAGCACTTCAACAGACCTAATGTCTGTTCCTACCGAAGGCTTTGGACTCCAGAATATCTCAGGTCCTCTTGCATCTGCCAAAGCACACCACTAGGGTTTGCATCTGAAATCTCCCACAAAAGGCTCCTGTGCCAAAGATTCAGTCCCCACATGAGCCATCTTCATAGGTGGGTTTGGAGGGAAGCATTGGATGGTGAGTGCTCTGATGTCAACATGAAATTCTCATTCAAGATGAATACACTACTGGGGGGTGGGAGGGACTGGAAGAAAGGTTGAGCATGGTTGGAGTAAGACCTAAACAGGGTTGTGCCCTGGGCAACAGTACCTTGTTCCTGTTGGCTCCACTGAATCCTCATTCTCCAAGGAGAGGTCCTCCCTCTCCATCTTTCTCTCTCTCCCTCTCTGCCAGCCTCGTTCTCTCTCTCCCAGTCTATGCCTTTGTGGCAAGGGCTGAGGAGCTCTCCACTGCCACACACTAGAGCTTTATGGACAGCCTCAGTGCACAACCAAAGAGAAAGCTATGAAACCCAGAGAAAAAAGGCCTAGGATTCCTCCTCTGAGTTATTTTCCTCAAGTATGGCCACAGTGAGGACAGGCTGACCAGCACGGATACCACGTTAGAGCCATGCTTCTGCGTTGGTGGAGCCCGTCTCCATGTGAACCAGGCTTCTGAGAATGGAGGCCACATTCCAAATACTGCCCTACTGAGAACAATGGTTCCAAAGACCAGCAAAGGGACTGCTTCCCTCCAACATGGTGTATGGCCCAGTGGTGCCATGACCCCGAGTGGGGGAATACAACAGCCGCTTCTCCTTCCTCTGAACATGTGTTTCCTGTCGCCCTCCTCTAACCTAGAGCCTGTTCTCCATCCCTTCTGGGTTGGATGTGGAGATCTCTGCTATGAATTTCTTAGGCTACCAAGGCCCCAGACAGACTTCCTCTTCCATAGACTCTACTAACCTAACAGTAGGTTAAGATAGGAGACAAGTGATCCTAGAACTCATAGGGATGGTGGTCTTCAGGGTACATAGGCTGGGATAATGGCTGCTGTGGTGTTTGGCTCACAAAAACCAACCAACCAACCAACGAAAAAGCGCTGGCATTATTATCAGATGAGCTCTGTGGCTACGTGCTCAGGAAGCCCTCATCTGACTTTAGTTAGGGATCACAACCTGGCTATTGTGATCACTCCTTGCCTAGTGGACTCAGGTGCGTAAGACCATGGAATTTATGCAAAAACAGATGATTCAGGCTGTCTCCCAGGCTGTGTTTTCTTCCCAATTTCATCCTATTACTGCTTGCTAGAATCCTGGCAATGCTCTGCCCAGGCAGTGGTTTTTTGGTCACACAGAAGGCTTTCAATAGTACTGCTTCAGTCCACAAAATGCCAGTTCCCTCTTTAGCCCATGCATTCCCATGTTCCTTTGAAACCACTCCTATCCCAGACCATGAAAACATACTGCTCCTGGAGAGAGGCTTTCCTCCTCACTCCTCAAAGATGTCAGCTTTGGATGCCTGTTCATGTCCAGGGGAGGGCACCTGGTGGGGAGCCGCAATATCCACCGGGGTATACCATTGGACCTCAAGACCTTCCACCAGCAGAAGTGCAGTTGGCTTTGTGCACGAACCCAACACACCTGTTGGAGTGTTCTTGGGGGTCAGAGACTACTCTTTGTTGCTAAGAGTTGACCTGAGTCCACATCCTGACCCTTGCTCTCTGCTATCTGATTGTCTCACTTACTCTGACGGCGAGAGATGATTTGGCCCAGCTCATAATCCTCTGGATTCTCCTCAGTAAGGAAGTGTAGGTCGAGGGCGCTGCGGATGACGACAGGAGCCCTATCGTGGCAGGTCACCTGGAGCAGCATGGGAGACAGGCCTTCAGGAAATGGGCCTTGAAGTGACTACTCAAGGACAGTGGGCAGGGGCATTCTGGAGGCACCTCCACTCTAAATACAAGGGCAACATCCATGCCCCTACTACCCGAGGCTGACCTCCTGCTCATCGTGTGGGCTCTTCCCACAGGCTACTAGCCCAATCCTTGTACATAGGACTTCCTGGGCCTGCCATTGCTCTTTGTGGAGCTGCACTCCTCTCGGAGTGAAAGGACCCCACTACCTGCATACAGATGCAATCTCATCCCACAAGTTGGGAGGAATGGGACAATAGCCTCCAAGATCCCAGGTCTGCCCGAGGATGCAGGCGGCATTGGGAATGGCCTAGGCACAAAACCTAGAGGCTTTGGTCTGGATTGCCAGGGCCAAAAACAGACCCAGGAACATGACCACACACAGGAGAGCTGAAAGATAGCCACGAGAGCTCCTGGCCTCCAGAGGCTCAGTGCTGGCTGGGATGTAGGAGGGCACCTCATCCGGCAAGGGTGGTCATTGGGTTACCTGGACATTTAGTGTGCTTGCTCCACATCCATATCGACTCTGCAGAGAGACTCTCTCAGCTCCTTGTTCAAGGAACATGGAGAACCTCACACTGCTGTCCTCCTCCATAGACGTCAGCATCCCATACAAGGGAACCTGCAACCTAGTTCCTGTCCTATTCTCATCTGTCACCCATACCTGTCCCTGCCCTTCTGGACTGCATGCTGCCACCTGACACACAGACTCCCTCAGACATGGCAGTGGACAAGCTGCTGCACTCGCTCATCTCAGCTCCAGCCCTTCACACTGACCTCTCCCTTCTTGATTCCCATCTATCCTCCTGATCATCCAGAAGCTCCAAATTCAAGAGGGCATGAGTAGTCCATGGTATTGGACCAGTGTCTGCTCCCCACCCAGGTGTAAGCACCACGGGACACCCCTGCTCCCAGGCTTACCAGAACACTCTTGGCCATCTCTGGACTTTGTGTTTCTAAGTGGACACGAATTAAGCAGGTGTCTCCCACCTGCTTGTGGGAAAGCGGCCTGGAGGACTTGCAGGTTGATTCTGAGAACTGTGGGGGATGGAACATCAGCAAACCCAGAAACAGAAAGCCACCCCAGACTGTCAGTTGGCTCTATGGGCTTCCAGCAAATATGTCCAGGTGCTGAGGCTTCTTATTTCCTCAGGTCGGAGTGGAATGGCAGCACATGCACAGCTTGAATAAGGTAGGTGTTTACCTCCTTTCCCTTGACCTGGGGGCGTTTCCTCACGATGAAATATTGTATTCCCAGATTCATGGACAGACACACGAGTGAGTGGTCAGAGACCTTGATTTCTGCAGAGCGAAGTGGAGAGAATTGTTAGGTGGCACTCAAGGATTATACCACAAAACACCCACAACCCCTGAGAGTCTCCGCCAGGCCCATCACACTTTGGTATTTTGGGGCCAAGGCCCACTTTCTCTTGGCTGTCAGTTATCCTGAGCCCACTGTGGATCATGTCTCCCCACTGTCTGATTGTCCTACTTACTCTCATCCTCAAACATCATATACAGCAGCTCAAAGTTGTCCACATCCTCATGCTGCAACAAATTTTGGTCCAAGGCCCTGCGGATGAGGCTTGTCACCATCTCCTGAAAGGTCACCTGGATCAGGGTGGGACAAATGTCATCAGAGGATGGCTTTTAGAAGAGCTACCCAGAAGACTGTGGTCAAACATTCAGGAGAAATCTCAGCTACATATACAAGGGCACAATCTTGTTATCCTGCTACCTGAGTGTGTCCTCCATATACCACCTGGGTTCTTGCAATGTGCTACTAGAACAATCCTGGTACAAATATCTGCCTGTA
Source organism: Urocitellus parryii (assembly GCF_045843805.1). Lineage (NCBI taxonomy): Eukaryota > Metazoa > Chordata > Mammalia > Rodentia > Sciuridae > Urocitellus > Urocitellus parryii. The sequence continues at coordinate 45,362,528 of NC_135548.1, forward strand.
CCTGCCATCTCCCCTCCCCCTGGGGAGCCACATTCCACTCATGTCAAAGGACCAAACTGCCTATGCACAGACACACTCTCATCTCACTGAGATGAGAGCAATGGGCCAGGGATCTGTGCACCAAGTGTGATCTGGGATGCAGGCTGCCTTTGTGGGTGCAAGAGGCAGATGCACTGAAAATTTGGGTCCTGACTGCCACGACACAAACAGACTCAGATACAAGAGTGTGCACTTGAGTGCTTCATGATAGCTTTGAGAGGCCCTGGCCTCTGGAAGCTCGGTGCGGGTCTGGTTGTCATGATGTACTTGACTCAGCACTGGCAGTCACTGAACATGTCTCCTCTGCAGCTGGACACCTTCAGCATTAGTGTGTCTACTGCACATCCATAGAAATTCTGCCAAGAACCCCTTTAGCTCCGTATTTACATACATGCAAAGCCTAATATTCCGAAGCTTTGGCATGACCCCCCAGGTGATCCCGACCCCAAATTCCTACACCTAGTCATGCTAAGGAGGTTCTCTTCCCTGCCACCAGGAACACATCCCCTCCTACACATGTGACAAGTCACTGCCACCTCCTCTGCTCCAACTTCACTCATTGAGAATACCAAGTTCTAGGCACTGCAGCCTGCACCCTGGACATATCTCTGCCTTCATCTGTCCACAGCACTTCCGTCTGCACTTCTGGCCTGCAAAACCCACAATACACAGGCCCACTCACCACTGAAGCTGGGCATGCTGATGCTCTCCCTCCTCAGGTCAAGCCCTTAAGACGGACCTCTCTCTTCTTTATTTCCCACCATAGCCCTGGGGTTGGCTGTGTCTCCTGCCTTCCACTGTGTGGACACCCAGGAGGCAGCCCTGCTGTCGGGCTTACCGGGATGCGCTTTGTCTCCCTCAGGCTCTGTCCCTCTAGGAGGACGTGAACAACGCGGCTGTCTTCCACCTGCTCGCTGGAGTGAAGCAGTGAGGAGCTGCTACTCACAGCTGCTGGGGTCCTGGATGCCACTGCCACAGAAGGTTCCAAGAACTGTGGGGGATGACAACATCAGCAAAGCCCAGCAACTGCACCCCACCCAGCCTGGCAGTTGGCTCTGTGGGCATTCTACAACATCCATCCAGAACCTGAGGTTCTTGTCCCCTTGGAGGATGTGGAGTGGCACCAGGAGTAAAGACTGAAGAAGGTGGCTGTTTTGGGAACAAGAGATCCAGCACCTGCTGGGTGGGGATGAAATCCCAGGAGATTAACCCCATGTTGCTGCTGAAATGTAGGTTCCTCCCACAAATGACAGGCTGGAGCTCATTCCTAAGCTGGTCCTGCCTGTAAGGTTCAAGGCTCTGAACCCTGAAGGGCTCCTCCGTGTTCTGATCATTTTCACCCTGGGTTGGGACCAAGAATGGTGGGTTCAAAATGGAAATGGTGACAAACAGAAAAATGACTTGTGCCAATACACTAGAGTCAAAGCACAATGGGACAGTTCCCATCAGTACAAACACACACACACACACACACACACACACACACACACACACACACAGAGTCAGAATAGGAGTCCTGGGCCATTCATCAGGGATCAGACTAGAGGGCCTGCTGGGCTCACCTGCCCTGTGCTACTCACTGTTACTCTTGAGCTCCTCTGCGACAATCGCCAGAGGCTCTGGCGTCTAAGATGAAGCCTCACCCAGTGTATCCACAAAAGGGCTAGTTGGCCCCCCTGAGATTCCTGGGAGCCTGAGGCTCGGCATTGTCTGCAACCACAGGAGAACATCCTTCTCCCTCCAGTGGCTCCAACCAAGTGAGCTCGGATGGCTTGGTCAGTGAAGTGGGTGCCTGGATACCAGGGTTCCATGTTCTGTTTGATCCATTGTCAAGGCAATGATGTCATTTCCTGTGCCCATACCTGAGCCTCTTTTCACATAAGACCACTTTCAACAGCCCTATGGGCTGCCGATTTCTCCTCCATGCCTACCCATCTCAGGTGCGCAGGTGTTCACCAACAACTACCCAAACATCCCCACCAGCATCTGCCCTGCTTGGTGCCACTAGAGTTCCAGCTTGGAGCCTTCAAAAATGCATTCACAACCAGTCCTTCCCTCTCAGCAGCTTTTGGACCCTGGTCCCATCATTGTGCAACTCATGGTGTGCCCAGTCTTTTCTGGAAAGTAGGGTAGCATCTAATCTCTAGGGTTTATTGTGTCTATTGGCCCATAACACCCTCTGTTCTCTCTGAAACCAGAGATGGGACTCACAGGTGGCTAAAGCACAAATGTAGAGATGGGATAATCACAAGAAAGGGAGAGACAAAGAATGCACCCTAACTCAATCAGGCCTGTGTCCCACACAGGGACATGGCCAATGTCCGTCCCATCGTGGCTGCAGTTCCCTCTCTACACCATGGCAAGTTGGAGGGGACTGAGATGCAGAGGCTGCTCCCCTCTGCCATACAACTTCCCAAGGCTTCTCCTAAGATTTCAAAAGGGCCAAGTGTGTCTAGTGTTGGGGTCTCACAGAGACTCCGAGGTACCACAGCATCCTGCTGCCCAGAACCGGTTCACCCCTCACCTCAAGGGGGCTCAGCCTCTGGATTCATGGGAATTGAAGTGGGTACAGGTGATGGGATATCACCTCCAAGACTGAGTTATGCCAAGTCCATGAGCCCTGTCTGCATCCCTGTCTCCAGCACCACTCCCCCCTCTCTCTTTCCTCCTCAGAGCAAACAAATCCATTTAGCAAGTGTGTCCTGTGATAAAGACATGACGGTCACCCATCCTCTCATTACAAAAACACTGAGGCTCAGCCAACATGGATCCTACAGGGAACACAGGCATAAACTCAGACTCCGATCCTCCCAGCCGAGCCTCAGTGGAGCCTGGACTCCCAGCCTCCTGAGTCAAGGAAACAGAGGTTCCTAGCCGAGCCACCTTGGATGCAGCCGCACACAAACTGAACTCATCAATGCCCCTTGCTCTCAGTTGTGAGTAAGAGGGGAAGTGGTGTTTCACAACCCTGGACATCAAGTGCAGTCTCCAGGCGTTGGGGTGTGCCCTGGCCTCTGTCTATCTGCCCAGGCTCTCCAACCCACACTGGCCTCTTACCCAACCTCCTCCTAGGGCCAAACTCAATCCTGCCTCTCAATTTCTGCTGCCTTCCCCAACACACTGCTCCCCAAAATGAGCAGGGCTGGCTCTCGGTTATCATGCTGGTGCCAGCAGCAATGCCACCCCACTGACATAATTCTGAGTCCCAACATAGGCACTCCAGCTGTCTTTGCCACACCTGGCCTGTTTGGGCTCTGGCTCTTGCTCTTTTCTTTCATGTGCATGTGTTTTGAGGTTTTGAGTTTCTCCCACTGCAGAACTGCAGCTGTGGCAGGGTAGAGCTCATGAGGGTGACATTCTGAGCCACATCCAATCCCATCAGGACTGTTCACTGGGGTGACTGCTGGAACACAGTGATGAGTGAACACATGGGAGGTGGTTGGACCCACCTTGCCTCTGAGTGGCTTCCTTTCAGGACAGGAATGTAGGCATGGGAGCCCCTGGCGTGGGATGCTTTGCACAAGGCGTGACCATGGGCTCTCTTTCCTGGCAAAAATGGCTCCACTCAGCATGGAGAGCACTGTCATTCCTGGTGGCTAACAACAGCCCTGGACCCCAGAAAGGAACCCACACTCAAGATTAACGTCTGAGTGTGCGTGTCCTCGAGGAAATGAGGTCTCCTGATCCCAGGTGCAAAGGGGTAAGTCCTCTAACTCCAGGGGCCATGAAGGGACATCTGAGTTTCCCTTGTCCTTCTTTCCCTCTCTAACTAACCACAGTTAGGACCCTGGCCTCATTCCCCAGTGAGGATCATTAGGCTCCATAAAGGACAGTCTCTAAGATGCTCAGTGGACCAACACCCTCTGCACAACCCATAACCCTATTCACCCAAGAGGCAAGAGGATTTCTATTCAGGAAAACCAGGAAAGGGAGAGCCTTTCTCAAGGACACAAGGACATTAGTGAGTGAGGGAGTGATTAATGGATGGAGAACTATTTCCAACCCCAACTTCCAGGAGCATATATGGCCCCCTGGAGAATTCTGCAGTGTGTTGGTGATTAAGGAGAACGTGTGAATTCAGGGGTCACTAGGTCCTCTCAGCCATAAGGAGGGAAACTGCCATAAAGGAACTAGGACAAGGGTGCGAGGAATGCTCACTGGTGGGAGATCGGAAGGAAGGAAAGTGTACTCATTAGAAAAGTGTCGCCTGAAAATTCTTAGCCAGCCAAAAGCCGTGCGAACTTGTGTGGGAAAAGAGTCTTTGCACAGTGATGAAGCTAAGAGCTCACATGATGGAACACAGCATCAACTGGGACCAAATCCAATATCTGATATTCTTGTAGGAAGAGGAGAGTCTGGACCCAGATACCAGGGAGACTGGGGGATACCGGATATGTGAGGTTGGAGCCAGGGCGGGATGCCCATATGGGAACCACAGATCGTGGGCAGCAATAGGAGAGTGGGCAAGGGCTGGGAGAGTTGGGGAGACAGTCCCCTTGAAACCTGGGAGGGGTTATGGCACTGGGACAGCCCAACACCTACTGTGTTGAGCCTCTGGAGCTCAACGGAAGACACTTCCTCTGTTGTCGGCCACCCAGTTAACAGAGTTTGGTTGCAGCAGCCTAGGACCCAGCTGAAGGTCTGAGCATGTTGGCCATGCAGGTTGGATCTGGACCACAGACACCCTCATCAGAGATTGTAGGGTCTCAGCCCTGAGGCAAGACAGGCACTAAGTCAGGCCAGGTGGGGAAATGGATAGGCACACACTCTGGGGGCTGGTGCCTGTGTTACTGGGAGCACTTCTGATCGCAATTCCCTGATCTGCTGCCAACACAGGCTACAGAGGAGCGTACAGAAACACAGACCACGGATCTGCCCCACTCAGTGGGCCCAGGCCAACACCACACCCAGCAGCCTCGTGCCATACCCAATGAGTCTCGAAGCGGCCCCCTCTTCCCATCCTGAGAGCTCTTCCCTTCCTCATGTGCCAATAGCTCCCTACTGTCACTGGCAATATCTACTCTGTGAGATGTCAACATCCGTGGGTACTGTTCTCTCATCCCAGGACAGTGTGGTCCCACACACCCTGGTGAAATGGGCCACCTGGAGACTGGACCTGGAGGTTGTTGAGGCTGAATGGCAGCGGTGGTCCTCTGGCACTTAATATTATTTAAGTTAAAAAAAAAAACAAAAACAAAAACAAAAAACGGGTCTTGGTGCTCAAAAATGTTTGATTTGCATATTCTCATCCCCTAACCCCAATATTTTCATTATTTCCTCACATATGAAATCTTACTAGCATAAAGGTAATTTCGTATTAAACAAAGTGGATTGAAATAACATTGGTAAAAATAATCAATCACCATACTTTCAATTTTTGTTCTGCTTTCCTATTAGAAACCACTTGGATACAAGAGAACAGAGGACAGACTCATGGAAATGCTTGAAATGACAAGAAGCTCCCACTCAAGCTCAGCATTCAGTCCTGGACAGGGTAAGACGAGGCCACTTTGACATCTGTGCCAAAGAGTCTACCAGACAGAATCCTCTGACTGATCCCTGACTGAGCCATAGGAACTGGCTAGAAAAGCCTTCACATCCTCAATACATTCTTCACGTCAGAATACTTGACAACCATTGATATCCATCTCTTGTTAACTTGCTCCCCAGCCAACCATTCTTCAACAAATTCAAAAGAGTAACTCATGCAAGCACACAGAAAGGGGTGTTCACTACACACATCCATGTGCGAAAAAGACAACTGGTATTTCTTGTTTGGGCTATTTCAAATGAAATCCCTTCTGCATGACCTCCACAAACCAAAGGAAAATATTTGTGAAATTCCCACGTAGAAGACAAGATACACTTGCCAAGGAGGCAGTGGCAAGAATTTTGACACTCCAAATGTAGAGTGTGTGTTTAGGAAGCAGTCACAGTTTCCATGAGAGAGTCCCATGAAATCAATTAGGAAGATCCATGCTCTAGCCCTACCATGCAAGTGATGTGACTTGAAAGAGTCACTTAGTCTTAGTAACCATCATCACTAACAAGTAAGTCAATGAATAAAGGTCCTCAGGTGCCAAGCTACAAAATGTGGGATGAGCATGGATGAGGATGGGTGGGAGAATTCTCCAACTCTAACACAATTAGGGAAGGATGTGCTGACCTCAAGTGGCTGGGGGGCTGGGATCCTGCCCCAGAGGGGGATTCCAAACCTCACATCCCCTGACCCAGGCCAGAAGACCAGGTAGAGTCCAAGGACCCTGGGGTGGCCCAATGGCAATAAAGGTCAAAAGGAACTAGGGATCTGCCTGGTCCCTCAATCCCCTACTCTGAGCAGGGCTGCATGACGAGGCCAGAGGCCATCCACAGCAATCTGCCTTTACAGGAAAACAGGGACTGCAGGCTGCCTCTGGCTCACTAAATCAGGGTGGTGTTTTCATAAAGCAAGACCACTTCCTCACATTTGACCAGCAGCTCATGTGTTGACAGCACAATGACTGACTTGACTCAGGCCCTGATGAATGAAATAGAAAATTCATAGCAAACCCATCTTTAGCTCTTCCACATCATCAGGGGCTCTGATTCAATTCCGTCCAGAAAGGTGTCTGAAATGATTTCTAAACATGCTGGGGACTCACCTCTGTGTGGAACTTTTCAGGAAAAAGGGGATCAAATCTCATGAAGCAACTCTTCTCTCTTCTAGCCCATGGGCAATGCAAGGAACCTGCATGATACCAGAGGCTCACTTCTCTCTTCTCATGTCTTCTGGAAAGGATTCGTTAATGCTTCCTGCAAGGTGAAGCAGAAGCCTGCATCCCCAGCTGCACAGAAGTGTTTTAGGGCAGTGTCTCCCTTAAAACCCAAAAATAAAAAAAAACAGGTCATTCAACAGGCACATGGATTCGAGTACATGTTCAATGATCCCTCCTCCCTGGAGCCTTCCACATGCCCATCTTCCACATTCACAGAGCAATGCTTGGCCATTCTCAAGGCCAGGAGACCATGATGCTCATCACCAGGAAGTCAATAAGGAACATGAAGAGAGCAGCATGGATTGCAGAAGGTGGCACATCAAGGATCTTCAGCTCTGCTGCTAGAACACAAGAGCTTAACTTCAGTATTGACTTTTTGCCAACTACCAAGTACGATAGCAGTGTCAAGCCCAATATGCAGATATGCAAGTAGTAGGTGACACCCCGCATCCATTCACAAAAGTGGGCAACATCTGCATCAGAACAAGGAAGTATCTTACCCTTACTCATAAAAATCATCAGAAACAAAATAAAATGGATGCAAGACTTCTCATTTCACTATTAGGTAGCTGTTGGAATTCCCTATTAAATAATACCTCCTCCAAAATAAAAAGTATCTCAGACATGTGTCAACTATTCAATGGATGACATTTTAAAAACTATGGACTTTACTTAATATTTATGTATGCTATATCCCTGCCTAAGGCTCTATGAGAAAGGAGCACATAGAATTGGATCTTTGAAAATCTCACATTTGCTGATAAATATTACTGCTGATCTCAGGCATGGCGAAGTGAAAAGTGGGACTTTGGATATTCCAAGAATGCTATGTTGTGGGATTGGTGTCCCTGATTCATACATAGCATATGGTTTCTATGAAATCCAGTGAGGGAGCAGGAGTAATGAAGCTGATTGCACAGATGACCTCAGGGAATACTGACAGATAGGCCAAATGAAAAATATGCTCCAGCTAACCATTGGTATTTGGGCTTCTGATCCCAGTCCTGTTTTTAAAAAAGGTGCAGACAGGCAGTGTTCATTAAAAACTGTCTACCATGTAAAAGTGGGTAATTTAAATGGCATCTAGTTACACATCTGATAGAATGGTCTGGCAACATATGAATTTCATTCTAACAACAACAACAACAACAAAACATAGAAAATGAGACATAAAGATAAAACCTTGTCTTCACCAGGATGCCTAAAAATAGGTTTTATTTGGCTCATGCAAAGAAATATCTTTCAATAGAATTTCTGATTTCTGAATGAATCCATTCAACTTCATACTGCACAGATCACAAGGTTTTCTTTACAGAATATTCTCTTCTTCTTCTTAAAGCCTCACATAGAAAATGTCTCACAGGACATAGGAGGGGAATGACCCAAAGGATGAGAGAATGGCTGGAACCGTTCTCAAATGTGCCCATGTAGCCTAAAGTTTGAAGGCATCTAATTGTACTCTAAAACAATTATGAACCTATTCGATCCATTATTAATAAATATCACCACTTTACCACTTGAACCAAATCACAGAAAATTGGAAACAGATGATCATTGGCTTTGATACCTTTACTTCTGTTTCATTACTCAGAGTCGATCAACTCTATACTTCAAGTGACACAGATTTATTACAGAATGCCTAAGATCCTAAGGATCTATTTTAGCTCAGCCCATGGTATTGCTTCATTATTTTATTATTTTGTAAGTAATAAAAAATAACTTCATGTTGGATGATATATTCAAGCCATGAATATATCATCCAACATTGTTCTTCCCAAAATATTAGCCCAATTTCTGTGCGCGCTCACTTACTGTTCAGTCAGGAATTTTACTAATTGTTTGAAGGTTCTAGAGGACCTGTTAGACTCCTAATGGACAAACCATACAACATAGTCCAGAGAACGGACGAGTGCCATAAGAAGAAAATAAGGTCAGCCTACAGCAATGGGCAGCTGCCTGCCCTCGGCTGGGAGGAGCCCTGGCCATGGCACCAGGGCTGCTGGGCAGCAGAAGCCTCCACAGCCCTGCAGGGAGCCTGGAGCACAGCTCTGCCTAACCATGCTCAGCCCTGGACAGATGCACATGAGTTCCCATCACAGGCTCGAGTGTGACAGTCCCAGGTGCATGCCTGTCATGCCAGCCACCAGGGAGGCTGAGGCAAGAGGAACGTTTGAGGTCAGCCTTGGCAACTTAGACCCCGAGGCAAAGGGGAAATACTTTTACAGGGGTCTCTGAGGGTGTAGCTCAGGTAGGTCACTTGCCTCACAGGCTCAAGGCCCTGGGTTCAATCCCCAGAACCCACGTATACACAAAAAGTGAACTTGGAATATTGTTTAAAATGATGGGTCAGGAACACACAAGGACTTCAATATGACCTCTCAGAGGAGCTCAATTTGAGATCAGACTGAACAAAAGACCACCTGGACCATTGACTCAGTGTCTGAAACCCTCTGTGAGCATGGGAAGCACTGCTGGCAAGACACCAGAGGGCCAAAGCACTTGTGCCCCCTGCAGGGTTGTCTCTTGTCTACCGCCAAAGACTGTTCCCCTCCTGGGGCAGCTGAGAGCAAGCTGGGCCTTGGAGCAAGGACTAGTGCTTTAGATATAGACTATGCAAGCAAGGGGCAATGTCTTTAATAAAACTAAAATTAAAAAGTCACATTGAAAAAATTTTAAAAAGAAGAAAATAAGGTCAAGTAGAGGAAGCCCATTTTCACAGGAAAAAATCCCCCAGTGAAAAGCATCAGAATAGATACCAAGAAAAATACCAACAAAAACAGTGTGCTCCCACTATGTATCTACTCAACCTGCAAAAGTTAGAAAGCTAGATAATACAATCCTGGCCACAGGTAGAGCTATGCAGAAGAGCCACCTGGCAGTGCTTAGTCAAAGAAGTAAACATGCACACTTTGACCTAGAAATTCCACCTGTGTGTAAACCAGGCGGTGCTTAAGCAGTTTCACAAGGGGACATGCACAGGGAAATTTATCCTCAGGTTCTTATAGAGTTGTCTGTGCTTACAGGGAGTTGATGGTTGTCAAGATGCCCACAGCTGCGAAAGTCAAAAGCTAAAAAAATAATAGATGCCAACCTGGATATATTAATAATCCCGTATCTATGATCACCTTCATAAGGTAGCTTCCCAACTTCTGTGTGGAAGTGTGTTTCTCCTTGGCCCTTACACTGTTGTGGAGACCACTAGGAGTTCAGCTTTGTGCAGGATCATCTGACCTGGACTTTTGGCAAGACCTGTACAGCCCTCACACATGCTCAGATGCTACAGGACTTTTCAGACCAGTCCAGACAACAGTAGGCATCCATTCATTGTCTGCACTCTACAGATTCCTAGATGCACGACATTCATTACCATCAAATGCAGAATTTTCATCAAAAACTAATATATATATCATTCCAATCTGAATCAAGAAAATCGGAAATATCCCCAAATCCACAGAGTGGATCCCCATTGTGATGCTACAAGTTGAAAATTCCACAGCTGACCTCATGGGATGGTTCACAGTCAAAAGACAGCTGCATGAAAAAGATTACATGACCTTCCTGCTATGTGAAAAGTGGCATGTGAAGTACACATGCATGTCTTCCTCAGACATGGGTTCATTTGCAAGACACCTTGTGCAATTGAAAATACTCCAAAAGGGGAGAAATCAGAACCATGTCTCCAAAGTATTTCAGCAGAGACCAACTCCATCTGTCTATCTATCTCTCAGTGAGTGTGTGTGCTCTTGTGTGTGTTTGTGTGTCTTTGTTTGTGTTTGTACCATCACAGCTGATACTTCATTGCCCCCATTGGAAAACTGACTCAGATAATGCCATCTGCCAAACTCCTAAAAACCAAAGTTCTTGCTGATAGAATGAAACATTCCTTCCTGTTGGTTTGGATGTGTCCTTTAGGAATCACTGCTACATTTAGTATACTCAAATCATCACAGTAGATCAGGTAACAAAAACATATATATTTTAAAATAATAATAATATATTAATGGAAACAACAAATACAGGATAGAGTAACAACTGTGTTACTAAACAAGGTCAAGGACAATGGCAAACTGTAGATTCAAACTTTGAAGAAAATAGTAATCAATGTAAATATTCCTGGGCTGCCTCAGCCCCGCCCAGGCACACAGCCCCAGAATGGTTTTGCAAGCATCCTCAGGAGGGCTGGAGCCTTCTTTGCAGGACGAGAGGGAGGTTGAGGCTCGATCCACCCATCATTCTTTTGGGAGAGGCTCCTTTTCCTCAGCACAAAGTTGGATTTTTTGTGAGGATTCTTGGCATAAAATACGTTGGCCTCTGCTGGAATCCTCAGCTCTGGGGAGAGAGGGGTGTACAAAAAGAAGGTGGCACTCAGGAGGTGCTCCCTAGGACACGCCAACATCTGAGAGCCTGTGCCAGAAAAGGCCAGAGCCACACACCTGAGAGCTCTCCAATTCAGCACCAATACCAACAAAGACAGCCTCCACAGTCCTCCCTGAGGAAGAACTAGGCAGAGCACTTCAACAGACCTAATGTCTGTTCCTACCGAAGGCTTTGGACTCCAGAATATCTCAGGTCCTCTTGCATCTGCCAAAGCACACCACTAGGGTTTGCATCTGAAATCTCCCACAAAAGGCTCCTGTGCCGAAGATTCAGTCCCCACATGAGCCATCTTCATAGGTGGGTTTGGAGGGAAGCATTGGATGGTGAGTGCTCTGATGTCAACATGAAATTCTCATTCAAGATGAATACACTACTGGGGGGTGGGAGGGACTGGAAGAAAGGTTGAGCATGGTTGGAGTAAGACCTAAACAGGGTTGTGCCCTGGGCAACAGTACCTTGTTCCTGTTGGCTCCACTGAATCCTCATTCTCCAAGGAGAGGTCCTCCCTCTCCATCTTTCTCTCTCTCCCTCTCTGCCAGCCTCGTTCTCTCTCTCCCAGTCTATGCCTTTGTGGCAAGGGCTGAGGAGCTCTCCACTGCCACACACTAGAGCTTTATGGACAGCCTCAGTGCACAACCAAAGAGAAAGCTATGAAACCCAGAGAAAAAAGGCCTAGGATTCCTCCTCTGAGTTATTTTCCTCAAGTATGGCCACAGTGAGGACAGGCTGACCAGCACGGATACCACGTTAGAGCCATGCTTCTGCATTGGTGGAGCCCGCCTCATGTGAACCAGGCTTCTGAGAATGGAGGCCACATTCCAAATACTGCCCTACTGAGAACAATGGTTCCAAAGACCAGCAAAGGGACTGCTTCCCTCCAACATGGTGTATGGCCCAGTGGTGCCATGACCCCGAGTGGGGGAATACAACAGCCGCTTCTCCTTCCTCTGAACATGTGTTTCCTGTCGCCCTCCTCTAACCTAGAGCCTGTTCTCCATCCCTTCTGGGTTGGATGTGGAGATCTCTGCTATGAATTTCTTAGGCTACCAAGGCCCCAGACAGACTTCCTCTTCCATAGACTCTACTAACCTAACAGTAGGTTAAGATAGGAGACAAGTGATCCTAGAACTCATAGGGATGGTGGTCTTCAGGGTACATAGGCTGGGATAATGGCTGCTGTGGTGTTTGGCTCACAAAAACCAACCAACCAACCAACGAAAAAGCGCTGGCATTATTATCAGATGAGCTCTGTGGCTACGTGCTCAGGAAGCCCTCATCTGACTTTAGTTAGGGATCACAACCTGGCTATTGTGATCACTCCTTGCCTAGTGGACTCAGGTGCGTAAGACCATGGAATTTATGCAAAAACAGATGATTCAGGCTGTCTCCCAGGCTGTGTTTTCTTCCCAATTTCATCCTGTTACTGCTTGCTAGAATCCTGGCAATGCTCTGCACAGGCAGTGGTTTTTTGGTCAAACAGAAGGCTTTCAATAGTACTGCTTCAGTCCACAAAATGCCAGTTCCCTCTTTAGCCCATGCATTCCCATGTTCCTTTGAAACCACTCCTATCCCAGACCATGAAAACATACTGCTCCTGGAGAGAGGCTTTCCTCCTCACTCCTCAAAGATGTCAGCTTTGGATGCCTGTTCATGTCCAGGGGAGGGCACCTGGTGGGGAGCCGCAATATCCACCGGGGTATACCATTGGACCTCAAGACCTTCCACCAGCAGAAGTGCAGTTGGCTTTGTGCACGAACCCAACACACCTGTTGGAGTGTTCTTGGGGGTCAGAGACTACTCTTTGTTGCTAAGAGTTGACCTGAGTCCACATCCTGACCCTTGCTCTCTGCTATCTGATTGTCTCACTTACTCTGACGGCGAGAGATGATTTGGCCCAGCTCATAATCCTCTGGATTCTCCTCAGTAAGGAAGTGTAGGTCGAGGGCGCTGCGGATGACGACAGGAGCCCTATCGTGGCAGGTCACCTGGAGCAGCATGGGAGACAGGCCTTCAGGAAATGGGCCTTGAAGTGACTACTCAAGGACAGTGGGCAGGGGCATTCTGGAGGCACCTCCACTCTAAATGCAAGGGCAACATCCATGACCCTACTACCCGAGGCTGACCTCCTGCTCATCGTGTGGGCTCTTCCCACAGGCTACTAGCCCAATCCTTGTACATAGGACTTCCTGGGCCTGCCATTGCTCTTTGTGGAGCTGCACTCCTCTCGGAGTGAAAGGACCCCACTACCTGCATACAGATGCAATCTCATCCCACAAGTTGGGAGGAATGGGACAATAGCCTCCAAGATCCCAGGTCTGCCCGAGGATGCAGGCAGCATTGGGAATGGCCTAGGCACAAAACCTAGAGGCTTTGGTCTGGATTGCCAGGGCCAAAAACAGACCCAGGAACATGACCACACACAGGAGAGCTGAAAGATAGCCACGAGAGCTCCTGGCCTCCAGAGGCTCAGTGCTGGCTGGGATGTAGGAGGGCACCTCATCCGGCAAGGGTGGTCATTGGGTTACCTGGACATTTAGTGTGCTTGCTCCACATCCATATCGACTCTGCAGAGAGACTCTCTCAGCTCCTTGTTCAAGGAACATGGAGAACCTCACACTGCTGTCCTCCTCCATAGACGTCAGCATCCCATACAAGGGAACCTGCAACCTAGTTCCTGTCCTATTCTCATCTGTCACCCATACCTGTCCCTGCCCTTCTGGACTGCATGCTGCCACCTGACACACAGACTCCCTCAGACATGGCAGTGGACAAGCTGCTGCACTCGCTCATCTCAGCTCCAGCCCTTCACACTGACCTCTCCCTTCTTGATTCCCATCTATCCTCCTGATCATCCAGAAGCTCCAAATTCAAGAGGGCATGAGTAGTCCATGGTATTGGACCAGTGTCTGCTCCCCACCCAGGTGTAAGCACCACGGGACACCCCTGCTCCCAGGCTTACCAGAACACTCTTGGCCATCTCTGGACTTTCGGTTTCTAAGTGGACACGAATTAAGCAGGTGTCTCCCACCTGCTTGTGGGAAAGCGGCCTGGAGGACTTGCAGGTTGATTCTGAGAACTGTGGGGGATGGAACATCAGCAAACCCAGAAACAGAAAGCCACCCCAGACTGTCAGTTGGCTCTATGGGCTTCCAGCAAATATGTCCAGGTGCTGAGGCTTCTTATTTCCTCAGGTCGGAGTGGAATGGCAGCACATGCACAGCTTGAATAAGGTAGGTGTTTACCTCCTTTCCCTTGACCTGGGGGCGTTTCCTCACCATGAAATATTGTATTCCCAGATTCATGGACAGACACACGAGTGAGTGGTCAGAGACCTTGATTTCTGCAGAGCGAAGTGGAGAGAATTGTTAGGTGGCACTCAAGGATTATACCACAAAACACCCACAACCCCTGAGAGTCTCCGCCAGGCCCATCACACTTTGGTATTTTGGGGCCAAGGCCCACTTTCTCTTGGCTGTCAGTTATCCTGAGCCCACTGTGGATCATGTCTCCCCACTGTCTGATTGTCCTACTTACTCTCATCCTCAGACATCATATACAGCAGCTCAAAGTTGTCCACATCCTCATGCTGCAACAAATTTTGGTCCAAGGCCCTGCGGATGAGGCTTGTCACCATCTCCTGAAAGGTCACCTGGATCAGGGTGGGACAAATGTCATCAGAGAATGGCTTTTAGAAGAGCTACCCAGAAGACTGTGGTCAAACATTCAGGAGAAATCTCAGCTACATATACAAGGGCACAATCTTGTTATCCTGCTACCTGAGTGTGTCCTCCATATACCACCTGGGTTCTTGCAATGTGCTACTAGAACAATCCTGGTACAAATATCTGCCTGTACCTGCCATCTCCCCTCCCCCTGGGGAGCCACATTCCACTCATGTCAAAGGACCAAACTGCCTATGCACAGACACACTCTCATCTCACTGAGATGAGAGCAATGGGCCAGGGATCTGCGCACCAAGTGTGATCTGGGATGCAGGCTGCCTTTGTGGGTGCAAGAGGCAGATGCACTGAAAATTTGGGTCCTGACTGCCACGACACAAAACAGACTCAGATACAAGAGTGTGCACTTGAGTGCTTCATGATAGCTTTGAGAGGCCCTGGCCTCTGGAAGCTCGGTGCGGGTCTGGTTGTCATGATGTACTTGACTCAGCACTGGCAGTCACTGAACATGTCTCCTCTGCAGCTGGACACCTGCAGCATTAGCGTGTCTACTGCACATCCATAGAAATTCTGCCAAGAACCCCTTTAGCTCCGTATTTACATACATGCAAAGCCTAACATTCCGAAGCTTTGGCATGACCCCCCAGGTGATCCCGACCCCAAATTCCTACACCTAGTCATGCTAAGGAGGTTCTCTTCCCTGCCACCAGGAACACATCCCCTCCTACACATGTGACAAGTCACTGCCACCTCCTCTGCTCCAACTTCACTCATTGAGAATACCAAGTTCTAGGCACTGCAGCCTGCACCCTGGACATATCTCTGCCTTCATCTGTCCACAGCACTTCCGTCTGCACTTCTGGCCTGCAAAACCCACAATACACAGGCCCACTCACCACTGAAGCTGGGCATGCTGATGCTCTCCCTCCTCAGGTCAAGCCCTTAAGACGGACCTCTCTCTTCTTTATTTCCCACCATAGCCCTGGGGTTGGCTGTGTCTCCTGCCTTCCACTGTGTGGACACCCAGGAGGCAGCCCTGCTGTCGGGCTTACCGGGATGCGCTTTGTCTCCCTCAGGCTCTGTCCCTCTAGGAGGACGTGAACAACGCGGCTGTCTTCCACCTGCTCGCTGGAGTGAAGCAGTGAGGAGCTGCTACTCACAGCTGCTGGGGTCCTGGATGCCACTGCCACAGAAGGTTCCAAGAACTGTGGGGGATGACAACATCAGCAAAGCCCAGCAACTGCACCCCACCCAGCCTGGCAGTTGGCTCTGTGGGCATTCTACAACATCCATCCAGAACCTGAGGTTCTTGTCCCCTTGGAGGATGTGGAGTGGCACCAGGAGTAAAGACTGAAGAAGGTGGCTGTTTTGGGAACAAGAGATCCAGCACCTGCTGGGTGGGGATGAAATCCCAGGAGATTAACCCCATGTTGCTGCTGAAATGTAGGTTCCTCCCACAAATGACAGGCAGGAGCTCATTCCTAAGCTGGTCCTGCCTGTAAGGTTCAAGGCTCTGAACCCTGAAGGGCTCCTCCGTGTTCTGATCATTTTCACCCTGGGTTGGGACCAAGAATGGTGGGTTCAAAATGGAAATGGTGACAAACAGAAAAATGACTTGTGCCAATACACTAGAGTCAAAGCACAATGGGACAGTTCCCATCAGTACAAACACACACACACACACACACACACACACACACACACACACACACAGAGTCAGAATAGGAGTCCTGGGCCATTCATCAGGGATCAGACTAGAGGGCCTGCTGGGCTCACCTGCCCTGTGCTACTCACTGTTACTCTTGAGCTCCTCTGCGACAATCGCCAGAGGCTCTGGCGTCTAAGATGAAGCCTCACCCAGTGTATCCACAAAAGGGCTAGTTGGCCCCCCTGAGATTCCTGGGAGCCTGAGGCTCGGCATTGTCTGCAACCACAGGAGAACATCCTTCTCCCTCCACTGGCTCCAACCAAGTGAGCTCGGATGGCTTGGTCAGTGAAGTGGGTGCCTGGATACCAGGGTTCCATGTTCTGTTTGATCCATTGTCAAGGCAATGATGTCATTTCCTGTGCCCATACCTGAGCCTCTTTTCACATAAGACCACTTTCAACAGCCCTATGGGCTGCCGATTTCTCCTCCATGCCTACCCATCTCAGGTGCGCAGGTGTTCACCAACAACTCCCCAAACATCCCCACCAGCATCTGCCCTGCTTGGTGCCACTAGAGTTCCAGCTTGGAGCCTTCAAAAATGCATTCACAACCAGTCCTTCCCTCTCAGCAGCTTTTGGACCCTGGTCCCATCATTGTGCAACTCATGGTGTGCCCAGTCTTTTCTGGAAAGTAGGGTAGCATCTAATCTCTAGGGTTTATTGTGTCTATTGGCCCATAACACCCTCTGTTCTCTCTGAAACCAGAGATGGGACTCACAGGTGGCTAAAGCACAAATGTAGAGATGGGATAATCACAAGAAAGGGAGAGACAAAGAATGCACCCTAACTCAATCAGGCCTGTGTCCCACACAGGGACATGGCCAATGTCCGTCCCATCGTGGCTGCAGTTCCCTCTCTACACCATGGCAAGTTGGAGGGGACTGAGATGCAGAGGCTGCTCCCCTCTGCCATACAACTTCCCAAGGCTTCTCCTAAGATTTCAAAAGGGCCAAGTGTGTCTAGTGTTGGGGTCTCACAGAGACTCCGAGGTACCACAGCATCCTGCTGCCCAGAACCGGTTCACCCCTCACCTCAAGGGGGCTCAGCCTCTGGATTCATGGGAATTGAAGTGGGTACAGGTGATGGGATATCACCTCCAAGACTGAGTTATGCCAAGTCCATGACCCCTGTCTGCATCCCTGTCTCCAGCACCACTCCCCCCTCTCTCTTTCCTCCTCAGAGCAAACAAATCCATTTAGCAAGTGTGTCCTGTGATAAAGACATGACGGTCACCCATCCTCTCATTACAAAAACACTGAGGCTCAGCCAACATGGATCCTACAGGGAACACAGGCATAAACTCAGACTCCGATCCTCCCAGCCGAGCCTCAGTGGAGCCTGGACTCCCAGCCTCCTGAGTCAAGGAAACAGAGGTTCCTAGCCGAGCCACCTTGGATGCAGCCGCACACAAACTGAACTCATCAATGCCCCTTGCTCTCAGTTGTGAGTAAGAGGGGAAGTGGTGTTTCACAACCCTGGACATCAAGTGCAGTCTCCAGGCTTTGGGGTGTGCCCTGGCCTCTGTCTATCTGCCCAGGCTCTCCAACCCACACTGGCCTCTTACCCAACCTCCTCCTAGGGCCAAACTCAATCCTGCCTCTCAATTTCTGCTGCCTTCCCCAACACACTGCTCCCCAAAATGAGCAGGGCTGGCTCTCGGTTATCATGCTGGTGCCAGCAGCAATGCCACCCCACTGACATAATTCTGAGTCCCAACCTAGGCACTCCAGCTGTCTTTGCCACACCTGGCCTGTTTGGGCTCTGGCTCTTGCTCTTTTCTTTCATGTGCATGTGTTTTGAGGTTTTGAGTTTCTCCCACTGCAGAACTGCAGCTGTGGCAGGGTAGAGCTCATGAGGGTGACATTCTGAGCCACATCCAATCCCATCAGGACTGTTCACTGGGGTGACTGCTGGAACACAGTGATGAGTGAACACATGGGAGGTGGTTGGACCCACCTTGCCTCTGAGTGGCTTCCTTTCAGGACAGGAATGTAGGCATGGGAGCCCCTGGCGTGGGATGCTTTGCACAAGGCGTGACCATGGGCTCTCTTTCCTGGCAAAAATGGCTCCACTCAGCATGGAGAGCACTGTCATTCCTGGTGGCTAACAACAGCCCTGGACCCCAGAAAGGAACCCACACTCAAGATTAACGTCTGAGTGTGCGTGTCCTCGAGGAAATGAGGTCTCCTGATCCCAGGTGCAAAGGGGTAAGTCCTCTAACTCCAGGGGCCATGAAGGGACATCTGAGTTTCCCTTGTCCTTCTTTCCCTCTCTAACTAACCACAGTTAGGACCCTGGCCTCATTCCCCAGTGAGGATCATTAGGCTCCATAAAGGACAGAATCTAAGATGCTCAGTGGACCAACACCCTCTACACAACCCATAACCCTATTCACCCAAGAGGCAAGAGGATTTCTATTCAGGAAAACCAGGAAAGGGAGAGCCTTTCTCAAGGACACAAGGACATTAGTGAGTGAGGGAGTGATTAATGGATGGAGAACTATTTCCAACACCAACTTCCAGGAGCATATATGGCCCCCTGGAGAATTCTGCAGTGTGTTGGTGATTAAGGAGAACGTGTGAAATCAGGGGTCACTAGGTCCTCTCAGCCATAAGGAGGGAAACTGCCATAAAGGAACTAGGACAAGGGTGCGAGGAATGCTCACTGGTGGGAGATCGGAAGGAAGGAAAGTGTACTCATTAGAAAAGTGTCGCCTGAAAATTCTTAGCCAGCCAAAAGTCGTGCGAACTTGTGTGGGAAAAGAGTCTTTGCACAGTGATGAAGCTAAGAGCTCACATGATGGAACACAGCATCAACTGGGACCAAATCCAATATCTGATATTCTTGTAGGAAGAGGAGAGTCTGGACCCAGATACCAGGGAGACTGGGGGATACCAGATATGTGAGGTTGGAGCCAGGGCGGGATGCCCATATGGGAACCACAGATCGTGGGCAGCAATAGGAGAGTGGGCAAGGGCTGGGAGAGTTGGGGAGACAGTCCCCTTGAAACCTGGGAGGGGTTATGGCACTGGGACAGCCCAACACCTACTGTGTTGAGCCTCTGGAGCTCAACGGAAGACACTTCCTCTGTTGTCGGCCACCCAGTTAACAGAGTTTGGTTGCAGCAGCCTAGGACCCAGCTGAAGGTCTGAGCATGTTGGCCATGCAGGTTGGATCTGGACCACAGACACCCTCATCAGAGATTGTAGGGTCTCAGCCCTGAGGCAAGACAGGCACTAAGTCAGGCCAGGTGGGGAAACGGATAGGCACACACTCTGGGGGCTGGTGCCTGTGTTACTGGGAGCACTTCTGATCGCAATTCCCTGATCTGCTGCCAACACAGGCTACAGAGGAGGGTACAGAAACACAGACCACGGATCTGCCCCACTCAGTGGGCCCAGGCCAACACCACACCCAGCAGCCTCGTGCCATACCCAATGAGTCTCGAAGCGGCCCCCTCTTGCCATCCCGAGAGCTCTTCCCTTCCTCATGTGCCAATAGCTCCCTACTGTCACTGGCAATATCTACTCTGTGAGATGTCAACATCCGTGGGTACTGTTCTCTCATCCCAGGACAGTGTGGTCCCACACACCCTGGTGAAATGGGCCACCTGGAGGCTGGACCTGGAGGTTGTTGAGGCTGAATGGCAGCGGTGGTCCTCTGGCACTTAATATTATTTAAGTTAAAAAAAAACAAAAACAAAAACAAAAAACGGGTCTTGGTGCTCAAAAATGTTTGATTTGCATATTCTCATCCCCTAACCCCAATATTTTCATTATTTCCTCACATATGAAATCTTACTAGCATAAAGGTAATTTCGTATTAAACAAAGTGGATTGAAATAACATTGGTAAAAATAATCAATCACCATACTTTCAATTTTTGTTCTGCTTTCCTATTAGAAACCACTTGGATACAAGAGAACAGAGGACAGACTCATGGAAATGCTTGAAATGACAAGAAGCTCCCACTCAAGCTCAGCATTCAGTCCTGGACAGGGTAAGACCAGGCCACTTTGACATCTGTGCCAAAGAGTCTACCAGACAGAATCCTCTGACTGATCCCTGACTGAGCCATAGGAACTGGCTAGAAAAGCCTTCACATCCTCAATACATTCTTCACGTCAGAATACTTGACAACCATTGATATCCATCTCTCGTTAACTTGCTCCCCAGCCAACCATTCTTCAACAAATTCAAAGGAGTAACTCATGCAAGCACACAGAAAGGGGTGTTCACTACACACATCCATGTGCGAAAAAGACAACTGGTATTTCTTGTTTGGGCTATTTCAAATGAAATCCCTTCTGCATGACCTCCACAAACCAAAGGAAAATATTTGTGAAATTCCCACGTAGAAGACAAGATACACTTGCCAAGGAGGCAGTGGCAAGAATTTTGACACTCCAAATGTAGAGTGTGTGTTTAGGAAGCAGTCACAGTTTCCATGAGAGAGTCCCATGAAATCAATTAGGAAGATCCATGCTCTAGCCCTACCATGCAAGTGATGTGACTTGAAAGAGTCACTTAGTCTTAGTAACCATCATCACTAACAACTAAGTCAATGAATAAAGGTCCTCAGGTGCCAAGCTACAAAATGTGGGATGAGCATGGATGAGGATGGGTGGGAGAAGTCTCCAACTCTAACACAATTAGGGAAGGATGTGCTGACCTCAAGTGGCTGGGGGGCTGGGATCCTGCCACAGAGGGGGATTCCAAACCTCACATCCCCTGACCCAGGCCAGAAGACCAGGTAGAGTCCAAGGACCCTGGGGTGGCCCAATGGCAATAAAGGTCAAAAGGAACTAGGGATCTGCCTGGTCCCTCAATCCCCTACTCTGAGCAGGGCTGCATGACGAGGCCAGAGGCCATCCACAGCAATCTGCCTTTACAGGAAAACAGGGACTGCAGGCTGCCTCTGGCTCACTGAATCAGGGTGGTGTTTTCATAAAGCAAGACCACTTCCTCACATTTGACCAGCAGCTCATGTGTTGACAGCACAATGACTGACTTGACTCAGGCCCTGATGAATGAAATAGAAAATTCATAGCAAACCCATCTTTAGCTCTTCCACATCATCAGGGGCTCTGATTCAATTCCGTCCAGAAAGGTGTCTGAAATGATTTCTAAACATGCTGGGGACTCACCTCTGTGTGGAACTTTTCAGGAAAAAGGGGATCAAATCTCATGAAGCAACTCTTCTCTCTTCTAGCCCATGGGCAATGCAAGGAACCTGCATGATACCAGAGGCTCACTTCTCTCTTCTCATGTCTTCTGGAAAGGATTCGTTAATGCTTCCTGCAAGGTGAAGCAGAAGCCTGCATCCCCAGCTGCACAGAAGTGTTTTAGGGCAGTGTCTCCCTTAAAACCCAAAAATAAAAAAACAGGTCATTCAACAGGCACATGGATTCGAGTACATGTTCAATGATCCCTCCTCCCTGGAGCCTTCCACATGCCCATCTTCCACATTCACAGAGCAATGCTTGGCCATTCTCAAGACCAGGAGACCATGATGCTCATCACCAGGAAGTCAATAAGGAACATGAAGAGAGCAGCATGGATTGCAGAAGGTGGCACATCAAGGATCTTCAGCTCTGCTGCTAGAACACAAGAGCTTAACTTCAGTATTGACTTTTTGCCAACTACCAAGTACGATAGCAGTGTCAAGCCCAATATGCAGATATGCAAGTAGTAGGTGACACCCCGCATCCATTCACAAAAGTGGGCAACATCTGCATCAGAACAAGGAAGTATCTTACCCTTAATCATAAAAATCATCAGAAACAAAATAAAATGGATGCAAGACTTCTCATTTCACTATTAGGTAGCTGTTGGAATTCCCTATTAAATAATACCTCCTCCAAAATAAAAAGTATCTCAGACATGTGTCAACTATTCAATGGATGGCATTTTAAAAATTATGTACTTTACTTAATATTTATGTATGCTATATCCCTGCCTAAGGCTCTATGAGAAAGGAGCACATAGAATTGGATCTTTGAAAATCTCACATTTGCTGATAAATATTACTGCTGATCTCAGGCATGGCGAAGTGAAAAGTGGGACTTTGGATATTCCAAGAATGCTATGTTGTGGGCTTGGTGTCCCTGATTCATACATAGCATATGGTTTCTATGAAATCCAGTGAGGGAGCAGGAGTAACGAAGCTGATTGCACAGATGACCTGAGGGAATACTGACAGATAGGCCAAATGAAAAATATGCTCCAGCTAACCATTGGTATTTGGGCTTCTGATCCCAGTCCTGTTTTTAAAAAAGGTGCAGACAGGCAGTGTTCATTAAAAACTGTCTACCATGTAA
Source organism: Urocitellus parryii (assembly GCF_045843805.1). Taxonomy (NCBI): domain Eukaryota; kingdom Metazoa; phylum Chordata; class Mammalia; order Rodentia; family Sciuridae; genus Urocitellus; species Urocitellus parryii. The sequence continues at coordinate 45,385,405 of NC_135548.1, forward strand.
AAGTGGGTAATTTAAATGGCATCTAGTTACACATCTGATAGAATGGTCTGGCAACATATGAATTTCATTCTAACAACAACAACAACAACAAAACATAGAAAATGAGACATAAAGATAAAACCTTGTCTTCACCAGGATGCCTAAAAATAGGTTTTATTTGGCTCATGCAAATAAATATCTTTCAATAGAATTTCTGATTTCTGAATGAATCCATTCAACTTCATACTGCACAGATCACAAGGTTTTCTTTACAGAATATTCTCTTCTTCTTCTTAAAGCCTCACATAGAAAATGTCTCACAGGACATAGGAGGGGAATGACCCAAAGGATGAGAGAATGGCTGGAACCGTTCTCAAATGTGCCCATGTAGCCTAAAGTTTGAAGGCATCTAATTGTACTCTAAAACAATTGTGAACCTATTCGATCCATTATTAATAAATATCAACACTTTACCACTTGAACCAAATCACAGAAAGTTGGAAACAGATGATCATTGGCTTTGATACCTTTACTTCTGTTTCATTACTCAGAGTCGATCAACTCTATACTTCAAGTGACACAGATTTATTACAGAATGAGTAAGATCCTAAGGATCTATTTTAGCTCAGCCCATGGTATTGCTTCATTATTTTATTATTTTGTAAGTAATAAAATATAACTTCATGTTGGATGATATATTCAAGCCATGAATATATCATCCAACATTGTTCTTCCCAAAATATTAGCCCAATTTCTGCGCACGCTCACTTACTGTTCAGGAATTTTACTAATTGTTTGAAGGTTCTAGAGGACCTGTTAGACTCCTAATGGACAAACCATACAACATAGTCCAGAGAACGGACGAGTGCCATAAGAAGAAAATAAGGTCAGCCTACAGCAATGGGCAGCTGCCTGCCCTCGGCTGGGAGGAGCCCTGGCCATGGCACCAGGGCTGCTGGGCAGCAGAAGCCTCCACAGCCCTGCAGGGAGCCTGGAGCACAGCTCTGCCTAACCATGCTCAGCCCTGGACAGATGCACATGAGTTCCCATCACAGGCTCGAGTGTGACAGTCCCAGGTGCATGCCTGTCATGCCAGCCACCAGGGAGGCTGAGGCAAGAGGAACGTTTGAGGTCAGCCTTGGCAACTTAGACCCCGAGGCAAAGGGGAAATACTTTTACAGGGGTCTCTGAGGGTGTAGCTCAGGTAGGTCACTTGCCTCACAGGCTCAAGGCCCTGGGTTCAATCCCCAGAACCCACGTACACACAAAAAGTGAACTTGGAATATTGTTTAAAATGATGGATCAGGTACACACAAGGACTTCAATATGACCTCTCAGAGGAGCTCAATTTGAGATCAGACTGAACAAAAGACCACCTGGACCATTGACTCAGTGTCTGAAACCCTCTGTGAGCATGGGAAGCACTGCTGGCAAGACACCAGAGGGCCAAAGCACTTGTGCCCCCTGCAGGGGCGTCTCTTGTCTACCGCCAAAGACTGTTCCCCTCCTGGGGCAGCTGAGAGCAAGCTGGGCCTTGGAGCAAGGACTAGTGCTTTAGATATAGACTATGCAAGCAAGGGGCAATGTCTTTAATAAAACTAAAATTAAAAAGTCACATTGAAAAAATTTTAAAAAGAAGAAAATAAGGTCAAGTAGAGGAAGCCCATTTTCACAGGAAAAAATCCCCCAGTGAAAAGCATCAGAATAGATACCAAGAAAAATACCAACAAACACAGTGTGCTCCCACTATGTATCTACTCAACCTGCAAAAGTTAGAAAGCTAGATAATACAATCCTGGCCACAGGTAGAGCTATGCAGAAGAGCCACCTGGCAGTGCTTAGTCAAAGAAGTAAACATGCACACTTTGACCTAGAAATTCCACCTGTGTGTAAACCAGGCGGTGCTTAAGCAGTTTCACAAGGGGACATGCACAGGGAAATTTATCCTCAGGTTCTTATAGAGTTGTCTGTGCTTACAGGGAGTTGATGGTTGTCAAGATGCCCACAGCTGCGAAAGTCAAAAGCTAAAAAAATAATAGATGCCAACCTGGATATATTAATAATCCCGTATCTATGATCACCTTCATAAGGTAGCTTCCCAACTTCTGTGTGGAAGTGAGTTCCTCCTTGGCCCTTACACTGTTGTGGAGACCACTAGGAGTTCAGCTTTGTGCAGGATCATCTGACCTGGACTTTTGGCAAGACCTGTACAGCCCTCACACATGCTCAGATGCTACAGGACTTTTCAGACCAGTCCAGACAACAGTAGGCATCCATTCATTGTCTGCACTCTACAGATTCCTAGATGCACGACATTCATTACCATCAAATGCAGAATTTTCATCAAAAACTAATATATATATCATTCCAATCTGAATCAAGAAAATCGGAAATATCCCCAAATCCAAAGAGTGGATCCCCATTGTGATGCTACAAGTTGAAAATTCCACAGCTGACCTCATGGGATGGTTCACAGTCAAAAGACAGCTGCATGAAAAATATTACATGACCTTCCTGCTATGTGAAAAGTGGCATGTGAAGTACACATGCATGTCTTCCTCAGACATGGGTTCATTTGCAAGACACCTTGTGCAATTGAAAATACTCCAAAAGGGGAGAAATCAGAACCATGTCTCCAAAGTATTTCAGCAGAGACCAACTCCATCTGTCTATCTATCTCTCAGTGAGTGTGTGTGCTCTTGTGTGTGTTTGTGTGTCTTTGTTTGTGTTTGTACCATCATAGCTGATACTTCATTGCCCCCATTGGAAAACTGACTCAGATAATGCCATCTGCCAAACTCCTAAAAACCAAAGTTCTTGCTGATAGAATGAAACATTCCTTCCTGTTGGTTTGGATGTGTCCTTTAGGAATCACTGCTACATTTAGTATACTCAAATCATCACAGTAGATCAGGTAACAAAAACATATATATTTTAAAATAATAATAATATATTAATGGGAACAACAAATACAGGATAGAGTAACAACTGTGTTACTAAACAAGGTCAAGGACAATGGCAAACTATAGATTCAAACTTTGAAGAAAATAGTAATCAATGTAAATATTCCTGGGCTGCCTCAGCCCCGCCCAGGCACACAGCAACAGAATGGTTTTGCAAGCATCCTCAGGAGGGCAGGAGCCTTCTTTGCAGGACGAGAGGGAGGTTGAGGCTCGATCCACCCATCATTCTTTTGGGAGAGGCTCCTTTTCCTCAGCACAAAGTTGGATTTTTTGTGAGGATTCTTGGCATCAAATACGTTGGCCTCTGCTGGAATCCTCAGCTCTGGGGAGAGAGGGGTGTACAAAAAGAAGGTGGCACTCAGGAGGTGCTCCCTAGCACACGCCAACATCTGAGAGCCTGTGCCAGAAAAGGCCAGAGCCACACACCTGAGAGCTCTCCAATTCAGCACCAATACCAACAAAGACAGCCTCCACAGTAATCCCTGAGGAAGAACAAGGCAGAGCACTTCAACAGACCTAATGTCTGTTCCTACCGAAGGCTTTGGACTCCAGAATATCTCAGGTCCTCTTGCATCTGCCAAAGCACACCACTAGGGTTTGCATCTGAAATCTCCCACAAAAGGTTCCTGTGCCGAAGATTCAGTCCCCACATGAGCCATCTTCATAGGTGGGTTTGGAGGGAAGCACTGGATGGTGAGTGCTCTGATGTCAACATGAAATTCTCATTCAAGATGAATACACTACTGGGGGGTGGGAGGGACTGGAAGAAAGGTTGAGCATGGTTGGAGTAAGACCTAAACAGGGTTGTGCCCTGGGCAACAGTACCTTGTTCCTGTTGGCTCCACTGAATCCTCATTCTCCAAGGAGAGGTCCTCCCTCTCCATCTTTCTCTCTCTCCCTCTCTGCCAGCCTCGTTCTCTCTCTCCCAGTCTATGCCTTTGTGGCAAGGGCTGAGGAGCTCTCCACTGCCACACACTAGAGCTTTATGGACAGCCTCAGTGCACAACCAAAGAGAAAGCTATGAAACCCAGAGAAAAAAGGCCTAGGATTCCTCCTCTGAGTTATTTTCCTCAAGTATGGCCACAGTGAGGACAGGCTGACCAGCACGGATACCACGTTAGAGCCATGCTTCTGCGTTGGTGGAGCCCGCCTCCATGTGAACCAGGCTTCTGAGAATGGAGGCCACATTCCAAATACTGCCCTACTGAGAACAATGGTTCCAAAGACCAGCAAAGGGACTGCTTCCCTCCAACATGGTGTATGGCCCAGTGGTGCCATGACCCCGAGTGGGGGAATACAACAGCCGCTTCTCCTTCCTCTGAACATGTGTTTCCTGTCGCCCTCCTCTAACCTAGAGCCTGTTCTCCATCCCTTCTGGGTTGGATGTGGAGATCTCTGCTATGAATTTCTTAGGCTACCAAGGCCCCAGACAGACTTCCTCTTCCATAGACTCTACTAACCTAACAGTAGGTTAAGATAGGAGACAAGTGATCCTAGAACTCATAGGGATGGTGGTCTTCAGGGTACATAGGCTGGGATAATGGCTGCTGTGGTGTTTGGCTCACAAAAACCAACCAACCAACCAACGAAAAAGCGCTGGCATTATTATCAGATGAGCTCTGTGGCTACGTGCTCAGGAAGCCCTCATCTGACTTTAGTTAGGGATCACAACCTGGCTATTGTGATCACTCCTTGCCTAGTGGACTCAGGTGCGTAAGACCATGGAATTTATGCAAAAACAGATGATTCAGGCTGTCTCCCAGGCTGTGTTTTCTTCCCAATTTCATCCTGTTACTGCTTGCTAGAATCCTGGCAATGCTCTGCCCAGGCAGTGGTTTTTTGGTCACACAGAAGGCTTTCAATAGTACTGCTTCAGTCCACAAAATGCCAGTTCCCTCTTTAGCCCATGCATTCCCATGTTCCTTTGAAACCACTCCTATCCCAGACCATGAAAACATACTGCTCCTGGAGAGAGGCTTTCCTCCTCACTCCTCAAAGATGTCAGCTTTGGATGCCTGTTCATGTCCAGGGGAGGGCACCTGGTGGGGAGCCGCAATATCCACCGGGGTATACCATTGGACCTCAAGACCTTCCACCAGCAGAAGTGCAGTTGGCTTTGTGCACGAACCCAACACACCTGTTGGAGTGTTCTTGGGGGTCAGAGACTACTCTTTGTTGCTAAGAGTTGACCTGAGTCCACATCCTGACCCTTGCTCTCTGCTATCTGATTGTCTCACTTACTCTGACGGCGAGAGATGATTTGGCCCAGCTCATAATCCTCTGGATTCTCCTCAGTAAGGAAGTGTAGGTCGAGGGCGCTGCGGATGACGACAGGAGCCCTATCGTGGCAGGTCACCTGGAGCAGCATGGGAGACAGGCCTTCAGGAAATGGGCCTTGAAGTGACTACTCAAGGACAGTGGGCAGGGGCATTCTGGAGGCACCTCCACTCTAAATACAAGGGCAACATCCATGCCCCTACTACCCGAGGCTGACCTCCTGCTCATCGTGTGGGCTCTTCCCACAGGCTACTAGCCCAATCCTTGTACATAGGACTTCCTGGGCCTGCCATTGCTCTTTGTGGAGCTGCACTCCTCTCGGAGTGAAAGGACCCCACTACCTGCATACAGATGCAATCTCATCCCACAAGTTGGGAGGAATGGGACAATAGCCTCCAAGATCCCAGGTCTGCCCGAGGATGCAGGCGGCATTGGGAATGGCCTAGGCACAAAACCTAGAGGCTTTGGTCTGGATTGCCAGGGCCAAAAACAGACCCAGGAACATGACCACACACAGGAGAGCTGAAAGATAGCCACGAGAGCTCCTGGCCTCCAGAGGCTCAGTGCTGGCTGGGATGTAGGAGGGCACCTCATCCGGCAAGGGTGGTCATTGGGTTACCTGGACATTTAGTGTGCTTGCTCCACATCCATATCGACTCTGCAGAGAGACTCTCTCAGCTCCTTGTTCAAGGAACATGGAGAACCTCACACTGCTGTCCTCCTCCATAGACGTCAGCATCCCATACAAGGGAACCTGCAACCTAGTTCCTGTCCTATTCTCATCTGTCACCCATACCTGTCCCTGCCCTTCTGGACTGCATGCTGCCACCTGACACACAGACTCCCTCAGACATGGCAGTGGACAAGCTGCTGCACTCGCTCATCTCAGCTCCAGCCCTTCACACTGACCTCTCCCTTCTTGATTCCCATCTATCCTCCTGATCATCCAGAAGCTCCAAATTCAAGAGGGCATGAGTAGTCCATGGTATTGGACCAGTGTCTGCTCCCCACCCAGGTGTAAGCACCACGGGACACCCCTGCTCCCAGGCTTACCAGAACACTCTTGGCCATCTCTGGACTTTGTGTTTCTAAGTGGACACGAATTAAGCAGGTGTCTCCCACCTGCTTGTGGGAAAGCGGCCTGGAGGACTTGCAGGTTGATTCTGAGAACTGTGGGGGATGGAACATCAGCAAACCCAGAAACAGAAAGCCACCCGAGACTGTCAGTTGGCTCTATGGGCTTCCAGCAAATATGTCCAGGTGCTGAGGCTTCTTATTTCCTCAGGTCGGAGTGGAATGGCAGCACATGCACAGCTTGAATAAGGTAGGTGTTTACCTCCTTTCCCTTGACCTGGGGGCGTTTCCTCACCATGAAATATTGTATTCCCAGATTCATGGACAGACACACGAGTGAGTGGTCAGAGACCTTGATTTCTGCAGAGCGAAGTGGAGAGAATTGTTAGGTGGCACTCAAGGATTATACCACAAAACACCCACAACCCCTGAGAGTCTCCGCCAGGCCCATCACACTTTGGTATTTTGGGGCCAAGGCCCACTTTCTCTTGGCTGTCAGTTATCCTGAGCCCACTGTGGATCATGTCTCCCCACTGTCTGATTGTCCTACTTACTCTCATCCTCAGACATCATATACAGCAGCTCAAAGTTGTCCACATCCTCATGCTGCAACAAATTTTGGTCCAAGGCCCTGCGGATGAGGCTTGTCACCGTCTCCTGAAAGGTCACCTGGATCAGGGTGGGACAAATGTCATCAGAGAATGGCTTTTAGAAGAGCTACCCAGAAGACTGTGGTCAAACATTCAGGAGAAATCTCAGCTACATATACAAGGGCACAATCTTGTTATCCTGCTACCTGAGTGTGTCCTCCATATACCACCTGGGTTCTTGCAATGTGCTACTAGAACAATCCTGGTACAAATATCTGCCTGTACCTGCCATCTCCCCTCCCCCTGGGGAGCCACATTCCACTCATGTCAAAGGACCAAACTGCCTATGCACAGACACACTCTCATCTCACTGAGATGAGAGCAATGGGCCAGGGATCTGCGCACCAAGTGTGATCTGGGATGCAGGCTGCCTTTGTGGGTGCAAGAGGCAGATGCACTGAAAATTTGGGTCCTGACTGCCACGACACAAAACAGACTCAGATACAAGAGTGTGCACTTGAGTGCTTCATGATAGCTTTGAGAGGCCCTGGCCTCTGGAAGCTCGGTGCGGGTCTGGTTGTCATGATGTACTTGACTCAGCACTGGCAGTCACTGAACATGTCTCCTCTGCAGCTGGACACCTGCAGCATTAGCGTGTCTACTGCACATCCATAGAAATTCTGCCAAGAACCCCTTTAGCTCCGTATTTACATACATGCAAAGCCTAACATTCCGAAGCTTTGGCATGACCCCCCAGGTGATCCCGACCCCAAATTCCTACACCTAGTCATGCTAAGGAGGTTCTCTTCCCTGCCACCAGGAACACATCCCCTCCTACACATGTGACAAGTCACTGCCACCTCCTCTGCTCCAACTTCACTCATTGAGAATACCAAGTTCTAGGCACTGCAGCCTGCACCCTGGACATATCTCTGCCTTCATCTGTCCACAGCACTTCCGTCTGCACTTCTGGCCTGCAAAACCCACAATACACAGGCCCACTCACCACTGAAGCTGGGCATGCTGATGCTCTCCCTCCTCAGGTCAAGCCCTTAAGACGGACCTCTCTCTTCTTTATTTCCCACCATAGCCCTGGGGTTGGCTGTGTCTCCTGCCTTCCACTGTGTGGACACCCAGGAGGCAGCCCTGCTGTCGGGCTTACCGGGATGCGCTTTGTCTCCCTCAGGCTCTGTCCCTCTAGGAGGACGTGAACAACGCGGCTGTCTTCCACCTGCTCGCTGGAGTGAAGCAGTGAGGAGCTGCTACTCACAGCTGCTGGGGTCCTGGATGCCACTGCCACAGAAGGTTCCAAGAACTGTGGGGGATGACAACATCAGCAAAGCCCAGCAACTGCACCCCACCCAGCCTGGCAGTTGGCTCTGTGGGCATTCTACAACATCCATCCAGAACCTGAGGTTCTTGTCCCCTTGGAGGATGTGGAGTGGCACCAGGAGTAAAGACTGAAGAAGGTGGCTGTTTTGGGAACAAGAGATCCAGCACCTGCTGGGTGGGGATGAAATCCCAGGAGATTAACCCCATGTTGCTGCTGAAATGTAGGTTCCTCCCACAAATGACAGGCAGGAGCTCATTCCTAAGCTGGTCCTGCCTGTAAGGTTCAAGGCTCTGAACCCTGAAGGGCTCCTCCGTGTTCTGATCATTTTCACCCTGGGTTGGGACCAAGAATGGTGGGTTCAAAATGGAAATGGTGACAAACAGAAAAATGACTTGTGCCAATACACTAGAGTCAAAGCACAATGGGACAGTTCCCATCAGTACAAACACACACACACACACACACACACACACACACACACACACACACAGAGTCAGAATAGGAGTCCTGGGCCATTCATCAGGGATCAGACTAGAGGGCCTGCTGGGCTCACCTGCCCTGTGCTACTCACTGTTACTCTTGAGCTCCTCTGCGACAATCGCCAGAGGCTCTGGCGTCTAAGATGAAGCCTCACCCAGTGTATCCACAAAAGGGCTAGTTGGCCCCCCTGAGATTCCTGGGAGCCTGAGGCTCGGCATTGTCTGCAACCACAGGAGAACATCCTTCTCCCTCCAGTGGCTCCAACCAAGTGAGCTCGGATGGCTTGGTCAGTGAAGTGGGTGCCTGGATACCAGGGTTCCATGTTCTGTTTGATCCATTGTCAAGGCAATGATGTCATTTCCTGTGCCCATACCTGAGCCTCTTTTCACATAAGACCACTTTCAACAGCCCTATGGGCTGCCGATTTCTCCTCCATGCCTACCCATCTCAGGTGCGCAGGTGTTCACCAACAACTACCCAAACATCCCCACCAGCATCTGCCCTGCTTGGTGCCACTAGAGTTCCAGCTTGGAGCCTTCAAAAATGCATTCACAACCAGTCCTTCCCTCTCAGCAGCTTTTGGACCCTGGTCCCATCATTGTGCAACTCATGGTGTGCCCAGTCTTTTCTGGAAAGTAGGGTAGCATCTAATCTCTAGGGTTTATTGTGTCTATTGGCCCATAACACCCTCTGTTCTCTCTGAAACCAGAGATGGGACTCACAGGTGGCTAAAGCACAAATGTAGAGATGGGATAATCACAAGAAAGGGAGAGACAAAGAATGCACCCTAACTCAATCAGGCCTGTGTCCCACACAGGGACATGGCCAATGTCCGTCCCATCGTGGCTGCAGTTCCCTCTCTACACCATGGCAAGTTGGAGGGGACTGAGATGCAGAGGCTGCTCCCCTCTGCCATACAACTTCCCAAGGCTTCTCCTAAGATTTCAAAAGGGCCAAGTGTGTCTAGTGTTGGGGTCTCACAGAGACTCCGAGGTACCACAGCATCCTGCTGCCCAGAACCGGTTCACCCCTCACCTCAAGGGGGCTCAGCCTCTGGATTCATGGGAATTGAAGTGGGTACAGGTGATGGGATATCACCTCCAAGACTGAGTTATGCCAAGTCCATGACCCCTGTCTGCATCCCTGTCTCCAGCACCACTCCCCCCTCTCTCTTTCCTCCTCAGAGCAAACAAATCCATTTAGCAAGTGTGTCCTGTGATAAAGACATGACGGTCACCCATCCTCTCATTACAAAAACACTGAGGCTCAGCCAACATGGATCCTACAGGGAACACAGGCATAAACTCAGACTCCGATCCTCCCAGCCGAGCCTCAGTGGAGCCTGGACTCCCAGCCTCCTGAGTCAAGGAAACAGAGGTTCCTAGCCGAGCCACCTTGGATGCAGCCGCACACAAACTGAACTCATCAATGCCCCTTGCTCTCAGTTGTGAGTAAGAGGGGAAGTGGTGTTTCACAACCCTGGACATCAAGTGCAGTCTCCAGGCTTTGGGGTGTGCCCTGGCCTCTGTCTATCTGCCCAGGCTCTCCAACCCACACTGGCCTCTTACCCAACCTCCTCCTAGGGCCAAACTCAATCCTGCCTCTCAATTTCTGCTGCCTTCCCCAACACACTGCTCCCCAAAATGAGCAGGGCTGGCTCTCGGTTATCATGCTGGTGCCAGCAGCAATGCCACCCCACTGAAATAATTCTGAGTCCCAACCTAGGCACTCCAGCTGTCTTTGCCACACCTGGCCTGTTTGGGCTCTGGCTCTTGCTCTTTTCTTTCATGTGCATGTGTTTTGAGGTTTTGAGTTTCTCCCACTGCAGAACTGCAGCTGTGGCAGGGTAGAGCTCATGAGGGTGACATTCTGAGCCACATCCAATCCCATCAGGACTGTTCACTGGGGTGACTGCTGGAACACAGTGATGAGTGAACACATGGGAGGTGGTTGGACCCACCTTGCCTCTGAGTGGCTTCCTTTCAGGACAGGAATGTAGGCATGGGAGCCCCTGGCGTGGGATGCTTTGCACAAGGCGTGACCATGGGCTCTCTTTCCTGGCAAAAATGGCTCCACTCAGCATGGAGAGCACTGTCATTCCTGGTGGCTAACAACAGCCCTGGACCCCAGAAAGGAACCCACACTCAAGATTAACGTCTGAGTGTGCGTGTCCTCGAGGAAATGAGGTCTCCTGATCCCAGGTGCAAAGGGGTAAGTCCTCTAACTCCAGGGGCCATGAAGGGACATCTGAGTTTCCCTTGTCCTTCTTTCCCTCTCTAACTAACCACAGTTAGGACCCTGGCCTCATTCCCCAGTGAGGATCATTAGGCTCCATAAAGGACAGTCTCTAAGATGCTCAGTGGACCAACACCCTCTGCACAACCCATAACCCTATTCACCCAAGAGGCAAGAGGATTTCTATTCAGGAAAACCAGGAAAGGGAGAGCCTTTCTCAAGGACACAAGGACATTAGTGAGTGAGGGAGTGATTAATGGATGGAGAACTATTTCCAACCCCAACTTCCAGGAGCATATATGGCCCCCTGGAGAATTCTGCAGTGTGTTGGTGATTAAGGAGAACGTGTGAATTCAGGGGTCACTAGGTCCTCTCAGCCATAAGGAGGGAAACTGCCATAAAGGAACTAGGACAAGGGTGCGAGGAATGCTCACTGGTGGGAGATCGGAAGGAAGGAAAGTGTACTCATTAGAAAAGTGTCGCCTGAAAATTCTTAGCCAGCCAAAAGTCGTGCGAACTTGTGTGGGAAAAGAGTCTTTGCACAGTGATGAAGCTAAGAGCTCACATGATGGAACACAGCATCAACTGGGACCAAATCCAATATCTGATATTCTTGTAGGAAGAGGAGAGTCTGGACCCAGATACCAGGGAGACTGGGGGATACCGGATATGTGAGGTTGGAGCCAGGGCGGGATGCCCATATGGGAACCACAGATCGTAGGCAGCAATAGGAGAGTGGGCAAGGGCTGGGAGAGTTGGGGAGACAGTCCCCTTGAAACCTGGGAGGGGTTATGGCACTGGGACAGCCCAACACCTACTGTGTTGAGCCTCTGGAGCTCAACGGAAGACACTTCCTCTGTTGTCGGCCACCCAGTTAACAGAGTTTGGTTGCAGCAGCCTAGGACCCAGCTGAAGGTCTGAGCATGTTGGCCATGCAGGTTGGATCTGGACCACAGACACCCTCATCAGAGATTGTAGGGTCTCAGCCCTGAGGCAAGACAGGCACTAAGTCAGGCCAGGTGGGGAAACGGATAGGCACACACTCTGGGGGCTGGTGCCTGTGTTACTGGGAGCACTTCTGATCGCAATTCCCTGATCTGCTGCCAACACAGGCTACAGAGGAGCGTACAGAAACACAGACCACGGATCTGCCCCACTCAGTGGGCCCAGGCCAACACCACACCCAGCAGCCTCGTGCCATACCCAATGAGTCTCGAAGCGGCCCCCTCTTCCCATCCTGAGAGCTCTTCCCTTCCTCATGTGCCAATAGCTCCCTACTGTCACTGGCAATATCTACTCTGTGAGATGTCAACATCCGTGGGTACTGTTCTCTCATCCCAGGACAGTGTGGTCCCACACACCCTGGTGAAATGGGCCACCTGGAGGCTGGACCTGGAGGTTGTTGAGGCTGAATGGCAGCGGTGGTCCTCTGGCACTTAATATTATTTAAGTTAAAAAAAAACAAAAACAAAAACAAAAAACGGGTCTTGGTGCTCAAAAATGTTTGATTTGCATATTCTCATCCCCTAACCCCAATATTTTCATTATTTCCTCACATATGAAATCTTACTAGCATAAAGGTAATTTCGTATTAAACAAAGTGGATTGAAATAACATTGGTAAAAATAATCAATCACCATACTTTCAATTTTTGTTCTGCTTTCCTATTAGAAACCACTTGGATACAAGAGAACAGAGGACAGACTCATGGAAATGCTTGAAATGACAAGAAGCTCCCACTCAAGCTCAGCATTCAGTCCTGGACAGGGTAAGACCAGGCCACTTTGACATCTGTGCCAAAGAGTCTACCAGACAGAATCCTCTGACTGATCCCTGACTGAGCCATAGGAACTGGCTAGAAAAGCCTTCACATCCTCAATACATTCTTCACGTCAGAATACTTGACAACCATTGATATCCATCTCTCGTTAACTTGCTCCCCAGCCAACGATTCTTCAACAAATTCAAAGGAGTAACTCATGCAAGCACACAGAAAGGGGTGTTCACTACACACATCCATGTGCGAAAAAGACAACTGGTATTTCTTGTTTGGGCTATTTCAAATGAAATCCCTTCTGCATGACCTCCACAAACCAAAGGAAAATATTTGTGAAATTCCCACGTAGAAGACAAGATACACTTGCCAAGGAGGCAGTGGCAAGAATTTTGACACTCCAAATGTAGAGTGTGTGTTTAGGAAGCAGTCACAGTTTCCATGAGAGAGTCCCATGAAATCAATTAGGAAGATCCATGCTCTAGCCCTACCATGCAAGTGATGTGACTTGAAAGAGTCACTTAGTCTTAGTAACCATCATCACTAACAACTAAGTCAATGAATAAAGGTCCTCAGGTGCCAAGCTACAAAATGTGGGATGAGCATGGATGAGGATGGGTGGGAGAAGTCTCCAACTCTAACACAATTAGGGAAGGATGTGCTGACCTCAAGTGGCTGGGGGGCTGGGATCCTGCCACAGAGGGGGATTCCAAACCTCACATCCCCTGACCCAGGCCAGAAGACCAGGTAGAGTCCAAGGACCCTGGGGTGGCCCAATGGCAATAAAGGTCAAAAGGAACTAGGGATCTGCCTGGTCCCTCAATCCCCTACTCTGAGCAGGGCTGCATGACGAGGCCAGAGGCCATCCACAGCAATCTGCCTTTACAGGAAAACAGGGACTGCAGGCTGCCTCTGGCTCACTGAATCAGGGTGGTGTTTTCATAAAGCAAGACCACTTCCTCACATTTGACCAGCAGCTCATGTGTTGACAGCACAATGACTGACTTGACTCAGGCCCTGATGAATGAAATAGAAAATTCATAGCAAACCCATCTTTAGCTCTTCCACATCATCAGGGGCTCTGATTCAATTCCGTCCAGAAAGGTGTCTGAAATGATTTCTAAACATGCTGGGGACTCACCTCTGTGTGGAACTTTTCAGGAAAAAGGGGATCAAATCTCATGAAGCAACTCTTCTCTCTTCTAGCCCATGGGCAATGCAAGGAACCTGCATGATACCAGAGGCTCACTTCTCTCTTCTCATGTCTTCTGGAAAGGATTCGTTAATGCTTCCTGCAAGGTGAAGCAGAAGCCTGCATCCCCAGCTGCACAGAAGTGTTTTAGGGCAGTGTCTCCCTTAAAACCCAAAAATAAAAAAACAGGTCATTCAACAGGCACATGGATTCGAGTACATGTTCAATGATCCCTCCTCCCTGGAGCCTTCCACATGCCCATCTTCCACATTCACAGAGCAATGCTTGGCCATTCTCAAGACCAGGAGACCATGATGCTCATCACCAGGAAGTCAATAAGGAACATGAAGAGAGCAGCATGGATTGCAGAAGGTGGCACATCAAGGATCTTCAGCTCTGCTGCTAGAACACAAGAGCTTAACTTCAGTATTGACTTTTTGCCAACTACCAAGTACGATAGCAGTGTCAAGCCCAATATGCAGATATGCAAGTAGTAGGTGACACCCCGCATCCATTCACAAAAGTGGGCAACATCTGCATCAGAACAAGGAAGTATCTTACCCTTAATCATAAAAATCATCAGAAACAAAATAAAATGGATGCAAGACTTCTCATTTCACTATTAGGTAGCTGTTGGAATTCCCTATTAAATAATACCTCCTCCAAAATAAAAAGTATCTCAGACATGTGTCAACTATTCAATGGATGGCATTTTAAAAATTATGTACTTTACTTAATATTTATGTATGCTATATCCCTGCCTAAGGCTCTATGAGAAAGGAGCACATAGAATTGGATCTTTGAAAATCTCACATTTGCTGATAAATATTACTGCTGATCTCAGGCATGGCGAAGTGAAAAGTGGGACTTTGGATATTCCAAGAATGCTATGTTGTGGGCTTGGTGTCCCTGATTCATACATAGCATATGGTTTCTATGAAATCCAGTGAGGGAGCAGGAGTAACGAAGCTGATTGCACAGATGACCTGAGGGAATACTGACAGATAGGCCAAATGAAAAATATGCTCCAGCTAACCATTGGTATTTGGGCTTCTGATCCCAGTCCTGTTTTTAAAAAAGGTGCAGACAGGCAGTGTTCATTAAAAACTGTCTACCATGTAAAAGTGGGTAATTTAAATGGCATCTAGTTACACATCTGATAGAATGGTCTGGCAACATATGAATTTCATTCTAACAACAACAACAACAACAAAACATAGAAAATGAGACATAAAGATAAAACCTTGTCTTCACCAGGATGCCTAAAAATAGGTTTTATTTGGCTCATGCAAATAAATATCTTTCAATAGAATTTCTGATTTCTGAATGAATCCATTCAACTTCATACTGCACAGATCACAAGGTTTTCTTTACAGAATATTCTCTTCTTCTTCTTAAAGCCTCACATAGAAAATGTCTCACAGGACATAGGAGGGGAATGACCCAAAGGATGAGAGAATGGCTGGAACCGTTCTCAAATGTGCCCATGTAGCCTAAAGTTTGAAGGCATCTAATTGTACTCTAAAACAATTGTGAACCTATTCGATCCATTATTAATAAATATCAACACTTTACCACTTGAACCAAATCACAGAAAGTTGGAAACAGATGATCATTGGCTTTGATACCTTTACTTCTGTTTCATTACTCAGAGTCGATCAACTCTATACTTCAAGTGACACAGATTTATTACAGAATGAGTAAGATCCTAAGGATCTATTTTAGCTCAGCCCATGGTATTGCTTCATTATTTTATTATTTTGTAAGTAATAAAATATAACTTCATGTTGGATGATATATTCAAGCCATGAATATATCATCCAACATTGTTCTTCCCAAAATATTAGCCCAATTTCTGCGCGCGCTCACTTACTGTTCAGGAATTTTACTAATTGTTTGAAGGTTCTAGAGGACCTGTTAGACTCCTAATGGACAAACCATACAACATAGTCCAGAGAACGGACGAGTGCCATAAGAAGAAAATAAGGTCAGCCTACAGCAATGGGCAGCTGCCTGCCCTCGGCTGGGAGGAGCCCTGGCCATGGCACCAGGGCTGCTGGGCAGCAGAAGCCTCCACAGCCCTGCAGGGAGCCTGGAGCACAGCTCTGCCTAACCATGCTCAGCCCTGGACAGATGCACATGAGTTCCCATCACAGGCTCGAGTGTGACAGTCCCAGGTGCATGCCTGTCATGCCAGCCACCAGGGAGGCTGAGGCAAGAGGAACGTTTGAGGTCAGCCTTGGCAACTTAGACCCCGAGGCAAAGGGGAAATACTTTTACAGGGGTCTCTGAGGGTGTAGCTCAGGTAGGTCACTTGCCTCACAGGCTCAAGGCCCTGGGTTCAATCCCCAGAACCCACGTACACACAAAAAGTGAACTTGGAATATTGTTTAAAATGATGGATCAGGTACACACAAGGACTTCAATATGACCTCTCAGAGGAGCTCAATTTGAGATCAGACTGAACAAAAGACCACCTGGACCATTGACTCAGTGTCTGAAACCCTCTGTGAGCATGGGAAGCACTGCTGGCAAGACACCAGAGGGCCAAAGCACTTGTGCCCCCTGCAGGGGCGTCTCTTGTCTACCGCCAAAGACTGTTCCCCTCCTGGGGCAGCTGAGAGCAAGCTGGGCCTTGGAGCAAGGACTAGTGCTTTAGATATAGACTATGCAAGCAAGGGGCAATGTCTTTAATAAAACTAAAATTAAAAAGTCACATTGAAAAAATTTTAAAAAGAAGAAAATAAGGTCAAGTAGAGGAAGCCCATTTTCACAGGAAAAAATCCCCCAGTGAAAAGCATCAGAATAGATACCAAGAAAAATACCAACAAACACAGTGTGCTCCCACTATGTATCTACTCAACCTGCAAAAGTTAGAAAGCTAGATAATACAATCCTGGCCACAGGTAGAGCTATGCAGAAGAGCCACCTGGCAGTGCTTAGTCAAAGAAGTAAACATGCACACTTTGACCTAGAAATTCCACCTGTGTGTAAACCAGGCGGTGCTTAAGCAGTTTCACAAGGGGACATGCACAGGGAAATTTATCCTCAGGTTCTTATAGAGTTGTCTGTGCTTACAGGGAGTTGATGGTTGTCAAGATGCCCACAGCTGCGAAAGTCAAAAGCTAAAAAAATAATAGATGCCAACCTGGATATATTAATAATCCCGTATCTATGATCACCTTCATAAGGTAGCTTCCCAACTTCTGTGTGGAAGTGAGTTCCTCCTTGGCCCTTACACTGTTGTGGAGACCACTAGGAGTTCAGCTTTGTGCAGGATCATCTGACCTGGACTTTTGGCAAGACCTGTACAGCCCTCACACATGCTCAGATGCTACAGGACTTTTCAGACCAGTCCAGACAACAGTAGGCATCCATTCATTGTCTGCACTCTACAGATTCGTAGATGCACGACATTCAAATGCAGAATTTTCATCAAAAACTAATATATATATCATTCCAATCTGAATCAAGAAAATCGGAAATATCCCCAAATCCAAAGAGTGGATCCCCATTGTGATGCTACAAGTTGAAAATTCCACAGCTGACCTCATGGGATGGTTCACAGTCAAAAGACAGCTGCATGAAAAATATTACATGACCTTCCTGCTATGTGAAAAGTGGCATGTGAAGTACACATGCATGTCTTCCTCAGACATGGGTTCATTTGCAAGACACCTTGTGCAATTGAAAATACTCCAAAAGGGGAGAAATCAGAACCATGTCTCCAAAGTATTTCAGCAGAGACCAACTCCATCTGTCTATCTATCTCTCAGTGAGTGTGTGTGCTCTTGTGTGTGTTTGTGTGTCTTTGTTTGTGTTTGTACCATCATAGCTGATACTTCATTGCCCCCATTGGAAAACTGACTCAGATAATGCCATCTGCCAAACTCCTAAAAACCAAAGTTCTTGCTGATAGAATGAAACATTCCTTCCTGTTGGTTTGGATGTGTCCTTTAGGAATCACTGCTACATTTAGTATACTCAAATCATCACAGTAGATCAGGTAACAAAAACATATATATTTTAAAATAATAATAATATATTAATGGGAACAACAAATACAGGATAGAGTAACAACTGTGTTACTAAACAAGGTCAAGGACAATGGCAAACTATAGATTCAAACTTTGAAGAAAATAGTAATCAATGTAAATATTCCTGGGCTGCCTCAGCCCCGCCCAGGCACACAGCAACAGAATGGTTTTGCAAGCATCCTCAGGAGGGCAGGAGCCTTCTTTGCAGGACGAGAGGGAGGTTGAGGCTCGATCCACCCATCATTCTTTTGGGAGAGGCTCCTTTTCCTCAGCACAAAGTTGGATTTTTTGTGAGGATTCTTGGCATCAAATACGTTGGCCTCTGCTGGAATCCTCAGCTCTGGGGAGAGAGGGGTGTACAAAAAGAAGGTGGCACTCAGGAGGTGCTCCCTAGCACACGCCAACATCTGAGAGCCTGTGCCAGAAAAGGCCAGAGCCACACACCTGAGAGCTCTCCAATTCAGCACCAATACCAACAAAGACAGCCTCCACAGTAATCCCTGAGGAAGAACAAGGCAGAGCACTTCAACAGACCTAATGTCTGTTCCTACCGAAGGCTTTGGACTCCAGAATATCTCAGGTCCTCTTGCATCTGCCAAAGCACACCACTAGGGTTTGCATCTGAAATCTCCCACAAAAGGTTCCTGTGCCGAAGATTCAGTCCCCACATGAGCCATCTTCATAGGTGGGTTTGGAGGGAAGCACTGGATGGTGAGTGCTCTGATGTCAACATGAAATTCTCATTCAAGATGAATACACTACTGGGGGGTGGGAGGGACTGGAAGAAAGGTTGAGCATGGTTGGAGTAAGACCTAAACAGGGTTGTGCCCTGGGCAACAGTACCTTGTTCCTGTTGGCTCCACTGAATCCTCATTCTCCAAGGAGAGGTCCTCCCTCTCCATCTTTCTCTCTCTCCCTCTCTGCCAGCCTCGTTCTCTCTCTCCCAGTCTATGCCTTTGTGGCAAGGGCTGAGGAGCTCTCCACTGCCACACACTAGAGCTTTATGGACAGCCTCAGTGCACAACCAAAGAGAAAGCTATGAAACCCAGAGAAAAAAGGCCTAGGATTCCTCCTCTGAGTTATTTTCCTCAAGTATGGCCACAGTGAGGACAGGCTGACCAGCACGGATACCACGTTAGAGCCATGCTTCTGCGTTGGTGGAGCCCGCCTCCATGTGAACCAGGCTTCTGAGAATGGAGGCCACATTCCAAATACTGCCCTACTGAGAACAATGGTTCCAAAGACCAGCAAAGGGACTGCTTCCCTCCAACATGGTGTATGGCCCAGTGGTGCCATGACCCCGAGTGGGGGAATACAACAGCCGCTTCTCCTTCCTCTGAACATGTGTTTCCTGTCGCCCTCCTCTAACCTAGAGCCTGTTCTCCATCCCTTCTGGGTTGGATGTGGAGATCTCTGCTATGAATTTCTTAGGCTACCAAGGCCCCAGACAGACTTCCTCTTCCATAGACTCTACTAACCTAACAGTAGGTTAAGATAGGAGACAAGTGATCCTAGAACTCATAGGGATGGTGGTCTTCAGGGTACATAGGCTGGGTAAATGGCTGCTGTGGTGTTTGGCTCACAAAAACCAACCAACCAACCAACGAAAAAGCGCTGGCATTATTATCAGATGAGCTCTGTGGCTACGTGCTCAGGAAGCCCTCATCTGACTTTAGTTAGGGATCACAACCTGGCTATTGTGATCACTCCTTGCCTAGTGGACTCAGGTGCGTAAGACCATGGAATTTATGCAAAAACAGATGATTCAGGCTGTCTCCCAGGCTGTGTTTTCTTCCCAATTTCATCCTGTTACTGCTTGCTAGAATCCTGGCAATGCTCTGCCCAGGCAGTGGTTTTTTGGTCACACAGAAGGCTTTCAATAGTACTGCTTCAGTCCACAAAATGCCAGTTCCCTCTTTAGCCCATGCATTCCCATGTTCCTTTGAAACCACTCCTATCCCAGACCATGAAAACATACTGCTCCTGGAGAGAGGCTTTCCTCCTCACTCCTCAAAGATGTCAGCTTTGGATGCCTGTTCATGTCCAGGGGAGGGCACCTGGTGGGGAGCCGCAATATCCACCGGGGTATACCATTGGACCTCAAGACCTTCCACCAGCAGAAGTGCAGTTGGCTTTGTGCACGAACCCAACACACCTGTTGGAGTGTTCTTGGGGGTCAGAGACTACTCTTTGTTGCTAAGGGTTGACCTGAGTCCACATCCTGACCCTTGCTCTCTGCTATCTGATTGTCTCACTTACTCTGACGGCGAGAGATGATTTGGCCCAGCTCATAATCCTCTGGATTCTCCTCAGTAAGGAAGTGTAGGTCGAGGGCGCTGCGGATGACGACAGGAGCCCTATCGTGGCAGGTCACCTGGAGCAGCATGGGAGACAGGCCTTCAGGAAATGGGCCTTGAAGTGACTACTCAAGGACAGTGGGCAGGGGCATTCTGGAGGCACCTCCACTCTAAATACAAGGGCAACATCCATGACCCTACTACCCGAGGCTGACCTCCTGCTCATCGTGTGGGCTCTTCCCACAGGCTACTAGCCCAATCCTTGTACATAGGACTTCCTGGGCCTGCCATTGCTCTTTGTGGAGCTGCACTCCTCTCGGAGTGAAAGGACCCCACTACCTGCATACAGATGCAATCTCATCCCACAAGTTGGGAGGAATGGGACAATAGCCTCCAAGATCCCAGGTCTGCCCGAGGATGCAGGCGGCATTGGGAATGGCCTAGGCACAAAACCGAGAGGCTTTGGTCTGGATTGCCAGGGCCAAAAACAGACCCAGGAACATGACCACACACAGGAGAGCTGAAAGATAGCCACGAGAGCTCCTGGCCTCCAGAGGCTCAGTGCTGGCTGGGATGTAGGAGGCCACCTCATCCGGCAAGGGTGGTCATTGGGTTACCTGGACATTTAGTGTGCTTGCTCCACATCCATATCGACTCTGCAGAGAGACTCTCTCAGCTCCTTGTTCAAGGAACATGGAGAACCTCACACTGCTGTCCTCCTCCATAGACGTCAGCATCCCATACAAGGGAACCTGCAACCTAGTTCCTGTCCTATTCTCATCTGTCACCCATACCTGTCCCTGCTCTTCTGGACTGCATGCTGCCACCTGACACACAGACTCCCTCAGACATGGCAGTGGACAAGCTGCTGCACTCGCTCATCTCAGCTCCAGCCCTTCACACTGACCTCTCCCTTCTTGATTCCCATCTATCCTCCTGATCATCCAGAAGCTCCAAATTCAAGAGGGCATGAGTAGTCCATGGTATTGGACCAGTGTCTGCTCCCCACCCAGGTGTAAGCACCACGGGACACCCCTGCTCCCAGGCTTACCAGAACACTCTTGGCCATCTCTGGACTTTGTGTTTCTAAGTGGACACGAATTAAGCAGGTGTCTCCCACCTGCTTGTGGGAAAGCGGCCTGGAGGACTTGCAGGTTGATTCTGAGAACTGTGGGGGATGGAACATCAGCAAACCCAGAAACAGAAAGCCACCCCAGACTGTCAGTTGGCTCTATGGGCTTCCAGCAAATATGTCCAGGTGCTGAGGCTTCTTATTTCCTCAGGTCGGAGTGGAATGGCAGCACATGCACAGCTTGAATAAGGTAGGTGTTTACCTCCTTTCCCTTGACCTGGGGGCGTTTCCTCACGATGAAATATTGTATTCCCAGATTCATGGACAGACACACGAGTGAGTGGTCAGAGACCTTGATTTCTGCAGAGCGAAGTGGAGAGAATTGTTAGGTGGCACTCAAGGATTATACCACAAAACACCCACAACCCCTGAGAGTCTCCGCCAGGCCCATCACACTTTGGTATTTTTGGGCCCAGGCCCACTTTCTCTTGGCTGTCAGTTATCCTGAGCCCACTGTGGATCATGTCTCCCCACTGTCTGATTGTCCTACTTACTCTCATCCTCAGACATCATATACAGCAGCTCAAAGTTGTCCACATCCTCATGCTGCAACAAATTTTGGTCCAAGGCCCTGCGGATGAGGCTTGTCACCGTCTCCTGAAAGGTCACCTGGATCAGGGTGGGACAAATGTCATCAGAGAATGGCTTTTAGAAGAGCTACCCAGAAGACTGTGGTCAAACATTCAGGAGAAATCTCAGCTACATATACAAGGGCACAATCTTGTTATCCTGCTACCTGAGTGTGTCCTCCATATACCACCTGGGTTCTTGCAATGTGCTACTAGAACAATCCTGGTACAAATATCTGCCTGTACCTGCCATCTCCCCTCCCCCTGGGGAGCCACATTCCACTCATGTCAAAGGACCAAACTGCCTATGCACAGACACACTCTCATCTCACTGAGATGAGAGCAATGGGCCAGGGATCTGCGCACCAAGTGTGATCTGGGATGCAGGCTGCCTTTGTGGGTGCAAGAGGCAGATGCACTGAAAATTTGGGTCCTGACTGCCACGACACAAAACAGACTCAGATACAAGAGTGTGCACTTGAGTGCTTCATGATAGCTTTGAGAGGCCCTGGCCTCTGGAAGCTCGGTGCGGGTCTGGTTGTCATGATGTACTTGACTCAGCACTGGCAGTCACTGAACATGTCTCCTCTGCAGCTGGACACCTGCAGCATTAGCGTGTCTACTGCACATCCATAGAAATTCTGCCAAGAACCCCTTTAGCTCCGTATTTACATACATGCAAAGCCTAACATTCCGAAGCTTTGGCATGACCCCCCAGGTGATCCCGACCCCAAATTCCTACACCTAGTCATGCTAAGGAGGTTCTCTTCCCTGCCACCAGGAACACATCCCCTCCTACACATGTGACAAGTCACTGCCACCTCCTCTGCTCCAACTTCACTCATTGAGAATACCAAGTTCTAGGCACTGCAGCCTGCACCCTGGACATATCTCTGCCTTCATCTGTCCACAGCACTTCCGTCTGCACTTCTGGCCTGCAAAACCCACAATACACAGGCCCACTCACCACTGAAGCTGGGCATGCTGATGCTCTCCCTCCTCAGGTCAAGCCCTTAAGACGGACCTCTCTCTTCTTTATTTCCCACCATAGCCCTGGGGTTGGCTGTGTCTCCTGCCTTCCACTGTGTGGACACCCAGGAGGCAGCCCTGCTGTCGGGCTTACCGGGATGCGCTTTGTCTCCCTCAGGCTCTGTCCCTCTAGGAGGACGTGAACAACGCGGCTGTCTTCCACCTGCTCG
Organism: Urocitellus parryii; assembly: GCF_045843805.1. Classification (NCBI taxonomy): domain Eukaryota; kingdom Metazoa; phylum Chordata; class Mammalia; order Rodentia; family Sciuridae; genus Urocitellus; species Urocitellus parryii. Next base: position 45,408,536 of record NC_135548.1, read on the forward strand.
CTGGAGTGAAGCAGTGAGGAGCTGCTACTCACAGCTGCTGGGGTCCTGGATGCCACTGCCACAGAAGGTTCCAAGAACTGTGGGGGATGACAACATCAGCAAAGCCCAGCAACTGCACCCCACCCAGCCTGGCAGTTGGCTCTGTGGGCATTCTACAACATCCATCCAGAACCTGAGGTTCTTGTCCCCTTGGAGGATGTGGAGTGGCACCAGGAGTAAAGACTGAAGAAGGTGGCTGTTTTGGGAACAAGAGATCCAGCACCTGCTGGGTGGGGATGAAATCCCAGGAGATTAACCCCATGTTGCTGCTGAAATATAGGTTCCTCCCACAAATGACAGGCAGGAGCTCATTCCTAAGCTGGTCCTGCCTGTAAGGTTCAAGGCTCTGAACCCTGAAGGGCTCCTCCGTGTTCTGATCATTTTCACCCTGGGTTGGGACCAAGAATGGTGGGTTCAAAATGGAAATGGTGACAAACAGAAAAATGACTTGTGCCAATACACTAGAGTCAAAGCACAATGGGACAGTTCCCATCAGTACAAACACACACACACACACACACACACACACACACACACAGAGTCAGAATAGGAGTCCTGGGCCATTCATCAGGGATCAGACTAGAGGGCCTGCTGGGCTCACCTGCCCTGTGCTACTCACTGTTACTCTTGAGCTCCTCTGCGACAATTGCCAGAGGCTCTGGCGTCTAAGATGAAGCCTCACCCAGTGTATCCACAAAAGGGCTAGTTGGCCCCCCTGAGATTCCTGGGAGCCTGAGGCTCGGCATTGTCTGCAACCACAGGAGAACATCCTTCTCCCTCCAGTGGCTCCAACCAAGTGAGCTCGGATGGCTTGGTCAGTGAAGTGGGTGCCTGGATACCAGGGTTCCATGTTCTGTTTGATCCATTGTCAAGGCAATGATGTCATTTCCTGTGCCCATACCTGAGCCTCTTTTCACATAAGACCACTTTCAACAGCCCTATGGGCTGCCGATTTCTCCTCCATGCCTACCCATCTCAGGTGCGCAGGTGTTCACCAACAACTACCCAAACATCCCCACCAGCATCTGCCCTGCTTGGTGCCACTAGAGTTCCAGCTTGGAGCCTTCAAAAATGCATTCACAACCAGTCCTTCCCTCTCAGCAGCTTTTGGACCCTGGTCCCATCATTGTGCAACTCATGGTGTGCCCAGTCTTTTCTGGAAAGTAGGGTAGCATCTAATCTCTAGGGTTTATTGTGTCTATTGGCCCATAACACCCTCTGTTCTCTCTGAAACCAGAGATGGGACTCACAGGTGGCTAAAGCACAAATGTAGAGATGGGATAATCACAAGAAAGGGAGAGACAAAGAATGCACCCTAACTCAATCAGGCCTGTGTCCCACACAGGGACATGGCCAATGTCCGTCCCATCGTGGCTGCAGTTCCCTCTCTACACCATGGCAAGTTGGAGGGGACTGAGATGCAGAGGCTGCTCCCCTCTGCCATACAACTTCCCAAGGCTTCTCCTAAGATTTCAAAAGGGCCAAGTGTGTCTAGTGTTGGGGTCTCACAGAGACTCCGAGGTACCACAGCATCCTGCTGCCCAGAACCGGTTCACCCCTCACCTCAAGGGGGCTCAGCCTCTGGATTCATGGGAATTGAAGTGGGTACAGGTGATGGGATATCACCTCCAAGACTGAGTTATGCCAAGTCCATGACCCCTGTCTGCATCCCTGTCTCCAGCACCACTCCCCCCTCTCTCTTTCCTCCTCAGAGCAAACAAATCCATTTAGCAAGTGTGTCCTGTGATAAAGACATGACGGTCACCCATCCTCTCATTACAAAAACACTGAGGCTCAGCCAACATGGATCCTACAGGGAACACAGGCATAAACTCAGACTCCGATCCTCCCAGCCGAGCCTCAGTGGAGCCTGGACTCCCAGCCTCCTGAGTCAAGGAAACAGAGGTTCCTAGCCGAGCCACCTTGGATGCAGCCGCACACAAACTGAACTCATCAATGCCCCTTGCTCTCAGTTGTGAGTAAGAGGGGAAGTGGTGTTTCACAACCCTGGACATCAAGTGCAGTCTCCAGGCTTTGGGGTGTGCCCTGGCCTCTGTCTATCTGCCCAGGCTCTCCAACCCACACTGGCCTCTTACCCAACCTCCTCCTAGGGCCAAACTCAATCCTGCCTCTCAATTTCTGCTGCCTTCCCCAACACACTGCTCCCCAAAATGAGCAGGGCTGGCTCTCGGTTATCATGCTGGTGCCAGCAGCAATGCCACCCCACTGACATAATTCTGAGTCCCAACCTAGGCACTCCAGCTGTCTTTGCCACACCTGGCCTGTTTGGGCTCTGGCTCTTGCTCTTTTCTTTCATGTGCATGTGTTTTGAGGTTTTGAGTTTCTCCCACTGCAGAACTGCAGCTGTGGCAGGGTAGAGCTCATGAGGGTGACATTCTGAGCCACATCCAATCCCATCAGGACTGTTCACTGGGGTGACTGCTGGAACACAGTGATGAGTGAACACATGGGAGGTGGTTGGACCCACCTTGCCTCTGAGTGGCTTCCTTTCAGGACAGGAATGTAGGCATGGGAGCCCCTGGCGTGGGATGCTTTGCACAAGGCGTGACCATGGGCTCTCTTTCCTGGCAAAAATGGCTCCACTCAGCATGGAGAGCACTGTCATTCCTGGTGGCTAACAACAGCCCTGGACCCCAGAAAGGAACCCACACTCAAGATTAACATCTGAGTGTGCGTGTCCTCGAGGAAATGAGGTCTCCTGATCCCAGGTGCAAAGGGGTAAGTCCTCTAACTCCAGGGGCCATGAAGGGACATCTGAGTTTCCCTTGTCCTTCTTTCCCTCTCTAACTAACCACAGTTAGGACCCTGGCCTCATTCCCCAGTGAGGATCATTAGGCTCCATAAAGGACAGTCTCTAAGATGCTCAGTGGACCAACACCCTCTGCACAACCCATAACCCTATTCACCCAAGAGGCAAGAGGATTTCTATTCAGGAAAACCAGGAAAGGGAGAGCCTTTCTCAAGGACACAAGGACATTAGTGAGTGAGGGAGTGATTAATGGATGGAGAACTATTTCCAACACCAACTTCCAGGAGCATATATGGCCCCCTGGAGAATTCTGCAGTGTGTTGGTGATTAAGGAGAACGTGTGAATTCAGGGGTCACTAGGTCCTCTCAGCCATAAGGAGGGAAACTGCCATAAAGGAACTAGGACAAGGGTGCGAGGAATGCTCACTGGTGGCAGATCGGAAGGAAGGAAAGTGTACTCATTAGAAAAGTGTCGCCTGAAAATTCTTAGCCAGCCAAAAGTCGTGCGAACTTGTGTGGGAAAAGAGTCTTTGCACAGTGATGAAGCTAAGAGCTCACATGATGGAACACAGCATCAACTGGGACCAAATCCAATATCTGATATTCTTGTAGGAAGAGGAGAGTCTGGACCCAGATACCAGGGAGACTGGGGGATACCGGATATGTGAGGTTGGAGCCAGGGCGGGATGCCCATATGGGAACCACAGATCGTGGGCAGCAATAGGAGAGTGGGCAAGGGCTGGGAGAGTTGGGGAGACAGTCCCCTTGAAACCTGGGAGGGGTTATGGCACTGGGACAGCCCAACACCTACTGTGTTGAGCCTCTGGAGCTCAACGGAAGACACTTCCTCTGTTGTCGGCCACCCAGTTAACAGAGTTTGGTTGCAGCAGCCTAGGACCCAGCTGAAGGTCTGAGCATGTTGGCCATGCAGGTTGGATCTGGACCACAGACACCCTCATCAGAGATTGTAGGGTCTCAGCCCTGAGGCAAGACAGGCACTAAGTCAGGCCAGGTGGGGAAACGGATAGGCACACACTCTGGGGGCTGGTGCCTGTGTTACTGGGAGCACTTCTGATCGCAATTCCCTGATCTGCTGCCAACACAGGCTACAGAGGAGGGTACAGAAACACAGACCACGGATCTGCCCCACTCAGTGGGCCCAGGCCAACACCACACCCAGCAGCCTCGTGCCATACCCAATGAGTCTCGAAGCGGCCCCCTCTTCCCATCCTGAGAGCTCTTCCCTTCCTCATGTGCCAATAGCTCCCTACTGTCACTGGCAATATCTACTCTGTGAGATGTCAACATCCGTGGGTACTGTTCTCTCATCCCAGGACAGTGTGGTCCCACACACCCTGGTGAAATGGGCCACCTGGAGGCTGGACCTGGAGGTTGTTGAGGCTGAATGGCAGCGGTGGTCCTCTGGCACTTAATATTATTTAAGTTAAAAAAAAAAAAAAAAAACAAAAACAAAAACAAAAAACGGGTCTTGGTGCTCAAAAATGTTTGATTTGCATATTCTCATCCCCTAACCCCAATATTTTCATTATTTCCTCACATATGAAATCTTACTAGCATAAAGGTAATTTCGTATTAAACAAAGTGGATTGAAATAACATTGGTAAAAATAATCAATCACCATACTTTCAATTTTTGTTCTGCTTTCCTATTAGAAACCACTTGGATACAAGAGAACAGAGGACAGACTCATGGAAATGCTTGAAATGACAAGAAGCTCCCACTCAAGCTCAGCATTCAGTCCTGGACAGGGTAAGACCAGGCCACTTTGATATCTGTGCCAAAGAGTCTACCAGACAGAATCCTCTGACTGATCCCTGACTGAGCCATAGGAACTGGCTAGAAAAGCCTTCACATCCTCAATACATTCTTCACGTCAGAATACTTGACAACCATTGATATCCATCTCTCGTTAACTTGCTCCCCAGCCAACCATTCTTCAACAAATTCAAAGGAGTAACTCATGCAAGCACACAGAAAGGGGTGTTCACTACACACATCCATGTGCGAAAAAGACAACTGGTATTTCTTGTTTGGGCTATTTCAAATGAAATCCCTTCTGCATGACCTCCACAAACCAAAGGAAAATATTTGTGAAATTCCCACGTAGAAGACAAGATACACTTGCCAAGGAGGCAGTGGCAAGAATTTTGACACTCCAAATGTAGAGTGTGTGTTTAGGAAGCAGTCACAGTTTCCATGAGAGAGTCCCATGAAATCAATTAGGAAGATCCATGCTCTAGCCCTACCTTGCAAGTGATGTGACTTGAAAGAGTCACTTAGTCTTAGTAACCATCATCACTAACAAGTAAGTCAATGAATAAAGGTCCTCAGGTGCCAAGCTACAAAATGTGGGATGAGCATGGATGAGGATGGGTGGGAGAAGTCTCCAACTCTAACACAATTAGGGAAGGATGTGCTGACCTCAAGTGGCTGGGGGGCTGGGATCCTGCCACAGAGGGGGATTCCAAACCTCACATCCCCTGACCCAGGCCAGAAGACCAGGTAGAGTCCAAGGACCCTGGGGTGGCCCAATGGCAATAAAGGTCAAAAGGAACTAGGGATCTGCCTGGTCCCTCAATCCCCTACTCTGAGCAGGGCTGCATGACGAGGCCAGAGGCCATCCACAGCAATCTGCCTTTACAGGAAAACAGGGACTGCAGGCTGCCTCTGGCTCACTGAATCAGGGTGGTGTTTTCATAAAGCAAGACCACTTCCTCACATTTGACCAGCAGCTCATGTGTTGACAGCACAATGACTGACTTGACTCAGGCCCTGATGAATGAAATAGAAAATTCATAGCAAACCCATCTTTAGCTCTTCCACATCATCAGGGGCTCTGATTCAATTCCGTCCAGAAAGGTGTCTGAAATGATTTCTAAACATGCTGGGGACTCACCTCTGTGTGGAACTTTTCAGGAAAAAGGGGATCAAATCTCATGAAGCAACTCTTCTCTCTTCTAGCCCATGGGCAATGCAAGGAACCTGCATGATACCAGAGGCTCACTTCTCTCTTCTCATGTCTTCTGGAAAGGATTCGTTAATGCTTCCTGCAAGGTGAAGCAGAAGCCTGCATCCCCAGCTGCACAGAAGTGTTTTAGGGCAGTGTCTCCCTTAAAACCCAAAAATAAAAAAAACAGGTCATTCAACAGGCACATGGATTCCAGTACATGTTCAATGATCCCTCCTCCCTGGAGCCTTCCACATGCCCATCTTCCACATTCACAGAGCAATGCTTGGCCATTCTCAAGACCAGGAGACCATGATGCTCATCACCAGGAAGTCAATAAGGAACATGAAGAGAGCAGCATGGATTGCAGAAGGTGGCACATCAAGGATCTTCAGCTCTGCTGCTAGAACACAAGAGCTTAACTTCAGTATTGACTTTTTGCCAACTACCAAGTACGATAGCAGTGTCAAGCCCAATATGCAGATATGCAAGTAGTAGGTGACACCCCGCATCCATTCACAAAAGTGGGCAACATCTGCATCAGAACAAGGAAGTATCTTACCCTTACTCATAAAAATCATCAGAAACAAAATAAAATGGATGCAAGACTTCTCATTTCACTATTAGGTAGCTGTTGGAATTCCCTATTAAATAATACCTCCTCCAAAATAAAAAGTATCTCAGACATGTGTCAACTACTCAATGGATGGCATTTTAAAAACTATGGACTTTACTTAATATTTATGTATGCTATATCCCTGCCTAAGGCTCTATGAGAAAGGAGCACATAGAATTGGATCTTTGAAAATCTCACATTTGCTGATAAATATTACTGCTGATCTCAGGCATGGCGAAGTGAAAAGTGGGACTTTGGATATTCCAAGAATGCTATGTTGTGGGATTGGTGTCCCTGATTCATACATAGCATATGGTTTCTATGAAATCCAGTGAGGGAGCAGGAGTAACGAAGCTGATTGCACAGATGACCTCAGGGAATACTGACAGATAGGCCAAATGAAAAATATGCTCCAGCTAACCATTGGTATTTGGGCTTCTGATCCCAGTCCTGTTTTTAAAAAAGGTGCAGACAGGCAGTGTTCATTAAAAACTGTCTACCATGTAAAAGTGGGTAATTTAAATGGCATCTAGTTACACATCTGATAGAATGGTCTGGCAACATATGAATTTCATTCTAACAACAACAACAACAACAAAACATAGAAAATGAGACATAAAGATAAAACCTTGTCTTCACCAGGATGCCTAAAAATAGGTTTTATTTGGCTCATGCAAATAAATATCTTTCAATAGAATTTCTGATTTCTGAATGAATCCATTCAACTTCATACTGCACAGATCACAAGGTTTTCTTTACAGAATATTCTCTTCTTCTTCTTAAAGCCTCACATAGAAAATGTCTCACAGGACATAGGAGGGGAATGACCCAAAGGATGAGAGAATGGCTGGAACCGTTCTCAAATGTGCCCATGTAGCCTAAAGTTTGAAGGCATCTAATTGTACTCTAAAACAATTGTGAACCTATTCGATCCATTATTAATAAATATCAACACTTTACCACTTGAACCAAATCACAGAAAGTTGGAAACAGATGATCATTGGCTTTGATACCTTTACTTCTGTTTCATTACTCAGAGTCGATCAACTCTATACTTCAAGTGACACAGATTTATTACAGAATGAGTAAGATCCTAAGGATCTATTTTAGCTCAGCCCATGGTATTGCTTCATTATTTTATTATTTTGTAAGTAATAAAATATAACTTCATGTTGGATGATATATTCAAGCCATGAATATATCATCCAACATTGTTCTTCCCAAAATATTAGCCCAATTTCTGCGCGCGCTCACTTACTGTTCAGGAATTTTACTAATTGTTTGAAGGTTCTAGAGGACCTGTTAGACTCCTAATGGACAAACCATACAACATAGTCCAGAGAACGGACGAGTGCCATAAGAAGAAAATAAGGTCAGCCTACAGCAATGGGCAGCTGCCTGCCCTCGGCTGGGAGGAGCCCTGGCCATGGCACCAGGGCTGCTGGGCAGCAGAAGCCTCCACAGCCCTGCAGGGAGCCTGGAGCACAGCTCTGCCTAACCATGCTCAGCCCTGGACAGATGCACATGAGTTCCCATCACAGGCTCGAGTGTGACAGTCCCAGGTGCATGCCTGTCATGCCAGCCACCAGGGAGGCTGAGGCAAGAGGAACGTTTGAGGTCAGCCTTGGCAACTTAGACCCCGAGGCAAAGGGGAAATACTTTTACAGGGGTCTCTGAGGGTGTAGCTCAGGTAGGTCACTTGCCTCACAGGCTCAAGGCCCTGGGTTCAATCCCCAGAACCCACGTACACACAAAAAGTGAACTTGGAATATTGTTTAAAATGATGGATCAGGTACACACAAGGACTTCAATATGACCTCTCAGAGGAGCTCAATTTGAGATCAGACTGAACAAAAGACCACCTGGACCATTGACTCAGTGTCTGAAACCCTCTGTGAGCATGGGAAGCACTGCTGGCAAGACACCAGAGGGCCAAAGCACTTGTGCCCCCTGCAGGGGCGTCTCTTGTCTACCGCCAAAGACTGTTCCCCTCCTGGGGCAGCTGAGAGCAAGCTGGGCCTTGGAGCAAGGACTAGTGCTTTAGATATAGACTATGCAAGCAAGGGGCAATGTCTTTAATAAAACTAAAATTAAAAAGTCACATTGAAAAAATTTTAAAAAGAAGAAAATAAGGTCAAGTAGAGGAAGCCCATTTTCACAGGAAAAAATCCCCCAGTGAAAAGCATCAGAATAGATACCAAGAAAAATACCAACAAAAACAGTGTGCTCCCACTATGTATCTACTCAACATGCAAAAGTTAGAAAGCTAGATAATACAATCCTGGCCACAGGTAGAGCTATGCAGAAGAGCCACCTGGCAGTGCTTAGTCAAAGAAGTAAACATGCACACTTTGACCTAGAAATTCCACCTGTGTGTAAACCAGGCGGTGCTTAAGCAGTTTCACAAGGGGACATGCACAGGGAAATTTATCCTCAGGTTCTTATAGAGTTGTCTGTGCTTACAGGGAGTTGATGGTTGTCAAGATGCCCACAGCTGCGAAAGTCAAAAGCTAAAAAAATAATAGATGCCAACCTGGATATATTAATAATCCCGTATCTATGATCACCTTCATAAGGTAGCTTCCCAACTTCTGTGTGGAAGTGAGTTCCTCCTTGGCCCTTACACTGTTGTGGAGACCACTAGGAGTTCAGCTTTGTGCAGGATCATCTGACCTGGACTTTTGGCAAGACCTGTACAGCCCTCACACATGCTCAGATGCTACAGGACTTTTCAGACCAGTCCAGACAACAGTAGGCATCCATTCATTGTCTGCACTCTACAGATTCCTAGATGCACGACATTCATTACCATCAAATGCAGAATTTTCATCAAAAACTAATATATATATCATTCCAATCTGAATCAAGAAAATCGGAAATATCCCCAAATCCAAAGAGTGGATCCCCATTGTGATGCTACAAGTTGAAAATTCCACAGCTGACCTCATGGGATGGTTCACAGTCAAAAGACAGCTGCATGAAAAATATTACATGACCTTCCTGCTATGTGAAAAGTGGCATGTGAAGTACACATGCATGTCTTCCTCAGACATGGGTTCATTTGCAAGACACCTTGTGCAATTGAAAATACTCCAAAAGGGGAGAAATCAGAACCATGTCTCCAAAGTATTTCAGCAGAGACCAACTCCATCTGTCTATCTATCTCTCAGTGAGTGTGTGTGCTCTTGTGTGTGTGTTTGTGTGTCTTTGTTTGTGTTTGTACCATCATAGCTGATACTTCATTGCCCCCATTGGAAAACTGACTCAGATAATGCCATCTGCCAAACTCCTAAAAACCAAAGTTCTTGCTGATAGAATGAAACATTCCTTCCTGTTGGTTTGGATGTGTCCTTTAGGAATCACTGCTACATTTAGTATACTCAAATCATCACAGTAGATCAGGTAACAAAAACATATATATTTTAAAATAATAATAATATATTAATGGGAACAACAAATACAGGATAGAGTAACAACTGTGTTACTAAACAAGGTCAAGGACAATGGCAAACTATAGATTCAAACTTTGAAGAAAATAGTAATCAATGTAAATATTCCTGGGCTGCCTCAGCCCCGCCCAGGCACACAGCAACAGAATGGTTTTGCAAGCATCCTCAGGAGGGCAGGAGCCTTCTTTGCAGGACGAGAGGGAGGTTGAGGCTCGATCCACCCATCATTCTTTTGGGAGAGGCTCCTTTTCCTCAGCACAAAGTTGGATTTTTTGTGAGGATTCTTGGCATAAAATACGTTGGCCTCTGCTGGAATCCTCAGCTCTGGGGAGAGAGGGGTGTACAAAAAGAAGGTGGCACTCAGGAGGTGCTCCCTAGCACACGCCAACATCTGAGAGCCTGTGCCAGAAAAGGCCAGAGCCACACACCTGAGAGCTCTCCAATTCAGCACCAATACCAACAAAGACAGCCTCCACAGTAATCCCTGAGGAAGAACAAGGCAGAGCACTTCAACAGACCTAATGTCTGTTCCTACCGAAGGCTTTGGACTCCAGAATATCTCAGGTCCTCTTGCATCTGCCAAAGCACACCACTAGGGTTTGCATCTGAAATCTCCCACAAAAGGTTCCTGTGCCGAAGATTCAGTCCCCACATGAGCCATCTTCATAGGTGGGTTTGGAGGGAAGCACTGGATGGTGAGTGCTCTGATGTCAACATGAAATTCTCATTCAAGATGAATACACTACTGGGGGGTGGGAGGGACTGGAAGAAAGGTTGAGCATGGTTGGAGTAAGACCTAAACAGGGTTGTGCCCTGGGCAACAGTACCTTGTTCCTGTTGGCTCCACTGAATCCTCATTCTCCAAGGAGAGGTCCTCCCTCTCCATCTTTCTCTCTCTCCCTCTCTGCCAGCCTCGTTCTCTCTCTCCCAGTCTATGCCTTTGTGGCAAGGGCTGAGGAGCTCTCCACTGCCACACACTAGAGCTTTATGGACAGCCTCAGTGCACAACCAAAGAGAAAGCTATGAAACCCAGAGAAAAAAGGCCTAGGATTCCTCCTCTGAGTTATTTTCCTCAAGTATGGCCACAGTGAGGACAGGCTGACCAGCACGGATACCACGTTAGAGCCATGCTTCTGCGTTGGTGGAGCCCGTCTCCATGTGAACCAGGCTTCTGAGAATGGAGGCCACATTCCAAATACTGCCCTACTGAGAACAATGGTTCCAAAGACCAGCAAAGGGACTGCTTCCCTCCAACATGGTGTATGGCCCAGTGGTGCCATGACCCCGAGTGGGGGAATACAACAGCCGCTTCTCCTTCCTCTGAACATGTGTTTCCTGTCGCCCTCCTCTAACCTAGAGCCTGTTCTCCATCCCTTCTGGGTTGGATGTGGAGATCTCTGCTATGAATTTCTTAGGCTACCAAGGCCCCAGACAGACTTCCTCTTCCATAGACTCTACTAACCTAACAGTAGGTTAAGATAGGAGACAAGTGATCCTAGAACTCATAGGGATGGTGGTCTTCAGGGTACATAGGCTGGGATAATGGCTGCTGTGGTGTTTGGCTCACAAAAACCAACCAACCAACCAACGAAAAAGCGCTGGCATTATTATCAGATGAGCTCTGTGGCTACGTGCTCAGGAAGCCCTCATCTGACTTTAGTTAGGGATCACAACCTGGCTATTGTGATCACTCCTTGCCTAGTGGACTCAGGTGCGTAAGACCATGGAATTTATGCAAAAACAGATGATTCAGGCTGTCTCCCAGGCTGTGTTTTCTTCCCAATTTCATCCTGTTACTGCTTGCTAGAATCCTGGCAATGCTCTGCCCAGGCAGTGGTTTTTTGGTCACACAGAAGGCTTTCAATAGTACTGCTTCAGTCCACAAAATGCCAGTTCCCTCTTTAGCCCATGCATTCCCATGTTCCTTTGAAACCACTCCTATCCCAGACCATGAAAACATACTGCTCCTGGAGAGAGGCTTTCCTCCTCACTCCTCAAAGATGTCAGCTTTGGATGCCTGTTCATGTCCAGGGGAGGGCACCTGGTGGGGAGCCGCAATATCCACCGGGGTATACCATTGGACCTCAAGACCTTCCACCAGCAGAAGTGCAGTTGGCTTTGTGCACGAACCCAACACACCTGTTGGAGTGTTCTTGGGGGTCAGAGACTACTCTTTGTTGCTAAGAGTTGACCTGAGTCCACATCCTGACCCTTGCTCTCTGCTATCTGATTGTCTCACTTACTCTGACGGCGAGAGATGATTTGGCCCAGCTCATAATCCTCTGGATTCTCCTCAGTAAGGAAGTGTAGGTCGAGGGCGCTGCGGATGACGACAGGAGCCCTATCGTGGCAGGTCACCTGGAGCAGCATGGGAGACAGGCCTTCAGGAAATGGGCCTTGAAGTGACTACTCAAGGACAGTGGGCAGGGGCATTCTGGAGGCACCTCCACTCTAAATACAAGGGCAACATCCATGACCCTACTACCCGAGGCTGACCTCCTGCTCATCGTGTGGGCTCTTCCCACAGGCTACTAGCCCAATCCTTGTACATAGGACTTCCTGGGCCTGCCATTGCTCTTTGTGGAGCTGCACTCCTCTCGGAGTGAAAGGACCCCACTACCTGCATACAGATGCAATCTCATCCCACAAGTTGGGAGGAATGGGACAATAGCCTCCAAGATCCCAGGTCTGCCCGAGGATGCAGGCGGCATTGGGAATGGCCTAGGCACAAAACCGAGAGGCTTTGGTCTGGATTGCCAGGGCCAAAAACAGACCCAGGAACATGACCACACACAGGAGAGCTGAAAGATAGCCACGAGAGCTCCTGGCCTCCAGAGGCTCAGTGCTGGCTGGGATGTAGGAGGGCACCTCATCCGGCAAGGGTGGTCATTGGGTTACCTGGACATTTAGTGTGCTTGCTCCACATCCATATCGACTCTGCAGAGAGACTCTCTCAGCTCCTTGTTCAAGGAACATGGAGAACCTCACACTGCTGTCCTCCTCCATAGACGTCAGCATCCCATACAAGGGAACCTGCAACCTAGTTCCTGTCCTATTCTCATCTGTCACCCATACCTGTCCCTGCCCTTCTGGACTGCATGCTGCCACCTGACACACAGACTCCCTCAGACATGGCAGTGGACAAGCTGCTGCACTCGCTCATCTCAGCTCCAGCCCTTCACACTGACCTCTCCCTTCTTGATTCCCATCTATCCTCCTGATCATCCAGAAGCTCCAAATTCAAGAGGGCATGAGTAGTCCATGGTATTGGACCAGTGTCTGCTCCCCACCCAGGTGTAAGCACCACGGGACACCCCTGCTCCCAGGCTTACCAGAACACTCTTGGCCATCTCTGGACTTTGTGTTTCTAAGTGGACACGAATTAAGCAGGTGTCTCCCACCTGCTTGTGGGAAAGCGGCCTGGAGGACTTGCAGGTTGATTCTGAGAACTGTGGGGGATGGAACATCAGCAAACCCAGAAACAGAAAGCCACCCCAGACTGTCAGTTGGCTCTATGGGCTTCCAGCAAATATGTCCAGGTGCTGAGGCTTCTTATTTCCTCAGGTCGGAGTGGAATGGCAGCACATGCACAGCTTGAATAAGGTAGGTGTTTACCTCCTTTCCCTTGACCTGGGGGCGTTTCCTCACCATGAAAGATTGTATTCCCAGATTCATGGACAGACACACGAGTGAGTGGTCAGAGACCTTGATTTCTGCAGAGCGAAGTGGAGAGAATTGTTAGGTGGCACTCAAGGATTATACCACAAAACACCCACAACCCCTGAGAGTCTCCGCCAGGCCCATCACACTTTGGTATTTTGGGGCCAAGGCCCACTTTCTCTTGGCTGTCAGTTATCCTGAGCCCACTGTGGATCATGTCTCCCCACTGTCTGATTGTCCTACTTACTCTCATCCTCAGACATCATATACAGCAGCTCAAAGTTGTCCACATCCTCATGCTGCAACAAATTTTGGTCCAAGGCCCTGCGGATGAGGCTTGTCACCGTCTCCTGAAAGGTCACCTGGATCAGGGTGGGACAAATGTCATCAGAGAATGGCTTTTAGAAGAGCTACCCAGAAGACTGTGGTCAAACATTCAGGAGAAATCTCAGCTACATATACAAGGGCACAATCTTGTTATCCTGCTACCTGAGTGTGTCCTCCATATACCACCTGGGTTCTTGCAATGTGCTACTAGAACAATCCTGGTACAAATATCTGCCTGTACCTGCCATCTCCCCTCCCCCTGGGGAGCCACATTCCACTCATGTCAAAGGACCAAACTGCCTATGCACAGACACACTCTCATCTCACTGAGATGAGAGCAATGGGCCAGGGATCTGCGCACCAAGTGTGATCTGGGATGCAGGCTGCCTTTGTGGGTGCAAGAGGCAGATGCACTGAAAATTTGGGTCCTGACTGCCACGACACAAAACAGACTCAGATACAAGAGTGTGCACTTGAGTGCTTCATGATAGCTTTGAGAGGCCCTGGCCTCTGGAAGCTCGGTGCGGGTCTGGTTGTCATGATGTACTTGACTCAGCACTGGCAGTCACTGAACATGTCTCCTCTGCAGCTGGACACCTGCAGCATTAGCGTGTCTACTGCACATCCATAGAAATTCTGCCAAGAACCCCTTTAGCTCCGTATTTACATACATGCAAAGCCTAACATTCCGAAGCTTTGGCATGACCCCCCAGGTGATCCCGACCCCAAATTCCTACACCTAGTCATGCTAAGGAGGTTCTCTTCCCTGCCACCAGGAACACATCCCCTCCTACACATGTGACAAGTCACTGCCACCTCCTCTGCTCCAACTTCACTCATTGAGAATACCAAGTTCTAGGCACTGCAGCCTGCACCCTGGACATATCTCTGCCTTCATCTGTCCACAGCACTTCCGTCTGCACTTCTGGCCTGCAAAACCCACAATACACAGGCCCACTCACCACTGAAGCTGGGCATGCTGATGCTCTCCCTCCTCAGGTCAAGCCCTTAAGACGGACCTCTCTCTTCTTTATTTCCCACCATAGCCCTGGGGTTGGCTGTGTCTCCTGCCTTCCACTGTGTGGACACCCAGGAGGCAGCCCTGCTGTCGGGCTTACCGGGATGCGCTTTGTCTCCCTCAGGCTCTGTCCCTCTAGGAGGACGTGAACAACGCGGCTGTCTTCCACCTGCTCGCTGGAGTGAAGCAGTGAGGAGCTGCTACTCACAGCTGCTGGGGTCCTGGATGCCACTGCCACAGAAGGTTCCAAGAACTGTGGGGGATGACAACATCAGCAAAGCCCAGCAACTGCACCCCACCCAGCCTGGCAGTTGGCTCTGTGGGCATTCTACAACATCCATCCAGAACCTGAGGTTCTTGTCCCCTTGGAGGATGTGGAGTGGCACCAGGAGTAAAGACTGAAGAAGGTGGCTGTTTTGGGAACAAGAGATCCAGCACCTGCTGGGTGGGGATGAAATCCCAGGAGATTAACCCCATGTTGCTGCTGAAATGTAGGTTCCTCCCACAAATGACAGGCAGGAGCTCATTCCTAAGCTGGTCCTGCCTGTAAGGTTCAAGGCTCTGAACCCTGAAGGGCTCCTCCGTGTTCTGATCATTTTCACCCTGGGTTGGGACCAAGAATGGTGGGTTCAAAATGGAAATGGTGACAAACAGAAAAATGACTTGTGCCAATACACTAGAGTCAAAGCACAATGGGACAGTTCCCATCAGTACAAACACACACACACACACACACACACACACACACACACACACACACACACACACAGAGTCAGAATAGGAGTCCTGGGCCATTCATCAGGGATCAGACTAGAGGGCCTGCTGGGCTCACCTGCCCTGTGCTACTCACTGTTACTCTTGAGCTCCTCTGCGACAATCGCCAGAGGCTCTGGCGTCTAAGATGAAGCCTCACCCAGTGTATCCACAAAAGGGCTAGTTGGCCCCCCTGAGATTCCTGGGAGCCTGAGGCTCGGCATTGTCTGCAACCACAGGAGAACATCCTTCTCCCTCCAGTGGCTCCAACCAAGTGAGCTCGGATGGCTTGGTCAGTGAAGTGGGTGCCTGGATACCAGGGTTCCATGTTCTGTTTGATCCATTGTCAAGGCAATGATGTCATTTCCTGTGCCCATACCTGAGCCTCTTTTCACATAAGACCACTTTCAACAGCCCTATGGGCTGCCGATTTCTCCTCCATGCCTACCCATCTCAGGTGCGCAGGTGTTCACCAACAACTACCCAAACATCCCCACCAGCATCTGCCCTGCTTGGTGCCACTAGAGTTCCAGCTTGGAGCCTTCAAAAATGCATTCACAACCAGTCCTTCCCTCTCAGCAGCTTTTGGACCCTGGTCCCATCATTGTGCAACTCATGGTGTGCCCAGTCTTTTCTGGAAAGTAGGGTAGCATCTAATCTCTAGGGTTTATTGTGTCTATTGGCCCATAACACCCTCTGTTCTCTCTGAAACCAGAGATGGGACTCACAGGTGGCTAAAGCACAAATGTAGAGATGGGATAATCACAAGAAAGGGAGAGACAAAGAATGCACCCTAACTCAATCAGGCCTGTGTCCCTCACAGGGACATGGCCAATGTCCGTCCCATCGTGGCTGCAGTTCCCTCTCTACACCATGGCAAGTTGGAGGGGACTGAGATGCAGAGGCTGCTCCCCTCTGCCATACAACTTCCCAAGGCTTCTCCTAAGATTTCAAAAGGGCCAAGTGTGTCTAGTGTTGGGGTCTCACAGAGACTCCGAGGTACCACAGCATCCTGCTGCCCAGAACCGGTTCACCCCTCACCTCAAGGGGGCTCAGCCTCTGGATTCATGGGAATTGAAGTGGGTACAGGTGATGGGATATCACCTCCAAGACTGAGTTATGCCAAGTCCATGAGCCCTGTCTGCATCCCTGTCTCCAGCACCACTCCCCCCTCTCTCTTTCCTCCTCAGAGCAAACAAATCCATTTAGCAAGTGTGTCCTGTGATAAAGACATGACGGTCACCCATCCTCTCATTACAAAAACACTGAGGCTCAGCCAACATGGATCCTACAGGGAACACAGGCATAAACTCAGACTCCGATCCTCCCAGCCGAGCCTCAGTGGAGCCTGGACTCCCAGCCTCCTGAGTCAAGGAAACAGAGGTTCCTAGCCGAGCCACCTTGGATGCAGCCGCACACAAACTGAACTCATCAATGCCCCTTGCTCTCAGTTGTGAGTAAGAGGGGAAGTGGTGTTTCACAACCCTGGACATCAAGTGCAGTCTCCAGGCTTTGGGGTGTGCCCTGGCCTCTGTCTATCTGCCCAGGCTCTCCAACCCACACTGGCCTCTTACCCAACCTCCTCCTAGGGCCAAACTCAATCCTGCCTCTCAATTTCTGCTGCCTTCCCCAACACACTGCTCCCCAAAATGAGCAGGGCTGGCTCTCGGTTATCATGCTGGTGCCAGCAGCAATGCCACCCCACTGACATAATTCTGAGTCCCAACCTAGGCACTCCAGCTGTCTTTGCCACACCTGGCCTGTTTGGGCTCTGGCTCTTGCTCTTTTCTTTCATGTGCATGTGTTTTGAGGTTTTGAGTTTCTCCCACTGCAGAACTGCAGCTGTGGCAGGGTAGAGCTCATGAGGGTGACATTCTGAGCCACATCCAATCCCATCAGGACTGTTCACTGGGGTGACTGCTGGAACACAGTGATGAGTGAACACATGGGAGGTGGTTGGACCCACCTTGCCTCTGAGTGGCTTCCTTTCAGGACAGGAATGTAGGCATGGGAGCCCCTGGCGTGGGATGCTTTGCACAAGGCGTGACCATGGGCTCTCTTTCCTGGCAAAAATGGCTCCACTCAGCATGGAGAGCACTGTCATTCCTGGTGGCTAACAACAGCCCTGGACCCCAGAAAGGAACCCACACTCAAGATTAACGTCTGAGTGTGCGTGTCCTCGAGGAAATGAGGTCTCCTGATCCCAGGTGCAAAGGGGTAAGTCCTCTAACTCCAGGGGCCATGAAGGGACATCTGAGTTTCCCTCGTCCTTCTTTCCCTCTCTAACTAACCACAGTTAGGACCCTGGCCTCATTCCCCAGTGAGGATCATTAGGCTCCATAAAGGACAGTCTCTAAGATGCTCAGTGGACCAACACCCTCTGCACAACCCATAACCCTATTCACCCAAGAGGCAAGAGGATTTCTATTCAGGAAAACCAGGAAAGGGAGAGCCTTTCTCAAGGACACAAGGACATTAGTGAGTGAGGGAGTGATTAATGGATGGAGAACTATTTCCAACACCAACTTCCAGGAGCATATATGGCCCCCTGGAGAATTCTGCAGTGTGTTGGTGATTAAGGAGAACGTGTGAATTCAGGGGTCACTAGGTCCTCTCAGCCATAAGGAGGGAAACTGCCATAAAGGAACTAGGACAAGGGTGCGAGGAATGCTCACTGGTGGGAGATCGGAAGGAAGGAAAGTGTACTCATTAGAAAAGTGTCGCCTGAAAATTCTTAGCCAGCCAAAAGTCGTGCGAACTTGTGTGGGAAAAGAGTCTTTGCACAGTGATGAAGCTAAGAGCTCACATGATGGAACACAGCATCAACTGGGACCAAATCCAATATCTGATATTCTTGTAGGAAGAGGAGAGTCTGGACCCAGATACCAGGGAGACTGGGGGATACCGGATATGTGAGGTTGGAGCCAGGGCGGGATGCCCATATGGGAACCACAGATCGTGGGCAGCAATAGGAGAGTGGGCAAGGGCTGGGAGAGTTGGGGAGACAGTCCCCTTGAAACCTGGGAGGGGTTATGGCACTGGGACAGCCCAACACCTACTGTGTTGAGCCTCTGGAGCTCAACGGAAGACACTTCCTCTGTTGTCGGCCACCCAGTTAACAGAGTTTGGTTGCAGCAGCCTAGGACCCAGCTGAAGGTCTGAGCATGTTGGCCATGCAGGTTGGATCTGGACCACAGACACCCTCATCAGAGATTGTAGGGTCTCAGCCCTGAGGCAAGACAGGCACTAAGTCAGGCCAGGTGGGGAAACGGATAGGCACACACTCTGGGGGCTGGTGCCTGTGTTACTGGGAGCACTTCTGATCGCAATTCCCTGATCTGCTGCCAACACAGGCTACAGAGGAGCGTACAGAAACACAGACCACGGATCTGCCCCACTCAGTGGGCCCAGGCCAACACCACACCCAGCAGCCTCGTGCCATACCCAATGAGTCTCGAAGCGGCCCCCTCTTCCCATCCTGAGAGCTCTTCCCTTCCTCATGTGCCAATAGCTCCCTACTGTCACTGGCAATATCTACTCTGTGAGATGTCAACATCCGTGGGTACTGTTCTCTCATCCCAGGACAGTGTGGTCCCACACACCCTGGTGAAATGGGCCACCTGGAGGCTGGACCTGGAGGTTGTTGAGGCTGAATGGCAGCGGTGGTCCTCTGGCACTTAATATTATTTAAGTTAAAAACAAAAACAAAAACAAAAACAAAAAACGGGTCTTGGTGCTCAAAAATGTTTGATTTGCATATTCTCATCCCCTAACCCCAATATTTTCATTATTTCCTCACATATGAAATCTTACTAGCATAAAGGTAATTTCGTATTAAACAAAGTGGATTGAAATAACATTGGTAAAAATAATCAATCACCATACTTTCAATTTTTGTTCTGCTTTCCTATTAGAAACCACTTGGATACAAGAGAACAGAGGACAGACTCATGGAAATGCTTGAAATGACAAGAAGCTCCCACTCAAGCTCAGCATTCAGTCCTGGACAGGGTAAGACCAGGCCACTTTGACATCTGTGCCAAAGAGTCTACCAGACAGAATCCTCTGACTGATCCCTGACTGAGCCATAGGAACTGGCTAGAAAAGCCTTCACATCCTCAATACATTGTTCACGTCAGAATACTTGACAACCATTGATATCCATCTCTCGTTAACTTGCTCCCCAGCCAACCATTCTTCAACAAATTCAAAGGAGTAACTCATGCAAGCACACAGAAAGGGGTGTTCACTACACACATCCATGTGCGAAAAAGACAACTGGTATTTCTTGTTTGGGCTATTTCAAATGAAATCCCTTCTGCATGACCTCCACAAACCAAAGGAAAATATTTGTGAAATTCCCACGTAGAAGACAAGATACACTTGCCAAGGAGGCAGTGGCAAGAATTTTGACACTCCAAATGTAGAGTGTGTGTTTAGGAAGCAGTCACAGTTTCCATGAGAGAGTCCCATGAAATCAATTAGGAAAATCCATGCTCTAGCCCTACCATGCAAGTGATGTGACTTGAAAGAATCACTTAGTCTTAGTAACCATCATCACTAACAAGTAAGTCAATGAAAAAAGGTCCTCAGGTGCCAAGCTACAAAATGTGGGATGAGCATGGATGAGGATGGGTGGGAGAAGTCTCCAACTCTAACACAATTAGGGAAGGATGTGCTGACCTCAAGTGGCTGGGGGGGCTGGGATCCTGCCACAGAGGGGGATTCCAAACCTCACATCCCCTGACCCAGGCCAGAAGACCAGGTAGAGTCCAAGGACCCTGGGGTGGCCCAATGGCAATAAAGGTCAAAAGGAACTAGGGATCTGCCTGGTCCCTCAATCCCCTACTCTGAGCAGGGCTGCATGACGAGGCCAGAGGCCATCCACAGCAATCTTCCTTTACAGGAAAACAGGGACTGCAGGCTGCCTCTGGCTCACTGAATCAGGGTGGTGTTTTCATAAAGCAAGACCACTTCCTCACATTTGACCAGCAGCTCATGTGTTGACAGCACAATGACTGACTTGACTCAGGCCCTGATGAATGAAATAGAAAATTCATAGCAAACCCATCTTTAGCTCTTCCACATCATCAGGGGCTCTGATTCAATTCCGTCCAGAAAGGTGTCTGAAATGATTTCTAAACATGCTGGGGACTCACCTCTGTGTGGAACTTTTCAGGAAAAAGGGGATCAAATCTCATGAAGCAACTCTTCTCTCTTCTAGCCCATGGGCAATGCAAGGAACCTGCATGATACCAGAGGCTCACTTCTCTCTTCTCATGTCTTCTGGAAAGGATTCGTTAATGCTTCCTGCAAGGTGAAGCAGAAGCCTGCATCCCCAGCTGCACAGAAGTGTTTTAGGGCAGTGTCTCCCTTAAAACCCAAAAATAAAAAAACAGGTCATTCAACAGGCACATGGATTCGAGTACATGTTCAATGATCCCTCCTCCCTGGAGCCTTCCACATGCCCATCTTCCACATTCACAGAGCAATGCTTGGCCATTCTCAAGACCAGGAGACCATGATGCTCATCACCAGGAAGTCAATAAGGAACATGAAGAGAGCAGCATGGATTGCAGAAGGTGGCACATCAAGGATCTTCAGCTCTGCTGCTAGAACACAAGAGCTTAACTTCAGTATTGACTTTTTGCCAACTACCAAGTACGATAGCAGTGTCAAGCCCAATATGCAGATATGCAAGTAGTAGGTGACACCCTGCATCCATTCACAAAAGTGGGCAACATCTGCATCAGAACAAGGAAGTATCTTACCCTTACTCATAAAAATCATCAGAAACAAAATAAAATGGATGCAAGACTTCTCATTTCACTATTAGGTAGCTGTTGGAATTCCCTATTAAATAATACCTCCTCCAAAATAAAAAGTATCTCAGACATGTGTCAACTATTCAATGGATGACATTTTAAAAACTATGGACTTTACTTAATATTTATGTATGCTATATCCCTGCCTAAGGCTCTATGAGAAAGGAGCACATAGAATTGGATCTTTGAAAATCTCACATTTGCTGATAAATATTACTGCTGATCTCAGGCATGGCGAAGTGAAAAGTGGGACTTTGGATATTCCAAGAATGCTATGTTGTGGGATTGGTGTCCCTGATTCATACATAGCATATGGTTTCTATGAAATCCAGTGAGGGAGCAGGAGTAACGAAGCTGATTGCACAGATGACCTCAGGGAATACTGACAGATAGGCCAAATGAAAAATATGCTCCAGCTAACCATTGGTATTTGGGCTTCTGATCCCAGTCCTGTTTTTAAAAAAGGTGCAGACAGGCAGTGTTCATTAAAAACTGTCTACCATGTAAAAGTGGGTAATTTAAATGGCATCTAGTTACACATCTGATAGAATGGTCTGGCAACATATGAATTTCATTCTAACAACAACAACAACAACAAAACATAGAAAATGAGACATAAAGATAAAACCTTGTCTTCACCAGGATGCCTAAAAATAGGTTTTATTTGGCTCATGCAAAGAAATATCTTTCAATAGAATTTCTGATTTCTGAATGAATCCATTCAACTTCATACTGCACAGATCACAAGGTTTTCTTTACAGAATATTCTCTTCTTCTTCTTAAAGCCTCACATAGAAAATGTCTCACAGGACATAGGAGGGGAATGACCCAAAGGATGAGAGAATGGCTGGAACCGTTCTCAAATGTGCCCATGTAGCCTAAAGTTTGAAGGCATCTAATTGTACTCTAAAACAATTATGAACCTATTCGATCCATTATTAATAAATATCACCACTTTACCACTTGAACCAAATCACAGAAAATTGGAAACAGATGATCATTGGCTTTGATACCTTTACTTCTGTTTCATTACTCAGAGTCGATCAACTCTATACTTCAAGTGACACAGATTTATTACAGAATGCCTAAGATCCTAAGGATCTATTTTAGCTCAGCCCATGGTATTGCTTCATTATTTTATTATTTTGTAAGTAATAAAATATAACTTCATGTTGGATGACATATTCAAGCCATGAATATATCATCCAACATTGTTCTTCCCAAAATATTAGCCCAATTTCTGCGTGCGCTCACTTACTGTTCAGTCAGGAATTTTACTAATTGTTTGAAGGTTCTAGAGGACCTGTTAGACTCCTAATGGACAAACCATACAACATAGTCCAGAGAACGGACGAGTGCCATAAGAAGAAAATAAGGTCAGCCTACAGCAATGGGCAGCTGCCTGCCCTCGGCTGGGAGGAGCCCTGGCCATGGCACCAGGGCTGCTGGGCAGCAGAAGCCTCCACAGCCCTGCAGGGAGCCTGGAGCACAGCTCTGCCTAACCATGCTCAGCCCTGGACAGATGCACATGAGTTCCCATCACAGGCTCGAGTGTGACAGTCCCAGGTGCATGCCTGTCATGCCAGCCACCAGGGAGGCTGAGGCAAGAGGAACGTTTGAGGTCAGCCTTGGCAACTTAGACCCCGAGGCAAGGGGAAATACTTTTACAGGGGTCTCTGAGGGTGTAGCTCAGGTAGGTCACTTGCCTCACAGGCTCAAGGCCCTGGGTTCAATCCCCAGAACCCACGTACACACAAAAAGTGAACTTGGAATATTGTTTAAAATGATGGATCAGGTACACACAAGGACTTCAATATGACCTCTCAGAGGAGCTCAATTTGAGATCAGACTGAACAAAAGACCACCTGGACCATTGACTCAGTGTCTGAAACCCTCTGTGAGCATGGGAAGCACTGCTGGCAAGACACCAGAGGGCCAAAGCACTTGTGCCCCCTGCAGGGGCGTCTCTTGTCTACCGCCAAAGACTGTTCCCCTCCTGGGGCAGCTGAGAGCAAGCTGGGCCTTGGAGCAAGGACTAGTGCTTTAGATATAGACTATGCAAGCAAGGGGCAATGTCTTTAATAAAACTAAAATTAAAAAGTCACATTGAAAAAATTTTAAAAAGAAGAAAATAAGGTCAAGTAGAGGAAGCCCATTTTCACAGGAAAAAATCCCCCAGTGAAAAGCATCAGAATAGATACCAAGAAAAATACCAACAAAAACAGTGTGCTCCCACTATGTATCTACTCAACATGCAAAAGTTAGAAAGCTAGATAATACAATCCTGGCCACAGGTAGAGCTATGCAGAAGAGCCACCTGGCAGTGCTTAGTCAAAGAAGTAAACATGCACACTTTGACCTAGAAATTCCACCTGTGTGTAAACCAGGCGGTGCTTAAGCAGTTTCACAAGGGGACATGCACAGGGAAATTTATGCTCAGGTTCTTATAGAGTTGTCTGTGCTTACAGGGAGTTGATGGTTGTCAAGATGCCCACAGCTGCGAAAGTCAAAAGCTAAAAAAATAATAGATGCCAACCTGGATATATTAATAATCCCGTATCTATGATCACCTTCATAAGGTAGCTTCCCAACTTCTGTGTGGAAGTGAGTTCCTCCTTGGCCCTTACACTGTTGTGGAGACCACTAGGAGTTCAGCTTTGTGCAGGATCATCTGACCTGGACTTTTGGCAAGACCTGTACAGCCCTCACACATGCTCAGATGCTACAGGACTTTTCAGACCAGTCCAGACAACAGTAGGCATCCATTCATTGTCTGCACTCTACAGATTCCTAGATGCACGACATTCATTACCATCAAATGCAGAATTTTCATCAAAACCTAATATATATATCATTCCAATCTGAATCAAGAAAATCGGAAATATCCCCAAATCCAAAGAGTGGATCCCCATTGTGATGCTACAAGTTGAAAATTCCACAGCTGACCTCATGGGATGGTTCACACTCAAAAGACAGCTGCATGAAAAATATTACATGACCTTCCTGCTATGTGAAAAGTGGCATGTGAAGTACACATTCCTCAGACATGGGTTCATTTGCAAGACACCTTGTGCAATTGAAAATACTCCAAAAGGGGAGAAATCAGAACAATGTCTCCAAAGTATTTCAGCAGAGACCAACTCCATCTGTCTATCTATCTCTCAGTGAGTGTGTGTGCTCTTGTGTGTGTTTGTGTGTCTTTGTTTGTGTTTGTACCATCACAGCTGATACTTCATTGCCCCCATTGGAAAACTGACTCAGATAATGCCATCTGCCAAACTCCTAAAAACCAAAGTTCTTGCTGATAGAATGAAACATTCCTTCCTGTTGGTTTGGATGTGTCCTCTAGGAATCACTGCTACATTTAGTATACTCAAATCATCACAGTAGATCAGGTAACAAAAACATATATATTTTAAAATAATAATAATATATTAATGGAAACAACAAATACAGGATAGAGTAACAACTGTGTTACTAAACAAGGTCAAGGACAATGGCAAACTATAGATTCAAACTTTGAAGAAAATAGTAATCAATGTAAATATTCCTGGGCTGCCTCAGCCCCGCCCAGGCACACAGCAACAGAATGGTTTTGCAAGCATCCTCAGGAGGGCAGGAGCCTTCTTTGCAGGATGAGAGGGAGGTTGAGGCTCGATCCACCCATCATTCTTTTGGGAGAGGCTCCTTTTCCTCAGCACAAAGTTGGATTTTTTGTGAGGATTCTTGGCATAAAATACGTTGGCCTCTGCTGGAATCCTCAGCTCTGGGTAGAGAGGGGTGTACAAAAAGAAGGTGGCACTCAGGAGGTGCTCCCTAGGACACGCCAACATCTGAGAGCCTGTGCCAGAAAAGGCCAGAGCCACACACCTGAGAGCTCTCCAATTCAGCACCAATACCAACAAAGACAGCCTCCACAGTCCTCCCTGAGGAAGAACTAGGCAGAGCACTTCAACAGACCTAATGTCTGTTCCTACTGAAGGCTTTGGACTCCAGAATATCTCAGGTCCTCTTGCATCTGCCAAAGCACACCACTAGGGTTTGCATCTGAAATCTCCCACAAAAGGCTCCTGTGCCGAAGATTCAGTCCCC
The DNA here is from genome assembly GCF_045843805.1 of Urocitellus parryii. Classification (NCBI taxonomy): domain Eukaryota; kingdom Metazoa; phylum Chordata; class Mammalia; order Rodentia; family Sciuridae; genus Urocitellus; species Urocitellus parryii. The sequence goes on from NC_135548.1 coordinate 45,434,053, forward strand.
ACATGAGCCATCTTCATAGGTGGGTTTGGAGGGAAGCATTGGATGGTGAGTGCTCTGATGTCAACATGAAATTCTCATTCAAGATGAATACACTACTGGGGGGTGGGAGGGACTGGAAGAAAGGTTGAGCATGGTTGGAGTAAGACCTAAACAGGGTTGTGCCCTGGGCAACAGTACCTTGTTCCTGTTGGCTCCACTGAATCCTCATTCTCCAAGGAGAGGTCCTCCCTCTCCATCTTTCTCTCTCTCCCTCTCTGCCAGCCTCGTTCTCTCTCTCCCAGTCTATGCCTTTGTGGCAAGGGCTGAGGAGCTCTCCACTGCCACACACTAGAGCTTTATGGACAGCCTCAGTGCACAACCAAAGAGAAAGCTATGAAACCCAGAGAAAAAAGGCCTAGGATTCCTCCTCTGAGTTATTTTCCTCAAGTATGGCCACAGTGAGGACAGGCTGACCAGCACGGATACCACGTTAGAGCCATGCTTCTGCATTGGTGGAGCCCGCCTCCATGTGAACCAGGCTTCTGAGAATGGAGGCCACATTCCAAATACTGCCCTACTGAGAACAATGGTTCCAAAGACCAGCAAAGGGACTGCTTCCCTCCAACATGGTGTATGGCCCAGTGGTGCCATGACCCCGAGTGGGGGAATACAACAGCCGCTTCTCCTTCCTCTGAACATGTGTTTCCTGTCGCCCTCCTCTAACCTAGAGCCTGTTCTCCATCCCTTCTGGGTTGGATGTGGAGATCTCTGCTATGAATTTCTTAGGCTACCAAGGCCCCAGACAGACTTCCTCTTCCATAGACTCTACTAACCTAACAGTAGGTTAAGATAGGAGACAAGTGATCCTAGAACTCATAGGGATGGTGGTCTTCAGGGTACATAGGCTGGGATAATGGCTGCTGTGGTGTTTGGCTCACAAAAACCAACCAACCAACCAACGAAAAAGCGCTGGCATTATTATCAGATGAGCTCTGTGGCTACGTGCTCAGGAAGCCCTCATCTGACTTTAGTTAGGGATCACAACCTGGCTATTGTGATCACTCCTTGCCTAGTGGACTCAGGTGCGTAAGACCATGGAATTTATGCAAAAACAGATGTTTCAGGCTGTCTCCCAGGCTGTGTTTTCTTCCCAATTTCATCCTGTTACTGCTTGCTAGAATCCTGGCAATGCTCTGCCCAGGCAGTGGTTTTTTGGTCACACAGAAGGCTTTCAATAGTACTGCTTCAGTCCACAAAATGCCAGTTCCCTCTTTAGCCCATGCATTCCCATGTTCCTTTGAAACCACTCCTATCCCAGACCATGAAAACATACTGCTCCTGGAGAGAGGCTTTCCTCCTCACTCCTCAAAGATGTCAGCTTTGGATGCCTGTTCATGTCCAGGGGAGGGCACCTGGTGGGGAGCCGCAATATCCACCGGGGTATACCATTGGACCTCAAGACCTTCCACCAGCAGAAGTGCAGTTGGCTTTGTGCACGAACCCAACACACCTGTTGGAGTGTTCTTGGGGGTCAGAGACTACTCTTTGTTGCTAAGAGTTGACCTGAGTCCACATCCTGACCCTTGCTCTCTGCTATCTGATTGTCTCACTTACTCTGACGGCGAGAGATGATTTGGCCCAGCTCATAATCCTCTGGATTCTCCTCAGTAAGGAAGTGTAGGTCGAGGGCGCTGCGGATGACGACAGGAGCCCTATCATGGCAGGTCACCTGGAGCAGCATGGGAGACAGGCCTTCAGGAAATGGGCCTTGAAGTGACTACTCAAGGACAGTGGGCGGGGCATTCTGGAGGCACCTCCACTCTAAATACAAGGGCAACATCCATGACCCTACTACCCGAGGCTGACCTCCTGCTCATCGTGTGGGCTCTTCCCACAGGCTACTAGCCCAATCCTTGTACATAGGACTTCCTGGGCCTGCCATTGCTCTTTGTGGAGCTGCACTCCTCTCGGAGTGAAAGGACCCCACTACCTGCATACAGATGCAATCTCATCCAACAAGTTGGGAGGAATGGGACAATAGCCTCCAAGATCCCAAGTCTGCCCGAGGATGCAGGCGGCATTGGGAATGGCCTAGGCACAAAACCTAGAGGCTTTGGTCTGGATTGCCAGGGCCAAAAACAGACCCAGGAACATGACCACACACAGGAGAGCTGAAAGATAGCCACGAGAGCTCCTGGCCTCCAGAGGCTCAGTGCTGGCTGCGATGTAGGAGGGCACCTCATCCGGCAAGGGTGGTCATTGGGTTACCTGGACATTTAGTGTGCTTGCTCCACATCCATATCGACTCTGCAGAGAGACTCTCTCAGCTCCTTGTTCAAGGAACATGGAGAACCTCACACTGCTGTCCTCCTCCATAGACGTCAGCATCCCATACAAGGGAACCTGCAACCTAGTTCCTGTCCTATTCTCATCTGTCACCCATACCTGTCCCTGCCCTTCTGGACTGCATGCTGCCACCTGACACACAGACTCCCTCAGACATGGCAGTGGACAAGCTGCTGCACTCGCTCATCTCAGCTCCAGCCCTTCACACTGACCTCTCCCTTCTTGATTCCCATCTATCCTCCTGATCATCCAGAAGCTCCAAATTCAAGAGGGCATGAGTAGTCCATGGTATTGGACCAGTGTCTGCTCCCCACCCAGGTGTAAGCACCACGGGACACCCCTGCTCCCAGGCTTACCAGAACACTCTTGGCCATCTCTGGACTTTGTGTTTCTAAGTGGACACGAATTAAGCAGGTGTCTCCCACCTGCTTGTGGGAAAGCGGCCTGGAGGACTTGCAGGTTGATTCTGAGAACTGTGGGGGATGGAACATCAGCAAACCCAGAAACAGAAAGCCACCCCAGACTGTCAGTTGGCTCTATGGGCTTCCAGCAAATATGTCCAGGTGCTGAGGCTTCTTATTTCCTCAGGTCGGAGTGGAATGGCAGCACATGCACAGCTTGAATAAGGTAGGTGTTTACCTCCTTTCCCTTGACCTGGGGGCGTTTCCTCACCATGAAATATTGTATTCCCAGATTCATGGACAGACACACGAGTGAGTGGTCAGAGACCTTGATTTCTGCAGAGCGAAGTGGAGAGAATTGTTAGGTGGCACTCAAGGATTATACCACAAAACACCCACAACCCCTGAGAGTCTCCGCCAGGCCCATCACACTTTGGTATTTTGGGGCCAAGGCCCACTTTCTCTTGGCTGTCAGTTATCCTGAGCCCACTGTGGATCATGTCTCCCCACTGTCTGATTGTCCTACTTACTCTCATCCTCAGACATCATATACAGCAGCTCAAAGTTGTCCACATCCTCATGCTGCAACAAATTTTGGTCCAAGGCCCTGCGGATGAGGCTTGTCACCGTCTCCTGAAAGGTCACCTGGATCAGGGTGGGACAAATGTCATCAGAGAATGGCTTTTAGAAGAGCTACCCAGAAGACTGTGGTCAAACATTCAGGAGAAATCTCAACTACATATACAAGGGCACAATCTTGTTATCCTGCTACCTGAGTGTGTCCTCCATATACCACCTGGGTTCTTGCAATGTGCTACTAGAACAATCCTGGTACAAATATCTGCCTGTACCTGCCATCTCCCCTCCCCCTGGGGAGCCACATTCCACTCATGTCAAAGGACCAAACTGCCTATGCACAGACACACTCTCATCTCACTGAGATGAGAGCAATGGGCCAGGGATCTGCGCACCAAGTGTGATCTGGGATGCAGGCTGCCTTTGTGGGTGGAAGAGGCAGATGCACTGAAAATTTGGGTCCTGACTGCCACGACACAAAACAGACTCAGATACAAGAGTGTGCACTTGAGTGCTTCATGATAGCTTTGAGAGGCCCTGGCCTCTGGAAGCTCGGTGCGGGTCTGGTTGTAATGATGTACTTGACTCAGCACTGGCAGTCACTGAACATGTCTCCTCTGCAGCTGGACACCTGCAGCATTAGCGTGTCTACTGCACATCCATAGAAATTCTGCCAAGAACCCCTTTAGCTCCGTATTTACATACATGCAAAGCCTAACATTCCGAAGCTTTGGCATGACCCCCCAGGTGATCCCGACCCCAAATTCCTACACCTAGTCATGCTAAGGAGGTTCTCTTCCCTGCCACCAGGAACACATCCCCTCCTACACATGTGACAAGTCACTGCCACCTCCTCTGCTCCAACTTCACTCATTGAGAATACCAAGTTCTAGGCACTGCAGCCTGCACCCTGGACATATCTCTGCCTTCATCTGTCCACAGCACTTCCGTCTGCACTTCTGGCCTGCAAAACCCACAATACACAGGCCCACTCACCACTGAAGCTGGGCATGCTGATGCTCTCCCTCCTCAGGTCAAGCCCTTAAGACGGACCTCTCTCTTCTTTATTTCCCACCATAGCCCTGGGGTTGGCTGTGTCTCCTGCCTTCCACTGTGTGGACACCCAGGAGGCAGCCCTGCTGTCGGGCTTACCGGGATGCGCTTTGTCTCCCTCAGGCTCTGTCCCTCTAGGAGGACGTGAACAACGCGGCTGTCTTCCACCTGCTCGCTGGAGTGAAGCAGTGAGGAGCTGCTACTCACAGCTGCTGGGGTCCTGGATGCCACTGCCACAGAAGGTTCCAAGAACTGTGGGGGATGACAACATCAGCAAAGCCCAGCAACTGCACCCCACCCAGCCTGGCAGTTGGCTCTGTGGGCATTCTACAACATCCATCCAGAACCTGAGGTTCTTGTCCCCTTGGAGGATGTGGAGTGGCACCAGGAGTAAAGACTGAAGAAGGTGGCTGTTTTGGGAACAAGAGATCCAGCACCTGCTGGGTGGGGATGAAATCCCAGGAGATTAACCCCATGTTGCTGCTGAAATGTAGGTTCCTCCCACAAATGACAGGCAGGAGCTCATTCCTAAGCTGGTCCTGCCTGTAAGGTTCAAGGCTCTGAACCCTGAAGGGCTCCTCCGTGTTCTGATCATTTTCACCCTGGGTTGGGACCAAGAATGGTGGGTTCAAAATGGAAATGGTGACAAACAGAAAAATGACTTGTGCCAATACACTAGAGTCAAAGCACAATGGGACAGTTCCCATCAGTACAAACACACACACACACACACACACACACACACACACACACAGAGTCAGAATAGGAGTCCTGGGCCATTCATCAGGGATCAGACTAGAGGGCCTGCTGGGCTCACCTGCCCTGTGCTACTCACTGTTACTCTTGAGCTCCTCTGCGACAATTGCCAGAGGCTCTGGCGTCTAAGATGAAGCCTCACCCAGTGTATCCACAAAAGGGCTAGTTGGCCCCCCTGAGATTCCTGGGAGCCTGAGGCTCGGCATTGTCTGCAACCACAGGAGAACATCCTTCTCCCTCCAGTGGCTCCAACCAAGTGAGCTCGGATGGCTTGGTCAGTGAAGTGGGTGCCTGGATACCAGGGTTCCATGTTCTGTTTGATCCATTGTCAAGGCAATGATGTCATTTCCTGTGCCCATACCTGAGCCTCTTTTCACATAAGACCACTTTCAACAGCCCTATGGGCTGCCGATTTCTCCTCCATGCCTACCCATCTCAGGTGCGCAGGTGTTCACCAACAACTACCCAAACATCCCCACCAGCATCTGCCCTGCTTGGTGCCACTAGAGTTCCAGCTTGGAGCCTTCAAAAATGCATTCACAACCAGTCCTTCCCTCTCAGCAGCTTTTGGACCCTGGTCCCATCATTGTGCAACTCATGGTGTGCCCAGTCTTTTCTGGAAAGTAGGGTAGCATCTAATCTCTAGGGTTTATTGTGTCTATTGGCCCATAACACCCTCTGTTCTCTCTGAAACCAGAGATGGGACTCACAGGTGGCTAAAGCACAAATGTAGAGATGGGATAATCACAAGAAAGGGAGAGACAAAGAATGCACCCTAACTCAATCAGGCCTGTGTCCCACACAGGGACATGGCCAATGTCCGTCCCATCGTGGCTGCAGTTCCCTCTCTACACCATGGCAAGTTGGAGGGGACTGAGATGCAGAGGCTGCTCCCCTCTGCCATACAACTTCCCAAGGCTTCTCCTAAGATTTCAAAAGGGCCAAGTGTGTCTAGTGTTGGGGTCTCACAGAGACTCCGAGGTACCACAGCATCCTGCTGCCCAGAACCGGTTCACCCCTCACCTCAAGGGGGCTCAGCCTCTGGATTCATGGGAATTGAAGTGGGTACAGGTGATGGGATATCACCTCCAAGACTGAGTTATGCCAAGTCCATGAGCCCTGTCTGCATCCCTGTCTCCAGCACCACTCCCCCCTCTCTCTTTCCTCCTCAGAGCAAACAAATCCATTTAGCAAGTGTGTCCTGTGATAAAGACATGACGGTCACCCATCCTCTCATTACAAAAACACTGAGGCTCAGCCAACATGGATCCTACAGGGAACACAGGCATAAACTCAGACTCCGATCCTCCCAGCCGAGCCTCAGTGGAGCCTGGACTCCCAGCCTCCTGAGTCAAGGAAACAGAGGTTCCTAGCCGAGCCACCTTGGATGCAGCCGCACACAAACTGAACTCATCAATGCCCCTTGCTCTCAGTTGTGAGTAAGAGGGGAAGTGGTGTTTCACAACCCTGGACATCAAGTGCAGTCTCCAGGCTTTGGGGTGTGCCCTGGCCTCTGTCTATCTGCCCAGGCTCTCCAACCCACACTGGCCTCTTACCCAACCTCCTCCTAGGGCCAAACTCAATCCTGCCTCTCAATTTCTGCTGCCTTCCCCAACACACTGCTCCCCAAAATGAGCAGGGCTGGCTCTCGGTTATCATGCTGGTGCCAGCAGCAATGCCACCCCACTGACATAATTCTGAGTCCCAACCTAGGCACTCCAGCTGTCTTTGCCACACCTGGCCTGTTTGGGCTCTGGCTCTTGCTCTTTTCTTTCATGTGCATGTGTTTTGAGGTTTTGAGTTTCTCCCACTGCAGAACTGCAGCTGTGGCAGGGTAGAGCTCATGAGGGTGACATTCTGAGCCACATCCAATCCCATCAGGACTGTTCACTGGGGTGACTGCTGGAACACAGTGATGAGTGAACACATGGGAGGTGGTTGGACCCACCTTGCCTCTGAGTGGCTTCCTTTCAGGACAGGAATCTAGGCATGGGAGCCCCTGGCGTGGGATGCTTTGCACAAGGCGTGACCATGGGCTCTCTTTCCTGGCAAAAATGGCTCCACTCAGCATGGAGAGCACTGTCATTCCTGGTGGCTAACAACAGCCCTGGACCCCAGAAAGGAACCCACACTCAAGATTAACGTCTGAGTGTGCGTGTCCTCGAGGAAATGAGGTCTCCTGATCCCAGGTGCAAAGGGGTAAGTCCTCTAACTCCAGGGGCCATGAAGGGACATCTGAGTTTCCCTTGTCCTTCTTTCCCTCTCTAACTAACCACAGTTAGGACCCTGGCCTCATTCCCCAGTGAGGATCATTAGGCTCCATAAAGGACAGTCTCTAAGATGCTCAGTGGACCAACACCCTCTGCACAACCCATAACCCTATTCACCCAAGAGGCAAGAGGATTTCTATTCAGGAAAACCAGGAAAGGGAGAGCCTTTCTCAAGGACACAAGGACATTAGTGAGTGAGGGAGTGATTAATGGATGGAGAACTATTTCCAACCCCAACTTCCAGGAGCATATATGGCCCCCTGGAGAATTCTGCAGTGTGTTGGTGATTAAGGAGAACGTGTGAATTCAGGGGTCACTAGGTCCTCTCAGCCATAAGGAGGGAAACTGCCATAAAGGAACTAGGACAAGGGTGCGAGGAATGCTCACTGGTGGGAGATCGGAAGGAAGGAAAGTGTACTCATTAGAAAAGTGTCGCCTGAAAATTCTTAGCCAGCCAAAAGTCGTGCGAACTTGTGTGGGAAAAGAGTCTTTGCACAGTGATGAAGCTAAGAGCTCACATGATGGAACACAGCATCAACTGGGACCAAATCCAATATCTGATATTCTTGTAGGAAGCGGAGAGTCTGGACCCAGATACCAGGGAGACTGGGGGATACTGGATATGTGAGGTTGGAGCCAGGGCGGGATGCCCATATGGGAACCACAGATCGTGGGCAGCAATAGGAGAGTGGGCAAGGGCTGGGAGAGTTGGGGAGACAGTCCCCTTGAAACCTGGGAGGGGTTATGGCACTGGGACAGCCCAACACCTACTGTGTTGAGCCTCTGGAGCTCAACGGAAGACACTTCCTCTGTTGTCGGCCACCCAGTTAAAAGAGTTTGGTTGCAGCAGCCTAGGACCCAGCTGAAGGTCTGAGCATGTTGGCCATGCAGGTTGGATCTGGACCACAGACACCCTCATCAGAGATTGTAGGGTCTCAGCCCTGAGGCAAGACAGGCACTAAGTCAGGCCAGGTGGGGAAACGGATAGGCACACACTCTGGGGGCTGGTGCCTGTGTTACTGGGAGCACTTCTGATCGCAATTCCCTGATCTGCTGCCAACACAGGCTACATAGGAGCGTACAGAAACACAGACCACGGATCTGCCCCACTCAGTGGGCCCAGGCCAACACCACACCCAGCAGCCTCGTGCCATACCCAATGAGTCTCGAAGCGGCCCCCTCTTCCCATCCTGAGAGCTCTTCCCTTCCTCATGTGCCAATAGCTCCCTACTGTCACTGGCAATATCTACTCTGTGAGATGTCAACATCCGTGGGTACTGTTCTCTCATCCCAGGACAGTGTGGTCCCACACACCCTGGTGAAATGGGCCACCTGGAGGCTGGACCTGGAGGTTGTTGAGGCTGAATGGCAGCGGTGGTCCTCTGGCACTTAATAATATTTAAGTTAAAAAAAAAAAAAAAAAAACAAAAACAAAAAACGGGTCTTGGTGCTCAAAAATGTTTGATTTGCATATTCTCATCCCCTAACCCCAATATTTTCATTATTTCCTCACATATGAAATCTTACTAGCATAAAGGTAATTTCGTATTAAACAAAGTGGATTGAAATAACATTGGTAAAAATAATCAATCACCATACTTTCAATTTTTGTTCTGCTTTCCTATTAGAAACCACTTGGATACAAGAGAACAGAGGACAGACTCATGGAAATGCTTGAAATGACAAGAAGCTCCCACTCAAGCTCAGCATTCAGTCCTGGACAGGGTAAGACCAGGCCACTTTGACATCTGTGCCAAAGAGTCTACCAGACAGAATCCTCTGACTGATCCCTGACTGAGCCATAGGAACTGGCTAGAAAAGCCTTCACATCCTCAATACATTCTTCACGTCAGAATACTTGACAACCATTGATATCCATCTCTCGTTAACTTGCTCCCCAGCCAACCATTCTTCAACAAATTCAAAGGAGTAACTCATGCAAGCACACAGAAAGGGGTGTTCACTACACACATCCATGTGCGAAAAAGACAACTGGTATTTCTTGTTTGGGCTATTTCAAATGAAATCCCTTCTGCATGACCTCCACAAACCAAAGGAAAACATTTGTGAAATTCCCACGTAGAAGACAAGATACACTTGCCAAGGAGGCAGTGGCAAGAATTTTGACACTCCAAATGTAGAGTGTGTGTTTAGGAAGCAGTCACAGTTTCCATGAGAGAGTCCCATGAAATCAATTAGGAAGAACCATACTCTAGCCCTACCATGCAAGTGATGTGACTTGAAAGAGTCACTTAGTCTTAGTAACCATCATCACTAACAAGTAAGTCAATGAATAAAGGTCCTCAGGTGCCAAGCTACAAAATGTGGGATGAGCATGGATGAGGATGGGTGGGAGAAGTCTCCAACTCTAACACAATTAGGGAAGGATGTGCTGACCTCAAGTGGCTGGGGGGGCTGGGATCCTGCCACAGAGGGGGATTCCAAACCTCACATCCCCTGACCCAGGCCAGAAGACCAGGTAGAGTCCAAGGACCCTGGGGTGGCCCAATGGCAATAAAGGTCAAAAGGAACTAGGGATCTGCCTGGTCCCTCAATCCCCTACTCTGAGCAGGGCTGCATGACGAGGCCAGAGGCCATCCACAGCAATCTGCCTTTACAGGAAAACAGGGACTGCAGGCGGCCTCTGGCTCACTGAATCAGGGTGGTGTTTTCATAAAGCAAGACCACTTCCTCACATTTGACCAGCAGCTCATGTGTTGACAGCACAATGACTGACTTGACTCAGGCCCTGATGAATGAAATAGAAAATTCATAGCAAACCCATCTTTAGCTCTTCCACATCATCAGGGGCTCTGATTCAATTCCGTCCAGAAAGGTGTCTGAAATGATTTCTAAACATGCTGGGGACTCACCTCTGTGTGGAACTTTTCAGGAAAAAGGGGATCAAATCTCATGAAGCAACTCTTCTCTCTTCTAGCCCATGGGCAATGCAAGGAACCTGCATGATACCAGAGGCTCACTTCTCTCTTCTCATGTCTTCTGGAAAGGATTCGTTAATGCTTCCTGCAAGGTGAAGCAGAAGCCTGCATCCCCAGCTGCACAGAAGTGTTTTAGGGCAGTGTCTCCCTTAAAACCCAAAAATAAAAAAAACAGGTCATTCAACAGGCACATGGATTCCAGTACATGTTCAATGATCCCTCCTCCCTGGAGCCTTCCACATGCCCATCTTCCACATTCACAGAGCAATGCTTGGCCATTCTCAAGACCAGGAGACCATGATGCTCATCACCAGGAAGTCAATAAGGAACATGAAGAGAGCAGCATGGATTGCAGAAGGTGGCACATCAAGGATCTTCAGCTCTGCTGCTAGAACACAAGAGCTTAACTTCAGTATTGACTTTTTGCCAACTACCAAGTACGATAGCAGTGTCAAGCCCAATATGCAGATATGCAAGTAGTAGGTGACACCCCGCATCCATTCACAAAAGTGGGCAACATCTGCATCAGAACAAGGAAGTATCTTACCCTTACTCATAAAAATCATCAGAAACAAAATAAAATGGATGCAAGACTTCTCATTTCACTATTAGGTAGCTGTTGGAATTCCCTATTAAATAATACCTCCTCCAAAATAAAAAGTATCTCAGACATGTGTCAACTATTCAATGGATGACATTTTAAAAACTATGGATTTTACTTAATATTTATGTATGCTATATCCCTGCCTAAGGCTCTATGAGAAAGGAGCACATAGAATTGGATCTTTGAAAATCTCACATTTGCTGATAAATATTACTGCTGATCTCAGGCATGGCGAAGTGAAAAGTGGGACTTTGGATATTCCAAGAATGCTATGTTGTGGGATTGGTGTCCCTGATTCATACATAGCATATGGTTTCTATGAAATCCAGTGAGGGAGCAGGAGTAACGAAGCTGATTGCACAGATGACCTCAGGGAATACTGACAGATAGGCCAAATGAAAAATATGCTCCAGCTAACCATTGGTATTTGGGCTTCTGATCCCAGTCCTGTTTTTAAAAAAGGTGCAGACAGGCAGTGTTCATTAAAAACTGTCTACCATGTAAAAGTGGGTAATTTAAATGGCATCTAGTTACACATCTGATAGAATGGTCTGGCAACATATGAATTTCATTCTAACAACAACAACAACAACAAAACATAGAAAATGAGACATAAAGATAAAACCTTGTCTTCACCAGGATGCCTAAAAATAGGTTTTATTTGGCTCATGCAAAGAAATATCTTTCAATAGAATTTCTGATTTCTGAATGAATCCATTCAACTTCATACTGCACAGATCACAAGGTTTTCTTTACAGAATATTCTCTTCTTCTTCTTAAAGCCTCACATAGAAAATGTCTCACAGGACATAGGAGGGGAATGACCCAAAGTATGAGAGAATGGCTGGAACCGTTCTCAAATGTGCCCATGTAGCCTAAAGTTTGAAGGCATCTAATTGTACTCTAAAACAATTATGAACCTATTCGATCCATTATTAATAAATATCACCACTTTACCACTTGAACCAAATCACAGAAAATTGGAAACAGATGATCATTGGCTTTGATACCTTTACTTCTGTTTCATTACTCAGAGTCGATCAACTCTATACTTCAAGTGACACAGATTTATTACAGAATGCCTAAGATCCTAAGGATCTATTTTAGCTCAGCCCATGGTATTGCTTCATTATTTTATTATTTTGTAAGTAATAAAATATAACTTCATGTTGGATGACATATTCAAGCCATGAATATATCATCCAACATTGTTCTTCCCAAAATATTAGCCCAATTTCTGCGTGCGCTCACTTACTGTTCAGTCAGGAATTTTACTAATTGTTTGAAGGTTCTAGAGGACCTGTTAGACTCCTAATGGACAAACCATACAACATACTCCAGAGAACGGACGAGTGCCATAAGAAGAAAATAAGGTCAGCCTACAGCAATGGGCAGCTGCCTGCCCTCGGCTGGGAGGAGCCCTGGCCATGGCACCAGGGCTGCTGGGCAGCAGAAGCCTCCACAGCCCTGCAGGGAGCCTGGAGCACAGCTCTGCCTAACCATGCTCAGCCCTGGACAGATGCACATGAGTTCCCATCACAGGCTCGAGTGTGACAGTCCCAGGTGCATGCCTGTCATGCCAGCCACCAGGGAGGCTGAGGCAAGAGGAACGTTTGAGGTCAGCCTTGGCAACTTAGACCCCGAGGCAAGGGGAAATACTTTTACAGGGGTCTCTGAGGGTGTAGCTCAGGTAGGTCACTTGCCTCACAGGCTCAAGGCCCTGGGTTCAATCCCCAGAACCCACGTACACACAAAAAGTGAACTTGGAATATTGTTTAAAATGATGGATCAGGTACACACAAGGACTTCAATATGACCTCTCAGAGGAGCTCAATTTGAGATCAGACTGAACAAAAGACCACCTGGACCATTGACTCAGTGTCTGAAACCCTCTGTGAGCATGGGAAGCACTGCTGGCAAGACACCAGAGGGCCAAAGCACTTGTGCCCCCTGCAGGGGCGTCTCTTGTCTACCGCCAAAGACTGTTCCCCTCCTGGGGCAGCTGAGAGCAAGCTGGGCCTTGGAGCAAGGACTAGTGCTTTAGATATAGACTATGCAAGCAAGGGGCAATGTCTTTAATAAAACTAAAATTAAAAAGTCACATTGAAAAAATTTTAAAAAGAAGAAAATAAGGTCAAGTAGAGGAAGCCCATTTTCACAGGAAAAAATCCCCCAGTGAAAAGCATCAGAATAGATACCAAGAAAAATACCAACAAAAACAGTGTGCTCCCACTATGTATCTACTCAACATGCAAAAGTTAGAAAGCTAGATAATACAATCCTGGCCACAGGTAGAGCTATGCAGAAGAGCCACCTGGCAGTGCTTAGTCAAAGAAGTAAACATGCACACTTTGACCTAGAAATTCCACCTGTGTGTAAACCAGGCGGTGCTTAAGCAGTTTCACAAGGGGACATGCACAGGGAAATTTATCCTCAGGTTCTTATAGAGTTGTCTGTGCTTACAGGGAGTTGATGGTTGTCAAGATGCCCACAGCTGCGAAAGTCAAAAGCTAAAAAAATAATAGATGCCAACCTGGATATATTAATAATCCCGTATCTATGATCACCTTCATAAGGTAGCTTCCCAACTTCTGTGTGGAAGTGAGTTCCTCCTTGGCCCTTACACTGTTGTGGAGACCACTAGGAGTTCAGCTTTGTGCAGGATCATCTGACCTGGACTTTTGGCAAGACCTGTACAGCCCTCACACATGCTCAGATGCTACAGGACTTTTCAGACCAGTCCAGACAACAGTAGGCATCCATTCATTGTCTGCACTCTACAGATTCCTAGATGCACGACATTCATTACCATCAAATGCAGAATTTTCATCAAAAACTAATATATATATCATTCCAATCTGAATCAAGAAAATCGGAAATATCCCCAAATCCAAAGAGTGGATCCCCATTGTGATGCTACAAGTTGAAAATTCCACAGCTGACCTCATGGGATGGTTCACAGTCAAAAGACAGCTGCATGAAAAATATTACATGACCTTCCTGCTATGTGAAAAGTGGCATGTGAAGTACACATGCATGTCTTCCTCAGACATGGGTTCATTTGCAAGACACCTTGTGCAATTGAAAATACTCCAAAAGGGGAGAAATCAGAACCATGTCTCCAAAGTATTTCAGCAGAGACCAACTCCATCTGTCTATCTATCTCTCAGTGAGTGTGTGTGCTCTTGTGTGTGTTTGTGTGTCTTTGTTTGTGTTTGTACCATCACAGCTGATACTTCATTGCCCCCATTGGAAAACTGACTCAGATAATGCCATCTGCCAAACTCCTAAAAACCAAAGTTCTTGCTGATAGAATGAAACATTCCTTCCTGTTGGTTTGGATGTGTCCTTTAGGAATCACTGCTACATTTAGTATACTCAAATCATCACAGTAGATCAGGTAACAAAAACATATATATTTTAAAATAATAATATATTAATGGAAACAACAAATACAGGATAGAGTAACAACTGTGTTACTAAACAAGGTCAAGGACAATGGCAAACTATAGATTCAAACTTTGAAGAAAATAGTAATCAATGTAAATATTCCTGGGCTGCCTCAGCCCCGCCCAGGCACACAGCAACAGAATGGATTTGCAAGAATCCTCAGGAGGGCAGGAGCCTTCTTTGCAGGACGAGAGGGAGGTTGAGGCTCGATCCACCCATCATTCTTTTGGGAGAGGCTCCTTTTCCTCAGCACAAAGTTGGATTTTTTGTGAGGATTCTTGGCATAAAATACGTTGGCCTCTGCTGGAATCCTCAGCTCTGGGGAGAGAGGGGTGTACAAAAAGAAGGTGGCACTCAGGAGGTGCTCCCTAGGTCACGCCAACACTGAGAGCCTGTGCCAGAAAAGGCCAGAGCCACACACCTGAGAGCTCTCCAATTCAGCACCAATACCAACAAAGACAGCTTCCACAGTCCTCCCTGAGGAAGAACTAGGCAGAGCACTTCAACAGATCTAATGTCTGTTCCTACCGAAGGCTTTGGACTCCAGAATATCTCAGGTCCTCTTGCATCTGCCAAAGCACACCACTAGGGTTTGCATCTGAAATCTCCCACAAAAGGCTCCTGTGCCGAAGATTCAGTCCCCACATGAGCCATCTTCATAGGTGGGTTTGGAGGGAAGCATTGGATGGTGAGTGCTCTGATGTCAACATGAAATTCTCATTCAAGATGAATACACTACTGGGGGGTGGGAGGGACTGGAAGAAAGGTTGAGCATGGTTGGAGTAAGACCTAAACAGGGTTGTGCCCTGGGCAACAGTACCTTGTTCCTGTTGGCTCCACTGAATCCTCATTCTCCAAGGAGAGGTCCTCCCTCTCCATCTTTCTCTCTCTCCCTCTCTGCCAGCCTCGTTCTCTCTCTCCCAGTCTATGCCTTTGTGGCAAGGGCTGAGGAGCTCTCCACTGCCACACACTAGAGCTTTATGGACAGCCTCAGTGCACAACCAAAGAGAAAGCTATGAAACCCAGAGAAAAAAGGCCTAGGATTCCTCCTCTGAGTTATTTTCCTCAAGTATGGCCACAGTGAGGACAGGCTGACCAGCACGGATACCACGTTAGAGCCATGCTTCTGCGTTGGTGGAGCCCGCCTCCATGTGAACCAGGCTTCTGAGAATGGAGGCCACATTCCAAATACTGCCCTACTGAGAACAATGGTTCCAAAGACCAGCAAAGGGACTGCTTCCCTCCAACATGGTGTATGGCCCAGTGGTGCCATGACCCCGAGTTGGGGAATACAACAGCCGCTTCTCCTTCCTCTGAACATGTGTTTCCTGTCGCCCTCCTCTAACCTAGAGCCTGTTCTCCATCCCTTCTGGGTTGGATGTGGAGATCTCTGCTATGAATTTCTTAGGCTACCAAGGCCCCAGACAGACTTCCTCTTCCATAGACTCTACTAACCTAACAGTAGGTTAAGATAGGAGACAAGTGATCCTAGAACTCATAGGGATGGTGGTCTTCAGGGTACATAGGCTGGGATAATGGCTGCTGTGGTGTTTGGCTCACAAAAACCAACCAACCAACCAACGAAAAAGCGCTGGCATTATTATCAGATGAGCTCTGTGGCTACGTGCTCAGGAAGCCCTCATCTGACTTTAGTTAGGGATCACAACATGGCTATTGTGATCACTCCTTGCCTAGTGGACTCAGGTGCGTAAGACCATGGAATTTATGCAAAAACAGATGATTCAGGCTGTCTCCCAGGCTGTGTTTTCTTCCCAATTTCATCCTGTTACTGCTTGCTAGAATCCTGGCAATGCTCTGCCCAGGCAGTGGTTTTTTGGTCACACAGAAGGCTTTCAATAGTACTGCTTCAGTCCACAAAATGCCAGTTCCCTCTTTAGCCCATGCATTCCCATGTTCCTTTGAAACCACTCCTATCCCAGACCATGAAAACATACTGCTCCTGGAGAGAGGCTTTCCTCCTCACTCCTCAAAGATGTCAGCTTTGGATGCCTGTTCATGTCCAGGGGAGGGCACCTGGTGGGGAGCCACAATATCCACCGGGGTATACCATTGGACCTCAAGACCTTCCACCAGCAGAAGTGCAGTTGGCTTTGTGCACGAACCCAACACACCTGTTGGGGTGTTCTTGGGGGTCAGAGACTACTCTTTGTTGCTAAGAGTTGACCTGAGTCCACATCCTGACCCTTGCTCTCTGCTATCTGATTGTCTCACTTACTCTGACGGCGAGAGATGATTTGGCCCAGCTCATAATCCTCTGGATTCTCCTCAGTAAGGAAGTGTAGGTCGAGGGCGCTGCGGATGACGACAGGAGCCCTATCGTGGCAGGTCACCTGGAGCAGCATGGGAGACAGGCCTTCAGGAAATGGGCCTTGAAGTGACTACTCAAGGACAGTTGGCAGGGGCATTCTGGAGGCACCTCCACTCTAAATACAAGGGCAACATCCATGACCCTACTACCCGAGGCTGACCTCCTGCTCATCGTGTGGGCTCTTCCCACAGGCTACTAGCCCAATCCTTGTACATAGGACTTCCTGGGCCTGCCATTGCTCTTTGTGGAGCTGCACTCCTCTCGGAGTGAAAGGACCCCACTACCTGCATACAGATGCAATCTCATCCCACAAGTTGGGAGGAATGGGACAATAGCCTCCAAGATCCCAGGTCTGCCCCAGGATGCAGGCGGCATTGGGAATGGCCTAGGCACAAAACCTAGAGGCTTTGGTCTGGATTGCCAGGGCCAAAAACAGACCCAGGAACATGACCACACACAGGAGAGCTGAAAGATAGCCACGAGAGCTCCTGGCCTCCAGAGGCTCAGTGCTGGCTGGGATGTAGGAGGGCACCTCATCCGGCAAGGGTGGTCATTGGGTTACCTGGACATTTAGTGTGCTTGCTCCACATCCATATCGACTCTGCAGAGAGACTCTCTCAGCTCCTTGTTCAAGGAACATGGAGAACCTCACACTGCTGTCCTCCTCCATAGACGTCAGCATCCCATACAAGGGAACCTGAAACCTAGTTCCTGTCCTATTCTCATCTGTCACCCATACCTGTCCCTGCCCTTCTGGACTGCATGCTGCCACCTGACACACAGACTCCCTCAGACATGGCAGTGGACAAGCTGCTGCACTCGCTCATCTCAGCTCCAGCCCTTCACACTGACCTCTCCCTTCTTGATTCCCATCTATCCTCCTGATCATCCAGAAGCTCCAAATTCAAGAGGGCATGAGTAGTCCATGGTATTGGACCAGTGTCTGCTCCCCACCCAGGTGTAAGCACCACGGGACACCCCTGCTCCCAGGCTTACCAGAACACTCTTGGCCATCTCTGGACTTTGTGTTTCTAAGTGGACACGAATTAAGCAGGTGTCTCCCACCTGCTTGTGGGAAAGCGGCCTGGAGGACTTGCAGGTTGATTCTGAGAACTGTGGGGGATGGAACATCAGCAAACCCAGAAACAGAAAGCCACCCCAGACTGTCAGTTGGCTCTATGGGCTTCCAGCAAATATGTCCAGGTGCTGAGGCTTCTTATTTCCTCAGGTCGGAGTGGAATGGCAGCACATGCACAGCTTGAATAAGGTAGGTGTTTACCTCCTTTCCCTTGACCTGGGGGCGTTTCCTCACCATGAAATATTGTATTCCCAGATTCATGGACAGACACACGAGTGAGTGGTCAGAGACCTTGATTTCTGCAGAGCGAAGTGGAGAGAATTGTTAGGTGGCACTCAAGGATTATACCACAAAACACCCACAACCCCTGAGAGTCTCCGCCAGGCCCATCACACTTTGGTATTTTTGGGCCCAGGCCCACTTTCTCTTGGCTGTCAGTTATCCTGAGCCCACTGTGGATCATGTCTCCCCACTGTCTGATTGTCCTACTTACTCTCATCCTCAGACATCATATACAGCAGCTCAAAGTTGTCCACATCCTCATGCTGCAACAAATTTTGGTCCAAGGCCCTGCGGATGAGGCTTGTCACCGTCTCCTGAAAGGTCACCTGTATCAGGGTGGGACAAATGTCATCAGAGAATGGCTTTTAGAAGAGCTACCCAGAAGACTGTGGTCAAACATTCAGGAGAAATCTCAGCTACATATACAAGGGCACAATCTTGTTATCCTGCTACCTGAGTGTGTCCTCCATATACCACCTGGGTTCTTGCAATGTGCTACTAGAACAATCCTGGTACAAATATCTGCCTGTACCTGCCATCTCCCCTCCCCCTGGGGAGCCACATTCCACTCATGTCAAAGGACCAAACTGCCTATGCACAGACACACTCTCATCTCACTGAGATGAGAGCAATGGGCCAGGGATCTGCGCACCAAGTGTGATCTGGGATGCAGGCTGCCTTTGTGGGTGGAAGAGGCAGATGCACTGAAAATTTGGGTCCTGACTGCCACGACACAAAACAGACTCAGATACAAGAGTGTGCACTTGAGTGCTTCATGATAGCTTTGAGAGGCCCTGGCCTCTGGAAGCTCGGTGCGGGTCTGGTTGTCATGATGTACTTGACTCAGCACTGGCAGTCACTGAACATGTCTCCTCTGCAGCTGGACACCTTCAGCATTAGCGTGTCTACTGCACATCCATAGAAATTCTGCCAAGAACCCCTTTAGCTCCGTATTTACCTACATGCAAAGCCTAACATTCCGAAGCTTTGGCATGACCCCCCAGGTGATCCCGACCCCAAATTCCTACACCTAGTCATGCTAAGGAGGTTCTCTTCCCTGCCACCAGGAACACATCCCCTCCTACACATGTGACAAGTCACTGCCACCTCCTCTGCTCCAACTTCACTCATTGAGAATACCAAGTTCTAGGCACTGCAGCCTGCACCCTGGACATATCTCTGCCTTCATCTGTCCACAGCACTTCCGTCTGCACTTCTGGCCTGCAAAACCCACAATACACAGGCCCACTCACCACTGAAGCTGGGCATGCTGATGCTCTCCCTCCTCAGGTCAAGCCCTTAAGACGGACCTCTCTCTTCTTTATTTCCCACCATAGCCCTGGGGTTGGCTGTGTCTCCTGCCTTCCACTGTGTGGACACCCAGGAGGCAGCCCTGCTGTCGGGCTTACCGGGATGCGCTTTGTCTCCCTCAGGCTCTGTCCCTCTAGGAGGACGTGAACAACGCGGCTGTCTTCCACCTGCTCGCTGGAGTGAAGCAGTGAGGAGCTGCTACTCACAGCTGCTGGGGTCCTGGATGCCACTGCCACAGAAGGTTCCAAGAACTGTGGGGGATGACAACATCAGCAAAGCCCAGCAACTGCACCCCACCCAGCCTGGCAGTTGGCTCTGTGGGCATTCTACAACATCCATCCAGAACCTGAGGTTCTTGTCCCCTTGGAGGATGTGGAGTGGCACCAGGAGTAAAGACTGAAGAAGGTGGCTGTTTTGGGAACAAGAGATCCAGCACCTGCTGGGTGGGGATGAAATCCCAGGAGATTAACCCCATGTTGCTGCTGAAATGTAGGTTCCTCCCACAAATGACAGGCAGGAGCTCATTCCTAAGCTGGTCCTGCCTGTAAGGTTCAAGGCTCTGAACCCTGAAGGGCTCCTCCGTGTTCTGATCATTTTCACCCTGGGTTGGGACCAAGAATGGTGGGTTCAAAATGGAAATGGTGACAAACAGAAAAATGACTTGTGCCAATACACTAGAGTCAAAGCACAATGGGACAGTTCCCATCAGTACAAACACACACACACACACACACACACACACACACACACACACACACACACAGAGTCAGAATAGGAGTCCTGGGCCATTCATCAGGGATCAGACTAGAGGGCCTGCTGGGCTCACCTGCCCTGTGCTACTCACTGTTACTCTTGAGCTCCTCTGCGACAATCGCCAGAGGCTCTGGCGTCTAAGATGAAGCCTCACCCAGTGTATCCACAAAAGGGCTAGTTGGCCCCCCTGAGATTCCTGGGAGCCTGAGGCTCGGCATTGTCTGCAACCACAGGAGAACATCCTTCTCCCTCCAGTGGCTCCAACCAAGTGACCTCGGATGGCTTGGTCAGTGAAGTGGGTGCCTGGATACCAGGGTTCCATGTTCTGTTTGATCCATTGTCAAGGCAATGATGTCATTTCCTGTGCCCATACCTGAGCCTCTTTTCACATAAGACCACTTTCAACAGCCCTATGGGCTGCCGATTTCTCCTCCATGCCTACCCATCTCAGGTGCGCAGGTGTTCACCAACAACTACCCAAACATCCCCACCAGCATCTGCCCTGCTTGGTGCCACTAGAGTTCCAGCTTGGAGCCTTCAAAAATGCATTCACAACCAGTCCTTCCCTCTCAGCAGCTTTTGGACCCTGGTCCCATCATTGTGCAACTCATGGTGTGCCCAGTCTTTTCTGGAAAGTAGGGTAGCATCTAATCTCTAGGGTTTATTGTGTCTATTGGCCCATAACACCCTCTGTTCTCTCTGAAACCAGAGATGGGACTCACAGGTGGCTAAAGCACAAATGTAGAGATGGGATAATCACAAGAAAGGGAGAGACAAAGAATGCACCCTAACTCAATCAGGCCTGTGTCCCACACAGGGACATGGCCAATGTCCGTCCCATCGTGGCTGCAGTTCCCTCTCTACACCATGGCAAGTTGGAGGGGACTGAGATGCAGAGGCTGCTCCCCTCTGCCATACAACTTCCCAAGGCTTCTCCTAAGATTTCAAAAGGGCCAAGTGTGTCTAGTGTTGGGGTCTCACAGAGACTCCGAGGTACCACAGCATCCTGCTGCCCAGAACCGGTTCACCCCTCACCTCAAGGGGGCTCAGCCTCTGGATTCATGGGAATTGAAGTGGGTACAGGTGATGGGATATCACCTCCAAGACTGAGTTATGCTAAGTCCATGACCCCTGTCTGCATCCCTGTCTCCAGCACCACTCCCCCCTCTCTCTTTCCTCCTCAGAGCAAACAAATCCACTTAGCAAGTGTGTCCTGTGATAAAGACATGACGGTCACCCATCCTCTCATTACAAAAACACTGAGGCTCAGCCAACATGGATCCTACAGGGAACACAGGCATAAACTCAGACTCCGATCCTCCCAGCCGAGCCTCAGTGGAGCCTGGACTCCCAGCCTCCTGAGTCAAGGAAACAGAGGTTCCTAGCCGAGCCACCTTGGATGCAGCCGCACACAAACTGAACTCATCAATGCCCCTTGCTCTCAGTTGTGAGTAAGAGGGGAAGTGGTGTTTCACAACCCTGGACATCAAGTGCAGTCTCCAGGCTTTGGGGTGTGCCCTGGCCTCTGTCTATCTGCCCAGGCTCTCCAACCCACACTGGCCTCTTACCCAACCTCCTCCTAGGGCCAAACTCAATCCTGCCTCTCAATTTCTGCTGCCTTCCCCAACACACTGCTCCCCAAAATGAGCAGGGCTGGCTCTCGGTTATCATGCTGGTGCCAGCAGCAATGCCACCCCACTGACATAATTCTGAGTCCCAACCTAGGCACTCCAGCTGTCTTTGCCACACCTGGCCTGTTTGGGCTCTGGCTCTTGCTCTTTTCTTTCATGTGCATGTGTTTTGAGGTTTTGAGTTTCTCCCATTGCAGAACTGCAGCTGTGGCAGGGTAGAGCTCATGAGGGTGACATTCTGAGCCACATCCAATCCCATCAGGACTGTTCACTGGGGTGACTGCTGGAACACAGTGATGAGTGAACACATGGGAGGTGGTTGGACCCACCTTGCCTCTGGGTGGCTTCCTTTCAGGACAGGAATGTAGGCATGGGAGCCCCTGGCGTGGGATGCTTTGCACAAGGCGTGACCATGGGCTCTCTTTCCTGGCAAAAATGGCTCCACTCAGCATGGAGAGCACTGTCATTCCTGGTGGCTAACAACAGCCCTGGACCCCAGAAAGGAACCCACACTCAAGATTAACGTCTGAGTGTGCGTGTCCTCGAGGAAATGAGGTCTCCTGATCCCAGGTGCAAAGGGGTAAGTCCTCTAACTCCAGGGGCCATGAAGGGACATCTGAGTTTCCCTTGTCCTTCTTTCCCTCTCTAACTAACCACAGTTAGGACCCTGGCCTCATTCCCCAGTGAGGATCATTAGGCTCCATAAAGGACAGTCTCTAAGATGCTCAGTGGACCAACACCCTCTGCACAACCCATAACCCTATTCACCCAAGAGGCAAGAGGATTTCTATTCAGGAAAACCAGGAAAGGGAGAGCCTTTCTCAAGGACACAAGGACATTAGTGAGTGAGGGAGTGATTAATGGATGGAGAACTATTTCCAACACCAACTTCCAGGAGCATATATGGCCCCCTGGAGAATTCTGCAGTGTGTTGGTGATTAAGGAGAACGTGTGAATTCAGGGGTCACTAGGTCCTCTCAGCCATAAGGAGGGAAACTGCCATAAAGGAACTAGGACAAGGGTGCGAGGAATGCTCACTGGTGGCAGATCGGAAGGAAGGAAAGTGTACTCATTAGAAAAGTGTCGCCTGAAAATTCTTAGCCAGCCAAAAGTCGTGCGAACTTGTGTGGGAAAAGAGTCTTTGCACAGTGATGAAGCTAAGAGCTCACATGATGGAACACAGCATCAACTGGGACCAAATCCAATATCTGATATTCTTGTAGGAAGAGGAGAGTCTGGACCCAGATACCAGGGAGACTGGGGGATACCGGATATGTGAGGTTGGAGCCAGGGCGGGATGCCCATATGGGAACCACAGATCGTGGGCAGCAATAGGAGAGTGGGCAAGGGCTGGGAGAGTTGGGGAGACAGTCCCCTTGAAACCTGGGAGGGGTTATGGCACTGGGACAGCCCAACACCTACTGTGTTGAGCCTCTGGAGCTCAACGGAAGACACTTCCTCTGTTGTCGGCCACCCAGTTAACAGAGTTTGGTTGCAGCAGCCTAGGACCCAGCTGAAGGTCTGAGCATGTTGGCCATGCAGGTTGGATCTGGACCACAGACACCCTCATCAGAGATTGTAGGGTCTCAGCCCTGAGGCAAGACAGGCACTAAGTCAGGCCAGGTGGGGAAACGGATAGGCACACACTCTGGGGGCTGGTGCCTGTGTTACTGGGAGCACTTCTGATCGAAATTCCCTGATCTGCTGCCAACACAGGCTACAGAGGAGCGTAAAGAAACACAGACCACGGATCTGCCCCACTCAGTGGGCCCAGGCCAACACCACACCCAGCAGCCTCGTGCCATACCCAATGAGTCTCGGAGCGGCCCCCTCTTCCCATCCTGAGAGCTCTTCCCTTCCTCATGTGCCAATAGCTCCCTACTGTCACTGGCAATATCTACTCTGTGAGATGTCAACATCCGTGGGTACTGTTCTCTCATCCCAGGACAGTGTGGTCCCACACACCCTGGTGAAATGGGCCACCTGGAGGCTGGACCTGGAGGTTGTTGAGGCTGAATGGCAGCGGTGGTCCTCTGGCACTTAATATTATTTAAGTTAAAAAAAAACAAAAACAAAAACAAAAAACGGGTCTTGGTGCTCGAAAATATTTGATTTGCATATTCTCATCCCGTAACCCCAATATTTTCATTATTTCCTCTCATATGAAATCTTACTAGCATAAAGGTAATTTCGTATTAAACAAAGTGGATTGAAATAACATTGGTAAAAATAATCAATCACCATACTTTCAATTTTTGTTCTGCTTTCCTATTAGAAACCACTTGGTTACAAGAGAACAGAGGACAGACTCATGGAAATGCTTGAAATGACAAGAAGCTCCCACTCAAGCTCAGCATTCAGTCCTGGACAGGGTAAGACCAGGCCACTTTGACATCTGTGCCAAAGAGTCTACCAGACAGAATCCTCTGACTGATCCCTGACTGAGCCATAGGAACTGGCTAGAAAAGCCTTCACATCCTCAATACATTCTTCACGTCAGAATACTTGACAACCATTGATATCCATCTCTCGTTAACTTGCTCCCCAGCCAACCATTCTTCAACAAATTCAAAGGAGTAACTCATGCAAGCACACAGAAAGGGGTGTTCACTACACACATCCATGTGCGAAAAAGACAACTGGTATTTCTTGTTTGGGCTATTTCAAATGAAATCCCTTCTGCATGACCTCCACAAACCAAAGGAAAATATTTGTGAAATTCCCACGTAGAAGACAAGATACACTTGCCAAGGAGGCAGTGGCAAGAATTTTGACACTCCAAATGTAGAGTGTGTGTTTAGGAAGCAGTCACAGTTTCCATGAGAGAGTCCCATGAAATCAATTAGGAAGATCCATGCTCTAGCCCTACCATGCAAGTGATGTGACTTGAAAGAGTCACTTAGTCTTAGTAACCATCATCACTAACAACTAAGTCAATGAATAAAGGTCCTCAGGTGCCAAGCTACAAAATGTGGGATGAGCATGGATGAGGATGGGTGGGAGAAGTCTCCAACTCTAACACAATTAGGGAAGGATGTGCTGACCTCAAGTGGCTGGGGGGCTGGGATCCTGCCACAGAGGGGGATTCCAAACCTCACATCCCCTGACCCAGGCCAGAAGACCAGGTAGAGTCCAAGGACCCTGGGGTGGCCCAATGGCAATAAAGGTCAAAAGGAACTAGGGATCTGCCTGGTCCCTCAATCCCCTACTCTGAGCAGGGCTGCATGACGAGGCCAGAGGCCATCCACAGCAATCTGCCTTTACAGGAAAACAGGGACTGCAGGCTGCCTCTGGCTCACTGAATCAGGGTGGTGTTTTCATAAAGCAAGACCACTTCCTCACATTTGACCAGCAGCTCATGTGTTGACAGCACAATGACTGACTTGACTCAGGCCCTGATGAATGAAATAGAAAATTCATAGCAAACCCATCTTTAGCTCTTCCACATCATCAGGGGCTCTGATTCAATTCCGTCCAGAAAGGTGTCTGAAATGATTTCTAAACATGCTGGGGACTCACCTCTGTGTGGAACTTTTCAGGAAAAAGGGGATCAAATCTCATGAAGCAACTCTTCTCTCTTCTAGCCCATGGGCAATGCAAGGAACCTGCATGATACCAGAGGCTCACTTCTCTCTTCTCATGTCTTCTGGAAAGGATTCGTTAATGCTTCCTGCAAGGTGAAGCAGAAGCCTGCATCCCCAGCTGCACAGAAGTGTTTTAGGGCAGTGTCTCCCTTAAAACCCAAAAATAAAAAAAACAGGTCATTCAACAGGCACATGGATTCGAGTACATGTTCAATGATCCCTCCTCCCTGGAGCCTTCCACATGCCCATCTTCCACATTCACAGAGCAATGCTTGGCCATTCTCAAGACCAGGAGACCATGATGCTCATCACCAGGAAGTCAATAAGGAACATGAAGAGAGCAGCATGGATTGCAGAAGGTGGCACATCAAGGATCTTCAGCTCTGCTGCTAGAACACAAGAGCTTAACTTCAGTATTGACTTTTTGCCAACTACCAAGTACGATAGCAGTGTCAAGCCCAATATGCAGATATGCAAGTAGTAGGTGACACCCCGCATCCATTCACAAAAGTGGGCAACATCTGCATCAGAACAAGGAAGTATCTTACCCTTACTCATAAAAATCATCAGAAACAAAATAAAATGGATGCAAGACTTCTCATTTCACTATTAGGTAGCTGTTGGAATTCCCTATTAAATAATACCTCCTCCAAAATAAAAAGTATCTCAGACATGTGTCAACTATTCAATGGATGACATTTTAAAAACTATGGATTTTACTTAATATTTATGTATGCTATATCCCTGCCTAAGGCTCTATGAGAAAGGAGCACATAGAATTGGATCTTTGAAAATCTCACATTTGCTGATAAATATTACTGCTGATCTCAGGCATGGCGAAGTGAAAAGTGGGACTTTGGATATTGCAAGAATGCTATGTTGTGGGATTGGTGTCCCTGATTCATACATAGCATATGGTTTCTATGAAATCCAGTGAGGGAGCAGGAGTAACGAAGCTGATTGCACAGATGACCTCAGGGAATACTGACAGATAGGCCAAATGAAAAATATGCTCCAGCTAACCATTGGTATTTGGGCTTCTGATCCCAGTCCTGTTTTTAAAAAAGGTGCAGACAGGCAGTGTTCATTAAAAACTGTCTACCATGTAAAAGTGGGTAATTTAAATGGCATCTAGTTACACATCTGATAGAATGGTCTGGCAACATATGAATTTCATTCTAACAACAACAACAACAACAACAACAAAACATAGAAAATGAGACATAAAGATAAAACCTTGTCTTCACCAGGATGCCTAAAAATAGGTTTTATTTGGCTCATGCAAATAAATATCTTTCAATAGAATTTCTGATTTCTGAATGAATCCATTCAACTTCATACTGCACAGATCACAAGGTTTTCTTTACAGAATATTCTCTTCTTCTTCTTAAAGCCTCTAATAGAAAATGTCTCATAGGACATAGGAGGGAAATGACCCAAAGGATGAGAGAATGGCTGGAACCTTTCTCAAATGTGCCCACGTAGCCTAAAGTTTGAAGGCATCTAATTGTACTCTAAAACAATTATGAACCTATTCGATCCATTATTAATAAATATCACCACTTTACCACTTGAACCAAATCACAGAAAATTGGAAACAGATGATCGTTGGCTTTGATACCTTTACTTCTGTTTCATTACTCAGAGTCGATCAACTCTATACTTCAAGTGACACAGATTTATTACAGAATGCCTAAGATCCTAAGGATCTATTTTAGCTCAGCCCATGGTATTGCTCCATTATTTTATTATTTTGTAAGTAATAAAATATAACTTCATGTTGGATGATATATTCAAGCCATGAATATATCATCCAACATTGTTCTTCCCAAAATATTAGCCCAATTTCTGCGCGCGCTCACTTACTGTTCAGGAATTTTACTAATTGTTTGAAGGTTCTAGAGGACCTGTTAGACTCCTAATGGACAAACCATACAACATACTCCAGAGAACGGACGAGTGCCATAAGAAGAAAATAAGGTCAGCCTACAGCAATGGGCAGCTGCCTGCCCTCGGCTGGGAGGAGCCCTGGCCATGGCACCAGGGCTGCTGGGCAGCAGAAGCCTCCACAGCCCTGCAGGGAGCCTGGAGCACAGCTCTGCCTAACCATGCTCAGCCCTGGACAGATGCACATGAGTTCCCATCACAGGCTCGAGTGTGACAGTCCCAGGTGCATGCCTGTCATGCCAGCCACCAGGGAGGCTGAGGCAAGAGGAACGTTTGAGGTCAGCCTTGGCAACTTAGACCCCGAGGCAAAGGGGAAATACTTTTACAGGGGTCTCTGAGGGTGTAGCTCAGGTAGGTCACTTGCCTCACAGGCTCAAGGCCCTGGGTTCAATCCCCAGAACCCACGTACACACAAAAAGTGAACTTGGAATATTGTTTAAAATGATGGATCAGGTACACACAAGGACTTCAATATGACCTCTCAGAGGAGCTCAATTTGAGATCAGACTGAACAAAAGACCACCTGGACCATTGACTCAGTGTCTGAAACCCTCTGTGAGCATGGGAAGCACTGCTGGCAAGACACCAGAGGGCCAAAGCACTTGTGCCCCCTGCAGGGGCGTCTCTTGTCTACCGCCAAAGACTGTTCCCCTCCTGGGGCAGCTGAGAGCAAGCTGGGCCTTGGAGAAAGGACTAGTGCTTTAGATATAGACTATGCAAGCAAGGGGCAATGTCTTTAATAAAACTAAAATTAAAAAGTCACATTGAAAATATTTTAAAAAGAAGAAAATAAGGTCAAGTAGAGGAAGCCCATTTTCACAGGAAAAAATCCCCCAGTGAAAAGCATCAGAATAGATACCAAGAAAAATACCAACAAAAACAGTGTGCTCCCACTATGTATCTACTCAACATGCAAAAGTTAGAAAGCTAGATAATACAATCCTGGCCACAGGTAGAGCTATGCAGAAGAGCCACCTGGCAGTGCTTAGTCAAAGAAGTAAACATGCACACTTTGACCTAGAAATTCCACCTGTGTGTAAACCAGGCGGTGCTTAAGCAGTTTCACAAGGGGACATGCACAGGGAAATTTATCCTCAGGTTCTTATAGAGTTGTCTGTGCTTACAGGGAGTTGATGGTTGTCAAGATGCCCACAGCTGCGAAAGTCAAAAGCTAAAAAAATAATAGATGCCAACCTGGATATATTAATAATCCCGTATCTATGATCACCTTCATAAGGTAGCTTCCCAACTTCTGTGTGGAAGTGTGTTTCTCCTTGGCCCTTACACTGTTGTGGAGACCACTAGGAGTTCAGCTTTGTGCAGGATCATCTGACCTGGACTTTTGGCAAGACCTGTACAGCCCTCACACATGCTCAGATGCTACAGGACTTTTCAGACCAGTCCAGACAACAGTAGGCATCCATTCATTGTCTGCACTCTACAGATTCCTAGATGCACGACATTCATTACCATCAAATGCAGAATTTTCATCAAAAACTAATATATATATCATTCCAATCTGAATCAAGAAAATCGGAAATATCCCCAAATCCAAAGAGTGGATCCCCATTGTGATGCTACAAGTTGAAAATTCCACAGCTGACCTCATGGGATGGTTCACAGTCAAAAGACAGCTGCATGAAAAATATTACATGACCTTCCTGCTATGTGAAAAGTGGCATGTGAAGTACACATGCATGTCTTCCTCAGACATGGGTTCATTTGCAAGACACCTTGTGCAATTGAAAATACTCCAAAAGGGGAGAAATCAGAACCATGTCTCCAAAGTATTTCAGCAGAGACCAACTCCATCTGTCTATCTATCTCTCAGTGAGTGTGTGTGCTCTTGTGTGTGTTTGTGTGTCTTTGTTTGTGTTTGTACCATCACAGCTGATACTTCATTGCCCCCATTGGAAAACTGACTCAGATAATGCCATCTGCCAAACTCCTAAAAACCAAAGTTCTTGCTGATAGAATGAAACATTCCTTCCTGTTGGTTTGGATGTGTCCTTTAGGAATCACTGCTACATTAGTATACTCAAATCATCACAGTAGATCAGGTAACAAAAACATATATATTTTAAAATAATAATATATTAATGGAAACAACAAATACAGGATAGAGTAACAACTGTGTTACTAAACAAGGTCAAGGACAATGGCAAACTATAGATTCAAACTTTGAAGAAAATAGTAATCAATGTAAATATTCCTGGGCTGCCTCAGCCCCGCCCAGGCACACAGCAACAGAATGGATTTGCAAGAATCCTCAGGAGGGCAGGAGCCTTCTTTGCAGGACGAGAGGGAGGTTGAGGCTCGATCCACCCATCATTCTTTTGGGAGAGGCTCCTTTTCCTCAGCACAAAGTTGGATTTTTTGTGAGGATTCTTGGCATAAAATACGTTGGCCTCTGCTGGAATCCTCAGCTCTGGGGAGAGAGGGGTGTACAAAAAGAAGGTGGCACTCAGGAGGTGCTCCCTAGGTCACGCCAACACTGAGAGCCTGTGCCAGAAAAGGCCAGAGCCACACACCTGAGAGCTCTCCAATTCAGCACCAATACCAACAAAGACAGCTTCCACAGTCCTCCCTGAGGAAGAACTAGGCAGAGCACTTCAACAGATCTAATGTCTGTTCCTACCGAAGGCTTTGGACTCCAGAATATCTCAGGTCCTCTTGCATCTGCCAAAGCACACCACTAGGGTTTGCATCTGAAATCTCCCACAAAAGGCTCCTGTGCCGAAGATTCAGTCCCCACATGAGCCATCTTCATAGGTGGGTTTGGAGGGAAGCATTGGATGGTGAGTGCTCTGATGTCAACATGAAATTCTCATTCAAGATGAATACACTACTGGGGGGTGGGAGGGACTGGAAGAAAGGTTGAGCATGTTTGGAGTAAGACCTAAACAGGGTTGTGCCCTGGGCAACAGTACCTTGTTCCTGTTGGCTCCACTGAATCCTCATTCTCCAAGGAGAGGTCCTCCCTCTCCATCTTTCTCTCTCTCCCTCTCTGCCAGCCTCGTTCTCTCTCTCCCAGTCTATGCCTTTGTGGCAAGGGCTGAGGAGCTCTCCACTGCCACACACTAGAGCTTTATGGACAGCCTCAGTGCACAACCAAAGAGAAAGCTATGAAACCCAGAGAAAAAAGGCCTAGGATTCCTCCTCTGAGTTATTTTCCTCAAGTATGGCCACAGTGAGGACAGGCTGACCAGCACGGATACCACGTTAGAGCCATGCTTCTGCGTTGGTGGAGCCCGCCTCCATGTGAACCAGGCTTCTGAGAATGGAGGCCACATTCCAAATACTGCCCTACTGAGAACAATGGTTCCAAAGACCAGCAAAGGGACTGCTTCCCTCCAACATGGTGTATGGCCCAGTGGTGCCATGACCCCGAGTTGAGGAATACAACAGCCGCTTCTCCTTCCTCTGAACATGTGTTTCCTGTCGCCCTCCTCTAACCTAGAGCCTGTTCTCCATCCCTTCTGGGTTGGATGTGGAGATCTCTGCTATGAATTTCTTAGGCTACCAAGGCCCCAGACAGACTTCCTCTTCCATAGACTCTACTAACCTAACAGTAGGTTAAGATAGGAGACAAGTGATCCTAGAACTCATAGGGATGGTGGTCTTCAGGGTACATAGGCTGGGATAATGGCTGCTGTGGTGTTTGGCTCACAAAAACCAACCAACCAACCAACGAAAAAGCGCTGGCATTATTATCAGATGAGCTCTGTGGCTACGTGCTCAGGAAGCCCTCATCTGACTTTAGTTAGGGATCACAACCTGGCTATTGTGATCACTCCTTGCCTAGTGGACTCAGGTGCGTAAGACCATGGAATTTATGCAAAAACAGATGATTCAGGCTGTCTCCCAGGCTGTGTTTTCTTCCCAATTTCATCCTGTTACTGCTTGCTAGAATCCTGGCAATGCTCTGCCCAGGCAGTGGTTTTTTGGTCACACAGAAGGCTTTCAATAGTACTGCTTCAGTCCACAAAATGCCAGTTCCCTCTTTAGCCCATGCATTCCCATGTTCCTTTGAAACCACTCCTATCCCAGACCATGAAAACATACTGCTCCTGGAGAGAGGCTTTCCTCCTCACTCCTCAAAGATGTCAGCTTTTGATGCCTGTTCATGTCCAGGGGAGGGCACCTGGTGGGGAGCCGCAATATCCACCGGGGTATACCATTGGACCTCAAGACCTTCCACCAGCAGAAGTGCAGTTGGCTTTGTGCACGAACCCAACACACCTGTTGGAGTGTTCTTGGGGGTCAGAGACTACTCTTTGTTGCTAAGAGTTGACCTGAGTCCACATCCTGACCCTTGCTCTCTGCTATCTGATTGTCTCACTTACTCTGACGGCGAGAGATGATTTGGCCCAGCTCATAATCCTCTGGATTCTCCTCAGTAAGGAAGTGTAGGTCGAGGGCGCTGTGGATGACAACAGGAGCCCTATCGTGGCAGGTCACCTGGAGCAGCATGGGAGACAGGCCTTCAGGAAATGGGCCTTGAAGTGACTACTCAAGGACAGTGGGCAGGGGCATTCTGGAGGCACCTCCACTCTAAATACAAGGGCAACATCCATGACCCTACTACCCGAGGCTGACCTCCTGCTCATCGTGTGGGCTCTTCCCACAGGCTACTAGCCCAATCCTTGTACATAGGACTTCCTGGGCCTGCCATTGCTCTTTGTGGAGCTGCACTCCTCTCGGAGTGAAAGGACCCCACTACCTGCATACAGATGCAATCTCATCCCACAAGTTGGGAGGAATGGGACAATAGCCTCCAAGATCCCAGGTCTGCCCGAGGATGCAGGTGGCATTGGGAATGGCCTAGGCACAAAACCGAGAGGCTTTGGTCTGGATTGCCAGGGCCAAAAACAGACCCAGGAACATGACCACACACAGGAGAGCTGAAAGATAGCCACGAGAGCTCCTGGCCTCCAGAGGCTCAGTGCTGGCTGGGATGTAGGAGGGCACCTCATCCGGCAAGGGTGGTCATTGGGTTACCTGGACATTTAGTGTGCTTGCTCCACATCCATATCGACTCTGCAGAGAGACTCTCTCAGCTCCTTGTTCAAGGAACATGGAGAACCTCACACTGCTGTCCTCCTCCATAGACGTCAGCATCCCATACAAGGGAACCTGAAACCTAGTTCCTGTCCTATTCTCATCTGTCACCCATACCTGTCCCTGCCCTTCTGGACTGCATGCTGCCACCTGACACACAGACTCCCTCAGACATGGCAGTGGACAAGCTGCTGCACTCGCTCATCTCAGCTCCAGCCCTTCACACTGACCTCTCCCTTCTTGATTCCCATCTATCCTCCTGATCATCCAGAAGCTCCAAATTCAAGAGGGCATGAGTAGTCCATGGTATTGGACCAGTGTCTGCTCCCCACCCAGGTGTAAGCACCACGGGACACCCCTGCTCCCAGGCTTACCAGAACACTCTTGGCCATCTCTGGACTTTGTGTTTCTAAGTGGACACGAATTAAGCAGGTGTCTCCCACCTGCTTGTGGGAAAGCGGCCTGGAGGACTTGCAGGTTGATTCTGAGAACTGTGGGGGATGGAACATCAGCAAACCCAGAAACAGAAAGCCACCCCAGACTGTCAGTTGGCTCTATGGGCTTCCAGCAAATATGTCCAGGTGCTGAGGCTTCTTATTTCCTCAGGTCGGAGTGGAATGGCAGCACATGCACAGCTTGAATAAGGTAGGTGTTTACCTCCTTTCCCTTGACCTGGGGGCGTTTCCTCACCATGAAATATTGTATTCCCAGATTCATGGACAGACACACGAGTGAGTGGTCAGAGACCTTGATTTCTGCAGAGCGAAGTGGAGAGAATTGTTAGGTGGCACTCAAGGATTATACCACAAAACACCCACAACCCCTGAGAGTCTCCGCCAGGCCCATCACACTTTGGTATTTTTGGGCCCAGGCCCACTTTCTCTTGGCTGTCAGTTATCCTGAGCCCACTGTGGATCATGTCTCCCCACTGTCTGATTGTCCTACTTACTCTCATCCTCAGACATCATATACAGCAGCTCAAAGTTGTCCACATCCTCATGCTGCAACAAATTTTGGTCCAAGGCCCTGCGGATGAGGCTTGTCACCGTCTCCTGAAAGGTCACCTGTATCAGGGTGGGACAAATGTCATCAGAGAATGGCTTTTAGAAGAGCTACCCAGAAGACTGTGGTCAAACATTCAGGAGAAATCTCAGCTACATATACAAGGGCACAATCTTGTTATCCTGCTACCTGAGTGTGTCCTCCATATACCACCTGGGTTCTTGCAATGTGCTACTAGAACAATCCTGGTACAAATATCTGCCTGTACCTGCCATCTCCCCTCCCCCTGGGGAGCCACATTCCACTCATGTCAAAGGACCAAACTGCCTATGCACAGACACACTCTCATCTCACTGAGATGAGAGCAATGGGCCAGGGATCTGCGCACCAAGTGTGATCTGGGATGCAGGCTGCCTTTGTGGGTGCAAGAGGCAGATGCACTGAAAATTTGGGTCCTGACTGCCATGACACAAAACAGACTCAGATACAAGAGTGTGCACTTGAGTGCTTCATGATAGCTTTGAGAGGCCCTGGCCTCTGGAAGCTCGGGGCGGGTCTGGTTGTCATGATGTACTTGACTCAGCACTGGCAGTCACTGAACATGTCTCCTCTGCAGCTGGACACCTTCAGCATTAGTGTGTCTACTGCACATCCATAGAAATTCTGCCAAGAACCCCTTTAGCTCCGTATTTACCTACATGCAAAGCCTAACATTCCGAAGCTTTGGCATGACCCCCCAGGTGATCCCGACCCCAAATTCCTACACCTAGTCATGCTAAGGAGGTTCTCTTCCCTGCCACCAGGAACACATCCCCTCCTACACATGTGACAAGTCACTGCCACCTCCTCTGCTCCAACTTCACTCATTGAGAATACCAAGTTCTAGGCACTGCAGCCTGCACCCTGGACATATCTCTGCCTTCATCTGTCCACAGCACTTCCGTCTGCACTTCTGGCCTGCAAAACCCACAATACACAGGCCCACTCACCACTGAAGCTGGGCATGCTGATGCTCTCCCTCCTCAGGTCAAGCCCTTAAGACGGACCTCTCTCTTCTTTATTTCCCACCATAGCCCTGGGGTTGGCTGTGTCTCCTGCCTTCCACTGTGTGGACACCCAGGAGGCAGCCCTGCTGTCGGGCTTACCGGGATGCGCTTTGTCTCCCTCAGGCTCTGTCCCTCTAGGAGGACGTGAACAACGCGGCTGTCTTCCACCTGCTCGCTGGAGTGAAGCAGTGAGGAGCTGCTACTCACAGCTGCTGGGGTCCTGGATGCCACTGCCACAGAAGGTTCCAAGAACTGTGGGGGATGACAACATCAGCAAAGCCCAGCAACTGCACCCCACCCAGCCTGGCAGTTGGCTCTGTGGGCATTCTACAACATCCATCCAGAACCTGAGGTTCTTGTCCCCTTGGAGGATGTGGAGTGGCACCAGGAGTAAAGACTGAAGAAGGTGGCTGTTTTGGGAACAAGAGATCCAGCACCTGCTGGGTGGGGATGAAATCCCAGGAGATTAACCCCATGTTGCTGCTGAAATGTAGGTTCCTCCCACAAATGACAGGCAGGAGCTCATTCCTAAGCTGGTCCTGCCTGTAAGGTTCAAGGCTCTGAACCCTGAAGGGCTCCTCCGTGTTCTGATCATTTTCACCCTGGGTTGGGACCAAGAATGGTGGGTTCAAAATGGAAATGGTGACAAACAGAAAAATGACTTGTGCCAATACACTAGAGTCAAAGCACAATGGGACAGTTCCCATCAGTACAAACACACACACACACACACACACACACACACACACACACACACACACAGAGTCAGAATAGGAGTCCTGGGCCATTCATCAGGGATCAGACTAGAGGGCCTGCTGGGCTCACCTGCCCTGTGCTACTCACTGTTACTCTTGAGCTCCTCTGCGACAATCGCCAGAGGCTCTGGCGTCTAAGATGAAGCCTCACCCAGTGTATCCACAAAAGGGCTAGTTGGCCCCCCTGAGATTCCTGGGAGCCTGAGGCTCGGCATTGTCTGCAACCACAGGAGAACATCCTTCTCCCTCCAGTGGCTCCAACCAAGTGAGCTCGGATGGCTTGGTCAGTGAAGTGGGTGCCTGGATACCAGGGTTCCATGTTCTGTTTGATCCATTGTCAAGGCAATGATGTCATTTCCTGTGCCCATACCTGAGCCTCTTTTCACATAAGACCACTTTCAACAGCCCTATGGGCTGCCGATTTCTCCTCCATGCCTACCCATCTCAGGTGCGCAGGTGTTCACCAACAACTACCCAAATATCCCCACCAGCATCTGCCCTGCTTGGTGCCACTAGAGTTCCAGCTTGGAGCCTTCAAAAATGCATTCACAACCAGTCCTTCCCTCTCAGCAGCTTTTGGACCCTGGTCCCATCATTGTGCAACTCATGGTGTGCCCAGTCTTTTCTGGAAAGTAGGGTAGCATCTAATCTCTAGGGTTTATTGTGTCTATTGGCCCATAACACCCTCTGTTCTCTCTGAAACCAGAGATGGGACTCACAGGTGGCTAAAGCACAAATGTAGAGATGGGATAATCACAAGAAAGGGAGAGACAAAGAATGCACCCTAACTCAATCAGGCCTGTGTCCCACACAGGGACATGGCCAATGTCCGTCCCATCGTGGCTGCAGTTCCCTCTCTACACCATGGCAAGTTGGAGGGGACTGAGATGCAGAGGCTGCTCCCCTCTGCCATACAACTTCCCAAGGCTTCTCCTAAGATTTCAAAAGGGCCAAGTGTGTCTAGTGTTGGGGTCTCACAGAGACTCCGAGGTACCACAGCATCCTGCTGCCCAGAACCGGTTCACCCCTCACCTCAAGGGGGCTCAGCCTCTGGATTCATGGGAATTGAAGTGGGTACAGGTGATGGGATATCACCTCCAAGACTGAGTTATGCCAAGTCCATGACCCCTGTCTGCATCCCTGTCTCCAGCACCACTCCCCCCTCTCTCTTTCCTCCTCAGAGCAAACAAATCCACTTAGCAAGTGTGTCCTGTGATAAAGACATGACGGTCACCCATCCTCTCATTACAAAAACACTGAGGCTCAGCCAACATGGATCCTACAGGGAACACAGGCATAAACTCAGACTCCGATCCTCCCAGCCGAGCCTCAGTGGAGCCTGGACTCCCAGCCTCCTGAGTCAAGGAAACAGAGGTTCCTAGCCGAGCCACCTTGGATGCAGCCGCACACAAACTGAACTCATCAATGCCCCTTGCTCTCAGTTGTGAGTAAGAGGGGAAGTGGTGTTTCACAACCCTGGACATCAAGTGCAGTCTCCAGGCTTTGGGGTGTGCCCTGGCCTCTGTCTATCTGCCCAGGCTCTCCAACCCACACTGGCCTCTTACCCAACCTCCTCCTAGGGCCAAACTCAATCCTGCCTCTCAATTTCTGCTGCCTTCCCCAACACACTGCTCCCCAAAATGAGCAGGGCTGGCTCTCGGTTATCATGCTGGTGCCAGCAGCAATGCCACCCCACTGACATAATTCTGAGTCCCAACCTAGGCACTCCAGCTGTCTTTGCCACACCTGGCCTGTTTGGGCTCTGGCTCTTGCTCTTTTCTTTCATGTGCATGTGTTTTGAGGTTTTGAGTTTCTCCCACTGCAGAACTGCAGCTGTGGCAGGGTAGAGCTCATGAGGGTGACATTCTGAGCCACATCCAATCCCATCAGGACTGTTCACTGGGGTGACTGCTGGAACACAGTGATGAGTGAACACATGGGAGGTGGTTGGACCCACCTTGCCTCTGGGTGGCTTCCTTTCAGGACAGGAATGTAGGCATGGGAGCCCCTGGCGTGGGATGCTTTGCACAAGGCGTGACCATGGGCTCTCTTTCCTGGCAAAAATGGCTCCACTCAGCATGGAGAGCACTGTCATTCCTGGTGGCTAACAACAGCCCTGGACCCCAGAAAGGAACCCACACTCAAGATTAACGTCTGAGTGTGCGTGTCCTCGAGGAAATGAGGTCTCCTGATCCCAGGTGCAAAGGGGTAAGTCCTCTAACTCCAGGGGCCATGAAGGGACATCTGAGTTTCCCTTGTCCTTCTTTCCCTCTCTAACTAACCACAGTTAGGACCCTGGCCTCATTCCCCAGTGAGGATCATTAGGCTCCATAAAGGACAGTCTCTAAGATGCTCAGTGGACCAACACCCTCTGCACAACCCATAACCCTATTCACCCAAGAGGCAAGAGGATTTCTATTCAGGAAAACCAGGAAAGGGAGAGCCTTTCTCAAGGACACAAGGACATTAGTGAGTGAGGGAGTGATTAATGGATGGAGAACTATTTCCAACACCAACTTCCAGGAGCATATATGGCCCCCTGGAGAATTCTGCAGTGTGTTGGTGATTAAGGAGAACGTGTGAATTCAGGGGTCACTAGGTCCTCTCAGCCATAAGGAGGGAAACTGCCATAAAGGAACTAGGACAAGGGTGCGAGGAATGCTCACTGGTGGCAGATCGGAAGGAAGGAAAGTGTACTCATTAGAAAAGTGTCGCCTGAAAATTCTTAGCCAGCCAAAAGCCGTGCGAACTTGTGTGGGAAAAGAGTCTTTGCACAGTGATGAAGCTAAGAGCTCACATGATGGAACACAGCATCAACTGGGACCAAATCCAATATCTGATATTCTTGTAGGAAGAGGAGAGTCTGGACCCAGATACCAGGGAGACTGGGGGATACCGGATATGTGAGGTTGGAGCCAGGGCGGGATGCCCATATGGGAACCGCAGAACGTGGGCAGCAATAGGAGAGTGGGCAAGGGCTGGGAGAGTTGGGGAGACAGTCCCCTTGAAACCTGGGAGGGGTTATGGCACTGGGACAGCCCAACACCTACTGTGTTGAGCCTCTGGAGCTCAACGGAAGACACTTCCTCTGTTGTCGGCCACCCAGTTAACAGAGTTTGGTTGCAGCAGCCTAGGACCCAGCTGAAGGTCTGAGCATGTTGGCCATGCAGGTTGGATCTGGACCACAGACACCCTCATCAGAGATTGTAGGGTCTCAGCCCTGAGGCAAGACAGGCACTAAGTCAGGCCAGGTGGGGAAACGGATAGGCACACACTCTGGGGGCTGGTGCCTGTGTTACTGGGAGCACTTCTGATCGCAATTCCCTGATCTGCTGCCAACACAGGCTACAGAGGAGCGTACAGAAACACAGACCACGGATCTGCCCCACTCAGTGGGCCCAGGCCAACACCACACCCAGCAGCCTCGTGCCATACCCAATGAGTCTCGGAGCGGCCCCCTCTTCCCATCCTGAGAGCTCTTCCCTTCCTCATGTGCCAATAGCTCCCTACTGTCACTGGCAATATCTACTCTGTGAGATGTCAACATCCGTGGGTACTGTTCTCT
Source organism: Urocitellus parryii (assembly GCF_045843805.1). Taxonomy (NCBI): domain Eukaryota; kingdom Metazoa; phylum Chordata; class Mammalia; order Rodentia; family Sciuridae; genus Urocitellus; species Urocitellus parryii. The sequence continues at coordinate 45,472,771 of NC_135548.1, forward strand.
CATCCCAGGACAGTGTGGTCCCACACACCCTGGTGAAATGGGCCACCTGGAGGCTGGACCTGGAGGTTGTTGAGGCTGAATGGCAGCGGTGGTCCTCTGGCACTTAATATTATTTAAGTTAAAAAAAAACAAAAACAAAAACAAAAAACGGGTCTTGGTGCTCGAAAATATTTGATTTGCATATTCTCATCCCGTAACCCCAATATTTTCATTATTTCCTCACATATGAAATCTTACTAGCATAAAGGTAATTTCGTATTAAACAAAGTGGATTGAAATAACATTGGTAAAAATAATCAATCACCATACTTTCAATTTTTGTTCTGCTTTCCTATTAGAAACCACTTGGTTACAAGAGAACAGAGGACAGACTCATGGAAATGCTTGAAATGACAAGAAGCTCCCACTCAAGCTCAGCATTCAGTCCTGGACAGGGTAAGACCAGGCCACTTTGACATCTGTGCCAAAGAGTCTACCAGACAGAATCCTCTGACTGATCCCTGACTGAGCCATAGGAACTGGCTAGAAAAGCCTTCACATCCTCAATACATTCTTCACGTCAGAATACTTGACAACCATTGATATCCATCTCTCGTTAACTTGCTCCCCAGCCAACCATTCTTCAACAAATTCAAAGGAGTAACTCATGCAAGCACACAGAAAGGGGTGTTCACTACACACATCCATGTGCGAAAAAGACAACTGGTATTTCTTGTTTGGGCTATTTCAAATGAAATCCCTTCTGCATGACCTCCACAAACCAAAGGAAAATATTTGTGAAATTCCCACGTAGAAGACAAGATACACTTGCCAAGGAGGCAGTGGCAAGAATTTTGACACTCCAAATGTAGAGTGTGTGTTTAGGAAGCAGTCACAGTTTCCATGAGAGAGTCCCATGAAATCAATTAGGAAGATCCATGCTCTAGCCCTACCATGCAAGTGATGTGACTTGAAAGAGTCACTTAGTCTTAGTAACCATCATCACTAACAACTAAGTCAATGAATAAAGGTCCTCAGGTGCCAAGCTACAAAATGTGGGATGAGCATGGATGAGGATGGGTGGGAGAAGTCTCCAACTCTAACACAATTAGGGAAGGATGTGCTGACCTCAAGTGGCTGGGGGGCTGGGATCCTGCCACAGAGGGGGATTCCAAACCTCACATCCCCTGACCCAGGCCAGAAGACCAGGTAGAGTCCAAGGACCCTGGGGTGGCCCAATGGCAATAAAGGTCAAAAGGAACTAGGGATCTGCCTGGTCCCTCAATCCCCTACTCTGAGCAGGGCTGCATGACGAGGCCAGAGGCCATCCACAGCAATCTGCCTTTACAGGAAAACAGGGACTGCAGGCTGCCTCTGGCTCACTGAATCAGGGTGGTGTTTTCATAAAGCAAGACCACTTCCTCACATTTGACCAGCAGCTCATGTGTTGACAGCACAATGACTGACTACTTTCTGGAAAGTAGGGTAGCATCTAATCTCTAGGGTTTATTGTGTCTATTGGCCCATAACACCCTCTGTTCTCTCTGAAACCAGAGATGGGACTCACAGGTGGCTAAAGCACAAATGTAGAGATGGGATAATCACAAGAAAGGGAGAGACAAAGAATGCACCCTAACTCAATCAGGCCTGTGTCCCACACAGGGACATGGCCAATGTCCGTCCCATCGTGGCTGCAGTTCCCTCTCTACACCATGGCAAGTTGGAGGGGACTGAGATGCAGAGGCTGCTCCCCTCTGCCATACAACTTCCCAAGGCTTCTCCTAAGATTTCAAAAGGGCCAAGTGTGTCTAGTGTTGGGGTCTCACAGAGACTCCGAGGTACCACAGCATCCTGCTGCCCAGAACCGGTTCACCCCTCACCTCAAGGGGGCTCAGCCTCTGGATTCATGGGAATTGAAGTGGGTACAGGTGATGGGATATCACCTCCAAGACTGAGTTATGCCAAGTCCATGACCCCTGTCTGCATCCCTGTCTCCAGCACCACTCCCCCCTCTCTCTTTCCTCCTCAGAGCAAACAAATCCATTTAGCAAGTGTGTCCTGTGATAAAGACATGACGGTCACCCATCCTCTCATTACAAAAACACTGAGGCTCAGCCAACATGGATCCTACAGGGAACACAGGCATAAACTCAGACTCCAATCCTCCCAGCCGAGCCTCAGTGGAGCCTGGACTCCCAGCCTCCTGAGTCAAGGAAACAGAGGTTCCTAGCCGAGCCACCTTGGATGCAGCTGCACACAAACTGAACTCATCAATGCCCCTTGCTCTCAGTTGTGAGTAAGAGGGGAAGTGGTGTTTCACAACCCTGGACATCAAGTGCAGTCTCCAGGCTTTGGGGTGTGCCCTGGCCTCTGTCTATCTGCCCAGGCTCTCCAACCCACACTGGCCTCTTACCCAACCTCCTCCTAGGGCCAAACTCAATCCTGCCTCTCAATTTCTGCTGCCTTCCCCAACACACTGCTCTCCAAAATGAGCAGGGCTGGCTCTCGGTTATCATGCTGGTGCCAGCAGCAATGCCACCCCACTGACATAATTCTGAGTCCCAACCTAGGCACTCCAGCTGTCTTTGCCACACCTGGCCTGTTTGGGCTCTGGCTCTTGCTCTTTTCTTTCATGTGCATGTGTTTTGAGGTTTTGAGTTTCTCCCACTGCAGAACTGCAGCTGTGGCAGGGTAGAGCTCATGAGGGTGACATTCTGAGCCACATCCAATCCCATCAGGACTGTTCACTGGGGTGACTGCTGGAACACAGTGATGAGTGAACACATGGGAGGTGGTTGGACCCACCTTGCCTCTGAGTGGCTTCCTTTCAGGACAGGAATGTAGGCATGGGAGCCCCTGGCGTGGGATGCTTTGCACAAGGCGTGACCATGGGCTCTCTTTCCTGGCAAAAATGGCTCCACTCAGCATGGAGAGCACTGTCATTCCTGGTGGCTAACAACAGCCCTGGACCCCAGAAAGGAACCCACACTCAAGATTAACGTCTGAGTGTGCGTGTCCTCGAGGAAATGAGGTCTCCTGATCCCAGGTGCAAAGGGGTAAGTCCTCTAACTCCAGGGGCCATGAAGGGACATCTGAGTTTCCCTCGTCCTTCTTTCCCTCTCTAACTAACCACAGTTAGGACCCTGGCCTCATTCCCCAGTGAGGATCATTAGGCTCCATAAAGGACAGTCTCTAAGATGCTCAGTGGACCAACACCCTCTGCACAACCCATAACCCTATTCACCCAAGAGGCAAGAGGATTTCTATTCAGGAAAACCAGGAAAGGGAGAGCCTTTCTCAAGGACACAAGGACATTAGTGAGTGAGGGAGTGATTAATGGATGGAGAACTATTTCCAACACCAACTTCCAGGAGCATATATGGCCCCCTGGAGAATTCTGCAGTGTGTTGGTGATTAAGGAGAACGTGTGAATTCAGGGGTCACTAGGTCCTCTCAGCCATAAGGAGGGAAACTGCCATAAAGGAACTAGGACAAGGGTGCGAGGAATGCTCACTGGTGGGAGATCGGAAGGAAGGAAAGTGTACTCATTAGAAAAGTGTCGCCTGAAAATTCTTAGCCAGCCAAAAGTCGTGCGAACTTGTGTGGGAAAAGAGTCTTTGCACAGTGATGAAGCTAAGAGCTCACATGATGGAACACAGCATCAACTGGGAAAAAATCCAATATCTGATATTCTTGTAGGAAGAGGAGAGTCTGGACCCAGATACCCGGGAGACTGGGGGATACCGGATATGTGAGGTTGGAGCCAGGGCGGGATGCCCATATGGGAACCACAGATCGTGGGCAGCAATAGGAGAGTGGGCAAGGGCTGGGAGAGTTGGGGAGACAGTCCTCTTGAAACCTGGGAGGGGTTATGGCACTGGGACAGCCCAACACCTACTGTGTTGAGCCTCTGGAGCTCAACGGAAGACACTTCCTCTGTTGTCGGCCACCCAGTTAACAGAGTTTGGTTGCAGCAGCCTAGGACCCAGCTGAAGGTCTGAGCATGTTGGCCATGCAGGTTGGATCTGGACCACAGACACCCTCATCAGAGATTGTAGGGTCTCAGCCCTGAGGCAAGACAGGCACTAAGTCAGGCCAGGTGGGGAAACGGATAGGCACACACTCTGGGGGCTGGTGCCTGTGTTACTGGGAGCACTTCTGATCGCAATTCCCTGATCTGCTGCCAACACAGGCTACAGAGGAGCGTACAGAAACACAGACCACGGATCTGCCCCACTCAGTGGGCCCAGGCCAACACCACACCCAGCAGCCTCGTGCCATACTCAATGAGTCTCGAAGCGGCCCCCTCTTCCCATCCTGAGAGCTCTTCCCTTCCTCATGTGCCAATAGCTCCCTACTGTCACTGGCAATATCTACTCTGTGAGATGTCAACATCCGTGGGTACTGTTCTCTCATCCCAGGACAGTGTGGTCCCACACACCCTGGTGAAATGGGCCACCTGGAGGCTGGACCTGGAGGTTGTTGAGGCTGTATGGCAGCGGTGGTACTCTGGCACTTAATATTATTTAAGTTAAAAAAAAAAAAAAAAACAAAAAACAAAAAACGGGTCTTGGTGCTCAAAAATGTTTGATTTGCATATTCTCATCCCCTAACCCCAATATTTTCATTATTTCCTCACATATGAAATCTTACTAGCATAAAGGTAATTTCGTATTAAACAAAGTGGATTGAAATAACATTGGTAAAAATAATCAATCACCATACTTTCAATTTTTGTTCTGCTTTCCTATTAGAAACCACTTGGATACAAGAGAACAGAGGACAGACTCATGGAAATGCTTGAAATGACAAGAAGCTCCCACTCAAGCTCAGCATTCAGTCCTGGACAGGGTAAGACCAGGCCACTTTGACATCTGTGCCAAAGAGTCTACCAGACAGAATCCTCTGACTGATCCCTGACTGAGCCATAGGAACTGGCTAGAAAAGCCTTCACATCCTCAATACATTCTTCACGTCAGAATACTTGACAACCATTGATATCCATCTCTCGTTAACTTGCTCCCCAGCCAACCATTCTTCAACAAATTCAAAGGAGTAACTCATGCAAGCACACAGAAAGGGGTGTTCACTACACACATCCATGTGCGAAAAAGACAACTGGTATTTCTTGTTTGGGCTATTTCAAATGAAATCCCTTCTGCATGACCTCCACAAACCAAAGGAAAATATTTGTGAAATTCCCACGTAGAAGACAAGATACACTTGCCAAGGAGGCAGTGGCAAGAATTTTGACACTCCAAATGTAGAGTGTGTGTTTAGGAAGCAGTCACAGTTTCCATGAGAGAGTCCCATGAAATCAATTAGGAAGATCCATGCTCTAGCCCTACCATGCAAGTGATGTGACTTGAAAGAGTCACTTAGTCTTAGTAACCATCATCACTAACAACTAAGTCAATGAATAAAGGTCCTCAGGTGCCAAGCTACAAAATGTGGGATGAGCATGGATGAGGATGGGTGGGAGAAGTCTCCAACTCTAACACAATTAGGGAAGGATGTGCTGACCTCAAGTGGCTGGGGGGCTGGGATCCTGCCACAGAGGGGGATTCCAAACCTCACATCCCCTGACCCAGGCCAGAAGACCAGGTAGAGTCCAAGGACCCTGGGGTGGCCCAATGGCAATAAAGGTCAAAAGGAACTAGGGATCTGCCTGGTCCCTCAATCCCCTACTCTGAGCAGGGCTGCATGACGAGGCCAGAGGCCATCCACAGCAATCTGCCTTTACAGGAAAACAGGGACTGCAGGCTGCCTCTGGCTCACTGAATCAGGGTGGTGTTTTCATAAAGCAAGACCACTTCCTCACATTTGACCAGCAGCTCATGTGTTGACAGCACAATGACTGACTTGACTCAGGCCCTGATGAATGAAATAGAAAATTCATAGCAAACCCATCTTTAGCTCTTCCACATCATCAGGGGCTCTGATTCAATTCCGTCCAGAAAGGTGTCTGAAATGATTTCTAAACATGCTGGGGACTCACCTCTGTGTGGAACTTTTCAGGAAAAAGGGGATCAAATCTCATGAAGCAACTCTTCTCTCTTCTAGCCCATGGGGAATGCAAGGAACCTGCATGATACCAGAGGCTCACTTCTCTCTTCTCATGTCTTCTGGAAAGGATTCGTTAATGCTTCCTGCAAGGTGAAGCAGAAGCCTGCATCCCCAGCTGCACAGAAGTGTTTTAGGGCAGTGTCTCCCTTAAAACCCAAAAATAAAAAAAACAGGTCATTCAACAGGCACATGGATTCGAGTACATGTTCAATGATCCCTCCTCCCTGGAGCCTTCCACATGCCCATCTTCCACATTCACAGAGCAATGCTTGGCCATTCTCAAGACCAGGAGACCATGATGCTCCTCACCAGGAAGTCAATAAGGAACATGAAGAGAGCAGCATGGATTGCAGAAGGTGGCACATCAAGGATCTTCAGCTCTGCTGCTAGAACACAAGAGCTTAACTTCAGTATTGACTTTTTGCCAACTACCAAGTACGATAGCAGTGTCAAGCCCAATATGCAGATATGCAAGTAGTAGGTGACACCCCGCATCCATTCACAAAAGTGGGCAACATCTACATCAGAACAAGGAAGTATCTTACCCTTACTCATAAAAATCATCAGAAACAAAATAAAATGGATGCAAGACTTCTCATTTCACTATTAGGTAGCTGTTGGAATTCCCTATTAAATAATACCTCCTCCAAAATAAAAAGTATCTCAGACATGTGTCAACTATTCAATGGATGACATTTTAAAAACTATGGACTTTACTTAATATTTATGTATGCTATATCCCTGCCTAAGGCTCTATGAGAAAGGAGCACATAGAATTGGATTTTTGAAAATCTCACATTTGCTGATAAATATTACTGCTGATCTCAGGCATGGCGAAGTGAAAAGTGGGACTTTGGATATTCCAAGAATGCTATGTTGTGGGATTGGTGTCCCTGATTCATACATAGCATATGGTTTCTATGAAATCCAGTGAGGGAGCAGGAGTAACGAAGCTGATTGCACAGATGACCTCAGGGAATACTGACAGATAGGCCAAATGAAAAATATGTTCCAGCTAACCATTGGTATTTGGGCTTCTGATCCCAGTCCTGTTTTTAAAAAAGGTGCAGACAGGCAGTGTTCATTAAAAACTGTCTACCATGTAAAAGTGGGTAATTTAAATGGCATCTAGTTACACATCTGATAGAATGGTCTGGCAACATATGAATTTCATTCTAACAACAACAACAACAACAAAACATAGAAAATGAGACATAAAGATAAAACCTTGTCTTCACCAGGATGCCTAAAAATAGGTTTTATTTGGCTCATGCAAATAAATATCTTTCAATAGAATTTCTGATTTCTGAATGAATCCATTCAACTTCATACTGCACAGATCACAAGGTTTTCTTTACAGAATATTCTCTTCTTCTTCTTAAAGCCTCACATAGAAAATGTCTCACAGGACATAGGAGGGCTAAAGTTTGAAGGCATCTAATTGTACTCTAAAACAATTATGAACCTATTCTATCCATTATTAATAAATATCACCACTTTACCACTTGAACCAAATCACAGAAAATTGGAAACAGATGATCATTGGCTTTGATACCTTTACTTCTGTTTCATTACTCAGAGTCGATCAACTCTATACTTCAAGTGACACAGATTTATTACAGAATGCCTAAGATCCTAAGGATCTATTTTAGCTCAGCCCATGGTATTGCTTCATTATTTTATTATTTTGTAAGTAATAAAATATAACTTCATGTTGGATGATATATTCAAGCCATGAATATATCATCCAACATTGTTCTTCCCAAAATATTAGCCCAATTTCTGTGCGCGCTCACTTACTGTTCAGGAATTTTACTAATTGTTTGAAGGTTCTAGAGGACCTGTTAGACTCCTAATGGACAAACCATACAACATACTCCAGAGAACGGACGAGTGCCATAAGAAGAAAATAAGGTCAGCCTACAGCAATGGGCAGCTGCCTGCCCTCGGCTGGGAGGAGCCCTGGCCATGGCACCAGGGCTGCTGGGCAGCAGAAGCCTCCACAGCCCTGCAGGGAGCCTGGAGCACAGCTCTGCCTAACCATGCTCAGCCCTGGAAAGATGCACATGAGTTCCCATCACAGGCTCGAGTGTGACAGTCACAGGTGCATGCCTCTCATGCCAGCCACCAGGGAGGCTGAGGCAAGAGGAACGTTTGAGGTCAGCCTTGGCAACTTAGACCCCGAGGCAAAGGGGAAATACTTTTACAGGGGTCTCTGAGGGTGTAGCTCAGGTAGGTCACTTGCCTCACAGGCTCAAGGCCCTGGGTTCAATCCCAAGAACCCACGTACACACAAAAAGTGAACTTGGAATATTGTTTAAAATGATGGGTCAGGTACACACAAGGACTTCAATATGACCTCTCAGAGGAGCTCAATTTGAGATCAGACTGAACAAAAGACCACCTGGACCATTGACTCAGTGTCTGAAACCCTCTGTGAGCATGGGAAGCACTGCTGGCAAGACACCAGAGGGCCAAAGCACTTGTGCCCCCTGCAGGGGCGTCTCTTGTCTACCGCCAAAGACTGTTCCCCTCCTGGGGCAGCTGAGAGCAAGCTGGGCCTTGGAGCAAGGACTAGTGCTTTAGATATAGACTATGCAAGCAAGGGGCAATGTCTTTAATAAAACTAAAATTAAAAAGTCACATTGAAAAAATTTTAAAAAGAAGAAAATAAGGTCAAGTAGAGGAAGCCCATTTTCACAGGAAAAAATCCCCCAGTGAAAAGCATCAGAATAGATACCAAGAAAAATACCAACAAAAACAGTGTGCTCCCACTATGTATCTACTCAACATGCAAAAGTTAGAAAGCTAGATAATACAATCCTGGCCACAGGTAGAGCTATGCAGAAGAGCCACCTGGCAGTGCTTAGTCAAAGAAGTAAACATGCACACTTTGACCTAGAAATTCCACCTGTGTGTAAACCAGGCGGTGCTTAAGCAGTTTCACAAGGGGACATGCACAGGGAAATTTATCCTCAGGTTCTTATAGAGTTGTCTGTGCTTACAGGGAGTTGATGGTTGTCAAGATGCCCACAGCTGCGAAAGTCAAAAGCTAAAAAAATAATAGATGCCAACCTGGATATATTAATAATCCCGTATCTATGATCACCTTCATAAGGTAGCTTCCCAACTTCTGTGTGGAAGTGTGTTTCTCCTTGGCCCTTACACTGTTGTGGAGACCACTAGGAGTTCAGCTTTGTGCAGGATCATCTGACCTGGACTTTTGGCAAGACCTGTACAGCCCTCACACATGCTCAGATGCTACAGGACTCTTCAGACCAGTCCAGACAACAGTAGGCATCCATTCATTGTCTGCACTCTACAGATTCCTAGATGCACGACATTCATTACCATCATATGCAGAATTTTCATCAAAAACTAATATATATATCATTCCAATCTGAATCAAGAAAATCGGAAATATCCCCAAATCCAAAGAGTGGATCCCCATTGTGATGCTACAAGTTGAAAATTCCACAGCTGACCTCATGGGATGGTTCACAGTCAAAAGACAGCTGCATGAAAAATATTACATGACCTTCCTGCTATGTGAAAAGTGGCATGTGAAGTACACATGCATGTCTTCCTCAGACATGGGTTCATTTGCAAGACACCTTGTGCAATTGAAAATACTCCAAAAGGGGAGAAATCAGAACCATGTCTCCAAAGTATTTCAGCAGAGACCAACTCCATCTGTCTATCTATCTCTCAGTGAGTGTGTGTGCTCTTGTGTGTGTTTGTGTGTCTTTGTTTGTGTTTGTACCATCATAGCTGATACTTCATTGCCCCCATTGGAAAACTGACTCAGATAATGCCATCTGCCAAACTCCTAAAAACCAAAGTTCTTGCTGATAGAATGAAGCATTCCTTCCTGTTGGTTTGGATGTGTCCTTTAGGAATCACTGCTACATTTAGTATACTCAAATCATCACAGTAGATCAGGTAACAAAAACATATATATTTTAAAATAATAATAATATATTAATGGAAACAACAAATACAGGATAGAGTAACAACTGTGTTAGTAAACAAGGTCAAGGACAATGGCAAACTATAGATTCAAACTTTGAAGAAAATAGTAATCAATGTAAATATTCCTGGGCTGCCTCAGCCCCGCCCAGGCACACAGCAACAGAATGGTTTTGCAAGCATCCTCAGGAGGGCAGGAGCCTTCTTTGCAGGACGAGAGGGAGGTTGAGGCTCGATCCACCCATCATTCTTTTGGGAGAGGCTCCTTTTCCTCAGCACAAAGTTGGATTTTTTGTGAGGATTCTTGGCATAAAATACGTTGGCCTCTGCTGGAATCCTCAGCTCTGGGGAGAGAGGGGTGTACAAAAAGAAGGTGGCACTCAGGAGGTGCTCCCTAGGACACGCCAACATCTGAGAGCCTGTGCCAGAAAAGGCCAGAGCCACACACCTGAGAGCTCTCCAATTCAGCACCAATACCAACAAAGACAGCCTCCACAGTCCTCCCTGAGGAAGAACTAGGCAGAGCACTTCAACAGACCTAATGTCTGTTCCTACCGAAGGCTTTGGACTCCAGAATATCTCAGGTCCTCTTGCATCTGCCAAAGCACACCACTAGGGTTTGCATCTGAAATCTCCCACAAAAGGCTCCTGTGCCGAAGATTCAGTCCCCACATGAGCCATCTTCATAGGTGGGTTTGGAGGGAAGCATTGGATGGTGAGTGCTCTGATGTCAACATGAAATTCTCATTCAAGATGAATACACTACTGGGGGGTGGGAGGGACTGGAAGAAAGGTTGAGCATGGTTGGAGTAAGACCTAAACAGGGTTGTGCCCTGGGCAACAGTACCTTGTTCCTGTTGGCTCCACTGAATCCTCATTCTCCAAGGAGAGGTCCTCCCTCTCCATCTTTCTCTCTCTCCCTCTCTGCCAGCCTCGTTCTCTCTCTCCCAGTCTATGCCTTTGTGGCAAGGGCTGAGGAGCTCTCCACTGCCACACACTAGAGCTTTATGGACAGCCTCAGTGCACAACCAAAGAGAAAGCTATGAAACCCAGAGAAAAAAGGCCTAGGATTCCTCCTCTGAGTTATTTTCCTCAAGTATGGCCACAGTGAGGACAGGCTGACCAGCGCGGATACCACGTTAGAGCCATGCTTCTGCGTTGTTGGAGCCTGCCTCCATGTGAACCAGGCTTCTGAGAATGGAGGCCACATTCCAAATACTGCCCTACTGAGAACAATGGTTCCAAAGACCAGCAAAGGGACTGCTTCCCTCCAACATGGTGTATGGCCCAGTGGTGCCATGACCCCGAGTGGGGGAATACAACAGCCGCTTCTCCTTCCTCTGAACATGTGTTTCCTGTCGCCCTCCTCTAACCTAGAGCCTGTTCTCCATCCCTTCTGGGTTGGATGTGGAGATCTCTGCTATGAATTTCTTAGGCTACCAAGGCCCCAGACAGACTTCCTCTTCCATAGACTCTACTAACCTAACAGTAGGTTAAGATAGGAGACAAGTGATCCTAGAACTCATAGGGATGGTGGTCTTCAGGGTACATAGGCTGGGATAATGGCTGCTGTGGTGTTTGGCTCACAAAAACCAACCAACCAACCAACGAAAAAGCGCTGGCATCATTATCAGATGAGCTCTGTGGCTACGTGCTCAGGAAGCCCTCATCTGACTTTAGTTAGGGATCACAACCTGGCTATTGTGATCACTCCTTGCCTAGTGGACTCAGGTGCGTAAGACCATGGAATTTATGCAAAAACAGATGATTCAGGCTGTCTCCCAGGCTGTGTTTTCTTCCCAATTTCATCCTGTTACTGCTTGCTAGAATCCTGGCAATGCTCTGCCCAGGCAGTGGTTTTTTGGTCACACAGAAGGCTTTTAATAGTACTGCTTCAGTCCACAAAATGCCAGTTCCCTCTTTAGCCCATGCATTCCCATGTTCCTTTGAAACCACTCCTATCCCAGACCATGAAAACATACTGCTCCTGGAGAGAGGCTTTCCTCCTCACTCCTCAAAGATGTCAGCTTTGGATGCCTGTTCATGTCCAGGGGAGGGCACCTGGTGGGGAGCCGCAATATCCACCGGGGTATACCATTGGACCTCAAGACCTTCCACCAGCAGAAGTGCAGTTGGCTTTGTGCACGAACCCAACACACCTGTTGGAGTGTTCTTGGGGGTCAGAGACTACTCTTTGTTGCTAAGAGTTGACCTGAGTCCACATCCTGACCCTTGCTCTCTGCTATCTGATTGTCTCACTTACTCTGACGGCGAGAGATGATTTGGCCCAGCTCATAATCCTCTGGATTCTCCTCAGTAAGGAAGTGTAGGTCGAGGGCGCTGCGGATGACGACAGGAGCCCTATCGTGGCAGGTCACCTGGAGCAGCATGGGAGACAGGCCTTCAGGAAATGGGCCTTGAAGTGACTACTCAAGGACAGTGGGCAGGGGCATTCTGGAGGCACCTCCACTCTAAATACAAGGGCAACATCCATGACCCTACTACCCGAGGCTGACCTCCTGCTCATCGTGTGGGCTCTTCCCACAGGCTACTAGCCCAATCCTTGTACATAGGACTTCCTGGGCCTGCCATTGCTCTTTGTGGAGCTGCACTCCTCTCGGAGTGAAAGGACCCCACTACCTGCATACAGATGCAATCTCATCCCACAAGTTGGGAGGAATGGGACAATAGCCTCCAAGATCCCAGGTCTGCCCGAGGATGCAGGCGGCATTGGGAATGGCCTAGGCACAAAACCTAGAGGCTTTGGTCTGGATTGCCAGGGCCAAAAACAGACCCAGGAACATGACCACACACAGGAGAGCTGAAAGATAGCCACGAGAGCTCCTGGCCTCCAGAGGCTCAGTGCTGGCTGGGATGTAGGAGGCCACCTCATCCGGCAAGGGTGGTCATTGGGTTACCTGGACATTTAGTGTGCTTGCTCCACATCCATATCGACTCTGCAGAGAGACTCTCTCAGCTCCTTGTTCAAGGAACATGGAGAACCTCACACTGCTGTCCTCCTCCATAGACGTCAGCATCCCATACAAGGGAACCTGCAACCTAGTTCCTGTCCTATTCTCATCTGTCACCCATACCTGTCCCTGCCCTTCTGGACTGCATGCTGCCACCTGACACACAGACTCCCTCAGACATGGCAGTGGACAAGCTGCTGCACTCGCTCATCTCAGCTCCAGCCCTTCACACTGACCTCTCCCTTCTTGATTCCCATCTATCCTCCTGATCATCCAGAAGCTCCAAATTCAAGAGGGCATGAGTAGTCCATGGTATTGGACCAGTGTCTGCTCCCCACCCAGGTGTAAGCACCACGGGACACCCCTGCTCCCAGGCTTACCAGAACACTCTTGGCCATCTCTGGACTTTGTGTTTCTAAGTGGACATGAGTTAAGCAGGTGTCTCCCACCTGCTTGTGGGAAAGCGGCCTGGAGGACTTGCAGGTTGATTCTGAGAACTGTGGGGGATGGAACATCAGCAAACCCAGAAACAGAAAGCCACCCCAGACTGTCAGTTGGCTCTATGGGCTTCCAGCAAATATGTCCAGGTGCTGAGGCTTCTTATTTCCTCAGGTCGGAGTGGAATGGCAGCACATGCACAGCTTGAATAAGGTAGGTGTTTACCTCCTTTCCCTTGACCTGGGGGCGTTTCCTCACCATGAAAGATTGTATTCCCAGATTCATGGACAGACACACGAGTGAGTGGTCAGAGACCTTGATTTCTGCAGAGCGAAGTGGAGAGAATTGTTAGGTGGCACTCAAGGATTATACCACAAAACACCCACAACCCCTGAGAGTCTCCGCCAGGCCCATCACACTTTGGTATTTTGGGGCCAAGGCCCACTTTCTCTTGGCTGTCAGTTATCCTGAGCCCACTGTGGATCATGTCTCCCCACTGTCTGATTGTCCTACTTACTCTCATCCTCAGACATCATATACAGCAGCTCAAAGTTGTCCACATCCTCATGCTGCAACAAATTTTGGTCCAAGGCCCTGCGGATGAGGCTTGTCACCGTCTCCTGAAAGGTCACCTGGATCAGGGTGGGACAAATGTCATCAGAGAATGGCTTTTAGAAGAGCTACCCAGAAGACTGTGGTCAAACATTCAGGAGAAATCTCAGCTACATATACAAGGGCACAATCTTGTTATCCTGCTACCTGAGTGTGTCCTCCATATACCACCTGGGTTCTTGCAATGTGCTACTAGAACAATCCTGGTACAAATATCTGCCTGTACCTGCCATCTCCCCTCCCCCTGGGGAGCCACATTCCACTCATGTCAAAGGACCAAACTGCCTATGCACAGACACACTCTCATCTCACTGAGATGAGAGCAATGGGCCAGGGATCTGCGCACCAAGTGTGATCTGGGATGCAGGCTGCCTTTGTGGGTGGAAGAGGCAGATGCACTGAAAATTTGGGTCCTGACTGCCACGACACAAAACAGACTCAGATACAAGAGTGTGCACTTGAGTGCTTCATGATAGCTTTGAGAGGCCCTGGCCTCTGGAAGCTCGGTGCGGGTCTGGTTGTCATGATGTACTTGACTCAGCACTGGCAGTCACTGAACATGTCTCCTCTGCAGCTGGACACCTGCAGCATTAGCGTGTCTACTGCACATCCATAGAAATTCTGCCAAGAACCCCTTTAGCTCCGTATTTACATACATGCAAAGCCTAACATTCCGAAGCTTTGGCATGACCCCCCAGGTGATCCCGACCCCAAATTCCTACACCTAGTCATGCTAAGGAGGTTCTCTTCCCTGCCACCAGGAACACATCCCCTCCTACACATGTGACAAGTCACTGCCACCTCCTCTGCTCCAACTTCACTCATTGAGAATACCAAGTTCTAGGCACTGCAGCCTGCACCCTGGACATATCTCTGCCTTCATCTGTCCACAGCACTTCCGTCTGCACTTCTGGCCTGCAAAACCCACAATACACAGGCCCACTCACCACTGAAGCTGGGCATGCTGATGCTCTCCCTCCTCAGGTCAAGCCCTTAAGACGGACCTCTCTCTTCTTTATTTCCCACCATAGCCCTGGGGTTGGCTGTGTCTCCTGCCTTCCACTGTGTGGACACCCAGGAGGCAGCCCTGCTGTCGGGCTTACCGGGATGCGCTTTGTCTCCCTCAGGCTCTGTCCCTCTAGGAGGACGTGAACAACGCGGCTGTCTTCCACCTGCTCGCTGGAGTGAAGCAGTGAGGAGCTGCTACTCACAGCTGCTGGGGTCCTGGATGCCACTGCCACAGAAGGTTCCAAGAACTGTGGGGGATGACAACATCAGCAAAGCCCAGCAACTGCACCCCACCCAGCCTGGCAGTTGGCTCTGTGGGCATTCTACAACATCCATCCAGAACCTGAGGTTCTTGTCCCCTTGGAGGATGTGGAGTGGCACCAGGAGTAAAGACTGAAGAAGGAGGCTGTTTTGGGAACAAGAGATCCAGCACCTGCTGGGTGGGGATGAAATCCCAGGAGATTAACCCCATGTTGCTACTGAAATGTAGGTTCCTCCCACAAATGACAGGCAGGAGCTCATTCCTAAGCTGGTCCTGCCTGTAAGGTTCAAGGCTCTGAACCCTGAAGGGCTCCTCCGTGTTCTGATCATTTTCACCCTGGGTTGGGACCAAGAATGGTGGGTTCAAAATGGAAATGGTGACAAACAGAAAAATGACTTGTGCCAATACACTAGAGTCAAAGCACAATGGGACAGTTCCCATCAGTACAAACACACACACACACACACACACACACACACACACACACACACACAGAGTCAGAATAGGAGTCCTGGGCCATTCATCAGGGATCAGACTAGAGGGCCTGCTGGGCTCACCTGCCCTGTGCTACTCACTGTTACTCTTGAGCTCCTCTGCGACAATCGCCAGAGGCTCTGGCGTCTAAGATGAAGCCTCACCCAGTGTATCCACAAAAGGGCTAGTTGGCCCCCCTGAGATTCCTGGGAGCCTGAGGCTCGGCATTGTCTGCAACCACAGGAGAACATCCTTCTCCCTCCACTGGCTCCAACCAAGTGAGCTCGGATGGCTTGGTGAGTGAAGTGGGTGCCTGGATACCAGGGTTCCATGTTCTGTTTGATCCATTGTCAAGGCAATGATGTCATTTCCTGTGCCCATACCTGAGCCTCTTTTCACATAAGACCACTTTCAACAGCCCTATGGGCTGCCGATTTCTCCTCCATGCCTACCCATCTCAGGTGCGCAGGTGTTCACCAACAACTCCCCAAACATCCCCACCAGCATCTGCCCTGCTTGGTGCCACTAGAGTTCCAGCTTGGAGCCTTCAAAAATGCATTCACAACCAGTCCTTCCCTCTCAGCAGCTTTTGGACCCTGGTCCCATCATTGTGCAACTCATGGTGTGCCCAGTCTTTTCTGGAAAGTAGGGTAGCATCTAATCTCTAGGGTTTATTGTGTCTATTGGCCCATAACACCCTCTGTTCTCTCTGAAACCAGAGATGGGACTCACAGGTGGCTAAAGCACAAATGTAGAGATGGGATAATCACAAGAAAGGGAGAGACAAAGAATGCACCCTAACTCAATCAGGCCTGTGTCCCTCACAGGGACATGGCCAATGTCCGTCCCATCGTGGCTGCAGTTCCCTCTCTACACCATGGCAAGTTGGAGGGGACTGAGATGCAGAGGCTGCTCCCCTCTGCCATACAACTTCCCAAGGCTTCTCCTAAGATTTCAAAAGGGCCAAGTGTGTCTAGTGTTGGGGTCTCACAGAGACTCCGAGGTACCACAGCATCCTGCTGCCCAGAACCGGTTCACCCCTCACCTCAAGGGGGCTCAGCCTCTGGATTCATGGGAATTGAAGTGGGTACAGGTGATGGGATATCACCTCCAAGACTGAGTTATGCCAAGTCCATGACCCCTGTCTGCATCCCTGTCTCCAGCACCACTCCCCCCTCTCTCTTTCCTCCTCAGAGCAAACAAATCCATTTAGCAAGTGTGTCCTGTGATAAAGACATGACGGTCACCCATCCTCTCATTACAAAAACACTGAGGCTCAGCCAACATGGATCCTACAGGGAACACAGGCATAAACTCAGACTCCGATCCTCCCAGCCGAGCCTCAGTGGAGCCTGGACTCCCAGCCTCCTGAGTCAAGGAAACAGAGGTTCCTAGCCGAGCCACCTTGGATGCAGCCGCACACAAACTGAACTCATCAATGCCCCTTGCTCTCAGTTGTGAGTAAGAGGGGAAGTGGTGTTTCACAACCCTGGACATCAAGTGCAGTCTCCAGGCTTTGGGGTGTGCCCTGGCCTCTGTCTATCTGCCCAGGCTCTCCAACCCACACTGGCCTCTTACCCAACCTCCTCCTAGGGCCAAACTCAATCCTGCCTCTCAATTTCTGCTGCCTTCCCCAACACACTGCTCCCCAAAATGAGCAGGGCTGGCTCTCGGTTATCATGCTGGTGCCAGCAGCAATGCCACCCCACTGACATAATTCTGAGTCCCAACCTAGGCACTCCAGCTGTCTTTGCCACACCTGGCCTGTTTGGGCTCTGGCTCTTGCTCTTTTCTTTCATGTGCATGTGTTTTGAGGTTTTGAGTTTCTCCCACTGCAGAACTGCAGCTGTGGCAGGGTAGAGCTCATGAGGGTGACATTCTGAGCCACATCCAATCCCATCAGGACTGTTCACTGGGGTGACTGCTGGAACAGAGTGATGAGTGAACACATGGGAGGTGGTTGGACCCACCTTGCCTCTGAGTGGCTTCCTTTCAGGACAGGAATCTAGGCATGGGAGCCCCTGGCGTGGGATGCTTTGCACAAGGCGTGACCATGGGCTCTCTTTCCTGGCAAAAATGGCTCCACTCAGCATGGAGAGCACTGTCATTCCTGGTGGCTAACAACAGCCCTGGACCCCAGAAAGGAACCCACACTCAAGATTAACGTCTGAGTGTGCGTGTCCTCGAGGAAATGAGGTCTCCTGATCCCAGGTGCAAAGGGGTAAGTCCTCTAACTCCAGGGGCCATGAAGGGACATCTGAGTTTCCCTTGTCCTTCTTTCCCTCTCTAACTAACCACAGTTAGGACCCTGGCCTCATTCCCCAGTGAGGATCATTAGGCTCCATAAAGGACAGTCTCTAAGATGCTCAGTGGACCAACACCCTCTGCACAACCCATAACCCTATTCACCCAAGAGGCAAGAGGATTTCTATTCAGGAAAACCAGGAAAGGGAGAGCCTTTCTCAAGGACACAAGGACATTAGTGAGTGAGGGAGTGATTAATGGATGGAGAACTATTTCCAACACCAACTTGCAGGAGCATATATGGCCCCCTGGAGAATTCTGCAGTGTGTTGGTGATTAAGGAGAACGTGTGAATTCAGGGGTCACTAGGTCCTCTCAGCCATAAGGAGGGAAACTGCCATAAAGGAACTAGGACAAGGGTGCGAGGAATGCTCACTGGTGGGAGATCGGAAGGAAGGAAAGTGTACTCATTAGAAAAGTGTCGCCTGAAAATTCTTAGCCAGCCAAAAGCCGTGCGAACTTGTGTGGGAAAAGAGTCTTTGCACAGTGATGAAGCTAAGAGCTCACATGATGGAACACAGCATCAACTGGGACCAAATCCAATATCTGATATTCTTGTAGGAAGAGGAGAGTCTGGACCCAGATACCAGGGAGACTGGGGGATACCGGATATGTGAGGTTGGAGCCAGGGCGGGATGCCCATATGGGAACCACAGATCGTGGGCAGCAATAGGAGAGTGGGCAAGGGCTGGGAAAGTTGGGGAGACAGTCCCCTTGAAACCTGGGAGGGGTTATGGCACTGGGACAGCCCAACACCTACTGTGTTGAGCCTCTGGAGCTCAACGGAAGACACTTCCTCTGTTGTCGGCCACCCAGTTAACAGAGTTTGGTTGCAGCAGCCTAGGACCCAGCTGAAGGTCTGAGCATGTTGGCCATGCAGGTTGGATCTGGACCACAGACACCCTCATCAGAGATTGTAGGGTCTCAGCCCTGAGGCAAGACAGGCACTAAGTCAGGCCAGGTGGGGAAACGGATAGGCACACACTCTGGGGGCTGGTGCCTGTGTTACTGGGAGCACTTCTGATCGCAATTCCCTGATCTGCTGCCAACACAGGCTACAGAGGAGGGTACAGAAACACAGACCACGGATCTGCCCCACTCAGTGGGCCCAGGCCAACACCACACCCAGCAGCCTCGTGCCATACCCAATGAGTCTCGAAGCGGCCCCCTCTTCCCATCCTGAGAGCTCTTCCCTTCCTCATGTGCCAATAGCTCCCTACTGTCACTGGCAATATCTACTCTGTGAGATGTCAACATCCGTGGGTACTGTTCTCTCATCCCAGGACAGTGTGGTCCCACACACCCTGGTGAAATGGGCCACCTGGAGGCTGGACCTGGAGGTTGTTGAGGCTGAATGGCAGCGGTGGTCCTCTGGCACTTAATATTATTTAAGTTAAAAAAAAAAAAAACAAAAACAAAAACAAAAAACGGGTCTTGGTGCTCAAAAATGTTTGATTTGCATATTCTCATTCCCTAACCCCAATATTTTCATTATTTCCTCACATATGAAATCTTACTAGCATAAAGGTAATTTCGTATTAAACAAAGTGGATTGAAATAACATTGGTAAAAATAATCAATCACCATACTTTCAATTTTTGTTCTGCTTTCCTATTAGAAACCACTTGGATACAAGAGAACAGAGGACAGACTCATGGAAATGCTTGAAATGACAAGAAGCTCCCACTCAAGCTCAGCATTCAGTCCTGGACAGGGTAAGACCAGGCCACTTTGACATCTGTGCCAAAGAGTCTACCAGACAGAATCCTCTGACTGATCCCTGACTGAGCCATAGGAACTGGCTAGAAAAGCCTTCACATCCTCAATACATTCTTCACGTCAGAATACTTGACAACCATTGATATCCATCTCTCGTTAACTTGCTCCCCAGCCAACGATTCTTCAACAAATTCAAAGGAGTAACTCATGCAAGCACACAGAAAGGGGTGTTCACTACACACATCCATGTGCGAAAAAGACAACTGGTATTTCTTGTTTGGGCTATTTCAAATGAAATCCCTTCTGCATGACCTCCACAAACCAAAGGAAAATATTTGTGAAATTCCCACGTAGAAGACAAGATACACTTGCCAAGGAGGCAGTGGCAAGAATTTTGACACTCCAAATGTAGAGTGTGTGTTTAGGAAGCAGTCACAGTTTCCATGAGAGAGTCCCATGAAATCAATTAGGAAGATCCATGCTCTAGCCCTACCATGCAAGTGATGTGACTTGAAAGAGTCACTTAGTCTTAGTAACCATCATCACTAACAACTAAGTCAATGAATAAAGGTCCTCAGGTGCCAAGCTACAAAATGTGGGATGAGCATGGATGAGGATGGGTGGGAGAAGTCTCCAACTCTAACACAATTAGGGAAGGATGTGCTGACCTCAAGTGGCTGGGGGGCTGGGATCCTGCCACAGAGGGGGATTCCAAACCTCACATCCCCTGACCCAGGCCAGAAGACCAGGTAGAGTCCAAGGACCCTGGGGTGGCCCAATGGCAATAAAGGTCAAAAGGAACTAGGGATCTGCCTGGTCCCTCAATCCCCTACTCTGAGCAGGGCTGCATGACGAGGCCAGAGGCCATCCACAGCAATCTGCCTTTACAGGAAAACAGGGACTGCAGGCTGCCTCTGGCTCACTGAATCAGGGTGGTGTTTTCATAAAGCAAGACCACTTCCTCACATTTGACCAGCAGCTCATGTGTTGACAGCACAATGACTGACTTGACTCAGGCCCTGATGAATGAAATAGAAAATTCATAGCAAACCCATCTTTAGCTCTTCCACATCATCAGGGGCTCTGATTCAATTCCGTCCAGAAAGGTGTCTGAAATGATTTCTAAACATGCTGGGGACTCACCTCTGTGTGGAACTTTTCAGGAAAAAGGGGATCAAATCTCATGAAGCAACTCTTCTCTCTTCTAGCCCATGGGGAATGCAAGGAACCTGCATGATACCAGAGGCTCACTTCTCTCTTCTCATGTCTTCTGGAAAGGATTCGTTAATGCTTCCTGCAAGGTGAAGCAGAAGCCTGCATCCCCAGCTGCACAGAAGTGTTTTAGGGCAGTGTCTCCCTTAAAACCCAAAAATAAAAAAAACAGGTCATTCAACAGGCACATGGATTCGAGTACATGTTCAATGATCCCTCCTCCCTGGAGCCTTCCACATGCCCATCTTCCACATTCACAGAGCAATGCTTGGCCATTCTCAAGACCAGGAGACCATGATGCTCCTCACCAGGAAGTCAATAAGGAACATGAAGAGAGCAGCATGGATTGCAGAAGGTGGCACATCAAGGATCTTCAGCTCTGCTGCTAGAACACAAGAGCTTAACTTCAGTATTGACTTTTTGCCAACTACCAAGTACGATAGCAGTGTCAAGCCCAATATGCAGATATGCAAGTAGTAGGTGACACCCCGCATCCATTCACAAAAGTGGGCAACATCTGCATCAGAACAAGGAAGTATCTTACCCTTACTCATAAAAATCATCAGAAACAAAATAAAATGGATGCAAGACTTCTCATTTCACTATTAGGTAGCTGTTGGAATTCCCTATTAAATAATACCTCCTCCAAAATAAAAAGTATCTCAGACATGTGTCAACTATTCAATGGATGACATTTTAAAAACTATGGACTTTACTTAATATTTATGTATGCTATATCCCTGCCTAAGGCTCTATGAGAAAGGAGCACATAGAATTGGATTTTTGAAAATCTCACATTTGCTGATAAATATTACTGCTGATCTCAGGCATGGCGAAGTGAAAAGTGGGACTTTGGATATTCCAAGAATGCTATGTTGTGGGATTGGTGTCCCTGATTCATACATAGCATATGGTTTCTATGAAATCCAGTGAGGGAGCAGGAGTAACGAAGCTGATTGCACAGATGACCTCAGGGAATACTGACAGATAGGCCAAATGAAAAATATGTTCCAGCTAACCATTGGTATTTGGGCTTCTGATCCCAGTCCTGTTTTTAAAAAAGGTGCAGACAGGCAGTGTTCATTAAAAACTGTCTACCATGTAAAAGTGGGTAATTTAAATGGCATCTAGTTACACATCTGATAGAATGGTCTGGCAACATATGAATTTCATTCTAACAACAACAACAACAACAAAACATAGAAAATGAGACATAAAGATAAAACCTTGTCTTCACCAGGATGCCTAAAAATAGGTTTTATTTGGCTCATGCAAATAAATATCTTTCAATAGAATTTCTGATTTCTGAATGAATCCATTCAACTTCATACTGCACAGATCACAAGGTTTTCTTTACAGAATATTCTCTTCTTCTTCTTAAAGCCTCACATAGAAAATGTCTCACAGGACATAGGAGGGCTAAAGTTTGAAGGCATCTAATTGTACTCTAAAACAATTATGAACCTATTCGATCCATTATTAATAAATATCACCACTTTACCACTTGAACCAAATCACAGAAAATTGGAAACAGATGATCATTGGCTTTGATACCTTTACTTCTGTTTCATTACTCAGAGTCGATCAACTCTATACTTCAAGTGACACAGATTTATTACAGAATGCCTAAGATCCTAAGGATCTATTTTAGCTCAGCCCATGGTATTCCTTCATTATTTTATTATTTTGTAAGTAATAAAATATAACTTCATGTTGGATGATATATTCAAGCCATGAATACATCATCCAACATTGTTCTTCCCAAAATATTAGCCCAATTTCTGCGCGCGCTCACTTACTGTTCAGGAATTTTACTAATTGTTTGAAGGTTCTAGAGGACCTGTTAGACTCCTAATGGACAAACCATACAACATACTCCAGAGAACGGACGAGTGCCATAAGAAGAAAATAAGGTCAGCCTACAGCAATGGGCAGCTGCCTGCCCTCGGCTGGGAGGAGCCCTGGCCATGGCACCAGGGCTGCTGGGCAGCAGAAGCCTCCACAGCCCTGCAGGGAACCTGGAGCACAGCTCTGCCTAACCATGCTCAGCCCTGGACAGATGCACATGAGTTCCCATCACAGGCTCGAGTGTGACAGTCCCAGGTGCATGCCTGTCATGCCAGCCACCAGGGAGGCTGAGGCAAGAGGATCGTTTGAGGTCAGCCTTGGCAACTTAGACCCCGAGGCAAAGGGGAAATACTTTTACAGGGGTCTCTGAGGGTGTAGCTCAGGTAGGTCACTTGCCTCACAGGCTCAAGGCCCTGGGTTCAATCCCAAGAACCCACGTACACACAAAAAGTGAACTTGGAATATTGTTTAAAATGATGGGTCAGGTACACACAAGGACTTCAATATGACCTCTCAGAGGAGCTCAATTTGAGATCAGACTGAACAAAAGACCACCTGGACCATTGACTCAGTGTCTGAAACCCTCTGTGAGCATGGGAAGCACTGCTGGCAAGACACCAGAGGGCCAAAGCACTTGTGCCCCCTGCAGGGGCGTCTCTTGTCTACCGCCAAAGACTGTTCCCCTCCTGGGGCAGCTGAGAGCAAGCTGGGCCTTGGAGCAAGGACTAGTGCTTTAGATATAGACTATGCAAGCAAGGGGCAATGTCTTTAATAAAACTAAAATTAAAAAGTCACATTGAAAAAATTTTAAAAAGAAGAAAATAAGGTCAAGTAGAGGAAGCCCATTTTCACAGGAAAAAATCCCCCAGTGAAAAGCATCAGAATAGATACCAAGAAAAATACCAACAAAAACAGTGTGCTCCCACTATGTATCTACTCAACATGCAAAAGTTAGAAAGCTAGATAATACAATCCTGGCCACAGGTAGAGCTATGCAGAAGAGCCACCTGGCAGTGCTTAGTCAAAGAAGTAAACATGCACACTTTGACCTAGAAATTCCACCTGTGTGTAAACCAGGCGGTGCTTAAGCAGTTTCACAAGGGGACATGCACAGGGAAATTTATCCTCAGGTTCTTATAGAGTTGTCTGTGCTTACAGGGAGTTGATGGTTGTCAAGATGCCCACAGCTGCGAAAGTCAAAAGCTAAAAAAATAATAGATGCCAACCTGGATATATTAATAATCCCGTATCTATGATCACCTTCATAAGGTAGCTTCCCAACTTCTGTGTGGAAGTGTGTTTCTCCTTGGCCCTTACACTGTTGTGGAGACCACTAGGAGTTCAGCTTTGTGCAGGATCATCTGACCTGGGCTTTTGGCAAGACCTGTACAGCCCTCACACATGCTCAGATGCTACAGGACTTTTCAGACCAGTCCAGACAACAGTAGGCATCCATTCATTGTCTGCACTCTACAGATTCCTAGATGCATGACATTCATTACCATCAAATGCAGAATTTTCATCAAAAACTAATATATATATCATTCCAATCTGAATCAAGAAAATCGGAAATATCCCCAAATCCAAAGAGTGGATCCCCATTGTGATGCTATAAGTTGAAAATTCCACAGCTGACCTCATGGGATGGTTCACAGTCAAAAGACAGCTGCATGAAAAATATTACATGACCTTCCTGCTATGTGAAAAGTGGCATGTGAAGTACACATGCATGTCTTCCTCAGACATGGGTTCATTTGCAAGACACCTTGTGCAATTGAAAATACTCCAAAAGGGGAGAAATCAGAACCATGTCTCCAAAGTATTTCAGCAGAGACCAACTCCATCTGTCTATCTATCTCTCAGTGAGTGTGTGTGCTCTTGTGTGTGTTTGTGTGTCTTTGTTTGTGTTTGTACCATCATAGCTGATACTTCATTGCCCCCATTGGAAAACTGACTCAGATAATGCCATCTGCCAAACTCCTAAAAACCAAAGTTCTTGCTGATAGATTGAAGCATTCCTTCCTGTTGGTTTGGATGTGTCCTTTAGGAATCACTGCTACATTTAGTATACTCAAATCATCACAGTAGATCAGGTAACAAAAACATATATATTTTAAAATAATAATAATATATTAATGGAAACAACAAATACAGGATAGAGTAACATCTGTGTTACTAAACAAGGTCAAGGACAATGGCAAACTATAGATTCAAACTTTGAAGAAAATAGTAATCAATGTAAATATTCCTGGGCTGCCTCAGCCCCGCCCAGGCACACAGCAACAGAATGGTTTTGCAAGCATCCTCCGGAGGGCAGGAGCCTTCTTTGCAGGACGAGAGGGAGGTTGAGGCTCGATCCACCCATCATTCTTTTGGGAGAGGCTCCTTTTCCTCAGCACAAAGTTGGATTTTTTGTGAGGATTCTTGGCATAAAATACGTTGGCCTCTGCTGGAATCCTCAGCTCTGGGGAGAGAGGGGTGTACAAAAAGAAGGTGGCACTCAGGAGGTGCTCCCTAGGACATGCCAACATCTGAGAGCCTGTGCCAGAAAAGGCCAGAGCCACACACCTGAGAGCTCTCCAATTCAGCACCAATACCAACAAAGACAGCCTCCACAGTCCTCCCTGAGGAAGAACTAGGCAGAGCACTTCAACAGACCTAATGTCTGTTCCTACCGAAGGCTTTGGACTCCAGAATATCTCAGGTCCTCTTGCATCTGCCAAAGCACACCACTAGGGTTTGCATCTGAAATCTCCCACAAAAGGCTCCTGTGCCGAAGATTCAGTCCCCACATGAGCCATCTTCATAGGTGGGTTTGGAGGGAAGCATTGGATGGTGAGTGCTCTGATGTCAACATGAAATTCTCATTCAAGATGAATACACTACTGGGGGGTGGGAGGGACTGGAAGAAAGGTTGAGCATGGTTGGAGTAAGACCTAAACAGGGTTGTGCCCTGGGCAACAGTACCTTGTTCCTGTTGGCTCCACTGAATCCTCATTCTCCAAGGAGAGGTCCTCCCTCTCCATCTTTCTCTCTCTCCCTCTCTGCCAGCC
Organism: Urocitellus parryii; assembly: GCF_045843805.1. Classification (NCBI taxonomy): domain Eukaryota; kingdom Metazoa; phylum Chordata; class Mammalia; order Rodentia; family Sciuridae; genus Urocitellus; species Urocitellus parryii. The sequence goes on from NC_135548.1 coordinate 45,498,686, forward strand.
TCGTTCTCTCTCTCCCAGTCTATGCCTTTGTGGCAAGGGCTGAGGAGCTGTCCACTGCCACACACTAGAGCTTTATGGACAGCCTCAGTGCACAACCAAAGAGAAAGCTATGAAACCCAGAGAAAAAAGGCCTAGGATTCCTCCTCTGAGTTATTTTCCTCAAGTATGGCCACAGTGAGGACAGGCTGACCAGCACGGATACCACGTTAGAGCCATGCTTCTGCATTGGTGGAGCCCGCCTCCATGTGAACCAGGCTTCTGAGAATGGAGGCCACATTCCAAATACTGCCCTACTGAGAACAATGGTTCCAAAGACCAGCAAAGGGACTGCTTCCCTCCAACATGGTGTATGGCCCAGTGGTGCCATGACCCCGAGTGGGGGAATACAACAGCCGCTTCTCCTTCCTCTGAACATGTTTCCTGTCGCCCTCCTCTAACCTAGAGCCTGTTCTCCATCCCTTCTGGGTTGGATGTGGAGATCTCTGCTATGAATTTCTTAGGCTACCAAGGCCCCAGACAGACTTCCTCTTCCATAGACTCTACTAACCTAACAGTAGGTTAAGATAGGAGACAAGTGATCCTAGAACTCATAGGGATGGTGGTCTTCAGGGTACATAGGCTGGGATAATGGCTGCTGTGGTGTTTGGCTCACAAAAACCAACCAAACAACCAACGAAAAAGCGCTGGCATTATTATCAGATGAGCTCTGTGGCTACGTGCTCAGGAAGCCCTCATCTGACTTTAGTTAGGGATCACAACCTGGCTATTGTGATCACTCCTTGCCTAGTGGACTCAGGTGCGTAAGACCATGGAATTTATGCAAAAACAGATGTTTCAGGCTGTCTCCCAGGGTGTGTTTTCTTCCCAATTTCATCCTGTTACTGCTTGCTAGAATCCTGGCAATGCTCTGCCCAGGCAGTGGTTTTTTGGTCACACAGAAGGCTTTCAATAGTACTGCTTCAGTCCACAAAATGCCAGTTCCCTCTTTAGCCCATGCATTCCCATGTTCCTTTGAAACCACTCCTATCCCAGACCATGAAAACATACTGCTCCTGGAGAGAGGCTTTCCTCCTCACTCCTCAAAGATGTCAGCTTTGGATGCCTGTTCATGTCCAGGGGAGGGCACCTGGTGGGGAGCCGCAATATCCACCGGGGTATACCATTGGACCTCAAGACCTTCCACCAGCAGAAGTGCAGTTGGCTTTGTGCACGAACCCAACACACCTGTTGGAGTGTTCTTGGGGGTCAGAGACTACTCTTTGTTGCTAAGAGTTGACCTGAGTCCACATCCTGACCCTTGCTCTCTGCTATCTGATTGTCTCACTTACTCTGACGGCGAGAGATGATTTGGCCCAGCTCATAATCCTCTGGATTCTCCTCAGTAAGGAAGTGTAGGTTGAGGGCGCTGCGGATGACAACAGGAGCCCTATCGTGGCAGGTCACCTGGAGCAGCATGGGAGACAGGCCTTCAGGAAATGGGCCTTGAAGTGACTACTCAAGGACAGTGGGCAGGGGCATTCTGGAGGCACCTCCACTCTAAATACAAGGGCAACATCCATGACCCTACTACCCGAGGCTGACCTCCTGCTCATCGTGTGGGCTCTTCCCACAGGCTACTAGCCCAATCCTTGTACATAGGACTTCCTGGGCCTGCCATTGCTCTTTGTGGAGCTGCACTCCTCTCGGAGTGAAAGGACCCCACTACCTGCATACAGATGCAATCTCATCCCACAAGTTGGGAGGAATGGGACAATAGCCTCCAAGATCCCAGGTCTGCCCGAGGATGCAGGCGGCATTGGGAATGGCCTAGGCACAAAACCTAGAGGCTTTGGTCTGGATTGCCAGGGCCAAAAACAGACCCAGGAACATGACCACACACAGGAGAGCTGAAAGATAGCCACGAGAGCTCCTGGCCTCCAGAGGCTCAGTGCTGGCTGGGATGTAGGAGGCCACCTCATCCGGCAAGGGTGGTCATTGGGTTACCTGGACATTTAGTGTGCTTGCTCCACATCCATATCGACTCTGCAGAGAGACTCTCTCAGCTCCTTGTTCAAGGAACATGGAGAACCTCACACTGCTGTCCTCCTCCATAGACGTCAGCATCCCATACAAGGGAACCTGCAACCTAGTTCCTGTCCTATTCTCATCTGTCACCCATACCTGTCCCTGCCCTTCTGGACTGCATGCTGCCACCTGACACACAGACTCCCTCAGACATGGCAGTGGACAAGCTGCTGCACTCGCTCATCTCAGCTCCAGCCCTTCACACTGACCTCTCCCTTCTTGATTCCCATCTATCCTCCTGATCATCCAGAAGCTCCAAATTCAAGAGGGCATGAGTAGTCCATGGTATTGGACCAGTGTCTGCTCCCCACCCAGGTGTAAGCACCACGGGACACCCCTGCTCCCAGGCTTACCAGAACACTCTTGGCCATCTCTGGACTTTGTGTTTCTAAGTGGACATGAATTAAGCAGGTGTCTCCCACCTGCTTGTGGGAAAGCGGCCTGGAGGACTTGCAGGTTGATTCTGAGAACTGTGGGGGATGGAACATCAGCAAACCCAGAAACAGAAAGCCACCCCAGACTGTCAGTTGGCTCTATGGGCTTCCAGCAAATATGTCCAGGTGCTGAGGCTTCTTATTTCCTCAGGTCGGAGTGGAATGGCAGCACATGCACAGCTTGAATAAGGTAGGTGTTTACCTCCTTTCCCTTGACCTGGGGGCGTTTCCTCACCATGAAATATTGTATTCCCAGATTCATGGACAGACACACGAGTGAGTGGTCAGAGACCTTGATTTCTGCAGAGCGAAGTGGAGAGAATTGTTAGGTGGCACTCAAGGATTATACCACAAAACACCCACAACCCCTGAGAGTCTCCGCCAGGCCCATCACACTTTGGTATTTTGGGGCCAAGGCCCACTTTCTCTTGGCTGTCAGTTATCCTGAGCCCACTGTGGATCATGTCTCCCCACTGTCTGATTGTCCTACTTACTCTCATCCTCAGACATCATATACAGCAGCTCAAAGTTGTCCACATCCTCATGCTGCAACAAATTTTGGTCCAAGGCCCTGCGGATGAGGCTTGTCACCATCTCCTGAAAGGTCACCTGGATCAGGGTGGGACAAATGTCATCAGAGAATGGCTTTTAGAAGAGCTACCCAGAAGACTGTGGTCAAATATTCAGGAGAAATCTCAGCTACATATACAAGGGCACAATCTTGTTATCCTGCTACCTGAGTGTGTCCTCCATATACCACCTGGGTTCTTGCAATGTGCTACTAGAACAATCCTGGTACAAATATCTGCCTGTACCTGCCATCTCCCCTCCCCCTGGGGAGCCACATTCCACTCATGTCAAAGGACCAAACTGCCTATGCACAGACACACTCTCATCTCACTGAGATGAGAGCAATGGGCCAGGGATCTGCGCACCAAGTGTGATCTGGGATGCAGGCTGCCTTTGTGGGTGGAAGAGGCAGATGCACTGAAAATTGGGGTCCTGACTGCCACGACACAAAACAGACTCAGATACAAGAGTGTGCACTTGAGTGCTTCATGATAGCTTTGAGAGGCCCTGGCCTCTGGAAGCTCGGTGCGGGTCTGGTTGTCATGATGTACTTGACTCAGCACTGGCAGTCACTGAACATGTCTCCTCTGCAGCTGGACACCTGCAGCATTAGCGTGTCTACTGCACATCCATAGAAATTCTGCCAAGAACCCCTTTAACTCCGTATTTACATACATGCAAAGCCTAACATTCCGAAGCTTTGGCATGACCCCCCAGGTGATCCCGACCCCAAATTCCTACACCTAGTCATGCTAAGGAGGTTCTCTTCCCTGCCACCAGGAACACATCCCCTCCTACACATGTGACAAGTCACTGCCACCTCCTCTGCTCCAACTTCACTCATTGAGAATACCAAGTTCTAGGCACTGCAGCCTGCACCCTGGACATATCTCTGCCTTCATCTGTCCACAGCACTTCCGTCTGCACTTCTGGCCTGCAAAACCCACAATACACAGGCCCACTCACCACTGAAGCTGGGCATGCTGATGCTCTCCCTCCTCAGGTCAAGCCCTTAAGACGGACCTCTCTCTTCTTTATTTCCCACCATAGCCCTGGGGTTGGCTGTGTCTCCTGCCTTCCACTGTGTGGACACCCAGGAGGCAGCCCTGCTGTCAGGCTTACCGGGATGCGCTTTGTCTACCTCAGGCTCTGTCCCTCTAGGAGGACGTGAACAACGCGGCTGTCTTCCACCTGCTCGCTGGAGTGAAGCAGTGAGGAGCTGCTACTCACAGCTGCTGGGGTCCTGGATGCCACTGCCACAGAAGGTTCCAAGAACTGTGGGGGATGACAACATCAGCAAAGCCCAGCAACTGCACCCCACCCAGCCTGGCAGTTGGCTCTGTGGGCATTCTACAACATCCATCCAGAACCTGAGGTTCTTGTCCCCTTGGAGGATGTGGAGTGGCACCAGGAGTAAAGACTGAAGAAGGTGGCTGTTTTGGGAACAAGAGATCCAGCACCTGCTGGGTGGGGATGAAATCCCAGGAGATTAACCCCATGTTGCTGCTGAAATGTAGGTTCCTCCCACAAATGACAGGCAGGAGCTCATTCCTAAGCTGGTCCTGCCTGTAAGGTTCAAGGCTCTGAACCCTGAAGGGCTCCTCCGTGTTCTGATCATTTTCACCCTGGGTTGGGACCAAGAATGGTGGGTTCAAAATGGAAGTGGTGACAAACAGAAAAATGACTTGTGCCAATACACTAGAGTCAAAGCACAATGGGACAGTTCCCATCAGTACACACACACACACACACACACACACACACACACACACACACACACAGAGTCAGAATAGGAGTCCTGGGCCATTCATCAGGGATCAGACTAGAGGGCCTGCTGGGCTCACCTGCCCTGTGCTACTCACTGTTACTCTTGAGCTCCTCTGCGACAATCGCCAGAGGCTCTGGCGTCTAAGATGAAGCCTCACACAGTGTATCCACAAAAGGGCTAGTTGGCCCCCCTGAGATTCCTGGGAGCCTGAGGCTCGGCATTGTCTGCAACCACAGGAGAACATCCTTCTCCCTCCACTGGCTCCAACCAAGTGAGCTCGGATGGCTTGGTCAGTGAAGTGGGTGCCTGGATACCAGGGTTCCATGTTCTGTTTGATCCATTGTCAAGGCAATGATGTCATTTCCTGTGCCCATACCTGAGCCTCTTTTCACATAAGACCACTTTCAACAGCCCTATGGGCTGCCGATTTCTCCTCCATGCCTACCCATCTCAGGTGCGCAGGTGTTCACCAACAACTCCCCAAACATCCCCACCAGCATCTGCCCTGCTTGGTGCCACTAGAGTTCCAGCTTGGAGCCTTCAAAAATGCATTCACAACCAGTCCTTCCCTCTCAGCAGCTTTTGGACCCTGGTCCCATCATTGTGCAACTCATGGTGTGCCCAGTCTTTTCTGGAAAGTAGGGTAGCATCTAATCTCTAGGGTTTATTGTGTCTATTGGCCCATAACACCCTCTGTTCTCTCTGAAACCAGAGATGGGACTCACAGGTGGCTAAAGCACAAATGTAGAGATGGGATAATCACAAGAAAGGGAGAGACAAAGAATGCACCCTAACTCAATCAGGCCTGTGTCCCACACAGGGACATGGCCAATGTCCGTCCCATCGTGGCTGCAGTTCCCTCTCTACACCATGGCAAGTTGGAGGGGACTGAGATGCAGAGGCTGCTCCCCTCTGCCATACAACTTCCCAAGGCTTCTCCTAAGATTTCAAAAGGGCCAAGTGTGTCTAGTGTTGGGGTCTCACAGAGACTCCGAGGTACCACAGCATCCTGCTGCCCAGAACCGGTTCACCCCTCACCTCAAGGGGGCTCAGCCTCTGGATTCATGGGAATTGAAGTGGGTACAGGTGATGGGATATCACCTCCAAGACTGAGTTATGCCAAGTCCATGACCCCTGTCTGCATCCCTGTCTCCAGCACCACTCCCCCCTCTCTCTTTCCTCCTCAGAGCAAACAAATCCATTTAGCAAGTGTGTCCTGTGATAAAGACATGACGGTCACCCATCCTCTCATTACAAAAACACTGAGGCTCAGCCAACATGGATCCTACAGGGAACACAGGCATAAACTCAGACTCCGATCCTCCCAGCCGAGCCTCAGTGGAGCCTGGACTCCCAGCCTCCTGAGTCAAGGAAACAGAGGTTCCTAGCCGAGCCACCTTGGATGCAGCCGCACACAAACTGAACTCATCAATGCCCCTTGCTCTCAGTTGTGAGTAAGAGGGGAAGTGGTGTTTCACAACCCTGGACATCAAGTGCAGTCTCCAGGCTTTGGGGTGTGCCCTGGCCTCTGTCTATCTGCCCAGGCTCTCCAACCCACACTGGCCTCTTACCCAACCTCCTCCTAGGGCCAAACTCAATCCTGCCTCTCAATTTCTGCTGCCTTCCCCAACACACTGCTCCCCAAAATGAGCAGGGCTGGCTCTCGGTTATCATGCTGGTGCCAGCAGCAATGCCACCCCACTGACATAATTCTGAGTCCCAACCTAGGCACTCCAGCTGTCTTTGCCACACCTGGCCTGTTTGGGCTCTGGCTCTTGCTCTTTTCTTTCATGTGCATGTGTTTTGAGGTTTTGAGTTTCTCCCACTGCAGAACTGCAGCTGTGGCAGGGTAGAGCTCATGAGGGTGACATTCTGAGCCACATCCAATCCCATCAGGACTGTTCACTGGGGTGACTGCTGGAACACAGTGATGAGTGAACACATGGGAGGTGGTTGGACCCACCTTGCCTCTGAGTGGCTTCCTTTCAGGACAGGAATGTAGGCATGGGAGCCCCTGGCGTGGGATGCTTTGCACAAGGCGTGACCATGGGCTCTCTTTCCTGGCAAAAATGGCTCCACTCAGCATGGAGAGCACTGTCATTCCTGGTGGCTAACAACAGCCCTGGACCCCAGAAAGGAACCCACACTCAAGATTAACGTCTGAGTGTGCGTGTCCTCGAGGAAATGAGGTCTCCTGATCCCAGGTGCAAAGGGGTAAGTCCTCTAACTCCAGGGGCCATGAAGGGACATCTGAGTTTCCCTTGTCCTTCTTTCCCTCTCTAACTAACCACAGTTAGGACCCTGGCCTCATTCCCCAGTGAGGATCATTAGGCTCCATAAAGGACAGTCTCTAAGATGCTCAGTGGACCAACACCCTCTGCACAACCCATAACCCTATTCACCCAAGAGGCAAGAGGATTTCTATTCAGGAAAACCAGGAAAGGGAGAGCCTTTCTCAAGGACACAAGGACATTAGTGAGTGAGGGAGTGATTAATGGATGGAGAACTATTTCCAACACCAACTTGCAGGAGCATATATGGCCCCCTGGAGAATTCTGCAGTGTGTTGGTGATTAAGGAGAACGTGTGAATTCAGGGGTCACTAGGTCCTCTCAGCCATAAGGAGGGAAACTGCCATAAAGGAACTAGGACAAGGGTGCGAGGAATGCTCACTGGTGGGAGATCGGAAGGAAGGAAAGTGTACTCATTAGAAAAGTGTCGCCTGAAAATTCTTAGCCAGCCAAAAGTCGTGCGAACTTGTGTGGGAAAAGAGTCTTTGCACAGTGATGAAGCTAAGAGCTCACATGATGGAACACAGCATCAACTGGGACCAAATCCAATATCTGATATTCTTGTAGGAAGAGGAGAGTCTGGACCCAGATACCAGGGAGACTGGGGGATACCGGATATGTGAGGTTGGAGCCAGGGCGGGATGCCCATATGGGAACCACAGATCGTGGGCAGCAATAGGAGAGTGGGCAAGGGCTGGGAGAGTTGGGGAGACAGTCCCCTTGAAACCTGGGAGGGGTTATGGCACTGGGACAGCCCAACACCTACTGTGTTGAGCCTCTGGAGCTCAATGGAAGACACTTCCTCTGTTGTCGGCCACCCAGTTAACAGAGTTTGGTTGCAGCAGCCTAGGACCCAGCTGAAGGTCTGAGCATGTTGGCCATGCAGGTTGGATCTGGACCACAGACACCCTCATCAGAGATTGTAGGATCTCAGCCCTGAGGCAAGACAGGCACTAAGTCAGGCCAGGTGGGGAAACGGATAGGCACACACTCTGGGGGCTGGTGCCTGTGTTACTGGGAGCACTTCTGATCGCAATTCCCTGATCTGCTGCCAACACAGGCTACAGAGGAGGGTACAGAAACACAGACCACGGATCTGCCCCACTCAGTGGGCCCAGGCCAACACCACACCCAGCAGCCTCGTGCCATACCCAATGAGTCTCGAAGCGGCCCCCTCTTCCCATCCTGAGAGCTCTTCCCTTCCTCATGTGCCAATAGCTCCCTACTGTCACTGGCAATATCTACTCTGTAAGATGTCAACATCCGTGGGTACTGTTCTCTCATCCCAGGACAGTGTGGTCCCACACACCCTGGTGAAATGGGCCACCTGGAGGCTGGACCTGGAGGTTGTTGAGGCTGAATGGCAGCGGTGCTCCTCTGGCACTTAATATTATTTAAGTTAAAAAAAAAAAAAAACAAAAACAAAAAACGGGTCTTGGTGCTCAAAAATGTTTGATTTGCATATTCTCATTCCCTAACCCCAATATTTTCATTATTTCCTCACATATGAAATCTTACTAGCATAAAGGTAATTTCGTATTAAACAAAGTGGATTGAAATAACATTGGTAAAAATAATCAATCACCATACTTTCAATTTTTGTTCTGCTTTCCTATTAGAAACCACTTGGATACAAGAGAACAGAGGACAGACTCATGGAAATGCTTGAAATGACAAGAAGCTCCCACTCAAGCTCAGCATTCAGTCCTGGACAGGGTAAGACCAGGCCACTTTGACATCTGTGCCAAAGAGTCTACCAGACAGAATCCTCTGACTGATCCCTGACTGAGCCATAGGAACTGGCTAGAAAAGCCTTCACATCCTCAATACATTCTTCACGTCAGAATACTTGACAACCATTGATATCCATCTCTCGTTAACTTGCTCCCCAGCCAACGATTCTTCAACAAATTCAAAGGAGTAACTCATGCAAGCACACAGAAAGGGGTGTTCACTACACACATCCATGTGCGAAAAAGACAACTGGTATTTCTTGTTTGGGCTATTTCAAATGAAATCCCTTCTGCATGACCTCCACAAACCAAAGGAAAATATTTGTGAAATTCCCACGTAGAAGACAAGATACACTTGCCAAGGAGGCAGTGGCAAGAATTTTGACACTCCAAATGTAGAGTGTGTGTTTAGGAAGCAGTCACAGTTTCCATGAGAGAGTCCCATGAAATCAATTAGGAAGATCCATGCTCTAGCCCTACCATGCAAGTGATGTGACTTGAAAGAGTCACTTAGTCTTAGTAACCATCATCACTAACAACTAAGTCAATGAATAAAGGTCCTCAGGTGCCAAGCTACAAAATGTGGGATGAGCATGGATGAAGATGGGTGGGAGAAGTCTCCAACTCTAACACAATTAGGGAAGGATGTGCTGACCTCAAGTGGCTGGGGGGCTGGGATCCTGCCACAGAGGGGGATTCCAAACCTCACATCCCCTGACCCAGGCCAGAAGACCAGGTAGAGTCCAAGGACCCTGGGGTGGCCCAATGGCAATAAAGGTCAAAAGGAACTAGGGATCTGCCTGGTCCCTCAATCCCCTACTCTGAGCAGGGCTGCATGACGAGGCCAGAGGCCATCCACAGCAATCTGCCTTTACAGGAAAACAGGGACTGCAGGCTGCCTCTGGCTCACTGAATCAGGGTGGTGTTTTCATAAAGCAAGACCACTTCCTCACATTTGACCAGCAGCTCATGTGTTGACAGCACAATGACTGACTTGACTCAGGCCCTGATGAATGAAATAGAAAATTCATAGCAAACCCATCTTTAGCTCTTCCACATCATCAGGGGCTCTGATTCAATTCCGTCCAGAAAGGTGTCTGAAATGATTTCTAAACATGCTGGGGACTCACCTCTGTGTGGAACTTTTCAGGAAAAAGGGGATCAAATCTCATGAAGCAACTCTTCTCTCTTCTAGCCCATGGGCAATGCAAGGAACCTGCATGATACCAGAGGCTCACTTCTCTCTTCTCATGTCTTCTGGAAAGGATTCGTTAATGCTTCCTGCAAGGTGAAGCAGAAGCCTGCATCCCCAGCTGCACAGAAGTGTTTTAGGGCAGTGTCTCCCTTAAAACCCAAAAATAAAAAAACAGGTCATTCAACAGGCACATGGATTCGAGTACATGTTCAATGATCCCTCCTCCCTGGAGCCTTCCACATGCCCATCTTCCACATTCACAGAGCAATGCTTGGCCATTCTCAAGACCAGGAGACCATGATGCTCATCACCAGGAAGTCAATAAGGAACATGAAGAGAGCAGCATGGATTGCAGAAGGTGGCACATCAAGGATCTTCAGCTCTGCTGCTAGAACACAAGAGCTTAACTTCAGTATTGACTTTTTGCCAACTACCAAGTACGATAGCAGTGTCAAGCCCAATATGCAGATATGCAAGTAGTAGGTGACACCCCGCATCCATTCACAAAAGTGGGCAACATCTGCATCAGAACAAGGAAGTATCTTACCCTTACTCATAAAAATCATCAGAAACAAAATAAAATAGATGCAAGACTTCTCATTTCACTATTAGGTAGCTGTTGGAATTCCCTATTAAATAATACCTCCTCCAAAATAAAAAGTATCTCAGACATGTGTCAACTATTCAATGGATGACATTTTAAAAACTATGGACTTTACTTAATATTTATGTATGCTATATCCCTGCCTAAGGCTCTATGAGAAAGGAGCACATAGAATTGGATCTTTGAAAATCTCACATTTGCTGATAAATATTACTGCTGATCTCAGGCATGGTGAAGTGAAAAGTGGGACTTTAGATATTCCAAGAATGCTATGTTGTGGGATTGGTGTCCCTGATTCATACATAGCATATGGTTTCTATGAAATCCAATGAGGGAGCAGGAGTAACGAAGCTGATTGCACAGATGACCTCAGGGAATACTGACAGATAGGCCAAATGAAAAATATGCTCCAGCTAACCATTGGTATTTGGGCTTCTGATCCCAGTCCTGTTTTTAAAAAAGGTGCAGACAGGCAGTGTTCATTAAAAACTGTCTACCATGTAAAAGTGGGTAATTTAAATGGCATCTAGTTACACATCTGATAGAATGGTCTGGCAACATATGAATTTCATTCTAACAACAACAACAACAACAAAACATAGAAAATGAGACATAAAGATAAAACCTTGTCTTCACCAGGATGCCTAAAAATAGGTTTTATTTGGCTCATGCCAATAAATATCTTTCAATAGAATTTCTGATTTCTGAATGAATCCATTCAACTTCATACTGCACAGATCACAAGGTTTTCTTTACAGAATATTCTCTTCTTCTTCTTAAAGCCTCACATAGAAAATGTCTCACAGGACATAGGAGGGCTAAAGTTTGAAGGCATCTAATTGTACTCTAAAACAATTATGAACCTATTCGATCCATTATTAATAAATATCACCACTTTACCACTTGAACCAAATCACAGAAAATTGGAAACAGATGATCATTGGCTTTGATACCTTTACTTCTGTTTCATTACTCAGAGTCGATCAACTCTATACTTCAAGTGACACAGATTTATTACAGAATGCCTAAGATCCTAAGGATCTATTTTAGCTCAGCCCATGGTATTGCTTCATTATTTTATTATTTTGTAAGTAATAAAATATAACTTCATGTTGGATGATATATTCAAGCCATGAATATATCATCCAACATTGTTCTTCCCAAAATATTAGCCCAATTTCTGCGCGCGCTCACTTACTGTTCAGGAATTTTACTAATTGTTTGAAGGTTCTAGAGGACCTGTTAGACTCCTAATGGACAAACCATACAACATACTCCAGAGAACGGACGAGTGCCATAAGAAGAAAATAAGGTCAGCCTACAGCAATGGGCAGCTGCCTGCCCTCGGCTGGGAGGAGCCCTGGCCATGGCACCAGGGCTGCTGGGCAGCAGAAGCCTCCACAGCCCTGCAGGGAGCCTGGAGCACAGCTCTGCCTAACCATGCTCAGCCCTGGACAGATGCACATGAGTTCCCATCACAGGCTCGAGTGTGACAGTCCCAGGTGCATGCCTGTCATGCCAGCCACCAGGGAGGCTGAGGCAAGAGGAACGTTTGAGGTCAGCCTTGGCAACTTAGACCCCGAGGCAAAGGGGAAATACTTTTACAGGGGTCTCTGAGGGTGTAGCTCAGGTAGGTCACTTGCCTCACAGGCTCAAGGCCCTGGGTTCAATCCCCAGAACCCACGTACACACAAAAAGTGAACTTGGAATATTGTTTAAAATGATGGGTCAGGTACACACAAGGACTTCAATATGACCTCTCAGAGGAGCTCAATTTGAGATCAGACTGAACAAAAGACCACCTGGACCATTGACTCAGTGTCTGAAACCCTCTGTGAGCATGGGAAGCACTGCTGGCAAGACACCAGAGGGCCAAAGCACTTGTGCCCCCTGCAGGGGCGTCTCTTGTCTACCGCCAAAGACTGTTCCCCTCCTGGGGCAGCTGAGAGCAAGCTGGGCCTTGGAGCAAGGACTAGTGCTTTAGATATAGACTATGCAAGCAAGGGGCAATGTCTTTAATAAAACTAAAATTAAAAAGTCACATTGAAAAAATTTTAAAAAGAAGAAAATAAGGTCAAGTAGAGGAAGCCCATTTTCACAGGAAAAAATCCCCCAGTGAAAAGCATCAGAATAGATACCAAGAAAAATACCAACAAAAACAGTGTGCTCCCACTATGTATCTACTCAACATGCAAAAGTTAGAAAGCTAGATAATACAATCCTGGCCACAGGTAGAGCTATGCAGAAGAGCCACCTGGCAGTGCTTAGTCAAAGAAGTAAACATGCACACTTTGACCTAGAAATTCCACCTGTGTGTAAACCAGGCGGTGCTTAAGCAGTTTCACAAGGGGACATGCACAGGGAAATTTATCCTCAGGTTCTTATAGAGTTGTCTGTGCTTACAGGGAGTTGATGGTTGTCAAGATGCCCACAGCTGCGAAAGTCAAAAGCTAAAAAAATAATAGATGCCAACCTGGATATATTAATAATCCCGTATCTATGATCACCTTCATAAGGTAGCTTCCCAACTTCTGTGTGGAAGTGAGTTCCTCCTTGGCCCTTACACTGTTGTGGAGACCACTAGGAGTTCAGCTTTGTGCAGGATCATCTGACCTGGACTTTTGGCAAGACCTGTACAGCCCTCACACATGCTCAGATGCTACAGGACTTTTCAGACCAGTCCAGACAACAGTAGGCATCCATTCATTGTCTGCACTCTACAGATTCCTAGATGCACGACATTCATTACAATCAAATGCAGAATTTTCATCAAAAACTAATATATATATCATTCCAATCTGAATCAAGAAAATCGGAAATATCCCCAAATCCAAAGAGTGGATCCCCATTGTGATGCTACAAGTTGAAAATTCCACAGCTGACCTCATGGGATGGTTCACAGTCAAAAGACAGCTGCATGAAAAATATTACATGACCTTCCTGCTATGTGAAAAGTGGCATGTGAAGTACACATGCATGTCTTCCTCAGACATGGGTTCATTTGCAAGACACCTTGTGCAATTGAAAATACTCCAAAAGGGGAGAAATCAGAACCATGTCTCCAAAGTATTTCAGCAGAGACCAACTCCATCTGTCTATCTATCTCTCAGTGAGTGTGTGTGCTCTTGTGTGTGTTTGTGTGTCTTTGTTTGTGTTTGTACCATCACAGCTGATACTTCATTGCCCCCATTGGAAAACTGACTCAGATAATGCCATCTGCCAAACTCCTAAAAACCAAAGTTCTTGCTGATAGAATGAAACATTCCTTCCTGTTGGTTTGGATGTGTCCTTTAGGAATCACTGCTACATTTAGTATACTCAAATCATCACAGTAGAACAGGTAACAAAAACATATATATTTTAAAATAATAATAATATATTAATGGAAACAACAAATACAGGATAGAGTAACAACTGTGTTACTAAACAAGGTCAAGGACAATGGCAAACTATAGATTCAAACTTTGAAGAAAATAGTAATCAATGTAAATATTCCTGGGCTGCCTCAGCCCCGCCCAGGCACACAGCAACAGAATGGTTTTGCAAGCATCCTCAGGAGGGCAGGAGCCTTCTTTGCAGGACGAGAGGGAGGTTGAGGCTCGATCCACCCATCATTCTTTTGGGAGAGGCTCCTTTTCCTCAGCACAAAGTTGGATTTTTTGTGAGGATTCTTGGCATAAAATACGTTGGCCTCTGCTGGAATCCTCAGCTCTGGGGAGAGAGGGGTGTACAAAAAGAAGGTGGCACTCAGGAGGTGCTCCCTAGGACACGCCAACATCTGAGAGCCTGTGCCAGAAAAGGCCAGAGCCACACACCTGAGAGCTCTCCAATTCAGCACCAATACCAACAAAGACAGCCTCCACAGTCCTCCCTGAGGAAGAACTAGGCAGAGCACTTCAACAGACCTAATGTCTGTTCCTACCGAAGGCTTTGGACTCCAGAATATCTCAGGTCCTCTTGCATCTGCCAAAGCACACCACTAGGGTTTGCATCTGAAATCTCCCACAAAAGGCTCCTGTGCCGAAGATTCAGTCCCCACATGAGCCATCTTCATAGGTGGGTTTGGAGGGAAGCATTGGATGGTGAGTGCTCTGATGTCAACATGAAATTCTCATTCAAGATGAATACACTACTGGGGGGTGGGAGGGACTGGAAGAAAGGTTGAGCATGGTTGGAGTAAGACCTAAACAGGGTTGTGCCCTGGGCAACAGTACCTTGTTCCTGTTGGCTCCACTGAATCCTCATTCTCCAAGGAGAGGTCCTCCCTCTCCATCTTTCTCTCTCTCCCTCTCTGCCAGCCTCGTTATCTCTCTCCCAGTCTATGCCTTTGTGGCAAGGGCTGAGGAGCTCTCCACTGCCACACACTAGAGCTTTATGGACAGCCTCAGTGCACAACCAAAGAGAAAGCTATGAAACCCAGAGAAAAAAGGCCTAGGATTCCTCCTCTGAGTTATTTTCCTCAAGTATGGCCACAGTGAGGACAGGCTGACCAGCACGGATACCATGTTAGAGCCATGCTTCTGCGTTGGTGGAGCCCGCCTCCATGTGAACCAGGCTTCTGAGAATGGAGGCCACATTCCAAATACTGCCCTACTGAGAACAATGGTTCCAAAGACCAGCAAAGGGACTGCTTCCCTCCAACATGGTGTATGGCCCAGTGGTGCCATGACCCCGAGTGGGGGAATACAACAGCCGCTTCTCCTTCCTCTGAACATGTGTTTCCTGTCGCTCTCCTCTAACCTAGAGCCTGTTCTCCATCCCTTCTGGGTTGGATGTGGAGATCTCTGCTATGAATTTCTTAGGCTACCAAGGCCCCAGACAGACTTCCTCTTCCATAGACTCTACTAACCTAACAGTAGGTTAAGATAGGAGACAAGTGATCCTAGAACTCATAGGGATGGTGGTCTTCAGGGTACATAGGCTGGGATAATGGCTACTGTGGTGTTTGGCTCACAAAAACCAACCAACCAACCAACGAAAAAGCGCTGGCATTATTATCAGATGAGCTCTGTGGCTACGTGCTCAGGAAGCCCTCATCTGACTTTAGTTAGGGATCACAACCTGGCTATTGTGATCACTCCTTGCCTAGTGGACTCAGGTGCGTAAGACCATGGAATTTATGCAAAAACAGATGATTCAGGCTGTCTCCCAGGCTGTGTTTTCTTCCCAATTTCATCCTGTTACTGCTTGCTAGAATCCTGGCAATGCTCTGCCCAGGCAGTGGTTTTTTGGTCACACAGAAGGCTTTCAATAGTACTGCTTCAGTCCACAAAATGCCAGTTCCCTCTTTAGCCCATGCATTCCCATGTTCCTTTGAAACCACTCCTATCCCAGACCATGAAAACACACTGCTCCTGGAGAGAGGCTTTCCTCCTCACTCCTCAAAGATGTCAGCTTTGGATGCCTGTTCATGTCCAGGGGAGGGCACCTGGTGGGGAGCCGCAATATCCACCGGGGTATACCATTGGACCTCAAGACCTTCTAACAGCAGAAGTGCAGTTGGCTTTGTGCACGAACCCAACACACCTGTTGGAGTGTTCTTGGGGGTCAGAGACTACTCTTTGTTGCTAAGAGTTGACCTGAGTCCACATCCTGACCCTTGCTCTCTGCTATCTGATTGTCTCACTTACTCTGACGGCGAGAGATGATTTGGCCCAGCTCATAATCCTCTGGATTCTCCTCAGTAAGGAAGTGTAGGTCGAGGGCGCTGCGGATGACGACAGGAGCCCTATCGTGGCAGGTCACCTGGAGCAGCATGGGAGACAGGCCTTCAGGAAATGGGCCTTGAAGTGACTACTCAAGGACAGTGGGCAGGGGCATTCTGGAGGCACCTCCACTCTAAATACAAGGGCAACATCCATGACCCTACTACCCGAGGCTGACCTCCTGCTCATCGTGTGGGCTCTTCCCACAGGCTACTAGCCCAATCCTTGTACATAGGACTTCCTGGGCCTGCCATTGCTCTTTGTGGAGCTGCACTCCTCTCGGAGTGAAAGGACCCCACTACCTGCATACAGATGCAATCTCATCCCACAAGTTGGGAGGAATGGGACAATAGCCTCCAAGATCCCAGGTCTGCCCGAGGATGCAGGCGGCATTGGGAATGGCCTAGGCACAAAACCTAGAGGCTTTGGTCTGGATTGCCAGGGCCAAAAACAGACCCAGGAACATGACCACACACAGGAGAGCTGAAAGATAGCCACGAGAGCTCCTGGCCTCCAGAGGCTCAGTGCTGGCTGGGATGTAGGAGGCCACCTCATCCGGCAAGGGTGGTCATTGGGTTACCTGGACATTTAGTGTGCTTGCTCCACATCCATATCGACTCTGCAGAGAGACTCTCTCAGCTCCTTGTTCAAGGAACATGGAGAACCTCACACTGCTGTCCTCCTCCATAGACGTCAGCATCCCATACAAGGGAACCTGCAACCTAGTTCCTGTCCTATTCTCATCTGTCACCCATACCTGTCCCTGCCCTTCTGGACTGCATGCTGCCACCTGACACACAGACTCCCTCAGACATGGCAGTGGACAAGCTGCTGCACTCGCTCATCTCAGCTCCAGCCCTTCACACTGACCTCTCCCTTCTTGATTCCCATCTATCCTCCTGATCATCCAGAAGCTCCAAATTCAAGAGGGCATGAGTAGTCCATGGTATTGGACCAGTGTCTGCTCCCCACCCAGGTGTAAGCACCACGGGACACCCCTGCTCCCAGGCTTACCAGAACACTCTTGGCCATCTCTGGACTTTGGGTTTCTAAGTGGACACGAATTAAGCAGGTGTCTCCCACCTGCTTGTGGGAAAGCGGCCTGGAGGACTTGCAGGTTGATTCTGAGAACTGTGGGGGATGGAACATCAGCAAACCCAGAAACAGAAAGCCACCCCAGACTGTCAGTTGGCTCTATGGGCTTCCAGCAAATATGTCCAGGTGCTGAGGCTTCTTATTTCCTCAGGTCGGAGTGGAATGGCAGCACATGCACAGCTTGAATAAGGTGGGTGTTTACCTCCTTTCCCTTGACCTGGGGGCGTTTCCTCACCATGAAATATTGTATTCCCAGATTCATGGACAGACACACGAGTGAGTGGTCAGAGACCTTGATTTCTGCAGAGTGAAGTGGAGAGAATTGTTAGGTGGCACTCAAGGATTATACCACAAAACACCCACAACCCCTGAGAGTCTCCGCCAGGCCCATCACACTTTGGTATTTTGGGGCCAAGGCCCACTTTCTCTTGGCTGTCAGTTATCCTGAGCCCACTGTGGATCATGTCTCCCCACTGTCTGATTGTCCTACTTACTCTCATCCTCAGACATCATATACAGCAGCTCAAAGTTGTCCACATCCTCATGCTGCAACAAATTTTGGTCCAAGGCCCTGCGGATGAGGCTTGTCACCGTCTCCTGAAAGGTCACCTGGATCAGGGTGGGACAAATGTCATCAGAGAATGGCTTTTAGAAGAGCTACCCAGAAGACTGTGGTCAAACATTCAGGAGAAATCTCAGCTACATATACAAGGGCACAATCTTGTTATCCTGCTACCTGAGTGTGTCCTCCATATACCACCTGGGTTCTTGCAATGTGCTACTAGAACAATCCTGGTACAAATATCTGCCTGTACCTGCCATCTCCCCTCCCCCTGGGGAGCCACATTCCACTCATGTCAAAGGACCAAACTGCCTATGCACAGACACACTCTCATCTCACTGAGATGAGAGCAATGGGCCAGGGATCTGCGCACCAAGTGTGATCTGGGATGCAGGCTGCCTTTGTGGGTGCAAGAGGCAGATGCACTGAAAATTTGGGTCCTGACTGCCACGACACAAAACAGACTCAGATACAAGAGTGTGCACTTGAGTGCTTCATGATAGCTTTGAGAGGCCCTGGCCTCTGGAAGCTCGGTGCGGGTCTGGTTGTCATGATGTACTTGACTCAGCACTGGCAGTCACTGAACATGTCTCCTCTGCAGCTGGACACCTGCAGCATTAGCGTGTCTACTGCACATCCATAGAAATTCTGCCAAGAACCCCTTTAGCTCCGTATTTACATACATGCAAAGCCTAACATTCCGAAGCTTTGGCATGACCCCCCAGGTGATCCCGACCCCAAATTCCTACACCTAGTCATGCTAAGGAGGTTCTCTTCCCTGCCACCAGGAACACATCCCCTCCTACACATGTGACAAGTCACTGCCACCTCCTCTGCTCCAACTTCACTCATTGAGAATACCAAGTTCTAGGCACTGCAGCCTGCACCCTGGACATATCTCTGCCTTCATCTGTCCACAGCACTTCCGTCTGCACTTCTGGCCTGCAAAACCCACAATACACAGGCCCACTCACCACTGAAGCTGGGCATGCTGATGCTCTCCCTCCTCAGGTCAAGCCCTTAAGACGGACCTCTCTCTTCTTTATTTCCCACCATAGCCCTGGGGTTGGCTGTGTCTCCTGCCTTCCACTGTGTGGACACCCAGGAGGCAGCCCTGCTGTCGGGCTTACCGGGATGCGCTTTGTCTCCCTCAGGCTCTGTCCCTCTAGGAGGACGTGAACAACGCGGCTGTCTTCCACCTGCTCGCTGGAGTGAAGCAGTGAGGAGCTGCTACTCACAGCTGCTGGGGTCCTGGATGCCACTGCCACAGAAGGTTCCAAGAACTGTGGGGGATGACAACATCAGCAAAGCCCAGCAACTGCACCCCACCCAGCCTGGCAGTTGGCTCTGTGGGCATTCTACAACATCCATCCAGAACCTGAGGTTCTTGTCCCCTTGGAGGATGTGGAGTGGCACCAGGAGTAAAGACTGAAGAAGGTGGCTGTTTTGGGAACAAGAGATCCAGCACCTGCTGGGTGGGGATGAAATCCCAGGAGATTAACCCCATGTTGCTGCTGAAATGTAGGTTCCTCCCACAAATGACAGGCAGGAGCTCATTCCTAAGCTGGTCCTGCCTGTAAGGTTCAAGGCTCTGAACCCTGAAGGGCTCCTCCGTGTTCTGATCATTTTCACCCTGGGTTGGGACCAAGAATGGTGGGTTCAAAATGGAAATGGTGACAAACAGAAAAATGACTTGTGCCAATACACTAGAGTCAAAGCACAATGGGACAGTTCCCATCAGTACAAACACACACACACACACACACACACACACACACACACAAACACACAGAGTCAGAATAGGAGTCCTGGGCCATTCATCAGGGATCAGACTAGAGGGCCTGCTGGGCTCACCTGCCCTGTGCTACTCACTGTTACTCTTGAGCTCCTCTGCGACAATCGCCAGAGGCTCTGGCGTCTAAGATGAAGCCTCACCCAGTGTATCCACAAAAGGGCTAGTTGGCCCCCCTGAGATTCCTGGGAGCCTGAGGCTCGGCATTGTCTGCAACCACAGGAGAACATCCTTCTCCCTCCAGTGGCTCCAACCAAGTGAGCTCGGATGGCTTGGTCAGTGAAGTGGGTGCCTGGATACCAGGGTTCCATGTTCTGTTTGATCCATTGTCAAGGCAATGATGTCATTTCCTGTGCCCATACCTGAGCCTCTTTTCACATAAGACCACTTTCAACAGCCCTATGGGCTGCCGATTTCTCCTCCATGCCTACCCATCTCAGGTGCGCAGGTGTTCACCAACAACTCCCCAAACATCCCCACCAGCATCTCCCCTGCTTGGTGCCACTAGAGTTCCAGCTTGGAGCCTTCAAAAATGCATTCACAACCAGTCCTTCCCTCTCAGCAGCTTTTGGACCCTGGTCCCATCATTGTGCAACTCATGGTGTGCCCAGTCTTTTCTGGAAAGTAGGGTAGCATCTAATCTCTAGGGTTTATTGTGTCTATTGGCCCATAACACCCTCTGTTCTCTCTGAAACCAGAGATGGGACTCACAGGTGGCTAAAGCACAAATGTAGAGATGGGATAATCACAAGAAAGGGAGAGACAAAGAATGCACCCTAACTCAATCAGGCCTGTGTCCCACACAGGGACATGGCCAATGTCCGTCCCATCGTGGCTGCAGTTCCCTCTCTACACCATGGCAAGTTGGAGGGGACTGAGATGCAGAGGCTGCTCCCCTCTGCCATACAACTTCCCAAGGCTTCTCCTAAGATTTCAAAAGGGCCAAGTGTGTCTAGTGTTGGGGTCTCACAGAGACTCCGAGGTACCACAGCATCCTGCTGCCCAGAACCGGTTCACCCCTCACCTCAAGGGGGCTCAGCCTCTGGATTCATGGGAATTGAAGTGGGTACAGGTGATGGGATATCACCTCCAAGACTGAGTTATGCCAAGTCCATGACCCCTGTCTGCATCCCTGTCTCCAGCACCACTCCCCCCTCTCTCTTTCCTCCTCAGAGCAAACAAATCCATTTAGCAAGTGTGTCCTGTGATAAAGACATGACGGTCACCCATCCTCTCATTACAAAAACACTGAGGCTCAGCCAACATGGATCCTACAGGGAACACAGGCATAAACTCAGACTCCGATCCTCCCAGCCGAGCCTCAGTGGAGCCTGGACTCCCAGCCTCCTGAGTCAAGGAAACAGAGGTTCCTAGCCGAGCCACCTTGGATGCAGCTGCACACAAACTGAACTCATCAATGCCCCTTGCTCTCAGTTGTGAGTAAGAGGGGAAGTGGTGTTTCACAACCCTGGACATCAAGTGCAGTCTCCAGGCTTTGGGGTGTGCCCTGGCCTCTGTCTATCTGCCCAGGCTCTCCAACCCACACTGGCCTCTTACCCAACCTCCTCCTAGGGCCAAACTCAATCCTGCCTCTCAATTTCTGCTGCCTTCCCCAACACACTGCTCCCCAAAATGAGCAGGGCTGGCTCTCGGTTATCATGCTGGTGCCAGCAGCAATGCCACCCCACTGACATAATTCTGAGTCCCAACCTAGGCACTCCAGCTGTCTTTGCCACACCTGGCCTGTTTGGGCTCTGGCTCTTGCTCTTTTCTTTCATGTGCATGTGTTTTGAGGTTTTGAGTTTCTCCCACTGCAGAACTGCAGCTGTGGCAGGGTAGAGCTCATGAGGGTGACATTCTGAGCCACATCCAATCCCATCAGGACTGTTCACTGGGGTGACTGCTGGAACACAGTGATGAGTGAACACATGGGAGGTGGTTGGACCCACCTTGCCTCTGAGTGGCTTCCTTTCAGGACAGGAATGTAGGCATGGGAGCCCCTGGCGTGGGATGCTTTGCACAAGGTGTGACCATGGGCTCTCTTTCCTGGCAAAAATGGCTCCACTCAGCATGGAGAGCACTGTCATTCCTGGTGGCTAACAACAGCCCTGGACCCCAGAAAGGAACCCACACTCAAGATTAACGTCTGAGTGTGTGTGTCCTTGAGGAAATGAGGTCTCCTGATCCCAGGTGCAAAGGGGTAAGTCCTCTAACTCCAGGGGCCATGAAGGGACATCTGAGTTTCCCTTGTCCTTCTTTCCCTCTCTAACTAACCACAGTTAGGACCCTGGCCTCATTCCCCAGTGAGGATCATTAGGCTCCATAAAGGACAGTCTCTAAGATGCTCAGTGGACCAACACCCTCTGCACAACCCATAACCCTATTCACCCAAGAGGCAAGAGGATTTCTATTCAGGAAAACCAGGAAAGGGAGAGCCTTTCTCAAGGACACAAGGACATTAGTGAGTGAGGGAGTGATTAATGGATGGAGAACTATTTCCAACACCAACTTCCAGGAGCATATATGGCCCCCTGGAGAATTCTGCAGTGTGTTGGTGATTAAGGAGAACGTGTGAATTCAGGGGTCACTAGGTCCTCTCAGCCATAAGGAGGGAAACTGCCATAAAGGAACTAGGACAAGGGTGCGAGGAATGCTCACTGGTGGGAGATCGGAAGGAAGGAAAGTGCACTCATTAGAAAAGTGTCGCCTGAAAATTCTTAGCCAGCCAAAAGCCGTGCGAACTTGTGTGGGAAAAGAGTCTTTGCACAGTGATGAAGCTAAGAGCTCACATGATGGAACACAGCATCAACTGGGACCAAATCCAATATCTGATATTCTTGTAGGAAGAGGAGAGTCTGGACCCAGATACCAGGGAGACTGGGGGATACCGGATATGTGAGGTTGGAGCCAGGGCGGGATGCCCATATGGGAACCACAGATCGTGGGCAGCAATAGGAGAGTGGGCAAGGGCTGGGAGAGTTGGGGAGACAGTCCCCTTGAAACCTGGGAGGGGTTATGGCACTGGGACAGCCCAACACCTACTGTGTTGAGCCTCTGGAGCTCAACGGAAGACACTTCCTCTGTTGTCGGCCACCCAGTTAACAGAGTTTGGTTGCAGCAGCCTAGGACCCAGCTGAAGGTCTGAGCATGTTGGCCATGCAGGTTGGATCTGGACCACAGACACCCTCATCAGAGATTGTAGGGTCTCAGCCCTGAGGCAAGACAGGCACTAAGTCAGGCCAGGTGGGGAAACGGATAGGCACACACTCTGGGGGCTGGTGCCTGTGTTACTGGGAGCACTTCTGATCGCAATTCCCTGATCTGCTGCCAACACAGGCTACAGAGGAGCGTACAGAAACACAGACCACGGATCTGCCCCACTCAGTGGGCCCAGGCCAACACCACACCCAGCAGCCTCGTGCCACACCCAATGAGTCTCGAAGCGGCCCCCTCTTCCCATCCTGAGAGCTCTTCCCTTCCTCATGTGCCAATAGCTCCCTACTGTCACTGGCAATATCTACTCTGTGAGATGTCAACATCCGTGGGTACTGTTCTCTCATCCCAGGACAGTGTGGTCCCACACACCCTGGTGAAATGGGCCACCTGGAGGCTGGACCTGGAGGTTGTTGAGGCTGAATGGCAGCGGTGGTCCTCTGGCACTTAATATTATTTAAGTTTAAAAAAAAAAACAAAAACAAAAACAAAAAACGGGTCTTGGTGCTCAAAAATGTTTGATTTGCATATTCTCATCCCCTAACCCCAATATTTTCATTATTTCCTCACATATGAAATCTTACTAGCATAAAGGTAATTTCGTATTAAACAAAGTGGATTGAAATAACATTGGTAAAAATAATCAATCACCATACTTTCAATTTTTGTTCTGCTTTCCCATTAGAAACCACTTGGATACAAGAGAACAGAGGACAGACTCATGGAAATGCTTGAAATGACAAGAAGCTCCCACTCAAGCTCAGCATTCAGTCCTGGACAGGGTAAGACCAGGCCACTTTGACATCTGTGCCAAAGAGTCTACCAGACAGAATCCTCTGACTGATCCCTGACTGAGCCATAGGAACTGGCTAGAAAAGCCTTCACATCCTCAATACATTCTTCACGTCAGAATACTTGACAACCATTGATATCCATCTCTCGTTAACTTGCTCCCCAGCCAACCATTCTTCAACAAATTCAAAGGAGTAACTCATGCAAGCACACAGAAAGGGGTGTTCACTACACACATCCATGTGCGAAAAAGACAACTGGTATTTCTTGTCTGGGCTATTTCAAATGAAATCCCTTCTGCATGACCTCCACAAACCAAAGGAAAATATTTGTGAAATTCCCACGTAGAAGACAAGATACACTTGCCAAGGAGGCAGTGGCAAGAATTTTGACACTCCAAATGTAGAGTGTGTGTTTAGGAAGCAGTCACAGTTTCCATGAGAGAGTCCCATGAAATCAATTAGGAAGATCCATGCTCTAGCCCTACCATGCAAGTGATGTGACTTGAAAGAGTCACTTAGTCTTAGTAACCATCATCACTAACAACTAAGTCAATGAATAAAGGTCCTCAGGTGCCAAGCTACAAAATGTGGGATGAGCATGGATGAGGATGGGTGGGAGAAGTCTCCAACTCTAACACAATTAGGGAAGGATGTGCTGACCTCAAGTGGCTGGGGGGCTGGGATCCTGCCACAGAGGGGGATTCCAAACCTCACATCCCCTGACCCAGGCCAGAAGACCAGGTAGAGTCCAAGGACCCTGGGGTGGCCCAATGGCAATAAAGGTCAAAAGGAACTAGGGATCTGCCTGGTCCCTCAATCCCCTACTCTGAGCAGGGCTGCATGACGAGGCCAGAGGCCATCCACAGCAATCTGCCTTTACAGGAAAACAGGGACTGCAGGCGGCCTCTGGCTCACTGAATCAGGGTGGTGTTTTCATAAAGCAAGACCACTTCCTCACATTTGACCAGCAGCTCATGTGTTGACAGCACAATGACTGACTTGACTCAGGCCCTGATGAATGAAATAGAAAATTCATAGCAAACCCATCTTTAGCTCTTCCACATCATCAGGGGCTCTGATTCAATTCCGTCCAGAAAGGTGTCTGAAATGATTTCTAAACATGCTGGGGACTCACCTCTGTGTGGAACTTTTCAGGAAAAAGGGGATCAAATCTCATGAAGCAACTCTTCTCTCTTCTAGCCCATGGGCAATGCAAGGAACCTGCATGATACCAGAGGCTCACTTCTCTCTTCTCATGTCTTCTGGAAAGGATTCGTTAATGCTTCCTGCAAGGTGAAGCAGAAGCCTGCATCCCCAGCTGCACAGAAGTGTTTTAGGGCAGTGTCTCCCTTAAAACCCAAAAATAAAAAAAACAGGTCATTCAACAGGCACATGGATTCGAGTACATGTTCAATGATCCCTCCTCCCTGGAGCCTTCCACATGCCCATCTTCCACATTCACAGAGCAATGCTTGGCCATTCTCAAGACCAGGAGACCATGATGCTCCTCACCAGGAAGTCAATAAGGAACATGAAGAGAGCAGCATGGATTGCAGAAGGTGGCACATCAAGGATCTTCAGCTCTGCTGCTAGAACACAAGAGCTTAACTTCAGTATTGACTTTTTGCCAACTACCAAGTACGATAGCAGTGTCAAGCCCAATATGCAGATATGCAAGTAGTAGGTGACACCCCGCATCCATTCACAAAAGTGGGCAACATCTGCATCAGAACAAGGAAGTATCTTACCCTTACTCATAAAAATCATCAGAAACAAAATAAAATGGATGCAAGACTTCTCATTTCACTATTAGGTAGCTTATGGAATTCCCTATTAAATAATACCTCCTCCAAAATAAAAAGTATCTCAGACATGTGTCAACTATTCAATGGATGACATTTTAAAAACTATGGACTTTACTTAATATTTATGTATGCTATATCCCTGCCTAAGGCTCTATGAGAAAGGAGCACATAGAATTGGATCTTTGAAAATCTCACATTTGCTGATAAATATTACTGCTGATCTCAGGCATGGCGAAGTGAAAAGTGGGACTTTGGATATTCCAAGAATGCTATGTTGTGGGATTGGTGTCCCTGATTCATACATAGCATATGGTTTCTATGAAATCCAGTGAGGGAGCAGGAGTAACGAAGCTGATTGCACAGATGACCTCAGGGAATACTGACAGATAGGCCAAATGAAAAATATGCTCCAGCTAACCATTGGTATTTGGGCTTCTGATCCAAGTCCTGTTTTTAAAAAAGGTGCAGACAGGCAGTGTTCATTAAAAACTGTCTACCATGTAAAAGTGGGTAATTTAAATGGCATCTAGTTACACATCTGATAGAATGGTCTGGCAACATATGAATTTCATTCTAACAACAACAACAACAACAAAACATAGAAAATGAGACATAAAGATAAAACCTTGTCTTCACCAGGATGCCTAAAAATAGGTTTTATTTGGCTCATGCCAATAAATATCTTTCAATAGAATTTCTGATTTCTGAATGAATCCATTCAACTTCATACTGCACAGATCACAAGGTTTTCTTTACAGAATATTCTCTTCTTCTTCTTAAAGCCTCTAATAGAAAATGTCTCATAGGACATAGGAGGGGAATGACCCAAAGGATGAGAGAATGGCTGGAACCTTTCTCAAATGTGCCCACGTAGCCTAAAGTTTGAAGGCATCTAATTGTACTCTAAAACAATTATGAACCTATTCGATCCATTATTAATAAATATCACCACTTTACCACTTGAACCAAATCACAGAAAATTGGAAACAGATGATCGTTGGCTTTGATACCTTTACTTCTGTTTCATTACTCAGAGTCGATCAACTCTATACTTCAAGTGACACAGATTTATTACAGAATGCGTAAGATCCTAAGGATCTATTTTAGCTCAGCCCATGGTATTGCTCCATTATTTTATTATTTTGTAAGTAATAAAATATAACTTCATGTTGGATGATATATTCAAGCCATGAATATATCATCCAACATTGTTCTTCCCAAAATATTAGCCCAATTTCTGCGCGCGCTCACTTACTGTTCAGGAATTTTACTAATTGTTTGAAGGTTCTAGAGGACCTGTTAGACTCCTAATGGACAAACCATACAACATACTCCAGAGAACGGACGAGTGCCATAAGAAGAAAATAAGGTCAGCCTACAGCAATGGGCAGCTGCCTGCCCTCGGCTGGGAGGAGCCCTGGCCATGGCACCAGGGCTGCTGGGCAGCAGAAGCCTCCACAGCCCTGCAGGGAGCCTGGAGCACAGCTCTGCCTAACCATGCTCAGCCCTGGACAGATGCACATGAGTTCCCATCACAGGCTCGAGTGTGACAGTCCCAGGTGCATGCCTGTCATGACAGCCACCAGGGAGGCTGAGGCAAGAGGAACGTTTGAGGTCAGCCTTGGCAACTTAGACCCCGAGGCAAAGGGGAAATACTTTTACAGGGGTCTCTGAGGGTGTAGCTCAGGTAGGTCACTTGCCTCACAGGCTCAAGGCCCTGGGTTCAATCCCCAGAACCCACGTACACACAAAAAGTGAACTTGGAATATTGTTTAAAATGATGGGTCAGGTACACACAAGGACTTCAATATGACCTCTCAGAGGAGCTCAATTTGAGATCAGACTGAACAAAAGACCACCTGGACCATTGACTCAGTGTCTGAAACCCTCTGTGAGCATGGGAAGCACTGCTGGCAAGACACCAGAGGGCCAAAGCACTTGTGCCCCCTGCAGGGGTGTCTCTTGTCTACCGCCAAAGACTGTTCCCCTCCTGGGGCAGCTGAGAACAAGCTGGGCCTTGGAGCAAGGACTAGTGCTTTAGATATAGACTATGCAAGCAAGGGGCAATGTCTTTAATAAAACTAAAATTAAAAAGTCACATTGAAAAAATTTTAAAAAGAAGAAAATAAGGTCAAGTAGAGGAAGCCCATTTTCACAGGAAAAAATCCCCCAGTGAAAAGCATCAGAATAGATACCAAGAAAAATACCAACAAAAACAGTGTGCTCCCACTATGTATCTACTCAACCTGCAAAAGTTAGAAAGCTAGATAATACAATCCTGGCCACAGGTAGAGCTATGCAGAAGAGCCACCTGGCAGTGCTTAGTCAAAGAAGTAAACATGCACACTTTGACCTAGAAATTCCACCTGTGTGTAAACCAGGCGGTGCTTAAGCAGTTTCACAAGGGGACATGCACAGGGAAATTTATCCTCAGGTTCTTATAGAGTTGTCTGTGCTTACAGGGAGTTGATGGTTGTCAAGATGCCCACAGCTGCGAAAGTCAAAAGCTAAAAAAATAATAGATGCCAACCTGGATATATTAATAATCCCGTATCTATGATCACCTTCATAAGGTAGCTTCCCAACTTCTGTGTGGAAGTGAGTTCCTCCTTGGCCCTTACACTGTTGTGGAGACCACTAGGAGTTCAGCTTTGTGCAGGATCATCTGACCTGGACTTTTGGCAAGACCTGTACAGCCCTCACACATGCTCAGATGCTACAGGACTTTTCAGACCAGTCCAGACAACAGTAGGCATCCATTCATTGTCTGCACTCTACAGATTCCTAGATGCACGACATTCATTACCATCAAATGCAGAATTTTCATCAAAAACTAATATATATATCATTCCAATCTGAATCAAGAAAATCGGAAATATCCCCAAATCCAAAGAGTGGATCCCCATTGTGATGCTACAAGTTGAAAATTCCACAGCTGACCTCATGGGATGGTTCACAGTCAAAAGACAGCTGCATGAAAAATATTACATGACCTTCCTGCTATGTGAAAAGTGGCATGTGAAGTACACATGCATGTCTTCCTCAGACATGGGTTCATTTGCAAGACACCTTGTGCAATTGAAAATACTCCAAAAGGGGAGAAATCAGAACCATGTCTCCAAAGTATTTCAGCAGAGACCAACTCCATCTGTCTATCTATCTCTCAGTGAGTGTGTGTGCTCTTGTGTGTGTTTGTGTGTCTTTGTTTGTGTTTGTACCATCAGAGCTGATACTTCATTGCCCCCATTGGAAAACTGACTCAGATAATGCCATCTGCCAAACTCCTAAAAACCAAAGTTCTTGCTGATAGAATGAAACATTCCTTCCTGTTGGTTTGGATGTGTCCTTTAGGAATCACTGCTACATTTAGTATACTCAAATCATCACAGTAGATCAGGTAACAAAAACATATATATTTTAAAATAATAATAATATATTAATGGAAACAACAAATACAGGATAGAGTAACAACTGTGTTACTAAACAAGGTCAAGGACAATGGCAAACTATAGATTCAAACTTTGAAGAAAATAGTAATCAATGTAAATATTCCTGGGCTGCCTCAGCCCCGCCCAGGCACACAGCAACAGAATGGTTTTGCAAGCATCCTCAGGAGGGCAGGAGCCTTCTTTGCAGGACGAGAGGGAGGTTGAGGCTCGATCCACCCATCATTCTTTTGGGAGAGGCTCCTTTTCCTCAGCACAAAGTTGGATTTTTTGTGAGGATTCTTGGCATAAAATACGTTGGCCTCTGCTGGAATCCTCAGCTCTGGGGAGAGAGGGGTGTACAAAAAGAAGGTGGCACTCAGGAGGTGCTCCCTAGGACACGCCAACATCTGAGAGCCTGTGCCAGAAAAGGCCAGAGCCACACACCTGAGAGCTCTCCAATTCAGCACCAATACCAACAAAGACAGCCTCCACAGTCCTCCCTGAGGAAGAACTAGGCAGAGCACTTCAACAGACCTAATGTCTGTTCCTACCGAAGGCTTTGGACTCCAGAATATCTCAGGTCCTCTTGCATCTGCCAAAGCACACCACTAGGGTTTGCATCTGAAATCTCCCACAAAAGGCTCCTGTGCCGAAGATTCAGTCCCCACATGAGCCATCTTCATAGGTGGGTTTGGAGGGAAGCATTGGATGGTGAGTGCTCTGATGTCAACATGAAATTCTCATTCAAGATGAATACACTACTGGGGGGTGGGAGGGACTGGAAGAAAGGTTGAGCATGTTTGGAGTAAGACCTAAACAGGGTTGTGCCCTGGGCAACAGTACCTTGTTCCTGTTGGCTCCACTGAATCCTCATTCTCCAAGGAGAGGTCCTCCCTCTCCATCTTTCTCTCTCTCCCTCTCTGCCAGCCTCGTTCTCTCTCTCCCAGTCTATGCCTTTGTGGCAAGGGCTGAGGAGCTCTCCACTGCCACACACTAGAGCTTTATGGACAGCCTCAGTGCACAACCAAAGAGAAAGCTATGAAACCCAGAGAAAAAAGGCCTAGGATTCCTCCTCTGAGTTATTTTCCTCAAGTATGGCCACAGTGAGGACAGGCTGACCAGCACGGATACCACGTTAGAGCCATGCTTCTGCGTTGGTGGAGCCCGCCTCCATGTGAACCAGGCTTCTGAGAATGGAGGCCACATTCCAAATACTGCCCTACTGAGAACAATGGTTCCAAAGACCAGCAAAGGGACTGCTTCCCTCCAACATGGTGTATGGCCCAGTGGTGCCATGACCCCGAGTGGGGGAATACAACAGCCGCTTCTCCTTCCTCTGAACATGTGTTTCCTGTTGCCCTCCTCTAACCTAGAGCCTGTTCTCCATCCCTTCTGGGTTGGATGTGGAGATCTCTGCTATGAATTTCTTAGGCTACCAAGGCCCCAGACAGACTTCCTCTTCCATAGACTCTACTAACCTAACAGTAGGTTAAGATAGGAGACAAGTGATCCTAGAACTCATAGGGATGGTGGTCTTCAGGGTACATAGGCTGGGATAATGGCTGCTGTGGTGTTTGGCTCACAAAAACCAACCAACCAACCAACGAAAAAGCGCTGGCATTATTATCAGATGAGCTCTGTGGCTACGTGCTCAGGAAGCCCTCATCTGACTTTAGTTAGGGATCACAACCTGGCTATTGTGATCACTCCTTGCCTAGTGGACTCAGGTGCGTAAGACCATGGAATTTATGCAAAAACAGATGATTCAGGCTGTCTCCCAGGCTGTGTTTTCTTCCCAATTTCATCCTGTTACTGCTTGCTAGAATCCTGGCAATGCTCTGCCCAGGCAGTGGTTTTTTGGTCACACAGAAGGCTTTCAATAGTACTGCTTCAGTCCACAAAATGCCAGTTCCCTCTTTAGCCCATGCATTCCCATGTTCCTTTGAAACCACTCCTATCCCAGACCATGAAAACATACTGCTCCTGGAGAGAGGCTTTCCTCCTCACTCCTCAAAGATGTCAGCTTTGGATGCCTGTTCATGTCCAGGGGAGGGCACCTGGTGGGGAGCCGCAATATCCACCGGGGTATACCATTGGACCTCAAGACCTTCCACCAGCAGAAGTGCAGTTGGCTTTGTGCACGAACCCAACACACCTGTTGGAGTGTTCTTGGGGGTCAGAGACTACTCTTTGTTGCTAAGAGTTGACCTGAGTCCACATCCTGACCCTTGCTCTCTGCTATCTGATTGTCTCACTTACTCTGACGGCGAGAGATGATTTGGCCCAGCTCATAATCCTCTGGATTCTCCTCAGTAAGGAAGTGTAGGTCGAGGGCGCTGCGGATGACGACAGGAGCCCTATCGTGGCAGGTCACCTGGAGCAGCATGGGAGACAGGCCTTCAGGAAATGGGCCTTGAAGTGACTACTCAAGGACAGTGGGCAGGGGCATTCTGGAGGCACCTCCACTCTAAATACAAGGGCAACATCCATGACCCTACTACCCGAGGCTGACCTCCTGCTCATCGTGTGGGCTCTTCCCACAGGCTACTAGCCCAATCCTTGTACATAGGACTTCCTGGGCCTGCCATTGCTCTTTGTGGAGCTGCACTCTTCTCGGAGTGAAAGGACCCCACTACCTGCATACAGATGCAATCTCATCCCACAAGTTGGGAGGAATGGGACAATAGCCTCCAAGATCCCAGGTCTGCCCGAGGATGCAGGCGGCATTGGGAATGGCCTAGGCACAAAACCTAGAGGCTTTGGTCTGGATTGCCAGGGCCAAAAACAGACCCAGGAACATGACCACACACAGGAGAGCTGAAAGATAGCCAGGAGAGCTCCTGGCCTCCAGAGGCTCAGTGCTGGCTGGGATGTAGGAGGGCACCTCATCCGGCAAGGGTGGTCATTGGGTTACCTGGACATTTAGTGTGCTTGCTCCACATCCATATCGACTCTGCAGAGAGACTCTCTCAGCTCCTTGTTCAAGGAACATGGAGAACCTCACACTGCTGTCCTCCTCCATAGACGTCAGCATCCCATACAAGGGAACCTGCAACCTAGTTCCTGTCCTATTCTCATCTGTCACCCATACCTGTCCCTGCCCTTCTGGACTGCATGCTGCCACCTGACACACAGACTCCCTCAGACATGGCAGTGGACAAGCTGCTGCACTCGCTCATCTCAGCTCCAGCCCTTCACACTGACCTCTCCCTTCTTGATTCCCATCTATCCTCCTGATCATCCAGAAGCTCCAAATTCAAGAGGGCATGAGTAGTCCATGTTATTGGACCAGTGTCTGCTCCCCACCCAGGTGTAAGCACCACGGGACACCCCTGCTCCCAGGCTTACCAGAACACTCTTGGCCATCTCTGGACTTTGTGTTTCTAAGTGGACACGAATTAAGCAGGTGTCTCCCACCTGCTTGTGGGAAAGCAGCCTGGAGGACTTGCAGGTTGATTCTGAGAACTGTGGGGGATGGAACATCAGCAAACCCAGAAACAGAAAGCCACCCCAGACTGTCAGTTGGCTCTATGGGCTTCCAGCAAATATGTCCAGGTGCTGAGGCTTCTTATTTCCTCAGGTTGAGTGGAATGGCAGCACATGCACAGCTTGAATAAGGTAGGTGTTTACCTCCTTTCCCTTGACCTGGGGGCGTTTCCTCACCATGAAATATTGTATTCCCAGATTCATGGACAGACACACGAGTGAGTGGTCAGAGACCTTGATTTCTGCAGAGCGAAGTGGAGAGAATTGTTAGGTGGCACTCAAGGATTATACCACAAAACACCCACAACCCCTGAGAGTCTCCGCCAGGCCCATCACACTTTGGTATTTTGGGGCCAAGGCCCACTTTCTCTTGGCTGTCAGTTATCCTGAGCCCACTGTGGATCATGTCTCCCCACTGTCTGATTGTCCTACTTACTCTCATCCTCAGACATCATATACAGCAGCTCAAAGTTGTCCACATCCTCATGCTGCAACAAATTTTGGTCCAAGGCCCTGCGGATGAGGCTTGTCACCATCTCCTGAAAGGTCACCTGGATCAGGGTGGGACAAATGTCATCAGAGAATGGCTTTTAGAAGAGCTACCCAGAAGACTGTGGTCAAACATTCAGGAGAAATCTCAGCTACATATACAAGGGCACAATCTTGTTATCCTGCTACCTGAGTGTGTCCTCCATATACCACCTGGGTTCTTGCAATGTGCTACTAGAACAATCCTGGTACAAATATCTGCCTGTACCTGCCATCTCCCCTCCCCCTGGGGAGCCACATTCCACTCATGTCAAAGGACCAAACTGCCTATGCACAGACACACTCTCATCTCACTGAGATGAGAGCAATGGGCCAGGGATCTGCGCACCAAGTGTGATCTGGGATGCAGGCTGCCTTTGTGGGTGCAAGAGGCAGATGCACTGAAAATTTGGGTCCTGACTGCCACGACACAAAACAGACTCAGATACAAGAGTGTGCACTTGAGTGCTTCATGATAGCTTTGAGAGGCCCTGGCCTCTGGAAGCTCGGTGCGGGTCTGGTTGTAATGATGTACTTGACTCAGCACTGGCAGTCACTGAACATGTCTCCTCTGCAGCTGGACACCTGCAGCATTAGCGTGTCTACTGCACATCCATAGAAATTCTGCCAAGAACCCCTTTAGCTCCGTATTTACATACATGCAAAGCCTAACATTCCGAAGCTTTGGCATGACCCCCCCAGGTGATCCCGACCCCAAATTCCTACACCTAGTCATGCTAAGGAGGTTCTCTTCCCTGCCACCAGGAACACATCCCCTCCTACACATGTGACAAGTCACTGCCACCTCCTCTGCTCCAACTTCACTCATTGAGAATACCAAGTTCTAGGCACTGCAGCCTGCACCCTGGACATATCTCTGCCTTCATCTGTCCACAGCACTTCCGTCTGCACTTCTGGCCTGCAAAACCCACAATACACAGGCCCACTCACCACTGAAGCTGGGCATGCTGATGCTCTCCCTCCTCAGGTCAAGCCCTTAAGACGGACCTCTCTCTTCTTTATTTCCCACCATAGCCCTGGGGTTGGCTGTGTCTCCTGCCTTCCACTGTGTGGACACCCAGGAGGCAGCCCTGCTGTCGGGCTTACTGGGATGCGCTTTGTCTCCCTCAGGCTCTGTCCCTCTAGGAGGACGTGAACAACGCGGCTGTCTTCCACCTGCTCTCTGGAGTGAAGCAGTGAGGAGCTGCTACTCACAGCTGCTGGGGTCCTGGATGCCACTGCCACAGAAGGTTCCAAGAACTGTGGGGGATGACAACATCAGCAAAGCCCAGCAACTGCACCCCACCCAGCCTGGCAATTGGCTCTGTGGGCATTCTACAACATCCATCCAGAACCTGAGGTTCTTGTCCCCTTGGAGGATGTGGAGTGGCACCAGGAGTAAAGACTGAAGAAGGTGGCTGTTTTGGGAACAAGAGATCCAGCACCTGCTGGGTGGGGATGAAATCCCAGGAGATTAACCCCATGTTGCTGCTGAAATGTAGGTTCCTCCCACAAATGACAGGCAGGAGCTCATTCCTAAGCTGGTCCTGCCTGTAAGGTTCAAGGCTCTGAACCCTGAAGGGCTCCTCCGTGTTCTGATCATTTTCACCCTGGGTTGGGACCAAGAATGGTGGGTTCAAAATGGAAATGGTGACAAACAGAAAAATGACTTGTGCCAATACACTAGAGTCAAAGCACAATGGGACAGTTCCCATCAGTACAAACACACACACACACACACACACACACACACACACACACACACACACACACAGAGTCAGAATAGGAGTCCTGGGCCATTCATCAGGGATCAGACTAG
The DNA here is from genome assembly GCF_045843805.1 of Urocitellus parryii. Classification (NCBI taxonomy): domain Eukaryota; kingdom Metazoa; phylum Chordata; class Mammalia; order Rodentia; family Sciuridae; genus Urocitellus; species Urocitellus parryii. The sequence continues at coordinate 45,533,571 of NC_135548.1, forward strand.
AGGGCCTGCTGGGCTCACCTGCCCTGTGCTACTCACTGTTACTCTTGAGCTCCTCTGCGACAATCGCCAGAGGCTCTGGCGTCTAAGATGAAGCCTCACCCAGTGTATCCACAAAAGGGCTAGTTGGCCCCCCTGAGATTCCTGGGAGCCTGAGGCTCGGCATTGTCTGCAACCACAGGAGAACATCCTTCTCCCTCCAGTGGCTCCAACCAAGTGAGCTCGGATGGCTTGGTCAGTGAAGTGGGTGCCTGGACACCAGGGTTCCATGTTCTGTTTGATCCATTGTCAAGGCAATGATGTCATTTCCTGTGCCCATACCTGAGCCTCTTTTCACATAAGACCACTTTCAACAGCCCTATGGGCTGCCGATTTCTCCTCCATGCCTACCCATCTCAGGTGCGCAGGTGTTCACCAACAACTACCCAAACATCCCCACCAGCATCTGCCCTGCTTGGTGCCACTAGAGTTCCAGCTTGGAGCCTTCAAAAATGCATTCACAACCAGTCCTTCCCTCTCAGCAGCTTTTGGACCCTGGTCCCATCATTGTGCAACTCATGGTGTGCCCAGTCTTTTCTGGAAAGTAGGGTAGCATCTAATCTCTAGGGTTTATTGTGTCTATTGGCCCATAACACCCTCTGTTCTCTCTGAAACCAGAGATGGGACTCACAGGTGGCTAAAGCACAAATGTAGAGATGGGATAATCACAAGAAAGGGAGAGACAAAGAATGCACCCTAACTCAATCAGGCCTGTGTCCCACACAGGGACATGGCCAATGTCCGTCCCATCGTGGCTGCAGTTCCCTCTCTACACCATGGCAAGTTGGAGGGGACTGAGATGCAGAGGCTGCTCCCCTCTGCCATACAACTTCCCAAGGCTTCTCCTAAGATTTCAAAAGGGCCAAGTGTGTCTAGTGTTGGGGTCTCACAGAGACTCCGAGGTACCACAGCATCCTGCTGCCCAGAACCGGTTCACCCCTCACCTCAAGGGGGCTCAGCCTCTGGATTCATGGGAATTGAAGTGGGTACAGGTGATGGGATATCACCTCCAAGACTGAGTTATGCCAAGTCCATGACCCCTGTCTGCATCCCTGTCTCCAGCACCACTCCCCCCTCTCTCTTTCCTCCTCAGAGCAAACAAATCCATTTAGCAAGTGTGTCCTGTGATAAAGACATGACGGTCACCCATCCTCTCATTACAAAAACACTGAGGCTCAGCCAACATGGATCCTACAGGGAACACAGGCATAAACTCAGACTCCGATCCTCCCAGCTGAGCCTCAGTGGAGCCTGGACTCCCAGCCTCCTGAGTCAAGGAAACAGAGGTTCCTAGCCGAGCCACCTTGGATGCAGCCGCACACAAACTGAACTCATCAATGCCCCTTGCTCTCAGTTGTGAGTAAGAGGGGAAGTGGTGTTTCACAACCCTGGACATCAAGTGCAGTCTCCAGGCTTTGGGGTGTGCCCTGGCCTCTGTCTATCTGCCCAGGCTCTCCAACCCACACTGGCCTCTTACCCAACCTCCTCCTAGGGCCAAACTCAATCCTGCCTCTCAATTTCTGCTGCCTTCCCCAACACACTGCTCCCCAAAATGAGCAGGGCTGGCTCTCGGTTATCATGCTGGTGCCAGCAGCAATGCCACCCCACTGACATAATTCTGAGTCCCAACCTAGGCACTCCAGCTGTCTTTGCCACACCTGGCCTGTTTGGGCTCTGGCTCTTGCTCTTTTCTTTCATGTGCATGTGTTTTGAGGTTTTGAGTTTCTCCCACTGCAGAACTGCAGCTGTGGCAGGGTAGAGCTCATGAGGGTGACATTCTGAGCCACATCCAATCCCATCAGGACTGTTCACTGGGGTGACTGCTGGAACACAGTGATGAGTGAACACATGGGAGGTGGTTGGACCCACCTTGCCTCTGAGTGGCTTCCTTTCAGGACAGGAATGTAGGCATGGGAGCCCCTGGCGTGGGATGCTTTGCACAAGGCGTGACCATGGGCTCTCTTTCCTGGCAAAAATGGCTCCACTCAGCATGGAGAGCACTGTCATTCCTGGTGGCTAACAACAGCCCTGGACCCCAGAAAGGAACCCACACTCAAGATTAACGTCTGAGTGTGCGTGTCCTCGAGGAAATGAGGTCTCCTGATCCCAGGTGCAAAGGGGTAAGTCCTCTAACTCCAGGGGCCATGAAGGGACATCTGAGTTTCCCTTGTCCTTCTTTCCCTCTCTAACTAACCACAGTTAGGACCCTGGCCTCATTCCCCAGTGAGGATCATTAGGCTCCATAAAGGACAGTCTCTAAGATGCTCAGTGGACCAACACCCTCTGCACAACCCATAACCCTATTCACCCAAGAGGCAAGAGGATTTCTATTCAGGAAAACCAGGAAAGGGAGAGCCTTTCTCAAGGACACAAGGACATTAGTGAGTGAGGGAGTGATTAATGGATGGAGAACTATTTCCAACACCAACTTCCAGGAGCATATATGGCCCCCTGGAGAATTCTGCAGTGTGTTGGTGATTAAGGAGAACGTGTGAATTCAGGGGTCACTAGGTCCTCTCAGCCATAAGGAGGGAAACTGCCATAAAGGAACTAGGACAAGGGTGCGAGGAATGCTCACTGGTGGGAGATCGGAAGGAAGGAAAGTGTACTCATTAGAAAAGTGTCGCCTGAAAATTCTTAGCCAGCCAAAAGTCGTGCGAACTTGTGTGGGAAAAGAGTCTTTGCACAGTGATGAAGCTAAGAGCTCACATGATGGAACACAGCATCAACTGGGACCAAATCCAATATCTGATATTCTTGTAGGAAGAGGAGAGTCTGGACCCAGACTGGGGGATACTGGATATGTGAGGTTGGAGCCAGGGCGGGATGCCCATATGGGAACCACAGATCGTGGGCAGCAATAGGAGAGTGGGCAAGGGCTGGGAGAGTTGGGGAGACAGTCCCCTTGAAACCTGGGAGGGGTTATGGCACTGCGACAGCCCAACACCTACTGTGTTGAGCCTCTGGAGCTCAACGGAAGACACTTCCTCTGTTGTCGGCTACCCAGTTAACAGAGTTTGGTTGCAGCAGCCTAGGACCCAGCTGAAGGTCTGAGCATGTTGGCCATGCAGGTTGGATCTGGACCACAGACACCCTCATCAGAGATTGTAGGGTCTCAGCCCTGAGGCAAGACAGGCACTAAGTCAGGCCAGGTGGGGAAACGGATAGGCACACACTCTGGGGGCTGGTGCCTGTGTTACTGGGAGCACTTCTGATCGCAATTCCCTGATCTGCTGCCAACACAGGCTACAGAGGAGGGTACAGAAACACAGACCACGGATCTGCCCCACTCAGTGGGCCCAGGCCAACACCACACCCAGCAGCCTCGTGCCATACCCAATGAGTCTCGAAGCGGCCCCCTCTTCCCATCCTGAGAGCTCTTCCCTTCCTCATGTGCCAATAGCTCCCTACTGTCACTGGCAATATCTACTCTGTGAGATGTCAACATCCGTGGGTACTGTTCTCTCATCCCAGGACAGTGTGGTCCCACACACCCTGGTGAAATGGGCCACCTGGAGGCTGGACCTGGAGGTTGTTGAGGCTGAATGGCAGCGGTGGTCCTCTGGCACTTAATATTATTTAAGTTAAAAAAAAACAAAAACAAAAACAAAAAACGGGTCTTGGTGCTCAAAAATGTTTGATTTGCATATTCTCATCCCCTAACCCCAATATTTTCATTATTTCCTCACATATGAAATCTTACTAGCATAAAGGTAATTTCGTATTAAACAAAGTGGATTGAAATAACATTGGTAAAAATAATCAATCACCATACTTTCAATTTTTGTTCTGCTTTCCTATTAGAAACCACTTGGATACAAGAGAACAGAGGACAGACTCATGGAAATGCTTGAAATGACAAGAAGCTCCCACTCAAGCTCAGCATTCAGTCCTGGACAGGGTAAGACCAGGCCACTTTGACATCTGTGCCAAAGAGTCTACCAGACAGAATCCTCTGACTGATCCCTGACTGAGCCATAGGAACTGGCTAGAAAAGCCTTCACATCCTCAATACATTCTTCACGTCAGAATACTTGACAACCATTGATATCCATCTCTCGTTAACTTGCTCCCCAGCCAACCATTCTTCAACAAATTCAAAGGAGTAACTCATGCAAGCACACAGAAAGGGGTGTTCACTACACACATCCATGTGCGAAAAAGACAACTGGTATTTCTTGTTTGGGCTATTTCAAATGAAATCCCTTCTGCATGACCTCCACAAACCAAAGGAAAATATTTGTGAAATTCCCACGTAGAAGACAAGATACACTTGCCAAGGAGGCAGTGGCAAGAATTTTGACACTCCAAATGTAGAGTGTGTGTTTAGGAAGCAGTCACAGTTTCCATGAGAGAGTCCCATGAAATCAATTAGGAAGATCCATGCTCTAGCCCTACCATGCAAGTGATGTGACTTGAAAGAGTCACTTAGTCTTAGTAACCATCATCACTAACAACTAAGTCAATGAATAAAGGTCCTCTGGTGCCAAGCTACAAAATGTGGGATGAGCATGGATGAGGATGGGTGGGAGAAGTCTCCAACTCTAACACAATTAGGGAAGGATGTGCTGACCTCAAGTGGCTGGGGGGCTGGGATCCTGCCACAGAGGGGGATTCCAAACCTCACATCCCCTGAACCAGGCCAGAAGACCAGGTAGAGTCCAAGGACCCTGGGGTGGCCCAGTGGCAATAAAGGTCAAAAGGAACTAGGGATCTGCCTGGTCCCTCAATCCCCTACTCTGAGCAGGGCTGCATGACGAGGCCAGAGGCCATCCACAGCAATCTGCCTTTACAGGAAAACAGGGACTGCAGGCTGCCTCTGGCTCACTGAATCAGGGTGGTGTTTTCATAAAGCAAGACCACTTCCTCACATTTGACCAGCAGCTCATGTGTTGACAGCACAATGACTGACTTGACTCAGGCCCTGATGAATGAAATAGAAAATTCATAGCAAACCCATCTTTAGCTCTTCCACATCATCAGGGGCTCTGATTCAATTCCGTCCAGAAAGGTGTCTGAAATGATTTCTAAACATGCTGGGGACTCACCTCTGTGTGGAACTTTTCAGGAAAAAGGGGATCAAATCTCATGAAGCAACTCTTCTCTCTTCTAGCCCATGGGCAATGCAAGGAACCTGCATGATACCAGAGGCTCACTTCTCTCTTCTCATGTCTTCTGGAAAGGATTCGTTAATGCTTCCTGCAAGGTGAAGCAGAAGCCTGCATCCCCAGCTGCACAGAAGTGTTTTAGGGCAGTGTCTCCCTTAAAACCCAAAAATAAAAAAAAACAGGTCATTCAACAGGCACATGGATTCGAGTACGTGTTCAATGATCCCTCCTCCCTGGAGCCTTCCACATGCCCATCTTCCACATTCACAGAGCAATGCTTGGCCATTCTCAAGACCAGGAGACCACGATGCTCATCACCAGGAAGTCAATAAGGAACATGAAGAGAGCAGCATGGATTGCAGAAGGTGGCACATCAAGGATCTTCAGCTCTGCTGCTAGAACACAAGAGCTTAACTTCAGTATTGACTTTTTGCCAACTACCAAGTACGATAGCAGTGTCAAGCCCAATATGCAGATATGCAAGTAGTAGGTGACACCCCGCATCCATTCACAAAAGTGGGCAACATCTGCATCAGAACAAGGAAGTATCTTACCCTTACTCATAAAAATCATCAGAAACAAAATAAAATGGATGCAAGACTTCTCATTTCACTATTAGGTAGCTGTTGGAATTCCCTATTAAATAATACCTCCTCCAAAATAAAAAGTATCTCAGACATGTGTCAACTATTCAATGGATGACATTTTAAAAACTATGGACTTTACTTAATATTTATGTATGCTATATCCCTGCCTAAGGCTCTATGAGAAAGGAGCACATAGAATTGGATCTTTGAAAATCTCACATTTGCTGATAAATATTACTGCTGATCTCAGGCATGGCGAAGTGAAAAGTGGGACTTTGGATATTCCAAGAATGCTATGTTGTGGGATTGGTGTCCCTGATTCATACATAGCATATGGTTTCTATGAAATCCAGTGAGGGAGCAGGAGTAACGAAGCTGATTGCACAGATGACCTCAGGGAATACTGACAGATAGGCCAAATGAAAAATATGCTCCAGCTAACCATTGGTATTTGGGCTTCTGATCCCAGTCCTGTTTTTAAAAAAGGTGCAGACAGGCAGTGTTCATTAAAAACTGTCTACCATGTAAAAGTGGGTAATTTAAATGGCATCTAGTTACACATCTGATAGAATGGTCTGGCAACATATGAATTTCATTCTAACAACAACAACAACAACAAAACATAGAAAATGAGACATAAAGATAAAACCTTGTCTTCACCAGGATGCCTAAAAATAGGTTTTATTTGGCTCATGCCAATAAATATCTTTCAATAGAATTTCTGATTTCTGAATGAATCCATTCAACTTCATACTGCACAGATCACAAGGTTTTCTTTACAGAATATTCTCTTCTTCTTCTTAAAGCCTCTAATAGAAAATGTCTCATAGGACATAGGAGGGAAATGACCCAAAGGATGAGAGAATGGCTGGAACCTTTCTCAAATGTGCCCACGTAGCCTAAAGTTTGAAGGCATCTAATTGTACTCTAAAACAATTATGAACCTATTCGATCCATTATTAATAAATATCACCACTTTACCACTTGAACCAAATCACAGAAAATTGGAAACAGATGATCGTTGGCTTTGATACCTTTACTTCTGTTTCATTACTCAGAGTCGATCAACTCTATACTTCAAGTGACACAGATTTATTACAGAATGCCTAAGATCCTAAGGATCTATTTTAGCTCAGCCCATGGTATTGCTCCATTATTTTATTATTTTGTAAGTAATAAAATATAACTTCATGTTGGATGATATATTCAAGCCATGAATATATCATCCAACATTGTTCTTCCCAAAATATTAGCCCAATTTCTGCGCGCGCTCACTTACTGTTCAGGAATTTTACTAATTGTTTGAAGGTTCTAGAGGACCTGTTAGACTCCTAATGGACAAACCATACAACATACTCCAGAGAACGGACGAGTGCCATAAGAAGAAAATAAGGTCAGCCTACAGCAATGGGCAGCTGCCTGCCCTCGGCTGGGAGGAGCCCTGGCCATGGCACCAGGGCTGCTGGGCAGCAGAAGCCTCCACAGCCCTGCAGGGAGCCTGGAGCACAGCTCTGCCTAACCATGCTCAGCCCTGGACAGATGCACATGAGTTCCCATCACAGGCTCGAGTGTGACAGTCCCAGGTGCATGCCTGTCATGCCAGCCACCAGGGAGGCTGAGGCAAGAGGAACGTTTGAGGTCAGCCTTGGCAACTTAGACCCCGAGGCAAAGGGGAAATACTTTTACAGGGGTCTCTGAGGGTGTAGCTCAGGTAGGTCACTTGCCTCACAGGCTCAAGGCCCTGGGTTCAATCCCCAGAACCCAAGTACACACAAAAAGTGAACTTGGAATATTGTTTAAAATGATGGATCAGGTACACACAAGGACTTCAATATGACCTCTCAGAGGAGCTCAATTTGAGATCAGACTGAACAAAAGACCACCTGGACCATTGACTCAGTGTCTGAAACCCTCTGTGAGCATGGGAAGCACTGCTGGCAAGACACCAGAGGGCCAAAGCACTTGTGCCCCCTGCAGGGGCGTCTCTTGTCTACCGCCAAAGACTGTTCCCCTCCTGGGGCAGCTGAGAGCAAGCTGGGCCTTGGAGAAAGGACTAGTGCTTTAGATATAGACTATGCAAGCAAGGGGCAATGTCTTTAATAAAACTAAAATTAAAAAGTCACATTGAAAAAATTTTAAAAAGAAGAAAATAAGGTCAAGTAGAGGAAGCCCATTTTCACAGGAAAAAATCCCCCAGTGAAAAGCATCAGAATAGATACCAAGAAAAATACCAACAAAAACAGTGTGCTCCCACTATGTATCTACTCAACATGCAAAAGTTAGAAAGCTAGATAATACAATCCTGGCCACAGGTAGAGCTATGCAGAAGAGCCACCTGGCAGTGCTTAGTCAAAGAAGTAAACATGCACACTTTGACCTAGAAATTCCACCTGTGTGTAAACCAGGCGGTGCTTAAGCAGTTTCACAAGGGGACATGCACAGGGAAATTTATCCTCAGGTTCTTATAGAGTTGTCTGTGCTTACAGGGAGTTGATGGTTGTCAAGATGCCCACAGCTGCGAAAGTCAAAAGCTAAAAAAATAATAGATGCCAACCTGGATATATTAATAATCCCGTATCTATGATCACCTTCATAAGGTAGCTTCCCAACTTCTGTGTGGAAGTGTGTTTCTCCTTGGCCCTTACACTGTTGTGGAGACCACTAGGAGTTCAGCTTTGTGCAGGATCATCTGACCTGGACTTTTGGCAAGACCTGTACAGCCCTCACACATGCTCAGATGCTACAGGACTTTTCAGACCAGTCCAGACAACAGTAGGCATCCATTCATTGTCTGCACTCTACAGATTCCTAGATGCACGACATTCATTACCATCAAATGCAGAATTTTCATCAAAAACTAATATATATATCATTCCAATCTGAATCAAGAAAATCGGAAATATCCCCAAATCCAAAGAGTGGATCCCCATTGTGATGCTACAAGTTGAAAATTCCACAGCTGACCTCATGGGATGGTTCACACTCAAAAGACAGCTGCATGAAAAATATTACATGACCTCCCTGCTATGTGAAAAGTGGCATGTGAAGTACACATGCATGTCTTCCTCAGACATGGGTTCATTTGCAAGACACCTTGTGCAATTGAAAATACTCCAAAAGGGGAGAAATCAGAACCATGTCTCCAAAGTATTTCAGCAGAGACCAACTCCATCTGTCTATCTATCTCTCAGTGAGTGTGTGTGCTCTTGTGTGTGTTTGTGTGTCTTTGTTTGTGTTTGTACCATCAGAGCTGATACTTCATTGCCCCCATTGGAAAACTGACTCAGATAATGCCATCTGCCAAACTCCTAAAAACCAAAGTTCTTGCTGATAGAATGAAACATTCCTTCCTGTTGGTTTGGATGTGTCCTTTAGGAATCACTGCTACATTTAGTATACTCAAATCATCACAGTAGATCAGGTAACAAAAACATATATATTTTAAAATAATAATAATATATTAATGGAAACAACAAATACAGGATAGAGTAACAACTGTGTTACTAAACAAGGTCAAGGACAATGGCAAACTATAGATTCAAACTTTGAAGAAAATAGTAATCAATGTAAATATTCCTGGGCTGCCTCAGCCCCGCCCAGGCACACAGCAACAGAATGGTTTTGCAAGCATCCTCAGGAGGGCAGGAGCCTTCTTTGCAGGACGAGAGGGAGGTTGAGGCTCGATCCACCCATCATTCTTTTGGGAGAGGCTCCTTTTCCTCAGCACAAAGTTGGATTTTTTGTGAGGATTCTTGGCATAAAATACGTTGGCCTCTGCTGGAATCCTCAGCTCTGGGGAGAGAGGGGTGTACAAAAAGAAGGTGGCACTCAGGAGGTGCTCCCTAGGACACGCCAACATCTGAGAGCCTGTGCCAGAAAAGGCCAGAGCCACACACCTGAGAGCTCTCCAATTCAGCACCAATACCAACAAAGACAGCCTCCACAGTCCTCCCTGAGGAAGAACTAGGCAGAGCACTTCAACAGACCTAATGTCTGTTCCTACCGAAGGCTTTGGACTCCAGAATATCTCAGGTCCTCTTGCATCTGCCAAAGCACACCACTAGGGTTTGCATCTGAAATCTCCCACAAAAGGCTCCTGTGCCGAAGATTCAGTCCCCACATGAGCCATCTTCATAGGTGGGTTTGGAGGGAAGCATTGGATGGTGAGTGCTCTGATGTCAACATGAAATTCTCATTCAAGATGAATACACTACTGGGGGGTGGGAGGGACTGGAAGAAAGGTTGAGCATGGTTGGAGTAAGACCTAAACAGGGTTGTGCCCTGGGCAACAGTACCTTGTTCCTGTTGGCTCCACTGAATCCTCATTCTCCAAGGAGAGGTCCTCCCTCTCCATCTTTCTCTCTCTCCCTCTCTGCCAGCCTCGTTCTCTCTCTCCCAGTCTATGCCTTTGTGGCAAGGGCTGAGGAGCTCTCCACTGCCACACACTAGAGCTTTATGGACAGCCTCAGTGCACAACCAAAGAGAAAGCTATGAAACCCAGAGAAAAAAGGCCTAGGATTCCTCCTCTGAGTTATTTTCCTCAAGTATGGCCACAGTGAGGACAGGCTGACCAGCACGGATACCACGTTAGAGCCATGCTTCTGCGTTGGTGGAGCCCGCCTCCATGTGAACCAGGCTTCTGAGAATGGAGGCCACATTCCAAATACTGCCCTACTGAGAACAATGGTTCCAAAGACCAGCAAAGGGACTGCTTCCCTCCAACATGGTGTATGGCCCAGTGGTGCCATGACCCCGAGTGGGGGAATACAACAGCCGCTTCTCCTTCCTCTGAACATGTGTTTCCTGTTGCCCTCCTCTAACCTAGAGCCTGTTCTCCATCCCTTCTGGGTTGGATGTGGAGATCTCTGCTATGAATTTCTTAGGCTACCAAGGCCCCAGACAGACTTCCTCTTCCATAGACTCTACTAACCTAACAGTAGGTTAAGATAGGAGACAAGTGATCCTAGAACTCATAGGGATGGTGGTCTTCAGGGTACATAGGCTGGGATAATGGCTGCTGTGGTGTTTGGCTCACAAAAACCAACCAACCAACCAACGAAAAAGCGCTGGCATTATTATCAGATGAGCTCTGTGGCTACGTGCTCAGGAAGCCCTCATCTGACTTTAGTTAGGGATCACAACCTGGCTATTGTGATCACTCCTTGCCTAGTGGACTCAGGTGCGTAAGACCATGGAATTTATGCAAAAACAGATGATTCAGGCTGTCTCCCAGGCTGTGTTTTCTTCCCAATTTCATCCTGTTACTGCTTGCTAGAATCCTGGCAATGCTCTGCCCAGGCAGTGGTTTTTTGGTCACACAGAAGGCTTTCAATAGTACTGCTTCAGTCCACAAAATGCCAGTTCCCTCTTTAGCCCATGCATTCCCATGTTCCTTTGAAACCACTCCTATCCCAGACCATGAAAACATACTGCTCCTGGAGAGAGGCTTTCCTCCTAACTCCTCAAAGATGTCAGCTTTGGATGCCTGTTCATGTCCAGGGGAGGGCACCTGGTGGGGAGCCGCAATATCCACCGGGGTATACCATTGGACCTCAAGACCTTCCACCAGCAGAAGTGCAGTTGGCTTTGTGCACGAACCCAACACACCTGTTGGAGTGTTCTTGGGGGTCAGAGACTACTCTTTGTTGCTAAGAGTTGACCTGAGTCCACATCGTGACCCTTGCTCTCTGCTATCTGATTGTCTCACTTACTCTGACGGCGAGAGATGATTTGGCCCAGCTCATAATCCTCTGGATTCTCCTCAGTAAGGAAGTGTAGGTCGAGGGCGCTGCGGATGACGACAGGAGCCCTATCGTGGCAGGTCACCTGGAGCAGCATGGGAGACAGGCCTTCAGGAAATGGGCCTTGAAGTGACTACTCAAGGACAGTGGGCAGGGGCATTCTGGAGGCACCTCCACTCTAAATACAAGGGCAACATCCATGACCCTACTACCCGAGGCTGACCTCCTGCTCATCGTGTGGGCTCTTCCCACAGGCTACTAGCCCAATCCTTGTACATAGGACTTCCTGGGCCTGCCATTGCTCTTTGTGGAGCTGCACTCTTCTCGGAGTGAAAGGACCCCACTACCTGCATACAGATGCAATCTCATCCCACAAGTTGGGAGGAATGGGACAATAGCCTCCAAGATCCCAGGTCTGCCCGAGGATGCAGGCGGCATTGGGAATGGCCTAGGCACAAAACCTAGAGGCTTTGGTCTGGATTGCCAGGGCCAAAAACAGACCCAGGAACATGACCACACACAGGAGAGCTGAAAGATAGCCAGGAGAGCTCCTGGCCTCCAGAGGCTCAGTGCTGGCTGGGATGTAGGAGGGCACCTCATCCGGCAAGGGTGGTCATTGGGTTACCTGGACATTTAGTGTGCTTGCTCCACATCCATATCGACTCTGCAGAGAGACTCTCTCAGCTCCTTGTTCAAGGAACATGGAGAACCTCACACTGCTGTCCTCCTCCATAGACGTCAGCATCCCATACAAGGGAACCTGCAACCTAGTTCCTGTCCTATTCTCATCTGTCACCCATACCTGTCCCTGCCCTTCTGGACTGCATGCTGCCACCTGACACACAGACTCCCTCAGACATGGCAGTGGACAAGCTGCTGCACTCGCTCATCTCAGCTCCAGCCCTTCACACTGACCTCTCCCTTCTTGATTCCCATCTATCCTCCTGATCATCCAGAAGCTCCAAATTCAAGAGGGCATGAGTAGTCCATGTTATTGGACCAGTGTCTGCTCCCCACCCAGGTGTAAGCACCACGGGACACCCCTGCTCCCAGGCTTACCAGAACACTCTTGGCCATCTCTGGACTTTGTGTTTCTAAGTGGACACGAATTAAGCAGGTGTCTCCCACCTGCTTGTGGGAAAGCAGCCTGGAGGACTTGCAGGTTGATTCTGAGAACTGTGGGGGATGGAACATCAGCAAACCCAGAAACAGAAAGCCACCCCAGACTGTCAGTTGGCTCTATGGGCTTCCAGCAAATATGTCCAGGTGCTGAGGCTTCTTATTTCCTCAGGTTGAGTGGAATGGCAGCACATGCACAGCTTGAATAAGGTAGGTGTTTACCTCCTTTCCCTTGACCTGGGGGCGTTTCCTCACCATGAAATATTGTATTCCCAGATTCATGGACAGACACACGAGTGAGTGGTCAGAGACCTTGATTTCTGCAGAGCGAAGTGGAGAGAATTGTTAGGTGGCACTCAAGGATTATACCACAAAACACCCACAACCCCTGAGAGTCTCCGCCAGGCCCATCACACTTTGGTATTTTGGGGCCAAGGCCCACTTTCTCTTGGCTGTCAGTTATCCTGAGCCCACTGTGGATCATGTCTCCCCACTGTCTGATTGTCCTACTTACTCTCATCCTCAGACATCATATACAGCAGCTCAAAGTTGTCCACATCCTCATGCTGCAACAAATTTTGGTCCAAGGCCCTGCGGATGAGGCTTGTCACCATCTCCTGAAAGGTCACCTGGATCAGGGTGGGACAAATGTCATCAGAGAATGGCTTTTAGAAGAGCTACCCAGAAGACTGTGGTCAAACATTCAGGAGAAATCTCAGCTACATATACAAGGGCACAATCTTGTTATCCTGCTACCTGAGTGTGTCCTCCATATACCACCTGGGTTCTTGCAATGTGCTACTAGAACAATCCTGGTACAAATATCTGCCTGTACCTGCCATCTCCCCTCCCCCTGGGGAGCCACATTCCACTCATGTCAAAGGACCAAACTGCCTATGCACAGACACACTCTCATCTCACTGAGATGAGAGCAATGGGCCAGGGATCTGCGCACCAAGTGTGATCTGGGATGCAGGCTGCCTTTGTGGGTGCAAGAGGCAGATGCACTGAAAATTTGGGTCCTGACTGCCACGACACAAAACAGACTCAGATACAAGAGTGTGCACTTGAGTGCTTCATGATAGCTTTGAGAGGCCCTGGCCTCTGGAAGCTCGGTGCGGGTCTGGTTGTAATGATGTACTTGACTCAGCACTGGCAGTCACTGAACATGTCTCCTCTGCAGCTGGACACCTGCAGCATTAGCGTGTCTACTGCACATCCATAGAAATTCTGCCAAGAACCCCTTTAGCTCCGTATTTACATACATGCAAAGCCTAACATTCCGAAGCTTTGGCATGACCCCCCCAGGTGATCCCGACCCCAAATTCCTACACCTAGTCATGCTAAGGAGGTTCTCTTCCCTGCCACCAGGAACACATCCCCTCCTACACATGTGACAAGTCACTGCCACCTCCTCTGCTCCAACTTCACTCATTGAGAATACCAAGTTCTAGGCACTGCAGCCTGCACCCTGGACATATCTCTGCCTTCATCTGTCCACAGCACTTCCGTCTGCACTTCTGGCCTGCAAAACCCACAATACACAGGCCCACTCACCACTGAAGCTGGGCATGCTGATGCTCTCCCTCCTCAGGTCAAGCCCTTAAGACGGACCTCTCTCTTCTTTATTTCCCACCATAGCCCTGGGGTTGGCTGTGTCTCCTGCCTTCCACTGTGTGGACACCCAGGAGGCAGCCCTGCTGTCGGGCTTACTGGGATGCGCTTTGTCTCCCTCAGGCTCTGTCCCTCTAGGAGGACGTGAACAACGCGGCTGTCTTCCACCTGCTCTCTGGAGTGAAGCAGTGAGGAGCTGCTACTCACAGCTGCTGGGGTCCTGGATGCCACTGCCACAGAAGGTTCCAAGAACTGTGGGGGATGACAACATCAGCAAAGCCCAGCAACTGCACCCCACCCAGCCTGGCAGTTGGCTCTGTGGGCATTCTACAACATCCATCCAGAACCTGAGGTTCTTGTCCCCTTGGAGGATGTGGAGTGGCACCAGGAGTAAAGACTGAAGAAGGTGGCTGTTTTGGGAACAAGAGATCCAGCACCTGCTGGGTGGGGATGAAATCCCAGGAGATTAACCCCATGTTGCTGCTGAAATGTAGGTTCCTCCCACAAATGACAGGCAGGAGCTCATTCCTAAGCTGGTCCTGCCTGTAAGGTTCAAGGCTCTGAACCCTGAAGGGCTCCTCCGTGTTCTGATCATTTTCACCCTGGGTTGGGACCAAGAATGGTGGGTTCAAAATGGAAATGGTGACAAACAGAAAAATGACTTGTGCCAATACACTAGAGTCAAAGCACAATGGGACAGTTCCCATCAGTACAAACACACACACACACACACACACACACACACACACACACACACACACACACAGAGTCAGAATAGGAGTCCTGGGCCATTCATCAGGGATCAGACTAGAGGGCCTGCTGGGCTCACCTGCCCTGTGCTACTCACTGTTACTCTTGAGCTCCTCTGCGACAATCGCCAGAGGCTCTGGCGTCTAAGATGAAGCCTCACCCAGTGTATCCACAAAAGGGCTAGTTGGCCCCCCTGAGATTCCTGGGAGCCTGAGGCTCGGCATTGTCTGCAACCACAGGAGAACATCCTTCTCCCTCCAGTGGCTCCAACCAAGTGAGCTCGGATGGCTTGGTCAGTGAAGTGGGTGCCTGGACACCAGGGTTCCATGTTCTGTTTGATCCATTGTCAAGGCAATGATGTCATTTCCTGTGCCCATACCTGAGCCTCTTTTCACATAAGACCACTTTCAACAGCCCTATGGGCTGCCGATTTCTCCTCCATGCCTACCCATCTCAGGTGCGCAGGTGTTCACCAACAACTACCCAAACATCCCCACCAGCATCTGCCCTGCTTGGTGCCACTAGAGTTCCAGCTTGGAGCCTTCAAAAATGCATTCACAACCAGTCCTTCCCTCTCAGCAGCTTTTGGACCCTGGTCCCATCATTGTGCAACTCATGGTGTGCCCAGTCTTTTCTGGAAAGTAGGGTAGCATCTAATCTCTAGGGTTTATTGTGTCTATTGGCCCATAACACCCTCTGTTCTCTCTGAAACCAGAGATGGGACTCACAGGTGGCTAAAGCACAAATGTAGAGATGGGATAATCACAAGAAAGGGAGAGACAAAGAATGCACCCTAACTCAATCAGGCCTGTGTCCCACACAGGGACATGGCCAATGTCCGTCCCATCGTGGCTGCAGTTCCCTCTCTACACCATGGCAAGTTGGAGGGGACTGAGATGCAGAGGCTGCTCCCCTCTGCCATACAACTTCCCAAGGCTTCTCCTAAGATTTCAAAAGGGCCAAGTGTGTCTAGTGTTGGGGTCTCACAGAGACTCCGAGGTACCACAGCATCCTGCTGCCCAGAACCGGTTCACCCCTCACCTCAAGGGGGCTCAGCCTCTGGATTCATGGGAATTGAAGTGGGTACAGGTGATGGGATATCACCTCCAAGACTGAGTTATGCCAAGTCCATGACCCCTGTCTGCATCCCTGTCTCCAGCACCACTCCCCCCTCTCTCTTTCCTCCTCAGAGCAAACAAATCCATTTAGCAAGTGTGTCCTGTGATAAAGACATGACGGTCACCCATCCTCTCATTACAAAAACACTGAGGCTCAGCCAACATGGATCCTACAGGGAACACAGGCATAAACTCAGACTCCGATCCTCCCAGCTGAGCCTCAGTGGAGCCTGGACTCCCAGCCTCCTGAGTCAAGGAAACAGAGGTTCCTAGCCGAGCCACCTTGGATGCAGCCGCACACAAACTGAACTCATCAATGCCCCTTGCTCTCAGTTGTGAGTAAGAGGGGAAGTGGTGTTTCACAACCCTGGACATCAAGTGCAGTCTCCAGGCTTTGGGGTGTGCCCTGGCCTCTGTCTATCTGCCCAGGCTCTCCAACCCACACTGGCCTCTTACCCAACCTCCTCCTAGGGCCAAACTCAATCCTGCCTCTCAATTTCTGCTGCCTTCCCCAACACACTGCTCCCCAAAATGAGCAGGGCTGGCTCTCGGTTATCATGCTGGTGCCAGCAGCAATGCCACCCCACTGACATAATTCTGAGTCCCAACCTAGGCACTCCAGCTGTCTTTGCCACACCTGGCCTGTTTGGGCTCTGGCTCTTGCTCTTTTCTTTCATGTGCATGTGTTTTGAGGTTTTGAGTTTCTCCCACTGCAGAACTGCAGCTGTGGCAGGGTAGAGCTCATGAGGGTGACATTCTGAGCCACATCCAATCCCATCAGGACTGTTCACTGGGGTGACTGCTGGAACACAGTGATGAGTGAACACATGGGAGGTGGTTGGACCCACCTTGCCTCTGAGTGGCTTCCTTTCAGGACAGGAATGTAGGCATGGGAGCCCCTGGCGTGGGATGCTTTGCACAAGGCGTGACCATGGGCTCTCTTTCCTGGCAAAAATGGCTCCACTCAGCATGGAGAGCACTGTCATTCCTGGTGGCTAACAACAGCCCTGGACCCCAGAAAGGAACCCACACTCAAGATTAACGTCTGAGTGTGCGTGTCCTCGAGGAAATGAGGTCTCCTGATCCCAGGTGCAAAGGGGTAAGTCCTCTAACTCCAGGGGCCATGAAGGGACATCTGAGTTTCCCTTGTCCTTCTTTCCCTCTCTAACTAACCACAGTTAGGACCCTGGCCTCATTCCCCAGTGAGGATCATTAGGCTCCATAAAGGACAGTCTCTAAGATGCTCAGTGGACCAACACCCTCTGCACAACCCATAACCCTATTCACCCAAGAGGCAAGAGGATTTCTATTCAGGAAAACCAGGAAAGGGAGAGCCTTTCTCAAGGACACAAGGACATTAGTGAGTGAGGGAGTGATTAATGGATGGAGAACTATTTCCAACACCAACTTCCAGGAGCATATATGGCCCCCTGGAGAATTCTGCAGTGTGTTGGTGATTAAGGAGAACGTGTGAATTCAGGGGTCACTAGGTCCTCTCAGCCATAAGGAGGGAAACTGCCATAAAGGAACTAGGACAAGGGTGCGAGGAATGCTCACTGGTGGGAGATCGGAAGGAAGGAAAGTGTACTCATTAGAAAAGTGTCGCCTGAAAATTCTTAGCCAGCCAAAAGTCGTGCGAACTTGTGTGGGAAAAGAGTCTTTGCACAGTGATGAAGCTAAGAGCTCACATGATGGAACACAGCATCAACTGGGACCAAATCCAATATCTGATATTCTTGTAGGAAGAGGAGAGTCTGGACCCAGACTGGGGGATACTGGATATGTGAGGTTGGAGCCAGGGCGGGATGCCCATATGGGAACCACAGATCGTGGGCAGCAATAGGAGAGTGGGCAAGGGCTGGGAGAGTTGGGGAGACAGTCCCCTTGAAACCTGGGAGGGGTTATGGCACTGCGACAGCCCAACACCTACTGTGTTGAGCCTCTGGAGCTCAACGGAAGACACTTCCTCTGTTGTCGGCCACCCAGTTAACAGAGTTTGGTTGCAGCAGCCTAGGACCCAGCTGAAGGTCTGAGCATGTTGGCCATGCAGGTTGGATCTGGACCACAGACACCCTCATCAGAGATTGTAGGGTCTCAGCCCTGAGGCAAGACAGGCACTAAGTCAGGCCAGGTGGGGAAACGGATAGGCACACACTCTGGGGGCTGGTGCCTGTGTTACTGGGAGCACTTCTGATCGCAATTCCCTGATCTGCTGCCAACACAGGCTACAGAGGAGGGTACAGAAACACAGACCACGGATCTGCCCCACTCAGTGGGCCCAGGCCAACACCACACCCAGCAGCCTCGTGCCATACCCAATGAGTCTCGAAGCGGCCCCCTCTTCCCATCCTGAGAGCTCTTCCCTTCCTCATGTGCCAATAGCTCCCTACTGTCACTGGCAATATCTACTCTGTGAGATGTCAACATCCGTGGGTACTGTTCTCTCATCCCAGGACAGTGTGGTCCCACACACCCTGGTGAAATGGGCCACCTGGAGGCTGGACCTGGAGGTTGTTGAGGCTGAATGGCAGCGGTGGTCCTCTGGCACTTAATATTATTTAAGTTAAAAAAAAACAAAAACAAAAACAAAAAACGGGTCTTGGTGCTCAAAAATGTTTGATTTGCATATTCTCATCCCCTAACCCCAATATTTTCATTATTTCCTCACATATGAAATCTTACTAGCATAAAGGTAATTTCGTATTAAACAAAGTGGATTGAAATAACATTGGTAAAAATAATCAATCACCATACTTTCAATTTTTGTTCTGCTTTCCTATTAGAAACCACTTGGATACAAGAGAACAGAGGACAGACTCATGGAAATGCTTGAAATGACAAGAAGCTCCCACTCAAGCTCAGCATTCAGTCCTGGACAGGGTAAGACCAGGCCACTTTGACATCTGTGCCAAAGAGTCTACCAGACAGAATCCTCTGACTGATCCCTGACTGAGCCATAGGAACTGGCTAGAAAAGCCTTCACATCCTCAATACATTCTTCACGTCAGAATACTTGACAACCATTGATATCCATCTCTCGTTAACTTGCTCCCCAGCCAACCATTCTTCAACAAATTCAAAGGAGTAACTCATGCAAGCACACAGAAAGGGGTGTTCACTACACACATCCATGTGCGAAAAAGACAACTGGTATTTCTTGTTTGGGCTATTTCAAATGAAATCCCTTCTGCATGACCTCCACAAACCAAAGGAAAATATTTGTGAAATTCCCACGTAGAAGACAAGATACACTTGCCAAGGAGGCAGTGGCAAGAATTTTGACACTCCAAATGTAGAGTGTGTGTTTAGGAAGCAGTCACAGTTTCCATGAGAGAGTCCCATGAAATCAATTAGGAAGATCCATGCTCTAGCCCTACCATGCAAGTGATGTGACTTGAAAGAGTCACTTAGTCTTAGTAACCATCATCACTAACAACTAAGTCAATGAATAAAGGTCCTCTGGTGCCAAGCTACAAAATGTGGGATGAGCATGGATGAGGATGGGTGGGAGAAGTCTCCAACTCTAACACAATTAGGGAAGGATGTGCTGACCTCAAGTGGCTGGGGGGCTGGGATCCTGCCACAGAGGGGGATTCCAAACCTCACATCCCCTGAACCAGGCCAGAAGACCAGGTAGAGTCCAAGGACCCTGGGGTGGCCCAGTGGCAATAAAGGTCAAAAGGAACTAGGGATCTGCCTGGTCCCTCAATCCCCTACTCTGAGCAGGGCTGCATGACGAGGCCAGAGGCCATCCACAGCAATCTGCCTTTACAGGAAAACAGGGACTGCAGGCTGCCTCTGGCTCACTGAATCAGGGTGGTGTTTTCATAAAGCAAGACCACTTCCTCACATTTGACCAGCAGCTCATGTGTTGACAGCACAATGACTGACTTGACTCAGGCCCTGATGAATGAAATAGAAAATTCATAGCAAACCCATCTTTAGCTCTTCCACATCATCAGGGGCTCTGATTCAATTCCGTCCAGAAAGGTGTCTGAAATGATTTCTAAACATGCTGGGGACTCACCTCTGTGTGGAACTTTTCAGGAAAAAGGGGATCAAATCTCATGAAGCAACTCTTCTCTCTTCTAGCCCATGGGCAATGCAAGGAACCTGCATGATACCAGAGGCTCACTTCTCTCTTCTCATGTCTTCTGGAAAGGATTCGTTAATGCTTCCTGCAAGGTGAAGCAGAAGCCTGCATCCCCAGCTGCACAGAAGTGTTTTAGGGCAGTGTCTCCCTTAAAACCCAAAAATAAAAAAAAAACAGGTCATTCAACAGGCACATGGATTCGAGTACGTGTTCAATGATCCCTCCTCCCTGGAGCCTTCCACATGCCCATCTTCCACATTCACAGAGCAATGCTTGGCCATTCTCAAGACCAGGAGACCACGATGCTCATCACCAGGAAGTCAATAAGGAACATGAAGAGAGCAGCATGGATTGCAGAAGGTGGCACATCAAGGATCTTCAGCTCTGCTGCTAGAACACAAGAGCTTAACTTCAGTATTGACTTTTTGCCAACTACCAAGTACGATAGCAGTGTCAAGCCCAATATGCAGATATGCAAGTAGTAGGTGACACCCCGCATCCATTCACAAAAGTGGGCAACATCTGCATCAGAACAAGGAAGTATCTTACCCTTACTCATAAAAATCATCAGAAACAAAATAAAATGGATGCAAGACTTCTCATTTCACTATTAGGTAGCTGTTGGAATTCCCTATTAAATAATACCTCCTCCAAAATAAAAAGTATCTCAGACATGTGTCAACTATTCAATGGATGACATTTTAAAAACTATGGACTTTACTTAATATTTATGTATGCTATATCCCTGCCTAAGGCTCTATGAGAAAGGAGCACATAGAATTGGATCTTTGAAAATCTCACATTTGCTGATAAATATTACTGCTGATCTCAGGCATGGCGAAGTGAAAAGTGGGACTTTGGATATTCCAAGAATGCTATGTTGTGGGATTGGTGTCCCTGATTCATACATAGCATATGGTTTCTATGAAATCCAGTGAGGGAGCAGGAGTAACGAAGCTGATTGCACAGATGACCTCAGGGAATACTGACAGATAGGCCAAATGAAAAATATGCTCCAGCTAACCATTGGTATTTGGGCTTCTGATCCCAGTCCTGTTTTTAAAAAAGGTGCAGACAGGCAGTGTTCATTAAAAACTGTCTACCATGTAAAAGTGGGTAATTTAAATGGCATCTAGTTACACATCTGATAGAATGGTCTGGCAACATATGAATTTCATTCTAACAACAACAACAACAACAAAACATAGAAAATGAGACATAAAGATAAAACCTTGTCTTCACCAGGATGCCTAAAAATAGGTTTTATTTGGCTCATGCCAATAAATATCTTTCAATAGAATTTCTGATTTCTGAATGAATCCATTCAACTTCATACTGCACAGATCACAAGGTTTTCTTTACAGAATATTCTCCTCTTCTTCTTAAAGCCTCTAATAGAAAATGTCTCATAGGACATAGGAGGGAAATGACCCAAAGGATGAGAGAATGGCTGGAACCTTTCTCAAATGTGCCCACGTAGCCTAAAGTTTGAAGGCATCTAATTGTACTCTAAAACAATTATGAACCTATTCGATCCATTATTAATAAATATCACCACTTTACCACTTGAACCAAATCACAGAAAATTGGAAACAGATGATCGTTGGCTTTGATACCTTTACTTCTGTTTCATTACTCAGAGTCGATCAACTCTATACTTCAAGTGACACAGATTTATTACAGAATGCCTAAGATCCTAAGGATCTATTTTAGCTCAGCCCATGGTATTGCTCCATTATTTTATTATTTTGTAAGTAATAAAATATAACTTCATGTTGGATGATATATTCAAGCCATGAATATATCATCCAACATTGTTCTTCCCAAAATATTAGCCCAATTTCTGCGCGCGCTCACTTACTGTTCAGGAATTTTACTAATTGTTTGAAGGTTCTAGAGGACCTGTTAGACTCCTAATGGACAAACCATACAACATACTCCAGAGAACGGACGAGTGCCATAAGAAGAAAATAAGGTCAGCCTACAGCAATGGGCAGCTGCCTGCCCTCGGCTGGGAGGAGCCCTGGCCATGGCACCAGGGCTGCTGGGCAGCAGAAGCCTCCACAGTCCTGCAGGGAGCCTGGAGCACAGCTCTGCCTAACCATGCTCAGCCCTGGACAGATGCACATGAGTTCCCATCACAGGCTCGAGTGTGACAGTCCCAGGTGCATGCCTGTCATGCCAGCCACCAGGGAGGCTGAGGCAAGAGGAACGTTTGAGGTCAGCCTTGGCAACTTAGACCCCGAGGCAAAGGGGAAATACTTTTACAGGGGTCTCTGAGGGTGTAGCTCAGGTAGGTCACTTGCCTCACAGGCTCAAGGCCCTGGGTTCAATCCCCAGAACCCAAGTACACACAAAAAGTGAACTTGGAATATTGTTTAAAATGATGGATCAGGTACACACAAGGACTTCAATATGACCTCTCAGAGGAGCTCAATTTGAGATCAGACTGAACAAAAGACCACCTGGACCATTGACTCAGTGTCTGAAACCCTCTGTGAGCATGGGAAGCACTGCTGGCAAGACACCAGAGGGCCAAAGCACTTGTGCCCCCTGCAGGGGCGTCTCTTGTCTACCGCCAAAGACTGTTCCCCTCCTGGGGCAGCTGAGAGCAAGCTGGGCCTTGGAGAAAGGACTAGTGCTTTAGATATAGACTATGCAAGCAAGGGGCAATGTCTTTAATAAAACTAAAATTAAAAAGTCACATTGAAAATATTTTAAAAAGAAGAAAATAAGGTCAAGTAGAGGAAGCCCATTTTCACAGGAAAAAATCCCCCAGTGAAAAGCATCAGAATAGATACCAAGAAAAATACCAACAAAAACAGTGTGCTCCCACTATGTATCTACTCAACCTGCAAAAGTTAGAAAGCTAGATAATACAATCCTGGCCACAGGTAGAGCTATGCAGAAGAGCCACCTGGCAGTGCTTAGTCAAAGAAGTAAACATGCACACTTTGACCTAGAAATTCCACCTGTGTGTAAACCAGGCGGTGCTTAAGCAGTTTCACAAGGGGACATGCACAGGGAAATTTATCCTCAGGTTCTTATAGAGTTGTCTGTGCTTACAGGGAGTTGATGGTTGTCAAGATGCCCACAGCTGCGAAAGTCAAAAGCTAAAAAAATAATAGATGCCAACCTGGATATATTAATAATCCCGTATCTATGATCACCTTCATAAGGTAGCTTCCCAACTTCTGTGTGGAAGTGTGTTTCTCCTTGGCCCTTACACTGTTGTGGAGACCACTAGGAGTTCAGCTTTGTGCAGGATCATCTGACCTGGACTTTTGGCAAGACCTGTACAGCCCTCACACATGCTCAGATGCTACAGGACTTTTCAGACCAGTCCAGACAACAGTAGGCATCCATTCATTGTCTGCACTCTACAGATTCCTAGATGCACGACATTCATTACCATCAAATGCAGAATTTTCATCAAAAACTAATATATATATCATTCCAATCTGAATCAAGAAAATCGGAAATATCCCCAAATCCAAAGAGTGGATCCCCATTGTGATGCTACAAGTTGAAAATTCCACAGCTGACCTCATGGGATGGTTCACAGTCAAAAGACAGCTGCATGAAAAATATTACATGACCTTCCTGCTATGTGAAAAGTGGCATGTGAAGTACACATGCATGTCTTCCTCAGACATGGGTTCATTTGCAAGACACCTTGTGCAATTGAAAATACTCCAAAAGGGGAGAAATCAGAACCATGTCTCCAAAGTATTTCAGCAGAGACCAACTCCATCTGTCTATCTATCTCTCAGTGAGTGTGTGTGCTCTTGTGTGTGTTTGTGTGTCTTTGTTTGTGTTTGTACCATCACAGCTGATACTTCATTGCCCCCATTGGAAAACTGACTCAGATAATGCCATCTGCCAAACTCCTAAAAACCAAAGTTCTTGCTGATAGAATGAAACATTCCTTCCTGTTGGTTTGGATGTGTCCTTTAGGAATCACTGCTACATTTAGTATACTCAAATCATCACAGTAGATCAGGTAACAAAAACATATATATTTTAAAATAATAATATATTAATGGAAACAACAAATACAGGATAGAGTAACAACTGTGTTACTAAACAAGGTCAAGGACAATGGCAAACTATAGATTCAAACTTTGAAGAAAATAGTAATCAATGTAAATATTCCTGGGCTGCCTCAGCCCCGCCCAGGCACACAGCAACAGAATGGATTTGCAAGAATCCTCAGGAGGGCAGGAGCCTTCTTTGCAGGAGGAGAGGGAGGTTGAGGCTCGATCCACCCATCATTCTTTTGGGAGAGGCTCCTTTTCCTCAGCACAAAGTTGGATTTTTTGTGAGGATTCTTGGCATAAAATACGTTGGCCTCTGCTGGAATCCTCAGCTCTGGGGAGAGAGGGGTGTACAAAAAGAAGGTGGCACTCAGGAGGTGCTCCCTAGGTCACGCCAACACTGAGAGCCTGTGCCAGAAAAGGCCAGAGCCACACACCTGAGAGCTCTCCAATTCAGCACCAATACCAACAAAGACAGCTTCCACAGTCCTCCCTGAGGAAGAACTAGGCAGAGCACTTCAACAGATCTAATGTCTGTTCCTACCGAAGGCTTTGGACTCCAGAATATCTCAGGTCCTCTTGCATCTGCCAAAGCACACCACTAGGGTTTGCATCTGAAATCTCCCACAAAAGGCTCCTGTGCCGAAGATTCAGTCCCCACATGAGCCATCTTCATAGGTGGGTTTGGAGGGAAGCATTGGATGGTGAGTGCTCTGATGTCAACATGAAATTCTCATTCAAGATGAATACACTACTGGGGGGTGGGAGGGACTGGAAGAAAGGTTGAGCATGTTTGGAGTAAGA
The DNA here is from genome assembly GCF_045843805.1 of Urocitellus parryii. NCBI lineage: Eukaryota > Metazoa > Chordata > Mammalia > Rodentia > Sciuridae > Urocitellus > Urocitellus parryii. The sequence goes on from NC_135548.1 coordinate 45,558,578, forward strand.
CCTAAACAGGGTTGTGCCCTGGGCAACTGTACCTTGTTCCTGTTGGCTCCACTGAATCCTCATTCTCCAAGGAGAGGTCCTCCCTCTCCATCTTTCTCTCTCTCCCTCTCTGCCAGCCTCGTTCTCTCTCTCCCAGTCTATGCCTTTGTGGCAAGGGCTGAGGAGCTCTCCACTGCCACACACTAGAGCTTTATGGACAGCCTCAGTGCACAACCAAAGAGAAAGCTATGAAACCCAGAGAAAAAAGGCCTAGGATTCCTCCTCTGAGTTATTTTCCTCAAGTATGGCCACAGTGAGGACAGGCTGACCAGCACGGATACCACGTTAGAGCCATGCTTCTGCGTTGGTGGAGCCCGCCTCCATGTGAACCAGGCTTCTGAGAATGGAGGCCACATTCCAAATACTGCCCTACTGAGAACAATGGTTCCAAAGACCAGCAAAGGGACTGCTTCCCTCCAACATGGTGTATGGCCCAGTGGTGCCATGACCCCGAGTTGGGGAATACAACAGCCGCTTCTCCTTCCTCTGAACATGTGTTTCCTGTCTCCCTCCTCTAACCTAGAGCCTGTTCTCCATCCCTTCTGGGTTGGATGTGGAGATCTCTGCTATGAATTTCTTAGGCTACCAAGGCCCCAGACAGACTTCCTCTTCCATAGACTCTACTAACCTAACAGTAGGTTAAGATAGGAGACAAGTGATCCTAGAACTCATAGGGATGGTGGTCTTCAGGGTACATAGGCTGGGATAATGGCTGCTGTGGTGTTTGGCTCACAAAAACCAACCAACCAACCAACGAAAAAGCGCTGGCATTATTATCAGATGAGCTCTGTGGCTACGTGCTCAGGAAGCCCTCATCTGACTTTAGTTAGGGATCACAACCTGGCTATTGTGATCACTCCTTGCCTAGTGGACTCAGGTGCGTAAGACCATGGAATTTATGCAAAAACAGATGATTCAGGCTGTCTCCCAGGCTGTGTTTTCTTCCCAATTTCATCCTGTTACTGCTTGCTAGAATCCTGGCAATGCTCTGCCCAGGCAGTGGTTTTTTGGTCACACAGAAGGCTTTCAATAGTACTGCTTCAGTCCACAAAATGCCAGTTCCCTCTTTAGCCCATGCATTCCCATGTTCCTTTGAAACCACTCCTATCCCAGACCATGAAAACATACTGCTCCTGGAGAGAGGCTTTCCTCCTCACTCCTCAAAGATGTCAGCTTTGGATGCCTGTTCATGTCCAGGGGAGGGCACCTGGTGGGGAGCCGCAATATCCACCGGGGTATACCATTGGACCTCAAGACCTTCCACCAGCAGAAGTGCAGTTGGCTTTGTGCACGAACCCAACACACCTGTTGGAGTGTTCTTGGGGGTCAGAGACTACTCTTTGTTGCTAAGAGTTGACCTGAGTCCACATCCTGACCCTTGCTCTCTGCTATCTGATTGTCTCACTTACTCTGACGGCGAGAGATGATTTGGCCCAGCTCATAATCCTCTGGATTCTCCTCAGTAAGGAAGTGTAGGTCGAGGGCGCTGCGGATGACAACAGGAGCCCTATCGTGGCAGGTCACCTGGAGCAGCATGGGAGACAGGCCTTCAGGAAATGGGCCTTGAAGTGACTACTCAAGGACAGTGGGCAGGGGCATTCTGGAGGCACCTCCACTCTAAATACAAGGGCAACATCCATGACCCTACTACCCGAGGCTGACCTCCTGCTCATCGTGTGGGCTCTTCCCACAGGCTACTAGCCCAATCCTTGTACATAGGACTTCCTGGGCCTGCCATTGCTCTTTGTGGAGCTGCACTCCTCTCGGAGTGAAAGGACCCCACTACCTGCATACAGATGCAATCTCATCCCACAAGTTGGGAGGAATGGGACAATAGCCTCCAAGATCCCAGGTCTGCCCGAGGATGCAGGTGGCATTGGGAATGGCCTAGGCACAAAACCGAGAGGCTTTGGTCTGGATTGCCAGGGCCAAAAACAGACCCAGGAACATGACCACACACAGGAGAGCTGAAAGATAGCCACGAGAGCTCCTGGCCTCCAGAGGCTCAGTGCTGGCTGGGATGTAGGAGGGCACCTCATCCGGCAAGGGTGGTCATTGGGTTACCTGGACATTTAGTGTGCTTGCTCCACATCCATATCGACTCTGCAGAGAGACTCTCTCAGCTCCTTGTTCAAGGAACATGGAGAACCTCACACTGCTGTCCTCCTCCATAGACGTCAGCATCCCATACAAGGGAACCTGCAACCTAGTTCCTGTCCTATTCTCATCTGTCACCCATACCTGTCCCTGCCCTTCTGGACTGCATGCTGCCACCTGACACACAGACTCCCTCAGACATGGCAGTGGACAAGCTGCTGCACTCGCTCATCTCAGCTCCAGCCCTTCACACTGACCTCTCCCTTCTTGATTCCCATCTATCCTCCTGATCATCCAGAAGCTCCAAATTCAAGAGGGCATGAGTAGTCCATGGTATTGGACCAGTGTCTGCTCCCCACCCAGGTGTAAGCACCACGGGACACCCCTGCTCCCAGGCTTACCAGAACACTCTTGGCCATCTCTGGACTTTGTGTTTCTAAGTGGACACGAATTAAGCAGGTGTCTCCCACCTGCTTGTGGGAAAGCGGCCTGGAGGACTTGCAGGTTGATTCTGAGAACTGTGGGGGATGGAACATCAGCAAACCCAGAAACAGAAAGCCACCCCAGACTGTCAGTTGGCTCTATGGGCTTCCAGCAAATATGTCCAGGTGCTGAGGCTTCTTATTTCCTCAGGTCGGAGTGGAATGGCAGCACATGCACAGCTTGAATAAGGTAGGTGTTTACCTCCTTTCCCTTGACCTGGGGGCGTTTCCTCACGATGAAATATTGTATTCCCAGATTCATGGACAGACACACGAGTGAGTGGTCAGAGACCTTGATTTCTGCAGAGCGAAGTGGAGAGAATTGTTAGGTGGCACTCAAGGATTATACCACAAAACACCCACAACCCCTGAGAGTCTCCGCCAGGCCCATCACACTTTGGTATTTTGGGGCCCAGGCCCACTTTCTCTTGGCTGTCAGTTATCCTGAGCCCACTGTGGATCATGTCTCCCCACTGTCTGATTGTCCTACTTACTCTCATCCTCAGACATCATATACAGCAGCTCAAAGTTGTCCACATCCTCATGCTGCAACAAATTTTGGTCCAAGGCCCTGCGGATGAGGCTTGTCACCGTCTCCTGAAAGGTCACCTGGATCAGGGTGGGACAAATGTCATCAGAGAATGGCTTTTAGAAGAGCTACCCAGAAGACTGTGGTCAAACATTCAGGAGAAATCTCAGCTACATATACAAGGGCACAATCTTGTTATCCTGCTACCTGAGTGTGTCCTCCATATACCACCTGGGTTCTTGCAATGTGCTACTAGAACAATCCTGGTACAAATATCTGCCTGTACCTGCCATCTCCCCTCCCCCTGGGGAGCCACATTCCACTCATGTCAAAGGACCAAACTGCCTATGCACAGACACACTCTCATCTCACTGAGATGAGAGCAATGGGCCAGGGATCTGCGCACCAAGTGTGATCTGGGATGCAGGCTGCCTTTGTGGGTGCAAGAGGCAGATGCACTGAAAATTTGGGTCCTGACTGCCACGACACAAAACAGACTCAGATACAAGAGTGTGCACTTGAGTGCTTCATGATAGCTTTGAGAGGCCCTGGCCTCTGGAAGCTCGGTGCGGGTCTGGTTGTCATGATGTACTTGACTCAGCACTGGCAGTCACTGAACATGTCTCCTCTGCAGCTGGACACCTGCAGCATTAGCGTGTCTACTGCACATCCATAGAAATTCTGCCAAGAACCCCTTTAGCTCCGTATTTACCTACATGCAAAGCCTAACATTCCGAAGCTTTGGCATGACCCCCCAGGTGATCCCGACCCCAAATTCCTACACCTAGTCATGCTAAGGAGGTTCTCTTCCCTGCCACCAGGAACACATCCCCTCCTACACATGTGACAAGTCACTGCCACCTCCTCTGCTCCAACTTCACTCATTGAGAATACCAAGTTCTAGGCACTGCAGCCTGCACCCTGGACATATCTCTGCCTTCATCTGTCCACAGCACTTCCGTCTGCACTTCTGGCCTGCAAAACCCACAATACACAGGCCCACTCACCACTGAAGCTGGGCATGCTGATGCTCTCCCTCCTCAGGTCAAGCCCTTAAGACGGACCTCTCTCTTCTTTATTTCCCACCATAGCCCTGGGGTTGGCTGTGTCTCCTGCCTTCCACTGTGTGGACACCCAGGAGGCAGCCCTGCTGTCGGGCTTACCGGGATGCGCTTTGTCTCCCTCAGGCTCTGTCCCTCTAGGAGGACGTGAACAACGCGGCTGTCTTCCACCTGCTCGCTGGAGTGAAGCAGTGAGGAGCTGCTACTCACAGCTGCTGGGGTCCTGGATGCCACTGCCACAGAAGGTTCCAAGAACTGTGGGGGATGACAACATCAGCAAAGCCCAGCAACTGCACCCCACCCAGCCTGGCAGTTGGCTCTGTGGGCATTCTACAACATCCATCCAGAACCTGAGGTTCTTGTCCCCTTGGAGGATGTGGAGTGGCACCAGGAGTAAAGACTGAAGAAGGTGGCTGTTTTGGGAACAAGAGATCCAGCACCTGCTGGGTGGGGATGAAATCCCAGGAGATTAACCCCATGTTGCTGCTGAAATGTAGGTTCCTCCCACAAATGACAGGCAGGAGCTCATTCCTAAGCTGGTCCTGCCTGTAAGGTTCAAGGCTCTGAACCCTGAAGGGCTCCTCCGTGTTCTGATCATTTTCACCCTGGGTTGGGACCAAGAATGGTGGGTTCAAAATGGAAATGGTGACAAACAGAAAAATGACTTGTGCCAATACACTAGAGTCAAAGCACAATGGGACAGTTCCCATCAGTACAAACACACACACACACACACACACACACACACACACACACACACACACACAGAGTCAGAATAGGAGTCCTGGGCCATTCATCAGGGATCAGACTAGAGGGCCTGCTGGGCTCACCTGCCCTGTGCTACTCACTGTTACTCTTGAGCTCCTCTGCGACAATCGCCAGAGGCTCTGGCGTCTAAGATGAAGCCTCACCCAGTGAATCCACAAAAGGGCTAGTTGGCCCCCCTGAGATTCCTGGGAGCCTGAGGCTCGGCATTGTCTGCAACCACAGGAGAACATCCTTCTCCCTCCAGTGGCTCCAACCAAGTGAGCTCGGATGGCTTGGTCAGTGAAGTGGGTGCCTGGATACCAGGGTTCCATGTTCTGTTTGATCCATTGTCAAGGCAATGATGTCATTTCCTGTGCCCATACCTGAGCCTCTTTTCACATAAGACCACTTTCAACAGCCCTATGGGCTGCCGATTTCTCCTCCATGCCTACCCATCTCAGGTGCGCAGGTGTTCACCAACAACTACCCAAACATCCCCACCAGCATCTGCCCTGCTTGGTGCCACTAGAGTTCCAGCTTGGAGCCTTCAAAAATGCATTCACAACCAGTCCTTCCCTCTCAGCAGCTTTTGGACCCTGGTCCCATCATTGTGCAACTCATGGTGTGCCCAGTCTTTTCTGGAAAGTAGGGTAGCATCTAATCTCTAGGGTTTATTGTGTCTATTGGCCCATAACACCCTCTGTTCTCTCTGAAACCAGAGATGGGACTCACAGGTGGCTAAAGCACAAATGTAGAGATGGGATAATCACAAGAAAGGGAGATACAAAGGATGCACCCTAACTCAATCAGGCCTGTGTCCCACACAGGGACATGGCCAATGTCCGTCCCATCGTGGCTGCAGTTCCCTCTCTACACCATGGCAAGTGGGAGGGGACTGAGATGCAGAGGCTGCTCCCCTCTGCCATACAACTTCCCAAGGCTTCTCCTAAGATTTCAAAAGGGCCAAGTGTGTCTAGTGTTGGGGTCTCACAGAGACTCCGAGGTACCACAGCATCCTGCTGCCCAGAACCGGTTCACCCCTCACCTCAAGGGGGCTCAGCCTCTGGATTCATGGGAATTGAAGTGGGTACAGGTGATGGGATATCACCTCCAAGACTGAGTTATGCCAAGTCCATGACCCCTGTCTGCATCCCTGTCTCCAGCACCACTCCCCCCTCTCTCTTTCCTCCTCAGAGCAAACAAATCCACTTAGCAAGTGTGTCCTGTGATAAAGACATGACGGTCACCCATCCTCTCATTACAAAAACACTGAGGCTCAGCCAACATGGATCCTACAGGGAACACAGGCATAAACTCAGACTCCGATCCTCCCAGCCGAGCCTCAGTGGAGCCTGGACTCCCAGCCTCCTGAGTCAAGGAAACAGAGGTTCCTAGCCGAGCCACCTTGGATGCAGCCGCACACAAACTGAACTCATCAATGCCCCTTGCTCTCAGTTGTGAGTAAGAGGGGAAGTGGTGTTTCACAACCCTGGACATCAAGTGCAGTCTCCAGGCTTTGGGGTGTGCCCTGGCCTCTGTCTATCTGCCCAGGCTCTCCAACCCACACTGGCCTCTTACCCAACCTCCTCCTAGGGCCAAACTCAATCCTGCCTCTCAATTTCTGCTGCCTTCCCCAACACACTGCTCCCCAAAATGAGCAGGGCTGGCTCTCGGTTATCATGCTGGTGCCAGCAGCAATGCCACCCCACTGACATAATTCTGAGTCCCAACCTAGGCACTCCAGCTGTCTTTGCCACACCTGGCCTGTTTGGGCTCTGGCTCTTGCTCTTTTCTTTCATGTGCATGTGTTTTGAGGTTTTGAGTTTCTCCCACTGCAGAACTGCAGCTGTGGCAGGGTAGAGCTCATGAGGGTGACATTCTGAGCCACATCCAATCCCATCAGGACTGTTCACTGGGGTGACTGCTGGAACACAGTGATGAGTGAACACATGGGAGGTGGTTGGACCCACCTTGCCTCTGGGTGGCTTCCTTTCAGGACAGGAATGTAGGCATGGGAGCCCCTGGCGTGGGATGCTTTGCACAAGGCGTGACCATGGGCTCTCTTTCCTGGCAAAAATGGCTCCACTCAGCATGGAGAGCACTGTCATTCCTGGTGGCTAACAACAGCCCTGGACCCCAGAAAGGAACCCACACTCAAGATTAACGTCTGAGTGTGCGTGTCCTCGAGGAAATGAGGTCTCCTGATCCCAGGTGCAAAGGGGTAAGTCCTCTAACTCCAGGGGCCATGAAGGGACATCTGAGTTTCCCTTGTCCTTCTTTCCCTCTCTAACTAACCACAGTTAGGACCCTGGCCTCATTCCCCAGTGAGGATCATTAGGCTCCATAAAGGACAGTCTCTAAGATGCTCAGTGGACCAACACCCTCTGCACAACCCATAACCCTATTCACCCAAGAGGCAAGAGGATTTCTATTCAGGAAAACCAGGAAAGGGAGAGCCTTTCTCAAGGACACAAGGACATTAGTGAGTGAGGGAGTGATTAATGGATGGAGAACTATTTCCAACACCAACTTCCAGGAGCATATATGGCCCCCTGGAGAATTCTGCAGTGTGTTGGTGATTAAGGAGAACGTGTGAATTCAGGGGTCACTAGGTCCTCTCAGCCATAAGGAGGGAAACTGCCATAAAGGAACTAGGACAAGGGTGCGAGGAATGCTCACTGGTGGCAGATCGGAAGGAAGGAAAGTGTACTCATTAGAAAAGTGTCGCCTGAAAATTCTTAGCCAGCCAAAAGTCGTGCGAACTTGTGTGGGAAAAGAGTCTTTGCACAGTGATGAAGCTAAGAGCTCACATGATGGAACACAGCATCAACTGGGACCAAATCCAATATCTGATATTCTTGTAGGAAGAGGAGAGTCTGGACCCAGATACCAGGGAGACTGGGGGATACCGGATATGTGAGGTTGGAGCCAGGGCGGGATGCCCATATGGGAACCACAGATCGTGGGCAGCAATAGGAGAGTGGGCAAGGGCTGGGACAGTTGGGGTGACAGTCCCCTTGAAACCTGGGAGGGGTTATGGCACTGGGACAGCCCAACACCTACTGTGTTGAGCCTCTGGAGCTCAACGGAAGACACTTCCTCTGTTGTCGGCCACCCAGTTAACAGAGTTTGGTTGCAGCAGCCTAGGACCCAGCTGAAGGTCTGAGCATGTTGGCCATGCAGGTTGGATCTGGACCACAGACACCCTCATCAGAGATTGTAGGGTCTCAGCCCTGAGGCAAGACAGGCACTAAGTCAGGCCAGGTGGGGAAACGGATAGGCACACACTCTGGGGGCTGGTGCCTGTGTTACTGGGAGCACTTCTGATCGCAATTCCCTGATCTGCTGCCAACACAGGCTACAGAGGAGCGTACAGAAACACAGACCACGGATCTGCCCCACTCAGTGGGCCCAGGCCAACACCACACCCAGCAGCCTTGTGCCATACCCAATGAGTCTCGAAGCGGCCCCCTCTTCCCATCCTGAGAGCTCTTCCCTTCCTCATGTGCCAATAGCTCCCTACTGTCACTGGCAATATCTACTCTGTGAGATGTCAACATCCGTGGGCAGCGGTGGTCCTCTGGCACTTAATATTATTTAAGTTAAAAAAAAAAAAAAAAAAAAAAAAACGGGTCTTGGTGCTCAAAAATGTTTGATTTGCATATTCTCATCCCCTAACCCCAATATTTTCATTATTTCCTCACATATGAAATCTTACTAGCATAAAGGTAATTTCGTATTAAACAAAGTGGATTGAAATAACATTGGTAAAAATAATCAATCACCATACTTTCAATTTTTCTTCTGCTTTCCTATTAGAAACCACTTGGATACAAGAGAACAGAGGACAGACTCATGGAAATGCTTGAAATGACAAGAAGCTCCCACTCAAGCTCAGCATTCAGTCCTGGACAGGGTAAGACCAGGCCACTTTGACATCTGTGCCAAAGAGTCTACCAGACAGAATCCTCTGACTGATCCCTGACTGAGCCATAGGAACTGGCTAGAAAAGCCTTCACATCCTCAATACATTCTTCACGTCAGAATACTTGACAACCATTGATATCCATCTCTCGTTAACTTGCTCCCCAGCCAACCATTCTTCAACAAATTCAAAGGAGTAACTCATGCAAGCACACAGAAAGGGGTGTTCACTACACACATCCATGTGCGAAAAAGACAACTGGTATTTCTTGTTTGGGCTATTTCAAATGAAATCCCTTCTGCATGACCTCCACAAACCAAAGGAAAATATTTGTGAAATTCCCACGTAGAAGACAAGATACACTTGCCAAGGAGGCAGTGGCAAGAATTTTGACACTCCAAATGTAGAGTGTGTGTTTAGGAAGCAGTCACAGTTTCCATGAGAGAGTCCCATGAAATCAATTAGGAAGATCCATGCTCTAGCCCTACCATGCAAGTGATGTGACTCGAAAGAGTCACTTAGTCTTAGTAACCATCATCACTAACAACTAAGTCAATGAATAAAGGTCCTCAGGTGCCAAGCTACAAAATGTGGGATGAGCATGGATGAGGATGGGTGGGAGAAGTCTCCAACTCTAACACAATTAGGGAAGGATGTGCTGACCTCAAGTGGCTGGGGGGCTGGGATCCTGCCACAGAGGGGGATTCCAAACCTCACATCCCCTGACCCAGGCCAGAAGACCAGGTAGAGTCCAAGGACCCTGGGGTGGCCCAATGGCAATAAAGGTCAAAAGGAACTAGGGATCTGCCTGGTCCCTCAATCCCCTACTCTGAGCAGGGCTGCATGACGAGGCCAGAGGCCATCCACAGCAATCTGCCTTTACAGGAAAACAGGGACTGCAGGCTGCCTCTGGCTCACTGAATCAGGGTGGTGTTTTCATAAAGCAAGACCACTTCCTCACATTTGACCAGCAGCTCATGTGTTGACAGCACAATGACTGACCTGACTCAGGCCCTGATGAATGAAATAGAAAATTCATAGCAAACCCATCTTTAGCTCTTCCACATCATCAGGGGCTCTGATTCAATTCCGTCCAGAAAGGTGTCTGAAATGATTTCTAAACATGCTGGGGACTCACCTCTGTGTGGAACTTTTCAGGAAAAAGGGGATCAAATCTCATGAAGCAACTCTTCTCTCTTCTAGCCCATGGGCAATGCAAGGAACCTGCATGATACCAGAGGCTCACTTCTCTCTTCTCATGTCTTCTGGAAAGGATTCGTTAATGCTTCCTGCAAGGTGAAGCAGAAGCCTGCATCCCCAGCTGCACAGAAGTGTTTTAGGGCAGTGTCTCCCTTAAAACCCAAAAATAAAAAAAACAGGTCATTCAACAGGCACATGGATTCGAGTACATGTTCAATGATCCCTCCTCCCTGGAGCCTTCCACATGCCCATCTTCCACATTCACAGAGCAATGCTTGGCCATTCTCAAGACCAGGAGACCATGATGCTCCTCACCAGGAAGTCAATAAGGAACATGAAGAGAGCAGCATGGATTGCAGAAGGTGGCACATCAAGGATCTTCAGCTCTGCTGCTAGAACACAAGAGCTTAACTTCAGTATTGACTTTTTGCCAACTACCAAGTACGATAGCAGTGTCAAGCCCAATATGCAGATATGCAAGTAGTAGGTGACACCCCGCATCCATTCACAAAAGTGGGCAACATCTGCATCAGAACAAGGAAGTATCTTACCCTTACTCATAAAAATCATCAGAAACAAAATAAAATGGATGCAAGACTTCTCATTTCACTATTAGGTAGCTGTTGGAATTCCCTATTAAATAATACCTCCTCCAAAATAAAAAGTATCTCAGACATGTGTCAACTATTCAATGGATGACATTTTAAAAACTATGGACTTTACTTAATATTTATGTATGCTATATCCCTGCCTAAGGCTCTATGAGAAAGGAGCACATAGAATTGGATCTTTGAAAATCTCACATTTGCTGATAAATATTACTGCTGATCTCAGGCATGGCGAAGTGAAAAGTGGGACTTTGGATATTCCAAGAATGCTATGTTGTGGGATTGGTGTCCCTGATTCATACATAGCATATGGTTTCTATGAAATCCAGTGAGGGAGCAGGAGTAACGAAGCTGATTGCACAGATGACCTCAGGGAATACTGACAGTTAGGCCAAATGAAAAATATGTTCCAGCTAACCATTGGTATTTGGGCTTCTGATCCCAGTCCTGTTTTTAAAAAAGGTGCAGACAGGCAGTGTTCATTAAAAACTGTCTACCATGTAAAAGTGGGTAATTTAAATGGCATCTAGTTACACATCTGATAGAATGGTCGGGCAACATATGAATTTCATTCTAACAACAACAACAACAACAAAACATAGAAAATGAGACATAAAGATAAAACCTTGTCTTCACCAGGATGCCTAAAAATAGGTTTTATTTGGCTCATGCAAATAAATACCTTTCAATAGAATTTCTGATTTCTGAATGAATCCATTCAACTTCATACTGCACAGATCACAAGGTTTTCTTTACAGAATATTCTCTTCTTCTTCTTAAAGCCTCACATAGAAAATGTCTCACAGGACATAGGAGGGCTAAAGTTTGAAGGCATCTAATTGTACTCTAAAACAATTATGAACCTATTCGATCCATTATTAATAAATATCACCACTTTACCTCTTGAACCAAATCACAGAAAATTGGAAACAGATGATCATTGGCTTTGATACCTTTACTTCTGTTTCATTACTCAGAGTCGATCAACTCTATACTTCAAGTGACACAGATTTATTACAGAATGCCTAAGATCCTAAGGATCTATTTTAGCTCAGCCCATGGTATTGCTTCATTATTTTATTATTTTGTAAGTAATAAAATATAACTTCATGTTGGATGATATATTCAAGCCATGAATATATCATCCAACATTGTTCTTCCCAAAATATTAGCCCAATTTCTGCGCGCGCTCACTTACTGTTCAGGAATTTTACTAATTGTTTGAAGGTTCTAGAGGACCTGTTAGACTCCTAATGGACAAACCATACAACATACTCCAGAGAACGGACGAGTGCCATAAGAAGAAAATAAGGTCAGCCTACAGCAATGGGCAGCTGCCTGCCCTCGGCTGGGAGGAGCCCTGGCCATGGCACCAGGGCTGCTGGGCAGCAGAAGCCTCCACAGCCCTGCAGGGAGCCTGGAGCACAGCTCTGCCTAACCATGCTCAGCCCTGGACAGATGCACATGAGTTCCCATCACAGGCTCGAGTGTGACAGTCCCAGGTGCATGCCTGTCATGCCAGCCACCAGGGAGGCTGAGGCAAGAGGAACGTTTGAGGTCAGCCTTGGCAACTTAGACCCCGAGGCAAAGGGGAAATACTTTTACAGGGGTCTCTGAGGGTGTAGCTCAGGTAGGTCACTTGCCTCACAGGCTCAAGGCCCTGGGTTCAATCCCCAGAACCCACGTACACACAAAAAGTGAACTTGGAATATTGTTTAAAATGATGGGTCAGGTACACACAAGGACTTCAATATGACCTCTCAGAGGAGCTCAATTTGAGATCAGACTGAACAAAAGACCACCTGGACCATTGACTCAGTGTCTGAAACCCTCTGTGAGCATGGGAAGCACTGCTGGCAAGACACCAGAGGGCCAAAGCACTTGTGCCCCCTGCAGGGGTGTCTCCTATCTACCGCCAAAGACTGTTCCCCTCCTGGGGCAGCTGAGAGCAAGCTGGGCCTTGGAGCAAGGACTAGTGCTTTAGATATAGACTATGCAAGCAAGGGGCAATGTCTTTAATAAAACTAAAATTAAAAAGTCACATTGAAAAAAATTTAAAAAGAAGAAAATAAGGTCAAGTAGAGGAAGCCCATTTTCACAGGAAAAAATCCCCCAGTGAAAAGCATCAGAATAGATACCAAGAAAAATACCAACAAAAACAGTGTGCTCCCACTATGTATCTACTCAACATGCAAAAGTTAGAAAGCTAGATAATACAATCCTGGCCACAGGTAGAGCTATGCAGAAGAGCCACCTGGCAGTGCTTAGTCAAAGAAGTAAACATGCACACTTTGACCTAGAAATTCCACCTGTGTGTAAACCAGGCGGTGCTTAAGCAGTTTCACAAGGGGACATGCACAGGGAAATTTATCCTCAGGTTCTTATAGAGTTGTCTGTGCTTACAGGGAGTTGATGGTTGTCAAGATGCCCACAGCTGCGAAAGTCAAAAGCTAAAAAAATAATAGATGCCAACCTGGATATATTAATAATCCCGTATCTATGATCACCTTCATAAGGTAGCTTCCCAACTTCTGTGTGGAAGTGTGTTTCTCCTTGGCCCTTACACTGTTGTGGAGACCACTAGGAGTTCAGCTTTGTGCAGGATCATCTGACCTGGACTTTTGGCAAGACCTGTACAGCCCTCACACATGCTCAGATGCTACAGGACTTTTCAGACCAGTCCAGACAACAGTAGGCATCCATTCATTGTCTGCACTCTACAGATTCCTAGATGCACGACATTCATTACCATCAAATGCAGAATTTTCATCAAAACCTAATATATATATCATTCCAATCTGAATCAAGAAAATCGGAAATATCCCCAAATCCAAAGAGTGGATCCCCATTGTGATGCTACAAGTTGAAAATTCCACAGCTGACCTCATGGGATGGTTCACACTCAAAAGACAGCTGCATGAAAAATATTACATGACCTTCCTGCTATGTGAAAAGTGGCATGTGAAGTACACATGCATGTCTTCCTCAGACATGGGTTCATTTGCAAGACACCTTGTGCAATTGAAAATACTCCAAAAGGGGAGAAATCAGAACCATGTCTCCAAAGTATTTCAGCAGAGACCAACTCCATCTGTCTATCTATCTCTCAGTGAGTGTGTGTGCTCTTGTGTGTGTTTGTGTGTCTTTGTTTGTGTTTGTACCATCAGAGCTGATACTTCATTGCCCCCATTGGAAAACTGACTCAGATAATGCCATCTGCCAAACTCCTAAAAACCAAAGTTCTTGCTGATAGAATGAAACATTCCTTCCTGTTGGTTTGGATGTGTCCTTTAGGAATCACTGCTACATTTAGTATACTCAAATCATCACAGTAGATCAGGTAACAAAAACATATATATTTTAAAATAATAATAATATATTAATGGAAACAACAAATACAGGATAGAGTAACAACTGTGTTACTAAACAAGGTCAAGGACAATGGCAAACTATAGATTCAAACTTTGAAGAAAATAGTAATCAATGTAAATATTCCTGGGCTGCCTCAGCCCCGCCCAGGCACACAGCAACAGAATGGTTTTGCAAGCATCCTCAGGAGGGCAGGAGCCTTCTTTGCAGGACGAGAGGGAGGTTGAGGCTAGATCCACCCATCATTCTTTTGGGAGAGGCTCCTTTTCCTCAGCACAAAGTTGGATTTTTTGTGAGGATTCTTGGCATAAAATACGTTGGCCTCTGCTGGAATCCTCATCTCTGGGGAGAGAGGGGTGTACAAAAAGAAGGTGGCACTCAGGAGGTGCTCCCTAGGACACGCCAACATCTGAGAGCCTGTGCCAGAAAAGGCCAGAGCCACACACCTGAGAGCTCTCCAATTCAGCACCAATACCAACAAAGACAGCCTCCACAGTCCTCCCTGAGGAAGAACTAGGCAGAGCACTTCAACAGACCTAATGTCTGTTCCTACCGAAGGCTTTGGACTCCAGAATATCTCAGGTCCTCTTGCATCTGCCAAAGCACACCACTAGGGTTTGCATCTGAAATCTCCCACAAAAGGCTCCTGTGCCGAAGATTCAGTCCCCACATGAGCCATCTTCATAGGTGGGTTTGGAGGGAAGCATTGGATGGTGAGTGCTCTGATGTCAACATGAAATTCTCATTCAAGATGAATACACTACTGGGGGGTGGGAGGGACTGGAAGAAAGGTTGAGCATGGTTGGAGTAAGACCTAAACAGGGTTGTGCCCTGGGCAACAGTACCTTGTTCCTGTTGGCTCCACTGAATCCTCATTCTCCAAGGAGAGGTCCTCCCTCTCCATCTTTCTCTCTCTCCCTCTCTGCCAGCCTCGTTCTCTCTCTCCCAGTCTATGCCTTTGTGGCAAGGGCTGAGGAGCTCTCCACTGCCACACACTAGAGCTTTATGGACAGCCTCAGTGCACAACCAAAGAGAAAGCTATGAAACCCAGAGAAAAAAGGCCTAGGATTCCTCCTCTGAGTTATTTTCCTCAAGTATGGCCACAGTGAGGACAGGCTGACCAGCGCGGATACCACGTTAGAGCCATGCTTCTGCGTTGGTGGAGCCCGCCTCCATGTGAACCAGGCTTCTGAGAATGGAGGCCACATTCCAAATACTGCCCTACTGAGAACAATGGTTCCAAAGACCAGCAAAGGGACTGCTTCCCTCCAACATGGTGTATGGCCCAGTGGTGCCATGACCCCGAGTGGGGGAATACAACAGCCGCTTCTCGTTCCTCTGAACATGTGTTTCCTGTCGCCCTCCTCTAACCTAGAGCCTGTTCTCCATCCCTTCTGGGTTGGATGTGGAGATCTCTGCTATGAATTTCTTAGGCTACCAAGGCCCCAGACAGACTTCCTCTTCCATAGACTCTACTAACCTAACAGTAGGTTAAGATAGGAGACAAGTGATCCTAGAACTCATAGGGATGGTGGTCTTCAGGGTACATAGGCTGGGATAATGGCTGCTGTGGTGTTTGGCTCACAAAAACCAACCAACCAACCAACGAAAAAGCGCTGGCATTATTATCAGATGAGCTCTGTGGCTACGTGCTCAGGAAGCCCTCATCTGACTTTAGTTAGGGATCACAACCTGGCTATTGTGATCACTCCTTGCCTAGTGGACTCAGGTGCGTAAGACCATGGAATTTATGCAAAAACAGATGATTCAGGCTGTCTCCCAGGCTGTGTTTTCTTCCCAATTTCATCCTGTTACTGCTTGCTAGAATCCTGGCAATGCTCTGCCCAGGCAGTGGTTTTTTGGTCACACAGAAGGCTTTCAATAGTACTGCTTCAGTCCACAAAATGCCAGTTCCCTCTTTAGCCCATGCATTCCCATGTTCCTTTGAAACCACTCCTATCCCAGACCATGAAAACATACTGCTCCTGGAGAGAGGCTTTCCTCCTCACTCCTCAAAGATGTCAGCTTTGGATGCCTGTTCATGTCCAGGGGAGGGCACCTGGTGGGGAGCCGCAATATCCACCGGGGTATACCATTGGACCTCAAGACCTTCCACCAGCAGAAGTGCAGTTGGCTTTGTGCACGAACCCAACACACCTGTTGGAGTGTTCTTGGGGGTCAGAGACTACTCTTTGTTGCTAAGAGTTGACCTGAGTCCACATCCTGACCCTTGCTCTCTGCTATCTGATTGTCTCACTTACTCTGACGGCGAGAGATGATTTGGCCCAGCTCATAATCCTCTGGATTCTCCTCAGTAAGGAAGTGTAGGTCGAGGGCGCTGCGGATGACGACAGGAGCCCTATCGTGGCAGGTCACCTGGAGCAGCATGGGAGACAGGCCTTCAGGAAATGGGCCTTGAAGTGACTACTCAAGGACAGTGGGCAGGGGCATTCTGGAGGCACCTCCACTCTAAATACAAGGGCAACATCCATGACCCTACTACCCGAGGCTGACCTCCTGCTCATCGTGTGGGCTCTTCCCACAGGCTACTAGCCCAATCCTTGTACATAGGACTTCCTGGGCCTGCCATTGCTCTTTGTGGAGCTGCACTCCTCTCGGAGTGAAAGGACCCCACTACCTGCATACAGATGCAATCTCATCCCACAAGTTGGGAGGAATGGGACAATAGCCTCCAAGATCCCAGGTCTGCCCGAGGATGCAGGCGGCATTGGGAATGGCCTAGGCACAAAACCTAGAGGCTTTGGTCTGGATTGCCAGGGCCAAAAACAGACCCAGGAACATGACCACACACAGGAGAGCTGAAAGATATCCACGAGAGCTCCTGGCCTCCAGAGGCTCAGTGCTGGCTGGGATGTAGGAGGGCACCTCATCCGGCAAGGGTGGTCATTGGGTTACCTGGACATTTAGTGTGCTTGCTCCACATCCATATCGACTCTGCAGAGAGACTCTCTCAGCTCCTTGTTCAAGGAACATGGAGAACCTCACACTGCTGTCCTCCTCCATAGACGTCAGCATCCCATACAAGGGAACCTGCAACCTAGTTCCTGTCCTATTCTCATCTGTCACCCATACCTGTCCCTGCCCTTCTGGACTACATGCTGCCACCTGACACACAGACTCCCTCAGACATGGCAGTGGACAAGCTGCTGCACTCGCTCATCTCAGCTCCAGCCCTTCACACTGACCTCTCCCTTCTTGATTCCCATCTATCCTCCTGATCATCCAGAAGCTCCAAATTCAAGAGGGCATGAGTAGTCCATGGTATTGGACCAGTGTCTGCTCCCCACCCAGGTGTAAGCACCACGGGACACCCCTGCTCCCAGGCTTACCAGAACACTCTTGGCCATCTCTGGACTTTGTGTTTCTAAGTGGACACGAATTAAGCAGGTGTCTCCCACCTGCTTGTGGGAAAGCGGCCTGGAGGACTTGCAGGTTGATTCTGAGAACTGTGGGGGATGGAACATCAGCAAACCCAGAAACAGAAAGCCACCCCAGACTGTCAGTTGGCTCTATGGGCTTCCAGCAAATATGTCCAGGTGCTGAGGCTTCTTATTTCCTCAGGTCGGAGTGGAATGGCAGCACATGCACAGCTTGAATAAGGTGGGTGTTTACCTCCTTTCCCTTGACCTGGGGGCGTTTCCTCACCATGAAATATTGTATTCCCAGATTCATGGACAGACACACGAGTGAGTGGTCAGAGACCTTGATTTCTGCAGAGCGAAGTGGAGAGAATTGTTAGGTGGCACTCAAGGATTATACCACAAAACACCCACAACCCCTGAGAGTCTCCGCCAGGCCCATCACACTTTGGTATTTTGGGGCCAAGGCCCACTTTCTCTTGGCTGTCAGTTATCCTGAGCCCACTGTGGATCATGTCTCCCCACTGTCTGATTGTCCTACTTACTCTCATCCTCAGACATCATATACAGCAGCTCAAAGTTGTCCACATCCTCATGCTGCAACAAATTTTGGTCCAAGGCCCTGCGGATGAGGCTTGTCACCATCTCCTGAAAGGTCACCTGGATCAGGGTGGGACAAATGTCATCAGAGAATGGCTTTTAGAAGAGCTACCCAGAAGACTGTGGTCAAACATTCAGGAGAAATCTCAGCTACATATACAAGGGCACAATCTTGTTATCCTGCTACCTGAGTGTGTCCTCCATATACCACCTGGGTTCTTGCAATGTGCTACTAGAACAATCCTGGTACAAATATCTGCCTGTACCTGCCATCTCCCCTCCCCCTGGGGAGCCACATTCCACTCATGTCAAAGGACCAAACTGCCTATGCACAGACACACTCTCATCTCACTGAGATGAGAGCAATGGGCCAGAGATCTGCGCACCAAGTGTGATCTGGGATGCAGGCTGCCTTTGTGGGTGGAAGAGGCAGATGCACTGAAAATTTGGGTCCTGACTGCCACGACACAAAACAGACTCAGATACAAGAGTGTGCACTTGAGTGCTTCATGATAGCTTTGAGAGGCCCTGGCCTCTGGAAGCTCGGTGCGGGTCTGGTTGTCATGATGTACTTGACTCAGCACTGGCAGTCACTGAACATGTCTCCTCTGCAGCTGGACACCTGCAGCATTAGCGTGTCTACTGCACATCCATAGAAATTCTGCCAAGAACCCCTTTAGCTCCGTATTTACATACATGCAAAGCCTAACATTCCGAAGCTTTGGCATGACCCCCCAGGTGATCCCGACCCCAAATTCCTACACCTAGTCATGCTAAGGAGGTTCTCTTCCCTGCCACCAGGAACACATCCCCTCCTACACATGTGACAAGTCACTGCCACCTCCTCTGCTCCAACTTCACTCATTGAGAATACCAAGTTCTAGGCACTGCAGCCTGCACCCTGGACATATCTCTGCCTTCATCTGTCCACAGCACTTCCGTCTGCACTTCTGGCCTGCAAAACCCACAATACACAGGCCCACTCACCACTGAAGCTGGGCATGCTGATGCTCTCCCTCCTCAGGTCAAGCCCTTAAGACGGACCTCTCTCTTCTTTATTTCCCACCATAGCCCTGGGGTTGGCTGTGTCTCCTGCCTTCCACTGTGTGGACACCCAGGAGGCAGCCCTGCTGTCGGGCTTACCGGGATGCGCTTTGTCTCCCTCAGGCTCTGTCCCTCTAGGAGGACGTGAACAACGCGGCTGTCTTCCACCTGCTCGCTGGAGTGAAGCAGTGAGGAGCTGCTACTCACAGCTGCTGGGGTCCTGGATGCCACTGCCACAGAAGGTTCCAAGAACTGTGGGGGATGACAACATCAGCAAAGCCCAGCAACTGTACCCCACCCAGCCTGGCAGTTGGCTCTGTGGGCATTCTACAACATCCATCCAGAACCTGAGGTTCTTGTCCCCTTGGAGGATGTGGAGTGGCACCAGGAGTAAAGACTGAAGAAGGTGGCTGTTTTGGGAACAAGAGATCCAGCACCTGCTGGGTGGGGATGAAATCCCAGGAGATTAACCCCATGTTGCTGCTGAAATGTAGGTTCCTCCCACAAATGACAGGCAGGAGCTCATTCCTAAGCTGGTCCTGCCTGTAAGGTTCAAGGCTCTGAACCCTGAAGGGCTCCTCCGTGTTCTGATCATTTTCACCCTGGGTTGGGACCAAGAATGGTGGGTTCAAAATGGAAATGGTGACAAACAGAAAAATGACTTGTGCCAATACACTAGAGTCAAGCACAGTGGGACAGTTCCCATCAGTACAAACACACACACACACACACACACACAGACACACACACACACACACACACACAGAGTCAGAATAGGAGTCCTGGGCCATTCATCAGGGATCAGACTAGAGGGCCTGCTGGGCTCACCTGCCCTGTGCTACTCACTGTTACTCTTGAGCTCCTCTGCGACAATCGCCAGAGGCTGTGGCGTCTAAGATGAAGCCTCACCCAGTGTATCCACAAAAGGGCTAGTTGGCCCCCCTGAGATTCCTGGGAGCCTGAGGCTCGGCATTGTCTGCAACCACAGGAGAACATCCTTCTCCCTCCAGTGGCTCCAACCAAGTGAGCTCGGATGGCTTGGTCAGTGAAGTGGGTGCCTGGATACCAGGGTTCCATGTTCTGTTTGATCCATTGTCAAGGCAATGATGTCATTTCCTGTGCCCATACCTGAGCCTCTTTTCACATAAGACCACTTTCAACAGCCCTATGGGCTGCCGATTTCTCCTCCATGCCTACCCATCTCAGGTGCGCAGGTGTTCACCAACAACTACCCAAACATCCCCACCAGCATCTGCCCTGCTTGGTGCCACTAGAGTTCCAGCTTGGAGCCTTCAAAAATGCATTCACAACCAGTCCTTCCCTCTCAGCAGCTTTTGGACCCTGGTCCCATCATTGTGCAACTCATGGTGTGCCCAGTCTTTTCTGGAAAGTAGGGTAGCATCTAATCTCTAGGGTTTATTGTGTCTATTGGCCCATAACACCCTCTGTTCTCTCTGAAACCAGAGATGGGACTCACAGGTGGCTAAAGCACAAATGTAGAGATGGGATAATCACAAGAAAGGGAGAGACAAAGAATGCACCCTAACTCCATCAGGCCTGTGTCCCAGACAGGGACATGGCCAATGTCCGTCCCATCATGGCTGCAGTTCCCTCTCTACACCATGGCAAGTTGGAGGGGACTGAGATGCAGAGGCTGCTCCCCTCTGCCATACAACTTCCCAAGGCTTCTCCTAAGATTTCAAAAGGGCCAAGTGTGTCTAGTGTTGGGGTCTCACAGAGACTCCGAGGTACCACAGCATCCTGCTGCCCAGAACCGGTTCACCCCTCACCTCAAGGGGGCTCAGCCTCTGGATTCATGGGAATTGAAGTGGGTACAGGTGATGGGATATCACCTCCAAGACTGAGTTATGCCAAGTCCATGACCCCTGTCTGCATCCCTGTCTCCAGCACCACTCCCCCCTCTCTCTTTCCTCCTCAGAGCAAACAAATCCATTTAGCAAGTGTGTCCTGTGATAAAGACATGACGGTCACCCATCCTCTCATTACAAAAACACTGAGGCTCAGCCAACATGGATCCTACAGGGAACACAGGCATAAACTCAGACTCCGATCCTCCCAGCCGAGCCTCAGTGGAGCCTGGACTCCCAGCCTCCTGAGTCAAGGAAACAGAGGTTCCTAGCCGAGCCACCTTGGATGCAGCCGCACACAAACTGAACTCATCAATGCTCTCAGTTGTGAGTAAGAGGGGAAGTGGTGTTTCACAACCCTGGACATCAAGTGCAGTCTCCAGGCTTTGGGGTGTGCCCTGGCCTCTGTCTATCTGCCCAGGCTCTCCAACCCACACTGGCCTCTTACCCAACCTCCTCCTAGGGCCAAACTCAATCCTGCCTCTCAATTTCTGCTGCCTTCCCCAACACACTGCTCCCCAAAATGAGCAGGGCTGGCTCTCGGTTATCATGCTGGTGCCAGCAGCAATGCCACCCCACTGACATAATTCTGAGTCCCAACCTAGGCACTCCAGCTGTCTTTGCCACACCTGGCCTGTTTGGGCTCTGGCTCTTGCTCTTTTCTTTCATGTGCATGTGTTTTGAGGTTTTGAGTTTCTCCCACTGCAGAACTGCAGCTGTGGCAGGGTAGAGCTCATGAGGGTGACATTCTGAGCCACATCCAATCCCATCAGGACTCTTCACTGGGGTGACTGCTGGAACACAGTGATGAGTGAACACATGGGAGGTGGTTGGACCCACCTTGCCTCTGAGTGGCTTCCTTTCAGGACAGGAATGTAGGCATGGGAGCCCCTGGCGTGGGATGCTTTGCACAAGGCGTGACCATGGGCTCTCATTCCTGGCAAAAATGGCTCCACTCACCATGGAGAGCACTGTCATTCCTGGTGGCTAACAACAGCCCTGGACCCCAGAAAGGAACCCACACTCAAGATTAACGTCTGAGTGTGCGTGTCCTCGAGGAAATGAGGTCTCCTGATCACAGGTGCAAAGGGGTAAGTCCTCTAACTCCAGGGGCCATGAAGGGACATCTGAGTTTCCCTTGTCCTTCTTTCCCTCTCTAACTAACCACAGTTAGGACCCTGGCCTCATTCCCCAGTGAGGATCATTAGGCTCCATAAAGGACAGTCTCTAAGATGCTCAGTGGACCAACACCCTCTGCACAACCCATAACCCTATTCACCCAAGAGGCAAGAGGATTTCAATTCAGGATAACCAGGAAAGGGAGAGCCTTTCTCAAGGACACAAGGACATTAGTGAGTGAGGGAGTGATTAATGGATGGAGAACTATTTCCAACACCAACTTCCAGGAGCATATATGGCCCCCTGGAGAATTCTGCAGTGTGTTGGTGATTAAGGAGAACGTGTGAATTCAGGGGTCACTAGGTCCTCTCAGCCATAAGGAGGGAAACTGCCATAAAGGAACTAGGACAAGGGTGCGAGGAATGCTCACTGGTGGGAGATCGGAAGGAAGGAAAGTGTACTCATTAGAAAAGTGTCGCCTGAAAATTCTTAGCCAGCCAAAAGCCGTGCGAACTTGTGTGGGAAAAGAGTCTTTGCACAGTGATGAAGCTAAGAGCTCACATGATGGAACACAGCATCAACTGGGACCAAATCCAATATCTGATATTCTTGTAGGAAGAGGAGAGTCTGGACCCAGATACCAGGGAGACTGGGGGATACCGGATATGTGAGGTTGGAGCCAGGGCGGGATGCCCATATGGGAACCACAGATCGTGGGCAGCAATAGGAGAGTGGGCAAGGGCTGGGAGAGTTGGGGAGACAGTCCCCTTGAAACCTGGGAGGGGTTATGGCACTGGGACAGCCCAACACCTACTGTGTTGAGCCTCTGGAGCTCAACGGAAGACACTTCCTCTGTTGTCGGCCACCCAGTTAACAGAGTTTGGTTGCAGCAGCCTAGGACCCAGCTGAAGGTCTGAGCATGTTGGCCATGCAGGTTGGATCTGGACCACAGACACCCTCATCAGAGATTGTAGGGTCTCAGCCCTGAGGCAAGACAGGCACTAAGTCAGGCCAGGTGGGGAAACGGATAGGCACACACTCTGGGGGCTGGTGCCTGTGTTACTGGGAGCACTTCTGATCGCAATTCCCTGATCTGCTGCCAACACAGGCTACAGAGGAGCGTACAGAAACACAGACCACGGATCTGCCCCACTCAGTGGGCCCAGGCCAACACCACACCCAGCAGCCTCGTGCCATACCCAATGAGTCTCGAAGCGGCCCCCTCTTCCCATCCTGAGAGCTCTTCCCTTCCTCATGTGCCAATAGCTCCCTACTGTCACTGGCAATATCTACTCTGTGAGATGTCAACATCCGTGGGTACTGTTCTCTCATCCCAGGACAGTGTGGTCCCACACACCCTGGTGAAATGGGCCACCTGGAGGCTGGACCTGGAGGTTGTTGAGGCTGAATGGCAGCGGTGGTCCTCTGGCACTTAATATTATTTAAGTTAAAAAAAAAAAAAACAAAAAAAAAAAACAAAAAAAAAAACAAAAAACGGGTCTTGGTGCTCAAAAATGTTTGATTTGCATATTCTCATCCCCTAACCCCAATATTTTCATTATTTCCTCACATATGAAATCTTACTAGCATAAAGGTAATTTCGTATTAAACAAAGTGGATTGAAATAACATTGGTAAAAATAATCAATCACCATACTTTCAATTTTTGTTCTGCTTTCCTATTAGAAACCACTTGGATACAAGAGAACAGAGGACAGACTCATGGAAATGCTTGAAATGACAAGAAGCTCCCACTCAAGCTCAGCATTCAGTCCTGGACAGGGTAAGACCAGGCCACTTTGACATCTGTGCCAAAGAGTCTACCAGACAGAATCCTCTGACTGATCCCTGACTGAGCCATAGGAACTGGCTAGAAAAGCCTTCACATCCTCAATACATTCTTCACGTCAGAATACTTGACAACCATTGATATCCATCTCTCGTTAACTTGCTCCCCAGCCAACCATTCTTCAACAAATTCAAAGGAGTAACTCATGCAAGCACACAGAAAGGGGTGTTCACTACACACATCCATGTGCGAAAAAGACAACTGGTATTTCTTGTTTGGGCTATTTCAAATGAAATCCCTTCTGCATGACCTCCACAAACCAAAGGAAAATATTTGTGAAATTCCCACGTAGAAGACAAGATACACTTGCCAAGGAGGCAGTGGCAAGAATTTTGACACTCCAAATGTAGAGTGTGTGTTTAGGAAGCAGTCACAGTTTCCATGAGAGAGTCCCATGAAATCAATTAGGAAGATCCATGCTCTAGCCCTACCATGCAAGTGATGTGACTTGAAAGAGTCACTTAGTCTTAGTAACCATCATCACTAACAACTAAGTCAATGAATAAAGGTCCTCAGGTGCCAAGCTACAAAATGTGGGATGAGCATGGATGAGGATGGGTGGGAGAAGTCTCCAACTCTAACACAATTAGGGAAGGATGTGCTGACCTCAAGTGGCTGGGGGGCTGGGATCCTGCCACAGAGGGGGATTCCAAACCTCACATCCCCTGACCCAGGCCAGAAGACCAGGTAGAGTCCAAGGACCCTGGGGTGGCCCAGTGGCAATAAAGGTCAAAAGGAACTAGGGATCTGCCTGGTCCCTCAATCCCCTACTCTGAGCAGGGCTGCATGACGAGGCCAGAGGCCATCCACAGCAATCTGCCTTTACAGGAAAACAGGGACTGCAGGCTGCCTCTGGCTCACTGAATCAGGGTGGTGTTTTCATAAAGCAAGACCACTTCCTCACATTTGACCAGCAGCTCATGTGTTGACAGCACAATGACTGACTTGACTCAGGCCCTGATGAATGAAATAGAAAATTCATAGCAAACCCATCTTTAGCTCTTCCACATTATCAGGGGCTCTGATTCAATTCCGTCCAGAAAGGTGTCTGAAATGATTTCTAAACATGCTGGGGACTCACCTCTGTGTGGAACTTTTCAGGAAAAAGGGGATCAAATCTCATGAAGCAACTCTTCTCTCTTCTAGCCCATGGGCAATGCAAGGAACCTGCATGATACCAGAGGCTCACTTCTCTCTTCTCATGTCTTCTGGAAAGGATTCGTTAATGCTTCCTGCAAGATGAAGCAGAAGCCTGCATCCCCAGCTGCACAGAAGTGTTTTAGGGCAGTGTCTCCCTTAAAACCCAAAAATAAAAAAAAAACAGGTCATTCAACAGGCACATGGATTCGAGTACATGTTCAATGATCCCTCCTCCCTGGAGCCTTCCACATGCCCATCTTCCACATTCACAGAGCAATGCTTGGCCATTCTCAAGACCAGGAGACCATGATGCTCCTCACCAGGAAGTCAATAAGGAACATGAAGAGAGCAGCATGGATTGCAGAAGGTGGCACATCAAGGATCTTCAGCTCTGCTGCTAGAACACAAGAGCTTAACTTCAGTATTGACTTTTTGCCAACTACCAAGTACGATAGCAGTGTCAAGCCCAATATGCAGATATGCAAGTAGTAGGTGACACCCCGCATCCATTCACAAAAGTGGGCAACATCTGCATCAGAACAAGGAAGTATCTTACCCTTACTCATAAAAAATCATCAGAAACAAAATAAAATGGATGCAAGACTTCTCATTTCACTATTAGGTAGCTGTTGGAATTCCCTATTAAATAATACCTCCTCCAAAATAAAAAGTATCTCAGACATGTGTCAACTATTCAATGGATGACATTTTAAAAACTATGGACTTTACTTAATATTTATGTATGCTATATCCCTGCCTAAGGCTCTATGAGAAAGGAGCACATAGAATTGGATCTTTGAAAATCTCACATTTGCTGATAAATATTACTGCTGATCTCAGGCATGGCGAAGTGAAAAGTGGGACTTTGGATATTCCAAGAATGCTATGTTGTGGGATTGGTGTCCCTGATTCATACATAGCATATGGTTTCTATGAAATCCAGTGAGGGAGCAGGAGTAACGAAGCTGATTGCACAGATGACCTCAGGGAATACTGACAGATAGGCCAAATGAAAAATATGCTCCAGCTAACCATTGGTATTTGGGCTTCTGATCCCAGTCCTGTTTTTAAAAAAGGTGCAGACAGGCAGTGTTCATTAAAAACTGTCTACCATGTAAAAGTGGGTAATTTAAATGGCATCTAGTTACACATCTGATAGAATGGTCTGGCAACATATGAATTTCATTCTAACAACAACAACAACAACAAAACATAGAAAATGAGACATAAAGATAAAACCTTGTCTTCACCAGGATGCCTAAAAATAGGTTTTATTTGGCTCATGCAAATAAATATCTTTTAAAAGAATTTCTGATTTCTGAATGAATCCATTCAACTTCATACTGCACAGATCACAAGGTTTTCTTTACAGAATATTCTCTTCTTCTTCTTAAAGCCTCACATAGAAAATGTCTCACAGGACATAGGAGGGGAATGACCCAAAGTATGAGAGAATGGCTGGAACCGTTCTCAAATGTGCCCATGTAGCCTAAAGTTTGAAGGCATCTAATTGTACTCTAAAACAATTATGAACCTATTCGATCCATTATTAATAAATATCACCACTTTACCACTTGAACCAAATCACAGAAAATTGGAAACAGATGATCATTGGCTTTGATACCTTTACTTCTGTTTCATTACTCAGAGTCGATCAACTCTATACTTCAAGTGACACAGATTTATTACAGAATGCCTAAGTTCCTAAGGATCTATTTTAGCTCAGCCCATGGTATTGCTTCATTATTTTATTATTTTGTAAGTAATAAAATATAACTTCATGTTGGATGACATATTCAAGCCATGAATATATCATCCAACATTGTTCTTCCCAAAATATTAGCCCAATTTCTGCGCGCGCTCACTTACTGTTCAGGAATTTTACTAATTGTTTGAAGGTTCTAGAGGACCTGTTAGACTCCTAATGGACAAACCATACAACATACTCCAGAGAACGGACGAGTGCCATAAGAAGAAAATAAGGTCAGCCTACAGCAATGGGCAGCTGCCTGCCCTCGGCTGGGAGGAGCCCTGGCCATGGCACCAGGGCTGCTGGGCAGCAGAAGCCTCCACAGCCCTGCAGGGAGCCTGGAGCACAGCTCTGCCTAACCATGCTCAGCCCTGGACAGATGCACATGAGTTCCCATCACAGGCTCGAGTGTGACAGTCCCAGGTGCATGCCTGTCATGCCAGCCACCAGGGAGGCTGAGGCAAGAGGAACGTTTGAGGTCAGCCTTGGCAACTTAGACCCCGAGGCAAAGGGGAAATACTTTTACAGGGGTCTCTGAGGGTGTAGCTCAGGTAGGTCACTTGCCTCACAGGCTCAAGGCCCTGGGTTCAATCCCCAGAACCCACGTACACACAAAAAGTGAACTTGGAATATTGTTTAAAATGATGGGTCAGGTACACACAAGGACTTCAATATGACCTCTCAGAGGAGCTCAATTTGAGATCAGACTGAACAAAAGACCACCTGGACCATTGACTCAGTGTCTGAAACCCTCTGTGGGCATGAGAAGCACTGCTGGCAAGACACCAGAGGGCCAAAGCACTTGTGCCCCCTGTAGGGGCGTCTCTTGTCTACCGCCAAAGACTGTTCCCCTCCTGGGGCAGCTGAGAGCAAGCTGGGCCTTGGAGCAAGGACTAGTGCTTTAGATATAGACTATGCAAGCAAGGGGCAATGTCTTTAATAAAACTAAAATTAAAAAGTCACATTGAAAAAATTTTAAAAAGAAGAAAATAAGGTCAAGTAGAGGAAGCCCATTTTCACAGGAAAAAATCCCCCAGTGAAAAGCATCAGAATAGATACCAAGAAAAATACCAACAAAAACAGTGTGCTCCCACTATGTATCTACTCAACCTGCAAAAGTTAGAAAGCTAGATAATACAATCCTGGCCACAGGTAGAGCTATGCAGAAGAGTCACCTGGCAGTGCTTAGTCAAAGAAGTAAACATGCACACTTTGACCTAGAAATTCCACCTGTGTGTAAACCAGGCGGTGCTTAAGCAGTTTCACAAGGGGACATGCACAGGGAAATTTATGCTCAGGTTCTTATAGAGTTGTCTGTGCTTACAGGGAGTTGATGGTTGTCAAGATGCCCACAGCTGCGAAAGTCAAAAGCTAAAAAAATAATAGATGCCAACCTGGATATATTAATAATCCCGTATCTATGATCACCTTCATAAGGTAGCTTCCCAACTTCTGTGTGGAAGTGTGTTTCTCCTTGGCCCTTACACTGTTGTGGAGACCCCTAGGAGTTCAGCTTTGTGCAGGATCATCTGACCTGGACTTTTGGCAAGACCTGTACAGCCCTCACACATGCTCAGATGCTACAGGACTTTTCAGACCAGTCCAGACAACAGTAGGCATCCATTCATTGTCTGCACTCTACAGATTCCTAGATGCACGACATTCATTACCATCAAATGCAGAATTTTCATCAAAACCTAATATATATATCATTCCAATCTGAATCAAGAAAATCGGAAATATCCCCAAATCCAAAGAGTGGATCCCCATTGTGATGCTACAAGTTGAAAATTCCACAGCTGACCTCATGGGATGGTTCACACTCAAAAGACAGCTGCATGAAAAATATTACATGACCTTCCTGCTATGTGAAAAGTGGCATGTGAAGTACACATTCCTCAGACATGGGTTCATTTGCAAGACACCTTGTGCAATTGAAAATACTCCAAAAGGGGAGAAATCAGAACAATGTCTCCAAAGTATTTCAGCAGAGACCAACTCCATCTGTCTATCTATCTCTCAGTGAGTGTGTGTGCTCTTGTGTGTGTTTGTGTGTCTTTGTTTGTGTTTGTACCATCACAGCTGATACTTCATTGCCCCCATTGGAAAACTGACTCAGATAATGCCATCTGCCAAACTCCTAAAAACCAAAGTTCTTGCTGATAGAATGAAACATTCCTTCCTGTTGGTTTGGATGTGTCCTCTAGGAATCACTGCTACATTTAGTATACTCAAATCATCACAGTAGATCAGGTAACAAAAACATATATATTTTAAAATAATAATAATATATTAATGGAAACAACAAATACAGGATAGAGTAACAACTGTGTTACTAAACAAGGTCAAGGACAATGGCAAACTATAGATTCAAACTTTGAAGAAAATAGTAATCAATGTAAATATTCCTGGGCTGCCTCAGCCCCGCCCAGGCACACAGCAACAGAATGGTTTTGCAAGCATCCTCAGGAGGGCAGGAGCCTTCTTTGCAGGATGAGAGGGAGGTTGAGGCTCGATCCACCCATCATTCTTTTGGGAGAGGCTCCTTTTCCTCAGCACAAAGTTGGATTTTTTGTGAGGATTCTTGGCATAAAATACGTTGGCCTCTGCTGGAATCCTCAGCTCTGGGTAGAGAGGGGTGTACAAAAAGAAGGTGGCACTCAGGAGGTGCTCCCTAGGACACGCCAACATCTGAGAGCCTGTGCCAGAAAAGGCCAGAGCCACACACCTGAGAGCTCTCCAATTCAGCACCAATACCAACAAAGACAGCCTCCACAGTCCTCCCTGAGGAAGAACTAGGCAGAGCACTTCAACAGACCTAATGTCTGTTCCTACTGAAGGCTTTGGACTCCAGAATATCTCAGGTCCTCTTGCATCTGCCAAAGCACACCACTAGGGTTTGCATCTGAAATCTCCCACAAAAGGCTCCTGTGCCGAAGATTCAGTCCCCACATGAGCCATCTTCATAGGTGGGTTTGGAGGGAAGCATTGGATGGTGAGTGCTCTGATGTCAACATGAAATTCTCATTCAAGATGAATACACTACTGGGGGGTGGGAGGGACTGGAAGAAAGGTTGAGCATGGTTGGAGTAAGACCTAAACAGGGTTGTGCCCTGGGCAACAGTACCTTGTTCCTGTTGGCTCCACTGAATCCTCATTCTCCAAGGAGAGGTCCTCCCTCTCCATCTTTCTCTCTCTCCCTCTCTGCCAGCCTCGTTCTCTCTCTCCCAGTCTATGCCTTTGTGGCAAGGGCTGAGGAGCTCTCCACTGCCACACACTAGAGCTTTATGGACAGCCTCAGTGCACAACCAAAGAGAAAGCTATGAAACCCAGAGAAAAAAGGCCTAGGATTCCTCCTCTGAGTTATTTTCCTCAAGTATGGCCACAGTGAGGACAGGCTGACCAGCACGGATACCACGTTAGAGCCATGCTTCTGCATTGGTGGAGCCCGCCTCCATGTGAACCAGGCTTCTGAGAATGGAGGCCACATTCCAAATACTGCCCTACTGAGAACAATGGTTCCAAAGACCAGCAAAGGGACTGCTTCCCTCCAACATGGTGTATGGCCCAGTGGTGCCATGACCCCGAGTGGGGGAATACAACAGCCGCTTCTCCTTCCTCTGAACATGTGTTTCCTGTCGCCCTCCTCTAACCTAGAGCCTGTTCTCCATCCCTTCTGGGTTGGATGTGGAGATCTCTGCTATGAATTTCTTAGGCTACCAAGGCCCCAGACAGACTTCCTCTTCCATAGACTCTACTAACCTAACAGTAGGTTAAGATAGGAGACAAGTGATCCTAGAACTCATAGGGATGGTGGTCTTCAGGGTACATAGGCTGGGATAATGGCTGCTGTGGTGTTTGGCTCACAAAAACCAACCAACCAACCAACGAAAAAGCGCTGGCATTATTATCAGATGAGCTCTGTGGCTACGTGCTCAGGAAGCCCTCATCT
Source organism: Urocitellus parryii (assembly GCF_045843805.1). Taxonomy (NCBI): domain Eukaryota; kingdom Metazoa; phylum Chordata; class Mammalia; order Rodentia; family Sciuridae; genus Urocitellus; species Urocitellus parryii. Next base: position 45,589,336 of record NC_135548.1, read on the forward strand.
GACTTTAGTTAGGGATCACAACCTGGCTATTGTGATCACTCCTTGCCTAGTGGACTCAGGTGCGTAAGACCATGGAATTTATGCAAAAACAGATGTTTCAGGCTGTCTCCCAGGCTGTGTTTTCTTCCCAATTTCATCCTGTTACTGCTTGCTAGAATCCTGGCAATGCTCTGCCCAGGCAGTGGTTTTTTGGTCACACAGAAGGCTTTCAATAGTACTGCTTCAGTCCACAAAATGCCAGTTCCCTCTTTAGCCCATGCATTCCCATGTTCCTTTGAAACCACTCCTATCCCAGACCATGAAAACATACTGCTCCTGGAGAGAGGCTTTCCTCCTCACTCCTCAAAGATGTCAGCTTTGGATGCCTGTTCATGTCCAGGGGAGGGCACCTGGTGGGGAGCCGCAATATCCACCGGGGTATACCATTGGACCTCAAGACCTTCCACCAGCAGAAGTGCAGTTGGCTTTGTGCACGAACCCAACACACCTGTTGGAGTGTTCTTGGGGGTCAGAGACTACTCTTTGTTGCTAAGAGTTGACCTGAGTCCACATCCTGACCCTTGCTCTCTGCTATCTGATTGTCTCACTTACTCTGACGGCGAGAGATGATTTGGCCCAGCTCATAATCCTCTGGATTCTCCTCAGTAAGGAAGTGTAGGTCGAGGGCGCTGCGGATGACGACAGGAGCCCTATCGTGGCAGGTCACCTGGAGCAGCATGGGAGACAGGCCTTCAGGAAATGGGCCTTGAAGTGACTACTCAAGGACAGTGGGCGGGGCATTCTGGAGGCACCTCCACTCTAAATACAAGGGCAACATCCATGACCCTACTACCCGAGGCTGACCTCCTGCTCATCGTGTGGGCTCTTCCCACAGGCTACTAGCCCAATCCTTGTACATAGGACTTCCTGGGCCTGCCATTGCTCTTTGTGGAGCTGCACTCCTCTCGGAGTGAAAGGACCCCACTACCTGCATACAGATGCAATCTCATCCAACAAGTTGGGAGGAATGGGACAATAGCCTCCAAGATCCCAAGTCTGCCCGAGGATGCAGGCGGCATTGGGAATGGCCTAGGCACAAAACCTAGAGGCTTTGGTCTGGATTGCCAGGGCCAAAAACAGACCCAGGAACATGACCACACACAGGAGAGCTGAAAGATAGCCACGAGAGCTCCTGGCCTCCAGAGGCTCAGTGCTGGCTGCGATGTAGGAGGGCACCTCATCCGGCAAGGGTGGTCATTGGGTTACCTGGACATTTAGTGTGCTTGCTCCACATCCATATCGACTCTGCAGAGAGACTCTCTCAGCTCCTTGTTCAAGGAACATGGAGAACCTCACACTGCTGTCCTCCTCCATAGACGTCAGCATCCCATACAAGGGAACCTGCAACCTAGTTCCTGTCCTATTCTCATCTGTCACCCATACCTGTCCCTGCCCTTCTGGACTGCATGCTGCCACCTGACACACAGACTCCCTCAGACATGGCAGTGGACAAGCTGCTGCACTCGCTCATCTCAGCTCCAGCCCTTCACACTGACCTCTCCCTTCTTGATTCCCATCTATCCTCCTGATCATCCAGAAGCTCCAAATTCAAGAGGGCATGAGTAGTCCATGGTATTGGACCAGTGTCTGCTCCCCACCCAGGTGTAAGCACCACGGGACACCCCTGCTCCCAGGCTTACCAGAACACTCTTGGCCATCTCTGGACTTTGTGTTTCTAAGTGGACACGAATTAAGCAGGTGTCTCCCACCTGCTTGTGGGAAAGCGGCCTGGAGGACTTGCAGGTTGATTCTGAGAACTGTGGGGGATGGAACATCAGCAAACCCAGAAACAGAAAGCCACCCCAGACTGTCAGTTGGCTCTATGGGCTTCCAGCAAATATGTCCAGGTGCTGAGGCTTCTTATTTCCTCAGGTCGGAGTGGAATGGCAGCACATGCACAGCTTGAATAAGGTAGGTGTTTACCTCCTTTCCCTTGACCTGGGGGCGTTTCCTCACCATGAAATATTGTATTCCCAGATTCATGGACAGACACACGAGTGAGTGGTCAGAGACCTTGATTTCTGCAGAGCGAAGTGGAGAGAATTGTTAGGTGGCACTCAAGGATTATACCACAAAACACCCACAACCCCTGAGAGTCTCCGCCAGGCCCATCACACTTTGGTATTTTGGGGCCAAGGCCCACTTTCTCTTGGCTGTCAGTTATCCTGAGCCCACTGTGGATCATGTCTCCCCACTGTCTGATTGTCCTACTTACTCTCATCCTCAGACATCATATACAGCAGCTCAAAGTTGTCCACATCCTCATGCTGCAACAAATTTTGGTCCAAGGCCCTGCGGATGAGGCTTGTCACCGTCTCCTGAAAGGTCACCTGGATCAGGGTGGGACAAATGTCATCAGAGAATGGCTTTTAGAAGAGCTACCCAGAAGACTGTGGTCAAACATTCAGGAGAAATCTCAACTACATATACAAGGGCACAATCTTGTTATCCTGCTACCTGAGTGTGTCCTCCATATACCACCTGGGTTCTTGCAATGTGCTACTAGAACAATCCTGGTACAAATATCTGCCTGTACCTGCCATCTCCCCTCCCCCTGGGGAGCCACATTCCACTCATGTCAAAGGACCAAACTGCCTATGCACAGACACACTCTCATCTCACTGAGATGAGAGCAATGGGCCAGGGATCTGCGCACCAAGTGTGATCTGGGATGCAGGCTGCCTTTGTGGGTGGAAGAGGCAGATGCACTGAAAATTTGGGTCCTGACTGCCACGACACAAAACAGACTCAGATACAAGAGTGTGCACTTGAGTGCTTCATGATAGCTTTGAGAGGCCCTGGCCTCTGGAAGCTCGGTGCGGGTCTGGTTGTAATGATGTACTTGACTCAGCACTGGCAGTCACTGAACATGTCTCCTCTGCAGCTGGACACCTGCAGCATTAGCGTGTCTACTGCACATCCATAGAAATTCTGCCAAGAACCCCTTTAGCTCCGTATTTACATACATGCAAAGCCTAACATTCCGAAGCTTTGGCATGACCCCCCAGGTGATCCCGACCCCAAATTCCTACACCTAGTCATGCTAAGGAGGTTCTCTTCCCTGCCACCAGGAACACATCCCCTCCTACACATGTGACAAGTCACTGCCACCTCCTCTGCTCCAACTTCACTCATTGAGAATACCAAGTTCTAGGCACTGCAGCCTGCACCCTGGACATATCTCTGCCTTCATCTGTCCACAGCACTTCCGTCTGCACTTCTGGCCTGCAAAACCCACAATACACAGGCCCACTCACCACTGAAGCTGGGCATGCTGATGCTCTCCCTCCTCAGGTCAAGCCCTTAAGACGGACCTCTCTCTTCTTTATTTCCCACCATAGCCCTGGGGTTGGCTGTGTCTCCTGCCTTCCACTGTGTGGACACCCAGGAGGCAGCCCTGCTGTCGGGCTTACCGGGATGCGCTTTGTCTCCCTCAGGCTCTGTCCCTCTAGGAGGACGTGAACAATGCGGCTGTCTTCCACCTGCTCGCTGGAGTGAAGCAGTGAGGAGCTGCTGGGGTCCTGGATGCCACTGCCACAGAAGGTTCCAAGAACTGTGGGGGATGACAACATCAGCAAAGCCCAGCAACTGCACCCCACCCAGCCTGGCAGTTGGCTCTGTGGGCATTCTACAACATCCATCCAGAACCTGAGGTTCTTGTCCCCTTGGAGGATGTGGAGTGGCACCAGGAGTAAAGACTGAAGAAGGTGGCTGTTTTGGGAACAAGAGATCCAGCACCTGCTGGGTGGGGATGAAATCCCAGGAGATTAACCCCATGTTGCTGCTGAAATGTAGGTTCCTCCCACAAATGACAGGCAGGAGCTCATTCCTAAGCTGGTCCTGCCTGTAAGGTTCAAGGCTCTGAACCCTGAAGGGCTCCTCCGTGTTCTGATCATTTTCACCCTGGGTTGGGACCAAGAATGGTGGGTTCAAAATGGAAATGGTGACAAACAGAAAAATGACTTGTGCCAATACACTAGAGTCAAAGCACAATGGGACAGTTCCCATCAGTACAAACACACACACACACACACACACACACACACACACACACACACACACAGAGTCAGAATAGGAGTCCTGGGCCATTCATCAGGGATCAGACTAGAGGGCCTGCTGGGCTCACCTGCCCTGTGCTACTCACTGTTACTCTTGAGCTCCTCTGCGACAATCGCCAGAGGCTCTGGCGTCTAAGATGAAGCCTCACCCAGTGTTTCCACAAAAGGGCTAGTTGGCCCCCCTGAGATTCCTGGGAGCCTGAGGCTCGGCATTGTCTGCAACCACAGGAGAACATCCTTCTCCCTCCAGTGGCTCCAAACAAGTGAGCTCGGATGGCTTGGTCAGTGAAGTGGGTGCCTGGATACCAGGGTTCCATGTTCTGTTTGATCCATTGTCAAGGCAATGATGTCATTTCCTGTGCCCATACCTGAGCCTCTTTTCACATAAGACCACTTTCAACAGCCCTATGGGCTGCCGATTTCTCCTCCATGCCTACCCATCTCAGGTGCGCAGGTGTTCACCAACAACTCCCCAAACATCCCCACCAGCATCTGCCCTGCTTGGTGCCACTAGAGTTCCAGCTTGGAGCCTTCAAAAATGCATTCACAACCAGTCCTTCCCTCTCAGCAGCTTTTGGACCCTGGTCCCATCATTGTGCAACTCATGGTGTGCCCAGTCTTTTCTGGAAAGTAGGGTAGCATCTAATCTCTAGGGTTTATTGTGTCTATTGGCCCATAACACCCTCTGTTCTCTCTGAAACCAGAGATGGGACTCACAGGTGGCTAAAGCACAAATGTAGAGATGGGATAATCACAAGAAAGGGAGAGACAAAGAATGCACCCTAACTCCATCAGGCCTGTGTCCCAGACAGGGACATGGCCAATGTCCGTCCCATCGTGGCTGCAGTTCCCTCTCTACACCATGGCAAGTTGGAGGGGACTGAGATGCAGAGGCTGCTCCCCTCTGCCATACAACTTCCCAAGGCTTCTCCTAAGATTTCAAAAGGGCCAAGTGTGTCTAGTGTTGGGGTCTCACAGAGACTCCGAGGTACCACAGCATCCTGCTGCCCAGAACCGGTTCACCCCTCACCTCAAGGGGGCTCAGCCTCTGGATTCATGGGAATTGAAGTGGGTACAGGTGATGGGATATCACCTCCAAGACTGAGTTATGCCAAGTCCATGACCCCTGTCTGCATCCCTGTCTCCAGCACCACTCCCCCCTCTCTCTTTCCTCCTCAGAGCAAACAAATCCATTTAGCAAGTGTGTCCTGTGATAAAGACATGACGGTCACCCATCCTCTCATTACAAAAACACTGAGGCTCAGCCAACATGGATCCTACAGGGAACACAGGCATAAACTCAGACTCCTATCCTCCCAGCCAAGCCTCAGTGGAGCCTGGACTCCCAGCCTCCTGAGTCAAGGAAACAGAGGTTCCTAGCCGAGCCACCTTGGATGCAGCCGCACACAAACTGAACTCATAAATGCCCCTTGCTCTCAGTTGTGAGTAAGAGGGGAAGTGGTGTTTCACAACCCTGGACATCAAGTGCAGTCTCCAGGCTTTGGGGTGTGCCCTGGCCTCTGTCTATCTGCCCAGGCTCTCCAACCCACACTGGCCTCTTACCCAACCTCCTCCTAGGGCCAAACTCAATCCTGCCTCTCAATTTCTGCTGCCTTCCCCAACACACTGCTCCCCAAAATGAGCAGGGCTGGCTCTCGGTTATCATGCTGGTGCCAGCAGCAATGCCACCCCACTGACATAATTCTGAGTCCCAACCTAGGCACTCCAGCTGTCTTTGCCACACCTGGCCTGTTTGGGCTCTGGCTCTTGCTCTTTTCTTTCATGTGCATGTGTTTTGAGGTTTTGAGTTTCTCCCACTGCAGAACTGCAGCTGTGGCAGGGTAGAGCTCATGAGGGTGACATTCTGAGCCACATCCAATCCCATCAGGACTGTTCACTGGGGTGACTGCTGGAACACAGTGATGAGTGAACACATGGGAGGTGGTTGGACCCACCTTGCCTCTGAGTGGCTTCCTTTCAGGACAGGAATGTAGGCATGGGAGCCCCTGGCGTGGGATGCTTTGCAAAAGGCGTGACCATGGGCTCTCTTTCCTGGCAAAAATGGCTCCACTCTGCATGGAGAGCACTGTCATTCCTGGTGGCTAACAACAGCCCTGGACCCCAGAAAGGAACCCACACTCAAGATTAACGTCTGAGTGTGCGTGTCCTCGAGGAAATGAGGTCTCCTGATCCCAGGTGCAAAGGGGTAAGTCCTCTAACTCCAGGGGCCATGAAGGGACATCTGAGTTTCCCTTGTCCTTCTTTCCCTCTCTAACTAACCACAGTTAGGACCCTGGCCTCATTCCCCAGTGAGGATCATTAGGCTCCATAAAGGACAGTCTCTAAGATGCTCAGTGGACCAACACCCTCTGCACAACCCATAACCCTATTCACCCAAGAGGCAAGAGGATTTCTATTCAGGAAAACCAGGAAAGGGAGAGCCTTTCTCAAGGACACAAGGACATTAGTGAGTGAGGGAGTGATTAATGGATGGAGAACTATTTCCAACACCAACTTCCAGGAGCATATATGGCCCCCTGGAGAATTCTGCAGTGTGTTGGTGATTAAGGAGAACGTGTGAATTCAGGGGTCACTAGGTCCTCTCAGCCATAAGGAGGGAAACTGCCATAAAGGAACTAGGACAAGGGTGCGAGGAATGCTCACTGGTGGGAGATCGGAAGGAAGGAAAGTGTACTCATTAGAAAAGTGTCGCCTGAAAATTCTTAGCCAGCCAAAAGCCGTGCGAACTTGTGTGGGAAAAGAGTCTTTGCACAGTGATGAAGCTAAGAGCTCACATGATGGAACACAGCATCAACTGGGACCAAATCCAATATCTGATATTCTTGTAGGAAGAGGAGAGTCTGGACCCAGATACCAGGGAGACTGGGGGATACCGGATATGTGAGGTTGGAGCCAGGGCGGGATGCCCATATGGGAATCGCAGAACGTGGGCAGCAATAGGAGAGTGGGCAAGGGCTGGGAGAGTTGGGGAGACAGTCCCCTTGAAACCTGGGAGGGGTTATGGCACTGGGACAGCCCAACACCTACTGTGTTGAGCCTCTGGAGCTCAACGGAAGACACTTCCTCTGTTGTCGGCCACCCAGTTAACAGAGTTTGGTTGCAGCAGCCTAGGACCCAGCTGAAGGTCTGAGCATGTTGGCCATGCAGGTTGGATCTGGACCACAGACACCCTCATCAGAGATTGTAGGGTCTCAGCCCTGAGGCAAGACAGGCACTAAGTCAGGCCAGGTGGGGAAACGGATAGGCACACACTCTGGGGGCTGGTGCCTGTGTTACTGGGAGCACTTCTGATCGCAATTCCCTGATCTGCTGCCAACACAGGCTACAGAGGAGGGTACAGAAACACAGACCACGGATCTGCCCCACTCAGTGGGCCCAGGCCAACACCACACCCAGCAGCCTCGTGCCATACCCAATGAGTCTCGAAGCGGCCCCCTCTTCCCATCCTGAGAGCTCTTCCCTTCCTCATGTGCCAATAGCTCCCTACTGTCACTGGCAATATCTACTCTGTGAGATATCAACATCCGTGGGTACTGTTCTCTCATCCCAGGACAGTGTGGTCCCACACACCCTGGTGAAATGGGCCACCTGGAGGCTGGACCTGGAGGTTGTTGAGGCTGAATGGCAGCGGTGGTCCTCTGGCACTTAATATTATTTAAGTTAAAAAAAAAAACAAAAACAAAAACAAAAAACGGGTCTTGGTGCTCAAAAATGTTTGATTTGCATATTCTCATCCCCTAACCCCAATATTTTCATTATTTCCTCACATATGAAATCTTACTAGCATAAAGGTAATTTCGTATTAAACAAAGTGGATTGAAATAACATTGGTAAAAATAATCAATCACCATACTTTCAATTTTTCTTCTGCTTTCCTATTAGAAACCACTTGGATACAAGAGAACAGAGGACAGACTCATGGAAATGCTTGAAATGACAAGAAGCTCCCACTCAAGCTCAGCATTCAGTCCTGGACAGGGTAAGACCAGGCCACTTTGACATCTGTGCCAAAGAGTCTACCAGACAGAATCCTCTGACTGATCCCTGACTGAGCCATAGGAACTGGCTAGAAAAGCCTTCACATCCTCAATACATTCTTCACGTCAGAATACTTGACAACCATTGATATCCATCTCTCGTTAACTTGCTCCCCAGCCAACCATTCTTCAACAAATTCAAAGGAGTAACTCATGCAAGCACACAGAAAGGGGTGTTCACTACACACATCCATGTGCGAAAAAGACAACTGGTATTTCTTGTTTGGGCTATTTCAAATGAAATCCCTTCTGCATGACCTCCACAAACCAAAGGAAAATATTTGTGAAATTCCCACGTAGAAGACAAGATACACTTGCCAAGGAGGCAGTGGCAAGAATTTTGACACTCCAAATGTAGAGTGTGTGTTTAGGAAGCAGTCACAGTTTCCATGAGAGAGTCCCATGAAATCAATTAGGAAGATCCATGCTCTAGCCCTACCATGCAAGTGATGTGACTCGAAAGAGTCACTTAGTCTTAGTAACCATCATCACTAACAAGTAAGTCAATGAATGAAGGTCCTCAGGTGCCAAGCTACAAAATGTGGGATGAGCATGGATGAGGATGGGTGGGAGAAGTCTCCAACTCTAACACAATTAGGGAAGGATGTGCTGACCTCAAGTGGCTGGGGGGGCTGGGATCCTGCCACAGAGGGGGATTCCAAACCTCACATCCCCTGACCCAGGCCAGAAGACCAGGTAGAGTCCAAGGACCCTGGGGTGGCCCAATGGCAATAAAGGTCAAAAGGAACTAGGGATCTGCCTGGTCCCTCAATCCCCTACTCTGAGCAGGGCTGCATGACGAGGCCAGAGGCCATCCACAGCAATCTGCCTTTACAGGAAAACAGGGACTGCAGGCTGCCTCTGGCTCACTGAATCAGGGTGGTGTTTTCATAAAGCAAGACCACTTCCTCACATTTGACCAGCAGCTCATGTGTTGACAGCACAATGACTGACTTGACTCAGGCCCTGATGAATGAAATAGAAAATTCATAGCAAACCCATCTTTAGCTCTTCCACATCATCAGGGGCTCTGATTCAATTCCGTCCAGAAAGGTGTCTGAAATGATTTCTAAACATGCTGGGGACTCACCTCTGTGTGGAACTTTTCAGGAAAAAGGGGATCAAATCTCATGAAGCAACTCTTCTCTCTTCTAGCCCATGGGCAATGCAAGGAACCTGCATGATACCAGAGGCTCACTTCTCTCTTCTCATGTCTTCTGGAAAGGATTCGTTAATGCTTCCTGCAAGGTGAAGCAGAAGCCTGCATCCCCAGCTGCACAGAAGTGTTTTAGGGCAGTGTCTCCCTTAAAACCCAAAAATAAAATAACAGGTCATTCAACAGGCACATGGATTCGAGTACATGTTCAATGATCCCTCCTCCCTGGAGCCTTCCACATGCCCATCTTCCACATTCACAGAGCAATGCTTGGCCATTCTCAAGACCAGGAGACCATGATGCTCCTCACCAGGAAGTCAATAAGGAACATGAAGAGAGCAGCATGGATTGCAGAAGGTGGCACATCAAGGATCTTCAGCTCTGCTGCTAGAACACAAGAGCTTAACTTCAGTATTGACTTTTTGCCAACTACCAAGTACGATAGCAGTGTCAAGCCCAATATGCAGATATGCAAGTAGTAGGTGACACCCCGCATCCATTCACAAAAGTGGGCAACATCTGCATCAGAACAAGGAAGTATCTTACCCTTACTCATAAAAATCATCAGAAACAAAATAAAATGGATGCAAGACTTCTCATTTCACTATTAGGTAGCTGTTGGAATTCCCTATTAAATAATACCTCCTCCAAAATAAAAAGTATCTCAGACATGTGTCAACTATTCAATGGATGACATTTTAAAAACTATGGACTTTACTTAATATTTATGTATGCTATATCCCTGCCTAAGGCTCTATGAGAAAGGAGCACATAGAATTGGATCTTTGAAAATCTCACATTTGCTGATAAATATTACTGCTGATCTCAGGCATGGCGAAGTGAAAAGTGGGACTTTGGATATTCCAAGAATGCTATGTTGTGGGATTGGTGTCCCTGATTCATACATAGCATATGGTTTCTATGAAATCCAGTGAGGGAGCAGGAGTAACGAAGCTGATTGCACAGATGACCTCAGGGAATACTGACAGATAGGCCAAATGAAAAATATGCTCCAGCTAACCATTGGTATTTGGGCTTCTGATCCCAGTCCTGTTTTTAAAAAAGGTGCAGACAGGCAGTGTTCATTAAAAACTGTCTACCATGTAAAAGTGGGTAATTTAAATGGCATCTAGTTACACATCTGATAGAATGGTCTGGCAACATATGAATTTCATTCTAACAACAACAACAACAACAAAACATAGAAAATGAGACATAAAGATAAAACCTTGTCTTCACCAGGATGCCTAAAAATAGGTTTTATTTGGCTCATGCCAATAAATATCTTTCAATAGAATTTCTGATTTCTGAATGAATCCATTCAACTTCATACTGCACAGATCACAAGGTTTTCTTTACAGAATATTCTCTTCTTCTTCTTAAAGCCTCACATAGAAAATGTCTCACAGGACATAGGAGGGCTAAAGTTTGAAGGCATCTAATTGTACTCTAAAACAATTATGAACCTATTCGATCCATTATTAATAAATATCACCACTTTACCACTTGAACCAAATCACAGAAAATTGGAAACAGATGATCATTGGCTTTGATACCTTTACTTCTGTTTCATTACTCAGAGTCGATCAACTCTATACTTCAAGTGACACAGATTTATTACAGAATGCCTAAGATCCTAAGGATCTATTTTAGCTCAGCCCATGGTATTGCTTCATTATTTTATTATTTTGTAAGTAATAAAATATAACTTCATGTTGGATGACATATTCAAGCCATGAATATATCATCCAACATTGTTCTTCCCAAAATATTAGCCCAATTTCTGCGCGCGCTCACTTACTGTTCAGGAATTTTACTAATTGTTTGAAGGTTCTAGAGGACCTGTTAGACTCCTAATGGACAAACCATACAACATACTCCAGAGAACGGACGAGTGCCATAAGAAGAAAATAAGGTCAGCCTACAGCAATGGGCAGCTGCCTGCCCTCGGCTGGGAGGAGCCCTGGCCATGGCACCAGGGCTGCTGGCAGCAGAAGCCTCCACAGCCCTGCAGAGAGCCTGGAGCACAGCTCTGCCTAACCATGCTCAGCCCTGGACAGATGCACATGAGTTCCCATCACAGGCTCGAGTGTGACAGTCCCAGGTGCATGCCTGTCATGCCAGCCACCAGGGAGGCTGAGGCAAGAGGAACGTTTGAGGTCAGCCTTGGCAACTTAGACCCCGAGGCAAAGGGGAAATACTTTTACAGGGGTCTCTGAGGGTGTAGCTCAGGTAGGTCACTTGCCTCACAGGCTCAAGGCCCTGGGTTCAATCCCCAGAACCCACGTACACACAAAAAGTGAACTTGGAATATTGTTTAAAATGATGGGTCAGGTACACACAAGGACTTCAATATGACCTCTCAGAGGAGCTCAATTTGAGATCAGACTGAACAAAAGACCACCTGGACCATTGACTCAGTGTCTGAAACCCTCTGTGGGCATGAGAAGCACTGCTGGCAAGACACCAGAGGGCCAAAGCACTTGTGCCCCCTGCAGGGGCGTCTCTTGTCTACCGCCAAAGACTGTTCCCCTCCTGGGGCAGCTGAGAGCAAGCTGGGCCTTGGAGCAAGGACTAGTGCTTTAGATATAGACTATGCAAGCAAGGGGCAATGTCTTTAATAAAACTAAAATTAAAAAGTCACATTGAAAAAATTTTAAAAAGAAGAAAATAAGGTCAAGTAGAGGAAGCCCATTTTCACAGGAAAAAATCCCCCAGTGAAAAGCATCAGAATAGATACCAAGAAAAATACCAACAAAAACAGTGTGCTCCCACTATGTATCTACTCAACCTGCAAAAGTTAGAAAGCTAGATAATACAATCCTGGCCACAGGTAGAGCTATGCAGAAGAGCCACCTGGCAGTGCTTAGTCAAAGAAGTAAACATGCACACTTTGACCTAGAAATTCCACCTGTGTGTAAACCAGGCGGTGCTTAAGCAGTTTCACAAGGGGACATGCACAGGGAAATTTATCCTCAGGTTCTTATAGAGTTGTCTGTGCTTACAGGGAGTTGATGGTTGTCAAGATGCCCACAGCTGCGAAAGTCAAAAGCTAAAAAAATAATAGATGCCAACCTGGATATATTAATAATCCCGTATCTATGATCACCTTCATAAGGTAGCTTCCCAACTTCTGTGTGGAAGTGTGTTTCTCCTTGGCCCTTACACTGTTGTGGAGACCACTAGGAGTTCAGCTTTGTGCAGGATCATCTGACCTGGGCTTTTGGCAAGACCTGTACAGCCCTCACACATGCTCAGATGCTACAGGACTTTTCAGACCAGTCCAGACAACAGTAGGCATCCATTCATTGTCTGCACTCTACAGATTCCTAGATGCACGACATTCATTACCATCAAATGCAGAATTTTCATCAAAAACTAATATATATATCATTCCAATCTGAATCAAGAAAATCGGAAATATCCCCAAATCCAAAGAGTGGATCCCCATTGTGATGCTACAAGTTGAAAATTCCACAGCTGACCTCATGGGATGGTTCACACTCAAAAGACAGCTGCATGAAAAATATTACATGACCTTCCTGCTATGTGAAAAGTGGCATGTGAAGTACACATGCATGTCTTCCTCAGACATGGGTTCATTTGCAAGACACCTTGTGCAATTGAAAATACTCCAAAAGGGGAGAAATCAGAACCATGTCTCCAAAGTATTTCAGCACAGACCAACTCCATCTGTCTATCTATCTCTCAGTGAGTGTGTGTGCTCTTGTGTGTGTTTGTGTGTCTTTGTTTGTGTTTGTACCATCACAGCTGATACTTCATTGCCCCCATTGGAAAACTGACTCAGATAATGCCATCTGCCAAACTCCTAAAAACCAAAGTTCTTGCTGATAGAATGAAACATTCCTTCCTGTTGGTTTGGATGTGTCCTTTAGGAATCACTGCTACATTTAGTATACTCAAATCATCACAGTAGATCAGGTAACAAAAACATTTAGTATACTCAAATCATCACAGTAGATCAGGTAACAAAAACATATATATTTTAAAATAATAATAATATATTAATGGAAACAACAAATACAGGATAGAGTAACAACTGTGTTACTAAACAAGGTCAAGGACAATGGCAAACTATAGATTCAAACTTTGAAGAAAATAGTAATCAATGTAAATATTCCTGGGCTGCCTCAGCCCCGCCCAGGCACACAGCAACAGAATGGTTTTGCAAGCATCCTCAGGAGGGCAGGAGCCTTCTTTGCAGGACGAGAGGGAGGTTGAGGCTCGATCCACCCATCATTCTTTTGGGAGAGGCTCCTTTTCCTCAGCACAAAGTTGGATTTTTTGTGAGGATTCTTGGCATAAAATATATTGGCCTCTGCTGGAATCTTCAGCTCTGGGGAGAGTGGGGTGTACAAAAAGAAGGTGGCACTCAGGAGGTGCTCCCTAGGACACGCCAACATCTGAGAGCCTGTGCCAGAAAAGGCCAGAGCCACACACCTGAGAGCTCTCCAATTCAGCACCAATACCAACAAAGACAGCCTCCACAGTCCTCCCTGAGGAAGAACTAGGCAGAGCACTTCAACAGACCTAATGTCTGTTCCTACCGAAGGCTTTGGACTCCAGAATATCTCAGGTCCTCTTGCATCTGCCAAAGCACACCACTAGGGTTTGCATCTGAAATCTCCCACAAAAGGCTCCTGTGCCGAAGATTCAGTCCCCACATGAGCCATCTTCATAGGTGGGTTTGGAGGGAAGCATTGGATGGTGAGTGCTCTGATGTCAACATGAAATTCTCATTCAAGATGAATACACTACTGGGGGGTGGGAGGGACTGGAAGAAAGGTTGAGCATGGTTGGAGTAAGACCTAAACAGGGTTGTGCCCTGGGCAACAGTACCTTGTTCCTGTTGGCTCCACTGAATCCTCATTCTCCAAGGAGAGGTCCTCCCTCTCCATCTTTCTCTCTCTCCCTCTCTGCCAGCCTCGTTCTCTCTCTCCCAGTCTATGCCTTTGTGGCAAGGGCTGAGGAGCTCTCCACTGCCACACACTAGAGCTTTATGGACAGCCTCAGTGCACAACCAAAGAGAAAGCTATGAAACCCAGAGAAAAAAAGGCCTAGGATTCCTCCTCTGAGTTATTTTCCTCAAGTATGGCCACAGTGAGGACAGGCTGACCAGCACGGATACCACGTTAGAGCCATGCTTCTGCGTTGGTGGAGCCCGCCTCCATGTGAACCAGGCTTCTGAGAATGGAGGCCACATTCCAAATACTGCCCTACTGAGAACAATGGTTCCAAAGACCAGCAAAGGGACTGCTTCCCTCCAACATGGTGTATGGCCCAGTGGTGCCATGACCCCGAGTGGGGGAATACAACAGCCGCTTCTCGTTCCTCTGAACATGTGTTTCCTGTCGCCCTCCTCTAACCTAGAGCCTGTTCTCCATCCCTTCTGGGTTGGATGTGGAGATCTCTGCTATGAATTTCTTAGGCTACCAAGGCCCCAGACAGACTTCCTCTTCCATAGACTCTACTAACCTAACAGTAGGTTAAGATAGGAGACAAGTGATCCTAGAACTCATAGGGATGGTGGTCTTCAGGGTACATAGGCTGGGATAATGGCTGCTGTGGTGTTTGGCTCACAAAAACCAACCAACCAACCAACCAACGAAAAAGCGCTGGCATTATTATCAGATGAGCTCTGTGGCTACGTGCTCAGGAAGCCCTCATCTGACTTTAGTTAGGGATCACAACCTGGCTATTGTGATCACTCCTTGCCTAGTGGACTCAGGTGCGTAAGACCATGGAATTTATGCAAAAACAGATGATTCAGGCTGTCTCCCAGGCTGTGTTTTCTTCCCAATTTCATCCTGTTACTGCTTGCTAGAATCCTGGCAATGCTCTGCCCAGGCAGTGGTTTTTTGGTCACACAGAAGGCTTTCAATAGTACTGCTTCAGTCCACAAAATGCCAGTTCCCTCTTTAGCCCATGCATTCCCATGTTCCTTTGAAACCACTCCTATCCCAGACCATGAAAACATACTGCTCCTGGAGAGAGGCTTTCCTCCTCACTCCTCAAAGATGTCAGCTTTGGATGCCTGTTCATGTCCAGGGGAGGGCACCTGGTGGGGAGCCGCAATATCCACCAGGGTATACCATTGGACCTCAAGACCTTCCACCAGCAGAAGTGCAGTTGGCTTTGTGCACGAACCCAACACACCTGTTGGAGTGTTCTTGGGGGTCAGAGACTACTCTTTGTTGCTAAGAGTTGACCTGAGTCCACATCCTGACCCTTGCTCTCTGCTATCTGATTGTCTCACTTACTCTGACGGCGAGAGATGATTTGGCCCAGCTCTCGCTCAGATTTGGAGTCTCCTCAGTAAGGAAGTGTAGGTCGAGGGCGCTACGGATGAAGACAGGAGCCCTATCGTGGCAGGTCACCTGGAGCAGCATGGGAGACAGGCCTTCAGGAAATGGGCCTTGAAGTGACTACTCAAGGACAGTGGGCAGGGGCATTCTGGAGGCACCTCCACTCTAAATACAAGGGCAACATCCATGACCCTACTACCCGAGGCTGACCTCCTGCTCATCGTGTGGGCTCTTCCCACAGGCTACTAGCCCAATCCTTGTACATAGGACTTCCTGGGCCTGCCATTGCTCTTTGTGGAGCTGCACTCCTCTCGGAGTGAAAGGACCCCACTACCTGCATACAGATGCAATCTCATCCCACAAGTTGGGAGGAATGGGACAATAGCCTCCAAGATCCCAGGTCTGCCCGAGGATGCAGGCGGCATTGGGAATGGCCTAGGCACAAAACCTAGAGGCTTTGGTCTGGATTGCCAGGGCCAAAAACAGACCCAGGAACATGACCACACACAGGAGAGCTGAAAGATAGCCACGAGAGCTCCTGGCCTCCAGAGGCTCAGTGCTGGCTGGGATGTAGGAGGGCACCTCATCCGGCAAGGGTGGTCATTGGGTTACCTGGACATTTAGTGTGCTTGCTCCACATCCATATCGACTCTGCAGAGAGACTCTCTCAGCTCCTTGTTCAAGGAACATGGAGAACCTCACACTGCTGTCCTCCTCCATAGACGTCAGCATCCCATACAAGGGAACCTGCAACCTAGTTCCTGTCCTATTCTCATCTGTCACCCATACCTGTCCCTGCCCTTCTGGACTGCATGCTGCCACCTGACACACAGACTCCCTCAGACATGGCAGTGGACAAGCTGCTGCACTCGCTCATCTCAGCTCCAGCCCTTCACACTGACCTCTCCCTTCTTGATTCCCATCTATCCTCCTGATCATCCAGAAGCTCCAAATTCAAGAGGGCATGAGTAGTCCATGGTATTGGACCAGTGTCTGCTCCCCACCCAGGTGTAAGCACCACGGGACACCCCTGCTCCCAGGCTTACCAGAACACTCTTGGCCATCTCTGGACTTTGTGTTTCTAAGTGGACACGAATTAAGCAGGTGTCTCCCACCTGCTTGTGGGAAAGCGGCCTGGAGGACTTGCAGGTTGATTCTGAGAACTGTGGGGGATGGAACATCAGCAAACCCAGAAACAGAAAGCCACCCCAGACTGTCAGTTGGCTCTATGGGCTTCCAGCAAATATGTCCAGGTGCTGAGGCTTCTTATTTCCTCAGGTCGGAGTGGAATGGCAGCACATGCACAGCTTGAATAAGGTAGGTGTTTACCTCCTTTCCCTTGACCTGGGGGCGTTTCCTCACCATGAAATATTGTATTCCCAGATTCATGGACAGACACACGAGTGAGTGGTCAGAGACCTTGATTTCTGCAGAGCGAAGTGGAGAGAATTGTTAGGTGGCACTCAAGGATTATACCACAAAACACCCACAACCCCTGAGAGTCTCCGCCAGGCCCATCACACTTTGGTATTTTTGGGGCCAAGGCCCACTTTCTCTTGGCTGTCAGTTATCCTGAGCCCACTGTGGATCATGTCTCCCCACTGTCTGATTGTCCTACTTACTCTCATCCTCAGACATCATATACAGCAGCTCAAAGTTGTCCACATCCTCATGCTGCAACAAATTTTGGTCCAAGGCCCTGCGGATGAGGCTTGTCACCGTCTCCTGAAAGGTCACCTGGATCAGGGTGGGACAAATGTCATCAGAGAATGGCTTTTAGAAGAGCTACCCAGAAGACTGTGGTCAAACATTCAGGAGAAATCTCAGCTACATATACAAGGGCACAATCTTGTTATCCTGCTACCTGAGTGTGTCCTCCATATACCACCTGGGTTCTTGCAATGTGCTACTAGAACAATCCTGGTACAAATATCTGCCTGTACCTGCCATCTCCCCTCCCCCTGGGGAGCCACATTCCACTCATGTCAAAGGACCAAACTGCCTATGCACAGACACACTCTCATCTCACTGAGATGAGAGCAATGGGCCAGGGATCTGCGCACCAAGTGTGATCTGGGATGCAGGCTGCCTTTGTGGGTGGAAGAGGCAGATGCACTGAAAATTTGGGTCCTGACTGCCACGACACAAAACAGACTCAGATACAAGAGTGTGCACTTGAGTGCTTCATGATAGCTTTGAGAGGCCCTGGCCTCTGGAAGCTCGGTGCGGGTCTGGTTGTAATGATGTACTTGACTCAGCACTGGCAGTCACTGAACATGTCTCCTCTGCAGCTGGACACCTGCAGCATTAGCGTGTCTACTGCACATCCATAGAAATTCTGCCAAGAACCCCTTTAGCTCCGTATTTACATACATTCAAAGCCTAACATTCCGAAGCTTTGGCATGACCCCCCAGGTGATCCCGACCCCAAATTCCTACACCTAGTCATGCTAAGGAGGTTCTCTTCCCTGCCACCAGGAACACATCCCCTCCTACACATGTGACAAGTCACTGCCACCTCCTCTGCTCCAACTTCACTCATTGAGAATACCAAGTTCTAGGCACTGCAGCCTGCACCCTGGACATATCTCTGCCTTCATCTGTCCACAGCACTTCCGTCTGCACTTCTGGCCTGCAAAACCCACAATACACAGGCCCACTCACCACTGAAGCTGGGCATGCTGATGCTCTCCCTCCTCAGGTCAAGCCCTTAAGACGGACCTCTCTCTTCTTTATTTCCCACCATAGCCCTGGGGTTGGCTGTGTCTCCTGCCTTCCACTGTGTGGACACCCAGGAGGCAGCCCTGCTGTCGGGCTTACCGGGATGCGCTTTGTCTCCCTCAGGCTCTGTCCCTCTAGGAGGACGTGAACAACGCGGCTGTCTTCCACCTGCTCGCTGGAGTGAAGCAGTGAGGAGCTGCTACTCACAGCTGCTGGGGTCCTGGATGCCACTGCCACAGAAGGTTCCAAGAACTGTGGGGGATGACAACATCAGCAAAGCCCAGCAACTGCACCCCACCCAGCCTGGCAGTTGGCTCTGTGGGCATTCTACAACATCCATCCAGAACCTGAGGTTCTTGTCCCCTTGGAGGATGTGGAGTGGCACCAGGAGTAAAGACTGAAGAAGGTGGCTGTTTTGGGAACAAGAGATCCAGCACCTGCTGGGTGGGGATGAAATCCCAGGAGATTAACCCCATGTTGCTGCTGAAATGTAGGTTCCTCCCACAAATGACAGGCAGGAGCTCATTCCTAAGCTGGTCCTGCCTGTAAGGTTCAAGGCTCTGAACCCTGAAGGGCTCCTCCGTGTTCTGATCATTTTCACCCTGGGTTGGGACCAAGAATGGTGGGTTCAAAATGGAAATGGTGACAAACAGAAAAATGACTTGTGCCAATACACTAGAGTCAAAGCACAATGGGACAGTTCCCATCAGTACAAACACACACACACACACACACACACACACACACACACACACACACAGAGTCAGAATAGGAGTCCTGGGCCATTCATCAGGGATCAGACTAGAGGGCCTGCTGGGCTCACCTGCCCTGTGCTACTCACTGTTACTCTTGAGCTCCTCTGCGACAATCGCCAGAGGCTCTGGCGTCTAAGATGAAGCCTCACCCAGTGTATCCACAAAAGGGCTAGTTGGCCCCCCTGAGATTCCTGGGAGCCTGAGGCTCGGCATTGTCTGCAACCACAGGAGAACATCCTTCTCCCTCCAGTGGCTCCAACCAAGTGAGCTCGGATGGCTTGGTCAGTGAAGTGGGTGCCTGGATACCAGGGTTCCATGTTCTGTTTGATCCATTGTCAAGGCAATGATGTCATTTCCTGTGCCCATACCTGAGCCTCTTTTCACATAAGACCACTTTCAACAGCCCTATGGGCTGCCGATTTCTCCTCCATGCCTACCCATCTCAGGTGCGCAGGTGTTCACCAACAACTACCCAAACATCCCCACCAGCATCTGCCCTGCTTGGTGCCACTAGAGTTCCAGCTTGGAGCCTTCAAAAATGCATTCACAACCAGTCCTTCCCTCTCAGCAGCTTTTGGACCCTGGTCCCATCATTGTGCAACTCATGGTGTGCCCAGTCTTTTCTGGAAAGTAGGGTAGCATCTAATCTCTAGGGTTTATTGTGTCTATTGGCCCATAACACCCTCTGTTCTCTCTGAAACCAGAGATGGGACTCACAGGTGGCTAAAGCACAAATGTAGAGATGGGATAATCACAAGAAAGGGAGAGACAAAGAATGCACCCTAACTCAATCAGGCCTGTGTCCCACACAGGGACATGGCCAATGTCCGTCCCATCATGGCTGCAGTTCCCTCTCTACACCATGGCAAGTTGGAGGGGACTGAGATGCAGAGGCTGCTCCCCTCTGCCATACAACTTCCCAAGGCTTCTCCTAAGATTTCAAAAGGGCCAAGTGTGTCTAGTGTTGGGGTCTCACAGAGACTCCGAGGTACCACAGCATCCTGCTGCCCAGAACCGGTTCACCCCTCACCTCAAGGGGGCTCAGCCTCTGGATTCATGGGAATTGAAGTGGGTACAGGTGATGGGATATCACCTCCAAGACTGAGTTATGCCAAGTCCATGACCCCTGTCTGCATCCCTGTCTCCAGCACCACTCCCCCCTCTCTCTTTCCTCCTCAGAGCAAACAAATCCATTTAGCAAGTGTGTCCTGTGATAAAGACATGACGGTCACCCATCCTCTCATTACAAAAACACTGAGGCTCAGCCAACATGGATCCTACAGGGAACACAGGCATAAACTCAGACTCCGATCCTCCCAGCCGAGCCTCAGTGGAGCCTGGACTCCCAGCCTCCTGAGTCAAGGAAACAGAGGTTCCTAGCCGAGCCACCTTGGATGCAGCCGCACACAAACTGAACTCATCAATGCCCCTTGCTCTCAGTTGTGAGTAAGAGGGGAAGTGGTGTTTCACAACCCTGGACATCAAGTGCAGTCTCCAGGCTTTGGGGTGTGCCCTGGCCTCTGTCTATCTGCCCAGGCTCTCCTACCCACACTGGCCTCTTACCCAACCTCCTCCTAGGGCCAAACTCAATCCTGCCTCTCAATTTCTGCTGCCTTCCCCAACACACTGCTCCCCAAAATGAGCAGGGCTGGCTCTCGGTTATCATGCTGGTGCCAGCAGCAATGCCACCCCACTGACATAATTCTGAGTCCCAACCTAGGCACTCCAGCTGTCTTTGCCACACCTGGCCTGTTTGGGCTCTGGCTCTTGCTCTTTTCTTTCATGTGCATGTGTTTTGAGGTTTTGAGTTTCTCCCACTGCAGAACTGCAGCTGTGGCAGGGTAGAGCTCATGAGGGTGACATTCTGAGCCACATCCAATCCCATCAGGACTCTTCACTGGGGTGACTGCTGGAACACAGTGATGAGTGAACACATGGGAGGTGGTTGGACCCACCTTGCCTCTGAGTGGCTTCCTTTCAGGACAGGAATGTAGGCATGGGAGCCCCTGGCGTGGGATGCTTTGCACAAGGCGTGACCATGGGCTCTCATTCCTGGCAAAAATGGCTCCACTCAGCATGGAGAGCACTGTCATTCCTGGTGGCTAACAACAGCCCTGGACCCCAGAAAGGAACCCACACTCAAGATTAACGTCTGAGTGTGCGTGTCCTCGAGGAAATGAGGTCTCCTGATCCCAGGTGCAAAGGGGTAAGTCCTCTAACTCCAGGGGCCATGAAGGGACATCTGAGTTTCCCTTGTCCTTCTTTCCCTCTCTAACTAACCACAGTTAGGACCCTGGCCTCATTCCCCAGTGAGGATCATTAGGCTCCATAAAGGAGAGTCTCTAAGATGCTCAGTGGACCAACACCCTCTGCACAACCCATAACCCTATTCACCCAAGAGGCAAGAGGATTTCTATTCAGGAAAACCAGGAAAGGGAGAGCCTTTCTCAAGGACACAAGGACATTAGTGAGTGAGGGAGTGATTAATGGATGGAGAACTATTTCCAACACCAACTTCCAGGAGCATATATGGCCCCCTGGAGAATTCTGCAGTGTGTTGGTGATTAAGGAGAACGTGTGAATTCAGGGGTCACTAGGTCCTCTCAGCCATAAGGAGGGAAACTGCCATAAAGGAACTAGGACAAGGGTGCGAGGAATGCTCACTGGTGGGAGATCGGAAGGAAGGAAAGTGTACTCATTAGAAAAGTGTCGCCTGAAAATTCTTAGCCAGCCAAAAGTCGTGCGAACTTGTGTGGGAAAAGAGTCTTTGCACAGTGATGAAGCTAAGAGCTCACATGATGGAACACAGCATCAACTGGGACCAAATCCAATATCTGATATTCTTGTAGGAAGAGGAGAGTCTGGACCCAGATACCAGGGAGACTGGGGGATACCGGATATGTGAGGTTGGAGCCAGGGCGGGATGCCCATATGGGAACCACAGATCGTGGGCAGCAATAGGAGAGTGGGCAAGGGCTGGGAGAGTTGGGGAGACAGTCCCCTTGAAACCTGGGAGGGGTTATGGCACTGGGACAGCCCAACACCTACTGTGTTGAGCCTCTGGAGCTCAACGGAAGACACTTCCTCTGTTGTCGGCCACCCAGTTAACAGAGTTGGGTTGCAGCAGCCTAGGACCCAGCTGAAGGTCTGAGCATGTTGGCCATGCAGGTTGGATCTGGACCACAGACACCCTCATCAGAGATTGTAGGGTCTCAGCCCTGAGGCAAGACAGGCACTAAGTCAGGCCAGGTGGGGAAACGGATAGGCACACACTCTGGGGGCTGGTGCCTGTGTTACTGGGAGCACTTCTGATCGCAATTCCCTGATCTGCTGCCAACACAGGCTACAGAGGAGGGTACAGAAACACAGACCACGGATCTGCCCCACTCAGTGGGCCCAGGCCAACACCACACCCAGCAGCCTCGTGCCATACCCAATGAGTCTCGAAGCAGCCCCCTCTTCCATCCTGAGAGCTCTTCCCTTCCTCGTGTGCCAATAGCTCCCTACTGTCACTGGCAATATCTACTCTGTGAGATGTCAACATCCGTGGGTACTGTTCTCTCATCCCAGGACAGTGTGGTCCCACACACCCTGGTGAAATGGGCCACCTGGAGGCTGGACATGGAGGTTGTTGAGGCTGAATGGCAGCGGTGGTCCTCTGGCACTTAATATTATTTAAGTTAAAAAAAAAAAAACAAAAACAAAAACAAAAAACGGGTCTTGGTGCTCAAAAATGTTTGATTTGCATATTCTCATCCCCTAACCCCAATATTTTCATTATTTCCTCACATATGAAATCTTACTAGCATAAAGGTAATTTCGTATTAAACAAAGTGGATTGAAATAACATTGGTAAAAATAATCAATCACCATACTTTCAATATTTGTTCTGCTTTCCTATTAGAAACCACTTGGATACAAGAGAACAGAGGACAGACTCATGGAAATGCTTGAAATGACAAGAAGCTCCCACTCAAGCTCAGCATTCAGTCCTGGACAGGGTAAGACCAGGCCACTTTGACATCTGTGCCAAAGAGTCTACCAGACAGAATCCTCTGACTGATCCCTGACTGAGCCATAGGAACTGGCTAGAAAAGCCTTCACATCCTCAATACATTCTTCACGTCAGAATACTTGACAACCATTGATATCCATCTCTCGTTAACTTGCTCCCCAGCCAACCATTCTTCAACAAATTCAAAGGAGTAACTCATGCAAGCACACAGAAAGGGGTGTTCACTACACACATCCATGTGCGAAAAAGACAACTGGTATTTCTTGTTTGGGCTATTTCAAATGAAATCCCTTCTGCATGACCTCCACAAACCAAAGGAAAATATTTGTGAAATTCCCACGTAGAAGACAAGATACACTTGCCAAGGAGGCAGTGGCAAGAATTTTGACACTCCAAATGTAGAGTGTGTGTTTAGGAAGCAGTCAGAGTTTCCATGAGAGAGTCCCATGAAATCAATTAGGAAGATCCATGCTCTAGCCCTACCATGCAAGTGATGTGACTTGAAAGAGTCACTTAGTCTTAGTAACCATCATCACTAACAACTAAGTCAATGAATAAAGGTCCTCAGGTGCCAAGCTACAAAATGTGGGATGAGCATGGATGAGGATGGGTGGGAGAAGTCTCCAACTCTAACACAATTAGGGAAGGATGTGCTGACCTCAAGTGGCTGGGGGGCTGGGATCCTGTCACAGAGGGGGATTCCAAACCTCACATCCCCTGACCCAGGCCAGAAGACCAGGTAGAGTCCAAGGACCCTGGGGTGGCCCAGTGGCAATAAAGGTCAAAAGGAACTAGGGATCTGCCTGATCCCTCAATCCCCTACTCTGAGCAGGGCTGCATGACGAGGCCAGAGGCCATCCACAGCAATCTGCCTTTACAGGAAAACAGGGACTGCAGGCTGCCTCTGGCTCACTGAATCAGGGTGGTGTTTTCATAAAGCAAGACCACTTCCTCACATTTGACCAGCAGCTCATGTGTTGACAGCACAATGACTGACTTGACTCAGGCCCTGATGAATGAAATAGAAAATTCATAGCAAACCCATCTTTAGCTCTTCCACATCATCAGGGGCTCTGATTCAATTCCGTCCAGAAAGGTGTCTGAAATGATTTCTAAACATGCTGGGGACTCACCTCTGTGTGGAACTTTTCAGGAAAAAGGGGATCAAATCTCATGAAGCAACTCTTCTCTCTTCTAGCCCATGGGCAATGCAAGGAACCTGCATGATACCAGAGGCTCACTTCTCTCTTCTCATGTCTTCTGGAAAGGATTCGTTAATGCTTCCTGCAAGGTGAAGCAGAAGCCTGCATCCCCAGCTGCACAGAAGTGTTTTAGGGCAGTGTCTCCCTTAAAACCCAAAAATAAAAAAACAGGTCATTCAACAGGCACATGGATTCGAGTACATGTTCAATGATCCCTCCTCCCTGGAGCCTTCCACATGCCCATCTTCCACATTCACAGAGCAATGCTTGGCCATTCTCAAGACCAGGAGACCATGATGCTCATCACCAGGAAGTCAATAAGGAACATGAAGAGAGCAGCATGGATTGCAGAAGGTGGCACATCAAGGATCTTCAGCTCTGCTGCTAGAACACAAGAGCTTAACTTCAGTATTGACTTTTTGCCAACTACCAAGTACGATAGCAGTGTCAAGCCCAATATGCAGATATGCAAGTAGTAGGTGACACCCCGCATCCATTCACAAAAGTGGGCAACATCTGCATCAGAACAAGGAAGTATCTTACCCTTACTCATAAAAAATCATCAGAAACAAAATAAAATGGATGCAAGACTTCTCATTTCACTATTAGGTAGCTGTTGGAATTCCCTATTAAATAATACCTCCTCCAAAATAAAAAGTATCTCAGACATGTGTCAACTATTCAATGGATGACATTTTAAAAACTATGGACTTTACTTAATATTTATGTATGCTATATCCCTGCCTAAGGCTCTATGAGAAAGGAGCACATAGAATTGGATCTTTGAAAATCTCACATTTGCTGATAAATATTACTGCTGATCTCAGGCATGGCGAAGTGAAAAGTGGGACTTTGGATATTGCAAGAATGCTATGTTGTGGGATTGGTGTCCCTGATTCATACATAGCATATGGTTTCTATGAAATCCAGTGAGGGAGCAGGAGTAACGAAGCTGATTGCACAGATGACCTCAGGGAATACTGACAGATAGGCCAAATGAAAAATATGCTCCAGCTAACCATTGGTATTTGGGCTTCTGATCCCAGTCCTGTTTTTAAAAAAGGTGCAGACAGGCAGTGTTCATTAAAAACTGTCTACCATGTAAAAGTGGGTAATTTAAATGGCATCTAGTTACACATCTGATAGAATGGTCTGGCAACATATGAATTTCATTCTAACAACAACAACAACAACAAAACATAGAAAATGAGACATAAAGATAAAACCTTGTCTTCACCAGGATGCCTAAAAATAGGTTTTATTTGGCTCATGCCAATAAATATCTTTCAATAGAATTTCTGATTTCTGAATGAATCCATTCAACTTCATACTGCACAGATCACAAGGTTTTCTTTACAGAATATTCTCTTCTTCTTCTTAAAGCCTCACATAGAAAATGTCTCACAGGACATAGGAGGGGAATGACCCAAAGGATGAGAGAATGGCTGGAACCGTTCTCAAATGTGCCCATGTAGCCTAAAGTTTGAAGGCATCTAATTGTACTCTAAAACAATTATGAACCTATTCGATCCATTATTAATAAATATCACCACTTTACCACTTGAACCAAATCACAGAAAATTGGAAACAGATGATCATTGGCTTTGATACCTTTACTTCTGTTTCATTACTCAGAGTCGATCAACTCTATACTTCAAGTGACACAGATTTATTACAGAATGCCTAAGATCCTAAGGATCTATTTTAGCTCAGCCCATGGTATTGCTTCATTATTTTATTATTTTGTAAGTAATAAAATATAACTTCATGTTGGATGATATATTCAAGCCATGAATATATCATCCAACATTGTTCTTCCCAAAATATTAGCCCAATTTCTGTGCGCGCTCACTTACTGTTCAGGAATTTTACTAATTGTTTGAAGGTTCTAGAGGACCTGTTAGACTCCTAATGGACAAACCATACAACATTCTCCAGAGAATGGACGAGTGCCATAAGAAGAAAATAAGGTCAGCCTACAGCAATGGGCAGCTGCCTGCCCTCGGCTGGGAGGAGCCCTGGCCATGGCACCAGGGCTGCTGGGCAGCAGAAGCCTCCACAGCCCTGCAGGGAGCCTGGAGCACAGCTCTGCCTAACCATGCTCAGTCCTGGACAGATGCACATGAGTTCCCATCACAGGCTCGAGTGTGACAGTCCCAGGTGCATGCCTGTCATGCCAGCCACCAGGGAGGCTGAGGCAAGAGGAACGTTTGAGGTCAGCCTTGGCAACTTAGACCCCGAGGCAAAGGGGAAATACTTTTACAGGGGTCTCTGAGGGTGTAGCTCAGGTAGGTCACTTGCCTCACAGGCTCAAGGCCCTGGGTTCAATCCCCAGAACCCACGTACACACAAAAAGTGAACTTGGAATATTGTTTAAAATGATGGGTCAGGTACACACAAGGACTTCAATATGACCTGTCAGAGGAGCTCAATTTGAGATCAGACTGAACAAAAGACCACCTGGACCATTGACTCAGTGTCTGAAACCCTCTGTGAGCATGGGAAGCACTGCTGGCAAGACACCAGAGGGCCAAAGCACTTGTGCCCCCTGCAGGGGCGTCTCTTGTCTACCGCCAAAGACTGTTCCCCTCCTGGGGCAGCTGAGAGCAAGCTGGGCCTTGGAGCAAGGACTAGTGCTTTAGATATAGACTATGCAAGCAAGGGGCAATGTCTTTAATAAAACTAAAATTAAAAAGTCACATTGAAAAAATTTTAAAAAGAAGAAAATAAGGTCAAGTAGAGGAAGCCCATTTTCACAGGAAAAAATCCCCCAGTGAAAAGCATCAGAATAGATACCAAGAAAAATACCAACAAAAACAGTGTGCTCCCACTATGTATCTACTCAACCTGCAAAAGTTAGAAAGCTAGATAATACAATCCTGGCCACAGGTAGAGCTATGCAGAAGAGCCACCTGGCAGTGCTTAGTCAAAGAAGTAAACATGCACACTTTGACCTAGAAATTCCACCTGTGTGTAAACCAGGCGGTGCTTAAGCAGTTTCACAAGGGGACATGCACAGGGAAATTTATCCTCAGGTTCTTATAGAGTTGTCTGTGCTTACAGGGAGTTGATGGTTGTCAAGATGCCCACAGCTGCGAAAGTCAAAAGCTAAAAAAATAATAGATGCCAACCTGGATATATTAATAATCCCGTATCTATGATCACCTTCATAAGGTAGCTTCCCAACTTCTGTGTGGAAGTGTGTTTCTCCTTGGCCCTTACACTGTTGTGGAGACCACTAGGAGTTCAGCTTTGTGCAGGATCATCTGACCTGGACTTTTGGCAAGACCTGTACAGCCCTCACACATGCTCAGATGCTACAGGACTTTTCAGACCAGTCCAGACAACAGTAGGCATCCATTCATTGTCTGCACTCTACAGATTCCTAGATGCACGACATTCATTACCATCAAATGCAGAATTTTCATCAAAAACTAATATATATATCATTCCAATCTGAATCAAGAAAATCGGAAATATCCACAAATCCAAAGAGTGGATCCCCATTGTGATGCTACAAGTTGAAAATTCCACAGCTGACCTCATGGGATGGTTCACAGTCAAAAGACAGCTGCATGAAAAATATTACATGACCTTCCTGCTATGTGAAAAGTGGCATGTGAAGTACACATGCATGTCTTCCTCAGACATGGGTTCATTTGCAAGACACCTTGTGCAATTGAAAATACTCCAAAAGGGGAGAAATCAGAACCATGTCTCCAAAGTATTTCAGCAGAGACCAACTCCATCTGTCTATCTATCTCTCAGTGAGTGTGTGTGCTCTTGTGTGTGTTTGTGTGTCTTTGTTTGTGTTTGTACCATCATAGCTGATACTTCATTGCCCCCATTGGAAAACTGACTCAGATAATGCCATCTGCCAAACTCCTAAAAACCAAAGTTCTTGCTGATAGAATGAAGCATTCCTTCCTGTTGGTTTGGATGTGTCCTTTAGGAATCACTGCTACATTTAGTATACTCAAATCATCACAGTAGATCAGGTAACAAAAACATATATATTTTAAAATAATAATAAAAATATATTAATGGAAACAACAAATACAGGATAGAGTAACAACTGTGTTACTAAACAAGGTCAAGGACAATGGCAAACTATAGATTCAAACTTTGAAGAAAATAGTAATCAATGTAAATATTCCTGGGCTGCCTCAGCCCCGCCCAGGCACACAGCAACAGAATGGTTTTGCAAGCATCCTCAGGAGGGCAGGAGCCTTCTTTGCAGGACGAGAGGGAGGTTGAGGCTCAATCCACCCATCATTCTTTTGGGAGAGGCTCCTTTTCCTCAGCACAAAGTTGGATTTTTTGTGAGGATTCTTGGCATAAAATACGTTGGCCTCTGCTGGAATCCTCAGCTCTGGGGAGAGAGGGGTGTACAAAAAGAAGGTGGCACTCAGGAGGTGCTCCCTAGGACACGCCAACATCTGAGAGCCTGTGCCAGAAAAGGCCAGAGCCACACACCTGTGAGCTCTCCAATTCAGCACCAATACCAACAAAGACAGCCTCCACAGTCCTCCCTGAGGAAGAACTAGGCAGAGCACTTCAACAGACCTAATGTCTGTTCCTACCGAAGGCTTTGGACTCCAGAATATCTCAGGTCCTCTTGCATCTGCCAAAGCACACCACTAGGGTTTGCATCTGAAATCTCCCACAAAAGGCTCCTGTGCCGAAGATTCAGTCCCCACATGAGCCATCTTCATAGGTGGGTTTGGAGGGAAGCATTGGATGGTGAGTGCTCTGATGTCAACATGAAATTCTCATTCAAGATGAATACACTACTGGGGGGTGGGAGGGACTGGAAGAAAGGTTGAGCATGGTTGAAGTAAGACCTAAACAGGGTTGTGCCCTGGGCAACAGTACCTTGTTCCTGTTGGCTCCACTGAATCCTCATTCTCCAAGGAGAGGTCCTCCCTCTCCATCTTTCTCTCTCTCCCTCTCTGCCAGCCTCGTTCTCTCTCTCCCAGTCTATGCCTTTGTGGCAAGGGCTGAGGAGCTCTCCACTGCCACACACTAGAGCTTTATGGACAGCCTCAGTGCACAACCAAAGAGAAAGCTATGAAACCCAGAGAAAAAAGGCCTAGGATTCCTCCTCTGAGTTATTTTCCTCAAGTATGGCCACAGTGAGGACAGGCTGACCAGCACGGATACCACGTTAGAGCCATGCTTCTGCATTGGTGGAGCCCGCCTCCATGTGAACCAGGCTTCTGAGAATGGAGGCCACATTCCAAATACTGCCCTACTGAGAACAATGGTTCCAAAGACCAGCAAAGGGACTGCTTCCCTCCAACATGGTGTATGGCCCAGTGGTGCCATGACCCCGAGTGGGGGAATACAACAGCCGCTTCTCGTTCCTCTGAACATGTGTTTCCTGTCGCCCTCCTCTAACCTAGAGCCTGTTCTCCATCCCTTCTGGGTTGGATGTGGAGATCTCTGCTATGAATTTCTTAGGCTACCAAGGCCCCAGACAGACTTCCTCTTCCATAGACTCTACTAACCTAACAGTAGGTTAAGATAGGAGACAAGTGATCCTAGAACTCATAGGGATGGTGGTCTTCAGGGTACATAGGCTGGGATAATGGCTGCTGTGGTGTTTGGCTCACAAAAACCAACCAACCAACCAACGAAAAAGCGCTGGCATTATTATCAGATGAGCTCTGTGGCTACGTGCTCAGGAAGCCCTCATCTGACTTTAGTTAGGGATCACAACCTGGCTATTGTGATCACTCCTTGCCTAGTGGACTCAGGTGCGTAAGACCATGGAATTTATGCAAAAACAGATGATTCAGGCTGTCTCCCAGGCTGTGTTTTCTTCCCAATTTCATCCTGTTACTGCTTGCTAGAATCCTGGCAATGCTCTGCCCAGGCAGTGGTTTTTTGGTCACACAGAAGGCTTTCAATAGTACTGCTTCAGTCCACAAAATGCCAGTTCCCTCTTTAGCCCATGCATTCCCATGTTCCTTTGAAACCACTCCTATCCCAGACCATGAAAACACACTGCTCCTGGAGAGAGGCTTTCCTCCTCACTCCTCAAAGATGTCAGCTTTGGATGCCTGTTCATGTCCAGGGGAGGGCACCTGGTGGGGAGCCGCAATATCCACCGGGGTATACCATTGGACCTCAAGACCTTCCACCAGCAGAAGTGCAGTTGGCTTTGTGCACGAACCCAACACACCTGTTGGAGTGTTCTTGGGGGTCAGAGACTACTCTTTGCTGCTAAGAGTTGACCTGAGTCCACATCCTGACCCTTGCTCTCTGCTATCTGATTGTCTCACTTACTCTGACGGCGAGAGATGATTTGGCCCAGCTCATAATCCTCTGGATTCTCCTCAGTAAGGAAGTGTAGGTCGAGGGCGCTGCGGATGACGACAGGAGCCCTATCGTGGCAGGTCACCTGGAGCAGCATGGGAGACAGGCCTTCAGGAAATGGGCCTTGAAGTGACTACTCAAGGACAGTGGGCAGGGGCATTCTGGAGGCACCTCCACTCTAAATACAAGGGCAACATCCATGACCCTACTACCCGAGGCTGACCTCCTGCTCATCGTGTGGGCTCTTCCCACAGGCTACTAGCCCAATCCTTGTACATAGGACTTCCTGGGCCTGCCATTGCTCTTTGTGGAGCTGCACTCCTCTCGGAGTGAAAGGACCCCACTACCTGCATACAGATGCAATCTCATCCCACAAGTTGGGAGGAATGGGACAATAGCCTCCAAGATCCCAGGTCTGCCCGAGGATGCAGGCGGCATTGGGAATGGCCTAGGCACAAAACCTAGAGGCTTTGGTCTGGATTGCCAGGGCCAAAAACAGACCCAGGAACATGACCACACACAGGAGAGCTGAAAGATAGCCACGAGAGCTCCTGGCCTCCAGAGGCTCAGTGCTGGCTGGGATGTAGGAGGGCACCTCATCCAGCAAGGGTGGTCATTGGGTTACCTGGACATTTAGTGTGCTTGCTCCACATCCATATCGACTCTGCAGAGAGACTCTCTCAGCTCCTTGTTCAAGGAACATGGAGAACCTCACACTGCTGTCCTCCTCCATAGACGTCAGCATCCCATACAAGGGAACCTGCAACCTAGTTCCTGTCCTATTCTCATCTGTCACCCATACCTGTCCCTGCCCTTCTGGACTGCATGCTGCCACCTGACACACAGACTCCCTGAGACATGGCAGTGGACAAGCTGCTGCACTCGCTCATCTCAGCTCCAGCCCTTCACACTGACCTCTCCCTTCTTGATTCCCATCTATCCTCCTGATCATCCAGAAGCTCCAAATTCAAGAGGGCATGAGTAGTCCATGGTATTGGACCAGTGTCTGCTCCCCACCCAGGTGTAAGCACCACGGGACACCCCTGCTCCCAGGCTTACCAGAACACTCTTGGCCATCTCTGGACTTTGTGTTTCTAAGTGGACACGAATTAAGCAGGTGTCTCCCACCTGCTTGTGGGAAAGCGGCCTGGAGGACTTGCAGGTTGATTCTGAGAACTGTGGGGGATGGAACATCAGCAAACCCAGAAACAGAAAGCCACCCCAGACTGTCAGTTGGCTCTATGGGCTTCCAGCAAATATGTCCAGGTGCTGAGGCTTCTTATTTCCTCAGGTCGGAGTGGAATGGCAGCACATGCACAGCTTGAATAAGGTAGGTGTTTACCTCCTTTCCCTTGACCTGGGGGCGTTTCCTCACCATGAAATATTGTATTCCCAGATTCATGGACAGACACACGAGTGAGTGGTCAGAGACCTTGATTTCTGCAGAGCGAAGTGGAGAGAATTGTTAGGTGGCACTCAAGGATTATACCACAAAACACCCACAACCCCTGAGAGTCTCCGCCAGGCCCATCACACTTTGGTATTTTGGGGCCAAGGCCCACTTTCTCTTGGCTGTCAGTTATCCTGAGCCCACTGTGGATCATGTCTCCCCACTGTCTGATTGTCCTACTTACTCTCATCCTCAGACATCATATACAGCAGCTCAAAGTTGTCCACATCCTCATGCTGCAACAAATTTTGGTCCAAGGCCCTGCGGATGAGGCTTGTCACCATCTCCTGAAAGGTCACCTGGATCAGGGTGGGACAAATGTCATCAGAGAATGGCTTTTAGAAGAGCTACCCAGAAGACTGTGGTCAAACATTCAGGAGAAATCTCAGCTACATATACAAGGGCACAATCTTGTTATCCTGCTACCTGAGTGTGTCCTCCATATACCACATGGGTTCTTGCAATGTGCTACTAGAACAATCCTGGTACAAATATCTGCCTGTACCTGCCATCTCCCCTCCCCCTGGGGAGCCACATTCCACTCATGTCAAAGGACCAAACTGCCTATGCACAGACACACTCTCATCTCACTGAGATGAGAGCAATGGGCCAGGGATCTGCGCACCAAGTGTGATCTGGGATGCAGGCTGCCTTTGTGGGTGCAAGAGGCAGATGCACTGAAAATTTGGGTCCTGACTGCCACGACACAAAACAGACTCAGATACAAGAGTGTGCACTTGAGTGCTTCATGATAGCTTTGAGAGGCCCTGGCCTCTGGAAGCTCGGTGCGGGTCTGGTTGTAATGATGTACTTGACTCAGCACTGGCAGTCACTGAACATGTCTCCTCTGCAGCTGGACACCTGCAGCATTAGCGTGTCTACTGCACATCCATAGAAATTCTGCCAAGAACCCCTTTAGCTCCGTATTTACCTACATGCAAAGCCTAACATTCCGAAGCTTTGGCATGACCCCCCAGGTGATCCCGACCCCAAATTCCTACACCTAGTCATGCTAAGGAGGTTCTCTTCCCTGCCACCAGGAACACATCCCCTCCTACACATGTGACAAGTCACTGCCACCTCCTCTGCTCCAACTTCACTCATTGAGAATACCAAGTTCTAGGCACTGCAGCCTGCACCCTGGACATATCTCTGCCTTCATCTGTCCACAGCACTTCCGTCTGCACTTCTGGCCTGCAAAACCCACAATACACAGGCCCACTCACCACTGAAGCTGGGCATGCTGATGCTCTCCCTCCTCAGGTCAAGCCCTTAAGACGGACCTCTCTCTTCTTTATTTCCCACCATTGCCCTGGGGTTGGCTGTGTCTCCTGCCTTCCACTGTGTGGACACCCAGGAGGCAGCCCTGCTGTCGGGCTTACCGGGATGCGCTTTGTCTCCCTCAGGCTCTGTCCCTCTAGGAGGACGTGAACAACGCGGCTGTCTTCCACCTGCTCGCTGGAGTGAAGCAGTGAGGAGCTGCTACTCACAGCTGCTGGGGTCCTGGATGCCACTGCCACAGAAGGTTCCAAGAACTGTGGGGGATGACAACATCAGCAAAGCCCAGCAACTGCACCCCACCCAGCCTGGCAGTTGGCTCTGTGGGCATTCTACAACATCCATCCAGAACCTGAGGTTCTTGTCCCCTTGGAGGATGTGGAGTGGCACCAGGAGTAAAGACTGAAGAAGGTGGCTGTTTTGGGAACAAGAGATCCAGCACCTGCTGGGTGGGGATGAAATCCCAGGAGATTAACCCCATGTTGCTGCTGAAATGTAGGTTCCTCCCACAAATGACAGGCAGGAGCTCATTCCTAAGCTGGTCCTGCCTGTAAGGTTCAAGGCTCTGAACCCTGAAGGGCTCCTCCGTGTTCTGATCATTTTCACCCTGGGTTGGGACCAAGAATGGTGGGTTCAAAATGGAAATGGTGACAAACAGAAAAATGACTTGTGCCAATACACTAGAGTCAAAGCACAATGGGACAGTTCCCATCAGTACAAACACACACACACACACACACACACACACACACACACACACACACACACAGAGTCAGAATAGGAGTCCTGGGCCATTCATCAGGGATCAGACTAGAGGGCCTGCTGGGCTCACCTGCCCTGTGCTACTCACTGTTACTCTTGAGCTCCTCTGCGACAATCGCCAGAGGCTCTGGCGTCTAAGATGAAGCCTCACCCAGTGTATCCACAAAAGGGCTAGTTGGCCCCCCTGAGATTCCTGGGAGCCTGAGGCTCGGCATTGTCTGCAACCACAGGAGAACATCCTTCTCCCTCCAGTGGCTCCAACCAAGTGAGCTCGGATGGCTTGGTCAGTGAAGTGGGTGCCTGGATACCAGGGTTCCATGTTCTGTTTGATCCATTGTCAAGGCAATGATGTCATTTCCTGTGCCCATACCTGAGCCTCTTTTCACATAAGACCACTTTCAACAGCCCTATGGGCTGCCGATTTCTCCTCCATGCCTACCCATCTCAGGTGTGCAGGTGTTCACCAACAACTACCCAAACATCCCCACCAGCATCTGCCCTGCTTGGTGCCACTAGAGTTCCAGCTTGGAGCCTTCAAAAATGCATTCACAACCAGTCCTTCCCTCTCAGCAGCTTTTGGACCCTGGTCCCATCATTGTGCAACTCATGGTGTGCCCAGTCTTTTCTGGAAAGTAGGGTAGCATCTAATCTCTAGGGTTTATTGTGTCTATTGGCCCATAACACCCTCTGTTCTCTCTGAAACCAGAGATGGGACTCACAGGTGGCTAAAGCACAAATGTAGAGATGGGATAATCACAAGAAAGGGAGAGACAAAGAATGCACCCTAACTCAATCAGGCCTGTGTCCCACACAGGGACATGGCCAATGTCCGTCCCATCGTGGCTGCAGTTCCCTCTCTACACCATGGCAAGTTGGAGGGGACTGAGATGCAGAGGCTGCTCCCCTCTGCCATACAACTTCCCAAGGCTTCTCCTAAGATTTCAAAAGGGCCAAGTGTGTCTAGTGTTGGGGTCTCACAGAGACTCCGAGGTACCACAGCATCCTGCTGCCCAGAACCGGTTCACCCCTCACCTCAAGGGGGCTCAGCCTCTGGATTCATGGGAATTGAAGTGGGTACAGGTGATGGGATATCACCTCCAAGACTGAGTTATGCCAAGTCCATGACCCCTGTCTGCATCCCTGTCTCCAGCACCACTCCCCCCTCTCTCTTTCCTCCTCAGAGCAAACAAATCCATTTAGCAAGTGTGTCCTGTGATAAAGACATGACGGTCACCCATCCTCTCATTACAAAAACACTGAGGCTCAGCCAACATGGATCCTACAGGGAACACAGGCATAAACTCAGACTCCGATCCTCCCAGCCGAGCCTCAGTGGAGCCTGGACTCCCAGCCTCCTGAGTCAAGGAAACAGAGGTTCCTAGCCGAGCCACCTTGGATGCAGCCGCACACAAACTGAACTCATAAATGCCCCTTGCTCTCAGTTGTGAGTAAGAGGGGAAGTGGTGTTTCACAACCCTGGACATCAAGTGCAGTCTCCAGGCTTTGGGGTGTGCCCTGGCCTCTGTCTATCTGCCCAGGCTCTCCAACCCACACTGGCCTCTTACCCAACCTCCTCCTAGGGCCAAACTCAATCCTGCCTCTCAATTTCTGCTGCCTTCCCCAACACACTGCTCCCCAAAATGAGCAGGGCTGGCTCTCGGTTATCATGCTGGTGCCAGCAGCAATGCCACCCCACTGACATAATTCTGAGTCCCAACCTAGGCACTCCAGCTGTCTTTGCCACACCTGGCCTGTTTGGGCTCTGGCTCTTGCTCTTTTCTTTCATGTGCATGTGTTTTGAGGTTTTGAGTTTCTCCCACTGCAGAACTGCAGCTGTGGCAGGGTAGAGCTCATGAGGGTGACATTCTGAGCCACATCCAATCCCATCAGGACTGTTCACTGGGGTGACTGCTGGAACACAGTGATGAGTGAACACATGGGATGTGGTTGGACCCACCTTGCCTCTGAGTGGCTTCCTTTCAGGACAGGAATGTAGGCATGGGAGCCCCTGGCGTGGGATGCTTTGCACAAGGTGTGACCATGGGCTCTCTTTCCTGGCAAAAATGGCTCCACTCAGCATGGAGAGCACTGTCATTCCTGGTGGCTAACAACAGCCCTGGACCCCAGAAAGGAACCCACACTCAAGATTAACGTCTGAGTGT
This sequence comes from Urocitellus parryii, assembly GCF_045843805.1. Classification (NCBI taxonomy): domain Eukaryota; kingdom Metazoa; phylum Chordata; class Mammalia; order Rodentia; family Sciuridae; genus Urocitellus; species Urocitellus parryii. Next base: position 45,625,639 of record NC_135548.1, read on the forward strand.
GCGTGTCCTCGAGGAAATGAGGTCTCCTGATCCCAGGTGCAAAGGGGTAAGTCCTCTAACTCCAGGGGCCATGAAGGGACATCTGAGTTTCCCTTGTCCTTCTTTCCCTCTCTAACTAACCACAGTTAGGACCCTGGCCTCATTCCCCAGTGAGGATCATTAGGCTCCATAAAGGACAGTCTCTAAGATGCTCAGTGGACCAACACCCTCTGCACAACCCATAACCCTATTCACCCAAGAGGCAAGAGGATTTCTATTCAGGAAAACCAGGAAAGGGAGAGCCTTTCTCAAGGACACAAGGACATTAGTGAGTGAGGGAGTGATTAATGGATGGAGAACTATTTCCAACACCAACTTCCAGGAGCATATATGGCCCCCTGGAGAATTCTGCAGTGTGTTGGTGATTAAGGAGAACGTGTGAATTCAGGGGTCACTAGGTCCTCTCAGCCATAAGGAGGGAAACTGCCATAAAGGAACTAGGACAAGGGTGCGAGGAATGCTCACTGGTGGGAGATCGGAAGGAAGGAAAGTGCACTCATTAGAAAAGTGTCGCCTGAAAATTCTTAGCCAGCCAAAAGCCGTGCGAACTTGTGTGGGAAAAGAGTCTTTGCACAGTGATGAAGCTAAGAGCTCACATGATGGAACACAGCATCAACTGGGACCAAATCCAATATCTGATATTCTTGTAGGAAGAGGAGAGTCTGGACCCAGATACCAGGGAGACTGGGGGATACCGGATATGTGAGGTTGGAGCCAGGGCGGGATGCCCATATGGGAACCACAGATCGTGGGCAGCAATAGGAGAGTGGGCAAGGGCTGGGAGAGTTGGGGAGACAGTCCCCTTGAAACCTGGGAGGGGTTATGGCACTGGGACAGCCCAACACCTACTGTGTTGAGCCTCTGGAGCTCAACGGAAGACACTTCCTCTGTTGTCGGCCACCCAGTTAACAGAGTTTGGTTGCAGCAGCCTAGGACCCAGCTGAAGGTCTGAGCATGTTGGCCATGCAGGTTGGATCTGGACCACAGACACCCTCATCAGAGATTGTAGGGTCTCAGCCCTGAGGCAAGACAGGCACTAAGTCAGGCCAGGTGGGGAAACGGATAGGCACACACTCTGGGGGCTGGTGCCTGTGTTACTGGGAGCACTTCTGATCGCAATTCCCTGATCTGCTGCCAACACAGGCTACAGAGGAGGGTACAGAAACACAGACCACGGATCTGCCCCACTCAGTGGGCCCAGGCCAACACCACACCCAGCAGCCTCGTGCCATACTCAATGAGTCTCGAAGCGGCCCCCTCTTCCCATCCTGAGAGCTCTTCCCTTCCTCATGTGCCAATAGCTCCCTACTGTCACTGGCAATATCTACTCTGTGAGATGTCAACATCCGTGGGTACTGTTCTCTCATCCCAGGACAGTGTGGTCCCACACACCCTGGTGAAATGGGCCACCTGGAGGCTGGACCTGGAGGTTGTTGAGGCTGAATGGCAGCGGTGGTCCTCTGGCACTTAATATTATTTAAGTTAAAAAAAAAAAACAAAAACAAAAAACGGGTCTTGGTGCTCAAAAATGTTTGATTTGCATATTCTCATCCCCTAACCCCAATATTTTCATTATTTCCTCACATATGAAATCTTACTAGCATAAAGGTAATTTCGTATTAAACAAAGTGGATTGAAATAACATTGGTAAAAATAATCAATCACCATACTTTCAATTTTTGTTCTGCTTTCCTATTAGAAACCACTTGGATACAAGAGAACAGAGGACAGACTCATGGAAATGCTTGAAATGACAAGAAGCTCCCACTCAAGCTCAGCATTCAGTCCTGGACAGGGTAAGACCAGGCCACTTTGACATCTGTGCCAAAGAGTCTACCAGACAGAATCCTCTGACTGATCCCTGACTGAGCCATAGGAACTGGCTAGAAAAGCCTTCACATCCTCAATACATTCTTCACGTCAGAATACTTGACAACCATTGATATCCATCTCTCGTTAACTTGCTCCCCAGCCAACCATTCTTCAACAAATTCAAAGGAGTAACTCATGCAAGCACACAGAAAGGGGTGTTCACTACACACATCCATGTGCGAAAAAGACAACTGGTATTTCTTGTTTGGGCTATTTCAAATGAAATCCCTTCTGCATGACCTCCACAAACCAAAGGAAAATATTTGTGAAATTCCCACGTAGAAGACAAGATACACTTGCCAAGGAGGCAGTGGCAAGAATTTTGACACTCCAAATGTAGAGTGTGTGTTTAGGAAGCAGTCAGAGTTTCCATGAGAGAGTCCCATGAAATCAATTAGGAAGATCCATGCTCTAGCCCTACCATGCAAGTGATGTGACTTGAAAGAGTCACTTAGTCTTAGTAACCATCATCACTAACAACTAAGTCAATGAATAAAGGTCCTCAGGTGCCAAGCTACAAAATGTGGGATGAGCATGGATGAGGATGGGTGGGAGAAGTCTCCAACTCTAACACAATTAGGGAAGGATGTGCTGACCTCAAGTGGCTGGGGGGCTGGGATCCTGCCACAGAGGGGGATTCCAAACCTCACATCCCTTGACCCAGGCCAGAAGACCAGGTAGAGTCCAAGGACCCTGGGGTGGCCCAGTGGCAATAAAGGTCAAAAGGAACTAGGGATCTGCCTGGTCCCTCAATCCCCTACTCTGAGCAGGGCTGCATGACGAGGCCAGAGGCCATCCACAGCAATCTGCCTTTACAGGAAAACAGGGACTGCAGGCTGCCTCTGGCTCACTGAATCAGGGTGGTGTTTTCATAAAGCAAAACCACTTCCTCACATTTGACCAGCAGCTCATGTGTTGACAGCACAATGACTGACTTGACTCAGGCCCTGATGAATGAAATAGAAAATTCATAGCAAACCCATCTTTAGCTCTTCCACATCATCAGGGGCTCTGATTCAATTCCGTCCAGAAAGGTGTCTGAAATGATTTCTAAACATGCTGGGGACTCACCTCTGTGTGGAACTTTTCAGGAAAAAGGGGATCAAATCTCATGAAGCAACTCTTCTCTCTTCTAGCCCATGGGCAATGCAAGGAACCTGCATGATACCAGAGGCTCACTTCTCTCTTCTCATGTCTTCTGGAAAGGATTCATTAATGCTTCCTGCAAGGTGAAGCAGAAGCCTGCATCCCCAGCTGCACAGAAGTGTTTTAGGGCAGTGTCTCCCTTAAAACCCAAAAATAAAAAAAACAGGTCATTCAACAGGCACATGGATTCGAGTACAGGTTCAATGATCCCTCCTCCCTGGAGCCTTCCACATGCCCATCTTCCACATTCACAGAGCAATGCTTGGCCATTCTCAAGACCAGGAGACCATGATGCTCCTCACCAGGAAGTCAATAAGGAACATGAAGAGAGCAGCATGGATTGCAGAAGGTGGCACATCAAGGATCTTCAGCTCTGCTGCTAGAACACAAGAGCTTAACTTCAGTATTGACTTTTTGCCAACTACAAAGTACGATAGCAGTGTCAAGCCCAATATGCAGATATGCAAGTAGTAGGTGACACCCCGCATCCATTCACAAAAGTGGGCAACATCTGCATCAGAACAAGGAAGTATCTTACCCTTACTCATAAAAATCATCAGAAACAAAATAAAATGGATGCAAGACTTCTCATTTCACTATTAGGTAGCTGTTGGAATTCCCTATTAAATAATACCTCCTCCAAAATAAAAAGTATCTCAGACATGTGTCAACTATTCAATGGATGACATTTTAAAAACTATGGACTTTACTTAATATTTATGTATGCTATATCCCTGCCTAAGGCTCTATGAGAAAGGAGCACATAGAATTGGATCTTTGAAAATCTCACATTTGCTGATAAATATTACTGCTGATCTCAGGCATGGCGAAGTGAAAAGTGGGACTTTGGATATTGCAAGAATGCTATGTTGTGGGATTGGTGTCCCTGATTCATACATAGCATATGGTTTCTATGAAATCCAGTGAGGGAGCAGGAGTAACGAAGCTGATTGCACAGATGACCTCAGGGAATACTGACAGATAGGCCAAATGAAAAATATGCTCCAGCTAACCATTGGTATTTGGGCTTCTGATCCCAGTCCTGTTTTTAAAAAAGGTGCAGACAGGCAGTGTTCATTAAAAACTGTCTACCATGTAAAAGTGGGTAATTTAAATGGCATCTAGTTACACATCTGATAGAATGGTCTGGCAACATATGAATTTCATTCTAACAACAACAACAACAACAAAACATAGAAAATGAGACATAAAGATAAAACCTTGTCTTCACCAGGATGCCTAAAAATAGGTTTTATTTGGCTCATGCAAATAAATATCTTTCAAAAGAATTTCTGATTTCTGAATGAATCCATTCAACTTCATACTGCACAGATCACAAGGTTTTCTTTACAGAATATTCTCTTCTTCTTCTTAAAGCCTCACATAGAAAATGTCTCACAGGACATAGGAGGGCTAAAGTTTGAAGGCATCTAATTGTACTCTAAAACAATTATGAACCTATTCGATCCATTATTAATAAATATCAACACTTTACCTCTTGAACCAAATCACAGAAAATTGGAAACAGATGATCATTGGCTTTGATACCTTTACTTCTGTTTCATTACTCAGAGTCTATCAACTCTATACTTCAAGTGACACAGATTTATTACAGAATGCCTAAGATCCTAAGGATCTATTTTAGCTCAGCCCATGGTATTGCTTCATTATTTTATTATTTTGTAAGTAATAAAATATAACTTCATGTTGGATGATATATTCAAGCCATGAATATATCATCCAACATTGTTCTTCCCAAAATATTAGCCCAATTTCTGCGCGCGCTCACTTACTGTTCAGGAATTTTACTAATTGTTTGAAGGTTCTAGAGGACCTGTTAGACTCCTAATGGACAAACCATACAACATACTCCAGAGAACGGACGAGTGCCATAAGAAGAAAATAAGGTCAGCCTACAGCAATGGGCAGCTGCCTGCCCTCGGCTGGGAGGAGCCCTGGCCATGGCACCAGGGCTGCTGGGCAGCAGAAGCCTCCACAGCCCTGCAGGGAGCCTGGAGCACAGCTCTGCCTAACCATGCTCAGCCCTGGACAGATGCACATGAGTTCCCATCACAGGCTCGAGTGTGACAGTCCCAGGTGCATGCCTGTCATGCCAGCCACCAGGGAGGCTGAGGCAAGAGGAACGTTTGAGGTCAGCCTTGGCAACTTAGACCCCGAGGCAAAGGGGAAATACTTTTACAGGGGTCTCTGAGGGTGTAGCTCAGGTAGGTCACTTGCCTCACAGGCTCAAGGCCCTGGGTTCAATCCCCAGAACCCACGTACACACAAAAAGTGAACTTGGAATATTGTTTAAAATGATGGGTCAGGTACACACAAGGACTTCAATATGACCTCTCAGAGGAGCTCAATTTGAGATCAGACTGAAAAAAAGACCACCTGGACCATTGACTCAGTGTCTGCAACCCTCTGTGAGCATGGGAAGCACTGCTGGCAAGACACCAGAGGGCCAAAGCACTTGTGCCCCCTGCAGGGGCGTCTCTTGTCTACCGCCAAAGACTGTTCCCCTCCTGGGGCAGCTGAGAGCAAGCTGGGCCTTGGAGCAAGGACTAGTGCTTTAGATATAGACTATGCAAGCAAGGGGCAATGTCTTTAATAAAACTAAAATTAAAAAGTCACATTGAAAAAATTTTAAAAAGAAGAAAATAAGGTCAAGTAGAGGAAGCCCATTTTCACAGGAAAAAATCCCCCAGTGAAAAGCATCAGAATAGATACCAAGAAAAATACCAACAAAACAGTGTGCTGCCACTATGTATCTACTCAACCTGCAAAAGTTAGATAGCTAGATAATACAATCCTGGCCACAGGTAGAGCTATGCAGAAGAGCCACCTGGCAGTGCTTAGTCAAAGAAGTAAACATGCATACTTTGACCTAGAAATTCCACCTGTGTGTAAACCAGGTGGTGCTTAAGCAGTTTCACAAGGGGACATGCACAGGGAAATTTATCCTCAGGTTCTTATAGAGTTGTCTGGGCTTACAGGGAGTTCATGGTTGTCAAGATGCCCACAGCTGCGAAAGTCAAAAGCTAAAAAAATAATAGATGCCAACCTGGATATATTAATAATCCCGTATCTATGATCACCTTCATAAGGTAGCTTCCCAACTTCTGTGTGGAAGTGAGTTTCTCCTTGGCCCTTACACTGTTGTGGAGACCACTAGGAGTTCAGCTTTGTGCAGGATCATCTGACCTGGACTTTTGGCAAGACCTGTACAGCCCTCACACATGCTCAGATGCTACAGGACTTTTCAGACCAGTCCAGACAACAGTAGGCATCCATTCATTGTCTGCACTCTACAGATTCCTAGATGCACGACATTCATTACCATCAAATGCAGAATTTTCATCAAAAACTAATATATATATCATTCCAATCTGAATCAAGAAAATCGGAAATATCCCCAAATCCAAAGAGTGGATCCCCATTGTGATGCTACAAGTTGAAAATTCCACAGCTGACCTCATGGGATGGTTCACAGTCAAAAGACAGCTGCATGAAAAATATTACATGACCTTCCTGCTATGTGAAAAGTGGCATGTGAAGTACACATGCATGTCTTCCTCAGACATGGGTTCATTTGCAAGACACCTTGTGCAATTGAAAATACTCCAAAAGGGGAGAAATCAGAACCATGTCTCCAAAGTATTTCAGCAGAGACCAACTCCATCTGTCTATCTATCTCTCAGTGAGTGTGTGTGCTCTTGTGTGTGTTTGTGTGTCTTTGTTTGTGTTTGTACCATCAGAGCTGATACTTCATTGCCCCCATTGGAAAACTGACTCAGATAATGCCATCTGCCAAACTCCTAAAAACCAAAGTTCTTGCTGATAGAATGAAACATTCCTTCCTGTTGGTTTGGATGTGTCCTTTAGGAATCACTGCTACATTTAGTATACTCAAATCATCACAGTAGATCAGGTAACAAAAACATATATATTTTAAAATAATAATAATATATTAATGGAAACAACAAATACAGGATAGAGTAACAACTGTGTTACTAAACAAGGTCAAGGACAATGGCAAACTATAGATTCAAACTTTGAAGAAAATAGTAATCAATGTAAATATTCCTGGGCTGCCTCAGCCCCGCCCAGGCACACAGCAACAGAATGGTTTTGCAAGCATCCTCAGGAGGGCAGGAGCCTTCTTTGCAGGACGAGAGGGAGGTTGAGGCTCGATCCACCCATCATTCTTTTGGGAGAGGCTCCTTTTCCTCAGCACAAAGTTGGATTTTTTGTGAGGATTCTTGGCATAAAATACGTTGGCCTCTGCTGGAATCCTCAGCTCTGGGGAGAGAGGGGTGTACAAAAAGAAGGTGGCACTCAGGAGGTGCTCCCTAGGACACGCCAACATCTGAGAGCCTGTGCCAGAAAAGGCCAGAGCCACACACCTGAGAGCTCTCCAATTCAGCACCAATACCAACAAAGACAGCCTCCACAGTCCTCCCTGAGGAAGAACTAGGCAGAGCACTTCAACAGACCTAATGTCTGTTCCTACCGAAGGCTTTGGACTCCAGAATATCTCAGGTCCTCTTGCATCTGCCAAAGCACACCACTAGGGTTTGCATCTGAAATCTCCCACAAAAGGCTCCTGTGCCGAAGATTCAGTCCCCACATGAGCCATCTTCATAGGTGGGTTTGGAGGGAAGCATTGGATGGTGAGTGCTCTGATGTCAACATGAAATTCTCATTCAAGATGAATACACTACTGGGGGGTGGGAGGGACTGGAAGAAAGGTTGAGCATGGTTGGAGTAAGACCTAAACAGGGTTGTGCCCTGGGCAACAGTACCTTGTTCCTGTTGGCTCCACTGAATCCTCATTCTCCAAGGAGAGGTCCTCCCTCTCCATCTTTCTCTCTCTCCCTCTCTGCCAGCCTCATTCTCTCTCTCCCAGTCTATGCCTTTGTGGCAAGGGCTGAGGAGCTCTCCACTGCCACACACTAGAGCTTTATGGACAGCCTCAGTGCACAACCAAAGAGAAAGCTATGAAACCCAGAGAAAAAAGGCCTAGGATTCCTCCTCTGAGTTATTTTCCTCAAGTATGGCCACAGTGAGGACAGGCTGACCAGCGCGGATACCACGTTAGAGCCATGCTTCTGCGTTGGTGGAGCCCGCCTCCATGTGAACCAGGCTTCTGAGAATGGAGGCCACATTCCAAATACTGCCCTACTGAGAACAATGGTTCCAAAGACCAGCAAAGGGACTGCTTCCCTCCAACATGGTGTATGGCCCAGTGGTGCCATGACCCCGAGTGGGGGAATACAACAGCCGCTTCTCCTTCCTCTGAACATGTGTTTCCTGTCACCCTCCTCTAACCTAGAGCCTGTTCTCCATCCCTTCTGGGTTGGATGTGGAGATCTCTGCTATGAATTTCTTAGGCTACCAAGGCCCCAGACAGACTTCCTCTTCCATAGACTCTACTAACCTAACAGTAGGTTAAGATAGGAGACAAGTGATCCTAGAACTCATAGGGATGGTGGTCTTCAGGGTACATAGGCTGGGATAATGGCTGCTGTGGTGTTTGGCTCACAAAAACCAACCAACCAACCAACGAAAAAGCGCTGGCATTATTATCAGATGAGCTCTGTGGCTACGTGCTCAGGAAGCCCTCATCTGACTTTAGTTAGGGATCACAACCTGGCTATTGTGATCACTCCTTGCCTAGTGGACTCAGGTGCGTAAGACCATGGAATTTATGCAAAAACAGATGATTCAGGCTGTCTCCCAGGCTGTGTTTTCTTCCCAATTTCATCCTGTTACTGCTTGCTAGAATCCTGGCAATGCTCTGCCCAGGCAGTGGTTTTTTGGTCACACAGAAGGCTTTCAATAGTACTGCTTCAGTCCACAAAATGCCAGTTCCCTCTTTAGCCCATGCATTCCCATGTTCCTTTGAAACCACTCCTATCCCAGACCATGAAAACATACTGCTCCTGGAGAGAGGCTTTCCTCCTCACTCCTCAAAGATGTCAGCTTTGGATGCCTGTTCATGTCCAGGGGAGGGCACCTGGTGGGGAGCCGCAATATCCACCGGGGTATACCATTGGACCTCAAGACCTTCCACCAGCAGAAGTGCAGTTGGCTTTGTGCACGAACCCAACACACCTGTTGGAGTGTTCTTGGGGGTCAGAGACTACTCTTTGTTGCTAAGAGTTGACCTGAGTCCACATCCTGACCCTTGCTCTCTGCTATCTGATTGTCTCACTTACTCTGACGGCGAGAGATGATTTGGCCCAGCTCATAATCCTCTGGATTCTCCTCAGTAAGGAAGTGTAGGTCGAGGGCGCTGCGGATGACGACAGGAGCCCTATCGTGGCAGGTCACCTGGAGCAGCATGGGAGACAGGCCTTCAGGAAATGGGCCTTGAAGTGACTACTCAAGGACAGTGGGCAGGGGCATTCTGGAGGCACCTCCACTCTAAATACAAGGGCAACATCCATGACCCTACTATCCGAGGCTGACCTCCTGCTCATCGTGTGGGCTCTTCCCACAGGCTACTAGCCCAATCCTTGTACATAGGACTTCCTGGGCCTGCCATTGCTCTTTGTGAAGCTGCACTCCTCTCGGAGTGAAAGGACCCCACTACCTGCATACAGATGCAATCTCATCCCACAAGTTGGGAGGAATGGGACAATAGCCTCCAAGATCCCAGGTCTGCCCGAGGATGCAGGCGGCATTGGGAATGGCCTAGGCACAAAACCTAGAGGCTTTGGTCTGGATTGCCAGGGCCAAAAACAGACCCAGGAACATGACCACACACAGGAGAGCTGAAAGATAGCCACGAGAGCTCCTGGCCTCCAGAGGCTCAGTGCTGGCTGGGATGTAGGAGGGCACCTCATCCGGCAAGGGTGGTCATTGGGTTACCTGGACATTTAGTGTGCTTGCTCCACATCCATATCGACTCTGCAGAGAGACTCTCTCAGCTCCTTGTTCAAGGAACATGGAGAACCTCACACTGCTGTCCTCCTCCATAGACGTCAGCATCCCATACAAGGGAACCTGCAACCTAGTTCCTGTCCTATTCTCATCTGTCACCCATACCTGTCCCTGCCCTTCTGGACTGCATGCTGCCACCTGACACACAGACTCCCTCAGACATGGCAGTGGACAAGCTGCTGCACTCGCTCATCTCAGCTCCAGCCCTTCACACTGACCTCTCCCTTCTTGATTCCCATCTATCCTCCTGATCATCCAGAAGCTCCAAATTCAAGAGGGCATGAGTAGTCCATGGTATTGGACCAGTGTCTGCTCCCCACCCAGGTGTAAGCACCACGGGACACCCCTGCTCCCAGGCTTACCAGAACACTCTTGGCCATCTCTGGACTTTGTGTTTCTAAGTGGACACGAATTAAGCAGGTGTCTCCCACCTGCTTGTGGGAAAGCGGCCTGGAGGACTTGCAGGTTGATTCTGAGAACTGTGGGGGATGGAACATCAGCAAACCCAGAAACAGAAAGCCACCCCAGACTGTCAGTTGGCTCTATGGGCTTCCAGCAAATATGTCCAGGTGCTGAGGCTTCTTATTTCCTCAGGTCGGAGTGGAATGGCAGCACATGCACAGCTTGAATAAGGTAGGTGTTTACCTCCTTTCCCTTGACCTGGGGGCGTTTCCTCACCATGAAATATTGTATTCCCAGATTCATGGACAGACACACGAGTGAGTGGTCAGAGACCTTGATTTCTGCAGAGCGAAGTGGAGAGAATTGTTAGGTGGCACTCAAGGATTATACCACAAAACACCCACAACCCCTGAGAGTCTCCGCCAGGCCCATCACACTTTGGTATTTTGGGGCCAAGGCCCACTTTCTCTTGGCTGTCAGTTATCCTGAGCCCACTGTGGATCATGTCTCCCCACTGTCTGATTGTCCTACTTACTCTCATCCTCAGACATCATATACAGCAGCTCAAAGTTGTCCACATCCTCATGCTGCAACAAATTTTGGTCCAAGGCCCTGCGGATGAGGCTTGTCACCGTCTCCTGAAAGGTCACCTGGATCAGGGTGGGACAAATGTCATCAGAGAATGGCTTTTAGAAGAGCTACCCAGAAGACTGTGGTCAAACATTCAGGAGAAATCTCAGCTACATATACAAGGGCACAATCTTGTTATCCTGCTACCTGAGTGTGTCCTCCATATACCACCTGGGTTCTTGCAATGTGCTACTAGAACAATCCTGGTACAAATATCTGCCTGTACCTGCCATCTCCCCTCCCCCTGGGGAGCCACATTCCACTCATGTCAAAGGACCAAACTGCCTATGCACAGACACACTCTCATCTCACTGAGATGAGAGCAATGGGCCAGGGATCTGCGCACCAAGTGTGATCTGGGATGCAGGCTGCCTTTGTGGGTGCAAGAGGCAGATGCACTGAAAATTTGGGTCCTGACTGCCACGACACAAAACAGACTCAGATACAAGAGTGTGCACTTGAGTGCTTCATGATAGCTTTGAGAGGCCCTGGCCTCTAGAAGCTCGGTGCGGGTCTGGTTGTCATGATGTACTTGACTCAGCACTGGCAGTCACTTAACATGTCTCCTCTGCAGCTGGACACCTGCAGCATTAGCGTGTCTACTGCACATCCATAGAAATTCTGCCAAGAACCCCTTTAGCTCCGTATTTACATACATGCAAAGCCTAACATTCCGAAGCTTTGGCATGACCCCCCAGGTGATCCCGACCCCAAATTCCTACACCTAGTCATGCTAAGGAGGTTCTCTTCCCTGCCACCAGGAACACATCCCCTATTACACATGTGACAAGTCACTGCCACCTCCTCTGCTCCAACTTCACTCATTGAGAATACCAAGTTCTAGGCACTGCAGCCTGCACCCTGGACATATCTCTGCCTCCATCTGTCCACAGCACTTCCGTCTGCACTTCTGGCCTGCAAAACCCACAATACACAGGCCCACTCACCACTGAAGCTGGGCATGCTGATGCTCTCCCTCCTCAGGTCAAGCCCTTAAGACGGACCTCTCTCTTCTTTATTTCCCACCATAGCCCTGGGGTTGGCTGTGTCTCCTGCCTTCCACTGTGTGGACACCCAGGAGGCAGCCCTGCTGTCGGGCTTACTGGGATGCGCTTTGTCTCCCTCAGGCTCTGTCCCTCTAGGAGGACGTGAACAACGCGGCTGTCTTCCACCTGCTCGCTGGAGTGAAGCAGTGAGGAGCTGCTACTCACAGCTGCTGGGGTCCTGGATGCCACTGCCACAGAAGGTTCCAAGAACTGTGGGGGATGACAACATCAGCAAAGCCCAGCAACTGCACCCCACCCAGCCTGGCAGTTGGCTCTGTGGGCATTCTACAACATCCATCCAGAACCTGAGGTTCTTGTCCCCTTGGAGGATGTGGAGTGGCACCAGGAGTAAAGACTGAAGAAGGTGGCTGTTTTGGGAACAAGAGATCCAGCACCTGCTGGGTGGGGATGAAATCCCAGGAGATTAACCCCATGTTGCTGCTGAAATGTAGGTTCCTCCCACAAATGACAGGCAGGAGCTCATTCCTAAGCTGGTCCTGCCTGTAAGGTTCAAGGCTCTGAACCCTGAAGGGCTCCTCCGTGTTCTGATCATTTTCACCCTGGGTTGGGACCAAGAATGGTGGGTTCAAAATGGAAATGGTGACAAACAGAAAAATGACTTGTGCCAATACACTAGAGTCAAAGCACAATGGGACAGTTCCCATCAGTACAAACACACACACACACACACACACACACACACACACACACACACACACAGAGTCAGAATAGGAGTCCTGGGCCATTCATCAGGGATCAGACTAGAGGGCCTGCTGGGCTCACCTGCCCTGTGCTACTCACTGTTACTCTTGAGCTCCTCTGCGACAATCGCCAGAGGCTCTGGCGTCTAAGATGAAGCCTCACCCAGTGTATCCACAAAAGGGCTAGTTGGCCCCCCTGAGATTCCTGGGAGCCTGAGGCTCGGCATTGTCTGCAACCACAGGAGAACATCCTTCTCCCTCCAGTGGCTCCAACCAAGTGAGCTCGGATGGCTTGGTCAGTGAAGTGGGTGCCTGGACACCAGGGTTCCATGTTCTGTTTGATCCATTGTCAAGGCAATGATGTCATTTCCTGTGCCCATACCTGAGCCTCTTTTCACATAAGACCACTTTCAACAGCCCTATGGGCTGCCGATTTCTCCTCCATGCCTACCCATCTCAGGTGCGCAGGTGTTCACCAACAACTACCCAAACATCCCCACCAGCATCTGCCCTGCTTGGTGCCACTAGAGTTCCAGCTTGGAGCCTTCAAAAATGCATTCACAACCAGTCCTTCCCTCTCAGCAGCTTTTGGACCCTGGTCCCATCATTGTGCAACTCATGGTGTGCCCAGTCTTTTCTGGAAAGTAGGGTAGCATCTAATCTCTAGGGTTTATTGTGTCTATTGGCCCATAACACCCTCTGTTCTCTCTGAAACCAGAGATGGGACTCACAGGTGGCTAAAGCACAAATGTAGAGATGGGATAATCACAAGAAAGGGAGAGACAAAGAATGCACCCTAACTCAATCAGGCCTGTGTCCCACACAGGGACATGGCCAATGTCCGTCCCATCGTGGCTGCAGTTCCCTCTCTACACCATGGCAAGTTGGAGGGGACTGAGATGCAGAGGCTGCTCCCCTCTGCCATACAACTTCCCAAGGCTTCTCCTAAGATTTCAAAAGGGCCAAGTGTGTCTAGTGTTGGGGTCTCACAGAGACTCCGAGGTACCACAGCATCCTGCTGCCCAGAACCGGTTCACCCCTCACCTCAAGGGGGCTCAGCCTCTGGATTCATGGGAATTGAAGTGGGTACAGGTGATGGGATATCACCTCCAAGACTGAGTTATGCCAAGTCCATGACCCCTGTCTGCATCCCTGTCTCCAGCACCACTCCCCCCTCTCTCTTTCCTCCTCAGAGCAAACAAATCCATTTAGCAAGTGTGTCCTGTGATAAAGACATGACGGTCACCCATCCTCTCATTACAAAAACACTGAGGCTCAGCCAACATGGATCCTACAGGGAACACAGGCATAAACTCAGACTCCGATCCTCCCAGCCGAGCCTCAGTGGAGCCTGGACTCCCAGCCTCCTGAGTCAAGGAAACAGAGGTTCCTAGCCGAGCCACCTTGGATGCAGCCGCACACAAACTGAACTCATCAATGCCCCTTGCTCTCAGTTGTGAGTAAGAGGGGAAGTGGTGTTTCACAACCCTGGACATCAAGTGCAGTCTCCAGGCTTTGGGGTGTGCCCTGGCCTCTGTCTATCTGCCCAGGCTCTCCAACCCACACTGGCCTCTTACCCAACCTCCTCCTAGGGCCAAACTCAATCCTGCCTCTCAATTTCTGCTGCCTTCCCCAACACACTGCTCCCCAAAATGAGCAGGGCTGGCTCTCGGTTATCATGCTGGTGCCAGCAGCAATGCCACCCCACTGACATAATTCTGAGTCCCAACCTAGGCACTCCAGCTGTCTTTGCCACACCTGGCCTGTTTGGGCTCTGGCTCTTGCTCTTTTCTTTCATGTGCATGTGTTTTGAGGTTTTGAGTTTCTCCCACTGCAGAACTGCAGCTGTGGCAGGGTAGAGCTCATGAGGGTGACATTCTGAGCCACATCCAATCCCATCAGGACTGTTCACTGGGGTGACTGCTGGAACACAGTGATGAGTGAACACATGGGAGGTGGTTGGACCCACCTTGCCTCTGAGTGGCTTCCTTTCAGGACAGGAATGTAGGCATGGGAGCCCCTGGCGTGGGATGCTTTGCACAAGGCGTGACCATGGGCTCTCTTTCCTGGCAAAAATGGCTCCACTCAGCATGGAGAGCACTGTCATTCCTGGTGGCTAACAACAGCCCTGGACCCCAGAAAGGAACCCACACTCAAGATTAACGTCTGAGTGTGCGTGTCCTCGAGGAAATGAGGTCTCCTGATCCCAGGTGCAAAGGGGTAAGTCCTCTAACTCCAGGGGCCATGAAGGGACATCTGAGTTTCCCTTGTCCTTCTTTCCCTCTCTAACTAACCACAGTTAGGACCCTGGCCTCATTCCCCAGTGAGGATCATTAGGCTCCATAAAGGACAGTCTCTAAGATGCTCAGTGGACCAACACCCTCTGCACAACCCATAACCCTATTCACCCAAGATGCAAGAGGATTTCTATTCAGGAAAACCAGGAAAGGGAGAGCCTTTCTCAAGGACACAAGGACATTAGTGAGTGAGGGAGTGATTAATGGATGGAGAACTATTTCCAACACCAACTTCCAGGAGCATATACGGCCCCCTGGAGAATTCTGCAGTGTGTTGGTGATTAAGGAGAACGTGTGAATTCAGGGGTCACTAGGTCCTCTCAGCCATAAGGAGGGAAACTGCCATAAAGGAACTAGGACAAGGGTGCGAGGAATGCTCACTGGTGGGAGATCGGAAGGAAGGAAAGTGTACTCATTAGAAAAGTGTCACCTGAAAATTCTTAGCCAGCCAAAAGTCGTGCGAACTTGTGTGGGAAAAGAGTCTTTGCACAGTGATGAAGCTAAGAGCTCACATGATGGAACACAGCATCAACTGGGACCAAATCCAATATCTGATATTCTTGTAGGAAGAGGAGAGTCTGGACCCAGATACCAGGGAGACTGGGGGATACCGGATATGTGAGGTTGGAGCCAGGGCGGGATGCCCATATGGGAACCACAGATCGTGGGCAGCAATAGGAGAGTGGGCAAGGGCTGGGAGAGTTGGGGAGACAGTCCCCTTGAAACCTGGGAGGGGTTATGGCACTGGGACAGCCCAACACCTACTGTGTTGAGCCTCTGGAGCTCAACGGAAGACACTTCCTCTGTTGTCGGCCACCCAGTTAACAGAGTTTGGTTGCAGCAGCCTAGGACCCAGCTGAAGGTCTGAGCATGTTGGCCATGCAGGTTGGATCTGGACCACAGACACCCTCATCAGAGATTGTAGGGTCTCAGCCCTGAGGCAAGACAGGCACTAAGTCAGGCCAGGTGGGGAAACGGATAGGCACACACTCTGGGGGCTGGTGCCTGTGTTACTGGGAGCACTTCTGATCGCAATTCCCTGATCTGCTGCCAACACAGGCTACAGAGGAGGGTACAGAAACACAGAC
Organism: Urocitellus parryii; assembly: GCF_045843805.1. Lineage (NCBI taxonomy): Eukaryota > Metazoa > Chordata > Mammalia > Rodentia > Sciuridae > Urocitellus > Urocitellus parryii. The sequence goes on from NC_135548.1 coordinate 45,641,811, forward strand.
CATGGATCTGCCCCACTCAGTGGGCCCAGGCCAACACCACACCCAGCAGCCTCGTGCCATACCCAATGAGTCTCGAAGCGGCCCCCTCTTCCCATCCTGAGAGCTCTTCCCTTCCTCATGTGCCAATAGCTCCCTACTGTCACTGGCAATATCTACTCTGTGAGATGTCAACATCCGTGGGTACTGTTCTCTCATCCCAGGACAGTGTGGTCCCACACACCCTGGTGAAATGGGCCACCTGGAGGCTGGACCTGGAGGTTGTTGAGGCTGAATGGCAGCGGTGGTCCTCTGGCACTTAATATTATTTAAGTTAAAAAAAAAAACAAAAACAAAAACAAAAAACGGGTCTTGGTGCTCAAAAATGTTTGATTTGCATATTCTCATCCCCTAACCCCAATATTTTCATTATTTCCTCACATATGAAATCTTACTAGCATAAAGGTAATTTCGTATTAAACAAAGTGGATTGAAATAACATTGGTAAAAATAATCAATCACCATACTTTCAATTTTTGTTCTGCTTTCCTATTAGAAACCACTTGGATACAAGAGAACAGAGGACAGACTCATGGAAATGCTTGAAATGACAAGAAGCTCCCACTCAAGCTCAGCATTCAGTCCTGGACAGGGTAAGACCAGGCCACTTTGACATCTGTGCCAAAGAGTCTACCAGACAGAATCCTCTGATTGATCCCTGACTGAGCCATAGGAACTGGCTAGAAAAGCCTTCACATCCTCAATACATTCTTCACGTCAGAATACTTGACAACCATTGATATCCATCTCTCGTTAACTTGCTCCCCAGCCAACCATTCTTCAACAAATTCAAAGGAGTAACTCATGCAAGCACACAGAAAGGGGTGTTCACTACACACATCCATGTGCGAAAAAGACAACTGGTATTTCTTGTTTGGGCTATTTCAAATGAAATCCCTTCTGCATGACCTCCACAAACCAAAGGAAAATATTTGTGAAATTCCCACGTAGAAGACAAGATACACTTGCCAAGGAGGCAGTGGCAAGAATTTTGACACTCCAAATGTAGAGTGTGTGTTTAGGAAGCAGTCACAGTTTCCATGAGAGAGTCCCATGAAATCAATTAGGAAGATCCATGCTCTAGCCCTACCATGCAAGTGATGTGACTTGAAAGAGTCACTTAGTCTTAGTAACCATCATCACGAACAACTAAGTCAATGAATAAAGGTCCTCAGGTGCCAAGCTACAAAATGTGGGATGAGCATGGATGAGGATGGGTGGGAGAAGTCTCCAACTCTAACACAATTAGGGAAGGATGTGCTGACCTCAAGTGGCTGGGGGGCTGGGATCCTGCCACAGAGGGGGATTCCAAACCTCACATCCCCTGACCCAGGCCAGAAGACCAGGTAGAGTCCAAGGACCCTGGGGTGGCCCAATGGCAATAAAGGTCAAAAGGATCTAGGGATCTGCCTGGTCCCTCAATCCCCTACTCTGAGCAGGGCTGCATGACGAGGCCAGAGGCCATCCACAGCAATCTGCCTTTACAGGAAAACAGGGACTGCAGGCTGCCTCTGGCTCACTGAATCAGGGTGGTGTTTTCATAAAGCAAGACCACTTCCTCACATTTGACCAGCAGCTCATGTGTTGACAGCACAATGACTGACTTGACTCAGGCCCTGATGAATGAAATAGAAAATTCATAGCAAACCCATCTTTAGCTCTTCCACATCATCAGGGGCTCTGATTCAATTCCGTCCAGAAAGGTGTCTGAAATGATTTCTAAACATGCTGGGGACTCACCTCTGTGTGGAACTTTTCAGGAAAAAGGGGATCAAATCTCATGAAGCAACTCTTCTCTCTTCTAGCCCATGGGCAATGCAAGGAACCTGCATGATACCAGAGGCTCACTTCTCTCTTCTCATGTCTTCTGGAAAGGATTCGTTAATGCTTCCTGCAAGATGAAGCAGAAGCCTGCATCCCCAGCTGCACAGAAGTGTTTTAGGGCAGTGTCTCCCTTAAAACCCAAAAATAAAAAAAAAACAGGTCATTCAACAGGCACATGGATTCGAGTACATGTTCAATGATCCCTCCTCCCTGGAGCCTTCCACATGCCCATCTTCCACATTCACAGAGCAATGCTTGGCCATTCTCAAGACCAGGAGACCATGATGCTCATCACCAGGAAGTCAATAAGGAACATGAAGAGAGCAGCATGGATTGCAGAAGGTGGCACATCAAGGATCTTCAGCTCTGCTGCTAGAACACAAGAGCTTAACTTCAGTATTGACTTTTTGCCAACTACCAAGTACGATAGCAGTGTCAAGCCCAATATGCAGATATGCAAGTAGTAGGTGACACCCCGCATCCATTCACAAAAGTGGGCAACATCTGCATCAGAACAAGGAAGTATCTTACCCTTACTCATAAAAATCATCAGAAACAAAATAAAATGGATGCAAGACTTCTCATTTCACTATTAGGTAGCTGTTGGTATTCCCTATTAAATAATACCTCCTCCAAAATAAAAAGTATCTCAGACATGTGTCAACTATTCAATGGATGACATTTTAAAAACTATGGACTTTACTTAATATTTATGTATGCTATATCCCTGCCTAAGGCTCTATGAGAAAGGAGCACATAGAATTGGATCTTTGAAAATCTCACATTTGCTGATAAATATTACTGCTGATCTCAGGCATGGCGAAGTGAAAAGTGGGACTTTAGATATTCCAAGAATGCTATGTTGTGGGATTGGTGTCCCTGATTCATACATAGCATATGGTTTCTATGAAATCCAGTGAGGGAGCAGGAGTAACGAAGCTGATTGCACAGATGACCTCAGGGAATACTGACAGATAGGCCAAATGAAAAATATGCTCCAGCTAACCATTGGTTTTTGGGCTTCTGATCCCAGTCCTGTTTTTAAAAAAGGTGCAGACAGGCAGTGTTCATTAAAAACTGTCTACCATGTAAAAGTGGGTAATTTAAATGGCATCTAGTTACACATCTGATAGAATGGTCTGGCAACATATGAATTTCATTCTAACAACAACAACAACAACAAAACATAGAAAATGAGACATAAAGATAAAACCTTGTCTTCACCAGGATGCCTAAAAATAGGTTTTATTTGGCTCATGCCAATAAATATCTTTGAATAGAATTTCTGATTTCTGAATGAATCCATTCAACTTCATACTGCACAGATCACAAGGTTTTCTTTACAGAATATTCTCTTCTTCTTCTTAAAGCCTCACATAGAAAATGTCTCACAGGACATAGGAGGGGAATGACCCAAAGGATGAGAGAATGGCTGGAACCGTTCTCAAATGTGCCCATGTAGCCTAAAGTTTGAAGGCATCTAATTGTACTCTAAAACAATTATGAACCTATTCGATCCATTATTAATAAATATCACCACTTTACCACTTGAACCAAATCACAGAAAATTGGAAACAGATGATCATTGGCTTTGATACCTTTACTTCTGTTTCATTACTCAGAGTCGATCAACTCTATACTTCAAGTGACACAGATTTATTACAGAATGCCTAAGACCCTAAGGATCTATTTTAGCTCAGCCCATGGTATTGCTTCATTATTTTATTATTTTGTAATAAAATATAACTTCATGTTGGATGATATATTCAAGCCATGAATATATCATCCAACATTGTTCTTCCCAAAATATTAGCCCAATTTCTGCGCGCGCTCACTTACTGTTCAGGAATTTTACTAATTGTTTGAAGGTTCTAGAGGACCTGTTAGACTCCTAATGGACAAACCATACAACATAGTCCAGAGAACGGACGAGTGCCATAAGAAGAAAATAAGGTCAGCCTACAGCAATGGGCAGCTGCCTGCCCTCGGCTGGGAGGAGCCCTGGCCATGGCACCAGGGCTGCTGGGCAGCAGAAGCCTCCACAGCCCTGCAGGGAGCCTGGAGCACAGCTCTGCCTAACCATGCTCAGCCCTGGACAGATGCACATGAGTTCCCATCACAGGCTCGAGTGTGACAGTCCCAGGTGCATGCCTGTCATGCCAGCCACCAGGGAGGCTGAGGCAAGAGGAACATTTGAGGTCAGCCTTGGCAACTTAGACCCCGAGGCAAAGGGGAAATACTTTTACAGGGGTCTCTGAGGGTGTAGCTCAGGTAGGTCACTTGCCTCACAGGCTCAAGGCCCTGGGTTCAATCCCCAGAACCCACGTACACACAAAAAGTGAACTTGGAATATTGTTTAAAATGATGGATCAGGTACACACAAGGACTTCAATATGACCTCTCAGAGGAGCTCAATTTGAGATCAGACTGAACAAAAGACCACCTGGACCATTGACTCAGTGTCTGAAACCCTCTGTGAGCATGGGAAGCACTGCTGGCAAGACACCAGAGGGCCAAAGCACTTGTGCCCCCTGCAGGGGTGTCTCTTGTCTACCGCCAAAGACTGTTCCCCTCCTGGGGCAGCTGAGAGCAAGCTGGGCCTTGGAGCAAGGACTAGTGCTTTAGATATAGACTATGCAAGCAAGGGGCAATGTCTTTAATAAAACTAAAATTAAAAAGTCACATTGAAAAAATTTTAAAAAGAAGAAAATAAGGTCAAGTAGAGGAAGCCCATTTTCACAGGAAAAAATCCCCCAGTGAAAAGCATCAGAATAGATACCAAGAAAAATACCAACAAAAACAGTGTGCTCCCACTATGTATCTACTCAACATGCAAAAGTTAGAAAGCTAGATAATACAATCCTGGCCACAGGTAGAGCTATGCAGAAGAGCCACCTGGCAGTGCTTAGTCAAAGAAGTAAACATGCACACTTTGACCTAGAAATTCCACCTGTGTGTAAACCAGGCGGTGCTTAAGCAGTTTCACAAGGGGACATGCACAGGGAAATTTATCCTCAGGTTCTTATAGAGTTGTCTGTGCTTACAGGGAGTTGATGGTTGTCAAGATGCCCACAGCTGCGAAAGTCAAGCTAAAAAAATAATAGATGCCAACCTGGATATATTAATAATCCCGTATCTATGATCACCTTCATAAGGTAGCTTCCCAACTTCTGTGTGGAAGTGAGTTCCTCCTTGGCCCTTACACTGTTGTGGAGACCACTAGGAGTTCAGCTTTGTGCAGGATCGTCTGACCTGGACTTTTGGCAAGACCTGTACAGCCCTCACACATGCTCAGATGCTACAGGACTTTTCAGACCAGTCCAGACAACAGTAGGCATCCATTCATTGTCTGCACTCTACAGATTCCTAGATGCACGACATTCATTACCATCAAATGCAGAATTTTCATCAAAAACTAATATATATATATCATTCCAATCTGAATCAAGAAAATCGGAAATATCCCCAAATCCAAAGAGTGGATCCCCATTGTGATGCTACAAGTTGAAAATTCCACAGCTGACCTCATGGGATGGTTCACAGTCAAAAGACAGCTGCATGAAAAATATTACATGACCTTCCTGCTATGTGAAAAGTGGCATGTGAAGTACACATGCATGTCTTCCTCAGACATGGGTTCATTTGCAAGACACCTTGTGCAATTGAAAATACTCCAAAAGGGGAGAAATCAGAACCATGTCTCCAAAGTATTTCAGCAGAGACCAACTCCATCTGTCTATCTATCTCTCAGTGAGTGTGTGTGCTCTTGTGTGTGTTTGTGTGTCTTTGTTTGTGTTTGTACCATCACAGCTGATACTTCATTGCCCCCATTGGAAAACTGACTCAGATAATGCCATCTGCCAAACTCCTAAAAACCAAAGTTCTTGCTGACAGAATGAAACATTCCTTCCTGTTGGTTTGGATGTGTCCTTTAGGAATCACTGCTACATTTAGTATACTCAAATCATCACAGTAGATCAGGTAACAAAAACATATATATTTTAAAATAATAATAATATATTAATTTAAACAACAAATACAGGATAGAGTAACAACTGTGTTACTAAACAAGGTCAAGGACAATGGCAAACTATAGATTCAAACTTTGAAGAAAATAGTAATCAATGTAAATATTCCTGGGCTGCCTCAGCCCCGCCCAGGCACACAGCAACAGAATGGTTTTGCAAGCATCCTCAGGAGGGCAGGAGCCTTCTTTGCAGGACGAGAGGGAGGTTGAGGCTCGATCCACCCATCATTCTTTTGGGAGAGGCTCCTTTTCCTCAGCACAAAGTTGGATTTTTTGTGAGGATTCTTGGCATCAAATACGTTGGCCTCTGCTGGAATCCTCAGCTCTGGGGAGAGAGGGGTGTACAAAAAGAAGGTGGCACTCAGGAGGTGCTCCCTAGGACACGCCAACATCTGAGAGCCTGTGCCAGAAAAGGCCAGAGCCACACACCTGAGAGCTCTCCAATTCAGCACCAATACCAACAAAGACAGCCTCCACAGTCCTCCCTGAGGAAGAACTAGGCAGAGCACTTCAACAGACCTAATGTCTGTTCTTACCGAAGGCTTTGGACTCCAGAATATCTCAGGTCCTCTTGCATCTGCCAAAGCACACCACTAGGGTTTGCATCTGAAATCTCCCACAAAAGGCTCCTGTGCCAAAGATTCAGTCCCCACATGAGCCATCTTCATAGGTGGGTTTGGAGGGAAGCATTGGATGGTGAGTGCTCTGATGTCAACATGAAATTCTCATTCAAGATGAATACACTACTGGGGGGTGGGAGGGACTGGAAGAAAGGTTGAGCATGGTTGGAGTAAGACCTAAACAGGGTTGTGCCCTGGGCAACAGTACCTTGTTCCTGTTGGCTCCACTGAATCCTCATTCTCCAAGGAGAGGTCCTCCCTCTCCATCTTTCTCTCTCTCCCTCTCTGCCAGCCTCGTTCTCTCTCTCCCAGTCTATGCCTTTGTGGCAAGGGCTGAGGAGCTCTCCACTGCCACACACTAGAGCTTTATGGACAGCCTCAGTGCACAACCAAAGAGAAAGCTATGAAACCCAGAGAAAAAAGGCCTAGGATTCCTCCTCCGAGTTATTTTCCTCAAGTATGGCCACAGTGAGGACAGGCTGACCAGCACGGATACCACGTTAGAGCCATACTTCTGCATTGGTGGAGCCCGCCTCCATGTGAACCAGGCTTCTGAGAATGGAGGCCACATTCCAAATACTGCCCTACTGAGAACAATGGTTCCAAAGACCAGCAAAGGGACTGCTTCCCTCCAACATGGTGTATGGCCCAGTGGTGCCATGACCCCGAGTGGGGGAATACAACAGCCGCTTCTCCTTCCTCTGAACATGTGTTTCCTGTCGCCCTCCTCTAACCTAGAGCCTGTTCTCCATCCCTTCTGGGTTGGATGTGGAGATCTCTGCTATGAATTTCTTAGGCTACCAAGGCCCCAGACAGACTTCCTCTTCCATAGACTCTACTAACCTAACAGTAGGTTAAGATAGGAGACAAGTGATCCTAGAACTCATAGGGATGGTGGTCTTCAGGGTACATAGGCTGGGATAATGGCTGCTGTGGTGTTTGGCTCACAAAAACCAACCAACCAACCAACGAAAAAGCGCTGGCATTATTATCAGATGAGCTCTGTGGCTACGTGCTCAGGAAGCCCTCATCTGACTTTAGTTAGGGATCACAACCTGGCTATTGTGATCACTCCTTGCCTAGTGGACTCAGGTGCGTAAGACCATGGAATTTATGCAAAAACAGATGATTCAGGCTGTCTCCCAGGCTGTGTTTTCTTCCCAATTTCATCCTGTTACTGCTTGCTAGAATCCTGGCAATGCTCTGCCCAGGCAGTGGTTTTTTGGTCACACAGAAGGCTTTCAATAGTACTGCTTCAGTCCACAAAATGCCAGTTCCCTCTTTAGCCCATGCATTCCCATGTTCCTTTGAAACCACTCCTATCCCAGACCATGAAAACATACTGCTCCTGGAGAGAGGCTTTCCTCCTCCCTCCTCAAAGATGTCAGCTTTGGATGCCTGTTCATGTCCAGGGGAGGGCACCTGGTGGGGAGCCGCAATATCCACCGGGGTATACCATTGGACCTCAAGACCTTCCACCAGCAGAAGTGCAGTTGGCTTTGTGCACGAACCCAACACACCTGTTGGAGTGTTCTTGGGGGTCAGAGACTAGTCTTTGTTGCTAAGAGTTGACCTGAGTCCACATCCTGACCCTTGCTCTCTGCTATCTGATTGTCTCACTTACTCTGACGGCGAGAGATGATTTGGCCCAGCTCATAATCCTCTGGATTCTCCTCAGTAAGGAAGTGTAGGTCGAGGGCGCTGCGGATGACGACAGGAGCCCTATCGTGGCAGGTCACCTGGAGCAGCATGGGAGACAGGCCTTCAGGAAATGGGCCTTGAAGTGACTACTCAAGGACAGTGGGCAGGGGCATTCTGGAGGCACCTCCACTCTAAATACAAGGGCAACATCCATGACCCTACTACCCGAGGCTGACCTCCTGCTCATCGTGTGGGCTCTTCCCACAGGCTACTAGCCCAATCCTTGTACATAGGACTTCCTGGGCCTGCCATTGCTCTTTGTGGAGCTGCACTCCTCTCGGAGTGAAAGGACCCCACTACCTGCATACAGATGCAATCTCATCCCACAAGTTGGGAGGAATGGGACAATAGCCTCCAAGATCCCAGGTCTGCCCGAGGATGCAGGCGGCATTGGGAATGGCCTAGGCACAAAACCTAGAGGCTTTGGTCTGGATTGCCAGGGCCAAAAACAGACCCAGGAACATGACCACACACAGGAGAGCTGAAAGATAGCCACGAGAGCTCCTGGCCTCCAGAGGCTCAGTGCTGGCTGGGATGTAGGAGGGCACCTCATCCGGCAAGGGTGGTCATTGGGTTACCTGGACATTTAGTGTGCTTGCTCCACATCCATATCGACTCTGCAGAGAGACTCTCTCAGCTCCTTGTTCAAGGAACATGGAGAACCTCACACTGCTGTCCTCCTCCATAGACGTCAGCATCCCATACAAGGGAACCTGCAACCTAGTTCCTGTCCTATTCTCATCTGTCACCCATACCTGTCCCTGCCCTTCTGGACTGCATGCTGCCACCTGACACACAGACTCCCTCAGACATGGCAGTGGACAAGCTGCTGCACTCGCTCATCTCAGCTCCAGCCCTTCACACTGACCTCTCCCTTCTTGATTCCCATCTATCCTCCTGATCATCCAGAAGCTCCAAATTCAAGAGGGCATGAGTAGTCCATGGTATTGGACCAGTGTCTGCTCCCCACCCAGGTGTAAGCACCACGGGACACCCCTGCTCCCAGGCTTACCAGAACACTCTTGGCCATCTCTGGACTTTGTGTTTCTAAGTGGACACGAATTAAGCAGGTGTCTCCCACCTGCTTGTGGGAAAGCGGCCTGGAGGACTTGCAGGTTGATTCTGAGAACTGTGGGGGATGGAACATCAGCAAACCCAGAAACAGAAAGCCACCCCAGACTGTCAGTTGGCTCTATGGGCTTCCAGCAAATATGTCCAGGTGCTGAGGCTTCTTATTTCCTCAGGTCGGAGTGGAATGGCAGCACATGCACAGCTTGAATAAGGTAGGTGTTTACCTCCTTTCCCTTGACCTGGGGGCGTTTCCTCACCATGAAAGATTGTATTCCCAGATTCATGGACAGACACACGAGTGAGTGGTCAGAGACCTTGATTTCTGCAGAGCGAAGTGGAGAGAATTGTTAGGTGGCACTCAAGGATTATACCACAAAACACCCACAACCCCTGAGAGTCTCCGCCAGGCCCATCACACTTTGGTATTTTGGGGCCAAGGCCCACTTTCTCTTGGCTGTCAGTTATCCTGAGCCCACTGTGGATCATGTCTCCCCACTGTCTGATTGTCCTACTTACTCTCATCCTCAGACATCATATACAGCAGCTCAAAGTTGTCCACATCCTCATGCTGCAACAAATTTTGGTCCAAGGCCCTGCGGATGAGGCTTGTCACCATCTCCTGAAAGGTCACCTGGATCAGGGTGGGACAAATGTCATCAGAGAATGGCTTTTAGAAGAGCTACCCAGAAGACTGTGGTCAAACATTCAGGAGAAATCTCAGCTACATATACAAGGGCACAATCTTGTTATCCTGCTACCTGAGCGTGTCCTCCATATACCACCTGGGTTCTTGCAATGTGCTACTAGAACAATCCTGGTACAAATATCTGCCTGTACCTGCCATCTCCCCTCCCCCTGGGGAGCCACATTCCACTCATGTCAAAGGACCAAACTGCCTATGCACAGACACACTCTCATCTCACTGAGATGAGAGCAATGGGCCAGGGATCTGCGCACCAAGTGTGATCTGGGATGCAGGCTGCCTTTGTGGGTGGAAGAGGCAGATGCACTGAAAATTTGGGTCCTGACTGCCACGACACAAAACAGACTCAGATACAAGAGTGTGCACTTGAGTGCTTCATGATAGCTTTGAGAGGCCCTGGCCTCTGGAAGCTCGGTGCGGGTCTGGTTGTCATGATGTACTTGACTCAGCACTGGCAGTCACTGAACATGTCTCCTCTGCAGCTGGACACCTGCAGCATTAGCGTGTCTACTGCACATCCATAGAAATTCTGCCAAGAACCCCTTTAGCTCCGTATTTACATACATGCAAAGCCTAACATTCCGAAGCTTTGGCATGACCCCCCAGGTGATCCCGACCCCAAATTCCTACACCTAGTCATGCTAAGGAGGTTCTCTTCCCTGCCACCAGGAACACATCCCCTCCTACACATGTGACAAGTCACTGCCACCTCCTCTGCTCCAACTTCACTCATTGAGAATACCAAGTTCTAGGCACTGCAGCCTGCACCCTGGACATATCTCTGCCTTCATCTGTCCACAGCACTTCCGTCTGCACTTCTGGCCTGCAAAACCCACAATACACAGGCCCACTCACCACTGAAGCTGGGCATGCTGATGCTCTCCCTCCTCAGGTCAAGCCCTTAAGACGGACCTCTCTCTTCTTTATTTCCCACCATAGCCCTGGGGTTGGCTGTGTCTCCTGCCTTCCACTGTGTGGACACCCAGGAGGCAGCCCTGCTGTCGGGCTTACCGGGATGCGCTTTGTCTCCCTCAGGCTCTGTCCCTCTAGGAGGACGTGAACAACGCGGCTGTCTTCCACCTGCTCGCTGGAGTGAAGCAGTGAGGAGCTGCTACTCACAGCTGCTGGGGTCCTGGATGCCACTGCCACAGAAGGTTCCAAGAACTGTGGGGGATGACAACATCAGCAAAGCCCAGCAACTGCACCCCACCCAGCCTGGCAGTTGGCTCTGTGGGCATTCTACAACATCCATCCAGAACCTGAGGTTCTTGTCCCCTTGGAGGATGTGGAGTGGCACCAGGAGTAAAGACTGAAGAAGGTGGCTGTTTTGGGAACAAGAGATCCAGCACCTGCTGGGTGGGGATGAAATCCCAGGAGATTAACCCCATGTTGCTGCTGAAATGTAGGTTCCTCCCACAAATGACAGGCAGGAGCTCATTCCTAAGCTGGTCCTGCCCGTAAGGTTCAAGGCTCTGAACCCTGAAGGGCTCCTCCGTGTTCTGATCATTTTCACCCTGGGTTGGGACCAAGAATGGTGGGTTCAAAATGGAAATGGTGACAAACAGAAAAATGACTTGTGCCAATACACTAGAGTCAAAGCACAATGGGACAGTTCCCATCAGTACAAACACACACACACACACACACACACACACACACACACACACACACACACACACAGAGTCAGAATAGGAGTCCTGGGCCATTCATCAGGGATCAGACTAGAGGGCCTGCTGGGCTCACCTGCCCTGTGCTACTCACTGTTACTCTTGAGCTCCTCTGCGACAATCGCCAGAGGCTCTGGCGTCTAAGATGAAGCCTCACCCAGTGTATCCACAAAAGGGCTAGTTGGCCCCCCTGAGATTCCTGGGAGCCTGAGGCTCGGCATTGTCTGCAACCACAGGAGAACATCCTTCTCCCTCCAGTGGCTCCAACCAAGTGAGCTCGGATGGCTTGGTCAGTGAAGTGGGTGCCTGGATACCAGGGTTCCATGTTCTGTTTGATCCATTGTCAAGGCAATGATGTCATTTCCTGTGCCCATACCTGAGCCTCTTTTCACATAAGACCACTTTCAACAGCCCTATGGGCTGCCGATTTCTCCTCCATGCCTACCCATCTCAGGTGCGCAGGTGTTCACCAACAACTACCCAAACATCCCCACCAGCATCTGCCCTGCTTGGTGCCACTAGAGTTCCAGCTTGGAGCCTTCAAAAATGCATTCACAACCAGTCCTTCCCTCTCAGCAGCTTTTGGACCCTGGTCCCATCATTGTGCAACTCATGGTGTGCCCAGTCTTTTCTGGAAAGTAGGGTAGCATCTAATCTCTAGGGTTTATTGTGTCTATTGGCCCATAACACCCTCTGTTCTCTCTGAAACCAGAGATGGGACTCACAGGTGGCTAAAGCACAAATGTAGAGATGGGATAATCACAAGAAAGGGAGAGACAAAGAATGCACCCTAACTCAATCAGGCCTGTGTCCCACACAGGGACATGGCCAATGTCCGTCCCATCGTGGCTGCAGTTCCCTCTCTACACCATGGCAAGTTGGAGGGGACTGAGATGCAGAGGCTGCTCCCCTCTGCCATACAACTTCCCAAGGCTTCTCCTAAGATTTCAAAAGGGCCAAGTGTGTCTAGTGTTGGGGTCTCACAGAGACTCCGAGGTACCACAGCATCCTGCTGCCCAGAACCGGTTCACCCCTCACCTCAAGGGGGCTCAGCCTCTGGATTCATGGGAATTGAAGTGGGTACAGGTGATGGGATATCACCTCCAAGACTGAGTTATGCCAAGTCCATGACCCCTGTCTGCATCCCTGTCTCCAGCACCACTCCCCCCTCTCTCTTTCCTCCTCAGAGCAAACAAATCCATTTAGCAAGTGTGTCCTGTGATAAAGACATGACGGTCACCCATCCTCTCATTACAAAAACACTGAGGCTCAGCCAACATGGATCCTACAGGGAACACAGGCATAAACTCAGACTCCGATCCTCCCAGCCGAGCCTCAGTGGAGCCTGGACTCCCAGCCTCCTGAGTCAAGGAAACAGAGGTTCCTAGCCGAGCCACCTTGGATGCAGCCGCACACAAACTGAACTCATCAATGCCCCTTGCTCTCAGTTGTGAGTAAGAGGGGAAGTGGTGTTTCACAACCCTGGACATCAAGTGCAGTCTCCAGGCTTTGGGGTGTGCCCTGGCCTCTGTCTATCTGCCCAGGCTCTCCAACCCACACTGGCCTCTTACCCAACCTCCTCCTAGGGCCAAACTCAATCCTGCCTCTCAATTTCTGCTGCCTTCCCCAACACACTGCTCCCCAAAATGAGCAGGGCTGGCTCTCGGTTATCATGCTGGTGCCAGCAGCAATGCCACCCCACTGACATAATTCTGAGTCCCAACCTAGGCACTCCAGCTGTCTTTGCCACACCTGGCCTGTTTGGGCTCTGGCTCTTGCTCTTTTCTTTCATGTGCATGTGTTTTGAGGTTTTGAGTTTCTCCCACTGCAGAACTGCAGCTGTGGCAGGGTAGAGCTCATGAGGGTGACATTCTGAGCCACATCCAATCCCATCAGGACTGTTCACTGGGGTGACTGCTGGAACACAGTGATGAGTGAACACATGGGAGGTGGTTGGACCCACCTTGCCTCTGAGTGGCTTCCTTTCAGGACAGGAATGTAGGCATGGGAGCCCCTGGCGTGGGATGCTTTGCACAAGGCGTGACCATGGGCTCTCTTTCCTGGCAAAAATGGCTCCACTCAGCATGGAGAGCACTGTCATTCCTGGTGGCTAACAACAGCCCTGGACCCCAGAAAGGAACCCACACTCAAGATTAACGTCTGAGTGTGCGTGTCCTCGAGGAAATGAGGTCTCCTGATCCCAGGTGCAAAGGGGTAAGTCCTCTAACTCCAGGGGCCATGAAGGGACATCTGAGTTTCCCTTGTCCTTCTTTCCCTCTCTAACTAACCACAGTTAGGACCCTGGCCTCATTCCCCAGTGAGGATCATTAGGCTCCATAAAGGACAGTCTCTAAGATGCTCAGTGGACCAACACCCTCTGCACAACCCATAACCCTATTCACCCAAGAGGCAAGAGGATTTCTATTCAGGAAAACCAGGAAAGGGAGAGCCTTTCTCAAGGACACAAGGACATTAGTGAGTGAGGGAGTGATTAATGGATGGAGAACTATTTCCAACACCAACTTCCAGGAGCATATATGGCCCCCTGGAGAATTCTGCAGTGTGTTGGTGATTAAGGAGAACGTGAGAATTCAGGGGTCACTAGGTCCTCTCAGCCATAAGGAGGGAAACTGCCATAAAGGAACTAGGACAAGGGTGCGAGGAATGCTCACTGGTGGGAGATCGGAAGGAAGGAAAGTGTACTCATTAGAAAAGTGTCGCCTGAAAATTCTTAGCCAGCCAAAAGTCGTGCGAACTTGTGTGGGAAAAGAGTCTTTGCACAGTGATGAAGCTAAGAGCTCACATGATGGAACACAGCATCAACTGGGACCAAATCCAATATCTGATATTCTTGTAGGAAGAGGAGAGTCTGGACCCAGATACCAGGGAGACTGGGGGATACCGGATATGTGAGGTTGGAGCCAGGGTGGGATGCCCATATGGGAACCACAGATCGTGGGCAGCAATAGGAGAGTGGGCAAGGGCTGGGAGAGTTGGGGAGACAGTCCCCTTGAAACCTGGGAGGGGTTATGGCACTGGGACAGCCCAACACCTACTGTGTTGAGCCTCTGGAGCTCAACGGAAGACACTTCCTCTGTTGTCGGCCACCCAGTTAACAGAGTTTGGTTGCAGCAGCCTAGGACCCAGCTGAAAGTCTGAGCATGTTGGCCATGCAGGTTGGATCTGGACCACAGACACCCTCATCAGAGATTGTAGGGTCTCAGCCCTGAGGCAAGACAGGCACTAAGTCAGGCCAGGTGGGGAAACGGATAGGCACACACTCTGGGGGCTGGTGCCTGTGTTACTGGGAGCACTTCTGATCGCAATTCCCTGATCTGCTGCCAACACAGGCTACAGAGGAGGGTACAGAAACACAGACCACGGATCTGCCCCACTCAGTGGGCCCAGGCCAACACCACACCCAGCAGCCTCGTGCCATACCCAATGAGTCTCGAAGCGGCCCCCTCTTCCCATCCTGAGAGCTCTTCCCTTCCTCATGTGCCAATAGCTCCCTACTGTCACTGGCAATATCTACTCTGTGAGATGTCAACATCCGTGGGTACTGTTCTCTCATCCCAGGACAGTGTGGTCCCACACACCCTGGTGAAATGGGCCACCTGGAGGCTGGACCTGGAGGTTGTTGAGGCTGAATGGCAGCGGTGGTCCTCTGGCACTTAATATTATTTAAGTTAAAAAAAAACAAAAACAAAAACAAAAAACGGGTCTTGGTGCTCAAAAATGTTTGATTTGCATATTCTCATCCCCTAACCCCAATATTTTCATTATTTCCTCACATATGAAATCTTACTAGCATAAAGGTAATTTCGTATTAAACAAAGTGGATTGAAATAACATTGGTAAAAATAATCAATCACCATACTTTCAATTTTTGTTCTGCTTTCCTATTAGAAACCACTTGGATACAAGAGAACAGAGGACAGACTCATGGAAATGCTGGAAATGACAAGAAGCTCCCACTCAAGCTCAGCATTCAGTCCTGGACAGGGTAAGACCAGGCCACTTTGACATCTGTGCCAAAGAGTCTACCAGACAGAATCCTCTGACTGATCCCTGACTGAGCCATAGGAACTGGCTAGAAAAGCCTTCACATCCTCAATACATTCTTCACGTCAGAATACTTGACAACCATTGATATCCATCTCTCGTTAACTTGCTCCCCAGCCAACCATTCTTCAACAAATTCAAAGGAGTAACTCATGCAAGCACACAGAAAGGGGTGTTCACTACACACATCCATGTGCGAAAAAGACAACTGGTATTTCTTGTTTGGGCTATTTCAAATGAAATCCCTTCTGCATGACCTCCACAAACCAAAGGAAAATATTTGTGAAATTCCCACGTAGAAGACAAGATACACTTGCCAAGGAGGCAGTGGCAAGAATTTTGACACTCCAAATGTAGAGTGTGTGTTTAGGAAGCAGTCACAGTTTCCATGAGAGAGTCCCATGAAATCAATTAGGAAGATCCATGCTCTAGCCCTACCATGCAAGTGATGTGACTTGAAAGAGTCACTTAGTCTTAGTAACCATCATCACGAACAACTAAGTCAATGAATAAAGGTCCTCAGGTGCCAAGCTACAAAATGTGGGATGAGCATGGATGAGGATGGGTGGGAGAAGTCTCCAACTCTAACACAATTAGGGAAGGATGTGCTGACCTCAAGTGGCTGGGGGGCTGGGATCCTGCCACAGAGGGGGATTCCAAACCTCACATCCCCTGACCCAGGCCAGAAGACCAGGTAGAGTCCAAGGACCCTGGGGTGGCCCAATGGCAATAAAGGTCAAAAGGAACTAGGGATCTGCCTGGTCCCTCAATCCCCTACTCTGAGCAGGGCTGCATGACGAGGCCAGAGGCCATCCACAGCAATCTGCCTTTACAGGAAAACAGGGACTGCAGGCTGCCTCTGGCTCACTGAATCAGGGTGGTGTTTTCATAAAGCAAGACCACTTCCTCACATTTGACCAGCAGCTCATGTGTTGACAGCACAATGACTGACTTGACTCAGGCCCTGATGAATGAAATAGAAAATTCATAGCAAACCCATCTTTAGCTCTTCCACATCATCAGGGGCTCTGATTCAATTCCGTCCAGAAAGGTGTCTGAAATGATTTCTAAACATGCTGGGGACTCACCTCTGTGTGGAACTTTTCAGGAAAAAGGGGATCAAATCTCATGAAGCAACTCTTCTCTCTTCTAGCCCATGGGCAATGCAAGGAACCTGCATGATACCAGAGGCTCACTTCTCTCTTCTCATGTCTTCTGGAAAGGATTCGTTAATGCTTCCTGCAAGGTGAAGCAGAAGCCTGCATCCCCAGCTGCACAGAAGTGTTTTAGGGCAGTGTCTCCCTTAAAACCCAAAAATAAAAAAACAGGTCATTCAACAGGCACATGGATTCGAGTACATGTTCAATGATCCCTCCTCCCTGGAGCCTTCCACATGCCCATCTTCCACATTCACAGAGCAATGCTTGGCCATTCTCAAGACCAGGAGACCATGATGCTCATCACCAGGAAGTCAATAAGGAACATGAAGAGAGCAGCATGGATTGCAGAAGGTGGCACATCAAGGATCTTCAGCTCTGCTGCTAGAACACAAGAGCTTAACTTCAGTATTGACTTTTTGCCAACTACCAAGTACGATAGCAGTGTCAAGCCCAATATGCAGATATGCAAGTAGTAGGTGACACCCCGCATCCATTCACAAAAGTGGGCAACATCTGCATCAGAACAAGGAAGTATCTTACCCTTACTCATAAAAATCATCAGAAACAAAATAAAATGGATGCAAGACTTCTCATTTCACTATTAGGTAGCTGTTGGAATTCCCTATTAAATAATACCTCCTCCAAAATAAAAAGTATCTCAGACATGTGTCAACTATTCAATGGATGACATTTTAAAAACTATGGACTTTACTTAATATTTATGTATGCTATATCCCTGCCTAAGGCTCTATGAGAAAGGAGCACATAGAATTGGATCTTTGAAAATCTCACATTTGCTGATAAATATTACTGCTGATCTCAGGCATGGCGAAGTGAAAAGTGGGACTTTGGATATTCCAAGAATGCTATGTTGTGGGATTGGTGTCCCTGATTCATACATAGCATATGGTTTCTATGAAATCCAGTGAGGGAGCAGGAGTAACGAAGCTGATTGCACAGATGACCTCCGGGAATACTGACAGATAGGCCAAATGAAAAATATGCTCCAGCTAACCATTGGTATTTGGGCTTCTGATCCCAGTCCTGTTTTTAAAAAAGGTGCAGACAGGCAGTGTTCATTAAAAACTGTCTACCATGTAAAAGTGGGTAATTTAAATGGCATCTAGTTACACATCTGATAGAATGGTCTGGCAACATATGAATTTCATTCTAACAACAACAACAACAACAACAAAACATAGAAAATGAGACATAAAGATAAAACCTTGTCTTCACCAGGATGCCTAAAAATAGGTTTTATTTGGCTCATGCCAATAAATATCTTTCAATAGAATTTCTGATTTCTGAATGAATCCATTCAACTTCATACTGCACAGATCACAAGGTTTTCTTTACAGAATATTCTCTTCTTCTTCTTAAAGCCTCACATAGAAAATGTCTCACAGGACATAGGAGGGGAATGACCCAAAGGATGAGAGAATGGCTGGAACCGTTCTCAAATGTGCCCATGTAGCCTAAAGTTTGAAGGCATCTAATTGTACTCTAAAACAATTATGAACCTATTCGATCCATTATTAATAAATATCACCACTTTACCACTTGAACCAAATCACAGAAAATTGGAAACAGATGATCATTGGCTTTGATACCTTTACTTCTGTTTCATTACTCAGAGTCGATCAACTCTATACTTCAAGTGACACAGATTTATTACAGAATGCCTAAGATCCTAAGGATCTATTTTAGCTCAGCCCATGGTATTGCTTCATTATTTTATTATTTTGTAAGTAATAAAATATAACTTCATGTTGGATGATATATTCAAGCCATGAATATATCATCCAACATTGTTCTTCCCAAAATATTAGCCCAATTTCTGCGCGCGCTCACTTACTGTTCAGGAATTTTACTAATTGTTTGAAGGTTCTAGAGGACCTGTTAGACTTCTAATGGACAAACCATACAACATACTCCAGAGAACGGACGAGTGCCATAAGAAGAAAATAAGGTCAGCCTACAGCAATGGGCAGCTGCCTGCCCTCGGCTGGGAGGAGCCCTGGCCATGGCACCAGGGCTGCTGGGCAGCAGAAGCCTCCACAGCCCTGCAGGGAGCCTGGAGCACAGCTCTGCCTAACCATGCTCAGCCCTGGACAGATGCACATGAGTTCCCATCACAGGCTCGAGTGTGACAGTCCCAGGTGCATGCCTGTCATGCCAGCCACCAGGGAGGCTGAGGCAAGAGGAACGTTTGAGGTCAGCCTTGGCAACTTAGACCCCGAGGCAAAGGGGAAATACTTTTACAGGGGTCTCTGAGGGTGTAGCTCAGGTAGGTCACTTGCCTCACAGGCTCAAGGCCCTGGGTTCAATCCCCAGAACCCACGTACACACAAAAAGTGAACTTGGAATATTGTTTAAAATGATGGGTCAGGTACACACAAGGACTTCAATATGACCTCTCAGAGGAGCTCAATTTGAGATCAGACTGAACAAAAGACCACCTGGACCATTGACTCAGTGTCTGAAAAACTCTGTGAGCATGGGAAGCACTGCTGGCAAGACACCAGAGGGCCAAAGCACTTGTGCCCCTTGCAGGGGCGTCTCTTGTCTACCGCCAAAGACTGTTCCCCTCCTGGGGCAGCTGAGAGCAAGCTGGGCCTTGGAGCAAGGACTAGGGCTTTAGATATAGACTATGCAAGCAAGGGGCAATGTCTTTAATAAAACTAAAATTAAAAAGTCACATTGAAAAAATTTTAAAAAGAAGAAAATAAGGTCAAGTAGAGGAAGCCCATTTTCACAGGAAAAAATCCCCCAGTGAAAAGCATCAGAATAGATACCAAGAAAAATACCAACAAAAACAGTGTGCTCCCACTATGTATCTACTCAACATGCAAAAGTTAGAAAGCTAGATAATACAATCCTGGCCACAGGTAGAGCTATGCAGAAGAGCCACCTGGCAGTGCTTAGTCAAAGAAGTAAACATGCACACTTTGACCTAGAAATTCCACCTGTGTGTAAACCAGGCGGTGCTTAAGCAGTTTCACAAGGGGACATGCACAGGGAAATTTATCCTCAGGTTCTTATAGAGTTGTCTGTGCTTACAGGGAGTTGATGGTTGTCAAGATGCCCACAGCTGCGAAAGTCAAAAGCTAAAAAAATAATAGATGCCAACCTGGATATATTAATAATCCCGTATCTATGATCACCTTCATAAGGTAGCTTCCCAACTTCTGTGTGGAAGTGTGTTTCTCCTTGGCCCTTACACTGTTGTGGAGACCACTAGGAGTTCAGCTTTGTGCAGGATCATCTGACCTGGACTTTTGGCAAGACCTGTACAGCCCTCACACATGCTCAGATGCTACAGGACTTTTCAGACCAGTCCAGACAACAGTAGGCATCCATTCATTGTCTGCACTCTACAGATTCCTAGATGCACGACATTCATTACCATCAAATGCAGAATTTTCATCAAAAACTAATATATATATATCATTCCAATCTGAATCAAGAAAATCGGAAATATCCCCAAATCCAAAGAGTGGATCCCCATTGTGATGCTACAAGTTGAAAATTCCACAGCTGACCTCATGGGATGGTTCACAGTCAAAAGACAGCTGCATGAAAAATATTACATGACCTTCCTGCTATGTGAAAAGTGGCATGTGAAGTACACATGCATGTCTTCCTCAGACATGGGTTCATTTGCAAGACACCTTGTGCAATTGAAAATACTCCAAAAGGGGAGAAATCAGAACCATGTCTCCAAAGTATTTCAGCAGAGACCAACTCCATCTGTCTATCTATCTCTCAGTGAGTGTGTGTGCTCTTGTGTGTGTTTGTGTGTCTTTGTTTGTGTTTGAACCATCATAGCTGATACTTCATTGCCCCCATTGGAAAACTGACTCAGATAATGCCATCTGCCAAACTCCTAAAAACCAAAGTTCTTGCTGATAGAATGAAGCATTCCTTCCTGTTGGTTTGGATGTGTCCTTTAGGAATCACTGCTACATTTAGTATACTCAAATCATCACAGTAGATCAGGTAACAAAAACATATATATTTTAAAATAATAATAATATATTAATGGAAACAACAAATACAGGATAGAGTAACAACTGTGTTACTAAACAAGGTCAAGGACAATGGCAAACTATAGATTCAAACTTTGAAGAAAATAGTAATCAATGTAAATATTCCTGGGCTGCCTCAGCCCCGCCCAGGCACACAGCAACAGAATGGTTTTGCAAGCATCCTCAGGAGGGCAGGAGCCTTCTTTGCAGGACGAGAGGGAGGTTGAGGCTCGATCCACCCATCATTCTTTTGGGAGAGGCTCCTTTTCCTCAGCACAAAGTTGGATTTTTTGTGAGGATTCTTGGCATAAAATACGTTGGCCTCTGCTGGAATCCTCCGCTCTGGGGAGAGAGGGGTGTACAAAAAGAAGGTGGCACTCAGGAGGTGCTCCCTAGGACACGCCAACATCTGAGAGCCTGTGCCAGAAAAGGCCAGAGCCACACACCTGAGAGCTCTCCAATTCAGCACCAATACCAACAAAGACAGCCTCCACAGTCCTCCCTGAGGAAGAACTAGGCAGAGCACTTCAACAGACCTAATGTCTGTTCCTACCGAAGGCTTTGGACTCCAGAATATCTCAGGTCCTCTTGCATCTGCCAAAGCACACCACTAGGGTTTGCATCTGAAATCTCCCACAAAAGGCTCCTGTGCCGAAGATTCAGTCCCCACATGAGCCATCTTCATAGGTGGGTTTGGAGGGAAGCATTGGATGGTGAGTGCTCTGATGTCAACATGAAATTTCATTCAAGATGAATACACTACTGGGGGGTGGGAGGGACTGGAAGAAAGGTTGAGCATGGTTGGAGTAAGACCTAAACAGGGTTGTGCCCTGGGCAACAGTACCTTGTTGCTGTTGGCTCCACTGAATCCTCATTCTCCAAGGAGAGGTCCTCCCTCTCCATCTTTCTCTCTCTCCCTCTCTGCCAGCCTCGTTCTCTCTCTCCCAGTCTATGCCTTTGTGGCAAGGGCTGAGGAGCTCTCCACTGCCACACACTAGAGCTTTATGGACAGCCTCAGTGCACAACCAAAGAGAAAGCTATGAAACCCAGAGAAAAAAGGCCTAGGATTCCTCCTCTGAGTTATTTTCCACAAGTATGGCCACAGTGAGGACAGGCTGACCAGCACGGATACCACGTTAGAGCCATGCTTCTGCGTTGGTGGAGCCCGCCTCCATGTGAACCAGGCTTCTGAGAATGGAGGCCACATTCCAAATACTGCCCTACTGAGAACAATGGTTCCAAAGACCAGCAAAGGGACTGCTTCCCTCCAACATGGTGTATGGCCCAGTGGTGCCATGACCCCGAGTGGGGGAATACAACAGCCGCTTCTCCTTCCTCTGAACATGTGTTTCCTGTCGCCCTCCTCTAACCTAGAGCCTGTTCTCCATCCCTTCTGGGTTGGATGTGGAGATCTCTGCTATGAATTTCTTAGGCTACCAAGGCCCCAGACAGACTTCCTCTTCCATAGACTCTACTAACCTAACAGTAGGTTAAGATAGGAGACAAGTGATCCTACAACTCATAGGGATGGTGGTCTTCAGGGTACATAGGCTGGGATAATGGCTGCTGTGGTGTTTGGCTCACAAAAACCAACCAACCAACCAACGAAAAAGCGCTGGCATTATTATCAGATGAGCTCTGTGGCTACGTGCTCAGGAAGCCCTCATCTGACTTTAGTTAGGGATCACAACCTGGCTATTGTGATCACTCCTTGCCTAGTGGACTCAGGTGCGTAAGACCATGGAATTTATGCAAAAACAGATGATTCAGGCTGTCTCCCAGGCTGTGTTTTCTTCCCAATTTCATCCTGTTACTGCTTGCTAGAATCCTGGCAATGCTCTGCCCAGGCAGTGGTTTTTTGGTCACACAGAAGGCTTTCAATAGTACTGCTTCAGTCCACAAAATGCCAGTTCCCTCTTTAGCCCATGCATTCCCATGTTCCTTTGAAACCACTCCTATCCCAGACCATGAAAACATACTGCTCCTGGAGAGAGGCTTTCCTCCTCACTCCTCAAAGATGTCAGCTTTGGATGCCTGTTCATGTCCAGGGGAGGGCACCTGGTGGGGAGCCGCAATATCCACCGGGGTATACCATTGGACCTCAAGACCTTCCACCAGCAGAAGTGCAGTTGGCTTTGTGCACGAACCCAACACACCTGTTGGAGTGTTCTTGGGGGTCAGAGACTAGTCTTTGTTGCTAAGAGTTGACCTGAGTCCACATCCTGACCCTTGCTCTCTGCTATCTGATTGTCTCACTTACTCTGACGGCGAGAGATGATTTGGCCCAGCTCATAATCCTCTGGAGTCTCCTCAGTAAGGAAGTGTAGGTCGAGGGCGCTGCGGATGACGACAGGAGCCCTATCGTGGCAGGTCACCTGGAGCAGCATGGGAGACAGGCCTTCAGGAAATGGGCCTTGAAGTGACTACTCAAGGACAGTGGGCAGGGGCATTCTGGAGGCACCTCCACTCTAAATACAAGGGCAACATCCATGACCCTACTACCCGAGGCTGACCTCCTGCTCATCGTGTGGGCTCTTCCCACAGGCTACTAGCCCAATCCTTGTACATAGGACTTCCTGGGCCTGCCATTGCTCTTTGTGGAGCTGCACTCCTCTCGGAGTGAAAGGACCCCACTACCTGCATACAGATGCAATCTCATCCCACAAGTTGGGAGGAATGGGACAATAGCCTCCAAGATCCCAGGTCTGCCCGAGGATGCAGGCGGCATTGGGAATGGCCTAGGCACAAAACCTAGAGGCTTTGGTCTGGATTGCCAGGGCCAAAAACAGACCCAGGAACATGACCACACACAGGAGAGCTGAAAGATAGCCACGAGAGCTCCTGGCCTCCAGAGGCTCAGTGCTGGCTGGGATGTAGGAGGCCACCTCATCCGGCAAGGGTGGTCATTGGGTTACCTGGACATTTAGTGTGCTTGCTCCACATCCATATCGACTCTGCAGAGAGACTCTCTCAGCTCCTTGTTCAAGGAACATGGAGAACCTCACACTGCTGTCCTCCTCCATAGACGTCAGCATCCCATACAAGGGAACCTGCAACCTAGTTCCTGTCCTATTCTCATCTGTCACCCATACCTGTCCCTGCCCTTCTGGACTGCATGCTGCCACCTAACACACAGACTCCCTCAGACATGGCAGTGGACAAGCTGCTGCACTCGCTCATCTCAGCTCCAGCCCTTCACACTGACCTCTCCCTTCTTGATTCCCATCTATCCTCCTGATCATCCAGAAGCTCCAAATTCAAGAGGGCATGAGTAGTCCATGGTATTGGACCAGTGTCTGCTCCCCACCCAGGTGAAAGCACCACGGGACACCCCTGCTCCCAGGCTTACCAGAACACTCTTGGCCATCTCTGGACTTTGTGTTTCTAAGTGGACACGAATTAAGCAGGTGTCTCCCACCTGCTTGTGGGAAAGCGGCCTGGAGGACTTGCAGGTTGATTCTGAGAACTGTGGGGGATGGAACATCAGCAAACCCAGAAACAGAAAGCCACCCGAGACTGTCAGTTGGCTCTATGGGCTTCCAGCAAATATGTCCAGGTGCTGAGGCTTCTTATTTCCTCAGGGCGGAGTGGAATGGCAGCACATGCACAGCTTGAATAAGGTAGGTGTTTACCTCCTTTCCCTTGACCTGGGGGCGTTTCCTCACGATGAAATATTGTATTCCCAGATTCATGGACAGACACACGAGTGAGTGGTCAGAGACCTTGATTTCTGCAGAGCGAAGTGGAGAGAATTGTTAGGTGGCACTCAAGGATTATACCACAAAACACCCACAACCCCTGAGAGTCTCCGCCAGGCCCATCACACTTTGGTATTTTGGGGCCAAGGCCCACTTTCTCTTGGCTGTCAGTTATCCTGAGCACACTGTGGATCATGTCTCCCCACTGTCTGATTGTCCTACTTACTCTCATCCTCAGACATCATATACAGCAGCTCAAAGTTGTCCACATCCTCATGCTGCAACAAATTTTGGTCCAAGGCCCTGCGGATGAGGCTTGTCACCGTCTCCTGAAAGGTCACCTGGATCAGGGTGGGACAAATGTCATCAGAGAATGGCTTTTAGAAGAGCTACCCAGAAGACTGTGGTCAAACATTCAGGAGAAATCTCAGCTACATATACAAGGGCACAATCTTGTTATCCTGCTACCTGAGTGTGTCCTCCATATACCACCTGGGTTCTTGCAATGTGCTACTAGAACAATCCTGGTACAAATATCTGCCTGTACCTGCCATCTCCCCTCCCCCTGGGGAGCCACATTCCACTCATGTCAAAGGACCAAACTGCCTATGCACAGACACACTCTCATCTCACTGAGATGAGAGCAATGGGCCAGGGATCTGCGCACCAAGTGTGATCTGGGATGCAGGCTGCCTTTGTGGGTGGAAGAGGCAGATGCACTGAAAATTTGGGTCCTGACTGCCACGACACAAAACAGACTCAGATACAAGAGTGTGCACTTGAGTGCTTCATGATAGCTTTGAGAGGCCCTGGCCTCTGGAAGCTCGGTGCGGGTCTGGTTGTCATGATGTACTTGACTCAGCACTGGCAGTCACTGAACATGTCTCCTCTGCAGCTGGACACCTGCAGCATTAGCGTGTCTACTGCACATCCATAGAAATTCTGCCAAGAACCCCTTTAGCTCCGTATTTACATACATGCAAAGCCTAACATTCCGAAGCTTTGGCATGACCCCCCAGGTGATCCCGACCCCAAATTCCTACACCTAGTCATGCTAAGGAGGATCTCTTCCCTGCCACCAGGAACACATCCCCTCCTACACATGTGACAAGTCACTGCCACCTCCTCTGCTCCAACTTCACTCATTGAGAATACCAAGTTCTAG
Source organism: Urocitellus parryii (assembly GCF_045843805.1). Taxonomy (NCBI): domain Eukaryota; kingdom Metazoa; phylum Chordata; class Mammalia; order Rodentia; family Sciuridae; genus Urocitellus; species Urocitellus parryii. The sequence continues at coordinate 45,667,576 of NC_135548.1, forward strand.
GCACTGCAGCCTGCACCCTGGACATATCTCTGCCTTCATCTGTCCACAGCACTTCCGTCTGCACTTCTGGCCTGCAAAACCCACAATACACAGGCCCACTCACCACTGAAGCTGGGCATGCTGATGCTCTCCCTCCTCAGGTCAAGCCCTTAAGACGGACCTCTCTCTTCTTTATTTCCCACCATTGCCCTGGGGTTGGCTGTGTCTCCTGCCTTCCACTGTGTGGACACCCAGGAGGCAGCCCTGCTGTCGGGCTTACCGGGATGCGCTTTGTCTCCCTCAGGCTCTGTCCCTCTAGGAGGACGTGAACAACGCGGCTGTCTTCCACCTGCTCGCTGGAGTGAAGCAGTGAGGAGCTGCTACTCACAGCTGCTGGGGTCCTGGATGCCACTGCCACAGAAGGTTCCAAGAACTGTGGGGGATGACAACATCAGCAAAGCCCAGCAACTGCACCCCACCCAGCCTGGCAGTTGGCTCTGTGGGCATTCTACAACATCCATCCAGAACCTGAGGTTCTTGTCCCCTTGGAGGATGTGGAGTGGCACCAGGAGTAAAGACTGAAGAAGGTGGCTGTTTTGGGAACAAGAGATCCAGCACCTGCTGGGTGGGGATGAAATCCCAGGAGATTAACCCCATGTTGCTGCTGAAATGTAGGTTCCTCCCACAAATGACAGGCAGGAGCTCATTCCTAAGCTGGTCCTGCCTGTAAGGTTCAAGGCTCTGAACCCTGAAGGGCTCCTCCGTGTTCTGATCATTTTCACCCTGGGTTGGGACCAAGAATGGTGGGTTCAAAATGGAAATGGTGACAAACAGAAAAATGACTTGTGCCAATACACTAGAGTCAAAGCACAATGGGACAGTTCCCATCAGTACAAACACACACACACACACACACACACACACACACACACACACAGAGTCAGAATAGGAGTCCTGGGCCATTCATCAGGGATCAGACTAGAGGGCCTGCTGGGCTCACCTGCCCTGTGCTACTCACTGTTACTCTTGAGCTCCTCTGCGACAATCGCCAGAGGCTGTGGCGTCTAAGATGAAGCCTCACCCAGTGTATCCACAAAAGGGCTAGTTGGCCCCCCTGAGATTCCTGGGAGCCTGAGGCTCGGCATTGTCTGCAACCACAGGAGAACATCCTTCTCCCTCCAGTGGCTCCAACCAAGTGAGCTCGGATGGCTTGGTCAGTGAAGTGGGTGCCTGGATACCAGGGTTCCATGTTCTGTTTGATCCATTGTCAAGGCAATGATGTCATTTCCTGTGCCCATACCTGAGCCTCTTTTCACATAAGACCACTTTCAACAGCCCTATGGGCTGCCGATTTCTCCTCCATGCCTACCCATCTCAGGTGCGCAGGTGTTCACCAACAACTACCCAAACATCCCCACCAGCATCTGCCCTGCTTGGTGCCACTAGAGTTCCAGCTTGGAGCCTTCAAAAATGCATTCACAACCAGTCCTTCCCTCTCAGCAGCTTTTGGACCCTGGTCCCATCATTGTGCAACTCATGGTGTGCCCAGTCTTTTCTGGAAAGTAGGGTAGCATCTAATCTCTAGGGTTTATTGTGTCTATTGGCCCATAACACCCTCTGTTCTCTCTGAAACCAGAGATGGGACTCAGAGGAGGCTAAAGCACAAATGTAGAGATGGGATAATCACAAGAAAGGGAGAGACAAAGAATGCACCCTAACTCAATCAGGCCTGTGTCCCACACAGGGACATGGCCAATGTCCGTCCCATCGTGGCTGCAGTTCCCTCTCTACACCATGGCAAGTTGGAGGGGACTGAGATGCAGAGGCTGCTCCCCTCTGCCATACAACTTCCCAAGGCTTCTCCTAAGATTTCAAAAGGGCCAAGTGTGTCTAGTGTTGGGGTCTCACAGAGACTCCGAGGTACCACAGCATCCTGCTGCCCAGAACCGGTTCACCCCTCACCTCAAGGGGGCTCAGCCTCTGGATTCATGGGAATTGAAGTGGGTACAGGTGATGGGATATCACCTCCAAGACTGAGTTATGCCAAGTCCATGACCCCTGTCTGCATCCCTGTCTCCAGCACCACTCCCCCCTCTCTCTTTCCTCCTCAGAGCAAACAAATCCATTTAGCAAGTGTGTCCTGTGATAAAGACATGACGGTCACCCATCCTCTCATTACAAAAACACTGAGGCTCAGCCAACATGGATCCTACAGGGAACACAGGCATAAACTCAGACTCCAATCCTCCCAGCCGAGCCTCAGTGGAGCCTGGACTCCCAGCCTCCTGAGTCAAGGAAACAGAGGTTCCTAGCCGAGCCACCTTGGATGCAGCCGCACACAAACTGAACTCATCAATGCCCCTTGCTCTCAGTTGTGAGTAAGAGGGGAAGTGGTGTTTCACAACCCTGGACATCAAGTGCAGTCTCCAGGCTTTGGGGTGTGCCCTGGCCTCTGTCTATCTGCCCAGGCTCTCCAACCCACACTGGCCTCTTACCCAACCTCCTCCTAGGGCCAAACTCAATCCTGCCTCTCAATTTCTGCTGCCTTCCCCAACACACTGCTCCCCAAAATGAGCAGGGCTGGCTCTCGGTTATCATGCTGGTGCCAGCAGCAATGCCACCCCACTGACATAATTCTGAGTCCCAACCTAGGCACTCCAGCTGTCTTTGCCACACCTGGCCTGTTTGGGCTCTGGCTCTTGCTCTTTTCTTTCATGTGCATGTGTTTTGAGGTTTTGAGTTTCTCCCACTGCAGAACTGCAGCTGTGGCAGGGTAGAGCTCATGAGGGTGACATTCTGAGCCACATCCAATCCCATCAGGACTGTTCACTGGGATGACTGCTGGAACACAGTGATGAGTGAACACATGGGAGGTGGTTGGACCCACCTTGCCTCTGAGTGGCTTCCTTTCAGGACAGGAATGTAGGCATGGGAGCCCCTGGCGTGGGATGCTTTGCACAAGGCGTGACCATGGGCTCTCTTTCCTGGCAAAAATGGCTCCACTCAGCATGGAGAGCACTGTCATTCCTGGTGGCTAACAACAGCCCTGGACCCCAGAAAGGAACCCACACTCAAGATTAACGTCTGAGTGTGCGTGTCCTCGAGGAAATGAGGTCTCCTGATCCCAGGTGCAAAGGGGTAAGTCCTCTAACTCCAGGGGCCATGAAGGGACATCTGAGTTTCCCTTGTCCTTCTTTCCCTCTCTAACTAACCACAGTTAGGACCCTGGCCTCATTCCCCAGTGAGGATCATTAGGCTCCATAAAGGACAGTCTCTAAGATGCTCAGTGGACCAACACCCTCTGCACAACCCATAACCCTATTCACCCAAGAGGCAAGAGGATTTCTATTCAGGAAAACCAGGAAAGGGAGAGCCTTTCTCAAGGACACAAGGACAATAGTGAGTGAGGGAGTGATTAATGGATGGAGAACTATTTCCAACACCAACTTCCAGGAGCATATATGGCCCCCTGGAGAATTCTGCATTGTGTTGGTAATTAAAGAGAACGTGTGAATTCAGGGGTCACTAGGTCCTCTAAGCCATAAGGAGGGAAACTGCCATAAAGGAACTAGGACAAGGGTGCGAGGAATGCTCACTGGTGGGAGATCGGAAGGAAGGAAAGTGTACTCATTAGAAAAGTGTCGCCTGAAAATTCTTAGCCAGCCAAAAGCCGTGCGAACTTGTGTGGGAAAAGAGTCTTTGCACAGTGATGAAGCTAAGAGCTCACATGATGGAACACAGCATCAACTGGGACCAAATCCAATATCTGATATTCTTGTAGGAAGAGGAGAGTCTGGACCCAGATACCAGGGAGACTGGGGGATACCGGATATGTGAGGTTGGAGCCAGGGCGGGATGCCCATATGGGAACCACAGATCGTGGGCAGCAATAGGAGAGTGGGCAAGGGCTGGGAGAGTTGGGGAGACAGTCCCCTTGAAACCTGGGAGGGGTTATGGCACTGGGACAGCCCAACACCTACTGTGTTGAGCCTCTGGAGCTCAACGGAAGACACTTCCTCTGTTGTCGGCCACCCAGTTAACAGAGTTTGGTTGCAGCAGCCTAGGACCCAGCTGAAGGTCTGAGCATGTTGGCCATGCAGGTTGGATCTGGACCACAGACACCCTCATCAGAGATTGTAGGGTCTCAGCCTTGAGGCAAGACAGGCACTAAGTCAGGCCAGGTGGGGAAACGGATAGGCACACACTCTGGGGGCTGGTGCCTGTGTTACTGGGAGCACTTCTGATCGCAATTCCCTGATCTGCTGCCAACACAGGCTACAGAGGAGGGTACAGAAACACAGACCATGGATCTGCCCCACTCAGTGGGCCCAGGCCAACACCACACCCAGCAGCCTCGTGCCATACCCAATGAGTCTCGAAGCGGCCCCCTCTTCCCATCCTGAGAGCTCTTCCCTTCCTCATGTGCCAATAGCTCCCTACTGTCACTGGCAATATCTACTCTGTGAGATGTCAACATCCGTGGGTACTGTTCTCTCATCCCAGGACAGTGTGGTCCCACACACCCTGGTGAAATGGGCCACCTGGAGGCTGGACCTGGAGGTTGTTGAGGCTGAATGGCAGCGGTGGTCCTCTGGCACTTAATATTATTTAAGTTAAAAAAAAACAAAAACAAAAACAAAAAACGGGTCTTGGTGCTCAAAAATGTTTGATTTGCATATTCTCATCCCCTAACCCCAATATTTTCATTATTTCCTCACATATGAAATCTTACTAGCATAATGGTAATTTCGTATTAAACAAAGTGGATTGAAATAACATTGGTAAAAATAATCAATCACCATACTTTCAATTTTTGTTCTGCTTTCCTATTAGAAACCACTTGGATACAAGAGAACAGAGGACAGACTCATGGAAATGCTTGAAATGACAAGAAGCTCCCACTCAAGCTCAGCATTCAGTCCTGGACAGGGTAAGACCAGGCCACTTTGACATCTGTGCCAAAGAGTCTACCAGACAGAATCCTCTGACTGATCCCTGACTGAGCCATAGGAACTGGCTAGAAAAGCCTTCACATCCTCAATACATTCTTCACGTCAGAATACTTGACAACCATTGATATCCATCTCTCGTTAACTTGCTCCCCAGCCAACCATTCTTCAACAAATTCAAAGGAGTAACTCATGCAAGCACACAGAAAGGGGTGTTCACTACACACATCCATGTGCGAAAAAGACAACTGGTATTTCTTGTTTGGGCTATTTCAAATGAAATCCCTTCTGCATGACCTCCACAAACCAAAGGAAAATATTTGTGAAATTCCCACGTAGAAGACAAGATACACTTGCCAAGGAGGCAGTGGCAAGAATTTTGACACTCCAAATGTAGAGTGTGTGTTTAGGAAGCAGTCACAGTTTCCATGAGAGAGTCCCATGAAATCAATTAGGAAGATCCATGCTCTAGCCCTACCATGCAAGTGATGTGACTTGAAAGAGTCACTTAGTCTTAGTAACCATCATCACTAACAACTAAGTCAATGAATAAAGGTCCTCAGGTGCCAAGCTACAAAATGTGGGATGAGCATGGATGAGGATGGGTGGGAGAAGTCTCCAACTCTAACACAATTAGGGAAGGATGTGCTGACCTCAAGTGGCTGGGGGGCTGGGATCCTGCCACAGAGGGGGATTCCAAACCTCACATCCCCTGACCCAGGCCAGAAGACCAGGTAGAGTCCAAGGACCCTGGGGTGGCCCAATGGCAATAAAGGTCAAAAGGAACTAGGGATCTGCCTGGTCCCTCAATCCCCTACTCTGAGCAGGGCTGCATGACGAGGCCAGAGGCCATCCACAGCAATCTGCCTTTACAGGAAAACAGGGACTGCAGGCTGCCTCTGGCTCACTGAATCAGGGTGGTGTTTTCATAAAGCAAGACCACTTCCTCACATTTGACCAGCAGCTCATGTGTTGACAGCACAATGACTGACTTGACTCAGGCCCTGATGAATGAAATAGAAAATTCATAGCAAACCCATCTTTAGCTCTTCCACATCATCAGGGGCTCTGATTCAATTCCGTCCAGAAAGGTGTCTGAAATGATTTCTAAACATGCTGGGGACTCACCTCTGTGTGGAACTTTTCAGGAAAAAGGGGATCAAATCTCATGAAGCAACTCTTCTCTCTTCTAGCCCATGGGCAATGCAAGGAACCTGCATGATACCAGAGGCTCACTTCTCTCTTCTCATGTCTTCTGGAAAGGATTCGTTAATGCTTCCTGCAAGGTGAAGCAGAAGCCTGCATCCCCAGCTGCACAGAAGTGTTTTAGGGGAGTGTCTCCCTTAAAACCCAAAAATAAAAAAACAGGTCATTCAACAGGCACATGGATTCGAGTACATGTTCAATGATCCCTCCTCCCTGGAGCCTTCCACATGCCCATCTTCCACATTCACAGAGCAATGCTTGGCCATTCTCAAGACCAGGAGACCATGATGCTCATCACCAGGAAGTCAATAAGGAACATGAAGAGAGCAGCATGGATTGCAGAAGGTGGCACATCAAGGATCTTCAGCTCTGCTGCCAGAACACAAGAGCTTAACTTCAGTATTGACTTTTTGCCAACTACCAAGTACGATAGCAGTGTCAAGCCCAATATGCAGATATGCAAGTAGTAGGTGACACCCCGCATCCATTCACAAAAGTGGGCAACATCTGCATCAGAACAAGGAAATATCTTACCCTTACTCATAAAAATCATCAGAAACAAAATAAAATGGATGCAAGACTTCTCATTTCACTATTAGGTAGCTGTTGGAATTCCCTATTAAATAATACCTCCTCCAAAATAAAAAGTATCTCAGACATGTGTCAACTATTCAATGGATGACATTTTAAAAACTATGGACTTTACTTAATATTTATGTATGCTATATCCCTGCCTAAGGCTCTATGAGAAAGGAGCACATAGAATTGGATCTTTGAAAATCTCACATTTGCTGATAAATATTACTGCTGATCTCAGGCATGGCGAAGTGAAAAGTGGGACTTTGGATATTCCAAGAATGCTATGTTGTGGGATTGGTGTCCCTGATTCATACATAGCATATGGTTTCTATGAAATCCAGTGAGGGAGCAGGAGTAACGAAGCTGATTGCACAGATGACCTCAGGGAATACTGACAGATAGGCCAAATGAAAAATATGCTCCAGCTAACCATTGGTATTTGGGCTTCTGATCCCAGTCCTGTTTTTAAAAAAGGTGCAGACAGGCAGTGTTCATTAAAAACTGTCTACCATGTAAAAGTGGGTATTTTAAATGGCATATAGTTACACATCTGATAGAATGGTCTGGCAACATATGAATTTCATTCTAACAACAACAACAACAACAAAACATAGAAAATGAGACATAAAGATAAAACCTTGTCTTCACCAGGATGCCTAAAAATAGGTTTTATTTGGCTCATGCAAATAAATATCTTTCAATAGAATTTCTGATTTCTGAATGAATCCATTCAACTTCATACTGCACAGATCACAAGGTTTTCTTTACAGAATATTCTCTTCTTCTTCTTAAAGCCTCACATAGAAAATGTCTCACAGGACATAGGAGGGGAATGACCCAAAGGATGAGAGAATGGCTGGAACCGTTCTCAAATGTGCCCATGTAGCCTAAAGTTTGAAGGCATCTAATTGTACTCTAAAACAATTATGAACCTATTCGATCCATTATTAATAAATATCACCACTTTACCACTTGAACCAAATCACAGAAAATTGGAAACAGATGATCATTGGCTTTGATACCTTTACTTCTGTTTCATTACTCAGAGTCGATCAACTCTATACTTCAAGTGACACAGATTTATTTCAGAATGCCTAAGATCCTAAGGATCTATTTTAGCTCAGCCCATGGTATTGCTTCATTATTTTATTATTTTGTAAGTAATAAAATATAACTTCATGTTGGATGATATATTCAAGCCATGAATATATCATCCAACATTGTTCTTCCCAAAATATTAGCCCAATTTCTGCGCGCGCTCACTTACTGTTCAGGAATTTTACTAATTGTTTGAAGGTTCTAGAGGACCTGTTAGACTCCTAATGGACAAACCATACAACATAGTCCAGAGAACGGACGAGTGCCATAAGAAGAAAATAAGGTCAGCCTACAGCAATGGGCAGCTGCCTGCCCTCGGCTGGGAGGAGCCCTGGCCATGGCACCAGGGCTGCTGGGCAGCAGAAGCCTCCACAGCCCTGCAGGGAGCCTGGAGCACAGCTCTGCCTAACCATGCTCAGCCCTGGACAGATGCACATGAGTTCCCATCACAGGCTCGAGTGTGACAGTCCCAGGTGCATGCCTGTCATGCCAGCCACCAGGGAGGCTGAGGCAAGAGGAACGTTTGAGGTCAGCCTTGGCAACTTAGACCCCGAGGCAAAGGGGAAATACTTTTACAGGGGTCTCTGAGGGTGTAGCTCAGGTAGGTCACTTGCCTCACAGGCTCAAGGCCCTGGGTTCAATCCCCAGAACCCACGTACACACAAAAAGTGAACTTGGAATATTGTTTAGAATGATGGGTCAGGTACACACAAGGACTTCAATATGACCTCTCAGAGGAGCTCAATTTGAGATCAGACTGAACAAAAGACCACCTGGACCATTGACTCAGTGTCTGAAACCCTCTGTGAGCATGAGAAGCACTGCTGTCAAGACACCAGAGGGCCAAAGCACTTGTGCCCCCTGCAGGGGCGTCTCTTGTCTACCGCCAAAAACTGTTCCCCTCCTGGGGCAGCTGAGAGCAAGCTGGGCCTTGGAGCAACGACTAGTGCTTTAGATATAGACTATGCAAGCAAGGGTCAATGTCTTTAATAAAACTAAAATTAAAAAGTCACATTGAAAAAAATTTAAAAAGAAGAAAATAAGGTCAAGTAGAGGAAGCCCATTTTCACAGGAAAAAATCCCCCAGTGAAAAGCATCAGAATAGATACCAAGAAAAATACCAACAAAAACAGTGTGCTCCCACTATGTATCTACTCAACCTGCAAAAGTTAGAAAGCTAGATAATACAATCCTGGCCACAGGTAGAGCTATGCAGAAGAGCCACCTGGCAGTGCTTAGTCAAAGAAGTAAACATGCACACTTTGACCTAGAAATTCCACCTGTGTGTAAACCAGGCGGTGCTTAAGCAGTTTCACAAGGGGACATGCACAGGGAAATTTATCCTCAGGTTCTTATAGAGTTGTCTGTGCTAACAGGGAGTTGATGGTTGTCAAGATGCCCACAGCTGCGAAAGTCAAAAGCTAAAAAAATAATAGATGCCAACCTGGATATATTAATAATCCCGTATCTATGATCACCTTCATAAGGTAGCTTCCCAACTTCTGTGTGGAAGTGAGTTCCTCCTTGGCCCTTACACTGTTGTGGAGACCACTAGGAGTTCAGCTTTGTGCAGGATCATCTGACCTGGACTTTTGGCAAGACCTGTACAGCCCTCACACATGCTCAGATGCTACAGGACTTTTCAGACCAGTCCAGACAACAGTAGGCATCCATTCATTGTCTGCACTCTACAGATTCCTAGATGCACGACATTCATTACCATCAAATGCAGAATTTTCATCAAAAACTAATATATATATATCATTCCAATCTGAATCAAGAAAATCGGAAATATCCCCAAATCCAAAGAGTGGATCCCCATTGTGATGCTACAAGTTGAAAATTCCACAGCTGACCTCATGGGATGGTTCACAGTCAAAAGACAGCTGCATGAAAAATATTGCATGACCTTCCTGCTATTTGAAAAGTGGCATGTGAAGTACACATGCATGTCTTCCTCAGACATGGGTTCATTTGCAAGACACCTTGTGCAATTGAAAATACTCCAAAAGGGGAGAAATCAGAACCATGTCTCCAAAGTATTTCAGCAGAGACCAACTCCATCTGTCTATCTATCTCTCAGTGAGTGTGTGTGCTCTTGTGTGTGTTTGTGTGTCTTTGTTTGTGTTTGTACCATCACAGCTGATACTTCATTGCCCCCATTGGAAAACTGACTCAGATAATGCCATCTGCCAAACTCCTAAAAACCAAAGTTCTTGCTGATAGAATGAAACATTCCTTCCTGTTGGTTTGGATGTGTCCTTTAGGAATCACTGCTACATTTAGTATACTCAAATCATCACAGTAGATCAGGTAACAAAAACATATATATTTTAAAATAATAATAATATATTAATGGAAACAACAAATACAGGATAGAGTAACAACTGTGTTACTAAACAAGGTCAAGGACAATGGCAAACTATAGATTCAAACTTTGAAGAAATGTAAATATTCCTGGGCTGCCTCAGCCCCGCCCAGGCACACAGCAACAGAATGGTTTTGCAAGCATCCTCAGGAGGGCAGGAGCCTTCTTTGCAGGACGAGAGGGAGGTTGAGGCTCGATCCACCCATCATTCTTTTGGGAGAGGCTCCTTTTCCTCAGCACAAAGTTGGATTTTTTGTGAGGATTCTTGGCATAAAATACGTTGGCCTCTGCTGGAATCCTCAGCTCTGGGGAGAGAGGGGTGTACAAAAAGAAGGTGGCACTCAGGAGGTGCTCCCTAGGACACGCCAACATCTGAGAGCCTGTGCCAGAAAAGGCCAGAGCCACACACCTGAGAGCTCTCCAATTCAGCACCAATACCAACAAAGACAGCCTCCACAGTCCTCCCTGAGGAAGAACTAGGCAGAGCACTTCAACAGACCTAATGTCTGTTCCTACAGAAGGCTTTGGACTCCAGAATATCTCAGGTCCTCTTGCATCTGCCAAAGCACACCACTAGGGTTTGCATCTGAAATCTCCCACAAAAGGCTCCTGTGCCGAAGATTCAGTCCCCACATGAGCCATCTTCATAGGTGGGTTTGGAGGGAAGCATTGGATGGTGAGTGCTCTGATGTCAACATGAAATTCTCATTCAAGATGAATACACTACTGGGGGGTGGGAGGGACTGGAAGAAAGGTTGAGCATGGTTGGAGTAAGACCTAAACAGGGTTGTGCCCTGGGCAACAGTACCTTGTTCCTGTTGGCTCCACTGAATCCTCATTCTCCAAGGAGAGGTCCTCCCTCTCCATCTTTCTCTCTCTCCCTCTCTGCCAGCCTCGTTCTCTCTCTCCCAGTCTATGCCTTTGTGGCAAGGGCTGAGGAGCTCTCCACTGCCACACACTAGAGCTTTATGGACAGCCTCAGTGCACAACCAAAGAGAAAGCTATGAAACCCAGAGAAAAAAGGCCTAGGATTCCTCCTCTGAGTTATTTTCCTCAAGTATGGCCACAGTGAGGACAGGCTGACCAGCACGGATACCACGTTAGAGCCATGCTTCTGCGTTGGTGGAGCCCGCCTCCATGTGAACCAGGCTTCTGAGAATGGAGGCCACATTCCAAATACTGCCCTACTGAGAACAATGGTTCCAAAGACCAGCAAAGGGACTGCTTCCCTCCAACATGGCGTATGGCCCAGTGGTGCCATGAGCCCGAGTGGGGGAATACAACAGCCGCTTCTCCTTCCTCTGAACATGTGTTTCCTGTCGCCCTCCTCTAACCTAGAGCCTGTTCTCCATCCCTTCTGGGTTGGATGTGGAGATCTCTGCTATGAATTTCTTAGGCTACCAAGGCCCCAGACAGACTTCCTCTTCCATAGACTCTACTAACCTAACAGTAGGTTAAGATAGGAGACAAGTGATGCTAGAACTCATAGGGATGGTGGTCTTCAGGGTACATAGGCTGGGATAATGGCTGCTGTGGTGTTTGGCTCACAAAAACCAACCAACCAACCAACGAAAAAGCGCTGGCATTATTATCAGATGAGCTCTGTGGCTACGTGCTCAGGAAGCCCTCATCTGACTTTAGTTAGGGATCACAACCTGGCTATTGTGATCACTCCTTGCCTAGTGGACTCAGGTGCGTAAGACCATGGAATTTATGCAAAAACAGATGATTCAGGCTGTCTCCCAGGCTGTGTTTTCTTCCCAATTTCATCCTGTTACTGCTTGCTAGAATCCTGGCAATGCTCTGCCCAGGCAGTGGTTTTTTGGTCACACAGAAGGCTTTCAATAGTACTGCTTCAGTCCACAAAATGCCAGTTCCCTCTTTAGCCCATGCATTCCCATGTTCCTTTGAAACCACTCCTATCCCAGACCATGAAAACATACTGCTCCTGGAGAGAGGCTTTCCTCCTCACTCCTCAAAGATGTCAGCTTTGGATGCCTGTTCATGTCCAGGGGAGGGCACCTGGTGGGGAGCCGCAATATCCACCGGGGTATACCATTGGACCTCAAGACCTTCCACCAGCAGAAGTGCAGTTGGCTTTGTGCACGAACCCAACACACCTGTTGGAGTGTTCTTGGGGGTCAGAGACTAGTCTTTGTTGCTAAGAGTTGACCTGAGTCCACATCCTGACCCTTGCTCTCTGCTATCTGATTGTCTCACTTACTCTGATGGCGAGACATGATTTGGCCCAGCTCATAATCCTCTGGAGTCTCCTCAGTAAGGAAGTGTAGGTCGAGGGCGCTGCGGATGACGACAGGAGCCCTATCGTGGCAGGTCACCTGGAGCAGCATGGGAGACAGGCCTTCAGGAAATGGGCCTTGAAGTGACTACTCAAGGACAGTGGGCAGGGGCATTCTGGAGGCACCTCCACTCTAAATACAAGGGCAACATCCATGACCCTACTACCCGAGGCTGACCTCCTGCTCATCGTGTGGGCTCTTCCCACAGGCTACTAGCCCAATCCTTGTACATAGGACTTCCTGGGCCTGCCATTGCTCTTTGTGGAGCTGCACTCCTCTCGGAGTGAAAGGACCCCACTACTTGCATACAGATGCAATCTCATCCCACAAGTTGGGAGGAATGGGACAATAGCCTCCAAGATCCCAGGTCTGCCCGAGGATGCAGGCGGCATTGGGAATGGCCTAGGCACAAAACCTAGAGGCTTTGGTCTGGATTGCCAGGGCCAAAAACAGACCCAGGAACATGACCACACACAGGAGAGCTGAAAGATAGCCACGAGAGCTCCTGGCCTCCAGAGGCTCAGTGCTGGCTGAGATGTAGGAGGGCACCTCATCCGGCAAGGGTGGTCATTGGGTTACCTGGACATTTAGTGTGCTTGCTCCACATCCATATCGACTCTGCAGAGAGACTCTCTCAGCTCCTTGTTCAAGGAACATGGAGAACCTCACACTGCTGTCCTCCTCCATAGACGTCAGTATCCCATACAAGGGAACCTGCAACCTAGTTCCTGTCCTATTCTCATCTGTCACCCATACCTGTCCCTGCCCTTCTGGACTGCATGCTGCCACCTGACACACAGACTCCCTCAGACATGGCAGTGGACAAGCTGCTGCACTCGCTCATCTCAGCTCCAGCCCTTCACACTGACCTCTCCCTTCTTGATTCCCATCTATCCTCCTGATCATCCAGAAGCTCCAAATTCAAGAGGGCATGAGTAGTCCATGGTATTGGACCAGTGTCTGCTCCCCACCCAGGTGTAAGCACCACGGGACACCCCTGCTCCCAGGCTTACCAGAACACTCTTGGCCATCTCTGGACTTTGTGTTTCTAAGTGGACACGAATTAAGCAGGTGTCTCCCACCTGCTTGTGGGAAAGCGGCCTGGAGGACTTGCAGGTTGATTCTGAGAACTGTGGGGGATGGAACATCAGCAAACCCAGAAACAGAAAGCCACCCCAGACTGTCAGTTGGCTCTATGGGCTTCCAGCAAATATGTCCAGGTGCTGAGGCTTCTTATTTCCTCATGTCGGAGTGGAATGGCAGCACATGCACAGCTTGAATAAGGTAGGTGTTTACCTCCTTTCCCTTGACCTGGGGGCGTTTCCTCACCATGAAATATTGTATTCCCAGATTCATGGACAGACACACGAGTGAGTGGTCAGACACCTTGATTTCTGCAGAGCGAAGTGGAGAGAATTGTTAGGTGGCACTCAAGGATTATACCACAAAACACCCACAACCCCTGAGAGTCTCCGCCAGGCCCATCACACTTTGGTATTTTGGGGCCAAGGCCCACTTTCTCTTGGCTGTCAGTTATCCTGAGCCCACTGTGGATCATGTCTCCCCACTGTCTGATTGTCTTACTTACTCTCATCCTCAGACATCATATACAGCAGCTCAAAGTTGTCCACATCCTCATGCTGCAACAAATTTTGGTCCAAGGCCCTGCGGATGAGGCTTGTCACCGTCTCCTGAAAGGTCACCTGGATCAGGGTGGGACAAATGTCAGCAGAGAATGGCTTTTAGAAGAGCTACCCAGAAGACTCTGGTCAAACATTCAGGAGAAATCTCAGCTACACATACAAGGGCACAATCTTGTTATCCTGCTACCTGAGTGTGTCCTCCATATACCACCTGGGTTCTTGCAATGTGCTACTAGAACAATCCTGGTACAAATATCTGCCTGTACCTGCCATCTCCCCTCCCCCTGGGGAGCCACATTCCACTCATGTCAAAGGACCAAACTGCCTATGCACAGACACACTCTCATCTCACTGAGATGAGAGCAATGGGCCAGGGATCTGCACACCAAGTGTGATCTGGGATGCAGGCTGCCTTTGTGGGTGGAAGAGGCAGATGCACTGAAAATTTGGGTCCTGACTGCCACGACACAAAACAGACTCAGATACAAGAGTGTGCACTTGAGTGCTTCATGATAGCTTTGAGAGGCCCTGGCCTCTGGAAGCTCGGTGCGGGTCTGGTTGTCATGATGTACTTGACTCAGCACTGGCAGTCACTGAACATGTCTCCTCTGCAGCTGGACACCTGCAGCATTAGCGTGTCTACTGCACATCCATAGAAATTCTGCCAAGAACCCCTTTAGCTCCGTATTTACATACATGCAAAGCCTAACATTCCGAAGCTTTGGCATGACCCCCCAGGTGATCCCGACCCCAAATTCCTACACCTAGTCATGCTAAGGAGGTTCTCTTCCCTGCCACCAGGAACACATCCCCTCCTACACATGTGACAAGTCACTGCCACCTCCTCTGCTCCAACTTCACTCATTGAGAATACCAAGTTCTAGGCACTGCAGCCTGCACCCTGGACATATCTCTGCCTTCATCTGTCCACAGCACTTCCGTCTGCACTTCTGGCCTGCAAAACCCACAATACACAGGCCCACTCACCACTGAAGCTGGGCATGCTGATGCTCTCCCTCCTCAGGTCAAGCCCTTAAGACGGACCTCTCTCTTCTTTATTTCCCACCATAGCCCTGGGGTTGGCTGTGTCTCCTGCCTTCCACTGTGTGGACACCCAGGAGGCAGCCCTGCTGTCGGGCTTACCGGGATGCGCTTTGTCTCCCTCAGGCTCTGTCCCTCTAGGAGGACGTGAACAACGCGGCTGTCTTCCACCTGCTCGCTGGAGTGAAGCAGTGAGGAGCTGCTACTCACAGCTGCTGGGGTCCTGGATGCCACTGCCACAGAAGGTTCCAAGAACTGTGGGGGATGACAACATCAGCAAAGCCCAGCAACTGCACCCCACCCAGCCTGGCAGTTGGCTCTGTGGGCATTCTACAACATCCATCCAGAACCTGAGGTTCTTGTCCCCTTGGAGGATGTGGAGTGGCACCAGGAGTAAAGACTGAAGAAGGTGGCTGTTTTGGGAACAAGAGATCCAGCACCTGCTGGGTGGGGATGAAATCCCAGGAGATTAACCCCATGTTGCTGCTGAAATGTAGGTTCCTCCCACAAATGACAGGCAGGAGCTCATTCCTAAGCTGGTCCTGACTGTAAGGTTCAAGGCTCTGAACCCTGAAGGGCTCCTCCGTGTTCTGATCATTTTCACCCTGGGTTGGGACCAAGAATGGTGGGTTCAAAATGGAAATGGTGACAAACAGAAAAATGACTTGTGCCAATACACTAGAGTCAAAGCACAATGGGACAGTTCCCATCAGTACAAACACACACACAAACACACACACACACACACACACACACACACACACACACAGAGTCAGAATAGGAGTCCTGGGCCATTCATCAGGGATCAGACTAGAGGGCCTGCTGGGCTCACCTGCCCTGTGCTACTCACTGTTACTCTTGAGCTCCTCTGCGACAATCGCCAGAGGCTCTGGCGTCTAAGATGAAGCCTCACCCAGTGTATCCACAAAAGGGCTAGTTGGCCCCCCTGAGATTCTTGGGAGCCTGAGGCTCGGCATTGTCTGCAACCACAGGAGAACATCCTTCTCCCTCCAGTGGCTCCAACCAAGTGAGCTCAGATGGCTTGGTCAGTGAAGTGGGTCCCTGGATACCAGGGTTCCATGTTCTGTTTGATCCATTGTGAAGGCAATGATGTCATTTCCTGTGCCCATACCTGAGCCTCTTTTCACATAAGACCACTTTCAACAGCCCTATGGGCTGCCGATTTCTCCTCCATGCCTACCCATCTCAGGTGTGCATTTGTTCACCAGCAACTACCCAAACATCCCCACCAGCATCTGCCCTGCTTGGTGCCACTAGAGTTCCAGCTTGGAGCCTTCAAAAATGCATTCACAACCAGTCCTTCCCTCTCAGCAGCTTTTGGACCCTGGTCCCATCATTGTGCAACTCATGGTGTGCCCAGTCTTTTCTGGAAAGTAGGGTAGCATCTAATCTCTAGGGTTTATTGTGTCTATTGGCCCATAACACCCTCTGTTCTCTCTGAAACCAGAGATGGGACTCACAGGTGGCTAAAGCACAAATGTAGAGATGGGATAATCACAAGAAAGGGAGAGACAAAGAATGCACCCTAACTCAATCAGGCCTGTGTCCCACACAGGGACATGGCCAATGTCCGTCCCATCGTGGCTGCAGTTCCCTCTCTACACCATGGCAAGTTGGAGGGGACTGAGATGCAGAGGCTGCTCCCCTCTGCCATACAACTTCCCAAGGCTTCTCCTAAGATTTCAAAAGGGCCAAGTGTGTCTAGTGTTGGGGTCTCACAGAGACTCCGAGGTACCACAGCATCCTGCTGCCCAGAACCGGTTCACCCCTCACCTCAAGGGGGCTCAGCCTCTGGATTCATGGGAATTGAAGTGGGTACAGGTGATGGGATATCACCTCCAAGACTGAGTTATGCCAAGTCCATGACCCCTGTCTGCATCCCTGTCTCCAGCACCACTCCCCCCTCTCTCTTTCCTCCTCAGAGCAAACAAATCCATTTAGCAAGTGTGTCCTGTGATAAAGACATGACGGTCACCCATCCTCTCATTACAAAAACACTGAGGCTCAGCCAACATGGATCCTACAGGGAACACAGGCATAAACTCAGACTCCGATCCTCCCAGCCGAGCCTCAGTGGAGCCTGGACTCCCAGCCTCCTGAGTCAAGGAAACAGAGGTTCCTAGCCGAGCCACCTTGGATGCAGCCACACACAAACTGAACTCATCAATGCCCCTTGCTCTCAGTTGTGAGTAAGAGGGGAAGTGGTGTTTCACAACCCTGGACATCAAGTGCAGTCTCCAGGCTTTGGGGTGTGCCCTGGCCTCTGTCTATCTGCCCAGGCTCTCCAACCCACACTGGCCTCTTACCCAACCTCCTCCTAGGGCCAAACTCAATCCTGCCTCTCAATTTCTGCTGCCTTCCCCAACACACTGCTCCCCAAAATGAGCAGGGCTGGCTCTCGGTTATCATGCTGGTGCCAGCAGCAATGCCACCCCACTGACATAATTCTGAGTCCCAACATAGGCACTCCAGCTGTCTTTGCCACACCTGGCCTGTTTGGGCTCTGGCTCTTGCTCTTTTCTTTCATGTGCATGTGTTTTGAGGTTTTGAGTTTCTCCCACTGCAGAACTGCAGCTGTGGCAGGGTAGAGCTCATGAGGGTGACATTCTGAGCCACATCCAATCCCATCAGGACTGTTCACTGGGGTGACTGCTGGAACACAGTGATGAGTGAACACATGGGAGGTGGTTGGACCCACCTTGCCTCTGAGTGGCTTCCTTTCAGGACAGGAATGTAGGCATGGGAGCCCCTGGCGTGGGATGCTTGGCACAAGGCGTGACCATGGGCTCTCTTTCCTGGCAAAAATGGCTCCACTCAGCATGGAGAGCACTGTCATTCCTGGTGGCTAACAACAGCCCTGGACCCCAGAAAGGAACCCACACTCAAGATTAACGTCTGAGTGTGCGTGTCCTCGAGGAAATGAGGTCTCCTGATCCCAGGTGCAAAGGGGTAAGTCCTCTAACTCCAGGGGCCATGAAGGGACATCTGAGTTTCCCTTGTCCTTCTTTCCCTCTCTAACTAACCACAGTTAGGACCCTGGCCTCATTCCCCAGTGAGGATCATTAGGCTCCATAAAGGACAGTCTCTAAGATGCTCAGTGGACCAACACCCTCTGCACAACCCATAACCCTATTCACCCAAGAGGCAAGAGGATTTCTATTCAGGAAAACCAGGAAAGGGAGAGCCTTTCTCAAGGACACAAGGACATTAGTGAGTGAGGGAGTGATTAATGGATGGAGAACTATTTCCAACACCAACTTTCAGGAGCATATATGGCCCCCTGGAGAATTCTGCAGTGTGTTGGTGATTAAGGAGAACGTGTGAATTCAGGGGTCACTAGGTCCTCTCAGCCATAAGGAGGGAAACTGCCATAAAGGAACTAGGACAAGGGTGCGAGGAATGCTCACTGGTGGGAGATCGGAAGGAAGGAAAGTGTACTCATTAGAAAAGTGTCGCCTGAAAATTCTTAGCCAGCCAAAAGTCGTGCGAACTTGTGTGGGAAAAGAGTCTTTGCACAGTGATGAAGCTAAGAGCTCACATGATGGAACACAGCATCAACTGGGACCAAATCCAATATCTGATATTCTTGTAGGAAGAGGAGAGTCTGGACCCAGATACCAGGGAGACTGGGGGATACCGGATATGTGAGGTTGGAGCCAGGGCGGGATGCCCATATGGGAACCACAGATCGTGGGCAGCAATAGGAGAGTGGGCAAGGGCTGGGAGAGTTGGGGAGACAGTCCCCTTGAAACCTGGGAGGGGTTATGGCACTGGGACAGCCCAACACCTACTGTGTTGAGCCTCTGGAGCTCAACGGAAGACACTCCCTCTGTTGTCGGCCACCCAGTTAACAGAGTTTGGTTGCAGCAGCCTAGGACCCAGCTGAAGGTCTGAGCATGTTGGCCATGCAGGTTGGATCTGGACCACAGACACCCTCATCAGAGATTGTAGGGTCTCAGCCCTGAGGCAAGACAGGCACTAAGTCAGGCCAGGTGGGGAAACGGATAGGCACACACTCTGGGGGCTGGTGCCTGTGTTACTGGGAGCACTTCTGATCGCAATTCCCTGATCTGCTGCCAACACAGGCTACAGAGGAGGGTACAGAAACACAGACCACGGATCTGCCCCACTCAGTGGGCCCAGGCCAACACCACACCCAGCAGCCTCGTGCCATACCCAATGAGTCTCGAAGCGGCCCCCTCTTCCCATCCTGAGAGCTCTTCCCTTCCTCATGTGCCAATAGCTCCCTACTGTCACTGGCAATATCTACTCTGTGAGATGTCAACATCCGTGGGTACTGTTCTCTCATCCCAGGACAGTGTGGTCCCACACACCCTGGTGAAATGGGCCACCTGGAGGCTGGACCTGGAGGTTGTTGAGGCTGAATGGCAGCGGTGGTCCTCTGGCACTTAATATTATTTAAGTTAAAAAAAAAAACAAAAACAAAAACAAAAAACGGGTCTTGGTGCTCAAAAATGTTTGACTTGCATATTCTCATCCCCTAACCCCAATATTTTCATTATTTCCTCACATATGAAATCTTACTAGCATAAAGGTAATTTCGTATTAAACAAAGTGGATTGAAATAACATTGGTAAAAATAATCAATCACCATACTTTCAATTTTTGTTCTGCTTTCCTATTAGAAACCACTTGGATACAAGAGAACAGAGGACAGACTCATGGAAATGCTTGAAATGACAAGAAGCTCCCACTCAAGCTCAGCATTCAGTCCTGGACAGGGTAAGACCAGGCCACTTTGACATCTGTGCCAAAGAGTCTACCAGACAGAATCCTCTGACTGATCCCTGACTGAGCCATAGGAACTGGCTAGAAAAGCCTTCACATCCTCAATACATTCTTCACGTCAGAATACTTGACAACCATTGATATCCATCTCTCGTTAACTTGCTCCCCAGCCAACCATTCTTCAACAAATTCAAAGGAGTAACTCATGCAAGCACACAGAAAGGGGTGTTCACTACACACATCCATGTGCGAAAAAGACAACTGGTATTTCTTGTTTGGGCTATTTCAAATGAAATCCCTTCTGCATGACCTCCACAAACCAAAGGAAAATATTTGTGAAATTCCCACGTAGAAGACAAGATACACTTGCCAAGGAGGCAGTGGCAAGAATTTTGACACTCCAAATGTAGACTGTGTGTTTAGGAAGCAGTCACAGTTTCCATGAGAGAGTCCCATGAAATCAATTAGGAAGATCCATGCTCTAGCCCTACCATGCAAGTGATGTGACTTGAAAGAGTCACTTAGTCTTAGTAACCATCATCACTAACAACTAAGTCAATGAATAAAGGTCCTCAGGTGCCAAGCTACAAAATGTGGGATGAGCATGGATGAGGATGGGTGGGAGAAGTCTCCAACTCTAACACAATTAGGGAAGGATGTGCTGACCTCAAGTGGCTGGGGGGCTGGGATCCTGCCACAGAGGGGGATTCCAAACCTCACATCCCCTGACCCAGGCCAGAAGACCAGGTAGAGTCCAAGGACCCTGGGGTGGCCCAATGGCAATAAAGGTCAAAAGGAACTAGGGATCTGCCTGGTCCCTCAATCCCCTACTCTGAGCAGGGCTGCATGACGAGGCCAGAGGCCATCCACAGCAATCTGCCTTTACAGGAAAACAGGGACTGCAGGCTGCCTCTGGCTCACTGAATCAGGGTGGTGTTTTCATAAAGCAAGACCACTTCCTCACATTTGACCAGCAGCTCATGTGTTGACAGCACAATGACTGACTTGACTCAGGCCCTGATGAATGAAATAGAAAATTCATAGCAAACCCATCTTTAGCTCTTCCACATCATCAGGGGCTCTGATTCAATTCCGTCCAGAAAGGTGTCTGAAATGATTTCTAAACATGCTGGGGACTCACCTCTGTGTGGAACTTTTCAGGAAAAAGGGGATCAAATCTCATGAAGCAACTCTTCTCTCTTCTAGCCCATGGGCAATGCAAGGAACCTGCATGATACCAGATGCTCACTTCTCTCTTCTCGTGTCTTCTGGAAAGGATTCGTTAATGCTTCCTGCAAGGTGAAGCAGAAGCCTGCATCCCCAGCTGCACAGAAGTGTTTTAGGGCAGTGTCTCCCTTAAAACCCAAAAATAAAAAAAACAGGTCATTCAACAGGCACATGGATTCGAGTACATGTTCAATGATCCCTCCTCCCTGGAGCCTTCCACATGCCCATCTTCCACATTCACAGAGCAATGCTTGGCCATTCTCAAGACCAGGAGACCATGATGCTCATCACCAGGAAGTCAATAAGGAACATGAAGAGAGCAGCATGGATTGCAGAAGGTGGCACATCAAGGATCTTCAGCTCTGCTGCTAGAACACAAGAGCTTAACTTCAGTATTGACTTTTTGCCAACTACCAAGTACGATAGCAGTGTCAAGCCCAATATGCAGATATGCAAGTAGTAGGTGACACCCCGCATCCATTTACAAAAGTGGGCAACATCTGCATCAGAACAAGGAAGTATCTTACCCTTACTCATAAAAATCATCAGAAACAAAATAAAATGGATGCAAGACTTCTCATTTCACTATTAGGTAGCTGTTGGAATTCCCTATTAAATAATACCTCCTCCAAAATAAAAAGTATCTCAGACATGTGTCAACTATTCAATGGATGACATTTTAAAAACTATGGACTTTACTTAATATTTATGTATGCTATATCCCTGCCTAAGGCTCTATGAGAAAGGAGCACATAGAATTGGATCTTTGAAAATCTCACATTTGCTGATAAATATTACTGCTGATCTCAGGCATGGCGAAGTGAAAAGTGGGACTTTGGATATTCCAAGAATGCTATGTTGTGGGATTGGTGTCCCTGATTCATACATAGCATATGGTTTCTATGAAATCCAGTGAGGGAGCAGGAGTAACGAAGCTGATTGCACAGATGACCTCAGGGAATACTGACAGATAGGCCAAATGAAAAATATGCTCCAGCTAACCATTGGTATTTGGGCTTCTGATCCCATTCCTGTTTTTAAAAAAGGTGCAGACAGGCAGTGTTCATTAAAAACTGTCTACCATGTAAAAGTGGGTAATTTAAATGGCATCTAGTTACACATCTGATAGAATGGTCTGGCAACATATGAATTTCATTCTAACAACAACAACAACAACAAAACATAGAAAATGAGACATAAAGATAAAACCTTGTCTTCACCAGGATGCCTAAAAATAGGTTTTATTTGGCTCATGCCAATAAGTATCTTTCAATAGAATTTCTGATTTCTGAATGAATCCATTCAACTTCATACTGCACAGATCACAAGGTTTTCTTTACAGAATATTCTCTTCTTCTTCTTAAAGCCTCACATAGAAAATGTCTCACAGGACATAGGAGGGGAATGACCCAAAGGATGAGAGAATGGCTGGAACCGTTCTCAAATGTGCCCATGTAGCCTAAAGTTTGAAGGCATCTAATTGTACTCTAAAACAATTATGAACCTATTCGATCCATTATTAATAAATATCACCACTTTACCACTTGAACCAAATCACAGAAAATTGGAAACAGATGATCATTGGCTTTGATACCTTTACTTCTGTTTCATTACTCAGAGTCGATCAACTCTATACTTCAAGTGACACAGATTTATTACAGAATGCCTAAGATCCTAAGGATCTATTTTAGCTCAGCCCATGGTATTGCTTCATTATTTTATTATTTTGTAAGTAATAAAATATAACTTCATGTTGGATGATATATTCAAGCCATGAATATATCATCCAACATTGTTCTTCCCAAAATATTAGCCCAATTTCTGCGCGCGCTCACTTACTGTTCAGGAATTTTACTAATTGTTTGAGGGTTCTAGAGGACCTGTTAGACTCCTAATGGACAAACCATACAACATACTCCAGAGAACGGACGAGTGCCATAAGAAGAAAATAAGGTCAGCCTACAGCAATGGGCAGCTGCCTGCCCTCGGCTGGGAGGAGCCCTGGCCATGGCACCAGGGCTGCTGGGCAGCAGAAGCCTCCACAGCCCTGCAGGGAGCCTGGAGCACAGCTCTGCCTAACCATGCTCAGCCCTGGACAGATGCACATGAGTTCCCATCACAGGCTCGAGTGTGACAGTCCCAGGTGCATGCCTGTCATGCCAGCCACCAGGGAGGCTGAGGCAAGAGGAACGTTTGAGGTCAGCCTTGGCAACTTAGACCCCGAGGCAAAGGGGAAATACTTTTACAGGGGTCTCTGAGGGTGTAGCTCAGGTAGGTCACTTGCCTCACAGGCTCAAGGCCCTGGGTTCTATCCCTAGAACCCACGTACACACAAAACGTGAACTTGGAATATTGTTTAAAATGATGGATCAGGTACACACAAGGACTTCAATATGACCTCTCAGAGGAGCTCAATTTGAGATCAGACTGAACAAAAGACCACCTGGACCATTGACTCAGTGTCTGAAACCCTCTGTGAGCATGGGAAGCACTGCTGGCAAGACACCAGAGGGCCAAAGCACTTGTGCCCCCTGCAGGGGTGTCTCTTGTCTACCGCCAAAGACTGTTCCCCTCCTGGGGCAGCTGAGAGCAAGCTGGGCCTTGGAGCAAGGACTAGTGCTTTAGATATAGACTATGCAAGCAAGGGGCAATGTCTTTAATAAAACTAAAATTAAAAAGTCACATTGAAAAAATTTTAAAAAGAAGAAAATAAGGTCAAGTAGAGGAAGCCCATTTTCACAGGAAAAAATCCCCCAGTGAAAAGCATCAGAATAGATACCAAGAAAAATACCAACAAAAACAGTGTGCTCCCACTATGTATCTACTCAACATGCAAAAGTTAGAAAGCTAGATAATACAATCCTGGCCACAGGTAGAGCTATGCAGAAGAGCCACCTGGCAGTGCTTAGTCAAAGAAGTAAACATGCACACTTTGACCTAGAAATTCCACCTGTGTGTAAACCAGGCGGTGCTTAAGCAGTTTCACAAGGGGACATGCACAGGGAAATTTATCCTCAGGTTCTTATAGAGTTGTCTGTGCTTACAGGGAGTTGATGGTTGTCAAGATGCCCACAGCTGCGAAAGTCAAAAGCTAAAAATATAATAGATGCCAACCTGGATATATTAATAATCCCGTATCTATGATCACCTTCATAAGGTAGCTTCCCAACTTCTGTGTGGAAGTGAGTTCCTCCTTGGCCCTTACACTGTTGTGGAGACCACTAGGAGTTCAGCTTTGTGCAGGATCATCTGACCTGGACTTTTGGCAAGACCTGTACAGCCCTCACACATGCTCAGATGCTACAGGACTTTTCAGACCAGTCCAGACAACAGTAGGCATCCATTCATTGTCTGCACTCTACAGATTCCTAGATGCACGACATTCATTACCATCAAATGCAGAATTTTCATCAAAAACTAATATATATATATATCATTCCAATCTGAATCAAGAAAATCGGAAATATCCCCAAATCCAAAGAGTGGATCCCCATTGTGATGCTACAAGTTGAAAATTCCACAGCTGACCTCATGGGATGGTTCACAGTCAAAAGACAGCTGCATGAAAAATATTACATGACCTTCCTGCTATGTGAAAAGTGGCATGTGAAGTACACATGCATGTCTTCCTCAGACATGGGTTCATTTGCAAGACACCTTGTGCAATTGAAAATACTCCAAAAGGGGAGAAATCAGAACCATGTCTCCAAAGTATTTCAGCAGAGACCAACTCCATCTGTCTATCTATCTCTCAGTGAGTGTGTGTGCTCTTGTGTGTGTTTGTGTGTCTTTGTTTGTGTTTGTACCATCATAGCTGATACTTCATTGCCCCCATTGGAAAACTGACTCAGATAATGCCATCTGCCAAACTCCTAAAAACCAAAGTTCTTGCTGATAGAATGAAGCATTCCTTCCTGTTGGTTTGGATGTGTCCTTTAGGAATCACTGCTACATTTAGTATACTCAAATCATCACAGTAGATCAGGTAACAAAAACATATATATTTTAAAATAATAATAATATATTAATGGAAACAACAAATACAGGATAGAGTAACAACTGTGTTACTAAACAAGGTCAAGGACAATGGCAAACTATAGATTCAAACTTTGAAGAAAATAGTAATCAATGTAAATATTCCTGGGCTGCCTCAGCCCCGCCCAGGCACACAGCAACAGAATGGTTTTGCAAGCATCCTCAGGAGGGCAGGAGCCTTCTTTGCAGGACGAGAGGGAGGTTGAGGCTCGATCCACCCATCATTCTTTTGGGAGAGGCTCCTTTTCCTCAGCACAAAGTTGGATTTTTTTGTGAGGATTCTTGGCATAAAATACATTGGCCTCTGCTGGAATCCTCAGCTCTGGGGAGAGAGGGGTGTACAAAAAGAAGGTGGCACTCAGGAGGTGCTCCCTAGGACATGCCAACATCTGAGAGCCTGTGCCAGAAAAGGCCAGAGCCACACACCTGAGAGCTCTCCAATTCAGCACCAATACCAACAAAGACAGCCTCCACAGTCCTCCCTGAGGAAGAACTAGGCAGAGCACTTCAACAGACCTAATGTCTGTTCCTACCGAAGGCTTTGGACTCCAGAATATCTCAGGTCCTCTTGCATCTGCCAAAGCACACCACTAGGGTTTGCATCTGAAATCTCCCACAAAAGGCTCCTGTGCCGAAGATTCAGTCCCCACATGAGCCATCTTCATAGGTGGGTTTGGAGGGAAGCATTGGATGGTGAGTGCTCTGATGTCAACATGAAATTCTCATTCAAGATGAATACACTACTGGGGGGTGGGAGGGACTGGAAGAAAGGTTGAGCATGGTTGGAGTAAGACCTAAACAGGGTTGTGCCCTGGGCAACAGTACCTTGTTCCTGTTGGCTCCACTGAATCCTCATTCTCCAAGGAGAGGTCCTCCCTCTCCATCTTTCTCTCTCTCCCTCTCTGCCAGCCTCGTTCTCTCTCTCCCAGTCTATGCCTTTGTGGCAAGGGCTGAGGAGCTCTCCACTGCCACACACTAGAGCTTTATGGACAGCCTCAGTGCACAACCAAAGAGAAAGCTATGAAACCCAGAGAAAAAAGGCCTAGGATTCCTCCTCTGAGTTATTTTCCTCAAGTATGGCCACAGTGAGGACAGGCTGACCAGCGCGGATACCACGTTAGAGCCATGCTTCTGCGTTGGTGGAGCCCGCCTCCATGTGAACCAGGCTTCTGAGAATGGAGGCCACATTCCAAATACTGCCCTACTGAGAACAATGGTTCCAAAGACCAGCAAAGGGACTGCTTCCCTCCAACATGGTGTATGGCCCAGTGGTGCCATGACCCCGAGTGGGGGAATACAACAGCCGCTTCTCCTTCCTCTGAACATGTGTTTCCTGTCGCCCTCCTCTAACCTAGAGCCTGTTCTCCATCCCTTCTGGGTTGGATGTGGAGATCTCTGCTATGAATTTCTTAGGCTACCAAGGCCCCAGACAGACTTCCTCTTCCATAGACTCTACTAACCTAACAGTAGGTTAAGATAGGAGACAAGTGATCCTAGAACTCATAGGGATGGTGGTCTTCAGGGTACATAGGCTGGGATAATGGCTGCTGTGGTGTTTGGCTCACAAAAACCAACCAACCAACCAACGAAAAAGCGCTGGCATTATTATCAGATGAGCTCTGTGGCTACGTGCTCAGGAAGCCCTCATCTGACTTTAGTTAGGGATCACAACCTGGCTATTGTGATCACTCCTTGCCTAGTGGACTCAGGTGCGTAAGACCATGGAATTTATGCAAAAACAGATGATTCAGGCTGTCTCCCAGGCTGTGTTTTCTTCCCAATTTCATCCTGTTACTGCTTGCTAGAATCCTGGCAATGCTCTGCCCAGGCAGTGGTTTTTTGGTCACACAGAAGGCTTTCAATAGTACTGCTTCAGTCCACAAAATGCCAGTTCCCTCTTTAGCCCATGCATTCCCATGTTCCTTTGAAACCACTCCTATCCCAGACCATGAAAACATACTGCTCCTGGAGAGAGGCTTTCCTCCTCACTCCTCAACGATGTCAGCTTTGGATGCCTGTTCATGTCCAGGGGAGGGCACCTGGTGGGGAGCCGCAATATCCACCGGGGTATACCATTGGACCTCAAGACCTTCCACCAGCAGAAGTGCAGTTGGCTTTGTGCACGAACCCAACACACCTGTTGGAGTGTTCTTGGGGGTCAGAGACTACTCTTTGTTGCTAAGAGTTGACCTGAGTCCACATCCTGACCCTTGCTCTCTGCTATCTGATTGTCTCACTTACTCTGACGGCGAGAGATGATTTGGCCCAGCTCATAATCCTCTGGAGTCTCCTCAGTAAGGAAGTGTAGGTCGAGGGCGCTGCGGATGACGACAGGAGCCCTATCGTGGCAGGTCACCTGGAGCAGCATGGGAGACAGGCCTTCAGGAAATGGGCCTTGAAGTGACTACTCAAGGACAGTGGGCAGGGGCATTCTGGAGGCACCTCCACTCTAAATACAAGGGCAACATCCATGACCCTACTACCCGAGGCTGACCTCCTGCTCATCATGTGGGCTCTTCCCACAGGCTACTAGCCCAATCCTTGTACATAGGACTTCCTGGGCCTGCCATTGCTCTTTGTGGAGCTGCACTCCTCTCGGAGTGAAAGGACCCCACTACCTGCATACAGATGCAATCTCATCCCACAAGTTGGGAGGAATGGGACAATAGCCTCCAAGATCCCAGGTCTGCCCGAGGATGCAGGCGGCATTGGGAATGGCCTAGGCACAAAACCTAGAGGCTTTGGTCTGGATTGCCAGGGCCAAAAACAGACCCAGGAACATGACCACACACAGGAGAGCTGAAAGATAGCCACGAGAGCTCCTGGCCTCCAGAGGCTCAGTGCTGGCTGGGATGTAGGAGGGCACCTCATCCGGTAAGGGTGGTCATTGGGTTACCTGGACATTTAGTGTGCTTGCTCCACATCCATATCGACTCTGCAGAGAGACTCTCTCAGCTCCTTGTTCAAGGAACATGGAGAACCTCACACTGCTGTCCTCCTCCAAAGACGTCAGCATCCCATACAAGGGAACCTGCAACCTAGTTCCTGTCCTATTCTCATCTGTCACCCATACCTGTCCCTGCCCTTCTGGACTGCATGCTGCCACCTGACACACAGACTCCCTCAGACATGGCAGTGGACAAGCTGCTGCACTCGCTCATCTCAGCTCCAGCCCTTCACACTGACCTCTCCCTTCTTGATTCCCATCTATCCTCCTGATCATCCAGAAGCTCCAAATTCAAGAGGGCATGAGTAGTCCATGGTATTGGACCAGTGTCTGCTCCCCACCCAGGTGTAAGCACCACGGGACACCCCTGCTCCCAGGCTTACCAGAACACTCTTGGCCATCTCTGGACTTTGTGTTTCTAAGTGGACACGAATTAAGCAGGTGTCTCCCACCTGCTTGTGGGAAAGCGGCCTGGAGGACTTGCAGGTTGATTCTGAGAACTGTGGGGGATGGAACATCAGCAAACCCAGAAACAGAAAGCCACCCCAGACTGTCAGTTGGCTCTATGGGCTTCCAGCAAATATGTCCAGGTGCTGAGGCTTCTTATTTCCTCAGGTCGGAGTGGAATGGCAGCACATGCACAGCTTGAATAAGGTAGGTGTTTACCTCCTTTCCCTTGACCTGGGGGCGTTTCCTCACGATGAAATATTGTATTCCCAGATTCATGGACAGACACACGAGTGAGTGGTCAGAGACCTTGATTTCTGCAGAGCGAATTGGAGAGAATTGTTAGGTGGCACTCAAGGATTATACCACAAAACACACACAACCCCTGAGAGTCTCCACCAGGCCCATCACACTTTGGTATTTTGGGGCCAAGGCCCACTTTCTCTTGGCTGTCAGTTATCCTGAGCCCACTGTGGATCATGTCTCCCCACTGTCTGATTGTCCTACTTACTCTCATCCTCAGACATCATATACAGCAGCTCAAAGTTGTCCACATCCTCATGCTGCAACAAATTTTGGTCCAAGGCCCTGTGGATGAGGCTTGTCACCGTCTCCTGAAAGGTCACCTGGATCAGGGTGGGACAAATGTCATCAGAGAATGGCTTTTAGAAGAGCTACCCAGAAGACTGTGGTCAAACATTCAGGAGAAATCTCAGCTACATATACAAGGGCACAATCTTGTTATCCTGCTACCTGAGTGTGTCCTCCATATACCACCTGGGTTCTTGCAATGTGCTACTAGAACAATCCTGGTACAAATATCTGCCTGTACCTGCCATCTCCCCTCCCCCTGGGGAGCCACATTCCACTCATGTCAAAGGACCAAACTGCCTATGCACAGACACACTCTCATCTCACTGAGATGAGAGCAATGGGCCAGGGATCTGCGCACCAAGTGTGATCTGGGATGCAGGCTGCCTTTGTGGGTGGAAGAGGCAGATGCACTGAAAATTTGGGTCCTGACTGCCACGACACAAAACAGACTCAGATACAAGAGTGTGCACTTGAGTGCTTCATGATAGCTTTGAGAGGCCCTGGCCTCTGGAAGCTCGGTGCGGGTCTGGTTGTCATGATGTACTTGACTCAGCACTGGCAGTCACTGAACATGTCTCCTCTGCAGCTGGACACCTGCAGCATTAGCGTGTCTACTGCACATCCATAGAAATTCTGCCAAGAACCCCTTTAGCTCCGTATTTACATACATGCAAAGCCTAACATTCCGAAGCTTTGGCATGACCCCCCAGGTGATCCCGACCCCAAATTCCTACACCTAGTCATGCTAAGGAGGTTCTCTTCCCTGCCACCAGGAACACATCCCCTCCTACACATGTGACAAGTCACTGCCACCTCCTCTGCTCCAACTTCACTCATTGAGAATACCAAGTTCTAGGCACTGCAGCCTGCACCCTGGACATATCTCTGCCTTCATCTGTCCACAGCACTTCCGTCTGCACTTCTGGCCTGCAAAACCCACAATACACAGGCCCACTCACCACTGAAGCTGGGCATGCTGATGCTCTCCCTCCTCAGGTCAAGCCCTTAAGACGGACCTCTCTCTTCTTTATTTCCCACCATAGCCCTGGGGTTGGCTGTGTCTCCTGCCTTCCACTGTGTGGACACCCAGGAGGCAGCCCTGCTGTCGGGCTTACCGGGATGCGCTTTGTCTCCCTCAGGCTCTGTCCCTCTAGGAGGACGTGAACAACGCGGCTGTCTTCCACCTGCTCGCTGGAGTGAAGCAGTGAGGAGCTGCTACTCACAGCTGCTGGGGTCCTGGATGCCACTGCCACAGAAGGTTCCAAGAACTGTGGGGGATGACAACATCAGCAAAGCCCAGCAACTGCACCCCACCCAGCCTGGCAGTTGGCTCTGTGGGCATTCTACAACATCCATCCAGAACCTGAGGTTCTTGTCCCCTTGGAGGATGTGGAGTGGCACCAGGAGTAAAGACTGAAGAAGGTGGCTGTTTTGGGAACAAGAGATCCAGCACCTGCTGGGTGGGGATGAAATCCCAGGAGATTAACCCCATGTTGCTGCTGAAATGTAGGTTCCTCCCACAAATGACAGGCAGGAGCTCATTCCTAAGCTGGTCCTGCCTGTAAGGTTCAAGGCTCTGAACCCTGAAGGGCTCCTCCGTGTTCTGATCATTTTCACCCTGGGTTGGGACCAAGAATGGTGGGTTCAAAATGGAAATGGTGACAAACAGAAAAATGACTTGTGCCAATACACTAGAGTCAAAGCACAATGGGACAGTTCCCATCAGTACAAACACACACACACACACACACACACACACACACACACACACACACAGAGTCAGAATAGGAGTCC